>NC_137896.1:137540816-138740816 GCF_963455335.1 Martes martes | reverse complement strand
AATGGACGGTGAGAGGTGCTCATTGTCAGAGTGTCGTGCGGAGTAGTTTCACTGCCCTGAAAACCTGCCGCGTTCTGCCTGCTCATCCCTGCCCTCATCCCCGGAGAGGGCGCAGGAGGAGAGGGCAGGAGAGTGTGAGGAGCCCCAGGCAGCCGGTGCTCCCGGGCGGGGGGGTGGAGAAGGCAGGCGAGCAGGGGTGCAGGCTGCGGTGCTCAGGAGGCCGGAGCCCGAGAAGCGGGGAAGCGCTGAGAGGTGTGCAGTGCGCGGCTCGGCAGGATGCGAGCATGTTTGTGTTTTAAAGTCGTTTGGGTGCTTGTCGGGGAGAGATGGGAGAGGAGTCCGTTAGCTGCCAGGGTCTGACAGAGCTCAGCAGACCCGTGCGGACCCTGGCCAGGGCCACGCTGTCGAGAAGTAAAGGCCCTCCCAGCGTTGGGAAGTCCTGTTTGCAGGTGCTGGTGCTGGAGGGCTGCAGTGTGTGTTGGCGGGGGGGGGGGCTCTCGCTCAAGGGACGAGGGGCAGAGGAGAGACACTTGGAGCAGAGCCTCCCTCCGCGTGGCCTCAGGCGGCCTCCGCCGTCACCAGTGCCGTGTGGCGGGTGACACCCGGGACACTGGCTTCTGTACTCACACTCTGAGACGTGACATCTCACTTGCACTCAAATGTTCAGAAAATGTTCAGAACAAAACTTTAAAGGATTATTTAAAGGCTCACAAGAGAACAGATTTTTAGAGCAGATTACAAAACAGAAACTGTAAAGAATCAGATGGAAAATTTGACTACATTACAGTGGAAATATCTATATGTACATAGATATATTTTTAACTTTTTCCCCCAAAAAGACAGCGGGCTAAGCCTAACTGACAAACCATATGCTGGAAAAGCATGTTTTCAATTAATAGACAAAAGATTTATTTCCATATTAGAGAAATAACTAAAAATTAATTAAAAAGCACCCAGTGGTGTAAACAGGAAATCCAACACACAGAAATCTCCGAGGACAATAAACGTAGATGAGGCTCCGGGGGCTCACAGGGATGGGGGAAGGGCAAATTCCCATGAAGGATGAACTACTTCACAGCGACGAGATTGAAAAACAAAATAAAAACATGTTCTTCCCAAATGTTGCCTCCCCAGTGGGTTGCTGGAAACTCAAACGCTACTTTGTAAGTCTTTGCGAGCCTGGTGCGGAGCAGTCTGGCTGGAGAGTTGAAAATGCCGGTGCCTTTCGACGCCGACTGCGTTTCTACGCGGGTACCCGAGAGGTCCCCACGCTCAGCAAGGGCACGTGTCAGACCGCCCGTGGTCACGTCATTTGAAAACCAAAATGTTGTACGTGGCTGGGGGCCAGTCAGTGCCTGTTCATGAAGGATCAGAGCAGAGTAGTTCCTGACAGAAATCGCTCCGGATTATAATCCAGAAGATCGTGCACCCGGGGCCCGTCCATCAGTGAGGTGCCATGGGGATGGCAGGACCCTGCCCCGTGGGAATGGCATGTCCCTGCCCCGTGGGGATGGCAGGACCCTGACCCCATGGGGATGGAGTATCGCATGGACGTGAGAATAGATAAAAGTGGGTCTGGCTCTGGCCGCACGTCGACGCTGAGGTATCCATGTGGATGGCAAAGGTAGTTCTAGTACCGCATCCTTCCTGAAATTTTAAGGTCGTGTTAACTACTGTTAGGAATTTATTTGTACATAAATATGTGGTAAAAGTATAAAAACTTTCATTGGATGGAACATGTATTACGTGGTTAGCTCTGAAGAGGAGAGGGAGTTGGCTCCCCGGATGCGTCTTTGAAGGAGCGTAGGTGCAGGGCTGCCTGCGTGACTTGGCTGAGCGTCTGCCTCTTGATTTTGGCTCAGCTCGTGAGCTCGCAGTCGTGAGCTCAAGTCCCACATGGGGCTGAGCATGGGGCGTGCTCCGGAGTCTCCCCTTCTCCTTCTGCCCTTTCCCCCGCTCGTGTGCACGCTCGCTCTCTGTTTCCAAAGAAAAAACAAATATAAAAAAATAACAAGTATGTATGCACATACACACATACGGGAGTGTGCGTGCACGGAATGTGAGTGTCTGCACATGGAGAGATGTGAGGTGAACACGCAGACACAGAAATGCGTACATGCACGGACGTGTGAACACACGTGTGTAAATGTATGTGTGTAAGCACACACGGAGACACATGAGTATAAATGCATGTGCAAACGTACATGAGGGTACACATATGGAAGTATTTGAAAGTAAATGCACAGATATGGAAGTATAAATACATACACATGAGTACTTAGAAACATACCAAAAGTATACAAATACTTCTATAAATAAAGATTATAAAGTAAACATAAGTATGAATTAAGATTATGTACATCCTGTGTTGGACATAGAGATGCACAAAGTGTTTTATTTTTAATAAGTTTTTTGCTTTAATTCCAGTGTAGTTAGGTACACAAAATATTTTACATTTTTCCCATGAGCTTACACACACACAAAATAAAGGAAGACGGTGGGCGGATGTTACGTTAGAATGTTCCGGTTCTGACCGTGCTCAGCTCTTTCCTGGCTAACTCTGCGCTCGCCAGGTGAGTGCTGTCGTGTGGGTGGTGCCAGGCACTGAGGTTTGGGACACAAAGCAGGCTTCTAGGAACGGCAGATTTTCAAGTAAATGGTATCTTGTATCTGGTCAGTTAGTGCTTTCAAATCGTCCTCAGCCTCGGCGTGGCTGGAGAGCACGACCCGGCCACTGGCCGCTGGGCTTTGCACCGACCCTCAGGGCTCTTCTGTATTTCCTGGCGTCTGGCACCCACAAAAATCTGTACGTAGATATGCTTTGGCCAATGAGTTATTTAGAAAAACATATGAACTTGAGTACAGTTAGGAGCCATTGCTGATGGCCACTTACAACTGGTAGGAATGTAATGATTTAACAATGAGGAATTCACAGCGATGTTTAGAATCCTGTTAAAGCAGCTGATTTCTGAGGTAGCTCTTAAATCCTGGGGAGAGGGGGGTGCAGGGGGAGGGCTGTCCTGGGGAGAGGGGGGTGCAGGGGGAGGGCTGTCCTGGGGAGAGGGGGTGCAGGGGGAGGGCTGTCCTGGGGAGAGGGGGGTGCAGGGGGAGGGCTGTCCTGGGGAGAGGGGGGTGCAGGGGGAGGGCTGTCCTGGGGAGAGGGGGGTGCAGGGGGAGGGCTGTCCTGGGGAGAGGGGCAGTGGGGGAAGGGCTGACCTGGGAGGAGAGGCAGGGACAGGCAGCTGTGGGGGCTGGACAGTGACTTGGTCTCCCGGCTGCTGCTGCAGGGTTCCCCAAGGGTCAGGGCCCACCCCGCAGGAACACCTGCTTTCTGCAGTGAACACGGAGGGTCTCACGGTGGCCGGGACGGGCCGTGCTCAGAGCGGACCCGAGAAACGGCGCCGCAGCGGCAAGCAGGGGATGCTGGTGAGAAGAGGCTGACCCGCGGGAGGCTGGGGAGGCCCCGTCCTGTTCCGAGGGGGCTGTGCCCTGGCAGCAGACTTGACAGGTGGTTGCACGGCCCAAGGTGAGTGATGGTCTGATCACGGCCCGCGAGGTCACAGTGGTTCTGCCACGTAGTGACGGGATCCCTGCATCACCGTGCTGGCTGCGGACGGGGGTGTCTGTGACGTCACCACTGACCTGGCCTGTAGGTGGGACCTCAGTGTTAGCCCGCTGTCCACCGCCAGGACTGACCATGGCAGACCGCCAGCCAGCGTCGGGGTCCCAGGGACATGAAGAGACATGCTGTGTGCGCTCGTTCCGAGAAGCGGCACGTTCTGTGTGAATATACCGCTGAGCCAGGTGGCTCTCCGCGGTGGGCTTCAGGGCAGTCCGAGGGAGGCAGCTCTCCATGGTGGGCTCCAGGGCAGTCCGAGGGAGGCAGCTCTCCATGGTGGGCTCCAGGGCAGTCCGAGGGAGGCAGCTCTCTGCTGTGGGCTTCAGGGCAGTCCGAGGGAGGCAGCTCTCCATGGTGGGCTTCAGGGCAGTCCAAGGGAGGCAGCTCTTTGCGGTGGGTTTCAGGGCAGTCCAAGGGAGGCAGCTCTCTGCGGTGGGCTCCAGGGCAGTCCGAGGGAGGCAGCTTTCCATGGTGGGCTTCAGGGCAGTCCGAGGGAGGCAGCTCTCTGCCGTGGGCTTCAGGGCAGTCCGAGGGAGGCAGCTCTCTGCCGTGGGCTTCAGGGCAGTCCGAGGGAGGCAGCTCTCTGCCGTGGGCTTCAGGGCAGTCTGAGGGAGGCAGCTCTCCATGGTGGGCTCCAGGGCTGTCCGAGGGAGGCAGCTGTCTGCCGTGGGATTCAGGGCAGTCTGAGGGAGGCAGCTCTCCATGGTGGGCTCCAGGGCAGTCCAAGGGAGGCAGCTGTCTGCCGTGGGCTTCAGGGCAGTCTGAGGGAGGCAGCTCTCCGTGGTGGGCTCCAGAGGAGTCCGAGGGAGGCAGCTCTCTGCCGTGGGCTTCAGGGCAGTCCGAGGGAGGCAGGTCTCCATGGTAGGCTCCAGGGCAGTCCGAGGGAGGCAGCTCTCCGTGGTGGGCTTCAGGGCAGTCTGAGGGAGGCAGCTCTCCGTGGTGGGCTTCAGGGCAGTCCGAGGGAGGCAGCTGTCTGTCGTGGGCTTCAGGGCAGTCTGAGGGAGGCAGCTCTCTGTGGTGGGCTTCAGGGCAGTCCGAGGGAGGCAGCTGTCTGCCGTGGGCTTCAGGGCAGTCTGAGGGAGGCAGCTCTCTGTGGTGGGCTTCAGGGCAGTCCGAGGGAGGCAGCTGTCTGCCGTGGGCTTCAGGGCAGTCTGAGGGAGGCAGCTCTCTGTGGTGGGCTCCAGGGCAGTCCGAGGGAGGCAGCTGTCTGCCGTGGGCTTCAGGGCAGTCTGAGGGAGGCAGCTCTCTGTGGTGGGCTCCAGGGCAGTCCGAGGGAGGCAGCTGTCTGCCGTGGGCTTCAGGGCAGTCTGAGGGAGGCAGCTCTCTGTGGTGGGCTCCAGGGCAGTCCGAGGGAGGCAGCTGTCTGCCGTGGGCTTCAGGGCAGTCTGAGGGAGGCAGCTCTCTGTGGTGGGCTTCAGGGCAGTCCGAGGGAGGCAGCTCTCCATGGTGGGCTTCAGCGGAGTAGCAGTGAGGTAGCTTAGTCTGGGCCTGCAGTTAGACTAAGGGAATCAAACTTGAATGCTGGGCTCCCAGCTGTCCACTGGACCCACCTGCCACTGGGTGACAAGGACAGAGCAGAAACCCACAGGTCAGAGCAGCGTCCTGATGCTGAGCGCCGAGTAGGACGTGCTGAGCCGGGTCTGGTTCCTTCCATCCGTGACTCTGACTACGTTCCCAGTGGGAGGCAATCACTGGTCTTTGTCTGACATTTTATAACCATTGGCCTGGATGTTGTGTGCAGGGGCGAGTGGATAGGAGGCAAGCCAAAGCCGGTGACAGATGTCGTCCCTCTGTGGAGGGGTGTAGTGGGAAGGGCGTGGATGAGCTGAAGGGGTGGAGGCCTTGTTCCAGGCAGAGTGCCGGGCTGGGAGGGTCAGTGCGGCGCCAGACCCCAGAGCTTGTCCAGTGGCTCTGGGAGGAGGGGGAGGAGGGGGAGGAGGGCCATTTCCTCACCCGTCACACGGCAGCAGGTCGTTCAGACTCTCCTGGCTTTGTCTCAGTCAAGGAGATGTCTGCGCATGGCGGTGCTGCGGGTCCCGGAGCAGCGATGGCTCCAGGAGATGCAGGGGTGGTCGTCAGCACCCAGACACCAGAGCCATCGGCGGGTGTCGCCTGGGGGCAGTTTGGGTGATAGTGTGTCCACAGATGAACAGCAGCTGCGTTCCACATCCGCTAACCACCATGAGTAAAGTCCAGCTTCCTCCGTCCACACACGCAGGCGCTCCCAGCCCCATCTCCCACGCTGTCACCGGGGGTGGGGGATGCTGCCCTCCTCAGGGTCCGACACACAGCAGAACCTGCAGGGGTTACAGGAGGGGTTTACTCTAAGAAATAGGCTCATGTCGTAACGGAGGCTGAGAAGTTCCCCAAGATCTGCCCCAGCCAGCTGAGAGCCAGGACAGCCCCTGGCGTAAGCTCCATGCTGCGTCGGAAGGCCTGAGAACCAGGGGAGCCCGTGGTCTGGTTCTGGTGTAAAGGCAGGAAGAACTGATGTCCCAGTTTGAAGACCATCTGGCGGAGGAATTCTCTCTTGTTGTACAGAGCATCCCCTTCTTTGTTCCATCAAGCCGTCAGCTGATTGGACGAGGCCCACCCTCACCAAGGGGAGCAATCTGCTTTCCTCAAAGTCCACTGACTTGAAAGTTACTCTCATTCAAAAACATTTTCACGGGGCGCCTGGGGGGCTCCATCAGTGAAGCGTCTGCCTCCAGTTCAGGTCATGGTCCCAGGGTCCTGGGATTGAGCCCCGCATTGGAGGAGGGGGGGTTTCCCTGCTCAGCAGGGAGTCCACTTCTCTCTCTCCTTCTGTCCCTGCTTGTGCTCTCTCTCTCAAAATAAACAAACAAAATTTCTCTAAAAAAAGAAAAATATGTTCACAGAAATATCCCAAACAATGTCTGACCAGATTCCGGGCACCACGGCCCAGTCAAGTTGCGCACAAAATGAACCATCACGGGGGCCAGATGAAGTATGTGAGTCGGTTTCTGGGGACAGAGAGGCGAGCCGAGTTTGCCGTGGTGGCCCCGTACTTCCACGGGGAGACAGGACACTCTGGAGCACCTGGGAGGTCAGGGCAGGCTCCCTGCACGGGAGGGTGTGAGAGCTGAGACAGGAGAGGAGAGGCGGGCAGGGAAGGGTTTCTCAGGCAGATGGAGTAGCGCGTGCGAATGCTCAGAGGCAGGAGCAAATGAGGCCATTGGTAATCGGGGGCCAAAGATGAGGCTTCGTAGGGTCTGCTAAGAAATTCAGACTCTGCTCAGTGCAACAGAGAACTTCATATGGAAAGTGGGATTATTGGTTGTTTCAGTGTGTTTGAATTCATTTTTCAAATACCTATAGGTTTGGTCGTGATACAGACAGTGTTGTAGATACTCCAGTCCTGGAAGCTGCGAGGTGGGTGACGTGTTCATCAGAACAATTTAGGTGAGAGGCGATGCTTTGAGTCGGGAAGGCGGCCGTGTGATTCAGAAAGTGGAAAGACGGGGAAGCACCAGGGCCTGGGCTGATGACGCAGGGACATGGGGTGAGGGGCCGCAGACTGACCCCCAGGTGTCTCACTTGGGCCAGACTGGCGAGTGGCGGGGCCAATCTCAAAAGCATGGCCAGAAACCTGCCAGTCTGGGGTTTGGGGCTGGTTCTCCCCCGCTCCTATGTGTGTGCCTTTTCTCTGAGCCTGACGCTCGGTCACCGGATGGTGACGCACAGGAGACCGGCTCCGGCAGACGGCAGCTGGGCTTGGGAGTCGTGTCGCCGGGAGGCCCCCGCTCCAGGAGTGACTCACGTGCACAAGAAGGTGCTGTTCACAGAGTCGCTCCTCAGCCTCTGTCCATATGGGGTCTGGGCTTGCTGCATCTGTGTCCTGAAGACTGCGGTTTTTCTCCAAATTCGTATTAATGATTATTTTCTAAAACATAGAAAAGTTGAAGAATGATCCCAGTAAATGCCCATATACCCATCACCCAGTTTCCATAACTGATGTTTTTACATGTTTTCTTCATGTATGTTGTGTGTGTGCTGCGTATGTCATGAGTTTCAGCCCCAGACCCATCGACCTGTCCCCGCACCGGGCTGTCTCTATCACGATCCGAGTTTCTCACTTGGTTAAGGGAGGACTCGTGGATCTCTCTCTCGCTCACTCGCTTGCTCACTGTTTACCAACACTGTTTTGTCTGACGACGAAGGCATTGACTGGGGTCCTCCTGAGTCCAGTACGCCGTCAGGTCTGGCAAAGTGACTTCCTGTTCTGTGGACGAACAGCCCCCGCTCCGCCGGGGACGGGCTCCAGTTCCTCTTGGAAAGACAAGGTCAGGGGCGCCTGGGTGGCTCAGTGGGTTAAAGCCTCTGCCTTCGGCTCAGGTCATGATCCCAGCGTCCTGGGATCGAGCCCCACATCGGGTTCTCTGCTCAGTGGGAAGCCTGCTTCCTCCTCTCTCTCTGCCTGCCTCTCTGCCTACTTGTGATCTCTATCAAATAAATAAAATCTTTAAAAAAAAAAAAAAAAAGAAAGAAAGAAAGACAAGGTCAGCGCTTCTCACTTGTCTGGAGCCCTGGGCTTCGGTGGCGGCAGTCGGGACAGGATTTTCTGCTTCTCAGCTCCTCTTTCTCCTTAACTCTCTGAGCCTCAGTCCACACGCTGGGCTGCGCGTTTATCTAGCGTGTTCCCGCCGGTTACCCGGCCGCCGCGGGTGGGGAGGCTCCCGTGGCTCCGCAGGCCGCCTCCCGGTCTCAGCGCGCGCCCCGTCTCCGGGTCCTTCTGTTCTGACACTGACGGATCTCGGGTTGACCTTCGTCACTTCTTTGCGGGACCCAGAAATGCCCCCCCCCATCTCCCAGGGAGTTGCGTTTGCTTTTTTTACTGGGCTTAATTGAATATGTAGAAACAAAGCTTCCAAGACAATGGACAGAGCAAGATGACGTACTTTCATACTGTCGAGACTTTCACATCTCACCTTACAGGACTTTTGCCTGGATTTGCTTTTTCTTTTCTGTCCTATAGTCTTCAGTGAGAATCGTGAGTTCTGGTCGTCTCATCAGGCTTACGCGCTCACTAGTCCGTGCACACACGCTTTCCGGACTGGGACGTCGCAATCTCGCGCAGGAACGATCGAGCGAAGCTTCGCTGGTTTCTCACCGTTGACCTTCCGATCGCCATCAGTGATGGACAGACAGACCAGTACGATGGGCTCGGTTTGTGACGCTGTCGTCTGTTTGTGGTCATGGTATCCATTCAACAATCAGCTTGAATATTTAAATTAGTTTCTAATATTGGGGTTTCAGTATTTTTCTTTCGTCTTCATTTAATTTTTGAAAATGGACACCTACCTCTTGCGCAGCCCAGCGCAGCGTAAAGGGGCACTGGGGAGACCTCACGTCGCCCCTGCTCCCGGCTCCCGCTCTTCCTGCAGTCTCTGCGGCTTTTTCTCATTTATAACTAGATTTTTATTTTGGGGGGGAAGAGTGAATGTGTATTTTCTTCCTCCTCTTCTGTGTTTCTCCCCTGACGCTTTCCTCTCCTGGCGCGAGACCAGGGAGCTGTGCACGTGGTCCCGCCCCGGGCTCACTGTGTTGGCTACTATGTTGCCATAGGAGGGGTGGGGGTGGGGGGGCCGCCATCTCCACTCGTTCAGCTGGTCCCCTGCTCGCAGATGCTCTGTGCTCCACGGACTTTAGCAAGGACGAGCTGCGGCAGTTGTGTCTGTTGCGTGTGTTGTTTTCTGCGCTGAAGGCATCTTGGAGGAGGCCTTGCAGGCCGCATAGTGAGTGCGTGACTGACCGGGCGATGCGCACGTCTGGCCCTGGGGTAGGGCCCTCTGCACGTAGCGGAACGCGCCGTGAGCCTGCCGCGGAGGGTGTCCTCGTGCGCTTGTTTGGAGGACGTTCCCACGTGTTCTCGTGTGTCTCATGAGGTCACTGATAAATTGCTTCTCGGGAGAGGACTTAGGGCCTGGGCTTCTGGTTAAAAATGTGTGTTTTCACGATTCCAGGCAACCACAGATATACGGTGTCATCTTTCCCTGGTCATACCTCAGACACGGGCCATGGGCAATTTTACCTGCTTTCCTGTAGTGTCCAAGGTTTTTTGAAAGATGTCCAGCAATTTAAAATAAAAAGCTGTAGTTCCTCCATGAGAACCCGAAATTAACCCTCTAACTCAGTTGTGCCGAGTATTTTTCCGTTACGGTAGCATCGCCGGGACACTCTCCGTGAATTATGTGCTGGGCCGACGTGGGTTCGACTATAAACGTCGTTATGTGACGCTTCTTGAGCTGACACCGCCTGAGTCTCGTTCTCTGAGACACCAGGGAGCATCCACTCCATGATCCACTCCACGAGGCCGGTGTGTGGGAGCCGGGGCTGCACGGACGGTGGGAGTCTGTCTGCCTCCAGGGGCGTCTCTAAAACGATGTCCCCAACAAGGCTGTCATTTTGCCTTTCAACTGTGTTTGCTCCCATGAGAAAACTCTGTCGTGTGCCACCAAATCGAGGTAGACGTTTCAGATTATGCTCAGTGTGCAGCTACGAAATTAATATATGTTATCACAGCATTACCTCCAGATGATTGATTGAACGACTGTTTAATTTATTATGGTAACATTATAACCATTAAGGATATTCAAGCGCAGTAAGATATTCCAGAACTTTCCATTAGAACTCTGATTCGCATGAGGTAGGTATTTGTCTCCACTTAAAAACGTCCAGGGTGTCTGGGTGGCTCAGTTGGTTAAGCCTCTGCCTTCAGCTCGGGTCACGATTCCAGGGTCCTGGGACGAGCCCCGCATCGGGCTCCTCCCCTCTCTCCCTCTGCCTGCCGCTCTGCTTACTTGCGCCCTGTCTCTCTCTGTCATATAAATAAATAAAAGCTTTAAAAAAACAAAGTCCAAAGGCTTCGCTCCCAAATGCTACTGAATCATTGTTTGTTTGTTTTTTTAAAGATTTTATTTATTTATTTGACAGACAGAGATCGTAAGCAGGCAGAGAGGCAGGCAGAGAGAGGAAGGGAAGCAGGCTCCCCGCTGAGCAGAGAGCCCGATGCGGGGCTCGATCCCAGGACCCTGAGATCATGACCTGAGCCGAAGGCAGAGGCTTTAACCCACTGAGCCACCCAGGCGCCCCACTAAATCATTGGTGTTAATACTAAATGATAATGAACAAAATAAAGAACATTTTTGTAACTGAAAATTGTGATGATTTGCTGACGCACTGATGCAAAATTAATAAATTCCTTTGCATTCTGACACAGGCTTTATTCACTGGGTAGTGTCTGCATGAGAGTTTTATTTTTCTCACACAGATCAACTTTTTGGGGGGCTGGGAATGAGGGACAATCATTTCTAGGACGCGGGGAGTCTGGGGTCGCCCACATGCCCTTCTCCTGCGCTTATATAAGATGATTTTAGTGTAGGGAGTCGGGGACGATTCCCTATGATTCTGGAATGGAATCCACTTCTCAGTGCATTCTGGAAGGTTTCTGGCATGGATTCTACATTTTTCTTAGTATTTAAATCACCATTTATTCGAAAAATAAAAACCGTGTTCATTTCCTATCTTATATCTGATTAACATCCGTGTTTTTTGTCAAGAACGAGTTCTCTAGTGAGAAACATGATGTGGCAGGGAGGAAAACTCCAAGACCGAGCGTTACGTTCAGGATCAACAACTGGGGACCGAGTTTTGTTTATTTATTTATAACATAAAATCGTGGACTGACGTACCAGTTGGCACCACGACGGGCGTGGGGTAGTATTAGAGACGTTCTTGGAGGCTCAAGGGGAGAGTGACCTGCGGTTCTCAAGTTCAGGCCGTGAGAGGTCTCCTGAAATGAGGCTTGGAGATGAGCTGTGTTACTTCATATACATTTGCCCAAAGTCGGTAAGAAGGCTTGTAGAAATTCTCTGTCAAGTGCTCGCTCCTCAATAGAGAAAAGGCTCTTAGGTAGAACCTGCTGTTCTTCACGATGCCGTGCTCGCTCACGCTGTCGGTTCTTCCGGTTGGGAATTAAACTGACTTTAATTCGGGAAATGTTACTCCTTTGCTTTGGGAACACACACTGGGTTTTCTCTTTTAGTCCCGGCCTTTCACGGGAGCAGACCGAGTGCTGCCCAGCCGGCCGGTGCAGTGGGAACGTCCGTATGTTGCGTCAAAGCCTTGGGGAGATGCACCTGTCACCTCGCCGCCATTAGGGACGACGGGCCTCACCCGCACGATGCTCTGCTCTAATCCTGACGGCTCGTTCTTCAGGACAGGGCTCACACGAGGCTGCCAAGGAGCTGAAGGGCAGAAGGGTGTGTGCCTGCTGGCCCTGGGCCCTGAGGGAGTGGCCGCAGAGACCCTCGGACGGCAGGCTGTTCTCGGCCGTGTGTGCCTATGTGGCCCGTGGATCGTGCTCAGGCATGTTTGCAAACACGTGACGTGTGCAGGTGATACGCGACGTTCCCGATGTGTGCGGACCACGTAGGGTTTCTCCACACCACCATTCAAGAAAGAGAAGTGGCCTCTCCCTCCGACCCTTGAACGTTTCCACCCCAGGGAGGATGTCCCCAGCTGCCTGAGTCCCTAGGGTTAGCAGTGAGGGCGCCGTCCTCCCCGGGGCAGACAGACATCTGGGGCTGTGAGGAACAAGGGCTCGGGAAGGGCTAGGGGATGGGACGAGGTAAGGAAGGAAGAGAAGAGAAGAGGCAGAACAAGGAGGAGGAGCCCAGGGAAACGATCCTGGATCCAGGACGCTGCCAGTGGCCCGGGAGGGCGTGGGGGTCACAGACGAGTCCTCTGCAAGTTCAAGCTTGTGAGTTCCGACTAGGGGCCTGAAGAAAGGATTCTGTACGCCCTGGTGATGCGCTGAAATGAATCCTTGTTGACTTGGTCTTTGAGTAACAAGTGGTTTTTGTTTACTCTTGGGCCCTGGACTCCTTCAGCTGGGAACTGAGCTGGACGGGAGGCAGTGACAGCCTCAGAGCCTGGCCTGGCTGGTCACTTTGCTCGTGTGGCGGCATCTTCTCTGGGCAGGGGCAGATGGAGGTAGCTCCTCCGGTGTTTTTCTCTCTTTGCACAGTGTGCGGTTAGTGACCATAAAATTGGGTGGAATTGTGTCGACACCGTATTTGAGTCTGGGTGGTGGGAAACCTGTGTGTGTTTTTTTAAGATTTTATTTATTTATTTGACAGAGAGATCACAGGTAGGCAGAGAGTCAGGCAGAGACAGAGGAAGAGGCAGACTTTCTGCCGAGCAGGGAGCCCGATGTGGGGCTCGATCCCAGGACCCTGAGATCATGACCTGAGCCGAAGGCAGAGGCTTAACCCACGGAGCCACCCAGGTGCCCCAGAAAACCTGTTTTTAAAGCAATTCTCTGAAGTCAGAATGTGCGAATAGATGGTGTTGACACTTTGTTTTGGAGGCCAGAGGCAAGGCTTTAAACTCTGTTAAGTGCAGCATTGTGTTCAAGTAGGACGAAGGCTGTGTGCCTAGGGCAGGTAGTGGATCGCAGCAGCACAAATCTGAATGTTGTTGCGCTGGGTCGTCTCTCCGTTCTCTGCACTGCTGGCCCCCTTGGAGCAGAGGGTCAGTCTGCAAGGACAGGTTGCCCTGCCTTGACCCCAGGGGCCGTCCTGCCTGTGAGGACAGCCGCAGCGTGGGTCTGCAGTCAGCGTGCGTAGACTGGGTTGCCAGGACGAGTGGATTCAGGCCTTAGCCGTTGCCAGGGAGAGCGGTTCATTGCTCACATCCACGTGCTGCTGGGGGCGGCTCAGGTGTGGCTCAGGGGCGACCCAGGTGCAGCTCAGGTGTGGCCCGGGTGCGGCCCAGCTGTGGCTCAGGCGGAGCTGCAGGGTGGCTCAGGTGTGACCCAGGTGAGCCTGCAGGTGCAGTTTGGTGACCTCTTGTCCCATGGCCGCGTGGGAGAAAACGCACTCGGAAGTCTAGGCTGGTGCGAACGAGGAAGGCGACGCGGAGCGGCTGGTGATGTGGGAAAAGCAGCTCCACACCCACGGCCCCCACTTCAGGGGAGAGCCTGCCTGCGTGGCTCTGTCTCGTTGACCCCGTCTGCCCAGGGCGGGAAGGGAAGACTGGGGCGCACCGTGGGCCAGGCCACGGTGTGTGGTGTGAGGGCCAGTCTGCTGATCCCTGGTTTAGAAAGTGAAGTAGAAGAAAATACCTGTTTGGAAAATCCCAAGTAAAGTGAGGACCAACACGAAGAAAACCGAAGGGTTTAAATTTTTGTTGTTGTCGTTCAGATCGTTCTGTTATCGGCCAGACCAGTCGTACGATTAATTGGGTCATTCCATCTGAAAAATTTAAATATTAAAATTTAAATACATGACTTGACTAAGGTTATGCCATCATGTGATTACAGGAGATTGTATTTTCTCTATACATGGGTGGGCAGTTTAACGGTAACACCAGTCAAAATACCAAGGGTGTTTTTAAACAGAAGACATTAATTCTGAGTTTTATCTGCAACAATGAGCGGGGAAGAATGAGCGGATGGGCCATTTTTGAAAAATAAAAAGACGCTGACCTGTCCTAGCGAATGAGAGCAAAGTTGTCACACGCTGTCGCAGTGGGAAGGGCGTGTGGCTCGGGCGTGAGGCGGGTCGCACGGATCGGTGTGTGCAGTCCGGCGGGAGTGAACAGCCTGGGGAGTTTGTTAAATAAATCGTGGCAGCAGGAAGTGGATGGCACTGATAAAATTGTAGTTATTTTGAAAAAAATATTAAGATCTGCTACATGGATTCCAAATAGGTTAAGAAATTAGTGTAAAAACTCAAACTATAAAACACTCGCACTCATAAAACACACCAGACTGTGTTTCTGTCTGATCACGGACAAGAGTCTCGCAGAGTCGGGAGGAAATCACAGGGATTGACCCGGGGTTTCCCCTTTGGGGCTTTGCAGGGTACTGGTAACTGGAGAGCGTCTGGGCGGGGAGGAGGTTCCAGCTCGTAGGAACCATGGGGACCCGGGGACGTGGAGCACCTGGTGACTGAGAGCAGACAGCACGGTGGGCTGCAGGGTGCGGCCCTGCAGGGCGGGACAGCGCCGGGAGCAGGCAGGGCCAGGCTGGGCGGGCGCCTTGGGACCTGTGCACCTGCATGCTCCGCTGGAGCTCCTGGGAAGGGTCAGCGCCTGGTGCCATGGACAACGTCCTCCACTCACGTGCATTTGTTCCCGAGACCCCGGGACGGACTGCACTGGGAGATTTGGCCGTTGGGGTCCCACAGGACCGTGGGTTTGCTCGGCCGGGTCTCAAACAGAAGTTCCAACATCCGTGTGAGCACCACAAGCGGATTTGTTATTTTATTTTGTTTTGCTGCAGATTTGTAGAGTTTAAAATATATCTTTTAAAACCAGTCCAAGAGCAATAAGTCATTTTAATATGACGTGTTAGTCAATGTCTGGAAACTCAAACAGCCATCGGTCATTACTAGACAGTTAATTTCTGGAAGTTCTTTCCACCGTCCAGTGCCAGATGCAGACACACGGCTTTTAATTGAAAACCGCTCTAGCGTTGTTTTATGGGATTTCAGGATTATTAATCAGACTCTCCAGCAGAGTTCCTGTCCAGGCACTAAGCACGAGCACCAAACAGAAAGCAGGACAGGAAGTTCGTCCTCCTCCCTGCGGATTTCAGGCGCTCCTGGGCATCTGTGAGAACTTGGTAGAGGTCACAGTGCAAGGACATCCCCTCTGCAAGTAGGTTTAGGAAATCTCAGAGTGGCCTTTGCCAACATCCAAAGACACAGGTAAATGAGGGAGGGAGACTCTGTTTTGAGAGAAGAGGCCCTGTCGGCCCCTCACGCCTCCTGGGCGCGCCGCTCTGCAGGGCCCGGCTGCACCCGCCTCTCCCTTCCCCTGCCGGAGCCTGTGCCTGACGCTCCCCCACACCCAGCCCATCGGGACACCCTGCGCCTCTGCCTGCTCTGGTGTCCGGACTCTGCCTGTGTCTCCCCTTCCTCCCTCCCTGGGCCAGGGTAGCCGCCGCCTCCTTCCTTCTGCCCGTGACCTCCTCCTTCCTTTGACTTTCCCTCTGCCCTTGACCTTGGTTAATTTTGTACGTTGTGAATGGTTCAACTTAAAGACTTTTGCCACTATTCTCCAGCTGTCACGGAGGTCTGGATTTTCAGGTGTTCTCGGGTGGCCATGCCAGCAATGTTTCTTTGGGCTCGTGGCCGGTGTAGACGTTCTCTGTGGACCGGCAACAGGCTTCTTGGGTCTTGTGCCCCAGACCGGGCTGGCTGGGTTAGGACGCACCGGTGCACCTGTCCGTGAGAGACCCAGGAGCGCGTGGGGGGCGCCGCTCGGGTCTGAACACCCTGCAGGTACCTCGTATCCTCGCCTAAACTGTGGGTGTTGTTGTTTTTATCAAACTGTTGGGGATGCTGAGGAACTCCGGGAGAGTTTTGAAGTAATAGCGTTATTTTCATTCAGTTCATTCCTCCTGTCTTTTCTCTGTAAGCTGGTGTCACGTTCTGCGGGATTTCTGAGCGGGATCTGGGGTTCCCTCGGGGCGTGATCAGAGCCTGCATTCTGACCTACGCCCATTCTCTGTGCTTGATTTGGGGGGGCGTCCCCTGGGGGCTCCTAAACGAGTTTTGTTTTGTTCTGAAAGGAACCGCCGTGCCCCCGAGGGGCTTGAGCTCAGGACCCTGCCCTCCCGAGCCCCACACTCCACCAGCTGAGACAGCAGACGCTCCTAAAGTGAGTGTTTTTTACATTCACAACCGTTTCTTTCAGGATTCATAATCATGTTTCGAATCTTCTCGAACTTTGATTTTTTTTTAAAGATTTTGTTTATTTATTTGACAGACAGAGAGAGAAATCACAAGTCGGCAGAGAGGCAGGCAGAGAGAGGGGGGGAAGCAGGCTCCCTGCTGAGCAGAGAGCCCGATGCGGGACTCGATCCCAGGACCCCGAGATCATGACCTGAGCCGAAGGCAGCGGCTTTAACCCACTGAGCCACCCAGGCGCCCCGAACTTTGATTTTTTTCCTCTTATTCTAACAGCTGATGTACTCAAAGGATTGTACCCACATCTCCAACCACGGTTTTAGTTTTGTTTATCTGCATTATTTGGTTATTGGCTTTAAATTTGAGTATTTGTTGGAAATGTGTGTGGTCTTGACAATCCTCTTGATGTAGTGTTTCTTTATTTATTTATCTAGTAGTTTAGAGAAGGAGAGCGTGTGGGGGAGGGGCAGGGAGACTCCGGGGCTGACTCCTCCTGGAGCCGGAGGCGGGGCTCGAGCTCCAGCCTGAGATCAGGGATCAAGAGCGGAGATCAAGAGTCAGAGGCTCAACTGCGGAGCCGTCCCCGCGACCCGTCGTCTCCTCTTGTCAGTGTTTTGTTGTCATGTTTTTCTTATTGTTGTTGCTGGAACATTTTTGTTTTCTATTTCACGAATGGGTTTCCATGGGTTTGACCCCCTTCGGGGAACGTATATTTCCCTAGTTTGTGTGTCACTGTCCTTCCTTTTCAGTATTTCTTTATATTTTCGTGTGTCTCCGGTTTATTTCTTGTCATTATTCTCTTGTCGTCAGACCTCCTGTGAAGAGCTTTCAAAACTGGAACTTCCCGTCTGGGAATCTGTTCTTTCCAAGACGAGCGGTTGCACTGTCTGCCGGTAATGATCATTTTTCCTCTTCTTTTCCAGGCATTAAACGCCATGTTTTGATGTCCTGCCTTATTAATGTAGCTGGGATTTTCAGAACAGCGTCAGACAGTAGTGATGATAGTGGGTGTTTTGTAATACTTTCTGAGATTTGTCAACAAGATCCTAAGATTTTCCGTCCTGGCTTATCTGGGTGATCCACCACGTGCCGACGGGTAACGCGGTCCGCGCAGCTGGCGTGTTACTCTGTTCCCCCTTGAATTCGATTACTGGAGGGCTGAAGACTGTTTTACTCAGAAGGGAGATTCGTTCTTCACTTATTTCTGTTCTTTGTCTGCGGTTGTCAGGTTTTTGACTTTTCTGTTCAATGGCTGAGAGGGGTTCCCTCTTTCCTATACTTTGAAATGCTTTATGCAGCATCGGATTTTTTCCTTCAAAGTTCGAGTCTGTACCCGTTACTGATCTAAGCGTTGAGCCCTTACAGAAGGCACTGACTAAATTCCGAGGTTGTTCGTTGTCTGCAGATCTCCGTGAGTTCTGATGAGCTACTTTACGCGGAAGGTTGTCACCTGGGGGAAGTGGTGCGGCTCTGTGCCTCTCCCGGCTGCGGCCTGCCCGGCCACATTCTGTCCTTGTGTTCACACTCGGGGCGCTGGCACACGTGCGGGACGCACCCTGATTTGTGGCGTGCGGCTCACAGTGGTGCCACAGGCCACCCCCTGACCCCCGCTTCATCTGTGCCTGGAATGCCCGGGAAACACACGCGCTCGCAGCTGCGTCCTCCCGGCTCCGTCCTCCTGCCCGGTCGGGACGGCACGTGGCTGTGCGGGCCCCCGTTGTTGTTGCCCAGGAGACCCAGCACACGGTTCTGGTCCCCTTGCTCTCAGGATTCTGAGGGTCATCTCCATGACGGTTCTTATTAATTCGAGGATCTGAGCTGGGATCAGACCTGCCATCTTACTCAGAAAACCTAACACCGTCGCTGAGGTGTGACCCACGGACCACGCGAGTCCATGTGGGTACGATTCGGTGGTGGCCATCATACTTACGGGGCCGCGCCAGAGCGTGATCACCACGCCGAGGGAGCACCACGCCCGGCCGACGGGTCCTGGCACCTGCCCCCGCCCCTCCGGCAGCCCCGAGTCTCTGCTCCGTGCGCTTGCCGGTCCCGGAGCTTTGGTGGCCTTGGTGGCCGCCTGCTCTCGCCAGCGCAGCGTCTGCGTGCCTCCTCCACGGCGTCTGTGGGAACTTCCTTTCTGCCGTGACTGGACGATTCCATCATGTGACGCGTCCCTTACTCATCCGATGGACAGTTAGGTGGCCTTTGCCTGTTCCGAGTGGTGTGGCCATGGACACCGTGGACGTGTGTTTGTGCGGACACGTGTTTGGTTCTGCTGGTTCCGTACGTGGGAGTGGACTTGGTGGATGAGGTGGGCGCTCTGTGTCCGGTCACAGGGGGAGGGGCAGTGTTCCCGTGGCGTGTGGGGGTCCTCGGCTCCCTCTACCTTCTGATGAGAGCCACCTGCGGGGGGATACGTGGCGAGAAACCGGTATTTGAGACATGCTTCTTGTGGCCAAAAATAACAAAGTTTGAATCAGGTGCCTCAGACTGATTGTGTACGTGATACCATATGTGGATGTAAATAAGCCAGGGTCGCTGTTGGTCAGAGTATTTGAGGTGGACTATTACCGCCTTTGTTAGGGTATTTGGGCATTATCCATTTCCGTGATAATCCTTAACCAACACCGCTTCTTCTCTAACTACAACCTCGTAGAATGGATCTATGCGTTTCTGCGACCAGACTGAAAAGAAAAGATTATTATGGAAAAAGAAAGTAGCCTGCGGTGCTAGTTCTGCCTGTGAACGCACCGTGGCTTCTCCTGGTGCCTTCCTGGAAAGGCTCCCAGTGCCCTTGACCTTGGGGACCGTGTCTTCCTGAGGTCGTGGGCTTCCCCCTGTTTTAATAGTGTCCATGAGAGCCACGTGTGCCATTTTCTTTTTTAATACGATGAGTCCAACTGTAAAGAAGTTCAGTGTCGTAGAGACGGCGGAGAGCAGGGTCACAAGCTCCGCGAGCCGCAGGGTCGTCCTGACGCCGGCAGTCAGGTGCGCGCTCGGTTTTGTGACAAGCGTGCGGACGTTCCGCTTGAAGCTGGGGAGTCTGCTGATTCCAGTACCCCCGCTCGGTGCCGTTACAGACATCAGAAGCTTATGACGTCCGGTGTCACGGGTGTCCCCGGCGGAACGTGTGGCACCTCGGGAAAAGTTAGGCGAAGTGCTCATCCTTCACCCGTTTTCCGGCTGCCGTTCCTTCTTCCCGGCTGGGTGCGTGTTTGTGGAGGAACGCGTCTTTGCTCGCAAGAACCCGCCTGCACAGTCTGTCCCTCTTTGCAAACCCACGTGCGTGTGAAGAAAGTGCGAAGCGCGCAGACTCTGTTTCCGAGAACAAGCGCGCCTCTTGTGCCGTAATGAGGGTTTGCCTCTAATTTTGCTTTTTCGAAAGGGGTGAAAAATTCCCACCTAAAATATATGAAGAACTGGTTTAGAAAATATGTACTAGGGGCTTTGGGGTGGCGCAGCCGGTGAAGCATCTGACTCTTGGTTTTAGCCCAGGTTGTGATCTCGGGGTCTTGAGATCGAGCCCCCGTGTCGGGCTCTGCTCTGAGCGGGCAGTCAGCTTTCTCTGCCCCTCCCTCCCACGCTCTTCCCTGTCTCTCTCTCCCTCTCTAAAATAAATAAGTAAATCTTAAATATATATATGTGTGAAGAATTGTTTAGATAGCTTCAACAGTAGCGTCTAAGACTGACGGTTGAATTCTTGTAATGACGAATGGTGATTCATTTATTTTGCTTCTATTGTTTTAATGTCTTTTGTGACTATCAAGTGTGTATACTGGTAGGACTTTTTTCCCAATATTTTCCTCACAATTGATTGTACTTTAAAATATAATTTAAGCAGGCGGATATTTATTTTAAATAATATTGAAATGCTATCTTTTGTGGTATGTCCAATCCAAGTTATTCAAATGTTATGCCATTTTGTTAAGAGTCTTCTGATCTTTGTGACTTTTATGGGATTCTATTTTTGCAGAAATAGAAATCAGCAGCTTGAAGCCCTACCTTCTTTCCCCTAAAAATACGCTATAAGGAGGTCATTACTGACAGACCTTGCTTGTTTCTCTGACGGCTCTAAACTTACCAGGACGGGGAGCCAGTCGCTCCGTATCAGACGGCTGACCGGCCGCTCCCTGGTCAGTGGAACTGATGGAGATTGGACTGGAAACGACTTTTAGGGCAGACATTTGAGAGACCAGATCCATGGCACGTTCCTGGGTTGTGGGGCAGTGTGAGCCCTGCTTCGTCACCCCACCGGGCAGCCGTGTCTCTGAGATTCGAAGCCCATGCAGTCCCGGAAGGCTCCGATGCTCTCTTGCGTCTGTGCCCTTCCGCGGTCGGTGGTTAGCGAGGGGCCGCTCCCGGGAGCCTCCCGCTGTCACGGACGGCTGCCCAGTCTGGGCTCCAGCCATCTGAGGAAGGGTGTTGGTCTTTGAAGAAGTGAGGGCGTTTGCAACCCCAGGTCCTGATTCTTACCCCAGACCGGCCCCCCAGGGCCTGCCTTGTGTGGATCGGGGCTCCCTCCTTTCGTTTCTAACCCGCCAGCCTCCCCGTGGTTGTTCTCAATCTTTCTGCCCAACAGAATCACCGGGGGATTTGTGAGCCTCAGCCCGACCTGTGAAGCCGAGGTTGCTGCGGGGGGCCGGTCTCCCGTGGCTTTGCACGCTCAGCGGGTGATTTCAGGGGCCAGTTCAGAACCCCTTGCCGCGCCCCCGTCTCCCCACCTCGCCCGCCGTGGCTCTGGGGTGGCTGCCCTTTCCTGCCCTCCGCGCCCCACGCCCTAGAGAAGCTCAGGGACGGAGGTGGTGTCTCTACCTTCGCAAAATCCTCGAGCATCTACCGATCTTGCTAGTCTGTTGCTGGTAGGGAACCGTCTCCTAAGGTACAAATTCCTCTCTTTTGTGCTCCAAATTAAAAATGACTTAGGTTTTTTCTTTAAAATACATATCATACTCGATGGCGTGAATCATTTCGAAAGGTGGGATGGAACCATTTCCCATGCGGCTGAGCGCCTAATGGCAGTGTAGGTAGCGGAGGGCTCCTCCTTCTGCCACGTGGACTCTGATGCTAAGTACCATCCAGAAGCTCGGGGGGGACGGGCGGGGCGTGACGGGCAGGGCGTGCTGTCGGAGGAGCTGTTTGGTTTCTGAGTTTGCTTCCTGTCAACTCCGAGTCTACCGCCGCGGATGGGTTTCACCCGGAGCTAGTCTGCACGTAGAGGGAGGCAGAGAAGGACATGTCCTCTGCCGATGCAGGTCCCGAAGTGCACGCACCCGGCTGGGCTGTGAGGACAGGAGCCCCCGGCCCGGTGGCAGCCCACTGGTGGCTGGGGTGGCGGGTCCTCCTCCCGGGGGTGTGCAGGGGCCGCCCTGGCGGGGCCTTGGGTGAAACCATGTTTCTCTGCAGCGCCGCTGCCCAGTGATGCCCTGCTTCTGCCTCGTGCGCCCTGTCAGAAAAGCCCGAGGGTCCGAGAGGAGCTGCACCAGCTGCACGTCTGCACCTAGCGTTGCGCGAGGGCCCCCCAGGGTCCGAGAGGAGCCGGCTGCATCAGCTGCACGTCTGCCCCCGGGATCGCGGGAGGGTCCACGGGACTCTGCGACTCTGCTGCTGCTGTCACAATATTTAGTCTTGTTCCCGGCCGGCGTCCCGCGGCCACAGGTGTCCATGCTCACCGGGGACCCTGGCTGGGCTCTCCGAGCGGCTCTTCGGCCGTGTTTCTAGCCCCAGACCGTTTTTACCCACAGTTGTTCTCACAGCCGGAGGGTGACGGAGCCGTTGATTCCAGGGCCTGTCAACGGTAACAGGCATGAGAACCATTGTTTCCTGTGGTGCTTTGAAGGGCCGGGAGAGCCGCCGAGGACACCGAGGACGTCTTGTAGTTTGCATCCTGACGGCGCGGGGGCCAGGTCCTGGAGAAGAGTCCCGCGGGGCCGGTGGCCGACTGCAGAACTGGTCCCTGCCAGGACGAGACCCCCACCCCTCCTCTGCCCATCCCGGCCCCCAGGAACCCTGCACTCTAGGAAGTCCAGGCCTTTCTGTCCGGGTCTGACCAGTTCTGCAGGGAGCAAATAGATCAGTTTTGGGACGGTTGATACGCTTTCATTTTCCCGCACACAGATATTTCTCTGTTTAATTAGTATCCTTTGATGATTCCAATAAAGGATTCAGTGTTCTCCTTGAAGTCTTCAAGTGGTTTTGGTGGGTATAGCCCTGGGTACCGAATGGACTTTTGGAAGAAATTCTTATTTTTTTTTCTCTTGGTTCTATGTGTAAATATACAAATTATGTTTTCAAAAGAATTGTGTCCTTATTGTTTATAAATCATCGCATAAACGGGCAGCCATGTTTGCAGGTTACACAGATCGAGCGTGATTTTATGCAGCCGTATCTCCAGCCGGAGTGATTTCTGACTTTTGTGCCCTTCCCGGTTCTATTTGTGGACCTCAGCATCCTCTGTGAATGTCGTAAATGCTGTTGGGTTCTTATACCTTTAAACTCTTCTATCCTGACTCATGGGAGACACATTTGTTCAGGAAAATGCTGCGTGACACGGTGAGGTGGGGATCCTCACCACCTCATGTGAGGTTTTTGGGGGCGTTTAACTGGTCTGTCTGTCAGAGAGTCACAAAATTCCTATCATTCCTGCTGATTTTAGGAGCACTTTTTACGTTCTATGTATGAGTCTCTATCAAATATACGTGATGCCAAGATCGCTCACTCTGCGGGTAACGTTTTGATCTCTTTGGGGTATGTTTTATTGAAAATAATTTCTCAGTTTTTATGTCAAACAGTTAGTCCCTTTCTGGATTAGAACTTCAAAATTAGGGCATTTGCGGTCTAGAACTGGTTTGCATGCTGTTCAAGTCAACTTTACTCTGAGTCCATGGGAATGTCTTCACCTGTTTTCTTTTAAGCGTTTTGTTGATTTGCCGTTCAGCTGTCGCTCTGAAGTCCAGCTGGACTGGATTGTTTCCATGCTCTGCCCTGGGGCGCTGAGCTCATGTTTTCCTGGGTTCTTTCCTACCTGACCGCCGTGCTGCGTTTGTCACACGTGAGCAGATCACACGAGTGTGGATTCGTTCTGGGCTGTGTATTCTGTCTTCTCTGCCGAGCTATTTTCTCGAGTAAATACCCCATATTTTCATTGCTAGAACCTCGAGACGGTTTTTGATATCTGGCATTGTACGTCTCCCGCCTGCGTGTCCTTCAGGGTTGCGCTCACTCTACGTGACTACGTTTCCATTTGAAATTTAAAATTATTTGGTCGGTCTCTAAAGACTTGCTGGGGTTGATGATTTTGTTGTTTTGAATCCACAACAGATTAATTCAGAGACTGATTTGTAGGTGAACTCGGAGAGACGACCGCTCCGGAGTAGGAATCCGTCCGGTTCGTGAACACGACCTGTAACTTATTTAGGTCTCACTGTTTTCCTCCCAGTAACAGTTTCAGATTTTCAGTGTGGAGACCTGCCCAGTTCTCATCAGCTGGTCTCTGGATGCTGGTGGTTAATTCTCCCGCGAAGTGTATCCTTTCATTTCTGGGGCTGTTGTTTGTTGCTGATACATTGAAGCTTCTTTTGCGGTATCGTCCTAACACCTAACACCTACACCATTAGCTGGTAGTGATGCTAAGCTGTGGACGGAATGTTGGAATGTTCACGGGACGGACACGATGTCGGTGCTTTGGATTCTCCATGCTCAGGGATCCCACCTGTGAACCAGCTTCATTCTACTCCTTTCCTTCGTGAATCACGTGTGTCTGAAGCGTGTGCCATATGCCTGCGCGCACAGGCCAGGAGCACAGTGTTGTCGAGAAGCGGCAGGAGCAATCGTGCATCTTTTTCTTAGGCTCTGTCTCCAGGGGAAGCTTCCAATAATTCCACGTGGTGAGCGACAAATGCTCTGTCTTTTTAGATGTTTTCCCGAAGGTTAAGGACGGTGCCTTTTACCAGAAGGTTCCGTTGTGGATGAGCATTTAACGTTATCAAACGCCGTCTTCGGAATTTATCAGTGATCTTGGGAGTCTCTGCTTTTTCTGCTCATGTGGCTGGTTGCCAGCCTCGAAGGGTCCCTGGTACACGTGCTTCCGCGTGGTCCCGTCCCACAGTGTCCCAGGGCTGGGCTGTCCCATCGCAGCGTCTGGCCGACGGACGGAGTTTGGTTACTCCGAGTCGCAGCTTCATTCTGGGACCAAGGTCTTTCTTGGGTCATCCTGTCTGGGGGACAGTACTTCTGATACAGTCGGTTTCCATGTAATGATGAGAATTCTGATAACACGTTTTGCTGATTTTCAACATTTCCTGCTCCAGACCAATAAATCCTCAAGAATTACTGAAACTTTCTAAAGGGATGGTTGCCATTCAAAGAGCTTTGAGAAACGTGGAAACAAAAGCCTTCCTAAAGGTAGAAAAATTGATTTGAACAAAATATTAATATTTTCAAGCTTTTAAAGAAAACCCTAATTTTCTTTTAAAAACGTGTTTATGAAATCCCATAAGAACTGCTCGGAAACAGTAACTCAGAATTCATACTTACCGTGTGTTAAATTCATGAAGCCGTGGCCAGATGGACGTTGCTGTGCCGTCCCCACGTGGTCCGTCCGGTGCGTTCTCGGGGGTTGTGGGTGAGCAAGCCGTGGTCGTACCACGGGCCCCGCGGCCCCCGTGCTCACACCCTCTGCCTGTGTTTCCACTTTGTCCCACAGACCAGAACCGGCATCGCCTCCCTGTACCTCGAGGGGTCTGGAAGCGCATACGACATCCGCCTGAAGCTGACGCGAGAGGTCCTCACGGTGCAGAAACAGGACGTGGTCTGTGTCGGGGGGAGCAGTCATGGTGCCCATGTAAGTGCCCCGGGCACTGCGCTCCACACGGGGCCTGCCAGGGATGCCCCTTGGGGAGGCCACTGACGGCCTCAGGACTGTTTGCCCCCGCTATTTAAACGTCCCCAGCCACAAAACAAGGTCAGGTTGAGGTGTATCGCTGTGTCCCTGCCTTCCGCGGTTTCCTCGTTGATGTGTTTCCCTGGAGGATGTGCCCCACACACCACGGTGAGACGCGGGACACACTCTTGCTGGAGACGGAGACGACAGCGTGGAAGGTGCCGCACTGGCCGAGGGTTTCCGTCTGGAACGACGAGCAGTGGCAGACAGAGCGGGCACTGGCCTACGCCGCGCGGCCACTCGCCCTGGCGTCCGGGCACGCTAAAGCTCTGTCATTCTTTTGGCTTCAGTCACTTACAGTGAACTTCTCCGGAGGGTGAGACACGCTCTAGTCAGACCTGCATGGACGTCCGGTTCCCCGGCTGCGTTCGCTGTCTGGGCGGCCGGTTCTGGAGGACACAACCGGCTGTTGAACGGAACCTGCTGAAAAGTAACCGAAGGGTCCGTTAATGACCGGCGCTCTTGTCACAACAGAGAGAAGGCAAAACTAAATTTAATGATTTTTAAAATCTACTGGGGCAGCGCCCAAGTTTCAAATCTACAAACTCATGTTTCATGTATGTTTCGGTCCCTTCATAGTCACATGGTTCTCTGAATGTTTCAGATCTTGGGATTTTCTAGTCTCCTGAAGAAAGGGTGCGGTTTGTCGGGGAAGGGACGCGCTTCTTCTCATGCTGCGGGGTTTTTGTTTAGGTTTTTTGTTTTGTTTGTTTGTTTGTTTGGGGTTTTTTTTTTATATTTTGCAAACATTTTCTTTTACTTTTTTAATTTTTTTAATTTATTTTCAGCGTAAGAGTATTCATTGTTTGTGCACCACACCCAGGGCTCCATGCAATCCGTGCCCTCCCCAATACCCACCACCTGGCTCCCCCAACCTCCCACCCCCCGCCCCTTCGAAACCCTCAGGTTGTTTTTCAGAGTCCACAGTCTCTCCTGGTTCACCTCCCCTTCCCATTTTTGTTTTTATGATCACCGGTGTGCAGGCAACACAGCGCATTTCTCTGAACTGTGAGCCTGTGCTTGTGGCTTGAATCAGTGCCGTGGGAAGACGCACGCGAAGAGAACGTTGTGATGCGCCTGTGCTGTGGTCACTACTTCCGGGCCGCGGATGTGCGTGAGGCGGTTCCCGGTCCTCTGGTTCCTGCTCAGGCCCTATCTCAGCCGCTCCGCAGCCCCGGGGACGCTCGCGGGAGCCTCGCGGCAGAGCAGAGAGCAGGGGGCCCAGGGGGACGAGCAAGCGGAATGTTGGCGGCGCGGGGGAGGGGCTCTGCCCACCCGCACGGCCCAGTTTGACATCTGCTCCGCGCGGCCCAGGGCCGGGGGTAGCGGGACGCACGGACTTTCTCCCCTGCTGCGGCGCGAGTGCCAGGAAGCCACGGCTTCGTGAGCGGACTTGAGGACCGCGGCACACGATGACCCGGAACGGCCAGGTTCGCGTCGCAAGTGTTTCCCGAGAGGTTAGGGAAGTGCACGGGCAGAAGAGGACCCGGCAGACAGGGAACGTCTTGAAGTAAGTGGGAGCTGTACATGGAGCCGGGATCTCCAGGTGCCGCTCAAACAACACGTCAGACACACCGGTCTCTGTCTGAAGACGCCCACGAGAGCGCGGATGGGAGACCCCGGGGCGGTGGGTGCTGAGCCGGGGCCGGGGGAGGGGGCCCTGGCATGAGCAGCCGCCGGGTGAGGCCGAATGGCCGATTTCGCCTGGTTGATGAAAGGCTCCCGGCCTTGGCCGCAGGAGCGGGGCAGATTCTGGGAGGAGAGCGAGGGCCCCGCGTTTCCTCTACCTCTTCACTATCGGCTCCTCGCGGGGAGCGCGGGTGCTCGCTCCCCCGTCCCTCTCCGGACCCGGCGGGGCGGCTGCAGCGCTGTCGTCCTCGGGAGCGGGTTTCGTCTGGCTCGGCATGCAGGTCCGCGTTCTGACTGGGATCTGGATCAGGTCCAGGATACTTGGGCTCCACGTTCTGGGATCTTCACGGGGCTTTTCAGCTTTTCCCTGTAGATACGTTAGGTCGTGCCCCACATGCTGATGGTCCAGGTAGCTGGGGGCTGGCTCGGCCGCCGGAGACCTTCGCTGCCCAGACCACGCTGCTGCCCCCTTCCCGCACCCGTGTTTACACGGACCGGTAGTCGCCTTCTGGAATATTTATTTCCTGGGTCTTGGCTGTCACTGATCTTCGTAGAAGGAAAAAGGGTTGACTGGTTTTGAGCAGAAAACCCCTTCCTAGACACGGTGCAGCCCTGTGAGAGCTGCTCTGACCGCCAGCTCAGCTCGGTTGCCTTCCAGGAAAATTGTCAGTTCCCCCCTTTCCTGCTAAAAAAAAAGGTTTAAAGTTTTGAAGAAGTTTGAAAGTGTTTTTAGAAGAGGGATAAGGCACCCGCAGGCTCATGTGGAAGAACGCCGAGAAACAGAGCGATCGCCGGTCGCCGGGCCGTCCTCTGGGGATCCCGACAGATCGCTTGGATTCTCACAGTGACTGAACTTGCTACAGTCGTCTTCAAAAATTGGGTTTATCTCTTACGTGGCAAGTACTGGGCGGACTGCATGCAGGAGGCCGATATTTCCGTTTGGAATGAAGAATGAAAGTTGTATTAAACTTCCCAGGACAGGGGAGTCGTCATCACGGCACCCGCCGGGGCTGGCTGTGCTGATGATTTCCACGCTCGGCCCGCTCCGTTCCGTCGCCGCGTCTTTGTGGCGAAGCCGATGCGTTATTCCCGTCTAACCCGCCTGCGCTGATGTCCTCTCTGTGGTTCCCTTTTGCTCCCTGTTTTTGCCTCCATAGATCAGGAGTTGATTAACGTCAAAACAGAGTTTGGGATTAAATGATAAAACGGAATGATTTCTGTAGGACCGTATCTCGTGTTTGTGAAAACCGGAGCTGGGATGGGTTGGAAACGAGTTTGTTGAATACCGTGGACTGTGAACTGTTCTCCCCAAGTCTCATCATACATTTGATTGACGTCATCGTTTGCTCCCCTGGTGAGTGAGGGCAGCCCTCGGGCCCCGAAGGGGAGCGTGTGATGGGGCCGGAACGGGGTCTGCGGAGGGTGGTCCGTGGAGGACGGGCTGCCGAGTTGGGAGACGCCTTGGATCGCGCGAGTGTCTGCGTGTGTCCGCCGACCCACTTTGGAGACTTCTCCCAGGACTTTAAGTCGCCGCGTCCGTCTCTGGTGTGGCTGTGAGGTCCTGAGACATTGGGACCCGAAGGAGGGGCCTGAGCCGGGCCGCCCTGTGGACCGTTTCACCCCCATCCACCAGGTTTTATAAATCCTGTTTCAAAAACAAAATCCTTACACACGACGATGCCACAGCCGTTCGAGAGCCCTGGACCCCCCGCTCTTCCTCTGTGAGGACACGGACTGGCTGGACCTTCCTCCCAGCTTTGAGCTGCGGCCTTCTTCCGTGCCCCCGAGGGGTCGGGAGGATCGGCAAGAAGAGCTTCTCCCCCAGAGACTCAGCACTCTGGCATTTCTGTGCAACTTGGGGTTTCCCGTCCTTTCCTTGGCCGGTTCTGTCTCTGTCGGCCCAGCTGCCCTCCCAGGGCCCCGCAGACGGCCAGGGGCCCTCCACCCGACGGCGTCCTCCCACCGTGCCTCCGCCGCCTTCCTCTGAGCACACACAGAGAGCGCTCTGGGGTCCCCCTCTTCCTGCTCCTTGGGGGACAGCGGCCCTGGAGTACCAGGCCCAGCCCATGACCCCGCCAACCTCAATTACCCGCAAATGCCGTCCGGTGGGGATGGGACTTCAACATAGGACTTTGGGGGGCACAGTTCATCCCACAGCAACTTCCTGTGTCCGACACATAACCCTCACTTTCCAGATGCAGAAACTCCGTTTCACAGAGGGTCATGTGATGGAGACGCATTTGCTCGGACAAGGGATTGTAACAGATTGCGTCGAGCAAATATGTGAATCGACAGTCCTCTGGCTTGATAGCGGATGGAGTCGCTTCAGGGTCTGCTAACCAGACGTTAAAGACGACGGTGACGTGATTTTTTCATCTTTCACTTGTTGGAGCTTTGGGAGTCTTGGCCCAGAGTTTTGGTGCGCATGAACCCATTTGCCGCAGGTGATAGTTTCCTGATCTTTTCTCCGAATGATCGTCTTGAGGTCCACGTGTGAACAAAATGGCAGATTTATAATGTCATGTGGCAAAGTCTGTTGAAGCAGAAACTCTCCTGTTTGTTTTCTCTGGTGAGTACCTGCTCGCTCAGTGCGGTGCAGATGCTTCTACCGATGGGGAGATTTGGAGACCGTGTGGAGCATTTTGACAAATCCCCCGCGGTGCGCATTGTTGATCAGTGTGATGTCTGGAGACCCAATTTTCCAGTCTCCCGTTGCCCAGAGAATTTCCTGGGAAAGCCTGAGACACATCCTGTGTCACCCCAAACGCAGGAGGACCCCTGCGCTTATGCAGTGAGTGACAGAGTGAGCAGATGACACCCCTCTGGTTTTGTCACTGGTTCTCACTCCGCGAGTCCACTGTGAAGGTTCGTGGACGGACGTTCCCACACGTGGGAGCATCTCTGTCCTCCCGCCACGGGATTTACATCCCGTCCGCTCCCGCTGCCCTTTACGTGGGGGCGGAGGGCAGGTTGCTGGTGTCTCCGTACATGGAAAGCGTCCCATAGGGGCCCCGTGAGTCTTTCCCGGGCCTGAGCTGGGCCCACTCATGTTACTCCCTCGGGTGCAGCCGGGGACAAGGAGAAAACAGGACTGGACGCCCTGAAGCCGCGTCCCGGGACTGGGGCTGCATGGACAGTCACCAGCTCAGCTGTTACAGCCACAGCAGAGCTCAAAGCACAGAATTTTCTATTAAGGTGTCACCTAACGGGTGCCTGGGTGCACACATTAATGGAGGTGGGTGAGCTCCACATCCCGGTTTCTTTGCTTTGAGCTTATGGTGAATTCGTTCCCAGGAATGGGCCACCCCTGAGTTCACACATTGTGGACGGGATGCACCGTAAACCCTGGTTTTCTGCTTGGCTGGACCGTTCCCATGGGCTCATTGCTGGCGGCGAGCAGGCCGTGCACTGGGGGGGGTGCCCCTCTGGGCCCTGCTGACCCCAGCTTGTCCCGGTCACCTCGTTCTGCCCGCACACTCTCGACGCCACTCGGGCAGAAAGCATCCACGCGTCACTCGGAAAGCAGATGGTGCAGGTCATTCTTGATAGTCCCCGGGGCTTCAGGGCCACAGACACGCTTGACCCTCTGCTTCCTCTGCCCTGGGCCCGTTTCTCGCCCTCTGGAAGGGCGTGAGCCATTTCTCACCGGCCCGCGGTTCTCTGACCCGGATCGGGAAGGCAGGGCCAACCTGCAGGGATCGCCTGGTTTGTTTGCTCGCTTGTCTGTGTTTTAATCGAGGTCTTTGCTCCTCTAGGTGATACCACAGAGTGAGGGGGTCCGGTGTGTCTTTGCTGAACTGAATCAGTGTCCCCTTCGCAAACGTGCTTCAGTTACTCAAACTTAGATTATGAATTTATGTCTGCATTTTGCATTCACTCTCTGATCGTGCATTTTAACCTAAACTTGCTTTGTTTTCTAAAATCTTTTAAAGCGCAGAACTGTTAGGCTTCGCAGAGAGCCCGCTGGCGGCTTGGGCCTGAGTATAAAGGTATGACCGTGTGCTCCCGTGGGACGCCCTTTCTGCGGGCAGGTCTGCGGCGACGCTGACCCCGTGTCTGCCCGTCTTCCAAGGAGGAGCCGAGCACAGGGTCCCTGTCGTCATATCAAGGATATTCAGAGGCCACGCAGGTAACGCGCCAGGATGTTCCGCGCACACGGTCTGTAAGAGAACACGTGCCGGAAAGTGACAGAGATCAGCCACTGTCTCTTTGCTTCATTGTTCAGCTGACCTTCTGTTTTGTCTCATCTGTTTCCCCGACACGACTGCGCCTGTTTCATTTCCACTGACACTGCAAGCCCTTAAGAGAGGTACCGTTTCCCTACGTGGCCCACAGGAGCCGTGCTCTGGGGACACATGCAGAGGCCGGGGCACTGGGTGTTGCTGGTGGGGGGACATCAGAGGAGACCTGCCTCCAGCGCCGGCTGGCCGCGGTGCTCCTGGAGGTCTGCAGCGAGAGCCGCGTCCTGCCCTCCTGGAGCGGCTGGGCGGGGAGACTGGGATGGCTGAACCAGGTGGGCCTCGGGAGGGATGACCACACCATGGCGGCCACGGACGGAGGTCACCGTGCAGAAGCGGAACACGGGGGCGGGAGCTCCGGCCCTCCGGTGCTGGGCCGCTGTTCTCACCTCTCTAACAAGATCACGTTGTGGGCTGCACGGACCAGCCCAGCTGCCTCGTGAGACCTCCACCCTGTCTCTGGGCATCTCGTCCCTGCAGCCCAGGGACCAACCTTGTCTCTTGCCCAGTATCGGAGCTTGGGAGGCATGCAGCCTGTGTGTGTGAGGGGACAGGCTCCTGTCCCCGAGCTGGTATTGGACGGGACATGGGAAAGGGCCGCTGAAAACAGGGGCCGTGGGTGAGGTGACCCACCGTGGACTTGTGCCCCACACCGTTGGAATCGTTCCTGGTGGGAGAAGAGTGGAGAATAAGCTCACACTGTCACTCGGCTCATGCTCGTCACCCCACGCGTCCTGGGCCATCGCCCGGCGTCAGTGCACACGACGGCCCAGAGATGGTCAGGAGAGGCGGCGCAGGCCGGGGCCGCCCCAGGCTGTGTGCTGGAGGTGCCCGTGCTCGGGACGGCGGTGATGGACCAGGGCAGGAGTTCCTGTTTACGGGTAATGTGATTTTCCCCACACCGGCTCTGACTCATTCACGCAGCAGGAACAGATCTTAATCATCACATTTGCATCTGCGAAAGGGCTCATTTTCACCAGAAGGATGTTGAGGATTCGGCTCCACGGTACACGTGTGCCCTTGTCGAGCAAGACCGCAAGCCAGCCTTTGACGTCCTCAGCAGATGGGATCTTGCGTACTCAGAGGCCCGGGCTCATGGGCCTGGAGAGGTACTGTCCTCGGCCAGCAGAGCCTCCGCAGAGACTGGGTCACGAGGCGAAGCCAGAGGACGGCACTCCCAAGTCTGCCCTTCTGGGTAACACAAAAGGGTTTCAGTTTTCTAAGAAAGTACGGTTTTAGTGACCCTAGAGACGGTACCGGACTCTGCATCAAGTGGTCATTCCCATTGACGTTTTTAAAGCATTTCCCAACAAACCTGCCCCCGCACGGAAGTGTCTCTGTTGCGCAGACCGGGAGGGTCACTGGGGGCTGAGAGGGTTTGCAGAGCTCGCGCTCCGTGCCCGTGGTGAGAATCGGCCAGGTGGGAGGTGGAAGGAAACCCGTTCGTTCCCGAATCAGGCCTCTGGTCACTCCGGCCCGTGCGACACGTCTGCTGGGCTGGCTGGTAACTGACGGAGGGCGGCTCAGAGGCATCCGTGTCCGGATTTCCTGTGAACGTTCACAATTAGTTTGCGTCAGTGGAGTTCGTGATTTACAGATACGAATGTAAGCGTCAGAAAAGAAGGACAAGGAAGTAGGATGAACCCGCAGACGAAAAGCAGAAAGAGACTTCATGCGCACTTGGAGAGGAGACCTCCTTGACCTGGGGAGGGCCGCCGTGGCCAGGTGTGGACAGCTCCGGGCAGAAGCCGAGTCACCCGAGTGCATCTCCTCCGCTGTGAGCTGGGGGCTCCCCGGGGCAGCTGGCGCCCGCGGACCCCCAGACTTGCTACCGGTTCTGGAGCCAGAGCGTGATGACGTTTCCCCCTCGAGCCGAGACTCCTGTCTGCAGCTGCTGGGAGTTCCGTGTGGGACCCAAGCCGGTCTCAAGACGGTGCTGTCCTGTCTTCTCAGGCTGCCTCAGTCTCTAGCGTAGGTGGCCTGAGAGCTGAGAGCCACAGCTCTGTCCCCACCCCACGGGCCACCTCTGCCTCTCCTCCATCGACCCCTCTAGGTCAGGCCACCTCCCGGATGTGATGGCTGGTGGCCTCCGACCCTGCGGCTGCCAGGGTCTGCCTGCGATCCAGACCCCTCTGTCACCGCCTGCGTGCTCCACACCCTAAACTCCTTGAGGGTCTGCATACGATGCTCAGTGACCTGGGAGCTCTGAGGGACCAGGAGCTTGGTCTGCTGTGGTTCACATCCGCAGAGGATGGCACAGGACAGTGTCTGGTGGCCCACAGGCCCTGGCTGCTGTGAATCTAGGCAGGGCTGGTGTGTGCATCTGGTGCCGGGCGCGAGCAGGGTGCCATCTCTGTGGGCTGGAGCCCTGGGGGCCAGGGGCACCGGGGACACAGCGTGGCCACTTTCACATGTCATCGGAAGCTAGTACCCAGTCCAGCAACTTGACGAGTCAGGATTTGCTCGTGGAGACTGGAGATTCCGGGTGAGTGCTGGGAAGTGGGGACACCGACTGTCCCCAAGGAGATGGCCGGCACGCTCCGTGGCTTGGATACCGTCCCTGCTGGGGGCAGGCGTCATTGTCCCCGGAAGAAAGGCCTGGATGTTGAAGAGTTCTCGGCAGCTTCCGTTTCTTAGCATGGGGACCCGACATTGACCTGGCTTCGTGTTCAGGAGCGAGACGGCTGTAAACCGCGAGGTCAGAGGGAAAATGGGGGTGTCCCGTCATTTGCGAATTTGTGCAGTCACGTTCATCGGGTGACCTCATGGGCATTCAGCAGTGAGTCTGCTGTTACGCTTGGAGACGGTGGTGGCCACACTGTTCACCAGACCAAACCAGATGGGGATGGGCGTGAAGGGGTCTGTGCGACGTGGTCAGTGGTCGGCCCGTGGCGGGAGCGTTCTGCACGTGGACAAGGGGGACCAGCTTGGGGCAGGAAGAAGCCAGTGGCCAGGCATTCAGGGCTCCGGAGCCTGTGCAGAGCCTGTCCTGTAGCTGTGAGATGTCGTTTGAGGACGTTCCAAACACAGGGAGGTGAGATCTGTTTTCCAGTAATGGGCGATCACCGCGCTGCTGTAGGAAGCGTGCACACTCGTGGCTCTGGGTGCGGACACAGTCCTCGGACTCCCCCGTGCCCTGAAGGGGAGCCTGGCACCGTTCTGCGGGTCCCTGCGTCTTTAGCTCCAGCCACGTCCAGGGGCATTTGGTAAAATGACACAATGGACACTGGGGGTCCAGTGGTTGCGGGGAAGGAGGGTGGGGGTGGGGATGTGCGCCCCGAGGCGGGTGCCTGCTTCCTGGGCATAGCTACCTGCGTGCGGCTCGGGGGCATTAGAGCAGGTGAAGCTTCTGAGTTAACGGGCGTTTCCTTAGGACACAAGGTCCTTGGAGGAGAGTAGCTGCTGACCACCTGGGGTGTGAAGGGGGAGGGGGCCTGGACGGGTGCAGAGGTGCAGACGGAGACCAAGGGGCTGGGTGAGCCCGCGGACCCCTCTAAGTCTTCAGGAACAGTTTTTCCGCCTCCAGCAAACAAATGCCGTCTCTCAGGGGCTTCGCACACAGGACACACCCAGAGGTGTGCACACGTCAGGCACTGTCCCTCCCAGGCTCCGTGGGGAGCCCCTGGCCGACCCCAGAGCACCATGGCCTCTAGCCAGGCCGAGGCACCTCCTGTCGGGTCCCCATTCCTGACATGATACGAATTGGAGCTAATGCTCTCTGCTCGGGCGTGATCAAGACCCTCAAGGAACCCATCCCAGGGGGACTCTCGTGGCCACGTCCTTGTGCGATGAGAGCGCTGAGGCACAGCTGCACCGCGGAAGCCCCACGGACACGCGGCCGGCAGACAGCAACGCCGGCCCGGCTCCGAGGGCCTCACTAGGTATTGCCCCGGCGGCTGAGCATCCTGAAAATCCCGGCGAAGTGACCTAAGTGTCCAGCAGCCTAAAGGAATAGGGGTCTCCTGTTGCCACTGGACACGGAGTCGGCTGTCCAGGCCCCGGCTTCTCCCCGTCCTTCTGAGGAGCCGCCCTTAGCGACCAGGGCGTCTCCTCGACTCACCTGTTCCATGTTTGCAAAACGGCGCCAGTGTTTCCAGATGCAGGGCCGGAGAGAAATGGGGGCGGCCGTCCCTAGGAAGGGCGTCTGTTCATGCCCGAAGAAGGCCTTCAGGTGCGCACGGGAACCGGACCCCAGCTCCAGCCCAGAGAGGCCGGGGGCACGGGCGTGCCCCGTGTCGTTCGGACGCTCTCTCCAGCCTGGGCGTAGGGCAGAGCGGGAGCTCCTTCCACCAGGAGGAGACCCGCCCGCGGCCGAAACAAGGGACAGATGCGCCTGTCGTGGGGGAGGGGCGTGGGGGCTGGGCCAGCGTGGGGCTGCCTCACCCGCATCTTGTCAGCAACGGCATCTTCAGCAACTTCATTTCCTTGGAGGCAAAGGATCTCGTGTGTCCGTTAGCTTTGCTTCTTGAAACCTCAACTAAGCCCTGTTTTGGGGCAAACGGTTACGGTTGGACCTTTTCCTCAGTGCTTATGTCTGGTTTTTCACATCGTGATGACCAAGTCCCAGCCGGTCCTTACCTTTCCAGCCACCTGCCGCCGTCTCGCGCTGCTTCGCTTTCGTTCTTCTGTCGATTCAGCTCGTGACCGGCTCCCCAGCCGGAGTACCTGCTTCTGTGCCAGGTGCGGACTCGGTCCCCGCCGGGGCCCTTCCTGCCGGGCACGAGGTCTGGGAGCCGGGGACCCACGGGGACCCACGGGGACCCCCGGGGATGTGGCGAGAGGCAGAAAGCGGGCACGGCCGCCGTTGGCCCGCTGATGGAGTGAGCTAGAAAACACTTCTTAGAGCTCCAAGTTCACACCGAAATTTTCCCTAATTTACTGTATTTTATGCATACGTTTCTTAAAATATGCAGTTTTAACCACATGATTTTTCACTCCATTTGTTAATAATTAATGAGCCACACGTGGTTACCAACGAGGAAGAAAGTCTTAGAAGCAACGGAGTAGACTCGTTCCTCCTGAAATGGGAAAACTCCAGCCTGTCCCCCGGTCCGCGCCCTGGGCAGCGGGGACTAGTCGGTGAGCCCTGGTTCCACACGTACCGCGTCTGAGGTGAAGCCGCATTTACCTCGCGAAGAAACGCCCGAAACACACACTGGGACGCCTGACCACTCGCAGGCTGCCGGGGCAGTACGGGGCCGGGGAGAGAGGGAAGAACGTGGGCCCGTGACATCGAGGGTCCCGCGCGTCCTTTCTGCACGTCTGCCTGCGCCCAGCCCCGTCCGGTCCTTCCGCCCTTCCCGGACAGCTTTCTGCAGCTCCGGCCTACGTCCCGGGTGCCTCTTCCTTTCTGGTCCCCGGGGACACAGAGACAGGACGAACAGGACTTTGCCTGGAGGGAAACTGTGGACCAGCCTGAGTGCACGGGGGCAGGTTGCTGTGCTCGTGTGAGAGCGTGTGTGTACGTGTGGAGGCCTGCGTTGGAGGCGGTTCTGTGTATCGTCACAGATGCGCGTGTGCTGCGCGGGTGAGCGTGGACGGAACGTGCGTGACCAGCCAGAGGGGAGCTCGGCAGCTGGAGCTTAATGACCTCTGGTTTGCGTGGACCAGGGGTGCTGTCCCAGCGGATGGGGAAGGTGGGTACAGGTCTGTCTGGGGATGGAAGCTACACGCCTCTGGGGCTTCGTAGGTGGCGGACCTCGGAGGACGTCTCAGAAGAGCCGGCCGTGGAGACTTGAAGCATGTTCCCGAGGAGGTCGCTTGTCCTGCTTGGGCGTCACGCTGCCTGCTGCGACGTGACCGGCGTGGAGATCGTGCCCGGCTCCGGAAGTCACGCTTCTCTCAGCGGGGGGCCCGCCCAGATTTCACACAACAGGCAGGAGGCTGGACCAGCTGGGTGCTCGGGTGACCACCGAGGCCGTGGGGGGCATCACAGCCACTCTGTCCCCCTCTTCCCTTCAGGAGAGCACCACAGCTCCCGGGAGCTGCGCTGTGACCGGCGTGCCCCCTGCCATGCGGGCGGTCAGGCCCCGTCACTGCTTTCTCAGAATCGGGGGTGCACAGAGCTTGTCCCTGGCATCCCCAGCCTGTGTTGCTCAGGCTGACCCTGCGGACCCTGCCGGTGCGGACAGCGGTGTTTCGTGGGTAGGGAAAGCTTTCTAGGTCTTGGCAATGCTTGGTGGGGGGAGGCCGTGTCGGGTGCGTCGAGCCCGGCCGGCCTGCTGTGTGGGGACACGGTTCTGCTGAGATCAGTCTCAGACCCGCACTGGGCTCCTACCCGGTGCCGAGCATCCGTGCCCAGGCCCGCCTGCTCGGGGTTCGGAAGTGCAGGCTCCTCAGGGTGGCTCGCCGCCGTGCTGGGGACGCAGTTACCCAGAGTATCGCTTCAAAGCCTGGAATGGCCGTAGGCGGTGGGATCCGGCCCTTCCAGGAGGGCTGCTGCGGATTTCCTCGGACCCAAGAGCACTGGAGTGTGAGCGGCGCTCGCACTGGGGACGCGGGTGTGCTGCGCGCGTCCACGGCCCTGCGCATAACATGAGTTCTCTGTGTGGCACGTCCAGAAACCTCCCGTTACAAAACCACGATCCCGGGTGGACTCCGGCCCTTCGAGCGTTGCAGGCCTCGGGCGCCCCGCTGGCCCGCGGTCATCTCCGGAGGCTTTCGCCCGCAGATAGGTCGCCCTACCCGTCGTCACCCCCCCCACCCCGCCCCCGGAGGCATGCGGACTCCTCCCGCTGGGCCCCGGGCCTTCTCGTGACACGAAGACGGTCCCCTGAAGGTGGGAGTGTCCTGCATCATGCACCTCCCTTCTTAATGACATTCACGTTTCCGGAGCTTGGGAAGCTCTGATTCTCTTGTTGGTCACAGGAGCTCCGGGGCCAGCCCAGCTCTCCGGCGGCGAGAGGCCGCGCGCCCGCAGCTACAGCCTAGGGGTAGTCAGGCCTCCTCCGGGCTCTGCGCTGTGGGGTGCAGCCCTGGGTCTCCTGGACCCCTGACTTCCACTTTTCTAAGATTTACTTACGTATTAGCTATGGAGCGTGTGCGTGAGCCGGGGAGCAGCGGAGGGACAGGGAGAGAGTCTCCAGCAGACACGCCACTTGAGTGCGGAGCCCGACACGGGCCTGATCTCACCACCCGGAGATCATGACCTGAGCAGGAACCAGGAGTTGGAAGCTCAACCGACTGAGCCCACCGGGTGCCCTGCGTTTTTCTTTAGAATTCTCGCTTGTTGGTGGCACCTTGCTGCCATGAACGTGTGACCACGGAATAGGATTTGTGGTTGATTTCCGTGTCCACAGTAGTTCAATAACTTAGCAAATGCATGTTACAGCTGTTCCCATCGGACCCTCCCCTTCCCTGTGACATGAACGGCTGTGTGTGCAGCCGTGTGGGGCTCTCTGTGACCCCCTCGTCTTGCCCACCCCGGTAGGTGTCGGACACGTACCGGGAGGGCAGAGGGCCAGCCCCAGGGAGCAGACGGAAGACTCTGGGCTGCCTTTTCCTAGACTCGATCAGTTCATAGCACAGTGCCCTTGGGGTGTCGCTGCTCCGTCCCCGAGGGCCTGTGTCCCAGCTCTGGTCCTGCTGCCTGTGGAGCCCCCCACCTTCCTGTCTGTCGGGTAGAGGAGTGTAGGGTGTAGACCACGACTCAGACGTGCAGGCGTGTGTGCCCATGCGGGTGGAGGGTCCCGCCCTGACTCCTCCTGGGGGTCCACGGGTCGGGGTCGGCTCCTTGTCCGAGGCGGGTTAGCCTGGACCCCACTGGGTTTGTGGAGACACCTTGGGGCGGGTGAGTGTGGGGCCGGATTTGGAAATTCGAGGCCAAACTGCCTCTCCCTGCCTCTGTGACAAACTGCGGTCCCCTCTTCGTCTCCAGTGAGCTGGCTGTACAAGGGGGAGGGTCCCAGGGTCCAGTCCTGGACCTCGCGGCTGGAGCAGACGGAATGAGCATCTCAACGTTCCTTCCTTACTGTAGACGAACCGGTGAACGTCGTGTTTTGCAGCCAACAAAACAACGTGACGCAGTGAGTGGACTTCAGCGCAGAAGAGAAATGTTGAAGCCTCACACGTGCCAGGGGACCCAGGCTCCAAAGGACAGTGGGCCGCGAGTCCTGGTGGACAGAGCCTTCATCTCTAGCAGCCGATGGCAGAGAAGGCGACGGGTGGCTGTCGCTGCTCCCGCTTCTGCAGGTCAGTGAAGACTGAGGGAAGCAGGTTTGCACAGAGGACCCCGCTGGCTGAGCTGTGGCACGTGTCCCAGCACAGCCCCCACGGCGCCGTCCGCCCCAGAGACGCCGGCCTGGGACCTGCTAGACCATCCCTCCTTACCTTCCGCTGACTCCGGTGACCACATCGGCCTCCACTGCCGAGGGCCGTCCCGGGAGATGGAAATACCTTTTTATTTACTTTGAAATGTCTGAAATCCCTTCAATCACTTCAGGAGGTTAGAGACTCCTGCTGTCGGAAGCACGTCTCCCCAGGCTCCTGGTCCTCCACGAGCGCTCCCGGGGACTGACGTCCAGCCAGCCTTCCAGGTGGACGCACTCAGTCCCTCGTGCAGACGGAGAGCTGAGTCTCGGGGAGTCTAGGTGGTGAGCACGGGTGCTGTTTTGGAGACGAGCTCAGGGCAGCGCTCAGGGCCACGTGCTGCCGGGCTGCGCTCGGTCGGACCCCAGGACTGTCACTCGGCGGGGCCCGTCTTCTGACTGCTGCAGACCCCTCTGGTTTCTCCCGCCTGACGTGAAGTGCCGGGAGAAACCGTGTGGCCACAGCACGGGGTCGTCGCACACAGAGCTAGGGGACCAGGTGCGTCGTGGGGCTCGGGGTGTGGAGCTGCGGTCGGCGGCGATGAGCTCCTGGGTTTCCTCCGTGCACGTCGGGGCTGGTGCATCCGTGACTGAGGAGCCGGCCCGGACGCTGTGGGTGGACCCCGCCCCGAACCCCGTCCGGGTCTGAGCTGGGGGCAGGGGACAGGACAATGCTGGCTCTGGGGGCAGGTGTGGGACCAGGCCCTGTCCTGGCTGAGGGGATCAGCCTTCTAACTGGGCCGCGCCCTCGCCGAATTCTCATGGTGTGATCAGGCCGAGCCACGCTCCCGCGGGAAGCCCTCCGTCCCCAGGGGGTCTCAGAGTCTCTGTCTTGCTCCCGCCCCCAGGACGCTGATCAACGAAAGCCTCGGGCTGCGGCTCAGGTGTGGCCAGGCCCCCCCGAAGACGCTGCGCGGCTTCTGCCTTTGCACACGGCCTGCGTCCCCGTCCGGCCCGCGCACGGACCCCCTCCGGTCACGGCCCCCCGCAGAGCGAAATGACAGGCCCGTGAGACGGACCCCCGCTCCCCGCCGGCTTTTACAGCAAATACTCTTGCCCTCACTTTTGTGAGAAAGAAGAGTTTTTTCTATTAAATCAACAAGAACGCAAATGTGAAGGTGTCAGGGGTCAGTTAAAAATAGAGACCGACGCAGAGGGACCCGGGTCACACGTCCGGGCCACGCAGGCTTTCTGGGCACTGTTGCCGTGGAAACGAGAGCGCTGTTGATCCCTAACTCAGCACCGCCGCATTTAGTCCCGTGAAGGCTGTACCGTATTTTCAAAGAAGTTTGATATTTGTCAGTGACCAGAAGTAACCGTGACGACCGGCATTACGTGCGCCCAAGGGACAGAGAGAATCGCCGGGTTGAGGGAATAGCTCAGTATCTGGTTTCTGGGATTCAATCAAAGACTGAAAAGTTGAAACAAATTCGCCGCAGGGCGGGAAGCCGGGCTGCTTCACAATTTGGGCAGAAGTGCTGGTTCCCGGGAAGCCGCCTGTCCCCGCCTCTGGGGACTGGAGGGCGGAGGGGACGGTGCCGGGAGCCTCTGGCAGGCCCAGGGCACGTTCCGTCCGTGTCCCCCCCACCGGCTCCCTATCTGCAGCCGCCTGGGTCCGCTCGTCCCCAAGAGTGGAAACGCTCGGCAGCTGCTGCGAGTCCTGCTCTCTTGTCTGTCCCGACGTAGCAAACACCAGGACTCAGACTTCACACGTCGGGTGCGGAAACGCGTCATTAGGAAGAGGTGACATGCGTGTTCTGTGTTCGACCGCCCTCGTGTGTCTGGGAAGTGACTCTTAACGGGCTTGAACTGGCCGCTCAGCTCAGTGGCGGGAGCCTGCCGCTCCTCCGCCGGCGCTTGTCCACACTCACGGGCCCGCGCATGTGCACCCACGCGGTCCGCACACACCCACACACGCCAAGTGCACTCACATCTGCACACCTCACATGCCCCGACACACATGCTTGCATACACCATTCACACACGGTCACCCACACACGTGTGAGGCACGCTCACGCCCACACCAGCACGTGTGCACACACTTGCAGGAAAACGCACACCCTCATGCGTGTGCACACTCATGTTCACGCTCACCCGCACACATCCCCCCCTCCGTGTGCACACTCGGGCACACATTCCCCCGCATGTACGCCCACGCACACTCCCACACACGTGTGCACACACGCCCGTACGTGCATGTGCCCGCTCACAAGCCATCACGGTCGCTGCGGACACTGAGCTGGGACAGGCGTCCTGACAGAGCGTGACGTCCCGGATGTTTCCTAACCCGTGCCCTCTTGCCACCCCGCAGCCGACCAGACGGGGTTGCTGTCTGTAGGAGACGCCGCGCTGCAGGTCAGTGCTGCGACTCCCGCCCTCAGCCGCGCGTCCAGACTCGCGGTGATCGACGGTCGTCCTCCAACGTCTCAATTTGCTGTCTGTCCAGGTGAACGGCACCCACGTAGAGAATGCGACCCACGAGGAGGTGGTAAGTTTGCCGCGTTTGGTGACTCGGCTCTGGTCAGCTCCTCTGTTGTCACTGCCTTTCTCTCCAAATCCCGTCTCACGCAGTGTAGACGCGGTTTTAGGTCTGGGGGTCAGGACGCCGGGAGACTTGGTGGCTGTGTTGTGTTGTGGGACGACCGGGGAGGCCCGGGTGCGGGGCGGTGCGCCACGGCCTCCACAGTCTGTGCAGGTGGACGGCCATCCCTGCTGGGGGGACTGAGCTGCGGGGAGCGGGGGACGCAGCCCGAGCCGTGGGGTGTCGCTGGCCATGCCGAGAAGCGTCAGGCATCCCCTGCTCTCGCACGCTTATGTGTAACCAGGGCAGACAGATTGTGGGATGGCTCACGATGCGCACGCCCGGTGCCCACCGGGGACGAGGATGTGCCCCTACGCCTTGTCTGGCCTTCCTTCTGTGGAGGAGGACGTGGCCCGGGTCAGTCAGACGCGGGGCACAAGGAAGGACGAATCAACACCCGCATGAAGCCGGGCGTGGAGGAGGCCTGCTGTCCACTCGGGAGCAGCCGACCCCGGGACGGCACCCACGAGGTGGGGCAGGGTCGCAGCTGCCATCGCGGGGGAGGGCACTGGGACAGCCTCACCGTGCGGTGCTGGGATGGTGCCTTGGGGGGCGAGACTGGAAGGGACGCCTGGTCCCGGAGGCACTGTGTGGACACCCCTCACAGGCGGCTCGTTTGGAGGGTGACAAGGAACCAAGCCTACTTCCCGTCTGTTAACTTCCCCCGGCGGGTCGGCGTGCAGACATCCCTTCCTCGGGGTTGGTTTTTCCGGGAAAACCACTGTGAACTCCAGGTGACGGCGATCAACAGCCGCGCTGCTGGACCGTCCCCGTGATGGGGCCACTGAGCCTCCAGGACACCCGCTGACGGTCCGCCACGTTTGCCCACAGAGAACCCGTGAGCACACCCACCTCTTCCTGGGGGGCCCACGCGCGGCCCCCGATCGGCACCAGGTGTGGGGAAGGCGCTCGCAGTCGGGACAAAGAGGGATGCACAGTCCGGGGTCTCAAGGGACGCACAGTCCGGGGCGTGTGTGCACGTGTGTGGAGTGTCCCCAGCTGTGCTCCTCCCAAGCCGCGTGTCTGTGCGTCTCTGCGCAGGTTTGCTTTCTCAGGGGAAGGAAGGCTTCCGAGGGCCCCTGAGCGCCCGGCCCGGCCCGGGGAGAGCAGACAGGTCGACCCAGAAGTCATCCTTGAGTGAATGATGGGCAGACCTCGTAACAGAGAGAACTCCAACGTTTGGTACAAATACGCCTTCAAGTTAGATTATCAAATGATCCGTCCAGATTCTTAGGGGGCCGAGAAGAGGCCGTTTAGCGCTAATGGACAGTTTCCATTTTTCAGATTCATAAAGTTCATAAACGTGTTAAATTAGTGAAGCCCTCACAAACACATAGTCTTACACCCTCATTTTTCAGACTAAATTCTAGCTTCACTTAATTCTGAAAGGAGTCGTGTCAGCTCTGCTCGGACACAAAGGCGCCACAAGATGAGGCTTCCTCACGCTCACACCGCCCCAGCTTCAGAGCACGCGGGGGCCGAATGTGCTTATTCCCATGGCAGGCGTCCGTGGGAGCGAACCTGCGGCTTCCCTCTGTGTTCCACACTCCGGGCTTCTCTCCCCATCGGTAACTGCTGCTCGAGCAGCGGCCGCGGGGAGCAGACCGTCCTCAGGTCAGTCTGTGTCGGGCAAGTTCTGAGACACATCCCTGAGACAGCGGGACGTCACTGGGGCTGACAGTCTCGCAGGAGGAGCAGGAGGAGCCCGCGCCCAGCGGTACTGGCCCGCGGGCAGGGAGGAGCCAGGCCGGGCGGGTCTGTGTCCACAGGATCTTGGAATGGCCCACGAGATGGGTGTCACGTTCCCGCAGTGTGGTCGGAAGCATCACAAGGACCTCACGGATGTGAGGGCATCGCGGCTGAGTCTCTGCCGGTCCCGTGTAGCAGACTGAGCTCTTAGGAATGACGGACGTGTTGGCCAGAGCTGCCCTGACCAGTGAACATTCGGGAACTTACATCCTGGTACCTCCTGCCGAGTCGAATCCATCGTTTCCAACCTGTTTCCGAATCCATCCGGCCTCACTGAGGCCTCGGGGCAGAAGTCAGGTCAGCCACGTGCATTAACCGCAGAACGGAGATGGCGCGGAGCTCAGAGCAGCCGCGTGTCCCAGGCGGTGCCCACCCGGGAGCACGGCCGCTCGCTCTGTCTGTCGGAAGGGGGCTCGCTCTGCCCTGGCCAGTCGCCGGACGGATGCTCCTGGAACTCCTCTGACGCTCGGTAGTGGGGCACCGAGGCGGGCGTAAGCCAGGCCTCGGCCTCAAGGGTGAATGTGGTCTGAGGGGGGCGGCGTGCTGGTTCTCCCTGGAGGCCAGCCGCCCGGTCCTGCCTCTGCTCTCCGCTCGGCTCCTGGAGAGATGCTCGCCCCGTCCCGGCGGAGTCACCCTGTGCCACCTCCCTCCATCTTCTCCGCGGGGATCAGGTGTTACCGTTCCCTGCGTCTCTGCTCAGGTGCGCACGTGCCCGGAAGCTCCACCACCGTGAACAGAAGGTGCTTCCGGCAGACTTTGCATCTGTGATAAGGAGCCGGATCAGAAAAGAGCTAAAATGCATAGATTAGACGGGTGGGTGGGTGGGTGGGCAGGTGGATTGTAGATGGAGGGTTAGATGACCGACGGACACACAGGTGCAGATGACCGACGTACTTTCTCACTCACAGGCTGGGAAATGGTTGGGGGAGGGGTTCTCAGCCCCGGGGCCCAGGACCATCGGCACCGCATGGAGATTTCTGCAGACACCTGCAGCTCAGCACGACTTCTCCGCATTTCTCCGTCCCTAGCTGGTAGCGTTTGACGGCACGGGAGCGGGAAACAAAACTGATAATAACGTCGCAGGTGTGGTTCATGGGAGGGGGGTCCTGGGGCGGCCGTGGGGGCCGAGACTGCCGCTCACGCGCTTGCCTCTTCCAGCGAGACCCGGTCCAGCCCCGTCGTGCACAGACCAGTCCCCTACGTAATGTCACTGCCCACGTCCAACTTGTGTGGCTTCACGGTGCAGGGGGCGTCCAAGCCATGGTGACCACTTTGTGTTGTGGCTCGTGGACCCGCCAGAGCGTGGCCGCCCCTCGCTGTCCCAGGAGCTTCTCCAGAAGGAGGGTCTCCCGGCAGAGGTGGTTTTATCGACATGGCTTCATCCCAGCCCCAAGCGTATGCATGTGACCGTCCTGCTGCCTCCCCGGACGCCACCAGTGGCCCGTCTACATGGACACTCCAACACCTCGGGTCTCGGGTCCTGCTGCCCACGTGGCAGAGTGACCGGGGGCCGCAGCACGGAAACGCTGCTGGGCTTCTCAGAACTGAGTGCCTGACGGATTGTCGGGGGGTGGGAAGAGCAGCGTGGCCGGACGTGGTTCCAGTTCCTTCGGGACCCACGGAGGCCGCTGGGAGCTGTGTTGTCTTCCTAGCCGCTGACGTCTGACATGCAGTGACTCGTCCTTCAGCCTGGAGTGGCGTGCCCCAGGCCACCAGCAAAGGCACGTGGTCACGGACTCACGTCTGGTGTGGGGCCGTGGCTCGCTGCCCCCGCACGTTACCAAGTTCTCCAAGGTGTTGCCTCATTTTCCCCACCTTGAAGAAGCCTAATGTCACCGAGGTAGCAAACCAGCAGGTGGCCCAGGGAGAGACTGCAGGACAGACAGACGGCCAGCACGGCCCCACGGCAGGGGAGGAAAGGCACCGTGCTTCCAGCTGGAAAGGACAGTGTGGGCGGTCACCCCGAGGGAGGCAGGGCAGAGCGGGACCGGGCAGCCGCTGTCGCTGTCATCGGGCTCCGTGCGCTCATGTTCCCGGCTGAGGGCTGTGGTCACTGCCGACTCACCCGTCTTTCCGGTCCTTCGTGTGGCCCCATGGCTGGTTCTGTTGTGCCAGCAGAAGCCGTTCGAGGGTTTCCACAGGCCCCTCCTGACCGCGCGTCGAGAAGCCGGTGTGGAGAGGCCGCTGGCCAGGGGCTACGTCTCCTCGGTCTGTTCGGGAAAGGGAAGAGTCGCCGCAGGCTGTGTCCAGAGCCACCGGCACGCGGTGGGCTCAAGAGGAAACAGAGGCTGCCGTCGCCTGGCCCACAGGAGCCCCGTGCTGAAGGGACTGCCATGGGCTCGGGTCCGGGAAGTGGCCCCCGTTCGGGTCTAACAGCGATGCCGCGTATCCTCCTGTGGGAGCCGGTGGGGAGGCGGGCGGTACGAGCTTTTGGTCTGAGGACTCGAGGGCACACGGTCCACAGGTCGGCTCGGTTCTGGAGGCTGACGGAGGCTCCGTGGCTCTCTCGTGACGGGTCCAGTCTCTGTCCCGGCAGAGCTCAGGAAAGCAGGTCTCAGGAAGGCGTGCGGTTGTGGCGTCTGTGAGTTGCTGTGTGTGGAACCCGCGTGCACCAGGGCAGTGACCCCAGACCACCCGCCGCGGCCCCGAGCCGTCCCGCCCGCCCCCGCCCCAGACCACCCGCCGCGGCCCGGAGCCGTCCCGCCCGCCCCCGCCCCAGACCACCCGCCGCGGCCCCGAGCCGTCCCGCCCGCCCCCGCCCCAGACCACCCGCCGCGGCCCCGAGCCGTCCCGCCCGCCCCCGCCCCAGACCACCCGCAGCGGCCCCGAGCCGTCCCGCCCGCCCCCGCCCCAGACCACCCGCAGCGGCCCCGAGCCGTCCCGCCCGCCCCCGCCCCAGACCACCCGCCGCGGCCCCGAGCCGTCCCGCCCGCCCCCGTCCCAGACCACCCGCCGCGGCCCCGAGCCGTCCCGCCCGCCCCCGCCCCAGACCACCCGCGGCGGCCCCGAGCCGTCCTGCCCGCCCCCGCCCCAGACCACCCGCCGCGGCCCCGAGCCGTCCCGCCCGCCCCCGTCCCAGACCACCCGCCGCGGCCCCGAGCCGTCCCGCCCGCCCCCGCCCCAGACCACCCGCGGCGGCCCCGAGCCGTCCCGCCCGCCCCCGCCCCAGACCACCCGCCGCGGCCCCGAGCCGTCCCGCCCGCCCCCGTCCCAGACCACCCGCCGCGGCCCCGAGCCGTCCCGCCCGCCCCCGCCCCAGACCACCCGCGGCGGCCCCGAGCCGTCCTGCCCGCCCCCGCCCCAGACCACCCGCCGCGGCCCGGAGCCGTCCCGCCCGCCCCCGCCCCCGCCTCCAGAGCAGACACGCAGAAGAAAGTGCTTTCTGTCTCCGAAACCGATTCATGCTCAAGTTTCAGTCCGTTCTGGGGGTTCTCGGATCCTCTGTTGGTGGAAGGCGGGCATCCCGGCAGAGGTGACGCGGTTCGTCCGTGGTCGTCCACGGGGTTCTTCCCGCTGTGCCGGGATTTCAGGCGTAAAAATCACCAAGAACTTGTCCGAGGATGATGCCAGGGATGCGATTCAGTGACGGGAATTTCAGATGATTTACCAGAACATGCCGGTTAACCCAGAAGAGTCGTCCGAGGGGCACCGCCCCGCGTAAGATCCTGAAAGGCTCCGACGCCAACATCCAGGGGCGGACGTGCCCGTCACCATCACAGATGGTAAGCCGAGAGAGTCCTCGCTGGGAAGGGCTCCCTCGAATCCGGGCACGGGACGTTTGCCGAGGCGGAGGAAGCTAGGCCGGGCCTGACGGTGGTCCCAGGGGCCGGAGGTCCGTCTGCCTCAGCCCCACCGCTCAGGGAGCCGGGGGCGCAGCCGTGTTATAAAGGGACGGTGCATTCCACTTGCTTTCTCTGTCTGCTGTCCAGTGAGTCCTACCGGCTCCTCAGCCAAGATCTGAAGCTTGAAGCGTGACCTCCGTGGTCATCGCAGAGCACACTGTCCTGCCGGGGGCTCTGGGGGTGTTTTAAAAACGGGAAGTTCGGAGAGACCTCGTGGATCCGTGGTCCAGCCCCTCATTTCACACAGGAGGACTTTGAGGCGACCAGGGACCCGGTGGCCTGCTCGTGTCCGTGTGGACGAACGTGGAGGAGGAGGAGACAAGCAGGGTGGCCCAGGCCCCAGGAGGTCCCACGGCCATCACGGTCGGGAGCCAGGACCGGTGGTGATCAGGGACGCCACGCTGCACGCGGTGCATTCCCACGTCCAGCCAATGCTGTGCTAAGCAGGAGTCACACGAAGGAGACGCTTACAGGCTGGTCCCTTGCAAGGTCCTCGGGACAGAGGAGGAGAGCTTGCTGCTGGACTCCGGCGGGTCAAAGACGAGGACGGCGGGCCAGCCGCTCCCCGAGGCTGCGTGGATGTTCCTTACAGCGCGTTGCCCTCCTGCCCACAGAGAGGGCTTCTGGGGATGGAGGAAGGACACGGAAGTCAGGAGGGGGAGGACAGCTGGGGCAGCACGGGGAGTCCCTGTCCAGCCCACGGCTGCGGCCTCACCTGCACCCCCAGGTCAAGCCCCCAGCCTTGGGGCACCACGCCCTCCCTGCAGAGCCCAGGTGGTGACCTCGGCAGGCCCCCTGAGCGCACCCCCTTTCTTCAGTCACTCCCCGTGGACCTCCATGAAGGGTTAGGAACGCGTCCGGTCAGTGGATAAATTGAAGTGAGAACACAGACGTTCTTCTTGTCAAGCGTGTGGACATGTGCGTGTGGATGTGTGTCTGCTCGCCCGTGCGGGAGAGGCGAGGTTGGGACGGCAGAGTGAGGGCCTGGCCGTGCGGCCGTGCAGACGCGTGGACGTGTGGACGCGTGGCCGCGTGGCCGTGTGGACGTTTCCTGCATTTGCCTCACCAGTGACTCGGTTCTGAGTACATCATGCGGGAGCTATCGGTGCGCGCACGACTGGGGACAAAGCAGGGTCCCTCTGAACGAATCAGTGCAGCAGCGGGGAGACTGCGCAGTGGAAAGGGTCACAGCTCTGTGCTTGCCCCGTCGGTAGAGACGCCCGTGCGCAGACCCGCACTCCGATGCCCATAAAAGTCTGGTTTTGAGATCTGGGGACGAGCAGGCTGTGGAAATCTATCAGCGGACGTGCTGTGACGAGATTACCGGTGCCCACCCTGCGCCGAGGGGTCAGGTCTGCCCTTGACCGCTTATCTGACGTTCCTCCGCTACTAAGGTGTGGCTCACTGATGGAATCATGTCCCCTTGGGAAGGACTTCACGTCACAGGTCCCTTAATAAATGGTGACTCGCACGTCACAGCCCGCACGTGCAGGTGCGGAGAACTAGTTCCGATGCTGTTTAGACTCCGCTGGTTTTCCGGAAACAGTCAAGGGTCGGCGGGACGCTGGTGTTCGTACTTCTGACGCTCACCAAGCAAGCGCTGGCCTGGCAGGCGGGCGGCAGGGAATGGGAATGTAGCCGCTTGCTTCGTAAAACACAGAGACGCGTTCACGCCTCTCCTGGGCCCCCGGGCTGCGCGTGTCCCTGTGACGTTGGCGTGTCGGAAAGACGGAGTGATTTGTGACACCGTCTCTGACATCGTCCTGCAGAGCGTTCTGTCCAGTCTGCAGAAGTGCCCTTTCTTGGGTGTGGACGTGTGGCTCACCCGACTCCCCGTATTGGTCGTGAGACTCGCAGTGAGGGCGCGTCGGCTGGGAGGAGGCCTGGCCGGAACTGGGAGGCGTGTCACGGTGAGAATCCGTGGAAACCTTTCCCGTTGTCTGAGAGACGACACTGCCTTGGGGGGCACGTTGGCGCGCGCCCTGACGGCCTCCTTGCCGACATCCGCGGACTTGAAGCGCGCGGCCCACGGCTGCCGGGCGTCGGGGGGTGTTGCAGGTGTGCTCACTGATCGGGCGCGCTGTGCGGTCACGGACCGGGGACCTGATGGGCGTCGTGTATGTGACAAATGCACCTGCTTCCTTCTGAGGAAGAACACGACAGACCGTGCTCCGTGATCACCGGGAAAACATCTCATTGACGGGGCACGAGGGATTCCCCAGCCATCGTCCTGTCCCGGGAAACCAGCCGTGCTCCGGGTTCCGGCCAGACGTGCGGCCCTGAGCCGGAACGGCCTGGAATCCCACCCGCGCCAGCCCTCTGCTCTCGCCGCTACGTGTGCGGCTGTCCCTGCAGGAGGCCCCCGGGATCTCCGGCCACTGCCCGTCCAGCTCTTTATTGTCGGGACGCCCAGGGGCTCCGTTTAGCATCTGACTCTTGGTTTTGGCTGAGGTCATGGTTGTGATCTGGGGGTCATGAGCTCGAGCCCCACGTTAGGCTCAGCACAGTCTGCTTGAGATTCTCTCTCCCCATCCTTCCCCCCACCCCTGCTCGTGCACGTGCTTTTTCTCTCTCTCTAAAATAAATGAAAATCTTTAAAAAGGAAACACGGAGGGCATGGTGATGGGGGGGGCACGCGTGCGGCTCTCCGGACGGCAGAGGGGACGGTGGTAGGTGTCTGGGATGCCTGCGACAGCCACTAAGAAGCTGGGCCCGGGGACATGGAACCAATAAGGGAGCAGGAGCCGGGGGAGGCCGGAGTTGAGGGAGGGCCGTGCCGGCGAGTCCTGACTGGACGTGACCGGGAGGCTCTCGGCCGCACACCAGCCAGATGCTGGTGAATTCCAGTCCCCTCTGGGCTCGGGAGCGAGGATGTCACGCTTGCGTCCACGTTGGTGAGTGTGCGAGACGTGACGAGACATGGAGGCCCTGATGGAGCAGGAAGTGACCGAACCCTGGAGACAGAGTGACGCCCAGTACAGCAACGTGGGCACGTTGAAGGGACGCCCGCTCGTGTCCCTGAAACCCGGAGCTCGTGCCTGTGGTCTGCTGATTCCCCATTACCCAGCGCCTGCGTCTGCCAGTGTCTGGAAACCGGCCGTCTGTGCCGTTCTGCCGAGTCCTCCTGACGGGACTTCCCAGTGGATCACGCTCGGGGGGGCCGCGAGCACGGTGGGCGGCTGGGGGTGGCGCCCCCCACGGGTGCGTGAGGGTCCGTGTAGGTGGCACACGCGTGTCGTGTACTCCGGGTGGCGGCCACTCCCGGGGCCACGAGGCCTCAGTGTCTCAGGGGTCGTCGCCAGCGCGCAGCGGGTGAGGAACAGGCCAGGCGCGTGGGAATCTTGTCTTCTCTCTCCGAGTCTGGTCTTTTCTGACGGTAACGTGGCTGTTCCCCGTCCCGTTACAGGTGCGTCTCTTGAGAAATGCCGGCGACGAAGTGACCATCACGGTTGAGTATCTCAGGGACGCACCGTCGTTTCTGAAGCTCCCGTTAGGTAAGGGACGGCGAGACCTTCAGGGGCCCGGGGTTTCCTGCTCCCCACGCTGTTTGTCCCCACAGACGGGAGTCACGCCCAGGTGTGACTGGTCACTCCGCGGGGGAGGACACAGGTAGACACCTCAGCTGTGTGCATCCCTGAGCCCTGCATTTGCACACACCCAAGGCCGTTCTGGAGAAGGACCCTCAGCCGGCGGCCTGTCCCCCGGTCAGCCCAGGTCAGCTCGCTGGTGAGTCCCCTGCACACACGCACACGCAGAGAAACCAAGTATGTGCCTGAAATATCAGTGTGACGTGAGGAATGTACGCCGAGAAGGAGAGGAGGAAGGCACGCACGTGAGAGGAAGGGGAGGGCACGCGTGTGAGAGGAGGGGGAGGGCACGCGTGTGAGAGGAGGGGGAGGGCACGTGTGTGAGAGGAGGGGGAGGGCACCCGCGCGTGTGAGGAGGGGGAGGGCATGCGTGTGAGAGGAGGGGGAGGGCACGTGTGTGAGAGGAGGGGGAGGGCACCCGCGCGTGTGAGGAGGGGGAGGGCACGCGTGTGAGAGGAGGGGGAGAAGATGGTAGTGAGTCTGTGCTGTGAAGGGGTCGCCCCACACCGGACACGACCTAATTCTCTCGCTCGCCGAGCCGTGACCGGGTGTCCGTGAGGCGTCGTCCGTGCGTCCCGAAGTCTCAGTCCAGGTCGTCAACCGTGACCTTCGCTGACTGCGCGGCCACCGTGTGTTTACAACACGTGTGAGGTTACTTCCCTCCTGGGCAGCCGGGACGGGCGTCTGGCACCTTCGTGCTTGCAGGGGCTTCGGCTCTGACCCTCACACTCAGGTGTGCGGCTTGGCGGGCGTGGGCCGTGCCCTCCTCTCCCTTGTGTGGAGGAGCAGCCCCACCCTGGGCTCGCCCGTCGGCCCCATTTCCTGTCCCTCGGCTGCTGCCCCGTGCCGTGGAGCCCCCCGCCGCTGCCGTCCGCGGGCTCAGGGGTGACTCTCTGGCACATCCAGGGCAGGAGGGACCGCACCAGACCAAAGGGCAGTGGACCTCATCCGTCTTCCTGCTTCCCCTCCCCGAGACCCTGAGCAGATCGGCCCCAGAAACTGCGTGCTTTCCTGTCAGAGCCCCGGGGGGTGACCTCACCCGTATCCACGTTCCTGGGGGAGCAGAGGTCCCTCCCGTCGCTGTGCAAACACATCAGGACGGCTCGCCACGTGGCCTCCCTTCCTCCGAGCCTGCGTGTTGCTACTGGGGTGTTTGGTGAAGTGCTCAGATTGTTTGGGGTCCGGAGAACGGCCCGAGGGTCTAGAGACGTGCGAGGCGACGCGCCCGGAGCGGTGGGAGCGGGCGTGTCCACCGTCAGCCTGGCCTTCCAGGGAGGAGTAGAGAACACGGAGCCCTGCGTCCCGTCCCGTGGGGCTGAGGGAGTGTGGGCCCCAAGGTGGGCAGCCGCGGTGCAAGACGTGCAGGTCCTGGGATCCATCGGGGCCGCCCGTCGGGGTGGACGGTCTGCCCGCCAGCTCACGGGAGGGGCCCCCAGACACTAGCAGCTCCTGCCCGCGGCCAGGCGCTCCGGGTCCTGGGAGCAGGGACTGCAGCCACCCGTGCGTCCGGCAGGGAGGGGCTGGGCTGGCGTGGGCCAGTTGCTCGGCGGCGGCAGGAGAGCCGGGCGGCTTGGACAGCAGACGCCTCTCGCTCCTGGTTCCGGCGACTGGACGTCGGGGGAGGACCTGGTTCTAAGACACCTCTCGTGGCCGTGTCCTCCCGTGGGGAAGGAGCAAGGGAGGCCTCAGGGGCCTTTTACAGGGTGACCTCGTCACCTCCCACAGGCAGCCAGCACCTTCCCATCCGGGACTAGGGACACAGACGTTCCGTTTGCGACAGGGGTGAGGTTCGGTGAGATACGGGGGTTGGCGTAGGCAGGGGAAGGTGCAGCGGGAGCTTCCCCTGACGGCAGGAGGGCCGCGGAACCGTCTCTCCTCTTTCTTCCAAATCTCAGACGGAGTGTCATGAAGAAACGTGGCCGGAGGAAGCTCACGGCGCACGGGGCTCAGTGGTCTCCTGCCGCTCGGGGCCCCGGTTCAGACTCTGTGAGCAACGGCTTCACGCTGACTCTCTCCGGGAGGGTGAAGGCCAGTGAGCACTGGGCATGCGTGTGAGTGTCACGCATGTGGCCTCCTGTCCGTGGGGGCAAGGCCACCAGGCGGTCTGCGTGTGCGCTTGTCTGCCTGCGTGTCAGCGTTCCCACGCTCGCTCACGGCCCCCACGAGGGCGGGGGTCGCTCCTGGTCCGCCACCTGAGCCACGGGACATCCGCCTCCCAGGCTCCCTCTGCGGCAGGAACATTGAATTCGTTAGGAATTCAGTGAATGTCTGTGGTCATTTTATTGGGTTCTTTGTGATCTACACGAGTTCAAAGCTCAGTATCCCAAAACGCTTCTGCGTAGTGGCCGTAATCCTTCCCCGAATTCAAGCAGCGTTTCCAGTGCTGAGGCCACAACAGGAGGCCAGACCCGCTCTTGCCCGCTCAGCCCTCGACCCCGCATCGGGTGCTCGGTGGTGGGGCAGCCACACCCTAGAGCGGGGAGGGAGCCTGGACCCTGTCCGTCCACGTCCCCAGCAGCCACAGCTCTGTCCTCGGGCCCCATCCACGTCTGTGTCCGGAAGCAGCCTTGTCCCGGCAGCTCTGGAGGCTGTGGGGATTAGGGAGGCGCGGACTCCGCTGTGAGTCGCTGCTGAGCCAGTCTGGAGAGCCCACGCGGAGGCGCTGAGAGGCGGACTCGGCGCTGGCCCCGGGGCAGCGCTGTGCGGTCAGCGGCCGTCAACGGGAAGAAAGTGTGGCTGTCGGACGCAAGCACCACTGTTGGAGCAAAGGCGGACAGAGCACGTTTCCCCCGAGTTCTCGGGGCTGCGCCCCTCACCGTGCAGCGAAAACACGGTGTTGGGCCGGAGGGTTAGGTCCGGCCGGACGTTATATGGGGCGGAGAAGGAGGCCCCGTGCGTCACCCGGCAGCAGGGGCAGGACCGGAGGCGGGAAGCCTGGCGGCAGCACACACAACCCCCTCCGCGGAGAGCCAGGCTGGTGGCTTTGGAATGACGGCGCGCGTGGTGTGGCTTGACCTGGGTCGTAGTTTTCGGAAGGGGACGAAGCACTGGGCCCTCTCGGGTCCGCGTCCGGAGCCGTACTCAACAGCGGTTCCGTGGTTTCAGGCTCACACGCTCCTCCTGCAGGCGCTTGCGGAGGGGGCGGTGGACGTTCACGCGACGTGGCGCAGCGGGACGACTGGCCGCCGGCCGTGGCACGTCCTGCAGCCTTGCCGTCGTGCTGTCCTCCGCTTCCGACGGTCACGTGCCAGGATCCCGGGTCTGCCCAGCGGTGCCCGGGGTCTCCGTAGGACGAAGCGTCGATGCTCTGTTTCCGCGGCAGGGGCCTCGCGCGCTCTGCTGACGTCTTCCCGGGGCTTCACCGCCGAGGCGAACGGACTGAGTGTCCGAGTCACGCGCGGGAGCTGCTCGCGCTCAGGCTGTGCCGGAAATGCCCAGGATGGGCTTCCCGGGAAGACGGCTTTGTGTCCAAAGCTGTTCCCACACGGGAGACGGCGGAACGCTTTCCCCTTCCTCTCCCCGGAGAGCCGCCGTCAGGGTGAAGGTTTGTGAGTTCTTCTTGGTTTTGTCGAGCTGTTGACAAGCTCTGGTCGTCCTGTCCAGTGTTTAGAGGGACTGGGGGTGCCCCCCCTCTACCAGAGCAGACGCTCTGGGGGGACCTTTCTCTCCTGAGTGCCCCCAGCAGCCGTCCGGGGAGCACCGTGGTCAGCAGAAACGAGCGCCGAATCCCCCTAATTTTTTCTCCGTGAAGTGACGATGGAGGTTGTGGTCCCAGCATAGCTTTGCAGGTGGCGGGAGGAGGTGAAACACTTGGGAGGCTTGTAGTTCCGTTTCCAGGACGTTGGAAGGATGTTGATGACGCCGTGACCAACACAGGCTCGTCTCTGTGCCCCTGCTGGCGGCCACGTCACCCCACTGACCGGCAGCGCGCGGCCCCAACGCCGGGGGGTGGGGCGGGTTTGGGCGCAGCGTGGCCGGGAGGCAAGGGGGCAGACCCGCTCCGCTCTGGCCGTGTTTTATCACCAGGGACGTGAGCTTAGGAACCTCCAATTCTTCTCTTTCCAGGAAAGTCAGAAATCTGGACTTTTAATGGGATGCCTCGGTTTTTCTCAAAACAGATTTGTGGGGGGCGCCTGGGTGGCTCCGTGGCCGGGGCCTCTGAGTCTTGGTTTTAGCTCAGTCGTGATCCTGGGGTCCTGCCTGGGCTGCGCGTCGACTTTGTGCCAGGACCAGAGTCTGCCTGCCTCTCCCGCCCCCGCCCCTCCCCGATGCGTTCTCTCTCTCTCTCTCTCTCAAAACAGAGAGACGCACGGGTCACACTCGGCCTCCCTGCCAGTTTGGTGTTCCCACCAGACGGGACCCATTCCCTGCAGCGGGCTCGGGGCGCCCACAGCTCCCCGGTGGGGCAGCCTCCATTCGGGGTTGGGGGGAGGACACGGAGAAGAGGAACTCACAGCTCAGAACAGTTACGGGCTGACCCCAGGGCAGGTGCGGGCATTCCCGGCCCCGGACCTCTGCTCCCGGCCCTGGTCCACAGTCCTACCCGTTTCATCTTTGTGTTTTCCACTGATGCGGTTTGCAACACCCAGAGCGTCAGAAAACGTCCGACCGATAAGTACTTTGACGATAGAGACCAGAAAGTCAGGACTGGCGTTGAGGAAATCAGCCGATGTGATGCTCGTGCTGGGAAGGACGGGGGAGAGGCCCCAGTGCCACATGTGCGTGGGCTCTGGACCCCGGTGCTGCCGTCTCGGGTCAGGTGTCCACCTTCTGCCCATTTTCCGGATGGAGGGGGGTGGCCGCAGGGTCCCAGGGCAAGGCGGGCGTGTGCTGACAGGCCAGACTCTCACCACCCACCCTGCGCGAGGGGCCAGGCATGGGGTCCTGGGTGGCCGCCTGGGGCTGGGTTTCATGGCAGGCGCCCCATCGAATGAACATCTCTGCTTGTCCGCAGGGTCCCCGGGGCCAGCCAGTGCCCACGGCAGCCGGGCCTGCTCCCCACGGTGCGACAGCAGCGTGCGTCTGAACGGCAACCCCACGAGCACAGTAAGCGCGGCTTCTCTCTCTCCAGCTGAGCGCGGGACTGGTCAGCACAGATGCCCCAGAGGGGGCAGGTCCCACACGCTGGCCGGTGCAGAGCACAGATGTAGGACAGGATGGGGGACGCCGTTGGCCGGCGTTTGTTTCCCTGGGGGACGTCTTGACACCCCACGGCAGGGGGTCGTACTCATGACTTGTATCACCGCGAGCAGGGGTGCACCCAGCTCCGAGGCAGACCTCATCGTCCTGCTCTCATTTGCCAAGCGGCGGACTTTGTCTTCAGGACACCTTTGTCAGGTCCCCTTGGTGGTGGGGGCGGGCACTGCCCAGGGTTTGTTCCCGAATCAGGACGAGCCCCCAAGCAAGCACGAGGCTGTGTGCCTGCCCTGAGTCTCCATGAGGCTCCAGATGCCCTCCCCACCCAGAAACACGGGGCTGGAGCAGGGCAGTGGCCTGGCCACGGGGCCTCCTCCCACAGGGGCCCGGTCCCGCGCTCCACCCAGCGGGCCTGCCGCAGCCTCTTCCCAGGATGCGAGCTGTCCTCCACGGCGTCCGTGGGCACAGATCAGAATCCGGTAAGCATCTGAGAATGCCCCGTGGGAAATCCTCTCCAGTAGCCCGGCTAACACCACCAGCTGCTGGGCCTGCGGTGGAGCCCGAGAGCGAGGTGTAGCGCTCCGAAGAGAGCCCCATTTCTGGTTTGAACCCTTTAATGTCACTCTTGACGTTTGAAGATGGCAGTTAGCATCTTCGTCGGCGTGCAGCAAAATACCAGCACAAAAGCCCACGAATGCAACTCAGATCCGTAACCGGAATATCGTCACTGGCTTTTCAGTCCGCATGTCACGTGTCTGTACCGTTTCCAGCCCGCCTAGAGGCAAACACCACCCTGGATCTGTGTCATCCCCTTGATCGAAGGGGTGTGTGTGTGTGTGTGTGTGTGTGTGTGTGTGCGCGACCCTGAAAAGATGCCATTTCATCTAACCCTAACCCTTACAAAGTATTGCTCTGGGACAGCATTCGGGGTTTACGCTTTTCTCACCGTCCTGGTTTCAAGATCCACGAAGGTCGCGGTGAAGGGCCCTCGTGCTGCGCTGCTGCGCGGTGCTGCTGCTGGGCATGTGCCACCGTTCGTTTTCCGACCGTCGCCGGGCAGCGGACTTCCGGCGTCTTCTCCGGGCCAGCGCGTTGCAGTTGAAATCCGGTGGCTGCCGTCAGAGGGCGAGTTTACCGGTGTTTGGTTTCCAGCGTGACGCGGCAGCCTGTCCCCGCTCCCGCCCCCGCAGCCTGGGAAGCCCCGCTGGCCGCCGCCCCCGCGCTGCTGTCTTCCAGGGGCTCTGACCCGCAGTGGGTGTACAACGGCCGCTCTGCCCGGGACGGATTTCATTTCTGCCTGCGCAGACGAGGTCCGCCGGCCCCTCCTCCGTGTTGAGGTCTGGTTCTGTCCTTCGGTGACCACTGTCCTCCCACTTGTGTGCAGGCACAAGGTTGTCTGTCGGCCGCCCCCGACCCGCGGGGATGCCTCGGTGCCCTCGGAGCTAACCCCACCGCATGCTGGCGGCAACAGCTGGTTGTCCCGTCGCCAGGAGTGAGTCTCCGCGGCTAATGCACCCATGTCTTCCTGGGGGTCTAGAATCCACTTCGGGGACGCTTTCCTGTCCCTTTGCTCGTAAAAGACACTTGCTTGTATTTTCTTCCAAGTGTTTTCTTGTTTGCTTTCGCATCACGTCTCGAAAGCAGGTGAGACTTTTGTAAAACACGTGGGAAGTAGGGATCAGATTCGTTTTCTTGGGTAACCGCTCGTCGGGACCTGTTTCCTCAGGGCCCGTGGTGCTGCCTGGATCCTCGGCCACGTGTCCCGGCCACGGGTTTACCGCTGAGCCCGGTCGTACTCTCTCTGTCAGCGTCAAAGCCTGTGCCGCGCTTCACCGCCACATGTTTGTAGTGCGTCACGTGCCAGCCACGACCTCCCCACCTCCTCGTCACACTATTGCTCCCACCCTCCTGCTTCCTGTCTTTCTCGTGGACTTTTACAACCTCGACCAGATCCCACGACGTCTTGGGATTGTTGTGACTGTACAACATTCAGATCTGCGGGGAGATCGTCGTTCGTGTCGCAGAAAGAGTCTACCACTTCTTTAAGATTTGTCAGTTGGGTTTATTCTTTTTCTTTTTGATTCATTTCAATACAAGAGTGTTCATTTTGCCACTTGTGGCTCCACAGAGCCGCACACCACCAGCTCCTACTCATTTGTGTTCTCTTGTTCCTTTCACTTTACTTGCGTTTTCGTGTTTTCCTGTGTCCTGCGCTCCGGTCTGGGCCCCTCGCGGGAGCCTGTGGCAATGACCGGACGCGCTGGCTCGTCTCCAATCACGGACGCGGGATTCTCATCGTCCCCGTTTACTGTCCTTCTCTTCTTGATCTTTAAACTATTTTGGTTAAGTTCTTCATGTGTCTTTCTTCTAAAGTTCTCCTCTGCACGTTAGAAATGTATTTGCTTAATTTCCGTTAATTTAGAGCTTGCCCTTGGAGCGTTGCCATCATCTACTCTGTTTGCAGCACAGAAACGTACCGCACCTCCAGCTCCTGGAAGGACGCGCGGACCTCGCACCCTGTCCTGGCGGCTCCCCGGGGCTGCCCCGTGGGGCCCCAGGGCGCGTGAGTTTCGGGTCGCGCCGCATGGAGCCTCCCGTCATCTGCAGGACGTCCCTCGTTTGATGCTTTTACAGAGTCAGCGGCCTTTCTCCTCAGGGACTCTGACTGGAACCCCAGGCCTGTGGGCGGCCAGTCTAAGTTATTTTAAAACCAGTTATTTTTTGTAACCTTGAGCCTGTTTCCACTTTCTGTGGTGTCTAGTGATGATGCCAGGACGTTTTCTCTCAGTGTGGCTGTCGGCCCAGGGCCATGTGCTCGGGCAGCTTCTGCGTGGTGACTGGAGACGGCCTCCTCCTTGTCTCTGACACCTCGTGTTTTCTGAATCTGCGTCCTCGGCCTTCATCAGGGCCCTCGTCTCCCCACGGGCCTCCCTCCAGCCCCAACCCCAGGACTCGGAAGCCACGTGTGCTCAAACACCTCCTTCTGTCCGCCAAGCCCCTACTTCTCCACGTGTCCTTTGGTGTCTTGTTGGGTTACCTTCTGGGGAATTTCCTAAGATCTTTATTTCATTACTTTTTTCAGTCTTGTACAGTGTCCTGAACGGTCTGCTGAGGGCTATTTTTTTAAAAAACCATCGAGGATCACGTTAATGCGAATCTTCTTAAAGGAGAGTGTCGTACGGAGCGTGGGATGCACGTCCAGGAGTCACTCAGGGAAGGTGACAGTCTGTGGGACACGGGGTGCGCACTCGAGAAAGGAGTGGACAGGGTTGGGGAGAAGCTACCCGTGGCCTCCCCACACCTCCCTTTCATGGCCTCGGGCCCTGTGGACATGTGGTTCATACTGGCGCGGGCGCAGGGCCCAGCGCGGGGCTATGAATGCGCGTCCTCAGCCGTCCTCCCATCCTTACCGCAGAAGGGGCAGAGACGGCCGCAGAGCTAGTCGGTGCTCTCGGACTGGTCCAGCCAGTCCCCTTCCAGACAAGCTGTCCGAGTGGTTCAAAACACGTCATGAAGGATCTGAATACCAGAGAATCAAAGTATAGTCATTTTTTAAAAGATGTCAAGATTCAAAATCCTATAAAAAACTTTAAAGGCCTCCTCCTTGGTTCTCCAGATGGAGACACTAGTCCCACTCACAGTCCAGCGGCCGGCTCGCCGCACACTCCGAGCCATCGGGCTTTCTTTTCTGAACGCGACCGAGCGCTGTGGTCACCCTTTGCCCTCAACGGAGGACTGTGTCAAACACAGCCCAGCGGTCGTGCACCCGAGGGTTGGAGAGTAAAGGGACCCCGGCCACACTTCATTTCAGGGAAAGAAGTGAGTTGGAGACTCACCGAGAGTCGGACTCTCAGTGTCTGGACCGTTTCTGATGGGGACTTTTCAGAATGGCTCAGGTCGCTTGCATTCTCCCAGGACTGAAGTGGCCGAGCAGGAGGCGGGGCTGGTTCCGAGCCGCTCTGTAATCCGGGATCCCTCAGGCTGGTCTCCGGCTTGCGCGCTGGGTCTCTGACCGCACTTTGCCGGCAGCCTCGTGGAACACCGTCCGTGCGCCGGCGCTGCAGGGCGTCGCTGGGCGGCCGTGTGTGTGTGACAACTGTTCTGTGTGTTTATTCCCAACTAGACTTTTAACCGCCCCTTCCCCCTCCCAGACCTGCCACCCCCCTCCCCGAGATGAGCTCGGCTCACGTGCTTTCCCCCAGCCCCTGCGTGCGCCTCAGCTTGAAATTCTGACCCATCCGTCGGCTACACTGTTTCCCCACCAGAAATCCTCCCGAATGTTCAGAGCAACAAGGAAAGTCTCATTTGGGCCGATTTCCTCTAGTCGGGCGGCTTCTCTTCTGTCCGCTGACCTCCCGCCAACGAGCCCGGCTGGCCCCCGCCTTCCCGGTTAGTGCTCTCGCGGACCTTCAGGGAGGGCACAGAGCGGGCCACTCTGTGACGCGTTCACGTCCAGGAAGGTTTCCACTGTCCTGAGCGAGTGTGGCTGCTCTCGCTGCGTGTTCTCACACTCGGCGGCTCGGGCGCCGCCTGTCCCGAGAGCCCGGACCCTCGCCCCTCCGGTGCACCTGCGGCAGAGGCAGAGTGACGCTGGCCTGTACCTCCCTGCACAAGAACGCCTTTCCAAACGGAGCTGCAATTGAAGGGGAAAAATCTCATAGTCAATACCTGGTTTTCCAAGTTACAGACTTAAAAACAAAAACAAAAACAAAAAACAAACCAAAAAAAAAAAAATTAAAAAGACTGAGGTCATTGCAAAGAACTGAATAAGAAACGTGTAAAAAAAATACCAAAACACAAAACAAAATTTTATAGAAATTATATGAGAACAGGTAAAAACTCGTGAATAATTGAGAAAAAGGAAGAACAGACATAGTAAGAAAAGGAATTAAACTAAAAATAATAATAATAACGATTTAACAAATACTAAGTAAATACACGGACAATGAATGGAGTTTTCTGGGTGCAAGGACAGACGGGCTCCCGGCCGAGATAATGAGCGAGTGAGCGAGATTTAACTGCTTCACTGAAGGAAGAGGCACCCGCGGGGAAGTGTCCAGTTGGGAGGCAGCAGCTCCAGAAATCGTAAACCCCCGGTCAGCCTCCGGCATCACAGAATCCCAAAGCCCCCCTCCCCTGACAAGGAAAAGTAATCTCTGCCTTGAGCTCAATCAACATAGATCAATTTTAAGATTCTGAATTTCAGATGGATGGAATCGTGTGCTTTTTTTGCACTTTGTGGCCAAAAATCAATCTAAAAATCAACTAGAGAAATCGTAGATCTCTTACAAAAACGACAATTTTACCGAGAGCAGATTTCTCAACAGGAAGTGAGGAAGACGTGTCACGGTCCAGTAACGTTTTCAACACTGTGAAGACAGAAATAACTGCTGACCTGTCGTTTTACTCCTCACAAAGCCGTCTCTCTAGAACAGGGTGAACACACAGACTTGGTGATATGAAGAGAATCTGAAAGACTGTGTCGCCAGAGGGTTTCACGAGCAGAATTCCTAAAGAACAGGTTTCAGAAAGAGAAATCAAAGTGACCTCAGAAGGGCAGTTGGAGATGGAAAGAGGCAATTCACGTGTGAATGTGCACAAACACGGCCTCTGAGAAGTGCTCGCGGCTCAAGGGAGCAGAGACGTAGATCAGTGAGCCCCGCGTGTGCAGCCCGGCGTCAGACGGCTGGACAGGGGATGTGCAGAAGCCCCTGTCTGGTCAGACTGCTTCGCCAACCAGTAAATCCACCAGCAAAACTAAAGGGCAAATTGCAAAAGATTCTTAATTAAAAATGCACAAAGAAGCTACATGTGAACGCAAATGCAGTAGTGATAAAATACATGCGAACCGGCTGAGCTTGCCACTTAAGCCACAGATTATGTCGACCTTTAAGAATATTGGAATTATATCAGACGGGTTTTGCGATCACAGTGGCGTGAAACTAGAAATCCACGACAAGGAGAAAACCGGGAAATTCAGAAGTGTGTAGACACTGACCCGCATGCTGCTGAGCGAGCAGCGGGTCCGTGAAGAAATCAAAATAGAAACTCAAAAATACCGTGAGACAAATGAGAATGGAAACGCGGCATGCCAGTGTGTGGGACGCAGCCGAAGTAACGCTCGGAGGGTCCCGGACGGTGAGGGACGCCTGCGTTCGCAGAGAAGACAGCGCGCAGGTAGACAGCCCGCGTCGGCCTCGGGCTAGAGACAGAAGGACAGGTGAGGCCCAAGGCTGGTGGAAGGAGGGATGTGACAAAGACCAACGGGGACATAAATGAATAAAAACTAAACAGACAGTAGAAAAGGTCAGTGAAACCAAGAGCTGGTTTTTTGAAAAGATAAAACAGACATTTTTTAAAAATTTCTTTTCAGTGTAACAGAATTCATTGTTTTTGCACCGCACCCAGTGCTCCATGCAATCCGTGCCCTCCCTAATACCCACCACCTGGTTCCCCCAACCTCCCACCCCCGCCCCTTCGAAACCCTCAGGTTGTTTTTCAGAGTCCATAGTCTCTCCTGGTTCACCTCCCCTTCCAATTTTCCCCAACTCCCTTCTCCTCTCCATCTCCCCATATCCTCCATGTTATTCCTTATGCTCCACAAGTAAGTGAAACCATATGATACTTGACTCTCTCTGCTTGAGTCATTTCACTCAGCATAATCTCTTCCAGTCCCGTCCATGTTGCTACAAAAGTTGGGTATTCATCCTTCCTGATGGAGGCATCATACTCCATGGACCACATCTTCCTTATCCATTCATCCGTTGAAGGCATCTTGGTTCTTTCCACAGTTTGGCGACCGTGGACATGGCTGCTATAAACATTGGGGTACAGATGGCCCTTCTTTTCACTACATCTGTATCTTTGGGGTAAATACCCAGTAGTGCAATTGCAGGGTCATAGGGAAGCTAAAATAGACAAAATTTTACCTAGACTCACCATGGGAAAAAAAAAAAAGAGGGGACTCTACATAAAAGATGAAATGACTGAAACTTCAGAAATACACAGAATCGCAAGAATGCTGTAAGCAGTAACATACCAGCAGTCAGAGGCCCCAGCAGAAGTGGACACGTTCCCAGAAACGTACGACCACCTGGGACGGAACCATGAAGAACGGGAAAGTCTGAGCAGCCCCTTCCCTGGTGAGGAGACAGGACCAGTAACGAACTTCCCGACGGCGGGACGTCCGGACCAGATTACCTCAGCGGCGAGTCCTACCCAACACTCAAAGAATTCACACCAGACTTCTCAAACTCTCTTAAAAAACTGAAGAGGAGGGGAGAATTCCAAACCCATTGTGCGAGGTCGACATCCAACTAACACAAAACCAGACAAGAAAAGACGTCACCGTCCAGTGTTCCTGACGCACATCGATGCCGAAGCCCCCACCAAAGTATTCACAGACTGAATTCGGCAGCACAGTAGACGGATCGTACACCCCGGTGAAGGGCGTTTGTCCTCGGGACGCACGGAGGCTTCACATCCACCTTTCGGTCACTTTGCTCCCCCAACGTTGACAGAACAAAGGACGAGGTCGTACCATCATCTCAGTAGACACAGGAAAATGTCGTTCATAAAACAGAGCTTCTCTTCGTGATGAAAACGCTCAGCAAACTGTGTGCAGAGGGAACGTCCCTCAACCCACTAAAGGCCACCACACACGGTGAGTCCATGGCCCACAGCACGCTCGGTGTGAGGAGCAGAAGGTTTTCATCGAAGGCCAGGTGCAGGGCAAGGACCCCCCGCCCCATCCTATTCAACATCGGATTCGAAGTCCCAGCCAGAGGCCTTCGGCAAGAAGAGCAAATAACAGAAATGGAAGAAGTGAAACTCTCCGTGTGCAGCGACACAGAACGATCGAGGAGACCCTAAGAACTTCCCCAAAGCTGTTAGTAATAAATTCAGCAAATTTGCAGAAATACAAATATGCAAAAATACAAATATGTGAAAATCTTTTGTATTTGTGTACACTAATAACAAAGTATCAAAGTGAAAACTTAAGAAAATCCCATTGAAATGGCATCACAAAGAATAAAATGCCCAGGAATGAACTTAGCAGAGGAGGTAAAAGCCTGCACGCTGAGAACTAGGAGAGGTTAACGAGAGAAAGTGAAGAAGACACACACACGTGGAAAGATAAGATCGTGCATTGCAAGAACCGGTATCACTAAAGTGTCCACACTCCCCGGAGAAGTCTCCAGATTCAGGGCAATCCTGTCGGAATCCCTGCAGCATTTTCACAGAAACAGAACAAACGATCCTAACGTTCGTATGAAGCCAAGAAAGACCGAGAAAAGCGCGCGCGGTCCGACGGACAGCAAGCCTGGAAGCATCGTGCTCCGGGATTAACGGCTACATTACACAGTTTCGGTGTCAAAGCGGCGCGCTGCTGGCGTAAACACAGACACGGATCAACAGACCGGAGAGCCCAGACCCGCGCCGACGCGTGCGGATCAGTCGGGTCGTGGCGGGAGAGCCGAGAGCACGCGATGGAGAAGGGACCGTCTCCTCGAGGGTGGTGTCGGGAAGGCAGGTCGGCCGCCTGTGGAAGGACGCCGCCGCACCACTTCCTTACACAGAACGAACTCAACGTGGATGAAACACTTGAATGTGAGACCAAAGCATGACGTTCCAGAAGAGGGTGTAGGGTACAAGCGCCTTGGCACTGGCTGTGCTGATGATTTTTTGGAAGTTGCCCCAAACACAAAACCAAAAGCGAACGAACGGACCGTCACACAGGAGGGCTCTGCGCGGGCACCGGGTCGGCTCGGCCAGGGCAGCGTCTGACCCCGGATTTTGACTGAGGCCATGATCTCGGGTTGAACCCAGCCCGTGTCGGGCTCTGTGCTCAGCAGGGAGTCTGCTTGACGCTCTCTCCCTCCGTTCCTCCCCGGACTCCACCGCTAAGGGGAAAAGGCCCTGCAAGGGAAACGACCGCAGAAGGGAAACACTGGATTTGTAAGATTCAGACGAAGAACACATGTGGCTCAAGAGCAAATACCACGCCGTTCGGTCCACAACCGGGGGGGAGGGATGAAACGTGTTTTCGCACAGAGGACACAGGCAGACACGTGGACAGGGGCTCAGCCTCACCATCGTCGGGGAAATGCCGATCAGAGCCACAGAGACCCCCTCGCGCATGTCAGCGTGGCTAAAAGCAGCGACATGAGCAACGAGGGGAGCTGGCGAGCGCGTGGGAACGGGGAGCCTCGTGCACTGTTGGGAGCACAGGGGCTGCAGCCGCTCTGGAAACCAGGACGGAGGGTCCTCGGAAAGTTGAAAACAGAACCATCCCGTGACCCCGCAATTCCGTTTCTGGGAATATGTCCAAAGGCAATGCAGTCGCCGTCCCGGGCGATCTGTACTCCCGTGTTCACACCAGCGTATTCCCAGGAACCGAGGCGCAACGACCGCAGTGTCTACTGATGGGTGCGCAGAGCGGGAGTGGGTGGAACGGGGTAGAACGGGGAACGCGAGATGTTCATTCAGGTGCCGAGGAAACGCGCTAGTGCGTGCGTGAATCGGAACGCGAAGTGCCGCGTGACCTGGGCCTGGAGCTCTGCTTCCGTGTCGGACGGTCTGTAGCGCTGAGCGTGTGCCCCGTGTGTCGGACACCTCCTGCCTGTTCGCGCGTCCCCCCCACCCGTTCAGGAAAGTCCCTGATGACGGCCCTCGTGCAGGCGAGGAGCTGATTCTCGGGAAATTAGCAGCTCACCAAGGGGTTTGAGGGAGCCAGAGTGCAGACCAGGGCGTGGAGGAGGGTGCAGACCAGGCAGGCTGGCCGCAGCGGCTGAGGGAAGAGACTGGTGATTTAGCATCAGGAACGCACTTTCCAGTCCGCCAGCCATTCGTCGTGCAACACCGTGACCGAATGATCACGTATTTGAATGTATTCTGTAGTCCGTGGGGACTGCGGTCGCAGCGACCCCAGAGATGCCCACGGCTCTGTCCCTGAGCCCGTGAATGCGTATGTGACCACCGTGCAGAGGGGACCTGGCAGGGGTGTCTGAGATCAGAGACGGGAAGTGGATCCCGGGCTGCTGCATGGCTCTGTAGTGGCGAGTCCCCGTGCGAGAGGGGGGCGTGGACCGTGGGGACCGGACTGGCCAACGGCGACGCTGAGGACCAGCCCCGCCCGCACCGTCAGAGGCCTGCCCTCCCGCAGTGATGAGCCGTGAGGGTGTGTCCTTCCAGCCGCAGAGCTCGGGGCTAACTAGTCACTGAAACGGAGTCGGAGCGCTGCCGCGTGCTTATGTGATCTCCCCGAGGCTCACGCATCCCTGTGCGGGACGGGTTTGTTTTCCCGTTACTGTTAGTTCACAGAATGTGGGTTTCTGCTCTTGTGAGTCAGGAACGACCGTCGCCCACACGGCTTTCCTCCTGCCGTCTCGGTCACACGGACCCAGGCTGTCCAACAAGCTTCGTGCGAGACGCCGGCTTTGCCGCAGGGGCCGTGGCTGCTTTGGGTACGGGATTATGCTGGGGCTCGGGCTCTCCTTTGAAGCCGAAGCCTACCTAATAATACGCTGTTTTTCTCTTTTTCTCGAAATAGTACGTGCCCATCCCCCTCTCCGTTTCACCACATGCGTCAGAATTTTATTGATCCTTATTGTACGTAGACTGGGTAACGGGCGAACACACTGTTTCGAAACGCCACGAAGAGTCTGAGAAGAGTCTGGTCGTGTTTCTTCTCCATTATTCATGTTTCATAAGAGATTTTTCAACTTATGATAATCATTTCAGTTAGAGGAACGTGACATACTGTGATACTTAAAAATTTATATAAGTAATTTAGTGAGCTGTCGCCACAAAATTAATGAATTAATATTTGTATTTTAAAATAACAGGCTACGTATCTCCACTCAAAATATGTCAAATTTAAGTAGAAAAGTTATTGACCTATTTCTTAGGAAATGCTATGGCCACCCGGTGGGACGCTTGCTGTCCGCTCCGGAGATGCGTGCCTTCATTCAGCTACGGAAAACGAATTCAAAATGACCCTTTTCCCTCAGTAATCGTTAATACTTGGTGGGTACGTGAGCCTTGAAGAGAGGCTTCTTGGTGAGAAAGCAAAGGGCTACTTCGGGGGAAACGCACGCGATTGAAGCGCCCCCCCCCCCCTGTCGTGCAGACGGAGGGGCCGCCTGTCTGCGGGGACCGTTGTCCGGAGGCTCCCGTGTGGCTGGTCCCCAGCAGCGGGGGCGGCCTCTTTGGGCCTCGAGGCGCGTGTGCCGGGGGCTCACAAGGCTGTGGGGGACGCTTGGCCTCGGGGCGCTCCCAGGGAGGGTCCGGCCCTGAGGCACCCAGTGCCCATCGTCTGGACACGCAGCGTTCTCAAAGTAAATGCGGACGGGAGCGGCAGGAGAGGCTGCCGCTGTTAAAAACTGTCTTAATTCTGGGTCTGTTCAAGGAGAATTAGGAAAGCCGCCACCGTGCGGTGCCCATGGCCCTTCTCCACCCCAGAGAGAAGGTCGTAGCTCACACCCAGGTGACCGGATTAGGCCATGCAGCTGGTCGAGGGGTCCCGGGGGCAACCCTGTGGCCACGGCTACAAGGCCTGCCTGCCATGGGACACACGGACAGTCACATGGTTGCTCTGTGAGGAGCTTCACGGGTTCCCTGGAGGCCCCCGGGAAAGCTCTTCCCAGGTGCCTGGGCTAAGCTCCTCCCTGGGGCCCTTGGCAGATGTGCCCGAGCCCTCCTGTGCAAGCCGCTTACGGCCTGTGTGCTCTGAGCACCTGCGGACATGTAGCCCAGCACGTCCACACACCCACACCGGGCCCAGCAGGTGCCAGGACAGCAACCCGCCTGTGTCCCCGGGAGGAGGAAGGACAGACCAGCATCTTCCAGACTCAGCACGGATGTGGAGCTCAGGGCCACAGGAGTGGGCTCACGGGCGGGCAGCCCAGCATCTGTGTCCGGTGCCCGTTACTTGGTCCCTCTCCTGCTGCCTCCCTAGAGCTAGAACTCGGTGCCGTGGAAATACCCAGCAGCATTCGTTTCGGGAAAGCCCGTCCTGCAAGTAGAAGAGCTCATGTCCCTGCAGACGGCCCATTTAGGAGCTATTCCTCCCTGAAGATCATCGGCGAGATCCCCACAAGCTCGCTGTAACTCCTGGGTTTCCTGGGGACGAGCTGACTCGCCCACAGAACGTGATCCAGTCTGTTACCGCAGGGCACTCGCCACTGTGGTGGGAACGCTGGCCGGGCAGGACGGTGTGCGCCCCTGGTGGCAGAGGCGCGAGCGCTCCGGACATCACTGTGTGTGCGCGCGTGTGCGCGCGTGTGTGCGCGTGTGCGCGTGTGTGCACGTGTGCGCGTGTGTGCGCGGTCCGTGCCGTGGGTCGTCTCTCCTGCTGCTTCAGGAGCCTCCTCGGAAGGAGAGGGGAAGGGCCAGGGCAGGGGGGCGGCGAGCAGAGCGCAGAGTGCCAAGGCCGTGGGGGTCCCGTCCCTGCAGCGGCCCGGTGCCGCCGCCATCATTTCCCCGAGAAGGCAGGTGAGGCCGGCCGGGCGTCATGGGGCACGTGCTCCCCGCTCCCCGCCGCACCCCGAGCGCGGGCTCCCCGTGGTCTGAGCGAGGGGAAGCCAGAACGGCAGGACCCGCCCGGTGGTCTGTTGGGTGTTTCTTCAGTAGCCGTTGCTTTTTTCCCCGAAAAATATCTTGACCAAAACATCGGTCTGGCGCTGGGCGTTGGAGGAATTTGCTGTTCTGAGGGGAACGTGGGAGGGAACCTGACCACGGCAGGTGACTTGCAGGGACTCGCGCGAGCTGTTCATGCGGACACCGTCCGTGGTGGTCTGTCCACGAAGAGTGAGCTGCTGAGAAGATTTGGCATCTGCAGGTGCGGGAGTGGACGGGAGACTCGGTGCCTGAGAAGATGCTCTCACGTCCGTGTTCGGCACTGACCGCACGCCTCCCGTGTTTCGGGCACGGCGCCGTATTGTCATGGGTCACTCTTTCCGGTCTCCCGAAGGTGGCCACGTGCACTGTACTGGCAGAGTAGAGAAGTGAGGTTCCCAGGGTGCGTCCAGGGCCCCAAGTGACAAGTAGCAAGAATAAGCAGCAGCGTCGGGGCCTGTGCTGGGGTTAAACAGCGTTCCTTGTTGAGGGGATATGCTTGTGTAAAACACAGGTGTCCGCGTGACCGTGATCACACAGCAAGTGTTTCCCCTTTGCTTATGTTGCGCACAGTGAGCGTGTGTAAGCGTTTATTCGGAAGGCAGAGTCGGTCCAGAGACAGGACGGGGCGAACCCAGGAAGCCCCAGGTGGCAGGTGTCGGGGACCCAGCGGGGCGGGGGGTGCTCAGAAGTGCCTCAGACCCGCCCCCCGGAGCTGCGTTAGGGATTGCTCTGGCCTGGGTCTGTCCCGCACACGCACGCTAGCGTGGCGGGCCGTCGTGTTCACGCAGGACCCAAGCCCGAGGACGGACGTGAGAACCTGTGGGGGACGCTCCGCAGGTGTCCGGAGTCTCACTGAGTGTGAATCACGACTGATTTACACTCAGACCCCAGAAGCATCTCGTCGTCACTTCTCCGTGCGGGGTTCGTCCTCCCAAGCCGTGGTTTGGGTGTGTGGGTCTCTGCTCTGCTCCAGGAACCAGCACGACCTGACCTCTTCGACCCCTGGAAGCCTGGCTGTGCCTGGGCCCCCCAGCTCCGAGCCCCGGCCCCGTCTCGGACGACATCGCACGTGCCGTCCGTGGGACGACGGTGCACACAACAGCCACGTCTGTGGTCTGCGTCCCCCATTCTTTTACGTCCAGGGACCTAATCAAGAGCAGGAGCGACCAGACCGGAGCTGTCAGCGCTGTTGCAGGAGAAGTAAGCACCTGTCACGGGGAGGCTCGCGACGCTGTCACTGCACACCCCCGCCCCGCCCGTAGCCTGCATGACCCCCTGCTGCCTCCCTCGCCACTCTGCGGGGACCCTCTGGTGTCACGGGAGTGAGGAGATGAGGTATGGGCCCAGGGGGTGGGGAGGCTGTCGTCACGAGGACACCAGCAGCCACCTCCGGGAGGGGGTAGCAGAGGGGCCCAGCCTCTGTGGGCGGCGCCCGTGGCCACCGGGAGAGGACCACAGAACGAGATGCGGCATTCCTCACCCTCGCTCGCGGCAGCGGCTTCCGTGGACATGGTAGCTGCGACCTTCCCTCCCACACCTGAAGTTTCAGCAAAATCTGTGTGATAGATTCCTACTAGTATTACCTTTAGTTGCATTACACCACTTCAACTTTATTGCTCTGTGTGAGTGACAGCTAAGACTTCTAATTCTTTTGTATGAAAATGTGGAAATGGTGCATTACTGTTCTTGCATTAAATGTAATTTATATTCAATGTTTCTGCTTTTTTATCTCATGCAGTGGATTTGCTTTTATGTCAAACTCACAAAATGACTATCGTGTATCTTGTGTCGTGACTACGGTATATCACGGGTAAGGAGGTAGGAGCCCCGGTTTCTTTTAAAAGGTCCGGCGTGTCATGAGGAGTGAAGACAGAGGAGGGGTCACGCTTCCCGGGGGCGCTTTTGCTCGGCCTGCGTCTGCACGGCCGCAGCCGCACTCCAGGTTGCGGGGAAACCGGGTCCGCGTGGCCGTGGCCGCAGCTCCCCACCGGCAGAGCACAAACCGCAGGACGGGACTCGGGAGGAAGAAAATCCTCTGCACGAAACAGCTTCCCTCGTGTCGGGACCTTCACATATCGAGACGCCTGAGACGTCCCAGGGAAGTTAAGTGACACGCAGATAGGAAATTAGGGAACGTGTGACTCTGAAACGGTATGTAAGTTTAAACTCCTGTGAATCGCTGACCAAGAATTATCTAATTTAGTAAATGGTACGTTCTGGGAAGATCAAACCTTCTGTGGGTTCCAGGTCCCTTCCTGTAGCCCGTGTCAGCTGTAGACTCTTTCTGCGTAAAAAGGCGCAAAAAGTACTTCTGCTGCTTCTTAAATGCTGTCGCGTTCAATAAATACTCGTTTTGCTTCTGTTCCGAAGGCTGCGACCGTCCCCAGTACTCGGAGGAAAGCGCCAGGCTGGGTTCGCTCCTGCCTCCCGAGGCACAGGGACGCTGCTCTGGTGTCCCCGAAGGCCTCTCGCGGGCACTCGGGGGCTGGGCTGTCTGTGGCCGCAAGCCCTGGGTGCGTGGGGCTGGGTCAGGACCTGGCACAGAGCAGCTCGGTGACCTGCAGCTGGCTCCCGTCTGCCCTCCTGCTGTCCCGAGCACGGCCGCGAGGCCCGTGGTCCGTGGGGACCCCGAGCGGTCCTCCTGGTATCACCGGGACGGGCGCACGTTGGATTGAAGGCCCCCGAGGCGGCTCCGGCACCCGCCTTCCCGGCGTGGCATGCGGGTTGTGGTATGGGGTCCTGCTTCTCAGCGGCGCCCACAGGCCAGGCGCCCGGAGCTGCTCCGCTCCGGCCCCGTGGCCCACGGCACGGGTGGACAGCGGCACTGCCATGGATGCCTCCCGCCGGCTCGTGCGTGTGCAGCTGTGGGTGCCAGGAGGAGGCCGTGGGGCCGGGTGGTCACGCGCAGAGACGCGCCCGCAGGGGCAGCAGTTTCTGCAGCAGAATCGCCATCCGCCAGTCACCGAGGAAGCCGGAGGAAAGATCGCGGTGTAGACCCAGCACAATCGCCAGCGCCTTCCCCGGAACGAGCACGCAGCCCCCCGCCCCGCGTCAGGGTGATGGCAGTTGAAGTAAGGGACGAGACCCCAGATGTGACTGTGTTAGGAAGGGCTCATGATGCTGCCATCACAACGACGCCTCATTACCGACGCCGCGTCCTTACCTGAAAGGAGATACTGAGTGCGATTAATCACAGAATTATTAAAAAATCCTTCCCTTAAAGAAAACCTTCCCCGTCAGAGCAGCGCTGCCGAACTCAGAGGCAACAGTTCCGGGCAGCAACTCGGCCTCTGGTTGCGACACCGCGGGTGCTGACCGAGCGGTTCCTCGTGTGTGTACTTTGAAAGGATGAGATTGAAGACCCCACGCCAGTGCCTGCGCCAAGACCCAAACGCACCTGACCGTCTGCGTCATGCCCAGTGGAGTCTTGTAGGGAAACCGGTCTATTCAGACTGTGTTAGATTTCATTTTTCCCCATTTTTTTAGGAGTCTACGTGAGGGGCATCTTTGTTTTCCACAAAAAAAGAGAAGTGTTTATTAAAGTCTTACGTGTGTTTTGTTCTAATCGATTTCACTTCTAAAAGCACGAGTTCTGAGACGGGGTCGTAACATCTGAGTACGGCGAGGGGTGTCGTCAAGCCCGTCTCCTCAGGGCTATGCGGCGAGGGCGGGAAGCAGTGTGCTGGGGACGCGTCCGGGCTGTGCCCTCACAGGGCGGCCCGCCTGCTCTCGGGGTCGTGCACGGACCTGACAGCCCCGGCGGCTTCACCCTGTGGCCGCGTCAGGCTGGGGGCATTCACTCACCCGCACAAGCTGACGGTACAGCGGTAACTGCGACCCGTCCTTTGATCTCCGCTGGGTTGTGAGGGCCTGATGGGGTCCCCGTTGGCCAGGTCAGCGTGACCCCCCTCACCCCAGCCACGCGTTGCCCCAGGTCACCGTGCGCCATACGAGGGGGCTGTGTTCTGCACCGTTCCAGTCGTGTCTGTGACAGCCTGCAGTCGCGTGGGGAACGGGCCTGGCCTCCAGCGGGACTTCCCAGGGTAGAAATGCAAATGTGTGACCCACAGCCCCGTTGTCTGCGGTCAGCACACTCGGTTGTGACTGAACACGAGGTAGTGAAACGTGGGCTGCTTGCTAGAATTTGAGGCTTTCTTAGGGTTCATAATCATTAGTCTTTGCTGATAAAGACCAAAAAGAAATCGAAGCGTCATGGATGAGCGTGTCTAAGAGCAGCCCTGGGCCACGACAGCCCCTCGAGGGAAAGAGCCACGCATGGCACGGGTCGGGGCTGGGACCTCCCATCTGTGGTCACGTAATTGGGGTGTCACGTGCCACCTTCTCAGTGACCCCAGTGAGAAAGCACTCTGTCGTCGCTGGTGCTCCGTTACGTCAGGAGATCCAGAATGCAGAACTTCCACAGTATCACCAAACACCTGCCGCCCACTCCGGTGACCTGTTCGTTAACTTCGTGCACATAAATGTGGGAGAAGCTGGGGCCCCGGAGAGAGCCTCAGGCTGAGCACAGACGGCCAGGGTCGGGTGTGAAGGACGTAGCGCTCTGCGCAGGCATGAAAATATCATCCAAATCATGGAGGATATGGGGAGATGGAGAGGAGAAGGGAGTTGGGGGAAACCGGAGCGGGAGACAAACCATGAGAGACTGTGGACTCTGAGGAACAATCTGAGGGTTTTGAAGGGGCGGGGGGTGGGGGTTGGGCGAGCCTGGTGGTGGGTATTGTGGAGGCACGGATCGCATGGAGCACGGGTGTGGTGCGCAAAGAAGGAATTCTGGAACACTGAAAAGAAATTAAAAAATAAATTTAAAAAAATCATCTTAGTTCATTTGAAATGATTTTAACATCAACATTAGTATTTCTGTTTAAAAAGTTGCATTTAGACCCAAGCGCGCATCGACCGATGAACGGGTAAGAGTGACGTGCGCACACGGTGGAGTGTCGCCGTCAGGAAGGAGGAACCTTGCACTCTGCCATCTCGGGGTGCGGCGAGTGTGCTGTGCGGGGTGGAGTCGGTCAGAGGGAGACGGACCCCGTGTGACCTCCCCCACACAGATTTAAGAAACAAAGCAGATGACCCCATGAGGCTGGGAGGGAAGAGAGCGGGAAACAAACCACAGGAGACGCTTAATGACCGAGAACAGACAGAGGGCGAGTGGACGGAGGTGGGTGGGGGATGGGCTGCATGGGGGACGGGAGGGCACTTGTTCGGGTGAGCCTGAGTGTCGCGTGTAAGTGATGACCACCGAGTTCTCCTCCTGAAGCCAATATTGCACTGCGCGTTAACTAACGAGAACTTAAATAAAAATTTGAAAAATCTAAACGTTAAAAGCTGCATTTAGATCATGCCCTGAATGATGCCGCACCAGCCTGCAGACAGTGGACATGTTTCAACCCACGTCCTCCTCGTGATGGACAAAGTGCGTGAGGTGCGGGGTGTCCCCACCGCAGAGAAGCCGTGTTTCAGGACGTGTGTCAGGGCAGGTGCAGGTCAAATTAATGGAGACCCTGAAGTCCAAGCTCCCTGCCTGTGAACCACGAGTCTCAAGGAAAGGGACCTAAGAATTTATCTTGTACAATTGCCCTGTGTGTTTCTGTGCACAGTGAAATTTTCAAGTCTTTACATGAGACGTGGACATGGAGATAAGACTGAGCAGCTGGTGGCATGAATCTCCCATCCGGCACCCGTTCCGGATCAGCGAGCGCAGGAAGAACAGGGAGCGCTCGAAGCCCACGCAGCATTTCCTCTGCAGAAGAACCACCACACTCAAACCAAAGCCCCAAACAAGGCACACCTGTTCTCGGGCGCTGGGCGGCTGGCCGTCGAACGCCATGAGCCCTGGAGAGGGGACGTCGCACAGCGAGCACGGCCTGGCACCGTGGGAATCAAGGACAGCACGTGGTCCTGCTGCCCTGAAGACACGAAGACAAGGACGCGGGCCTCTGTGTCAGCCCAAAGCTGTGGGGCAAGAAAGCATCAGAGTCCCCTGAAGGAGGGGGGAGTTGGGAGTCGGTGTACGTAGGGTTTCCAGAAGTCCTTGGTTGAACGCCAGGACGCCAGTGCACTGGGAAAGGCCATCTGGTGTCCCTCTGGAAAGGCACTGAGAAGCACAAACACAGAGACACTAGAGGTCTAGCGGCGCTCACAGCGTTGCAACTCCACCACAGCCGGAGCGGGGACCCCGCTAACTCCCAGACCTGCAGCTGTGAGCCCGAGGGGCTGCTCACCGGCGTGAAGGCCACCGTAGAACTGTCCTAACAGAGCCTCAAACCACGCTTGTCAAACACCTGCAGACAAGACAGTGTTGGAGGCAGAATGCCTTAAAGTCACAGGGGTTCAAGAAACACCTTCGTTTCCCACAAGCACCACTCTTGTGTTCAAGGTGACCAGAGTGAGTGAGTTGCCCGCTGACCAAAAGTCCACGGGAAGAAGAGGTAACCACGACCTTGTGTCATTGACAATGGGCAGTACGCAATCGGAAATCCCTAGTGGTGCGAAGAAACAAGAAAAAATGATAGGAAACTAAAAAAATGAAAAAATGTAATCAGTAGAAATAGACCCCACGTGAAGATGTTGAATTTAGCAGACAAAGGACTTAACACTTTCAAATATGTTGAAGGCCTTAGAGGAAAACATGGTCTTCATGACTGAACAGATAGGAACTCTTAGTGAAGAAACCGACACTTCAGAAGATAAATGGTAACCATAATAACTGAACTAAACACCACTAGTTTGGCTTCCCATGGAAGGACGATGGCAGTAGAACTGGTCAGGAGACTGGGGGACAAACAGAAATGTTGCCAGTCTCAAGAACACAGAGAAAAAGACTGACAGAGGAGCACCAGTGACATGTGGGACACATCAAGGGGACGAGTCCCAGAAGGAGAATGGAAAGGAATACAAGTGGGATGTGTAAAAAAAACAAACTGTCTACAAGCAAATCCCCACCCAACTGTGGAAAGCCAAAGAAGAGAAGGACATTGAGGCATCAGCCAGATTTTAAAAAGGCATTTCTTACCCAGGAATAATGATGTAAATGACTGTTTATTAAGAATTTTACATGCAGAGGAAAATATTCTTTTAAAATGACAGGATACAGACATTTTAATGTGAACTTTAGCTAAGAAAATGTCACCAGCAGAGCTGCACTAAAAGAAATTCTAAGAGATGACCTTCCAGAGGAAAGGGCAGGGTGGCAGAAGGAGCTGTGCACAGGCAGGAAGGAGTAAGGAGCTCCATAAGTAGTGAGTATGTGCATGTGTTTATAAAATACCTACTTTTTTTCTTCTCTGAATTTCCTTTCAAGTTAAATGATAGAATATAGCAAATCAACGTGGAGGTGATGGTGTGTGTGGAAGTAAGAGACGCATCGAGTAGAGCCCCACGCAGCAGACGGAGTGTTTGGTCTCGATTTCTGCTCAGGTCATGATCTCCAGCCGTGATCAAGCCCTGTGTTCGGCTCTGCTCTGCTCGAGAGTCTCTCTCCCTCTCCCTATGCTGCTCCCTCTGCTCCTGTGCTTGCTCTCGCTCTAAAAGTAAATGAATAAGCAAACCAAATCTACCTATCTTTAAAAAAAATAATAACACAAAGTGTAAGGAGCAGTCCCTCTGAGCTGATCTGTTTGAATTCTTACACTTGTGAACTGAGCTGTGGGCAGGGGGACGTATCAGATATGAGATTTTGGTGTTTTTGTTTTTTGTTTTGTTTTATTGTGTTATGGTAGTCACCATACAGTACATCATTTGTTATTGATGTCGTGTTCCAAGATTCATTGTTTGTGTATAACACCTAGTGCTCCATGCAATCCATGCCCTCCTTCATACCCACCACCAGGATCACCCAACCTCCCACCCTCCCGCCCCTCTGAAACCCTCAGTTTGATTCCTGGAGTCCTGAGTCTCTCATGGTTCATCTCCCCCTCTGATTCCCCTTTATTTTTCTCTTCCTTCTCCTAATGTCCTCCATGTTATTCCTTATGCCCCACAAATAAGTGAAACCATATGATAATTGACTTTCTCTGCTTGACTCATTTCACTCAGCACAATCTCCTCCAGTCCTGTCCACGTTGATACAAAAGTTGGGTGTTCGTCCTTTCTGATGGAGGCATCATACTCCATAGTGTATATGGACCACATCTTCCATATCCATTCGTCCGTTGAAGGGCATCTTGGTTCTTTCCACAGTTTGGTGACCGTGGCCATTGCTGCTATGAACATTGGGGTACAGATGGCCCTTCTGTTCACTCCATTTGTATCTTTGGGGTGAATACCCAGTAGTGCAATTGCAGGGTCATGAGGAAGCTCCATTTCTAATTTCTTGAGGAATCTCCACACTGTTTTCCACAGTGGCTGCACCAACTTGCATTCCCACCAACAGGGTAAGAGGGTTCCCCTTTCTCCACATCCTCTCCAACACATGTTGTTTCCTGTCTTGCTAATTTTGGCCATTCTAACTGGTGTAAGGTGGTATCTCAATGTGGTTTTGATTTGAATCTCCCTGATGGCCAGTGATGATGAACATTTTTTTCATGTGTCTGGTAGCCATTTGGATGTCTTCATTGGAGAAGTGTCTCTTCATGTCTTCTGCCCATTGTTTGACTGGATTATTTGATTTTGGGTGTTGAGTTTGAAAAGTTCTTTATAGATCCTGGATATCAGCCCTTTGTCTGTACTATCATCTCCGAATATCTTCTCCCATTCCGTGGGTTGCTTCTTTGCTTTGTTGACTTTCCTTTGCTGTGCAGAAGCTTTTGATCTTGATGAAGTCCCAAAAGTTCATTTTTGCTCTTGTTTCCCTTGTCTTTGGAGACGTGTTTTGAGAGAAGTTGCTGTGACCGATGTTGAAGAGGTCACTGCCTGTGTTCTCCTCGAGGATTCTGATGGATTCCTGTCTCACGTTGAGGTCTTTTATCCATTTCGAGTTTATCTTTGTGTATGGTGTAAGAGAATGGTCAGGTTTCATTCTTCTACACATAGCTGCCCAATTTTCCCAGCACCATTTATTGAAGAGACTTTCTCTTTTCCTTTGGACATTCTTTACTGCTTTGTCAGAGATTAGTTGACCCTAGAGTTGAGGGTCCATATCTGGGCTCTCTGTTCTGTCCGTTGATCTGTGTGTCATGTGTCTATGTTTTCTTGCCAGTACCACACTGTCTTGGTGATCCAGCTTTGTAGTAAAGCTTGAAATCAGCCGACATGATGCCCCCAGCTTTGTTTTTCTTTTTCAACATTTCCTTGGTGATTCAGAGTCTTTTCTGGTTCCATACTGATTTAGGATTGTTTCTTCCAGCACTTTGAAAAATGCTGGTGGAATTTGGATCGGGATGGCATTGAAAGCATAGATTGCTCTAGGCAGTATAGACATTTTCACAATGTTTATTCTTCCGATCCAAGAGCACGGACTGGTCTTCCATCTTTTTGTGTCTTCTTTACTTTCTTTCATGAGTGTTCTGTAGTTCCTCGAGTGCAGATCCTTTACCTCTTTGGTGAGGTTTGAAGTGATATGATATATTGACTCAGAGTAAACATCAATATATTCAAATGTGTATTGCAATCCCTATCACCAATGAGGAGAGGAGGAGATAAAAAAGAAAAATGAAAAAAATTAACCCCTAAAAAGAAGAATATGTTCAACAAAGTAGAAAAAAATCCAAGAAGAAAAAATAACAAATTAGCAATATGTAATTAAACCCAGGGACGTGAGAATCGCATTAAATATAAATTAACCAAACATTCCAATTAAAACATAGAAATTATCAGACCGAATTAGAAAGGCCCTTATTGCTGAAAATATTATTTAAATACAAAGGCACAGACTGGTGGGGATTAAGAGTGGAGAACATATACCTTATGCACAGTAACCATAAAAAGGTGGCTTTATTAATGTCTGACAAAGTATTCTTCACGACGGGGACTGTGCAAAATCAGAGAGGAATGTTTCATTATGGTTAGAGTAGCAATGCGTCAGGAAAATATGATAATCCTAAACATGGTGTGCACCTAATAACAGAGCTTCCAAATACATGACTCAAAGCTCCCAGAAATGAGAAACACAAACCTGCCATCATATTTGGAGATTTTAATACTCTGTGCAGAAGTTGATAGGCCACGTAGACAGAACCTCGGTGAGGACATGAAGGACACAGCCAACCTCACAAATCAGCTGCAGCCTACCTGATCTTTGGCGGGAACCACTCAGCCTGTAGGGCAACACGGAGCATTCCCCAGGGTCCCATGCGGCGCTGTGATGGGCTGTTTGGGACTAGAAACACAATAACTCGGTAACTGGTGGATTCTGTCCAAGACATCATATGTGGCCTTCACAAAGTCTTTCAGAGGATAGAGGAAAATTGACACACAGCCCACAAATTGTTGTACGAGGCCAGGATAATACAGATGCCAGAACTGTCGATGAGAGGACAAGCAATGAGCATTCCGGACAGCAGCCCTCATGAGCGTAGGTACAACAACCGGCAGCAGCGTATGAAGGAGTCTAAGGGACGATCCGTCCCGCGCGAGTCAGGTTTGCCCCGGCAATGCAAGCCCGGCCCGACAGTGAAACCCCAAACCTACCTGTAGCACAGGGAATGTGTTTATAACATCCTCAACCCGCAAGCAAGCAGACCTCCTCCAGCAGCTGACGCCGCCGACTGACGGAGACGCACGGTGTGAGGGGTCGGCGGGTGTGTGTCTCCCGGACGTCCTGCTGCGCGGAGCCCAGCGCGGCTGCCTCCCGCACGGTTCCAGCCGTCGGGGCGCCGGCGGAGTCCGAGCTGCCTGGCCCGACCCGCCAGAAGTCGGGTCCCTGACTTGGGGGCACGTTTCGTGCGGATGGGGCGGAAATATCCCGTGTCATGACTTCGGTTCTGGAGGCTTGGGCTGTATCTACGTGTCAGAACGCATCAGACTGCGGGCGCCCGTCAGGACACGCAGGACATTTACGCCTCAGCACGCGTAGGTTAAAAATGAAAGGATGAATCAGGAAGTCCGCAGCCACCCAAAGTAGAAATATGATAGCAACACCTAAAAAGGTGCTTTCAAATCTCTTAGTTTAAACATAATATTAAAATAATTTTATTTTTCTTAAGAAAGTGACCTGGAGACATGTTCACGTGTCCAGCAGAGGTGAGGACGTGGCGTTGGCGGGGTTGGCGCAGGAGCGCAGGGGAGACCCGCCTCCCCCGCTCTCAGCGCCTGCCCCTGCGCCTGGGGGTGCTGGGCGTGGGCCGTCACGCGGTTCCTGCAGAACTGTCCCTTCCTTCCTGGCGCTGTCGCCCGTTCCCACGGCTTCTCCCTGCTCTTGGGACGGGGCCTCCGTTGGGTTAGGAGAGCCCGAGAGCCTGCGAGCGGTAACAGTTGCGGAGCGATAATTAAATGTAGACGTCGTTCCAGGGAGTTACCGAGCGTGAGAGAGTCCTTCCCACACGAGGAATGACGAGAACAACGCCTGGTCCCTCCAGAAGCAGGGCTGGGAGGTAGCAGCGCTCTGCCCCGGGCGGAGGTGTCTGCCTTCAGGTCCCACTTGGTGTCCGCTGCGACCAGTGGACATTCTCTCCTGATCTCCCCTTGATGATGCGCACCAGCCGTAGGACCCCGGCCAGCTTTCAAAGAGAGGAAAAGAACATCAGGAAATACGCAAAATGGAGCATGAGGTTGGGACCGAATTTTTTCTTTTTGAATCCCGTGTTTCCGGAACGTTTCAGGTGTGGTCCTACCTCTGCTGTACTCAGAGAACATAGCCCGAGGCGGTGTGTGTCACACACGTGTGTGTGCGTGCGTGCGGAGACCAGAAACGCCGGCATGCAGTGTGCCCTGCGTCCCTCTGTGCCTGTGCGTGGGGAGGGACAGGTTTGAAGGGATTTGCTGTTGTTCTCTTCCCCAGATTTTATAAATCTTGTATCATAAGTACTTCGTTTTCCTTGGGTTTCTAAAATGTCTCCATCATGTGGCATTTGGGGGAAATGGAGGGGAGGCCTGTGAGCGTGCCAGCACGGGGACCCCTGCAGTGGGGGTGTGTCCCCCCAGCCCTAATACGGTGTCACATGCCCCTGCCACCATGCTTTGCCGCGCACAGCAAGCGCCGCGGTTCCGGCTCGGCTCCGGGTGTCTTGGGGTCACTAGCGAGGCTCGCGCAGAGGGTCCTGGGACTTGGTCCGTCGCACAGCCTTTTCTTGTGTAGTCCTTTGGCAGCTCTGGGCAGCGTCGTGAGTCCGACGGAGGACGGCACGTTCTGTGTTCCCTGCTCTGGAGTCGGCATGGCCCGCAGTGGGCGGCCGCTGGCGTCGGACTCCTGACTTACCTGTGCCAGTCGTGAGTCCCGGCAGGTGCGCCCACGGGCTTGGGTCGGCAGGTGGGCACAGGCCTCGTTGCGTCTGCCAGCTACTAAGCCCGTATTAAATTGGGGCAGAACGCAGAATTGAGTGATTCTGCCTTCCGCAGGAGGGATTTGCTCCCAGGTGTGAAGCCTGCACCGGCCCTGCTGCTCCTGCAGGGCTCAGAGGCCCCAAAGGCCCCCCCAGGCTCCCTGTGCGTGTTGTCTCCTGAGCAGAGCCAGTGCAGGCTTTCCTGCAGGGCCGGACCTTCACTCTGCTTGGCTCAGTGTCTCTCCGACCTCAGAGCTCAGCACCACAGAGGGCAAGTAGCCGGACATCCCGGAACGGGAGCGAGGCCCAGGTGCCATGGGGGACGCTCCCGGCGCGCCCCTTCCCCTCGGCTGGGCCCCCCGGCCCTGGTCGAGGAGAGGGCATCGGGACACCCCAGAAAACCCCACTCATCCGTGAAGGGAGCCTCGTGGAGACCTGGTGTCTGCGGCCTACGTGCGGCTGCACCGCAGGGCCCCCGGGGGATTTGCAGGCGGAACCAGTGGCCCTGAGTCAGGTGCGAGCTGGCCGGGAGCCCTCACCCCTGCACGGCTGCTCTCGCTGCCCCCGCTGTGGGCTCCACAGTGAGGATGAAGGTGGCTGTCGCCCCCCAGGAGCCTCGGGGACCCTGTTGCCTGGAGCCCTCTTCTGACTCTGCTGCTGGTGGACACCGCCAGGTGGGGTCACAACCCTGCCGGCCTGGGCTCTGCGCTTTCCACACACCTGTGTCGTCTGCAGGCCCCGCGCAGGCGGGGCCGCTCCCTGTGCCCCCCATGCCCCCCGGCCTCACTCTGTGCCCCGCCCACCGGACAGGGTGGCCTTGTGACCTGGACATATGAATGTGCCCAGTACTAGCCGTTGCCGTGTCTTGGACCCAGAGTCACTCTGCTGTGACGCTGGAAGTGGGACGGGCCGTCCGGCCTCCTCGACTCGGCACCTTCTCTCTCTCCCCACCGCTTCCCCTTCAACCTTCCTCTCCTTCGTGCCACGTTTGGTTAAACAAAGAAAGAGTTCAGAGTCACGTGGACGTGCATCTGTTTCTTTTTAGACGTTTGAGGACCTTGTCACATGCGGTTTTATCCTCTGGGTTGTACTGGGTGTGAGCTGGACGGGCAGGGGTCAGCCCTGCGCTGCACCCCGTGCCGGCTCACCGCCCCGTGACCGTTGGCTCTCCTTTGTTTTGCACAGGCGTCTTCGTCACCTTCCTCGCCCGTAGCTAACGAACCAAAGTATGAGAAGCGCTGGCTAGACGCCCCGTCCGTTCCTCTGTCTATGGCTCGAATCTCGAGGTACAAGGCCGGAGCGGAGAAATTAAGGTGTGTGACCACGGTCTGGAAGGCCGCGAGCCCCGAGCCCCGTTCACGACCCGGCCCTTCGGGGTCACGAGGGCTCCGGGGGCCTGGCCGCAGCCGGCTCCGGGCGGCTCGAGGAGCACGGTGTAAGTCGGGACCCGAGGGAGCACTGATCGGAGCAGCTGCGGGTTTGCTGAGGGCAAGTGTTCTGTCCGGCATGGATGCGACTCTTGTTACATCCTTGGGAAGCAGTGATTCGGAGAAGATCCGTATATCCACTTGTAAATGTTCGCAGTTAGATGCCGGCAAGAGCATATTCTTGTCCAAGCTGCAAACGGCCTCAGAAAAGCCTCTGAAGCTCCACGGGCCTCCTTGTCGCCATTGATAAAGGGAGGGGCCGGACCAGCACCCGCGTTCCAGGACGCTCGCTGGCGTATGAGCCTGGTTAATTACTCAGCTTCAGAGATGCAAGGTGTGTCCTCTGTGGCTGCCGTGGGGAGGCCAGCGAGCGACTGGACGGTGAATTTATTTCTTCTTGCACGACGGGCGTGCAGAGAACCATGTAGCCATGCATCCGTCAGCAAGGGAAGACTTTTATTGCTCTGACACTGAACACTGTCCGTGATAAAACACGTGTGCATGCCTGCGTGTGTGCACGCCCACCTGAGGGTGCGTCCGCGTGCGTGCGTCTGCGTATGTGTGCATGCCTTCCAGATTGTGCACCTGTGTGCACCCGTGTGTGTGTGCCTGCATATGTGCCTGCCTGAGTGTGCACATGAGTGTGAACCTGTGTATGCGCCTCCCTGAGTGTGTGTACACGCTGAGTGTGTGTACACTCCTCTGTGTGTACACACCTGCTGTGAACGTGTCTGCGTGAATGCCTGAGTGTATGCACGCCCACCTGAGGGTGTGTCCGTGTGCATGTATCTGCGTATGTGTATATGCCTTCCAGATTGTGCACCTCTGTGCACCCAATGTGTGTGTGCCTGTGTACGTGCCTGCCTGAGTGTGCACATGTGTGTGTGTACCTGTGTGTGTACACGCCTCCCTGAGTGTGTGCCTGTGTGTGTACGCACCTGCTGTGACTGTGTCTGCGCGTGCTCATGTGTAAGGTGGGGGACAGGAGAGGCCTGGGTTGTCTTCCTTTGGGGGAAGGAAAGTCTCATACCGCTTTCCATGAGTGGTTATAATTTGATTTTCAGGGTTAACTGATGTTAGCTGCACGGCCGTCTGCCGTGAATGTGCACATCGTGAAAGGGGGCATAGGACACCGTAGCATGAAAGCTGCTCTAGGTTTGGATTTTAAGTGTGTGGCCATCTTTGGAAAAGGTCAGTAGCCATGAGCAGTCAGAACGGCGGGCAGAGACGGACGGAAGTGCGGGTGGGTGGGCGGACGATGGGCAGGCAGGTAGCTGGAGGTGGACCGACAGGTGGACAGCCGCGTGTGAAGTGAGCTGGGCAGCCGGGGTTCTTACGGCCACAGACCCCGAGGAGCGGGCCGGCTATGGCTTTCTTGCGACCTGTTTCCTGGTTGGAGCTGGTTCATTGAGAGCTGAGTCGGGGCGGGGTCCGTGCTCTCTGGTCTCTGCCTACCCCTGTGCTTGGGTAAATGGCTCCTGGAAAATTAGGGCCACCGAATGTCACCAAGCACAGGCTGGCCGGCCGCTCTGCCGTCTCTCGTGACAAAGGGAAGACACAAACCAGCCCCCAGACCTGGGGGGCGGGTCAGCACGCTTGTTTCTCACAGGCTGTGTCCCCAGTGATGCCTGCCGGGTGTGGGACAGAATGCCCCGTCCCAGAGCGCAGGGCAGTGTCTCCAGCGACAATACCTGCCGTGTCCTACCAGCCGCTGCGGCTGCCCGCCATGCTGGATGGGCTTCCTTCTGGGCCACAGAAGAGCCCGCCTCTCGGGCCACGGGCGGGTGCCCATGGGGTTGGGGGCGGGGCGCGGGACGGCACAAGGCCAGGGCGACGGCACACGGCCGGGGCCGCCCCTCTGCCCTGTTCCAGCGGCAGCGCTGCCGAGCCCCGCATGAGGGGAGCCCTGGGACTCCTCGTGAGACAAGAGCACGTTGCTCCATGAAGGCTCTGGGTCTTTTAGCTTTGCTGACATTTTTGTGATTTGAAGCAAAATGATAAGACGGGCAGGAAAAGTACAAAAAAGCAAAATATCGAATCGGGACTCAAACTGCATTTTATAAAACGTGATTGTCCAGTCACAGCTGACACGAACGCCCGTGTTTGGGGGCTGAGAGGCGCCACGGGGCCTCTCTTCCCCAGAAGACCCTCCTGTCCGTCCCAACACGAACAGACGGCCCACAGCTCCGCTGTACTTTCTCCCGAAGGAGAAAGTGAGAAGCATACGGAACGCGTTCAGAAAACACACGTTCTAAGTCAAACAGTGTGTTCTCTTTATAAGAAATAATTTCAAATTGAACTGTTTTTTGAATCTTGGACGAAGGTAACCTGGGAAGGGTGCTCAGGCCATGAGTCAGAGCGGCTCCGAAACTCAGGCAGCGCCGGGGGCCCCGCGGCCATCATCGTGCGGCCCCGGGATCTCCTCTTCTGGGAACTCCCCTTTTCTAAAGTCATTGCCTCAGTAATGGTTGAGGTTCCTGAATTTCCTCAAATTTTTTGGAAACATTCTTTAATGAATAGATGCCAGTGTGAACCTAAGTCATTTGCAGTGAGTGTTTGAGGATAGGACCCCGGCTGTCCCGGGGGGTGACTCATTCCCCGTGGGCCCAGAGCCTGCGGGACGGCTCTGCTCGCAGTCAGGGGCGAAGCTGGAGCCGTGCTGATGGGTTATTGTCCACCTAGATGGACGCGGAATCGTGAGTCGCCGTCCCCACAGGCAGACACGGAACTGTGGGTTGTTGTGCAGTGACTGCGTTCACGTGAGTGTTCCGGGTTTGGGTGGCCGCAGAGCAGACTCTATCAGCCGCCCGCGGACCCAGTGCAGTCACAGCACGGGGTAGCTACCCAAAGGACAGAAACACTGACTCAGAAGGACGCGGGCACCCTGATGTCTCCGGCATCCACAAGGGCCCAGACATGGGAGCAGCCCGACTGTCCACCAGCCGACAAGTGGATGAGGAAGGTGTGGGGTAGACACACTATGGAACACTACCCGGCCACCAAAAAGAGCGAAATCTTGCCATTTGCAAGAACGTGAGTGGGGTTAGAGGGTATCATGCGGAGAGAAGTAAGTCAGAGAAACAGACGCTTGTGGAATTTAAGAAACAAATGGTCAAGGGGGAAAGTCCAGAGAGAGGGAGAAACGAGCCAGGAAGCAGGCTCTGAACGACGGAAAACCCTCGGACGTCGGCCGGCCGTGGGGGTGGGGACGCGGCCCGGGGAGCACGGTCCGGTGGCGAGCACCGAGTCGGTACGCAGGCGAGGGTCGCGGCAGCGGACGCCGTGTGCCGACCGGCCGGCGGCTAAAATAAACACAGGAAAAGAACTGAGTCAGAAAAGGTCAGGTCCACCTCTCGACGCGGTGGTAAGTGCCGAGAGAGTTGTAAGCAGAAGGAGGAGGAGGAGAAAGAGAAGAGCCTCCCGCCGACCCCTCTCCAGCGACAGCCGCACGCGCGACGAGGCGCACGGCATGGCCGGCCATTCCTTTCCACGGTCCGTTACAGACGCGTTCCCAAGTCTGCTCAGTCGGATCGAGTGCGCCGTTGAGGAGCTGCTCCGCTGTGCCCCCAGACATTGTTTTGGTTTTTGTTTTTTGCTTAGAACTTGATCCAAGAGTACCCCTTGTCATAAAACGAGAGCTAGACGCAGTCTTCGCGGTCTTCACGGGCCGCTCAGCGCACCGGAGAGCCGCGGCGCCCTCCGTGGGGGCTGCTGTTTTCCTGATGGGGACGGCGCGGCTGTAAGCTCTCCGGCAGCCCGCCGGGTCCTGCCCCCGCCCGGCCCTCCTCTTCTCCACCTGCAGACGAGGGGCCACAGCACAGACAGAACCGCGTCGCTGAGGCAAAGAGGACCGGGAGGGGATTGTCACGTCGTCGTCTGACTCCCGAACCCATGGCCCAGCCTTTCCCTATGAAGTAAGAGTAAAGACGTTTATCACAAACACGTAATAATGTAATAGTCACATATAAATTAATGTTATTATTGTTAAAGCAGAACACACTGAAATGCTTCTGGCAAAAGCAAAACCAGATCCACGTTTCTACAAGTATCTCCCAAGGGCTTTGGCCGCGGACAGGTGTGGAGTCACTAAAGGCAGCTTTTCGTGAGTTCTTTCTTAAAGTTTTTATTTTGTATCTTGGCAATGACAAAATATAATACAGAATTTGGTTGGGAGAAAAGGATATATATCTTATTAGTACCTAACAGTAATTTTTATTGTAACGAATATATTATTTTTTTAAGTTAAATGCAATTACTTAACATGGAGTGCGCTACTAGCTTCAGAGGTAGAGCTCGGGGGTCCGTCAGCTGCAGGGGACACCCAGCGCTGCGTCCATCCCGCGCCCTCCTTCCTGCCAGTCCCCCAGTTATCGCACCGTCTCATCCCTCCCCTCCGGCAACCCTCGGTTTGTTTCCTATGATTAAGAGTTTCTTCTGGTTTCGTCTTGTTTCATTTTCTCCTCGTTTCCCCTGTGATCCTCTGTTTTGTTTCTCCACTTCCTCAGATCAGGGAGATCATATGATAGTTGTCTTTCTCCGACTGACTTATTTCGCTCAGCATGATACCCTCTAGTTCCATCCATGTCGTCGCAAATGGCAAGATTTCATTTCTTTTGATGGCTGCATAGTATTCCATCGTGTATATATACCACATCTTCTTTATCCATTCATCTGTTGATGGACATCTGGGTTCTTTCCATAGTTCGGCTATTGTAGACACTGCTGCTATAAACATTCGGGTGCACGTGCCCCTTTGGATCACTATGTTTGTATCTTTAGGGTAAATACCCAGTAGTGCAATCGCTGGGTCGTAGGGTAGCTCTATTTGCAACTTTCTGAGGAACCTCCATGCTGCTTTCCAGAGTGGCCTCACCAGCTTGCATTCCCACCAGCAGTGTAGGAGGGTTCCCCTCTCTCCGCATCCTCGCCAGCATCTGTCATTTCCTGGCTGGTTAATTTTAGCCATTCTGACTGGTGTGAGGTGGGATCTCACTGTGGTTTGATTTGTATTTCCCTGATGCCGACTGATGTGGAGCACTTGTTCATGTGTCCTAGTATAAATATACACCAGATTTGAGAATATTAAATAATATATATTTATCCTAAGAAAAACTGTTCTCCAGTAATAAACTTTTCCTTTAAAATTGGAATCAAGGCAAATGCAAACCAAAAAAAAACATCCAGAATGATCCCTTGGGGAAACCAGCATTGCCGTGTTCCTTCAGGTAGACATGTCCGGCTCTGTCTAACCTTGACTTACACCCTGGAACAGAGCCTGACCCTCGTAGACTCGGTGGTGGGTAGATTCCAAGAACATTACAGATTAATGTGTGAGAACCACTGCCCGTCACGGCTGCTGAGATCAGCTTCAAGGTGATCCGGAGGTCTCTGTGCAAAACCTCCTCTCACGGAAGCCTGGGAGCCAAGAGGCTTGCTGGCGGCTTTATGGAACGTTCTTTGATGAATGAGGGATTTTCTGTGCCTTCCTAAGAGCTCACTGTGAACCCAGACCCATCTGAAAAGGACCAGGTCGGGCCCCAGGCCTGGTCTTCAGATCCTCCGTCCTCCAGACGGAGGAAATAATGCCGGCCTCACCCTGAGCCTCTCTCCTGCCCTAAAGGGAAAGCTCCAGAGGGTGGGGCCGGACCCGCGGCGGAGCATTTTGGGGTCATGGCAGGTGTCGTATAAACAACTGCCGTGGCTGTCTCGGCTTTTTGAATCAATGGGAACCCTCAAGTTCTTGAAAGCAGGGGACAGCAGGCCGCAGACCGCGGGCCGCATCTGTCCGGGGACGGCTTTTGTCCATGCGGCCTCATTAGAACCGGGCTGGGGGGTTCGCTGGGGTCTCGGTCACCTTGCGCCGCGGGCTCCGCGCTCAAACACCGCGGCCGCGTTCCTGCTTCGTCAGAAAGCATTTCCCGAGCACGTGCCATGCGTGGACACGCTCGGGGCTGGGGACACAGAGGTGCCCTCGGTGCCTGCCCACCCCCAGGCACGGTTAACAGCGTGCCGGAGCCTTCTGGCCCTGGTGGCCCAGGGAGGCTGCTCTGTGCTGTGTCCACAGGGGGACGGGGGAGCAGGGAGGCCCAGGCCCCCGAGGAGCAGAGCAGGGGAGCACAGGTCTTGAGAAGGGCAGGAAGCACTTGGGGGCCTTCCGGTGGCTCGGGGTCTGCAGACCTCAGACGGGCAGGGAAGCGAGGGAGGGGCCCCAGGAGCGAGGCAATGCCGGCTGCCAAGCATTTGGGCATCGTGACACCTCAGGACCCCTCATCCGTCACTTCATTAAGCACGATTCCGCCGCGAGTTCTGAGCACAAACCTCACGTAACCAAACCCTTCCTCCGGGGGCTGCCCGGCGGCCACAGAGACACCGGGAGACCGGCCGTCACACGGCCTCCGGCAGGATGCCCCGGAGCTCGGAGCAGGCGGCCGGCAGTCCCAGGGGCTCTAGAAATTCGCCGAGCCTCAGCCACGGCGGGGAGGGCGGAGCTACTCCTCCAACAGGTGCCCGTGTGTGGAGGAGGCGGGAAGGGCAGCGGCGCACGTGAGGGCAAGAGAGTGGCGGAGCCGTGGGCGTGGGGCCCGCCCGTGAACCGCTGCCGACGGGGCGAGGATGCGGCTGTGTGCATCCCAGGTCTCCGGAGGGACCGTAAGCCCCCTGGACGGGTGGACACGGACCACAAGCTGCCTGTCCCGGCTGGGGGACCCCAGGGGCTTGAGGAGGCTCCGCCCTCCTCCTGCGAGGGCCGCACGCTGAGAGCCAGCTGGGAGCCCCGGTGCGCCTCAGCGCGGACCCCGGAGCCGGAGCCGGGAAAAGCCGCCTCCCACGCGCGTGTCAGGGGACCGAGGGCCGCAGAGATCGGGCGCGTGGAGTGCGGCGGCCGGGGTGGAGGCGGCCTGGTGCTCTGGGCACGGCACGAGCGCAGGAGGGCGGCTGTGGGGCCGAGGTCCAGAGGAGCCTCAGGACAGCTCCAGGAGCCGGGCTGTTCGCCGGAGCTCGCGTGGCCAGAAAGACCGGCTGTCCCCGGCCACAGCCCGCCCGAGGGAGGACAGACCCCGTCTGGGCCAAGACCTCACTCCCACAACGTGCGGGCGCTGCCGTGGCCATCAGGACGGTCGCCGAGGACCAGGCACGTACAGCCAGCTGTTGTCTGTCTTCGAGCACGAGAGCCCGGAGCCCGCTCGGGACGCTCCGCCCCAGGGGTCCCAGATGCGCCAGTGGCGTCACCAGGGGGCGGGCGGAGGTGTCAGGCCCGCACCAGCCACAGCCGAGACCCCCGGGGCCCCAGGGCGCCAGCCACTAGGCGTGCGGCACCCTCTGTCTCGACGGCGGGTGTGTGCGGTCGTGTGGCGTTTCCAGACCAGAGGCCGACGCAGAGGGAGAGGAGTCGGTCTGCCCGGGCCAGGCCGCTCCCGGGTCAGCCCACGTCAGTCCGTCAGCTCGGGGAACGGCATGTTCTCCCAAATGGGACTAGACCGGCGCCCGCCTTGACGAAAAGCGTCAGGGACGCCTAAGTCCAGCAAGACCTCACTGAGCGCGTCGGAGACGTGGGCAAAGCCACGGTGCAGCCTCTGACCCCGGAGGCCGCGGAGGGTGACTCAGCATGAGCGCCCCGCGGGCGGCCGGGCTGCCTGACGCGCATCTGCTCACGGCCAGCGTGTGCGGGAAGGCGGCCCGGAGCTGGCGAGACGCCCGCCCCCTCGCCCGGCCCTTCCCAGCACAGACGCGGTCCTGAAGGGCACGGAAGAAGCCCCAGGCGCCCTCCCGTAGGCTCCTGCGGGGGCCACCGTGGGTCAGCCTCAGAACTTCCTACGTGTTTCTCTCTCAGCATTGGCAACACGCCAGCGGGAAGGTCGATGACCTCAGAGAGGTTTTCTTAGAAGAAACAGAATGTTCTGGAACACGGTGACGGCATGAAAAGAAGGGTGTGTGTGCCCCTTTGCAGGTGGATGCAAGCCTGCCCTGGGGGGCATGGGGCACTTGGCCTCACTGAGCCTGTGAGTGGCTCTTGTGACGGCAGCTTCTGGAAATTCATAGGAATGATGACGCATAAAGGACACAGACCGTAAACAAGCAAAGAAAACAACGTCCCGGAACACTCTCAGAATTCCTAAGGAAGACAAGGGGCTCTCACCTGAGTCCGAAGCTCTCTCTCATCATTTCTCGCTTATCCAACCTTCCCCGCCTTCCCTGCTCCCTGGTCCTCCGTCCACCCGCGTCCTTCTGCGTCCCACCAGCTGCACCTGCGCACTCCCGCCACGCCCCGGCGTGCTCTCGTCCTCCCTCTCGGCTTCCGTTCTGTCACTGCGGCCAGTCCCTCTGTGCCCTGCTCCCTGACCCCCGTGACCTCGTGACACAGCCCATGCCCAGCCACACACAGAGGGGCACGCAGCCCTGGAGTGTCCCTTCACTCGGCACCATTTGCTTCGAGCACGCAACATCGTGGGACACCTCCAGCGCAAAAATGAAACGAGGCCGGGGCATCTGGAGACCGTTCCTTATACAATGTCTAGCATGAAAAGATCCAAGTAAATCATGATGTGTAATTTTTGACAGACGTACGAAGTTGATGATTTTCATTGTAAGGAGGTACAAGACGTAACAGGTGGTTTTGTCCAGGACGGATCCTGTATCGCTGGGCAGCGAGACGAGACTGAGTTCATCTGTAATCTGAATATCTTATGTTAATTGCTTTTGAGGTCTTCTTTGATAAAAAATATGTTCACTAATTGGAAAACTCACAGTGTCAGTAAGAGAGCAGCCCACGGGGGTCTGCACGGCCGGTGCGCCCCAGACCAGCTCTCCAGACAGGTGGACAGCGGCCGCGAGACCGGCAGGAGGAGGGGCGGGAGGGAAGCCAGCATCCCAGGAATCCGGAAGAAGGTTGGATGAATCTTCCAAAACCAGGCAATGGCGGTGGCTGAGATCCACCAGGCGTGGGTGAAACGTAACGTCCTGGAACACCGAAGCCCACGAGTTCCGGGAGGGGCAGGTGCACGAGCCCCCGTCTCACAGCAGGAGCTCGGGACCCGGACCCCAGGACGCGGCGTCTGAGGATGGCGGCCTGCGCTGTGCGCGTGACCACCCTGGTTACCCGCAGCGCCGCCCCCGGCACGAGGAACCCCTGGATGCCTGCGCGGGTGCCGTCCGCGGACTCTGCGATGTCTCATGCTTGTTCGGCGGTAGGATGGCTTTCCACCCTGCACGACCTGCCGATTTCGGCAGCTGGCAAGGACACGGCAGTCACGGCTGGCCCTCACATGTGGGGGCAGCTGGACGGTGACGCTCTGCGGAGGCCGCGGGACGGACGTGTGCAGAGCCCACAGACACCAGTCATCTCAGAGGCTGTCTCTGTGCATGGAACGTGAGCCCCAAGTCCGTGCCGTGTGTCCCACCCGCAAACGAGGAAACACACACCTGACCGCGGGGCCAGGCGAGGCGCCCTCCCTGCTGGACGCACAGACGTTCCTTCCTTCCGTGTTGTGTCCTACATTTCTCACACTCAGAAAACTCATTTTTGAAATATTATTAAAAACCAGCCTGGAAACTCCTGGGATCCAGAACACACACGATGTTGTGATTGGCTATTAGGTAAAACCCCGAAACATCTTGACCCGAGCTTGCGTGTGTCTCAGGGAAAGAACCACGAGGCGTGAGATCAGCCACACAGACCGAGAGAAATGCGTCTCTTCAGTCGCGAGGGAGCCGACGTGTGCTTTTGTGAAAGGTGCGCACGGACTCGGGGGTTTTAGCCAGAACTGAGTATTGGTCCCGTGTCTAGTCTTCGCGCCTCCACCAGTCAGTCATTAGCGACTACGCGCACAGGAGACCTTTTTGAAATCCCTTCTGTTGTTTACAAAAATATAGACGGTTTTCTAATACACACCCTCGTGGCACATTTTTAAGCAATCCAGGTAAAAAGAGAACCCTTGGGAAGGTCTCCTTTTCCTGCCCCTTGCCCCGACCCGGCCAACTTGCACACCTTGAAGCGACTGGCTTTCCCCCTGCTGGTCGACAAACGCCGTCCTCCTCCTGGTTTGATGCGGGGAGGGCAGTGCGTCCGGGCCCTGAGGGGAGCAGGGCACAGGGCCAGTCGGCAGCAGCCCTCCCGAGGCAGCGTTCACCCCGAGTCCTGGCCGGCGGGTCTCCCCCAGAGCTGAGCCTACACAGCGGTCCTTCCCGATCCCCCCGAGTGGGCTGGGTCGGGAGCGACCTGGGAGTCCAAGTCAACCACTGGCCCGGAGACCCCAAGAGGAGCAGATACAGTGGCTCCTGTGGACGGGCAGGCAGCGAGGGCCTCAGGCACACGCACATCAGTGACTCCTCCCGTGAACCCAGGAGCCTGGGGCGCACGTGAGAAGACCCCAGCCCTGTGGCCACCTGGGGACTCCTGTTTGCACTAAGTGGCCCTGTGAGCTCTCGCCTGACGGGACCCCAGGTTGTGGAGGTCCCAGCCTCAGCCAGAACGGAGACTCAGGGATCTCCCCTACAGGCTTGTTCTCCCCGGGCCCGCGTGCTGCTGGAGTCAGGCGAAGCAGCACCGACCCTGTGCTCTGGTGGAGAAAGAGGCCGGGCAGCCCCTCGGTCCTGAGGGACATGAGAGCAGCCGGGGGGGCTTCCTGGCAGCTGGAGGGAGCGGGGAGTTCAGGGACAGGCTGGGGCGGGTGCATTGCTGGTAGGAGAAAGTGGCAGGAGTCGAGTGCCCGTCCTGACAGCCTGGGTCCCTGGATGACCATGAGGGCAGATCCCGCGTGGACCCCACGGCCGTGTTGACAGCAGTTGCAATGTGGCTGCTCGTTCCTGCAGCAGAAGGGGGCTGGCCTGAACCTGGATTCCGTCCCGCTGTCCTGCTTGGACGCCTGTCAATGCTACGTGGACGTCTCTCGGCAAGAGAACCTATTGGGTCACAAAAAGCCACACGGTCCAAGCACGATCCGTGTTCAGAGGTGAAATGAGGCTCCGTGTGCTTCTGAAACCAAGGGGAGGCATGGCAACGTGGGGGGTGCGCTTCCGTCCTCCGGGGACCCCGGTGCACGGACCTGCCGGGCAGCTCCTCGCGTGTCTCTTACCCACCACGGCCCGCGATAAGGATGGCCGTGCTTCCCCGTGGCCGGCCGTGAGTGCCGAAGGGGCTGGCTTGACTCCACTGCCGTCAGGAGAAGAGAGTCCCGCAGCGGTCCCGTGCTGGGCCCCCGGGGAGGGGCCGTCTTGCTGCGGCTTCCTTCGGTCTGCTGTGCTCTAACCCGTGTGCCCTCAAAATCCACCCGCCGGAGCCCTAACCTCCGCCCTTCGGGGGCACCCGGAGATGGGGTCCTTCAAGAGGAACTTGAGTGAGGGCTTCAGAACGGGCCGTATTCCCGCGGGACCGTGTCCTGACAGCACTTGCTGACTGGGACACACACACAGGGAGGGACAGCTGTGCGAGAACAGTGGGGGGGCCGGCCCGACCCCATAGAGAGGCCTCCAGGGAAACCCGCCTGCCCACACCCAGATCTCGGACACCAGGATCTCAGCCGCCCCGGGTCTCAGCCGCCCCACCAGCAGCTCCGCCAGGAATACGTCTCTGTGGTTCAGGCCCCACCTCCGTGCTGACTGTCCCGACGACCCTGGGGAGCGACACCAGACTTCCCTTCCTCCTCGGCTTCACACGTGGTTCTTTACTGAAGTCTCCTACGGGTTTTATCATGAAAAGATGTGAGATCCTTTGCAATCTGCTGCTAATTTGCCCTCCAAGCTTCATTTCACGTCACTGGTCTCCTGGTGGCTCCCTGTGGTCCCTTCTCCGAACGACCCGGTCAGCGCCTTAGATCTGTCCTTCTTTCGCTCGCGTGTTCGTCCACACGCTCACTGATTCCGCTTGTCCCTCCCCCACCCCTCCCTCCCTCCCCCGTCCCTCCTTCCGTCCACTCACCCCCCCACCGCCCCTCCCTGCCTCCAGCCGCTCTGTCACACCGTCAAGGGCTCACACGTGCCGCCTTTTCTCGGCACCATGGACAGAGCAAGAAAGAAAACCGACTTCGCGAGCCGTCCTGCCGCCCCCGCTAACCGGAATTTCGCGCGCTCTCTCTGTCCCAGTCGGCTTCCCACTCACACGTCCTCTTCCCCAGCGGGTTTTCCTCGTCACACCTGCTGTCCCCTTCTGCACTTCTGTGTTCCCACGATCCACATCCAGGATTTTCACAGGGATCCGTCACACTCCACAGAAATGACTTCCCCGTTCGTCCTCCTGCCCGGACGGCACGTTGGGTCAGTGCGGGGAGAACACCTTACGTCTGTTCCTATCCGTCCAGCTCAGGACCCGGGGGTGAAGGCGCGTGCGGTGGTTGCCGGTCGGCCCAGGAACAAGTACCGTTTATTTTACGAGTCAGTGTAGGATGTTTCAACGGGATTGTCAGACCTTTTTTTTATGACCTCTGCGGGTGTTTTTACTGTCACCACACATGCAGCCCGAGTCCAGCTAGAAAGAGGACAGGTATCTCTCGGACTGAAGGTGGGTCAAAGTGACATTGAACTTACCACTCGTGTTCTGCTGTTTCCCTTAATTGACTGAATTGACTGATGCGTCCCCGTGTGAGCGACGCCTCCGGCTCAGAGGGGAGAAACGCCTCGGCACGTTTCCCGAGGAAATGCTGGGGGCCTGCACGTCGGGAGGGAGCTGGGGGCTTGGACGTGTTTTCCCCTGGAAATCACTCAGGGGCGTTTACTGACCGTCACTGCTCGGATTCGAGAAACACCCTTGGAGAGCGAAGCCCCGCGCTCCGGTGCGCTTGGGTTCCCGAGCCCTTTACAGGAGCTCCCCCCTCCGAACCTGGCGGGGCTGCTGCATTGACCCACGTGACATTTCTTTAAAATCCCAACGTTAGGGGTGCCCGGGGGGCTCCGTGGGTGAAGCCTCTGCCTTCGGCTCAGGTTATGGTCCCGGGGTCCTGGGATCGAGCCCCGCATCCGGCTCTCTGCTCAGCGGGGAGCCTGCTCCCCCCTGCCCCCCTGCCTGCCTCTCTGTCTGCTTGTGATCTCTGTCTTTCAAATAAATAAGTAAAATCTTCAAAAAAAAAAAATCCCAGTGCTGGCGGCGGGTCCTAAGGAGGCCCGTATCGCACGGAGAGCTGGGCATGGGGCAGAGACAGTGAGAGCTGGAACACTGGAAATAAAACATTGAAGAGATTAAAAAATTAAAAAAAAAAAAAAGCCATGTTTTTCTGTCCCTTCCCCGGGGAAGGTGCTCTGTTTCCCGTCTCTGCAGAAGCATGAGGAGAGCTCAGCCCAGCAGGAGAACAAGCCGCCCGTGAGGAAGTCTCCGCACCGGGTCCTCCGCCGTCAGACGCAGCCTGGCCTGCGTTTGCCGCCCTTCCTCGACGGTGACGATGACAGGTGCCCCCATCGGCCCCCGCTCGTCACAGTGCTGCCCTGCATGCTACCGCGTCATCGACAGAAGGATGCCGTCTGTCCGTCCCCTCCGTTGGGGTAAGGGCCGCACTGGGAAGTGGACACCGTGAGCCGTTTTAGAGGTCGCCCCCTTAGCAGCCTCCGGCAACTGCAGGCGTTGGTTTTCCCTCCGGAAGCGAAACCGAGTCTCTGTTTTGCTGCATTAATGAGGGGACGGCGTGACTGTCAGAGGCCCCAGGGTCCCGGCGCAGGCGAGCTGCCCCCGCCCACTGTCGGGATGACAGGACGGAATCATTCCGAGCTCGTCGCGTGGAGGGTCCGGGACCGGGGAGGACCCTGGGATGCATCCAGCTGTCGTCCCACCTTTGAATAAACGCCCTTGGTGTGCGACAGGGACAAACGCGCCGTGCTCCGGGAGTGGAGGCGGGGAGACCTGCGTTGTCACCGCGGCGAGCACAGGTCGTGGGGATCAGCCATGCGGTTATCAGTGTGGTAACCGAGCCACACAAACCGAGAGACGTGGGGTGCGTGTGTCCCCTGGACCGGTCCTCGTGGGGCTCGGACACGTAGCTGTTGGCACACTGGGTTGTACCATTACCTTCTGGATACCTTTAGAACGACGTCACGCCAACGAGCACATTTCCACATTCCACCGGTCCCACGTTCTCCCCAACCCGACTGCGGCCTGAGCTTGGTGGGAAACTGGGGGTGCCACCTCGCATTACTGAGGTTCTAGAATATTCTCGTGAACACTGACAGCAGACGCTAGCCCTGGGGTCTCCAAGGGCCACTAGAAAGGGGCTGGATGCCTTTCCCAAGAGCTGCTCTTGGCTTGGTGCAGACTGACCTCGGAAAGTCTTCTGTGTGTCGTGTTCCTCTAACACGCACCAAAATGTTTTCTTGATTTCTTCCTTAAAATGACACATTTTTTTTTAAATCTTCCAAACAATTCCCTTTTCTAGGTTGCCTTTATGCAGTTACTTAAATGACACAGCCTTCCGGGAACGGCACAGCGTTTGGTTTAAGCTCACCGCACACCGGTGCGTACACACACCACCAAACCACGGTCGACGGACGAGCTAGCAAACCCTCCTCACATCCACTAGGATTTCTCTGAGGCCTCGAAGGAATTTAAATTCACTACGAGAGTAAGAGCAATTACGTGCCCTCCTGAGTCTCATCTCCAGAAGCTTCTGTTCGAAAGCCGCCCCCAGGACAGTCAGGAGTCAGTGCACCGAGACGCGGGGAGTGCCCATCCCGGTCCATGAAATTCCAATGTTTTTGTTTAATCTGGTGATGCTCTGAATCCTCGGGAGAGCGGAGGAGGGATGACCGTGAACTGGAAACTACTAGAAGGCTCAGCCAGCCGGGGACTCTCCTCCTCCCTCCGCGGGCATCCGTGCAAACACAAGGTCTCCTGCCACACGGCGGAGGTCACTGGCGTCCGATGGCAGGACCCGCCGTCCCTGCACACGGAGGGTGAGCTGCCGTGACCACGCCCTGCCCGCAGCCGCGTGAGCTGTCTGTGGAAGTCACGAGTCCGTAACCGCGTCCCAGCCTCTCCCGCGCCCCCCCTCACGTCCAGGGATGCAGCCAGAGGGCGGCCGGTGCTCAGGGCCGGTGCTCAGGGCCCGCGTGTGAAGATTCCCAGAGTCCGCTGATGCCACAGCATGAGCCGCAGACCCCCGCCTCCTGCTCGGAGCCTGCGGTGTGTGACCGGTGTGGCCCCAGGGGGCCGGGGCGGCCGGCGCCAGGCTGAATTCTGGACACTGCGGGCCTCCCGCGAGCACCTGTCCGGGCGGACGGCCACAGCTTGTCAGGAGAGCCGCGGGCGAAGCCTGGATGATGACTCTAACTTTATAAGGAAAGTTAGCTGAGTTTGGATCCCAGGATTTCATTTTCTTCTTAAAAAGGAGCTCATTAAGACGACTGTAGGTTGACCTCAGAGTCAGACGGTGGTCGGGGATGCCCGCGCCCCTCCTGCCAGCCCCCGGCGTCACTGACGGCGCAGCACGGGGACGGGGGCCCACGCGCCCTCCTGACTGAGCCCCGCTTGTGGTCGCGCGTCCCACCCCGACACCAAGCCATGGGGATGCCGTTCCCGAGTGCCCTTGTTCTCTTCCCATCGGTGACGGTCTTTCCTTTACAAAGAGGAACTTGTGCACAAGTTGGCAAACGGAAGGACAGACGACGCGGCTGACGGTGAGTGAAGGGCACGGATGGGCTTCGGTTTGCAAAAACGGGGTTGGGGGCCGCGCCGGGGTGGGCGGGTTTTGAGTGCAGCCACAGGCCCTGTGTCCCTCGGAGTGGGGGTGATCCCCCAGAGGAGGCATGACACCTGCCCGCAGAGCTCAGGGAGCGGCAGGTATGAGACCTGCAGAGCAGGAGGGAAGATGCTCTTCACCAGCCGGACGCTTTGGAAATCCGTGACCGCGCGTCCCCCGAAGCGTCGGTGACCCAGAGCTCCCCACTCGGACGAGCGGCTCATGGACACCCGACTCCCAGAACAACCACCCAGAACTAGTGCTTGAACTTGTACAAGAGCTTTCTCAGGACATGAGTTCTCTGAGGACAAAACCCACAGTCCTCTCTTCGAAGGCCGGCGTGTAGACTGTGTCAGAGACCTCGCACGCGTGTGCACCTCGGTCGTGGCCATTGTCCTGCGGGCACAACGCGGGCACCATCGTGGGACAGACATGGACACAGGTGAGGCAGCCACGTGTGCACCAGGAATGTCCGGGATGCCGCACGGGGTGCACGAGCTGAGGAGGGGTGTCTGCAGCCGTCTTTCCCATTCATGCATGTGTGCCGCACCAGGTGCTGCGGCTCCGTGCCTGTGTGTGTGCGTGTGTGGGCACAGGTGAGGTCATGCACCTGTGAGTGCACACGTGTGCGCATGTGTGTGTGAGAGTGTGCACATGTGTGTGCAGGCGGTGTGAGTGTGTGCACGTGTGAATGCAGGCAGGTTGTGCAACGGTGCATGTGCAAGTCTGTGCACATGTGCACGCAGGCAAGTGTGTGCACATGTGTGTGCAGGCAGGTTGTGCACATGTGAGTTCTTGCACATTTGTGCACGTGCACGGACAGGTGTGTGTGCATGCAAGTGTGTGCACATGTGGCTGTGTGCACGTGTGCGTGCAGTTGGTGTGAGTGAAGGCACATGTATGTGTATGTGTGCATGCAGGTACGTGTGCATGTGTGCACATGCGTGTGTGTGCACACCAGATGTATTTACAAATGCGTAAGCGCAGTCTCAGCAGTGATGCTGGTAGGTCCGCAGCGAGAAAGAGGTGGGTCGAAGCCAGGGTTCCGCTCTGACCTCATGGTCAGGTTGTGTCCCCAGGGCATGTGGAGGCCACTGAGAAGTGGACGCTGGAAGAGCGAGGAGTGGGTCCGGCCATCAGGAGCCGCCGTCACGGGGTGGCAGGGGTCCTGGCATCTGTGTGTGCAGCCAGTGAGCCAGAGTGGAAAGGATCGGTGAAAGCACCCACCAGGTCCGAACTCCAGGCTTTCCTCTCCGCCCTGCTGAAGTCCCCAGTGTCACCTCCCCCAGGGCCCAGGTCCGTGCTTCGGAGCCTCCCGCGACCCACCAGTCTCCTCTGTGTCCCCTCCAGCTGGCACCGGAAGTCCCAGAGCCCCGTGTCGCTGTCCCCACAAGCCTCCCTCCCATCGTCTCTAAGACAAGAGCCCAAGCGGCACATAGCACTAGCTGTTCCCTTTGGGCTGGCCCACCGGGCATCCCTCCCGGCCACTGAAGAACACGGGTCCCCAGGACACAGGTGGCTGTGCAGACCCTCGTTCCTGTGGAAGGCCAGAGACCCCAGCCCCTCCTCCGCACGCAGGCGATGGTGCCGACGATGACGGCGAGAAGGCCAGCTTCCCAGACCCTTCCCATCCGCCTCCCGCACCCCGAGGCCACGCAGCCCCCTGACCACGTGTCTCCGTGCCCCGTGGCTTCCGTCCAGGCCTCACCACGGGTCAGAGCCACCTGCAGGAAAGAGGCATGCAGGCCCCCGAGCTCTGCTCTGACCCGCCTCCCTGGCGTTGATCGCGTTCTGATGATTTACGTCCCCGTCCTATCTCCACGTCCCGCCGGCTTCGTCCTGTCCTTGGAGCTTCGGAGAAAAGACTGAAATGTGTTTTTGCTGGGAGAGTCCTGGGCATTCCAGCAGAAGCCAACGTGGGAGAAAACTCCTGGTCCCCTTGCCCCACACGAGCCTGCCCTGCACTCCAGGACCCTGTGTCCCCCACCCGATCCCCTGAGGGCCCAGCACGGAACCCACCCCCACGGCTAGCACCCACGGGAGCCCCGGGCTCTTCCTGGATTTTGTCGCCAAGGGTTTCCTGCACCTTGAGGACAAGGTCCTCCCAGCCCCCATGACCTGGACCCGTCAGGTAAGAGAAGACGGACGGGACCGCGGGACAGGTGGTGTCCACTTCCAGCACGGTGACCGTAGGGCCGCCCAGTGCCGTCGCTTCGGACAAGACACACCAGCGACCAGAACTTGTCCTTCGCAAGGAAAAGACCTGGTGGACCTTGACGCCGGCTGAACTGTTCACTTTGTGTCAACTCAGCCAGTTTAATCCCACTGGGCTGGGCGGGGGGGCCTCCATCATTGTCCCTGAGGGGGCCGAGGGAAGGCCACCCCAAAACAGGCCGCCTGGGCCTACGGTGGTTCTCAATAACAGTTACTGAAGGGACAGCCGTGCGGGAAGGGGCCTCGGCTGCTCCTCTGTCCCCCTGGGAGCGGGAAGGAGGTGTCCCAGGTGAGGGGTGCCCTCCGTGGCAAGCGGGGACGTCCTTGTTGCCAGGGCAGGACATTCAGAGCCGAGAAGGCCGTGTGGATGCCCCCGGATCCCATGTGGAATTCCTCACGACCGGAAGCTCACCGGGTCGGAAGCCCCTTGTCCTCCAGCCCCTCGCAGGGTCCTCGTCCTCTCTCTGCACAGCCCGCACACCGCCTGCCTCGGGCCGACCTCAGGTCGGAAGGTCATTGCTGGGCCTCCGGGCGCGGCGAGTAAAGCTTCCGTGTTTCTCCTGTTCATCCGTCTCACGTCCGCGCGATTGCCTGTCCTGTGGGAAGATCCCGGTTAGAGAAAGAAGTTTCCTTCCCTTCATTCCCAAAAGCCAACTTTCTCGACCTAATTTCAGCCCTTGTAGATCTTTAGATCATCTGACAACGTCGTTCAATGCTGCGACTTAAGTGTGAGCTCCTCGGGGACGTCCCCAGGCCTGGCCTTTTCTGCACTGGACCCTAGTGTTTCAGGACGTGTCTTCCCCTGTCCCCGCGTGCCTCGCTGTGCCGGAGGGAAGCCGTCAGGGACCAGCAGGACTAGCTGTGCAGAAGCCGTCCGCGGGGCCGTCAGTCCCACCACCACCCCAGTGTCCCCGGGACAGCTCGACAGCACTCTCCTCCACGGCTCCCCGCGGAGCGCCTCTCAGGAGGGCGCACGGCACGTCCAGAGGGGGCAAGGGACTGCGGTGTAGACCCAGGTGACCGTCACACACGTCTCAGCCCCTGATCCACTAGCAGGTGACGTCCACGCGGCTGGACGGCGGAGCTGACCTCAAGTCTGCTCTCGCTCCCCCGCTGGGACCGTGCGGTGCTGGGTTTCTCAAATACGGGCCCGGGATTTCTGCTAATACTGAATCTCTAAAAAGCACTGGACGAACTCTGAGTATAGTATGTCCCAAATACACCAGACATGCATACTTTTTAAAAATGTGCTGTTTCTCGGCAAGCCACACTCATCCGGGTGCCAGCATTTTGTGTGAAAGTAACTTTCCTGGTCTGAGCGTGTCGCGCCACCGTAGCATCCCCGTGGAACCCCCAAAAGGAAGAGCCTGGCCCCGGGGAAAGGGGTGCCCTCTGGGAGCCCTGTGGTGGGGCCCGGGACGGGGGCGACTCCCGTCACAGTGGGTTCGCCCGGGCCTTCCAGGGACCCCCAGGCCCGCGCTCCCACCGACCCTTCAGTGCTCGCACTTGGAAAGGCCGCCCCACGCCGGCCAAAGCGGCTCACTCCCCTAGCCGTCGGGCGTCGGCTCCGAGACCCCACGACGGTCACAGGTGACGCTGGTTGGCTTTTCGCTAGGGGTGTGGATCCCGGGACGGGGCCCCTCCTCACTCATCCCTGCTGTAACCCCCACCACTTCCCACATCTGCTTCACGTTCCGCCAGGACTTTCCTTGTCTCTCTTGGAGCTTCTTGCCTGTTTTCTCCTTAGCGGGGGAGGAGGGCGTGGGGAGGGGCGTGGGGGCCACTCCCCTGGAGAAGGCGCGGTCCTGCCGGAGCGAATGCGAAAGAAGAGAAGGAAGGAGAAAGGAGGCCGTTTCCACGCCGCAGAAGCCCGGGAGGCTCGGACGGGAGACCGCGCCTGCACCTCCGCAAGGCAGCCGGGACGGAAGGCTGGACAGCGGCGTCCTCGCCAGCCAGAGAGCCGCTGCGGACTCGTGCGGGGCTGACCACCTTCCTGCCGAGACGCACAGCCTCGGAGGAGGCCACCCACGGAAACCCTCCCTCCCTCGGCGTCCGCAGGGAGCCCCGTGCCCATCTCTGGCTCGCGATGCAGACCCGCCGGGGTCGGCGTGGGGAGCTCTGCCTCCTGCACACACCTTACTCGCCAGACCCCGGGACAGGCGCCTGTTCACCATCTAGGCAGGAGGGAATAACGGCTCCAGCAGCCGGGCCCCGGGGGCCCACCGGGACCAGCATGTGGTCGGCCTCTGAAGGTCGAGGTCCTTTTCTAGAAGGGAAGGAGAGGAGGGGGTGACTGTAGCTTCTTTCCCCTCAACACACACGTCTTCTCCTTCTTCCTGGCGGGGGCGGGGGCTCCGCCCGTGAGGACCTGGACAGGGGACGCTTGCTCGTGACGCATCCCGGGGCCTGGCGCCAACCCAAGGGCGTGGGAGCCGCCGGGCCGCTGACGCTCGAGCGGGCACGGAAGTGCAGGAGGGTTTATAGGGCGGCAGCCGCCGTCCGGGAGGCAGGTCGGAGTCTTTGGGCCTCAGACCCAGCTGGGGGGACGCTGAGCGCGGTGCTGGACGTGGAGTGAAGAGCCCGATGACAGAGTGGCCAGCTCACAAGGTCCCAGAGAAGCAGCTCGTGCGGACGTCGCCCTGATGGGCCGCTTCTTCTCCGCCGGTTCCGCCGTCCGAAGGAGAGCGCTCGCCGTCCTGGGCGTCACGCTGGCGGCGGCCTGCGCCCACGGCCTCTTCCCCTTCCTCCTGAGAGGCCCGGACCTCCTGTGGGGTGAGTAACGAGTCAACACCGTCTCCGGCCTCAGGGAGCCACTGTCCACAGCCACGGAAGCAGCGGCGTGGCGGCCCTGAGAGCCGGGTGAGGTGCGGGCCGTGTTTCCTCCTGCGTCCCGGGAAGGGAGCCGTGGTTCTGGAGGGTGGACAGATCGCACCTCGGTCCTGTCTGAAGAGTAACTCGGGGTCTCGACCCACGAAACTCTCCATTCACCTGCTTGACTATTTGAAAAAACTGTCTTTGGGAGAAATCACTGGTTCCTTTTTCCGGGCATGGTGTGTGTCTGGGACACGGGGTGCTGCAGTGTCAAGCGTGGTCGGGAGCGGGTCGGGTGCTGGCAATGGCCACGCCTCAAGCTCTGCATCTGTTTGGCTAAAAAAAAAAAAGAAAGAGAAAGAAAGAAAAGGCACCAAATACGTTGAAAGCATTTGCCTTGAGCAGAATGTCAGAGGTGCCTCTGGCTGCCCCCCGGGGACACACACCGTCCCCAGAGGGCTCCTGCGTCCCCGCAGCCCGGCGGGGCTGTCTACAGACTCCGCGGGGTGGGAGGGCCCTCGCGCTGACAGCCCCCGTCCGCCCATGCCGGGCCCCGCTTCTCCCACTTCCTCTGGACTCGGGGCTTCGTGACCTCGTGGAAAGTCGCACCAACGTCCCTCACAGACCCCCGTGACCCTAAGAAAGCGCCTAACGCGTCCCAGGCAGCGGGAAGCCTGAGGCGAGTGCTGGGCTCGGAGAACAGGGGTCCGCACGTGCCCCTTCCCTCGCCACGCCTGCCACGCGCAGGAGCTGGGACGTCCGTCACGGGGACCCCCGACACGCCACGCCGTGCCGAGTGCCCTGCGTCTGGACGACAGCAGGAAGGGACACCAGACGCGTGTTTCAGGCGCCGCGGGGAAGGGGGGCTCGTCTCACCCATGTGAGCCCGCGGTCCCTGTGCTGTCCGGCGGCTGTCCTGGATTCACTAATCTGTCCTTCTAGCTGACAGTCATTAAGGCCCCACCTGCGTAAAACCATAGTGACACGAGTTAGGAGTCACGTGGCTATGGTGGCCGAGTTGTCATGGGTCGGAGGTGCCCACACACCGTCACACCCACGTCAGATGTGGAAGTCACAGTCCACACACTCGGGGCACGTGATCTCTGCTGCTTCACTGGAGCCCCGCACGCCACCGCCCGTCGGAGGGCTCGACGGGCGCCTGCTGGGACGCGGAGCCGGCCCCCCGATCGCGCACGAGGACGCATCCCGTCAGTTTTATCCGTGGCTGTTGATGCCGCGTCGCGGGCGTTTTAGGGTCAACGGGAGCATTTTGAGGCTGACTTGTTAATCGTTTACAAATTACTTATTTGGAGAATATTTCTCTCACTGTGTCTAATCTCACGTTCATTGATAGAGGACAGTGTTTTCCCGGCCGACCACCAGCTCACCGTAGTTCCGCCAAAAGATCACTGTCACGGGTCACGTTTCACGGCCCCCAGTTCAACTCGCGATGCCGCTCTGTGTTCTCAGGGATTTGCGTTCTCATCACGGCGCTGGGGGCTTCGTGGAGCTGGCAGCCGGGAGGTGAGGCTGCCGGCGGGCTCGCTGCTGGGCCCTCACCCCGGCGTGTCCGGTCTAGGTTTGGCCCTAGGAGGGCCCCAGAGGCCTGCATCCAGGGCCCGGTCACCCCCGGGAGGGCCCCAGGAGCCCGAGGTACAGCTGTGTCCAAGCTCACTATCCTTTCGGGTCCTTCCGTGAAGCCCCACACACCAGACTGGAGACCGGATGGGGCACAGTCAAGGACACCCGTAGGTCCTGGACGTGCACACCTGACGGTCAGGCTGTGGCCTGCAGTGGTCCGGTGGGGGTGGGAGCAGGGCCAGGGCGCCCTGCGTGTCCGTGCCGCTCGAGTCCGGCTCAGGAGAAGCTCCAGAGTAGCGTCCGGCGGCTCAGCTCAGGGAGGAGCAAACGGGGACAGCCGGAGGTTCTGGGTAGGAAGGAGCTGGCCGTGTTTGCGGACAGATGTGCGCGTGGCCGTGTGGGTCTACGAGAGCAAGGCTGAGGCCCTTCTGCGGAGCCTGAGGTCCTCACGGAAGCCGTGTGCTCGTCAGCACGGAGGGGACGCGTGTGCACTGTTTGTGCAAAGCCGAGACTGACGCACAGGCGTCCTTACGGCAAAGGTTCCCACAAGTTCCAGCCGCTGCCGAAAGACCACCGTGGGAAGCAGAGACCGGCCTGCAGACCCGGACGTCTGGGCCCAGCCGGGCGGGGATGCACTGAGCCAGGAACACTGGCTGACTTCACTCCTGGTGACCGGGTTTTGGCAAAGGGTCAGGCACGTCAGGATCCCAACACAGAGCTCCGAGCAAACCAGCTCCACGGTCCATCTGCAGTGACCCCGGGGCCCGCGCGGTTTGCGGCCCCAGGAGAGGAAGACTCCGGGTTCGTGTGTCGAACGAGGGCTCTTCGGAGACAGCGGACGTGCGGCTCTTTCACAAGTGTGTGCTCACGCGCCGTGGGACCGGAGGGTGGGATTATCCGGGGTGCCCAGCCCGGCCTCTGGACAAGAGGGGGGCCGGGAGGGTGATCAGATGCCCACAGCCGGGGTCTCTGCCTCTCTGCCTCCATGACGACGCCTCCGTAAAAGCCCAGAAGCGCTGGTTCCGAGAGCTTCGGGCTGGGGAGCCCGAAGTTCCCCACGTGCCACGGAGCCGGCCCCACAAGCCACGAGGACAGATGCGTGTTTGTTGTGGGCCTCGCCCCACACGTCTCTCCTTCGAGCTACTGGTCTGCACCCTTGAGTGAACCAGTAAAGGCCGTGCTTCCCTGAGCTCCCTGCGCCCCTCCGGACAGCTAAGGAGCTGAGGAGGGGGTCCTGGAACCTCCTTGGGGCAACCTTCGGCAGGTGCCGGCCTAGGGCTTGTGACCCTGGGTGTGAGGCCCCTTGGGGTGGACCGGCTGGGAGTGGAGATCTCAGCTGCCCAGCATCTGCCCGGTGTTGAGTGCGGGGCCAGCTTCAGATGGGCTCCATGGTGGCCTGTGTCCAGAGCCCTGCCAGTCACCTCAGGGCACAGAGTCCGTGAGCAGGGCCATGCTGCCTCAGCGAGGGAGGGCAGTGCTGGCTTCGGGGGTAAGAACACGGGTCGTGCGGTTTGGACTCACATGTGCCCTGTGTCCCTGCTTTCGTGGCCTGTCCCCGTCCTTGCGGGTCCGGGAGAGACCCTGCAAGCCCAGCGTGGTCCTTGGAGCCCCTGCCTATTGTGCGGGTCTCCGCCTCCTTCCTGCGGCCCCTTGTTCACATCCCACAGTGAGAACCCCTGAGCTCGGCGGCCTGGGCCCCAGCAGAGCAGCACCTGCCCCGCGGTATGCTCCCCAGGCCCTTGTGGATGGAGGTCCCCCAGTGCTCACTGGCCAGTCCCGTCTCCCAGAGTCCCAGGATGGTGCACAGAATTGTGTCTTTCCCATAACACACTCAGAGGCCGTGGGGGGTGCGGGGGGCTGGAGAGGGCACGTGAGGGTGTCTGTGCTGGGCTCTGCCCCCCTGGACCCGGGAGATACCTCCGGCATCTGTGGTCTTGGGCCGCATAGATGCCCCTCCCAGCTCAGAGACTGGTTCTTCCTGCAACGGGGTCATTAGTGAAGATTTAGGACAAAAAAGGACAGAAGAGGATCAGCCACAGCAACTTCTTTCAAGACATGTCTCCAAAGGCAAAGGAAACAAAAGCAAAAATGAACTTTTGGGACTTCATCAAGATCAAAAGCTTCTGCACAGCAAAAGAAACAGTCAACAAAACAAAGAGGCAACCCACGGAATGGGAGAAGATATTTGCAAATGACAGTACAGACAAAGGGCTGATATCCAGGATCTATAAAGATCTCCTCAAACTCAACACACACAAAACAGATAATCGTATCAAAAAATGGGCAGAAGATATGGACAGACACTTCTCCAATGAAGACATACAATTGGCTATCAGACACATGAAAAAATGTTCATCATCACTAGCCATCAGGGAGATTCAAATTAAAACCACATTGAGATACCACCTTACACCAGTTAGAATGGCCAAAATTAGCAAGACAGGAAACAACATGTGTTGGAGAGGATGTGGAGAAAGGGGAACCCTCTTACGCTGTTGGTGGGAATGCAAGTTGGTGCAGCCACTGTGGAGAACAGTGTGGAGATTCCTCAGGAAATTAAAAATAGAGCTTCCCTATGACCCTGCAATTGCACTACTGGGTATTTACCCCAAAGATACAAATGGAGTGAACAGAATGGCCATCTGTACCCCAATGTTTATAGCAGCAATGGCCACGGTCGCCAAACTGTGGAAAGAACCAAGATGCCCTTCGACGGACGGATGGATAAGGAAGATGTGGTCCGTATACATTATGGAGTATGATGCCTCCATCAGAAAGGATGAATACCCAACTTTTGTAGCAACATGGACGGGACTGGAAGAGATGATGCTGAGTGAAATAAGTCAAGCAGAGAGAGTCAAGTATCATATGGTTTCACTTACTTGTGGAGCATAAGGACTAACATGGAGGACATGGGGAGATGGAGAGGAGAAGGGAGTTGAGGGAAATTGGAAGGGGAGGTGAACCAGGAGAGACTGTGGACTCTGAAAAACAACCTGAGGGTTTTGAAGGGGCGGGGGGGGGGGTGGGAGGTCGGAGGAACCAGGTGGTGGGTATTGGGGAGTGCACGGATTGCATGGAGCACTGGGTGTGGTGTATAAACAATGAATTTTATTACGCTGAAAAGAAATAGAAAAAAAAACAGCAAAACTTACAGAGACAATGAATCACTATGTTGTATATCAGAATCTGATGTAACATTGTGTGTCTATATGCTCAAATAACAAAGTAAAGAGACTATAATAATAATTAAAAAAAGAAGGACAGAAGAGAGCCGTCAAGAGTACTCACTGCGTCAGTAGATTTTCTGGGGTATCTTGTGTCCACCTCCTCCTAAGTGTAGACATTTCCATCCTAAACAGTTTAATTCCTACAGAGGTGTATGTGTTTGAAAGTATTCTGGTAGTCTATTTACTTTCGCAAATTATGCATTTCCTTTCATGAAGTACTGATTATGCCAGATTCGTTAGTAACAGAAGCTACCTGGGCGCCCCTCGAAGCACTTGCCCACTTTACGTTATTTGTTTGGAGCCTCACATCTGAACCCAGAAACGCAATCTTGGGTTGTGGGCTAGTCTGGGCCGCTCTAACAAGCCGCCCCGACCGGCTGGCGTGCACGCAGGAGACGAACGCATCTCACGCTCCGGCCGCCGCAGGTGCAGATCCGGAGCCCCGCGTTTCACATCGGGTAAGGCGGCTGGCAGACGCACCGGGCTGTGTCCCGCCGGCGGGGCCCTCGGCCCGCCTTACTCATCCCACCACGGGGTCCGCCTGTGACTGTGCTCACATCGTCCCGCTGGGTGAGGCTTCCGCGCACGAATTTCGAGGGAGGTGAACATAGGACCTGTGAAGCATTTCAAGCATGAAATAAAATTAAACGCAAGTCTTATCATTGGAGACTGCCGGCACATTTCAGTAATGTGTCCTTTGGTAAGTGCACAACGTAAAATGAGGAAAGTTTACGGGCTTCTGCGTCCTGGTTAGGGAACAGAGGACTCTGCTCCTTGCAGTCACGGAGGGGGTCTGGGCCAGGGGGAGCGAGACTGCGCAGGGAGGCGGTGGGGGCGGGCGGGTCCCTGTGCTCCTTGTTTGCGTGGGCAGCTCTCGGAGTGGTGGGGGGGCTCGTGCCTGCCGTGAGATGTGGAAACAAGGCCCACAGGGGAGCCGGCCGGGACCCCCCAGACGGGGCCCAGGAGCCGTGGGCTTGTCGCTGCCTCGCGCTGCCCTTGGAGGACGCTGAGCCTGGCAGAGGTGTCTGCTCTCGGACAGAGTTCACCGTGCTGTCCGTTGTTCCACAGGGCAGAGCGGAGACCCTCCTGTCATCAGCATCGTGGAGGAGACCAGACGCATGGTGGATCGCGCCATCTACCACACCGTGAAGAGGTAGGCTTTCTGCGGGGGACACGGGAGGGCAGGTCACTAGGGGACGGTGCCTGGGCCTCGCCACCGGCCTCTCCATCTCCGCCTTAGCAATCGGGAACTCCCGTGCGTTCACTCACTTTCCTGGTTTCTAGGGCAAGATCCCGAAAGAACCGGTATTCAGTCCCAAACTCTGTCTCTAGGGAAGCCCGGAGCAAACCACGGTAATCGCCAAGACGAGGCTCTGCAGTCTCGGCAGCAGGGGTGGGGTCCCAGCGGTGGACGGGGGGCCCGGGAGAGGGGGCTACTCATCTGGGGGCACGAGGGAGAAGCCAAGACCAGAGCGGGGGCAGAGGACACTGCGGGACACAGACGTTCGGTGTGGGACAAGCCCACCCATCCTGCTGGTTTCAGTCATAAGAAACCCCTTGGTTTTAATACATAATTGACCTCAGTATTGAGGACATTATGGTTTCACATGAGATGTTTGTAAAGCAAACAAAATAGCTAAAGAGCCGGTTTTGTCCTCACAAGCTCATCTCGTTGGTGGCTGACTAATGGTTACAGACGCTCTCGCTGGGGACCATGGCGTCCACATGTGGTCCCGGGAGCCAGATCAGCAGAGACCCGGGCCCAGGGCGATACCTGCCCTTCCCTGCCCCTGGATGCCCTGCGGGGCGTCACCCACCCATGCACTCGCGGACCCACACTTTGTATGTACAACAGACCCGTCCTCGGTCCGCTTGCCAGGGAGGCTTCCTGCGGGCCGTGCACCGCAGAGCGTGGCTGGTCCGCTCGCCCCGCTGCTGTGGACGGGCCGCGTGGGGGCCCGGGGTCCAGGCCCTGCTCCTCGGCGGCCACCGCGGGGTCCTTCTCTCCTGGAATGGCGGTGGGCGCAGTCACGCAGTCTTACCGTCGCTCCCTCTGACGGTGCTTTCCCAGTCGGCTTCTTCGTGCCTACCGCGGAGGCAGCGTCCGGAGTCCCAGGGGACGTCCCCCTACGCCTGTGGTCCCGTCGTCTAAAGCTCCTGTCCCTTCCCGGCCCCGCCGCTGGGCACACTGGCCGTGGGGGCACGGGACCCACGCCGGTGGTAGGGAGGGTCCGCGCCCCTGTCTTTTGCCCTGGAAAGGAGGGCGTCCGTGCTGTGTGGGCCCTAGGGCCGTTCTACGGAGGGAGACGCCACTTCTGCCTCCCACGCTGCCCCTTTCTAAGCAGACTCCATGCCCACTGTGGGGCTTGGACTCGGGACCCTGAGAACGAGAGTGGGGGCTCTGCTGACAGCCCGCCAGGCGCCCCTCAGAGCGGCCCCTTTCAAAGCATCCTTGAGGGTGGGCGGGAGCAAAGACAGTCAACGCCCTTTGTCTCGCGAGGTGTCGAGAAATAACCCAGAGCCGTGGAGACTGTCCCCCGGTAGTATCTGCCCCCATGCAGATGTCACACTGGCGTCTTGCAAACTTTTCCACGACCCCGTCCTTCCAGGGACCGCGGTCAGACAGTGGATCTGAGCCACAGGGCTGGGATCGCATCCGTTTGTCCCCATCCTGCTCCCCGGGGTCGGCGGCCGCCCCCATGACTCTGGGCTGCGGGTGTGGCCCTGCGCGTGGCATCCTCCCTGCAGCGCAGACCAGGTCCCTCGAGGGCTTCCTCGGGACGCACGGGCTTCTCCCTGGATTCTGAGCTGACCTCTGTCCTCAGCCACGGTGTCACCCGGGGAGGGGAGGGTGTCTGCCCTCTCAGGGCCCCCAACCCGGCAGTCTCGTCCACGGGTCTGTCGGCGAGCTGAGGCTGGCCTGAGTCTCCTCCCGACGATGAACTCTGAGGACAAAGAAACGGGGTCCTCGGGCTTAACTGCCCTTGTCAGGGCCCCGGGGCTCCGGGCTCACGAGGAGCAAAAGCGGTGAAGGAAGTCGTCGCGCCTCAGCCCTGGTGAGTCTCCTCGCGCAGAACCCCAGCCCCGCGCACCGGAAACGAGGCTGCAGATGGTTTTCACCCCCTTGCTTTTGTGGTGATGGTGCGTGGAAACGCAAAATCAAGAGCGCCAATCAAGAAGGTCATCGGTGAGGTCTTCTGAGGTTGTTTCTAGAAGTTTCTTCAAGAGACCTTCGAAGACCAGCATCGCACAAGGAGGAACGGAGGCTGCAAAGCAAACTCACGGTTGACTTGAGGTCCTTAGGGTTTGAATCCGGGAGACGCAGCCTCCGGAGGGCCCGGAGATGTGCTCTGGGGGTGGGCGGTGCTTACGGGGCCGAGCCCGCGGCCTTCCTCGCTCGCCGGAGAGGACGCTGACCAGTGGAGGCACGCAGCCGCCGTGGGTCCCCCAGGACGGGGCAGGGCAGGGGCGGGCGCTGGGCTGCAGGCCGGAGAAGTAAGCCGCGTGCCGGGCCTTGGGGCGCAGGCTGGCGGGCACCACGAAGCTCGTGCCCGTCCGGGCCTGGTGGTTGCCGCCCCGCCTCCCAGCAGCCTCCCTCGTGGATCCGCCAGGCCCGTGAGCTCCTGACCTCACGTCCCAAGCCGCCCTCCCCCCGGAAATGCTAAGATCTGTTCCCCTTACGTGTAATTGTGTCTCATTTAGGATTAATGAACTAATGAGCCAGTTGCTATTTGCTTACTAATCATAGAAAGAATTATTACATTTCTTTGTTTCTTAAATATTTTACTTATTTATTTGAGAGAGAGACAGAGTGAGCACAAGCAGGGGGAGAGGGAGAAGCCAAGCGGAGAGCCCGATGCGGGGCTTGATCCCAGGACCTTGACACCATGACCCGAGCCAAAGGCAGTCGCTCAACCGAAATAGCCCCCCGTCAGCACCCGCCCTTGGTCCCGTCCGCTGCGGATGTAAAGACGGTTCTGGTGGTGCCCGGCGCAGAGAGGACCGAGGACACTTGGTGACATCAGGAGCAGATGCTTCTGTGTCCTGGGCACCAGGGGGACGGTGGAACCCGGACGGGCCGCGAGGCCGTCATCACACAGAGGACGCGGAGCCGGCGAGAGCCCACCTTCCCGTCTGAGCTCAGAATCAGATCTTCTGTCACTGACCTAGAGCTGAGGCCTCGGGACGACCTGCAGCCGTGGCCGGTGGTGTGGACCGTGAGCCGTGCAGGGATCCCCGCCGTCCTCACGAAGTGGCTCCAGGGGGAAGGTGGCTGCATTGAAAGTCTCTCTGTGGGGAGAAGCCCATGTGCCCAGAGGGACCCGGGCCGGCAGCTCTGCCTGCAGCCATCACCAGCCTGCCATGGCCAGAGCTGCCAGCCCGACACACGGGTTCCCGGACGAGGGACCACCCACCTGGAGACCATGCTGGGGCAGGGGAGGCAGGCGTTTGGAGATGCAGCCCCCTAGAGCCAGGGCACGCAGGGAAGAGTCCAGAGAGAATTCCCATTCACAGCCACAGTGCCTGGTGCGACAACCGGCAGACAGGACCCCGATGGAGGAGTGGGCCGCACAGCCTCGCCTTGGTGCCTTGGGGTGCCCTGGTCCGCAGGAGGCCCGGGGAAGCCCCCTGGGCTGGAGTCCCCACGGTGAGCTATGAGCAACCTGGGCCCTGGAGGAGCTCTCTGCTGGGGACGCCCCTCCGTGGGGAGCACGAGACGGTCTGCCACCAGCCAAGGCACGTCTGGGCCATGGCAGGGCACCGTGGCCGCAGGAGCCCAGGGCAGGGAGGGGCAGGAGCAGGGTCTGGTGTCCTCCCAGCTCCAAGCTGGGCCAGCCCCGGTCTGGATGTGAGGACGTGTCTCGTCAACCTGCTCACTACAAAGACTCCCAGGGCTTTGTCTCGCTTCTGTCAGTGAGCTCTGGGCTGCCGTCACTGCACGTGTGCGTGTACGCACCATCGAATGAGCACACGTGTGCGTGCACACCTATGCACACAGCATCACGAGGTGTAAATAAAGTCCTTAGAAGGACTCCCTCTGACAGCTCCTGGGACGTGCAGAGCCTGGGGTGTGGAGGCGGTGCGGCTGCGTCACATCCTTCCCGGCAGGGAGCCCCACTGGCCTGTGTCGGACCCCAGGGAGCTGGAGTCGAGGCCGCCGTGTTGTTGGGGGACCGGACACTACGGGGCCTCTCTGGGCTGGGCCGAGCTGGGATGCAGGGGTGCGGTCTCTCGTGGAGGGACCAGGTCTGTGTGGGAAACTCGTGGGGGCCTTTCCTCATGGGGGACAGGGCGTGTGTGTCCTGATGCTCCCAGGGGTAACCCTGGGGCACAGGGGGAGGAGACGAGCGCCTGCTCGCACCTGGGGCTCCTGGCCTGCCGGCCCCAAGCTCAGGATACAGAGCCCCCCACCCCAGGGTGGTCCTCAACCGCAGCTCTGTCTCCCTCATTCCCCTGGAGGACTGGGGGCTCAGCCTCGGGGCATCCCCTCCCCTGCTCGCCTCTACCGGACACCTTCATGGCTCTTCTCGCAGTGACCACCCTGGTTTCTGCATGTAAACGTTTTTCCTGGAGCAGAGTGTGTTTCTTGGGCATGAATCTGCAGTGACGGTGTCTGTTTGCCCCCGAACTGGCAGGCTGGGCCACCAGGTCGCATGAGTCTGGCCGCGGGCGTAGGCCTGTTCCTCGCTCTCTGAAGGGGAGACCAGGAGCCCCCTTGCACCTTCTCCATGAGCGAGAGAAACGAGATGGTTGTGCGCACTTAGAGCCGTCGTGTCCGCTCTTCTGGGGGACTGCGATGGTCTCCCATCCTCGAGGGAAGAAGTGTGGCCTCGTGCTCGGCGGCTCATGCCTGCTGGGTCAGTGCTCGGGACGCCTGCGCGGCTCCCCACACACCAGAAGACGGAGGGAGTCGTTTACGGTGTTTAGAGACATGATTCCACAAGTCCGAGTCCTGGGTAGGCACTGCCGATCGTAGCCACACTGAATACCGTGTACTGATGTCGCGTCTGGGGTCCAGACCTGCTTAAAGAGCCACGCGGACACTGACTCGTGTCACCTCTGCACACACGTGGGAGGCACGAACAGGCTCCGCGGGCTGACAGGCAGAGGCGGACGTGACGTTTACCGCTTTGGACGGCGGCCGGCGTGGCCCACTCTGCCAGTGCCGGACCCAGCCTCCGCGCCCGTGGGGACGTGGCCCCTCATGTGGCCGTGTCCCTGAGGTCTGCGGCCTCGGGCTTCACCTCAGTAGTTCGTGCTGGGATGTCCAGGCCCCAGGCTGCGGCCCGGAGACCACGATGCAGGAGGTCTGGGCCCCCGGAGGCTCTGCTCACTGGCTCATCTGTTGGCTGTAAACAGGGCAAGAAGAGGCACCAGCTGCCTTTACTGCAGACAACGTTCCAAGGACGTTGGCAAAGCGGAAGCTAGAGCGCCTCCCCGCACAGAGGGGAAGGGTTTGCTCCCTGTTGAAGTGACAGAGGAGGGCTCCTGGGGGGCCTGCTCCCCTGTTCCGAGGCCACCACACGGGCCCCAGGGCCTCCGTGAAGAGCGGAGTACTCGCCTCCGAGGGCTGCTGGAACACGTGGCCCCAAACCCAGCCGCTTAACGCAGCACCCATGGTTCGTCACACCATCAGGGGTCACGGGCCAGCACGGACCTTGCCAGAGTCGCCGTCCGGGGACAGCGGTCCTCCCGAGACTCCGGGAAACCTCCCTTTCTCCTCCCTCCCAGCTCCAGAGGTGCCCGTGTTGCCTGGCGGGCTTTCCCCTGTCTTCAGGCGGCGACAGATCTCTGACCACTTCTCCTGTCCTCCCCATCCTCCTCCTCCCCTCGTAAGACCCGGTGGTTGTGTGGCCGCCTGGAGGGCTCGGGAACAGCCCCTCTTAGCCTCCGCTGTTAGCTGTCCCAGTCCTGCCTGCAGCCAAATGCCCTCACCATGCAGCCAGGCCTGCGCACGGCTCCGGGGATTCGGACACGGACTTCTTTGGGGGACTGTTCTCCTGCCCGCACAGTCTCAGGGAGCCCCAGAAAGGCCGCGGCTGGCACTGCGGTGGCCCGTGTCTGGGGCCGGGGTCCCGTGTCTCTGCCGGCTGGTGTGTCAGCTTCTACCAAAAGTTCACGACGGGGACACCTAGGGGGCTCAGTGGGTTAAAGCCTCTGCCTTCAGCTCAGGTCGTGATCCCGGGGTCCTGGGATTGAGCCCCGCATCAGGCTCCCTGCTCGGCGGGCAGCTTGCTTCCCCCTCTCCCACTGCCCCTGCTTGTGCTCTCTCTCTCTCTGTGTCTCTCTCTGTCAAATGAATAAATAAAATCTTGAAAGAAAACTTCGCAGTGACCTGGTGTCACGCGCATAAGGCGGCTGTGACATCCAGAGCTCTTTATGGAAGTTCTAGGCCACGCACGTCGGTGTGGACGTCAGGTTCACTCTGCTGTGTCTGCGTGTCTGTCACTGGCTGTGCCCCCGATGCCAGCTACTCGGCTCTCGATGAGGGAGTGTTGTAAACTGAGCGTAATTATGGCCTTTGGCAGCCCAGGTTTTCATGGGTGACAGCCTGAGGTGAGTGGTTCTTGGCACAGCACCCGCCGCCCCTTTCGCTCGGTGCACATTCGGGCTTCTTACTGACACGTGGTGGCCCGCGGGGTCGCAGCTGGTGGCAGGAGCTTGGCTGATTCCGCCAAGTCGCCAGCGTCATGAGCCGCACATCTCAGGGCGGCCGGGGGGGCTTCCTGCCAGCTCTGCCCGAGGCCGCGGGGGTCCACTCTGCAGGCCCGCCCAGGCGGAGGCCAGTTCGGACCCCCAGCCCCAGGGCACTGGCCCCAAAGTGTCATGGCAGGGGGCAGGGCGGATCCCCTAGGGCTGGAGCTGCTGGGATGCGAGAGGCCGGGGACGCAGGGCGCTGGGGACCCAGCACGGTGCTTCCTGTCCACCACAAAGGCTCCGTTGCCCTGTCCTGCTCTGCGGGGGCCGGTTCTCTGACAGGGGGCAGGGCCAGCCCGCGAGCGCTGGCTCACCCGGGAGCTCCAGAGGGCTGCACGCGCAGGGCCCCAGGCTCACCAGCGGGAGAACCGCACAGGCGTCTAACTCGATGCGGACGAGGCTTAACTCCCCCAAGTCCTGTCCGGCTCACGACCTCCGCGTGTGCCCGTCCTCGACCCCGCACGGGGCACGTACTCTGCTGAAGTGAGTCCTGGCTCCTTACGAGAGCAGCCCCAGACGAATAACCTGCTTTACGTCTCCCCTTGGGCCGTAGAGACCTCAGCCAAAGAGGGATCCCGTCTCCGTCACAGCTTCTGTCTTTCTCCAAACGCCCTGAGCCGACCGGCCGAGCCGTCTCCCGCGCGGCCGAGATCATGGAAGCTTCCGTGCAGGCCCTGAGGACGAGCGTCTCCGGGGAGCTCCGGGGGCCCTGGCCGCCCACCGGTGAGCCCCCCGAGGCGCCCCTAGCCGCGGCCCCAGGGGCAGCCCCCGGGCTGGGAGGGAACCGCGCAGAACGCTTCTCGCTCGCCTCCCTGCTCGCTCCCAGGCAGATGCGGTGGGTCTGTCCCCGCTGCTCCCGCAGGCGTGGGATGCGTCTGGGTTCGCCCGGGAGGTGACAGTCCCTCTGCAGTCCAGACTGAACCAGGGGCGGCCGCTCAAGCCCCCGGCAGCCTGCGTCACGGCATCCAAGAGCCGCCGTGCCCTGGTGGTGAGATGGGCAGGCAGGGGTGGCGCGGACGGCGGGAGCCGTGCGCGGGGCTGTGCGAGGGGGTGCGTTCCCGTAGCAGCAGCCCGGGCAGCCGGCAAGGACGGCGAGCCCCTCCCTGCTGCGTGGCCGTGGCCTCCGTGACTTCCCCGGGCCTCTGAGAACCAGTTTGCCGGACTCGGAACGGGGAACAGCGGTGGCTGCTGGCAGAGCGGCCGCCTCCGAGCAAGGCCGCCTGTTGGTGCAAACGGGGCGCGGCTGGCCGGACCTCGGGGCCGTGCGAGAGCCCTGCACGGGGAACGAGAAGACGGGGTCTGTGAGAGGCCGACTAACCGGGGCCTACCAGCACGGCGTCACAAGCCGCGGGTCCCCGGGTTCCTGCCCCAAAGAGCCACAGACACTTCGTGCCGACTCAGCCTTTGTTTCTTCTATTGAGTTTTATGTTTTTAATTTATTTCAAGTTTTTATTTAAATTCTACGTAGGTGACACATACGGTAAAATTGGTTTCAGGAGTAGAACTTAGTGATTCATCACTGACAACGCTGGGCACCCCCCAAGCAGGGGCCTGCCCGGTGCCCAGCCCCCCTCGAGCCCATCCCCCACCCCTCCTCCAGCAGCCCCTCCCTCCGCGACAGCGTTTAGAGTCTCCTATGGTTCGGTTCCCTCTCTCTCTCCCCACCCCCATTCCCATATGTTCATCTGCTTTTTTTTTTTAAGATTTTATTTATTATTAGAGAGAGACCCAGCGAGAGAGGGAGCACGAGCAGGGGGAGTGGGGGAGGGAGAAGCAGCCTCCCCGCCCAGCAGGGAGCCCGACGCTCCCCCCCAGGACCCCGGGACCCTGACCCGAGCTGGAGGCAGTCGTCTAAGGACTGAGCCGCCCGGCGCCCCATCTGTTTTGTTTCTTAAATTCCTGGCGCAAGTGAGACCACGCGGTGTTCGTGGTTCTCTCACGGACACGACATGAAACCCTCCGGCTCCGTCCGCTGACGGGGATGCTCGTTCTCTCTCTCTCCATGTGAAACGGAAGCGTCCTTCCCAGGGCTCCCCTAGCGAAGCTCATCTCCCTGGTCCCTCCTTGGTCTCCTTACGGCATTATCTCAAAGACCTGTACAAATCGTCTTGGAGAAGTGACCAAAGGGTCCTTCTAGGACCCCATGGGGAAGCGTGCCGGCAGCAACAGTCTTAGGGAAGTACGTAAGCTTTCTGGGCCCCAACCCAGAGAGAGCGAGAAGGGAGCCAGCAGTCCAGCTGCAGAGAGCCGGGCCCCGAGCTCCAGCGCGAATGCCGCCCGCACCCCTGACCCGTCGGGGGCCGAGCTCTGCTGGCCGCCCCGTCTCACTGCCAGGGCGCGGAGGCTTGTCAGGGACGCGACCCTGCGGGTGCCCTGTCTCTGGGGGCCCGGAGCGCTGACCGGCTTTCCTGAACGGTCACAGCAACTATGGGTTTTAAAAGCCCATTTCCTCGTGTGGAGGGTGTGCGAGGGCATTGTCGAGAGCGCTGGTTTGAAGGAGAAGGAAGCCCCGGCCCCGGAGCAGACGCGTCTGACGTGGCGGGTGCCGTCTGCGACCGCCTTGCCCCGTGTAGGGCAGCGGGTGGGCTCGTCCTCACACACGATTTCCTCCCCAGACGTCCTCCCGGAAGATGTGCTGAACACAGTCGCGAACGTGTCCGGATGCCTGCCGTACATGCTGCCCCCCGAGTGCCCGGACACCTGCCTGGCCGACAAGTACCGGCTCATCACGGGCGCTTGCAACAACAGGTCGGCGTGTCCTCCGGACGGGCCCCGCCTTGGGGGGCAGGGGCAGCGGCGTTCCATCCCGGGAGGCTGCAGACCGCCGGGGTCTCGTCCCACCTCTGAGCACCCTGGACCCCCACCTGCCCCCCTGTCTGCAGGTGTGTCCCCGACGTGACCCGATCCACTAGTGTCCCCTGGACACTGCCCCACCCGTCTGTGGGTGTCCCATAGACACCTGTCCACGCCATCCGCGGGCGTCGCTTGGACGCTGCCGCATCCCTTCCTCAAAGTATCCCCTAGAATCGGGTTCCGGGAAGGCCCAGGAGCCGTGGGTGCAACTGAGATCAGAACCCTGGGAAGGCTAAGGGCCAAGGAATATGGCTCCATCGGGCCCGGATGTCAGTGGGGCCACAGGTGGAGGACGGCCACGGGACCCATGACGCAAGTCTGCACCAGAGCAGCCGCCCGGGTCCCAGAGGGCAGCGCAGCTGTGGCTGTGCCCGGAGTGGGGGCCGGGGCAGGATGGCCGTCCTCCCTCCCTCCCTCCTGCTCTGAGCCAGCCCCCTGACACGTGTTGGGGAACACGATAGCCCCGTCCTCCCGCAGCTGGCGAGTGGGACCCCTGGCCCAGTGAGTCCAGCATAAACAGGACTGGTTCCCATTTTTGTTACAAAGAGTTTCGCAGTTTGAAGTTTAGGTCCTGTGGTGACCGTAGTCCTGGACGAAACAGAAACGCAGAGCGCATCTCACAATGACCCAGAACGGTGCTGGCCGTGTGGTGGTCACGGGGCTCACAGGGCTGGTCACGGGGCTGGTCACAGGGCTCACGGGGGCTGCTGCCAACAGGCAGGGGCGTGGGGTCTCATCTGTGGTTCAGGACAGAAGGTGATGCCTGAGCGAACCAAACCATCCGGGATGCGGGATCTCCCAGATGCCCAGACTTCCTTCCGGCACTGAAGCCGCTGCTTGCGCCAGGAGTTCGTCCCTCTCCCCTCCAGCCTCCTCCCCAGGAGGGCTGGGCCCCTCGGCTCAGCCGCCTGGGTCTCTTTGGCAGGGGCAGGACGTCCCCGGCCCGGTCCTGGGGAGCCCCGTCCAGGAATCTTGTCTTGGCCCCTCTCCCGGCCAGGCCCGTCTCCTCTGTCCCTGCCTTTCCCTTGAAGCCCAGGCTGCAGAGGGGGGGAGTCTTCTGTGCACACGGACAGCCCGCTCGGGGCTGCCCCTGCGCCGTGTCTGTGCGACACACGCCACACGTGTGTGCTCTCGTGGCCTGGGGCCCGCCCACTCGCAGACTCTGTGCGATGCCCCCCGGCACGTTTGACCCCGGTTTGTTCAGATCGAGGGGTAGAGACAGGACGGGGGTTTCTTCCGGATACGTATTTTCTACCTGAGGAAGAGCACTTTCCTTCCGGATGGTTCTGGTCGTGGAGCTGAGCATCTGCCGCCGGTCAGAGGGTCACCTTCTGCTCCCGTTTTGAAGGTCTGTCATGGGCAGGACGCCGGGGTTGCCGCTCGTCCGAGTCGCGCCGTGGTCAAACTTCTTTGCGAGGTTTCGCAGGATTCAGGCTCCAGCACGTTGGTCTTTACCACCGTGTTGCTTCCTACGTTTCGCCGCACGTCCACCAGCGCTTCCTTCTCATCTCTTGGGGGTTTGTCCGTTGGCGTCTTTCTCGGCGACTCTGACGTGGATGCGCCGCGGCCGGCTTCTGCTTCCTTTTCTGTCCTTAACCGCGTCACGTCTCAGCCCGTTGCTGCTTCCTGGCGCGAACGGCGGGGTCTGGGCTCGCCCGTGGGCTGCGTGTCGGCCGACGTTCTGTCTTTAAGCAAATGTGTTTTGGAATTTGACTGTGTAACGTCTGAATTTCCAAATGGTGGATCGGAAGGAGACTCCGCGTCTGCCGGTTTCCCTGCGTGCGGGGTGGCGGGTGGGTGACGGGTGGGCATCGCGGCTGTAGGATGTCCTCACGGCCCTTGCCCCTTCGCGGAGAGGATGCCGAGTGCTGGGACACGGCCCGCAAAATCAGGTAACAGGAGCGGAGAAGGATTTCCGCGACCCACAGTCCTTCCTGTCGGGAGGACGGGATCGGCGCTGCCAGGCGGGGCCTGGTTCCGGGCCGACGCCGCTCTCGGGAGCGTTGCCCTCGATGGTCCTCAGGTTCCCACGTCTGCCCGTGATCCTGGGCGTGAGCGTGTGGGCGTGCGTGCTGCTCTCATCCGTCACGGCACGTTCGGATCTCGGCGGGGGCTGCTGGATGGGGCGGTGACCATCGGACGACTGTCTTCGGCATTCTGGGCCCTGTTTCTGCCTCGGCGAGAAGGAAGGACTCTCCCCTGACAGAGCTGTTCCTGCCTTTTGGGAGGATTTCTGAAGGTCTTTGCGTGTGGTGTGCAACGCCGTGGTCGTCACCACGGATGACCGGACAGCATCTGACCTGTTGGGACTCGCCTGAGGCCTTGGCCACAGAGGACCGTGAACACGGCTCCAGGCGCCTCCTCCCCCGAGCAAGGCTCCCAGCTCAGGCAGCGCAGGGACTCCCGTGGGGCGACGCCGGCTCTCGAGATCGCGGCAGAGTTTTCCCGGCTCAGACAGCTGCTCGCCAGCCTGGCCCTGGGCGTCTCTGACCCCCACCAGACGGAGCGAGATGCAGACGACGTTTGCACCCACGTAGGGACGGGTTCACCGGCTTCAGGAGAAGCCACCGACTCGAGAGCGGGGTCGGGCGGAAACGCACACCCCACCCGCCCCCACGCAGGCGCCGCGCTTGTGGCGGCAAAACCGTCCCCCGACAGGAAAGCCCGAAGGTCGCGGAAATCCTTCCACACTTCTGTCAGCTCCTGTCGCCGACGGCGTCCGGCACGCGGCACGTTCTCAGCAGAGGGAAAGGACCGCGGGGTCGCCGAGCAGGCGTCCCGCGTGGACACAGGCAGGCTGGGCATGGCCTTGCGGGCTGCAGGACGCGGCCCGTCCGCACCACGGCGTGATCCTGCGCGGAGCCTCCTCGCCCTTGGAGAGTCTCTGACCTCAGAACCCGTCAGTTCCCAGAGGAGGCGACGCCCTCTGCCGGCGAAATCTGGTTCATGCATGTGATGTGCCCGCAGAGCCCCTGACCTCCCTGGGTTTAGTGTGTAACTTGCTGTGCATAAAATTCCCTGCATAATTTGTCAAAACACTTGCCCAAACCCCAACTAAATGTGGGGTCAGTCTTCCAAAGCCGTGTGAACACCGGCTCCCGCAGGCTCACTCTCAGCTCCTGTTCCGTCGGGACACCCGCCGTGTGACCGCGTCCACTCTCACCGCATCTTCTCATTTGTGTTTTGACGGAGCGAGGGAAGCCGTCCGGCAGAGGTGACCCTGCAGATCTCACTGGAGGGGACGTCCTCTGCACGGCGGCTCCCGTAGGGAGGCCCGCGTTTAACCTGCTTCGAACTGTCGCCTCCAGACCACAGATAGGGGCCGTGCAGAGTCCGGGCAGCATGAAGGTCGTTCACAATTCTGACCCCTGGACAGAGACAAACGGGAGCCTCTGACGGGTGCACGCAGCCCCCGAGGCCCCAGGACGCTCGTGCGTCTGAGGAAACCTAGATGCTGCTGGGGTGTGTCTCCTGCATGAGACACAGGGACCATAACACGGGCACAAATGACGCCAGAACAGGGAAGTTTCCAGAGTTCTTGGAGCTCATGGCGTCCAGGCCCATGATGGAAAAGCACAGCATTGGTCAAACCACGTCCACCCGGGTCTGCACTGCCTGCCGTCGGGGAGCTCCAGCCCGCGACTGCACGCCAGGGGCTGAGCGTCCTCACGCTTCCGGCCGGCGGATGGGGCGTCGGGCACGGTAGGAGCCACACCAGGTCCCGGGGCCACGTGGGGACCGTGTGGGTCTGCAAGCCATCCCCAGCCCCGCTGCCCACAGGTGCAGCCCCCGGTCCTGGGGCCACGTGGGGACCTCCCGTGGATGGGGTGGGGGAAGGATGCGCTACCACGGAGCTCCGAGCTCATTCTTGGTGACGCCGTGGCTCCTCGAGCAGACCCCACACACAGCTCCCGCGTGCCCACACCCACCCGCAGCCAGGAGGACACCCACGGGAGCCACCCAGCCTCCACCATGGACTTCCATCCACACTCCCCTCAGGCTGGACGTTGGACCTGCCTCTCTCAGCATCCGGGGACTGGAGCCTCGGAGAGGAGAGCCCGTGCTTCCGGCAGAGATGGCTGTGCCCCGTGACCTCTTGTCCGGGAAGGTTTCCATCCGCTCACCCCGTCAGCTCCTGACCATGTCCTCCCCGCAGCCAAGAACGCGATGGACAGGTGGTGTGGACCTTGATGTCGGTCCCACGTTGGGCCGAGGGTCTTCTGACACGACTGTGTGCCGGGTGCCTGGTGGGGACGCCGCGCACAGACCCCCCAACGGCACCAAACACCAGCCCCGGCACCGGCCCTGTCCCTCCAGGACTCCCGCCAGGAAGGCCTGACTGCACACCCTTTCCCAGTGCCCACAAGGACCGGCGAGCCCCTGGGCTCTCAGGACAGCCTACAAGCTACTGAAATGCAAGTCAATCAGCAGAAAAATCATCGCCTATGCAGTTGAATGAACATTCCGTTATTTTTAACGGAGTGAATTTGCACCTCCCCCAAGCAGCGGAATTTCCACAGACATAAACCGACTGTAACGATTCCGGCCGTCGGGGAGCGCACGCGGTCTCCCCACGCGGACTTCCTGCCGCTAACGAGACGCGTCGCCGTCGCGCGTTACTCCACAGACGGGGCCAGGCTGGAGTGCGGGAGCTCCGGGAACGATGGATAACGGGATCGTCCCCCACCCCGGCCCTGCGGATGCTCCCGTGTCCCCACCCCGCATCCCGCTGGCAAGTCCCCCGGGGCTCCTGGCTGGGGCAGCGGTGACGTGAGTGACCGCGTCTCCCCGTGTCCGGAGCCTGCGGCCCCGCCTGGACCAGCGCGTCTGTTCCAACTGCCCGACGCCAACACGGCGTCTCGCCCTCCGATGTGTGCATGTGTCGTGAGTGTGGCCGCGGTCTCGGCAGCTCCCGGCGCCTTTCACGCCCAGGCAGAGCTTCTCAAGCAGCCTCGCGGACGGGGGACGGGTCCACGTCAGCGGCGTCCTCAATCGTGATGACAACGTGTCAAAACAAAGCCACGGATCTTTAAACATTTATATTTTTGAACACTCCCAAAACTTCACAAAGTCATGCGACCTGTCACAAATCTCTTGGATTTTGCGACTTAGATGTTCCAAGTGTCAACACTAGGGCTGTATGGGGGCTTGTTGGAGAGTCTAGACGTGACCTTCTCCAACTCTGACGCTTGTCCACGGCAAACCTCCAAACCGGCCTCACGCACTTTGCAAAGACCCTGCAGTGACCGCGCGGACACCCCGCGGCCGGTGCCCACGTGGATGCGGCGCACAAATGCCGAGGGAACACGAACACCGTCAGGATTTTACGCCCAAATTATCCGTTAAAAAAAAATCCCCAACAGAAGATTCTCATTTCTTTTTGCTCTTTAAACGGATATTTCCATTCTATTGTTTCCCGAATGTAGGCTCTTACGCTTGAAAGTCTCACGTCTGTTTCCGCAGAGACCACCCCCGGTGGGGAGCGTCCAACACGGCGCTGGCGAGATGGCTGCCGCCGGCCTACGAAGACGGCATCAGTGAGCCCCGGGGGTGGAACCCTCACTTCCTGTACAGAGGCTTCCCGCTGCCCCCGGTAGGTGTCCCCCCGCCCCGGGACCTGGTCCCCGTGACGCTGCCAGACCGCCCCCACCCAGGAGGACGCCCGCGGCTGCGCCCAGGCTCCGGGCGTGTGCCCCGCGCACTGTGCTCTCCGTCCCCACAGACCTGCACCCGGCGGCTTTGCACCCCACTTCCCACCTCGGGGGCTGAGGGGTGGAGAGATGAGCGTCACCAGCAGTGACGGGGACAATGCAGACTTAGACTGAGGCTCAGCTGACTCTCGGCTCTTCATAGTCATTTCGGTATTTGGGGGTTTGTTTTTGTTAAAGATTTATTCATTTGGGGGGTAAGAGTAGAGGGAGAGGATCCCACGCAGACTCCCCGCTGGTCCCAGAGCCCAGCGTGACCTTTGACATCACAACCCTGAGATCACGACCTGAGCCGAAACCAAGGCTCGGTTGCTTGATCACTGAGGCACCCAGGTGCCCCTTATTTTGCGTTTTGATATAAATTCCTTTACCCGTAGGCAGAGGAGGAGGTCTAACCAAAGATACTTAAAAGTTAAGTAATTCACTCATTTGTGCAAAATGATGGTTGCTGCTTTACTCCCGGAGGCAAATTACTTGCTAAGAAAACTCATATACAATCCACTGATCAATTTGGCTAAAAAGTGGATATTTTGCCCTCAATTTGCTTATTTGCTTTCATGAATAAATCAGTCTGTCCGGTCTTATACTACGTATGACGATGGAATGCTCCAGAAATATGATAGTGACAGTCTGTTCGGTGTGAGCACGCTCGGAGACTGGTACTCTGTCCCCAGACCCCGACCTCGTGCACACACACGAGGACAATCTCTGGACAGATGCACAAGATACTCCTCACAGGTGTTACCTCCCCGCCCCCCACACAGGATGAATAGGGATGTGGACCTTTCCCTTACACTCCCCTGTTTGATTTATAAATGACATCTGAGGTGACCAGCTTCCCTGGGCCGTTCTCGTGGATGGCCGCCAGGCAGGATGACCGGTGCCCCTCAAGCTGGGAGCAACGTCGGAGCTGGTGGCTGGGCCCTGGGGGAGGGCATGGGCCCCCCGGCTGCACTCGTCCCTGTCCCTTTCTGCAGGATACTCTCGGCCTCCGTTTGACTGTCCCTAACAGATGTAGTCACACTTTCCCCATCCTGTTCGATGCCCCAAGGCTCTCGGGGCTCAGTGTGAAGGGACTAGGATTCTGTAAACCCGTGTTTCCCAGAATCACGTGGCTACTTGCAACGACTGGTGCTCAGACATCGTTAACATGGGCTGCTGGGTTCCTGCACAGACTACTCCACGTCACCACCCTCCAGTTCCGGAGGAGACGGGCTCACCGGGCTGCCGCCAGGCGTGGGCAAGGCTGTGGGGGATCCTCTTCCCGGGCCCCCAGGTCCACGTCCCCTCCAACGACAGGCAGAGAGACTCTCAGATTTTAAAAACCATGTGATTGCATTGGACCACTTGGAACCTCAGAAGAGCCCCTGTGTCAAGGTCCCGACACTAATCACATCTGCAAACCTGTAGAGGCCTGAGAACAGCCCCACGCCCCCGGCCCCGCCCTCTGGGTCACGGCCCTTATCACACCAACGGCTCCCCGTCCGTGAGCGGACGCCCGACCCGCGGCTCCCCCTGTGTCCTCTTTGCGGATTCCCATCCCGCGTGACACGCTGGTCTCTGTCACAGGTCCGGGAGGTGACAAGACAAGTCATTCAGGTCCCCAACGAGGCCGTCACTGAGGACGAGCAGTACTCCGACCTCCTGGCAGCGTGGGGACAATACATTGACCACGACATTGCGTTCACCCCCCAGAGCACCAGCAAGGCTGCGTTTGGGGGAGGAGCTGACTGCGAGCTGACGTGTGAAAACCAAAACCCATGTTTTCCCATACAGGTAGAATTTTAAACTGTTTGACTATTTACTATGAAAGAAACAGATGTCATTTTAGAAATCAAACAGGGAAGGTCCACATCCCCATGCGTCCCGTGCAGGGGGCAGGGAGGTAACACCTGTGAGGAGTATCCTGTGCATCTGTCCAGAAATTGTCCTCGTGTGTGTGTGCACGTATGCAAGCACGTGTGTGTGTGTGCACACGTGTGCACATGTGTGCGTGCTCTGACCCCTACAGCGGACGGGCCCTGCTGTGTGTGTCATTCAGAACCTGTTGTAATTAGCCGACATCGCACCGTATTGTTAAGTGGACAGACATTCGACTTCCTAAAGTCTGCACGGTAACGCATTCACCTATTTGCTTGCTCACGAGCATTTATGTTTCAAGCTTTGCTGTTTTCACGCCAACACAAATAGCGCAGTGAAGTGTGCCCCTCCGGACACGAGCCGCCATGCCCCTGTGTCCGTCTGTCGGGCAAGCTGCCCGGGGTTCGGCTGCAGAGCTAGAGGGCGGCGCCCATGGTGGTTGCTATGAATCCCGCAGAACAGGTCTTCCTAAATACGGTTCTCATTTTCCCTCTCACCACGCTGACCCCGGCAGGAGCCCGTGACAGGCTAGGACTGAGGGCAGGGGACAGGAGTGGACGGGTCAGACAGCGCCCCCCAGGCCGATGACCGTGGCCAGCCTGGAGCCTCCCCGGTGCCCGCAGAGGCTGTGACGGCGTCTCCCTTTCCCGCAGCTGCCCGGCAACACCTCAGGGAGCGGGGGCGGCTCCTGTTTGCCGTTCTACCGGTCCTCTGCCGCCTGTGGCACCGGGATGCAAGGCGCCTTCTTCGGGAACCTGAGCTCGGCCAACCCGCGGCAGCAGATGAACGGGCTGACGTCTTTCCTGGACGCGTCCACGGTGTACGGCAGCTCCCCGGCCTCGGAGAAACAGCTGCGCAACTGGACGAGCCCCGAGGGGCTGCTCCGGGTCAACACGCGCCACTGGGACGCCGGCCGCGCCTACCTGCCCTTCACACGGCCCGCCGCCTGCGCACCTGAGCCTGGCCCCCGCGGGACGGCCGCGGCGCCCTGCTTCCTGGCGGGGGACAGCCGAGCCAGCGAGGTGCCCACTCTGACGGCCCTGCACACGCTGTGGCTGCGTGAGCACAACCGGCTGGCCTCGGCGCTCAAGGCTCTGAACGCGCACTGGAGCGCCCACACGGCCTACCAGGAGGCGCGAAAGGTGGTGGGCGCCCTGCACCAGGTGCGAGGTCCCCGGGGGTGCTGGGGGCGCGGAGGCGGGGTTGGAGCAGAGAGAGGGATCCCAGCACGCAGACAGGGTGGGGGGGGGGCTTCCGGGACACACGCCACAGTCGGACGCGCCCCTGCGAGTCACGACCTCGCATCGCAGGTGAGCACACGCGGAGCCGGTGAAGCGAACCGGGGGACCACACGGACGTGCGAACGGGATTCGGTAGAGCTGGAGGGCGGGAAACCTGTCGTATGTCAGACAGCCTGTCAGACCCACTCCAAACTCCAACAAGTGGCCGGGGGCCCCGGGGGCGGGGCGGGGGGCTCCCGGGGTTCCCGGTGGGGGGTCTTTCCCCTCCCTCGCCGTGGGGGGCTCCCGGCTGTGTCCCCCTGACAGCGGTGTGCTTGGCTTGGTTGTGCCCATGCCCCTTCCCCGAACGAGGGCTCCGTGGCACACGCTGTCTAACCTCGCACTGCGCTCCAGCCGCTGGACCGGACCGCGCACAGTGGACGCTTGGCAATGTGTACGGAGGTTGCGTGTGCAGCCCAGTCCCGTGACCCAGGAGCCCCGCCCCCGTCTGCCCAGGACCGGGCCACATTTCTCAGCTTCACTGTTCACTTTCAGATTCCCTGGAGTGATTTTTCAGTCAATAGCTTCTCTTCGGTGTTTTTTGCAAATATCTCGGGAACTCCAAAACGACAAGAGGTTGTGTTTAGCGTTGATAAACCCTTGCCAGGAGGTGGGCTGCGTCGGAGGGGTTCTCGCAAGGCCATCCGTCTTTCCTGCTTCTGTGGTCTGGATCTTTCCCTTCCTGGAAAGCCTCATGTCCTTGAAAGAAACATCCGCAGGTCAGAAGACAGAGAGCACGCTCAGTCCCACGGCCGATGACTCAGCTCTGAGCAGCCAGGCCCAGGGACACGTGGCCTGGCCTTAGCTCCCGTCCCCCGCGCCCCCGCACCCGAAGCAGAGGCAAGCCTCTGCCTCCTGACCCGCAAAGTCCCACGACAGCCCCAATCTGTCTGACAGAGCCCCATGGTGCTCCCCACCAAGGCATTTACCCCAACTTCAGCAGCTCATTCCCCCGGGTACCCCCTGCCCTGGACAGACAGCCCTATATGGGCATGTCCCCAAGGTCTCTGTCTCCACTGGTGCCCCTGCGGGTCAGGACAATGGGCCCTATGACCCCTGGGACCTCAAGTCAAGCTTCAGAGAAGGGGAGAGGGAAGCAGAGGTCATTAGAATCTCTTCCACTGGAATTTAAAGCTGCCTCGTGTTCCTGGCGGGGGAGAGGAAGACCGTTTTCCTTGTGGGGACAAGAAGCAGATGTGGAGCCCTGCCCACGCCGGGCAGCAAGGTCCACACTGAGCTCTCGTACAGGGAAGGCTGCGGACACGTCTGGGGTCTGGACTGAGGGCCGGGTTCTGCGTGACTAAGTCGTCCCTACTCCGTACCCATCAGTGGCCCAGGTGCTTCTCACTCATCCCCGAACCAGCTCTGGGATGACCCATCAGACAAGGAGCACTGGACCAGCCTCCAGACCCCGGAGCTGAAAGCGGGCTCAGCGGCAGCCTGGGGCTCTGTGCGTCCACCCTTCTGCCGGCTCTAGGCTGCACACCAGCTGCTCCCCGGTGCGCGCCCGCGAAGTGCAAATCAGAAAACACGTCCTGCTCGGAGGGGACCTGTTCTGAGGGTGCAGGTGGGAGCTTTCTTCCAACGACCGGAGAAGGAGTAGCTTGCCCGCTGCACGGAGAAGCTACAACCAAAGACCTTTACGTTCTCGACAGAACTGTTCCTTTCGGCTTCTACCTCATCGGACGCCACTTATTGACCCAAATCCCTTTAATCCTGGAAGAATTTGATGCTGATTTTTACGGCAAAGAGAATGACTGGTAGAGCTCCCAGCAGAGCCCTTGTCCCTGACCCTGCGGGGGGCACCGAACAGAAACCACAGGACGAGGGTGGGTGGCCTTGTTGCCGCTGATGGGGCTCCTCAGAGGCATGGGCACCGGAATCAGAGACCCAGGCCGCCCACAGTCGTGCCCCCGGGGTGCTCAGGCTCGAGCAGCCTCCCGGGCGGCCACAGCCCCACCCAGGTCCCTCGAAGGGCCAGCATCTGGCTCGCAGAACTCCCGAGGACCAGAACAAACGGACCGGCACCTTTCTGGGAAGTCACTCGGAGGCCCTAGCGCAGGGCGGGTCGACGACAGAGAGCCGATCCCGTCAGCGGACCTCGGGGTCCTGCTGTCATGAAAGATGCCCGCTACGGCCCGTGGGCCACACCCGTCCTGTCCCTTTAGAGAACACGCTGTATCTTCCAGGCTGAGACCAAACCGGGACAAGACCTCGTTCACAAAACCCAGGCCCGGTCTGGGCTCCCGTGAGGCCCCCACCAGCCCCCTTCCTCCTGTGTCTGTTGTGACGAGCTCCCAAGCTGGCAGACACGCATCGGGGAGGAAGGAGCGGCACAGGGTCCCGACGTCACTTTCAGTCTTCCAGAGCCAGGCAGAGGGCGGGTGCCCTTCAACGGGGCAGTGGGGGGGGGCGCTTCCGTACAGCTTCTGGGGAGGCGTCCTCAGCACGCACGGACCCACCGGGTAAAAATCCATCTGCCGTACGGAGACCACACAACAGACCCAACAGAGAAAACCGTGTATGTTTTCTACTCTCACAAAAACTGCGTGAAAAAGGCTTTTCCGGAAAAGGAAGCCACATCCGAAGGCCACCCACCTCCGCACGCACCAGAGTCGCACAGGCACGGAGTCGGGGCTGGGGCTTGGACCTCCTGGGTCGGGACCTGGGCCTCCTCGGTTCAGGCTCCTTGAAGCGCCCGGATCCCTGCCTCCTGAGCTCAGCACTGCTGGTGCCCGCGGTGAAGGGGGCGAGGAGGTTGGGGGAGGGGTGCGGCGTGGCAGCCAGTCTGTGTGGTGTGCCCCAAGCTTTACGTGCCCTGCCCTGCCCTGGGGGTGTTTGGGGGTGTCACTGACATGCCCCCCAAACCCCATAAGTCTCAGAGCTGTGAGGGGGCTCTTGGGATCCATTCACCTGTTCACCTGTTCCCTGAACGGGACGGTGTGTCCTTCCTGGGACAACTCTGGCCCCCGCGGATGTGCAGGAGAAAGTCCTTCCCTGTTGCTGGATGTGGCCCAAGTCTGGAACATGGGCCCTGCTGCCGGTCACCCCTGCTCAGAAGCTCTCCTGTTTTCCTCTCTCCGTAGATCATCACCATGAGGGATTATGTCCCCAAAATCCTGGGCCCCGAGGCCTTCCAGAAGCACGTGGGCCCTTATGAGGGCTATGACCCTGCTGTGGACCCCACCGTGTCCAATGTGTTTTCCACGGCTGCCTTCCGCTTTGGCCATGCCACCGTGCACCCCCTGGTGAGGCGGCTGGACGCCCACTTCCAGGAGCCTCCGGGCCTCCCCCCACTGCGGCTGCAGGACGCCTTCTTCAGTCCCTGGAGGCTCCTCAAGGAAGGTGCGTCTCCCTTCACGCCGGGGCTCGGCCTCCCTCGGGTGGCTGCCCTGGACCACGCCCCCCGACCCTGTTTATCGATGGCCCTGGGCCACCCCTGTTTTTGCTCTGGGGGTCCCCAGAGGCCAGACAGTCGTGATAAAGGACCCATGTGATCAGGGTGGCAGGGAACCGAGAGGTGGGCTTCTCCATAAAGGGTCCCGTGGGGCAGGCTGGTCCTTAGAGGTGAGGGGAGCAGGTGCCCCGACCGACACCCCTCTGTCCGGCCCCCCTGCCCGTTAGACTCCAGCTTCCCCTCCTGCAGGCATCCCACTGCGGGAAACGACACGGAAGCTTCAGGACTGCCGCGCTCCTTCTCGGGGTTCCCTTCGGACCCGAGGCCTGCCCCCTGCACCTGCTGGTCAGTCCCCGGGAACCCAGACAGGTGCTCACCCACCCCCACGGCAGAACCCAAGCAGTACTCAGAAACCCTCAGAATCGCGTAAAGTGAAGTCGTGACCTCACATTCGCGATCTTGAAGGGTTTCCCATTAAGAACAAGCAGAGTTCCACCAGGACTCGTGGGATGACCGCCTCTCGCCCCTGCTGTTTTCCAGGCGGCTTGGACCCCCTGGTGAGGGGCCTCCTGGCGAGACCAGCCAAGCGGCAGGTGCCGGAGCAGCTGATGAACGAGGAGCTGACGGAGAGGCTGTTCGTGCTGGGCAGCTCGGGCGGGCTGGACCTGGCGTCCATCAACCTGCAGCGGGGCCGGGACCACGGCCTGCCAGGTGCGCCCGCCCCGCTCCTCCCTGCTCCCGTCCCGCGGGGGCTGCGGGCGGCCCCCTCCGAGCCTCTTCTATCAGAAGCGGCGTCTCCAGTCCCCGGCCACCTTCCAGAGCTCTGGTCTGTCCCCGGGGAGCCTGACCAGTGTTGCTTGGAGGGCAGGGACCCGTGGGGCGGGCGGGAGCGGTTCCCGAACAGGAGAGGCGGTGGTCTGGCCTGGCGCACGTTGGGAAGTTAGAAGGCCCCCTGTCCCGCCCATCTGCCCCTCTCACCACCCCAGGCCCCTGCGCTCCTCCGGCTGCCTCCAGGCGGTCTCTCACCAGTGGTCCCATCCCTTGGCCACTCCAGGAGCGGGAACCTTCTTCTCAGGCCGGTCCCCGCTCCTCCTCCCACCTGCTGTGCCCACTCCAACCCGATCCCCTACATCTGTCCCAACACTCCCCACCGCTCCCGGAGGCCGGCCCTCACACCCTGCCCCCGTGGCCTTTCCTCCCGGGGCCCCCGTGGTTCAGCTCTCTGGTCCGCTCTGCAGCCGTGCGAGGCCCCCAGCCGGCTGGTCCACGAGTGCACCCCTGCCTGTCTCCTGGGGCGCTGCTCCAGGTCAGGGCACACCCGCACACGTCCCTCACGGACCCACCCGGGGAGCCAGGTGATCGGTCAGGACACATGCTGCTCTGGCCTCCCCCTCAAAGCCCCAGGAGGTTGAATCCTGACCACTGCACAATACGGTGTCTTCCTACTGTGTCTGCGAGCATGCCCTCCAGTAAGACCCCAACCGTGGTGCTGGAACATTCCGGCACGTTCCGTTCTGCGGGGCACGAGGTAGTGGGGTGGTTTCTGCAGGCTACAATGCATGGCGGGCGTTCTGCGGCCTGCCCAGACTGCAGACGCGGGCCGACCTGCACGCCGCCCTCGCCAACGCCAGCATCGCGGGCCGGATAATGGACCTGTACGGGCACCCCGACAACATCGACGTCTGGCTGGGCGGCCTGGCCGAGACCTTCCTGCCCCAGGCGCGCACGGGTCCGCTGTTCGCGTGCCTCATTGGGAGACAGATGAAGGCCCTGAGGGACGGAGACCGGTAGGTGCCTCAGCTGGGCACGTCTGCGGCCCCCAGCCCGCGCAGGCCCCAGCACAGCGGTCGTGGGCCCTCACGCGGCCCGGCTGTCTCCGTGGGGCCGTGAGCCCGGGTCTCGCGCCTGAGCAGCCATCGCGTGGTGACGCCCAGAAAGCCTCTCCGCGTGTTCTTTCACGGGTCTGCCAAGTCGGGCAGGGGCGCTGGCCGAGGAAGGAGGCCCAGGCCCAGGGACGGCGTCCGAGCGCGGGGCGGGTTTGCCGCCCCTCTGTCGGCGTGCCCGGGGCCGCTGTCCCGCGAAGGCCCCCGGGGGAGTCAGGAAGCCAGCCCCTCATTCCCGGCCCGGTGGGTCAGGACGGAGGGGTCTGGGGGCACTCGGACGGGGACGACGGCGCAGGACACGCCGTCCGGCCCGACGGGAGGCGCCCTCAGCCGCGGGCTCTCCTCTCCTGTGCAGGTTCTGGTGGGAGAGCCCCGGGGTGTTCACCGAGGCCCAGCGGCGCGAGCTGGCGAGGCATTCCCTGTCCCGGCTCATCTGTGACAACACGGGCCTCCCCAGCGTGCCTGCTGATGCCTTCCAAACCGGGAGATTCCCGCGCGACTTTGAGGCGTGTGAGAACATTCCGGGTTTGAACCTGGACGTGTGGAGGGAGCCCCCTCCTCGAGGTGACGTGAAGCACTTTTGAGATTAGGTTGTAGCATGTGGGGCGTTTTCAAGACTGTCGTGTGCCACAAGGCATGCCCAAAGGGGGAGGTGAGCCCCCCACGTCTGCGCTGCGGCCGGGACCCCCGAGGGGGGGTGGGCAGGTGTGTGGATGAGCACCTGGCTGTCGGGGCACAGGGCTTCCCCAGGCCTCCGTGACGCTGTCCGCAGAGACACACCTGGTGCCGAGAAGCCGTGTGCCCACTAGGCTGCGGGCGAGACGGCTCTGGCTGGAAGGCAGGGAGTGGGGGGAGGCAAGTAAGTGGGAGAGGTCAAGGAAGTGAGGGAGGTGGGGAGGTGAGGGGGAGGAGGTGGTGGGTTAAAAAGGGGGAGAGAGGGTGGGGGCGACGAGGAGGTGAGGGAAGTGAGAGAGGTGAGGGGTGAGGGACGTGAGGAGGTGGGGGAGGTGAGGTGGGGAAGGTGAAGATCAGAGAAGTAGGGAGGTGAGTGGGTGAGGGTGTGAGGGAGGTGACAGGGGAGGAGGTGAGGGGCTGAGGGGGTGAGGAAGTGAGGGGGTGAGGAGGTGAGGGGGTAAGGGGGTAAAGGGGTGAGGGGGTGAAGGGGTGAGGGGGTGAAGGGGTGAAGAGGTGAAGGGTGAGGGGGTGAAGGGGTGAGGGGGTGAGGGGGTGGAGGGTAAGGAGGTGAGGGGGTGAGGGGTTGAGGAGGTGAGGGGGTGAAGGGGTGAGGGATGAGGAGGTGAGGGGTGAAGGGGTGAGGAAGTGAGGGGGTGAGGAAGTGAGGGGGTGAGGGGGTGAGGAGGTGAGGGGGTGAAGGGGTGAGGGGGTGAAGGGGTGAGGGGGTGAAGGGGTGAGGAGGTGAGGGGGTGAAGGGGTGAGGGGTGAAGGGGTGAGGAGGTGAGGATGTGAGGGGTGAGGATGTGAGGGGGTGAGGAGGTGAGCGGGTGAGGGGTGAAGGGGTGAGGAGTGCAGGGGTGAGGAGGTGAAGGGGTGAAGGGGTGAGGAGTGAAGGGGTGAGGGGGTGAGGGCCCTGAGGGCTAGGTGGGCAGAGGGCTCGGAGCAGGAGGAAGGCGCGTGGGGCCGGGCGCCGTGCTGGGCGAGGACGCGCTGCAGGGTCGGCTCAGGGCAGGGACGGACGCGGCGGGGGCCCCCCTCACTGCCGCCGCCGCCCGTCGTGCGCAGCCCGGACGGAACCACGGGACGTGGGGCCCCTGCGGCCGGAGGCCACGGAGACGGGGAGGGGCCCGGGAGCGAAGGCTGGGTGGGGTCTGTCGCCGTCTGGTGCAGGTGACGCGTGCGGCCTCCCCGACGGCGTGGACAACGGGGACCTGGCGCTCTGCGGCGAGACCGGACGGCGCGTGCTCGTGTTCTCCTGCCGCCACGGCTTCCAGCTGCAGGGACAGGAGCAGGTGGCCTGCGCCCCCCGCGGCCTGCTCCGGCCGCCCGTGTGCCGAGGTCAGTGGCTCCGCAGACGCCGGCTTTACTGACTTTCCCCCCAGATCTGCGGTTTGCAAACAGGAAGTCAGAGCGGGTGTCGCCGGGAGAAGGGGCCGGGCGCGTCGTCCTCTTCCGCGGAGCCCTGCCGGCTCCGAGCCCGGCGTCCCCCCAGGCTGACGCGCCCTGCACGCCGCGTGCCGGATAACGAAGCCCTGAGACAGTCGCGTCCCAGCGCGGCCATCGGGCTGACGCCGGCGGGAAGGGGACGCGTTAGTGACTCACGGGAAGAGCTTCCCGAGCCTCCTCGATGAAGCCCAAGAGAACGGCTTCCGCTCGGGACGGCCCGGAACAGGCTTGTCCTGGCCGCGTCCTCATCCCCGCACGCGTCTGAGGGTGGCCATGCGGCCGGCGCGAGCGCGAGTGGGAGCCCCCGGGTCCGCCCCGGGGGCCCCGTGCCCCGCTCGGCTGGTCAGAACGGTGTCGGAGGCGGGGGGCGCTCGGGTGACGGGCCTGGGTCCCCCGGCCGCTCCCCCTGCGAGGCGGGCAGAGGGACCCCTCCCGGGGGCCTTCTGGGCGCCAGACCCTGAGGTTGGGGTCCCTGGTGAGAGCGGCCGGGACCCCCGCAGGAAGGACCCAGGACCGGAATGCGTGACCCCGAGAGCGGGCGGGAGGTGGAGGCCTGGGGAGCGCGCCCCACTCGCGGGCCCACGGGCCACGGCCACGGCTGTCTGCGGCAGAGCCTGGTGCCCGGCGGGGAGCCGCGTGCGGCCGGGCACAAGGGAGAGAGACGAGCTCACGCCGGGGTTCCCGCGGAGGACGATGACGACGGTCTGGGGACGGGCGCTGGTAACAGCTGCACGGACGTCGCAACACACCCAGTTAGACGGTTCCGACAGGCAGTTTCTCCTCCGGAACAAGAGTCGCGTCTCAGTTTCGGATGTTGGGACTGTCCTGTCCTGGGAGGGCGGCCGCGCCCCCTGCTTCTGGCTCAGTTCTGCAGGAAGGTGGAGGAGACCGTGAGCACCCAGGCCCGCGAGTCCCGTGCACCTGCCAGGCTCGCGGCAGCGTCTCACGGCGGCCCCACGGCGGCCCGGGTCTCCGGCTGCAGAACCGGGTCCAGGGAGTGCCCGATGGTAGCCGCTGGCCCAGGAAGAGCGGGGTCAGAGCCTGCCAGTGCCGGGGACACGATGCCAAACGCACGACCACACGCGGAAACCTTTGCTCCCGGATTTGCACCAGCAGGCCATGAGCGGCTGGGCCGGTGAGCACCTGCGCCACCTCAGCCATGAGGACAGGGAGACCGCCCAGAGAGCTCCCGCAGACTCGCCTTCCAGAAAGTTCACCGCGCAGGACCCTACGTGCCATGTGCCTCACACCCTTTTTGCCTAAACACATTTGACATGTTGATTTGGGCTGTTTTCAGTATTTGTGACCCCAGAGCTCTATGCCTCACGTCCCCTCTCCGCCCACCCGTCACGCCGTTCCTCTTCCTTACCCCGCAAACCAACAACCACTGCCCCCCTCAAGTGGGCCGCAAATGACCAGGTGCCTGGCCCGTGCCTGGCTCGTACTGACCGCTAGCCGTGAGCCTCCTGAGCCCGACGGCTGCTCCTGGGGGTGACAGGGTGATGCTGGCGGACGGCTGGGGTGCAGCCCGCCGCGTGGGCATGGTTCCTGGCTTGTGGGGGTTCTGGCAACAGAGGAGCAGCTCCGGGATCCCCAGCCCAAGTCGGGACCCGCGAGGCTCCCAAGACCTGGTTGGGCGGGTCGGGTCTGAGAAGGCCGGCCGACCCGCTCTCGCTGGACCTCGCTCCCCACTGGCCGTGACCCGGTCCGTGACCCCGCGCGCCTGGCCTGGACCCCCTCAGCGGCTTCCCAGTCTGCCTCCCAAACCCACGGCCTCTGTGACTCCGCCTCGTTCCTCGGACACAGGACGGCCCAAGAGGGCGTGATGGTCGTGTCATCCAACACGGGCTCAGGGATCGGTTACGTACGGCGTCTGTTGACACTAAGCCCCCCTGTGTTTCCTGGAATTGGGCGGAAGAGAAACGTTTAATCTGAAGGAAAACGGACTTGGCGAGTCACCAGGAAACAGGCCTCAGGAATCCAGTGAGGGGTCCCAGGTTCCAGGCAGAAGGAGACGTGAGGGCAGCACCCCTTCCTCACCAGCGGCGGCCCACCCATGGGCACCGGCTCACCGGGCCTGGGAGCCTCAGCTCCAACTCCGCACTGGGCAGCCTGTGCTCTTCTGTGGGCCAGGGTCGAGGGTCAGAGGCTCGTGGCCTGAGGCCTCACACGCTCTCCGAGGGTGAGCCGTCCAGTTGGAAGAGTCCGCGTGGACGCACAGACCCAGCCCTGCCCTGGCCACCCCCCTCTCACCCACCCCTGTCCCACAGCAGGCCACATCCCACTCGGGGGGGAAGGTGCCAACCTCCTGGAGAGGCTCTGGCCCCACATAGAACGGGGCCCAGCTGCCCAGTGAGCCCAGCTTGCCGCGAGCTGCTGGTGACCCCGCGGCGCAACCCGCCCGCGCCCCAGTCACCTCCGCTCACGCAGGAGCACTTGGCACAGAGCTTGAGCGGACGGGAGCAGCAGCCCGGGGGGGACGGGAGCAGCCTCAGTGTGGGCGGGGCTCCCCACAGGATCACGGCCACACCGTGCAGCATGGTCACGACGTGGCTGACTGCCTGCCGAGCTGACCTCGGAGGGCACCCGCTGGCGGCAAGAAAGCGGGTGCTCAGGGACGGACGTGGCCCAAGAGGGACATGGCTGCCAGGGTACCAGGGGTTCTCGATTCTCTTGCCCACGGAGCAGGGAGTGGACAGGCGCCTCCAGGGTGAGGGCTGCAGCGGGGGACAGGGAGGACAGGGACACGGCCTGACCTCCGTGTGGTCTGTGCAGACGTCAACGAGTGTGAAGACGTGACAGCCCCTCCCTGCCACCCATCGGCCCGGTGCAGGAACACCAAGGGCGGCTTCAGCTGTGAGTGCACAGACCCCTACGTGCTGGGGGAGGACGGGACGACGTGCGTAGGTGAGAGCACACTCCTCGCGCGCCCTCAGCGGGAGGGGAGGGCGGGGCGGCCGTACACCTTACGGGGGGCAGCGGGGTCGTCCTCCCAGCGGCACTGCGCCCATGACCACGTGTGTCCCGCCACCGTCCCGCGCGGCGGGCTGTGCTTTCCGGCAGCTCTCCTGACGCCTCGCGCCCGTGAGAGCTCATCTGAGAAATGGCTTCTCTGGGTAGTCGCGGGCAGAGGCAAGCCCCTCGGGACCAGGCTGGCCCAGGGCTCGCGGGGCACGCCGGCCGCAGCCCTCGGCAGGGGGGCGCGCTAACCCGCTCCCTCTCCCCAGACTCTGGGAGACTCCCGAAGGCATCCTGGGTCTCCATTGCCTTGGGCGCCCTACTGGTCGGCGGCCTGGCAGGTCTCACCTGGACGGTGGTTTGCAGGTGGTAAGTCCTCCCCCCACAGCTGCAGAGGCGATCTCCTCCCCTGTGGCAAGGCTAATGTGCTCCAGAAGCCGGTGCAGACGCTCGGCACCCCGAACCCCTGCAGCCCCAGAGCGACTTTGTACAAAGCTCAGATTTCTGGCTCTTTCTTATGACTTCAGCAGTGAAGGTGGAAATGCAACCCGTACACCTCGGGGTGTCCGCGGCCTGTGGCTGGAGCCTCGGGGCGGGGGCTTGGCAGTGGCAGTGGGTTGCCGGGGATGCTCCCGTTAGGAGCCGAGATCGTCCCCAGGTGTCTCGGAGAGTAAAGGTCCCCCCGGGATAAAACCGGCTGTCAGCGGCCCCGCCCCCGGCGCAGACTCCTGCAAATCGGGAACTTGGATTGACGTAAAGCTGGACCTTTACGTCAAAACCAGCCACGTGGTGGGGCCTTCGGAGCGGACCTGGGAGTCTCTGCGGGACGTGGGTCTTCACCTGTCCTCCTGCTTCCTGACCAGCAGCTCCGAGGACGCGAGCTCGGAGTCTTGTTCAACCTTCCCGGCTTCATGACCTGCACGGCCTCGTCTGGCCAGGGCCGGCCCACACCCCACCGCCCTGCACCTACCGGGACACGCCACGGAGCTCAGCGGTGCCCTCACCCACGGCCCCGTCCCCCCGCCCCTCTGCAGCAGCAAGATGGCTGCACGCAAACCCAGAGCCCTGGTGGTCAGCTGTCACCACCAGGAGGTCACCATCACATTCCGAGGTGTCCCCAACCACTGCCGGCCACAGCCTGGCCCCTCTCCAAGCCCCTGGGAGCAGCGGCTCTGGGACGGGACGGCTGTGCTCCTCCTGGCCAGGCATCCCGCCGCAGGAGTAAAGCCAACACCCACTTCCTTTACGCTCCAAGACCACCCTGTCCTCACTTCTTCACCCGGCACGTGGGTTCACCTCTCCTGGTAGATGGTATTTAAGTGACACTCCTTTAACAGACTCGTGACTTCCGGCAGAACCAACAAACACCACAGTTCAGACGGGAATTCCTTCACTCTACCAGCTAAGGGGGACGTGCGACGGCCGTGTGTCTCACGGGCCTGGTGAATCCAGCCGTGATGTCGTTGAACTCTCCCTTCGATCATATGAGGCCTTTGTTACAGGTGAAACACGTCCTCCAAATTCACATGTTGGAGACCCGACTTCTGGGACCCTGCCATGTGGCCGTCTTTGGAAGCAGTGTCGTTGGGGACATAGTGAGTTGACATGAGGTTGTGTCAGAGTAGGTATCCCCGGTCCAAAAGGACGGCTGTCCTCGCAGGAAGGGGGAGTAGGGACAGACGGGGACACACACAGAGCGACGACCGGGTGAAGATCAGGTTAGAGACCGGGGACGTGTCTGCAGGCCAAAGGTCCCCCACAAACCCCCCCAAACCTCAGCAGGAGTTGCCCTGCTGACGTTATGACCCCACACGTCCACACTGCAGGACGGGGAGAGAACAGGTTTCCGTGGCCAAGCCCATGGGGCCATGGCATGGTGTTACAGATGCCCCAGGAATCGCATACCGCAGTGCTGAGGCGTCTGCTGGTGGAAGGTGTCACTTGCCTGCGCCGGGAAGAGATACAGCAGCGTCGAGACCCACGCTCTGTCGGGTCCGCGGCCTGGCCTTGGCCACGGCGTCCCCGGCGTCCTCCCGGGTTGCTTTGGCCCTGAGTGTGACTACATCGTCAGGACCGTCACCGTCTGGACCGCCAGGACTATCACCATCCGGACCATGACCGTCTGGACCGTCGCCGTCAGAGCCGAGACCGTCAGGCTGTCATTCCAACAGACCACCGGCTGGTCAGCAGCAACGTCCTCTTCGGGGCAGCCCTGCCGACTGCTGGCTGTCACATCAACTGCTGAGCGGCGTCCCTAGTTTCTGGCGGGGCTGGTGGCAGGAAGGAGCCCGTTTTACAGACCGCCTGGTCTTAGAAGCTCCGACACGGGCAGTAACTGAAACCCGTAGCCGGCCACCCAAAGAACAAAGTGGTGAAAACAAGCCAGGCCATGGCACGCACCTGCAAAGGGGCTGGGAGCTGCGATCCCGTGGACTGAACGTCCGCTGTGAAAATCCAACATCACCATGACTTAAGTTCACGTGACGTCTCCGTCAGACCTCGGCCGCCATACCGTGATGCAAAGATGCCGCAGGCCCCACGCAAGGAAAAGGGGTTCTTGTTAAGACGGACAGCCATCCGTCAAATGGGCACTTGGGAAGAGAGTGTCCACTGCCCTGGAGTCTGGACTCTGGAGCCTTCATACCCGCCCCGAAGCTCAGCTCGATCACTGATCACCTGTGGCGGCGGAGAGCAGAGCCTTTGGGCCGCAGAGGCGCTCAGAGCGGCACGGACAGGCGGACACTGACTTGCTGGCCCGAGGCCCCTGTGGGGACAGACAGACAGCACCTAAGCCCTCAGGGAGGCGAACCTGCGGCCACGCCCGGAAGTCCCCCTACGCGCCCCGCCCGGGATCCGCTCCCCTCCCCACAACAGAAGGCCTTTGGTCTTGAATTTGGTCGAGAGCTTGAAGCTTCCTGGTTGTGGGTCGTCCCAGGGAGAGGGAAGCTCGGAAAGGGAAGGAATTTGTCCGCAGGGATTGGAAGGGCACAGGGTGCAGTGGGAGGGGCCCCGGCCCTGGTGGCCGCCCCGAGGGGCTGCCGTCTGCGGGAGCTCTTGCGGGACAGCCCATGGGTGGGGCTCCCCCGGCCCCTAGGCCCCCTGTGTCCACACCAGGGACTCCGCACCCGCAATCCACAAACGCCCTGGCATCGGGACACCCGCTCCCGCCCAGCCCTTCACCGAGAGCCCGCATGGCTTCATCCAAAGCTCCCGCAGCCTGGTGGGCTTCCGGGAGGATGGTGCCACGCGCGCGGCCCGCTGTCCTGGCTCCGTGGCGGACGCGCCCGCTCCCGCTCCCCCGGGGCGCCGACCCCACAGAGATCTGGGTGTCCCCCGCTCACGGCCGCGGGCGGGGGTGGAGGTGGGGGCGAGGTCGAGCCGCACCCCCAAGTCACCTCTGCTCTGGCGTCCCTGTGCTTCCCTCTGCAGCTCGGGCTCAGCTGCTCCGGCTCCGGCTCCCACGGCCGCCACGTTATGTGGTTTAGCCGAAGTCTTTCTTTTCCACGCAGACGCGTGTCGCTGGCTCATCCCCTCTCTGCGTGTGGCATTCAGTGCGCCCGGGGGTCCCAGTGCGCCCTGTCCACGTCCATTCCTCCCGTCACGTTTCCTGACTTCCCTGTGACCCCTCTGGTGCCACGGGTCGCCCTGGGGGTGCTGCTCTCACCCTGGGGGCCCCCCGCTTTGGGAGGGTCTGACAAGAGCTGCAGCCAGGACCGGCTCCAGCCGGAGAGGAGCACAGCGCGCTTCCCAGACTGTCCCAGCTCAGGACATGTGTCCAGACGCCACGTGCGTGCAGTCGCCTGGAAAACAGAACACAGCAAGCGGGCACGGAGGCCTGCCCCCAGTTCAGCTTCTCCTCCCGGGGACGGCGATTTTCCGAACCCACCTGCACAAGTCAGAAGTGGGATCAGACGAGTTTGGCGGGACTGGGGCTGGGGGTGTCTCTGGGCAGGGCGTTCGCGGGCTGCGGCCGGGGCTCCTGGTGCGGGACGGCTTGCGTGGCCTCCTGACACCCCTCGTCCACTGGAAAACGGTGCAGGCCGCGCTGCACCTGGTGCTGTCTTCCAGCTAACAGCGGCCCTGGGCTCCTCCCCAGATGGATCAGGAGGCGCCCAGGGTCCCAGCACCCCCACCAGTCACAGAGACAGCATGACAATGTGTGGGACGGGCCCCGGGCGTTCGCCTGAGTCATGACCTCTGTCAGCAGGTGTGTGCTTCTCTGCAGGGCACACGCCGGCCGGAAAGCCTCGCTGTGCATCGCGGACTCGGGGGGAAGAGGAGCATGCCAGCCGGGTCTCGGCACGCACCGGGACATGAGCGTGTCACAACCTGCTGCCGCCACTCGGGACGCAGGGCAGGTGGGTGCACGCCTGGGTGGGCGCAGGGGCCCCGCTCGTCCACATTCCCGTTCAGACCAGGAGGCCGTCACGGAGACCCTGGTCCCCTGACCCCGCGTGGCTGCCCACGCCGGTCCGGTCCTGTGTGCACACGCTCGCTGTGCGCTCACGGCTCGTGCGAGCCGCGCTCTTCCAGGAGGATGATTTGTGACGAGTATAACCTACTTTGTTTCAAAAGTGCAGACATTCTAGAACGAGTAAGCTGGGGTGGGAGCTGGGGCATTGCTTCCCGTTTGTGCAAACTGGGTCCGAACTGACTCCCACGGCAGGCGCTTGCCTCCGTGTCACCCCACGTCTCGGCCGAACATGACAGCCAGAAACGGAAAGGAAATGTTGACTTCCAGAAAGCACTTTTTATTAAAAAAAAAACAACAACAAAAAAACGGAGTCATCCCAAGTAGTGTGGAGACAGCTGGTCTAGACTCGCGTGCGGCTATTTTTACTTTGTGTGCGTGGCCGCAGGACGGGTGACACTGAAGTCGGGCGTGCGCACACCTGTCCGAGACCTAGGTGGGCGGCCGGCCCTGGGACACTCGGAGCTGGCTGGCCCTGCCCCTGAAGCGTCCCGCCACAGAGCCAGACCCGCGTCCACCCCGAAGCAGGGAACTGAAACGCCCCATTGGAACACACACATGAGGACCCTTCCAGGCACCCTGGGACCCCGCGTGTCCCCAGGCCCCGAGCAGCTGACTGAGACCCTGGGGCCCCGGCGGGTGCCCGGTCTGTCCACATGCTCAGAGCCAGTTTTCTCCCCCAGGACCCGGCCTGCGGATCCCAAATCCTTCTCTGCCAGTAGGAACCGCAGTGACACGCTTGGAAGCCGGGTGTGAGAGGGCGGCCGCAGGCTGATTCCTGGGAGCGGATGGTCCTTCTTGGGACGAGAACCCCCTTCCCGCATGACAAGGGGGAGGAGGTTCGCTCCGGACACAACCTCGATCCTGGCATTTCCGTCCTGAATAAAGTGTGCGCTGCTCCCCGAGCCAGAGTCACGTGTCCTCCATGTTCGCTCTCACGGGTGGGTGACAGGGTGGACGATGGCGGCCCTGCCCGTTGTCGGACGCCAAGCAGGACACCCTGACCCGGGTCACTGCGTGACAACAGTTCCGTGTTTCCAAAATCACCACTGAGGCCGTTTCCCAAATCGAGGCTGACCTAGCGCCTGCTGAAGTCACGACCCGGCGCGGGCGAGTAAATCCTAGGCCACGCGGCCACGGGCTGTGCGCACCCGCCTGACCCACTCCTCCCGGGGCGGCCTCCACACACGTCCACATGCTCACAAGCCGCTCCGTCCCACCCGACATGCCGGGACACGCCGTCTTCCCTGTACTCACGTCTGTCTTCCCCGGGGTCCCTTCGCCGCTCCTCCTCCTTCCTCCGCTTCCTGCCGACCCACCCCCTTCCCTGCGTCCTGCGTCTCGGCCACCTGTGAGCCACGGACGCTCCACGCCTGCGTCCCCTCCCTGCTGCATCCCCTCCTGGAGGTGTCCCCTCCTGGCGGCGTCCCCTACCGGCCGTCCTCCTTGCGGGCAGCTTCCTCTCCTGGCGGCGTCCCCCCCGGCGGCCCTCCCCACTGGCAGCAGTGGGAGGAGGTTGGCTCTTCAGATCTGTGTCGCCCCGAGGGGACGGCCAGGCCCCGCTCCGGACACCTGGCACTCACCCCGCTCCCTGCATGCAGGTAACAGCCCGACGCCCCTCGGAGGGTTCCTGGCCTCAGCGGCATCGAGGGGCTGGGAACCCCCACAAAGCAGCGATCGTCCTGGCCCTAGTTTTCTACACTAATGACCGAGTGGCCGGCTGAGTCCCCTGCCCCGGTGGCCCTTCCCTGCCAGCCCGGCTGGGAGATGGGAAGATGGGAGCTGGGAAGCCTGCCCTGCCCCGGATCGTGGAGCGTAGTTAGCGACAGACCCGCTCAGGCCGGGGCAGCTCTTCCTGACGCGCCAGGAGGGGGACGTGGCGGAGGGAACGGGAACATCTGTGACACGGTCCCACTGCTCGGGACCTGCCCACGGCGCTGCTTCGCACAGGAGCTGGGGACCCAGATCTTACTGCTGTCAGTATGACAGTCACAGCGACTAAACTGCTGCCGGAGGCCCCCCGGGGAAAGCCCACGGGTCCCCTCACCGCGAGGAGCCCACGTCCCCCTCGGAGCCCGCAAACATCGCGGGGCACGCGCTCCCGGGCCTGGGACGCGAGGCATCCCGGGCTCGGACTCCGCGGGATTTCCGGAGGAAAGCTGGGAATGGAGAGAGCCCTGAAGGTCCGTCTTCCTCCGCGGCCGCTCCGACTCCCAGCGGCATCAGGCATCAGGCTGCGCGTCCCTGCGCGGCTGCGCCGGGAGCTGGTCTTCCGTGTCGTGGTGCCGTGTGCTTCGTGTCGCCTCATAAGCTCCTGACGAACAACCAGGGAGCCAGAAGGGACCGTCCCGGATCGTGAGGGTCCCGGGATAATTAAGTACCGACGGGCCACGACCCCAGGGACCCTGAGCTGGGCCTTATGTGCTCCCCTCTTGTCGCTTGTAGGGAATCTTCACTCTCGTGCAGTCCGATCGTTTGGGGTATTGGTAACTTTGCCGGCAGAGTTCTGGGGGACGCGCCGTCAGGACTGGCGACAGTTTCGTTGTGATCGAAGCACTTGGACTGAGTATGCAGGGGTCCATCCGCTCCCTTCCCAGGCCCCTGCGTCACTGTCCCCGGCTCGTTTCCCTTCCTCCTTGGCTGTTCCCAGGAGGGTGACCGTGCAAACTGGGGGCCTCCTTGGGATAGTCAGCCTCACACAACGTTAGCCCCAGACGTCCCCGCCAAGGTCACTTTGTGGGGCCCCTTCATTTCGCAGCAGAGAGCTCAGTCCCGGGTGCGAGCTGGGAACTGCTCTGCGTCACGAGGACGGCTGGCAACGCCGTCCCCGTGGCTCTTTGCCCATCTACTCGCCCGTCCACCTGGAACCGACCGCCCCAGCCTCTCCACCAAAGCCGGACTCCCGATGGAGCCGGAGCTGTTTGGGGCCATCAGACTGGATCACGCGGTGGGAGCCAGGTCCCCCTCGCTGGGCATGCCCATCGCGTGAGCCTCACCCCGTGAGCGCCCCAGCGCGAGCCCAGGGTTGTGGGTGGGGCACGACCCCTGCTTGGACCTCTCCTTTAGGACAAAGGCCGGCGGCAGGCCCGGGAATGTCCCGTTTTCCTTGGCCGACAGCACCACCTGCTGGGCACAGCGGGAAGCACAACCCATCCCCCTTGTTTTTCTGGGACGCGGCGCGGGTGCCTCCCGAGCAGGACAGCGCCCAGCGCAGGGCAGCCGCTTCCTGGACCTGCTTTGTTAGGGGGTGAAGTGCCCCGGGAGGGACGGACTGTGGCAACCCTCACCCCGCAGGCGACCCCGGGGGACAATGACAAAAACCGTCAGAAAGAGAAAGAAAGGACTTACCAAAAACATCGTGTAAAGTGTTCATTCACCACGAAGTACATCTGCCCCTTCTTATTTGAAGTTCACTGTGTAGCGGCTTCCGGCCGAGGCCGCGTGCCCTGAGCGGTGGGGTCCAGCCGCCCTGAGGACAGCGTCTGCCCGGGGCCTGGGCGGGCCCCACGGAGGCCACGTACCGTGTAGCGTGAAGCGCGAAGCGCGAATCAGCTTCGATTTTACCCACCCAGCAGAGCAAATATGTACGACTCGGTGTTGACACCCATTTCTTTACAAAATGTGATTCTGGGCAAGTTTTGCTTTTATTAACGTGCATTTTTTATAAATTAGAGGAACGAAATCATGTCCTATTACAGACCTATTTCCAGAGGTCCGGGCCGATAAAGGGTTTGGTTTCCAGCATCGACATGTTTGGACTTTTGTCGCGGCTGCTTTTGGTGCAAAAGCAAAAGAGAATGAACCCACGCGGCCACCCTCCCCCAGCCGGGGGGCAGAGCCTGGCGGGGCTGGGACTTCTCGGAATCTGGAAACCGAAGAACCAGCACAGGCAGGTGCCTCCGCTCAACCTCCCCACGCCCTCCCCCGCCCACCCCGCCCCAAACTCGTCTCTCTATGACAGCCAGCTGGGGCTTGGGCAGGAGCCCGCCCACCTGGCCCTTGTGGACGCGCCTGCTCCTGGCTGAGCCAGAGACCGGCCCGGGTCTCTGAAGGTGCAGAGTGTGTTTCCCAGGTTCAGCAGCGAGCCTGGGTGACGGAGACCCCCCCCAAGGAAGGTCCTCACCCCCACGACACCTGGAAGCCCCTAAGAAAGGAGTCACCCAGCCCACGGTCCACGGGACGGCGCATTCCACACCAGCATGCTCCGAGCTGGGCCTCGGGACTGAGCGGGACGTCTGGGGCAGGCCAGCTCCAGCTGCCAATCTCAGTAATTGACTGACTTTTTTTTTTTTTTTAAGATTTTATTATTTATTTGACAGACAGAGACCACAAGTAGGCAGAGAGGCAGGCAGAGAGAGAGGAGGAAGCAGGCTCCCCGCTGAGCAGAGAGCCCGACGTGAGGCTCGATCCCAGGATCCCGGGACCATGACCTGAGACGAAGGCAGAGGCTTAACCCAGGCGCCCCTACTGGACTGACTCTTGAGGCCGACACGGTCCTAGATGTGTGCGCTGCTCTTCTCGAGCAAAGCCTGGTTCGGACGTTACCTCTGAGAACAGCAGCTCGCCCGTCACGGGAGTGCGAGGGAAGCACGAGTTGATCAAACCTGTCGCCGTGCAAGGTACCAAGTCCCCCCGCCTCTCTAAACCTCCCGGGTCCGCCAGGACATGGGACAGATTTGTCCCTAGATGTCCCTAGTGCGGTAACGGACTCACCTTTTCTCCAGGCTCACTCAGGGCTCTAGCCGGAGGCCTGAGGCACTTAGCAGAGCTGCCCCTGGAGAGCTCAGCGTGACCAGGTCGGGGGGCACCTGGTGACCAGTGTGCCTCCTGGGCAGGACCAGACCCCAGCCCCTGAGGTCAGCGTGTGGTCTCTGGGCCGACCCCGGACGTCCAACATCGCACTGGTCACCCCACCCGACCTCCAGCACCCACCACCCATGGCCGCACCCACCGCGGGAACAAGGCTCCAAACCTCCGGCTGAAACAACCGGACAACGTGGTCTGGGCAGAGCCTCCCAGCTCACTCCTTCCCCATCTGACCAGGGAGACACTGAGGCACAGACAGCGGTTTCTAGCCGCGGGGCTGGACCGCGCGCCCGCAGCGGCAGCACTGAGGACGCGGTGTCGGTGGGACCTTCCGGTGGGGCCGCCTGCAAGGGTGGGACCCGGCCCTGGTCCAGCGTCCCCTCCCCGGCCCGGCCTGCCCCCCCGCAGCCAGGACAGCCTCCACGGGAAGCCGGCGCAGGTGGCCAGTCTGCAGCTGGGGGGCCGGACGCGTGGACACAGCCGCGTGTGCTGGGGACCCGCGGGCGACGCCGCCGCCTCCCCGGGCAGACCAGGCGGGGACGGAGACTCAGCGCACGCGGACCCTGGCCTGACCTCCAGGTCCCCTGACCGCCGGGCACCCCGACCTCCGCACGCCCCCTGCCCCCGGGACGCCCGGGGCAGGCCCCGCGGGAGGCTCCGCGGTCTCCGCCGCTGCCCAGAGCTCGAGCTCCCGCTGCGCCTGAGGCCTCTGCCCCGCGCAGCAAGTCCGCGCCAACAGGAGCTCCGGTGCCCCCGCGGGGCCGCGGTCGGGCGACCAGGGGCCCCGCGCACGCCGGCTCTGCGGGAGGGACCCGCGGCCTCTGGGGGGCGGGGCTGGGAGGTCACGCCCGGCGGGGGGCGGGGCCGGGGGCGTGGGCCGGGGTGGGGCAGGGCGGGGTAGGGGAGGCCACGCCCGGGCGGGGGCGGGGCTTGGAGGTCACGCCCGGAGGGGCGGGGCGGGGGCGGGGTAGGGGAGGCCACGCCCGGGCGGGGGCGGGGCTTGGAGGTCACGCCCGGAGGGGCGGGGCGGGGGCGGGGTAGGGGAGGCCACGCCCGGGCGGGGGGCGGGGATTGGAGGTCACGCCCGGAGGGGCGGGGTAGGGGAGGCCACGCCCGGGCGAGGGGCGGGGCTTGGAGGCCACGCCCGGAGGGGCGGGGCGGGGACGGGGACGGGGCGGGTAGGCCACGCCCCAAGGAGGGGGAAGGGGCGCGGAGGGGGATCCCCAGGCCCCGGCAGCGGGCTTGTGGCCGTTTTCTTGGTGCGGTTTCGGGTCCCGGAGGAGCGCGGACTCTCTGGGGCGCGGGCGTGTGTTCACCGGTTTGGCCGGACTTTCCGGTGTGGTTTGATCTGGGGTTTGTGCCGGTGGCCCCAGAGCACGGCCCGTGGGCGAGGCTGCGGGCGGGGGCAGGCGCCGGCCGGCCGCTCCGGAGGTGGTCCCCGGGCGGCTGTGCTAACCAGGGAAGCGGCAGCGCGCGGGCAGACCAGTGTCCGCGGGCGGTGCGGTCGCGGGGCCCTCCCCGGGCCACCTGCTGCTGAGCCGGGGCAGGTCCCTCCACGCTCCAGGCGGGACCAGAAGGTGGACCTGGCCGGGGAGTCTGAGCAGAGCCCAGCCGCAAGCCCAGATGTGAGGTCACCCACCACTGTCCCCGTGAACTGGCCTCTCCCCCGAGAAGAGAGGAAATGACCTGTTCCGGCTCCACCACGAGGAGCTGCCCAGGCCAGTAAGCAGGGGTTCGATCACTTTCATCGGGGCCCAGGACGCCGGCCAGTCCTCTACCACGTCCGCCCTGCCAGGCACAGACCCAACAGGTGAGGCCGCACCTGTTCAGGCAGAGCCTGCCCAGCATCTGGCCGTCCCTGTCCTGACCGCAGGATGGCCAGCATCCGGCCGTGACCGGTATGCATGTGTCCTGCCAGTGAGGACGTCCCCATCGAAGCAACGGTTTGCTGTTCCCCTGCCCTCCCGGGTTCTCGGGCGGGGCCCCTGCGGGAACAGGCAGGTGAACACAGGGACAGGGCAGGGGACCTTCATCAGCACGTCGGCCTCCTGCCCACCCAGGGGATGCCTGGGAAATGAGCACTTCCCAGGGGTTGAGGCTCAGATTCAAGCCACAGGGAAGGTGGGAGGGGCAGGCGAGGCCGTCAGGACGGGCTGGGTCAGCCAGGGCCCCTGTGCCCCACGGCCGGGCCTTGTGTGATCCGTCATCTTCCGCCCGCTCGGCCGGGGAGAGTCCCTGACGCGGGGCGAGGCGCTCAGGTCTGTCTGCAGAGCTGCCGCAGGGCGAGAGGCCAAGCTCCCACCACGCCCGCCACAGGGGCCTTGACCTCCCCGGGGCTCGCCTCCTCTCCTCTCTTGACCCTCCCCACTGGGCGAGGCCCGAGGGGAGCACGCCTCGGCAGCTCCTCCGGACACAGAGGTAGGGGGGCCGCTGCAAACACCGTTGCACCCACTGCAAGGGGGGGCTTTGTTCTGGAGTCAGGGCCTCTGCCGCTGGTGGCCCTCGGGAGGGACCCCGGAAGGAAGGTGCCGAGGCGGGTGGGGGGGGGGCACCCCATGCTTCCTGCTGCACGGGGGCCGGGTCGCTGAGTGGGGCTCCCGCTCCCACAGGGGCTTTAACATGAGCGGGCAGGTGGGGGCGGGGCGCCCAGCACTCAGCCTGGTCCTCACCGTCCCCCCTGCTCACGGCAGGAGGGCGAAGTGTGGCGTCCGCATGATCCCTGCTGCTGCAGAGATCCCGCTCTCCGGACGGGAGATGCACACAGAGGCAGGAGCCGCTTCCTCCCCGTTGGCACAAGAGGAGACTGAGGCACGGAAAGACACATGAATCCCAAACCCCCAGACCCTGCTCTCGACACCCTCCCTTCTGGAAGGTTCTGCAATCAACGCTGAGTCCTGCCCACTCCGGGGAGTGTACGGGGAACCCAGAGTGGCCTTGAATTCACATTTGCTGAGACGGGAAGTGTGGGGTCCCCAAGGCTGGCCCCGTGGAGACCTCTTTGCTGTGGGAGGAAGAGCTCCCGGCACTGCTGGCGGCTGCTCTGGGCCCTCACCGCCCAACCTGGATGGCCTTTCCCGAGCTCGGGAACCGTTCTCCCAGGGGCCAGTCACGCCCACCAGCACGCACCACTGCTCGAAGAGGGTCCTGGTCAGGGGCGGGAGCACTCGCACACGGAGGAGGGGTCCCAGGACTGAGTGCCTTTCTGGTCCCGACGCCAAGGGTTTTTCTCCGGACCCCTCTGTCCAGCATATACTCCTTCCCTTCCTCCCATGGGGTCTGGGACGGCCTGGAAGCCTCCCGTCACACCCTCTCCGTTGTGACCTCTGCCCCAGGCTGTTTCTCTGTTTCCTCCAGATGCTTTGTGTCTCCCTGAGGCATCGCAGGTCCGGTATTCGCATGTCTCCCTTGCTGCCCAGACGGTCAGTCCTCCGGCACGCGTGGTCACCCACCGGGCACTTCGGAGTCCTGTGTCCAGAGTGTGGCCGCGGTGGGCACTCAGATGTGCTGCTGGCAGAGGGCAGAGTGTGCCACCACCGCTTTCCAGAGCCGGCAAGGTGTCCCCTCTGGGGCGGGCCTGCTTGGTGCTATTCTGGGCTTTGGATGGAGCGTGGGGTACAGACCCCGGGCTCTTTCCCTCCCTCCCCGGCCCCGACTCCCACCGCTTCCCGGCCGCCAGGCCCACCGATCGCTGGCAAGCCGAAGCAGCTGGAACTGAGCCCACGCCCTGTCCCCAAGAAACATGATGTCCCCCCCGGTTCCCCCGCTGTGGCCGCGGCTACCCCACAGCAGAGGGTGATGAAAATCCACCTGCATGCCGGGAGGTCTTCGGGCTGGAGAGGTCAGGGGCAGGGCAGCGAGCCTGCGTCTGCGCCCACCTGGGCCTCCGCTGGGAGTCCCCAGGGCTGAGCCCGGGGTCGCAGAGGCCTGCGTTCCCGGGGCTGGGGTTCCGGCCTGCAAGGTGAGCTGGAGCTGAATTTCTAGATCTGTGAGCTGGTCGGTCCGAGTGACATCGGAAGCCGCCACAGATCGGGACCCCATCTGAGAGCCGGCTGCGAGCACTGACCAGCACCGCCTCTGGGGGGCGGCCACCGCCCAGCCCTGGACCTCGGGCAGGACGCTTTGCTTTTCTGGGTGTGGTTCGCTCGTCTGCAAAATCCAGGTGCGGAGCCGCAGTGCAGGGGTGCGTGGGGCCGAGCGCGGTGCCTGTGGAGTATTGGCCGGGGCTCGGGGCAGGTCCGTCCAGCCGGCGTCGCCCAGCGGCCCTGCTGCGGCCTCTCACAGGCACCCCGCACTGGCCTGCGGCAGCCAGAGCCGGCCCACGACCTGGCCCTGCTGAAACTGAAGACAGGAGCTGGAAAAGCTGTCTTCTCAGAGGGCGGGGAGCGCTCCGCGAGGTGTCCACAGACCTCCGGGAATCGGTCTGGCCGCCTCTGGAGCTCGCCCCAGGGCGTGCCGGGAGCCCGCGGCCTTCATCCCGAGCGGGCCCCGCCCCCCGGGACTGTGGCTGCACTGGCCACGCGCCGACCTCTGAGCGGCCAGGTGGGGCCCAGGGCGCGGGGCCTGCGGCGGGGACCAGGACAGCTCCGTCCTCGGCAGAAGCGTCTCCGCCGGCCCAGAACAGAGGGGAGCACTCGGGTGAGCCACGAAGCTGGTGTCCCCCGCAGGGTCCCAGCGTGTCCGAGGCAGTCGGAGAGGACGGGGGCTTTGCAACGTGAGACAGGACATCCCAAGGTCCAGCCGCGGAGAGAGCGTGCGTGTCCGTCAGCGCGCGTTCACCTGGAAGGAGATGCTGATCGTGGTGCTTTTCCTCAGGTCACCTGCCCGCCAGGGTCACCTGCCCATCAGCTGTCACGGCCCTACTGGTGACCCCACCTCCCACCACCTGTGCCCACTGACACCCTGTGTGGACCGAGCCCCGTGTCCACGGTGACGCCCCCTGACTCAGGCATTTGGGTGTCTAATTGTTAGGGAAAAAAGGCTATTTATTTTGGTGGAAAAATGTTCCTTAAAAAGCAACAGTGAGCACGAGCCCAAAAATTGAGGGACGGTGAGGAGGTAAGGGTGCGGGTTTGCAGCCGGAAACACGGGGCCGGGGCGGACAGGAGCGTGGACGCCGGGTGTACAAACGCCCGTGTCCCCACAGGGTCTGGAGCGGCGCGTGTGTCACTGAACGCACGAGGAACCCACACGCTGCGTGGGAGGTGAGCGGCGGCCGGCGGCAGGGGGCCTCCCGGGACCCGCCCGCTCGCCCGTGCCCTGCTCGGACCTGGGAGAGGCAGGAGGGCCGGGCGGCCGCAGGTGAAGCTCTGGCGTGTCACACCTGACGAGAGAAGACGACCCACGTGAACAAACGTCATTTTGCTTCAGGACGCGGGCAGCCGCCTCCTGGGAACCGCAGAGCGGGCGGAGAGCGCTGTGGCCGCTGGCGGGGCGTTCTCGGGTTAAACTGGCCCCGCGTCCCAGGGCTGAGGTCCCGGCTGGCAGGTCCGGGCAGGACGGCCGTGCGGTACCTCAGGAGAAACCTGCGCGTCAGACGTGCCTCCTCCCGGTGCGGGCGCCGTCGGCCGTGAGTCCGCGTGAACGAGTGGCGGTCTGCACTGGATGGGGGCCTCAAACGGGACACGCGTCAGGCAGGTGCTGTGTTAACCTGTGGGCGAGAGTGTGGCCAGAGCTCACGGGCCTTCGTCCCCGGGGTGAGGCTGGCCCGCCCTCAGAAGGTTCTAGAACGCGGGCTCGCAGTGCGCCCGCGGTGAAGCTGTGGGTGACGGGCCGTGCGGCCCCGAGTCTATTCACGGATGGGCACGCAAGCGCCCCTTCCACCAGCCCAGCGGGGGCTGCGGGAAACCAGCGGGGAAGCGCCCCGGCCCGGCCCACCACACCCTGCAGGCTGCACCCTTGATGGACAAACCCCGATGGAGCTCAGGAGAGTGAGGTCCTGGGGACAAGGACACCATGACCTTAGTCACCCAAAGGAAGAGGAAATCTCCAGTTTCTCCGCTCAGTGTGCACGGGGTGGGCCAGGGCCTGGGCATGGCATCCTCATCGGAGCGTGACGCCATGACTGTCCCCGCGAGGGGTGGCCACGACCCCGGGAACAACATGCTTTCCAAGCTCTCTGGGTTGCTCGCTCTTACGGGCTTCACTTACAAGACCCGGGGAAGGCTCGGTTTAATTCTGCGGACGGCGTGTGGAATTGATACCGAGAAGCGGACAACTGGCACAGGTTCCTGGAAATTCTGAGAAAGAGAATGAGTAGAACCACAGCAGAGACGCAGCCCCGGACGGGCAGGAAGGCGGACGCAGAGCTAGAGCGTGAGAAAGGGAAGAGTGTGCGGGACGTGTGGGAGGCGGACGTGCAGAGCCCCCCAGACGCGGGCCGGAGGGAGGGGCAGGAACCGTTCCCCACTGCTTCCCTCGAAACACGCGGGCGGCATCACCGGTCACAATTCTAACCCACTGGGACCCTGGTACCCAAGACAGATGTGGTGTCCGCGAGCTCACCTGTCCTAGAAAAGTCCCTGAGACGAAATGAGATGCAGCTGAGGTGACTCTAAATTCCAGGGTGACAGAATCACAGGAAAACCCGGGGACGGGCAGAGGAAAAGCACAGGCCCCCGAGAGAGAAGCGTCCCCAAACTCCGGGGACACACGGGGAGAGAGTCACGGTGACAGGAAATTCTACGTGGGACTTTTGCTATTTGCCGGGAAGATGATGGACATGACATCTCCAACGGGGCATAGCCAACATGCGTTCCCGGGGAAATAAATTACCAGGAAAACCACTTCTGCCCAAAATCAAGGCTCAATTTTCTGATAAGTATGATTAAAACCAGTAGAAAAAGGATTAAAATAATGCAAACGTGGAGGACTGTCAAACTAGAAGACACATCGAGTCTGAGACTCTTAAACTAGGAAATAGACCAAAACCAGCAGCCAGGACCGGGGAGAAGGGTCGCAGAGCCCCCAGCATCTCCACGGGGTCCTCGCCGGTGCGCGTTCGGACACGCAGGCTGTCGGCATCTGTGTGAGCGTGAAGCAGCCGCCCACGGCGCGAGGGGTCACCAAGGGAAACATGCCGTGGAGAGACCACTGGGACCTGGGAACGACGGACACCGCCCCCGTCCCTGGTGAGCTCCAGCTCGGGGACTGCCCCTGGGTGTCCCTAAGAACCTGGGACATTTCATAATAAGATGGAAACAAGGGACTTAACAGAAGACTGAGCATCACTTCGTGGTTCCAGAGTGTTCTTTTCCTTGAGACGGAAGGTGAGGGAGGAGAGGAGGACGACCGTGCACTGGTCACCAGGTGCTGGTGGTCACTCTGGTTGACCAAATGTGCAAGCAGCAAATGGCCATCAGTGCATGTCAGAAGGGAGTGTGGGTCTCCCACCAGCCCACCAGGCCCTCCCCCCAGCCCGCCCCCTCCCCCACAGCCAGCCTCCCCCCAACCAGCCAACCCCTCCCCACCAGCCAACCCAAATGCCCACAAGTACAGAGCGCCACCGTCCACGTCACAACCTGACCTCGGAGGCGGCGGGGAAGTTGGAGGATGAATGGTCCCAGACAGAGGGGCTCTTGGAGTGGGAGGGCGCGCTTCCGGCCCAGACCAGCCAGAGAAGGGCCCGCGGTTCCTGGACCACACCCGGGGTGGACACTCGCTCAAGAACTGGGTCCCCACCTCCTGCTCTCAGCGTCACCCCCTTCCCCGGCCTGTGGACCTTCCAGAGGGAGGAATAACGTTGGCGAGGGCGTTCCTGCACAAAATGCAGTTAAGGAGGAGGGGACACGGCACCATGTGAAGACACCACTAACCGTGGACTAACCCGTGTCCTCGAACTCAGCGTTAGAGTCACAAACAGTGTCAGTAGCGCCCAGGAAAGCGCGCCCGTGGTCCGGTTCGTGAACTCCGCATTGAGGACCATGGGGAGTCCACACGGGCATTTGGTACCATTACACGGCGCAGGGGAAATATTTCTAAAAGGGTACTAAATGGCAGATAAAAGCCCAAGTTTACTTTAATAGTTAGATTACAAAACACTCAAGCAACAGATAATTACTGAGCACCGACTGTATGCAGGGGAGATGGGGCGCTTGCTGCCCGGAAGCCTCCGTTCAGCGGAGACCCACCAGGCTGGCGGCCAGCAAGGCGCCCGGTGCCGTGGGGACTGCAAGCAGACAAACACAGCTGGCCTTCCAGACAGAGAAGACCGTAAATACGGGAAACCTAAGAGAATACTTCTTAAAAGCCATTAGGATCACTAACTGAATTTATCAAGGTTGTTGGACACCAGTGTCCGAAATTGAACTGCATTTCCATATACAGGGAGCACACGCCTAGAAAGTTAATTTTTTTTTAAGGTTTTATTTATTTATTTGACAGACAGAGATCACAAGTAGGCCGAGAGGCTGGGGGGTTGGGGGAGAAGCAGGCTCCCCGCCGAGCAGAGAGCCCAATGCGGGGCTCAATCCCAGGACCCTGAGATCATGACCTGAGCCGAAGGCAGAGGCTTCACCCACGGAGCCCCCCAATTGCCCCCAGAAAGTTAATTTTTTTAAGAAACAACATTTGCAGTAGCACAAAATAGCAATAAAGGGAAATATGCCTGACAAAAATGTCTCAAACGTTTAGAAACGGTAGAAAAATCACTGAAACCTGTAAAGAAGACATAAGTTAATGTAGGATGTTTTCGTATTTATGAACGAGATGACTGACTGTTGTTAAAAGCGTCGGTGGCGCCCACACTGAATTACAGACTCAGAGCAACAGCAGATCAGACGGCGACAGGCTGACGGGCAGCAGGGACCGGACGGAGAACGGCCAGGACAGTCTTCAAGAGGACACGGCCAACGGGCCCCACTCCCAGACACGAACCTCGACCGTGTGGTCTCCGTGCAGGAAGCCAGGCGAAGCAGCACCTCGGGGGTCGCACGTGTCCAGCCCCCACTGAGACGCAGCGACCCCCCAACCAGGGGTCGGCCAGGTCAGCTGCGCACACGTGTGGACAAGTGCCCACCGGCGTGTTCTACCTTAAACTACTTTCCAGGGGCCTCTGGGGCTCATTCGTTAAGTGTCTGCCTTCGGCTCAGGTCATGATCTGGGATCCTGGGTCCTGGGATCGAGCCCCGCGTCGGGCTCCCTGCTCGGCGGGGAGTCTGCTTCTCCCCCTGCCTGCTGCTCCCCCTGCTTATGCGCTCGCTCACGCTCTCTCTCTTTCTCTGACAAATAAATAAAATCTTTTTAAGAAAACATTCGGGGGAGTGAGGTTTCTGGAGGACGGCACATGCGGATACGTTAATGGTCCTCAAGACTTCTCCAACAGGATGGGAAAAGCCGGTAAAGGGAGGGTTGGTAAGTAGGACTCGACGGAAACCGCACAAGAGACAGCGTGCCGAGAAGGAGAGGCGCGAGTGAGGGAACGGGCCCGGGCACGTGTCCCTGAAGGAGGACTGCTGCGCGGACCACGCACGGAACCAGGAGCCGCCGACAGACCCGACCGGCTATGTGAGGACAGGCCCGGGGAGAGGGCATTCAGACGACCGGCCATGACCACGCCGGTGCGCAGGCCGCCCGAGAGGCCGCGTCCCCCAGCTGGGAACATCCGGGGACCCGGGGACCTGCCACCCCCAGCGGGATGCAGACCGGCAAAACCGGTTTGGAAAACCTTCCGGCGGTTTCTGACAAAGCTGAGCCCGCGCTTTCGGCGTCCACGGCCACATGGTGCATGGGGGCCCCAAACGGGGCCCAAACCCGGGGGACCCGTGGTGGATGCGCCGTCTGAGCCAGCATGTGGCCGGCGCACAGGGCCGTGGGGACGGTCACCGACAGCCCGAGAGCAAGGGGAACCCGCAGCCGGACGGCATGATCAGCGGGACGGTCAGACCCAGGCCCCGGTTCTGCGCCCGGACGCACGCATGCGGCAGCCGCTCCAAGGGGGAGGCCGCGTGTGGAGCCTCCGGCGCTCGCCCTGGGCTGTGTCCCGGCCGGAGGGCTGCGCTGACGGCACGCCGCGAGCCGGGGAGCCGCGAGCCCACGTCTGCGAGTCGGCTCTAGCTGGACCGTCAAGGAAGATTGCCCGAAGCCCTTCGGCTCTGGGCTCTGCCGCCCCGAAACGGTGTGTTCTGTTGGAGGAAACTCTTCCGGCAGGGGAAGCCCGAGCTGTGTGTCCAGGAGGCTGAGGTCAGCGTAGGGGACGAGGACGAGCAGAGGGGCGCAGAGGGCCTCCCTCCCCACACCTCTGGCCCTGGTCGTTCTGCTGGAATGTCGGGGTCCCGCGGGGTCACCAGAAGGCTCGCGTCCCGGCTCGGACCCCGGTTGTCGGAGCAGCGTGCTTCTGCCGGGGGCTGTCCGCCGCAGCCGGACGCCGTCCCAGTGCCCGGCGTGACCCACGGGAGCTCCGCGGACCCCCAAATCCTTCCTCAAACCAGCCTGCTGCCCTGCTTCCCCGCGTCTCCTCACACAGCTTCACCTCCGGAGAGACCGCGGTCCGGCGGGCGAGGGACGCTCCCGCCAAGCCCAGGAAGGGCCCGCAGCCCCAGGGCACCTCCTGGGTGAGGGCCTGTTCCCACCCCCGAGACAAGCCACGGCTTGGTGCTTGCAGGGTTCAGGGACGTCTCCCGAGGAGTAACGCCACAGCTCCTCCCTCACGGTCTCGTCCCGCTCCCCAGGGAGTCCTGACCTGGACGGGAGAAGCTTCACACCCAGGGGGACCGACGGACCCGCTAACCGGAAAAGCACATTTTACCGGAAAATTTGGTTATAAAGCTGTGCTCCTGGGTGTGGCAGTGGGGGGTGTCGAGGTGACTTCTAGTTACGTCCAGGGTGGCGCTCGGCTCCTCCTGCCGCGAACCGCTGCGCGCACGGGGTCGGGGGAGAGCGGCCCAGACGCAGGGCCGTGAGCCCGCACAGCCGGGGGCTTCTCCCCTCCCTGCTCCCCACGGCCCCCCTGCAGCCCTTGCCGGGAGGGGGACGAGCCTGGGAATAACCTCCAGAGCTCCGGTGGGGAAGCAACGACGGCAGAGGGACGAGTCCTTCGAGACCTCGGGAGAACAGAGCGAGTGAGACTCTGCTTCCTGCGGGGGAATCCGAGTCACGTCCTCAGGCCGGTGACTCCCAGAGCTGATGCAGAAGCCGCCCCCCCACGGTGGAGCCTCCCCGACCCTCAGGTGAGCAGAGAAACCCACTCGCTTCGCCCCGTCACAAACACGGGGCTGGGCTCTGCACATCTGCTTTTCCGTGACGAGACGCTCAGCTGCACCCGAAGCCGGGTCCGCGTCGTGTGTCAGCAGCTGGGACGACACGTGCGCTCAGCCTGGCTGTGTGCGGGGCGGGCGTCCGTCTGCGGGACCCCGAGTCAGCTCCGCAGGACACGGCAGACCCCGGGGTGCCCGTCCTGGACGAGAGGCGCCCTTGGCTCCCGGCCCCAGGCCCTTAGCTGCGGGCTCAGTTTGAAGGGGACACTGCCTCACGGCTGCCGTGCCGGGGTTGTGTGGCCCCCCTAGGCCGCGCCCCACGGCAGGCGTGTCCGCGCCCCCATCCCCACCCCGCCCTCAGCAGCGGCGGCTGCACCGGAGACCAAGAACCCCAGGGTGGTGTCTCCGGCCCTCGGGTCTGCGGACCCGGACCCGCGTTCCCAGGAGTCCCAAGGGCGCTGGGCTTCCTCCAGACTCTGCCCCAGCGCCTTCCGTGCTCTGCTGGCCCCAGCCTCTCCCTCCCGAGGCCCAGGAGTCCCACAGTCGGTCTTGGGGAGGGGGCAGAGCACTGGCCCCGCAGCACCAGGAATGAGGTCCGAGGTGGGCGGAGCTAGCGCTCCCGCAGGCCCAGGGTCAGCAGCTGAAGGCAGCGGGACAGGGCTCCTGTGAGCGGGGCCCCAGCCCTTCGCCCATCCCGGAAGGACGACACAGCCTGCCCCCCAGGGGCTGCTCCAACCCCGTCCTTCAACGTGGACGTCCTGCCAAGGCCCTCCGGCACAAAGCTGCCGCCTCCGGGAGGACGGCTGGTCTCAGCCGGGAAGCCGCCCAGCGGCCAAGCGCCGGCCTTCAGCCGGAGCCCAGGAGGGCGTCTGTGGAAGGACCACAGGCAGGCTCCGGCTTGCAGGGGCGGCCGCCCGCCCCCGTCCGCACCAGCCAGCGGTGACTCCGCGACCACCCGGCCCACGTCTTCATGTGCACTGGGGACGTATCCGGCGGACGCTCAGTCTGCAGAGACTTCTCCGGCCTGGGAGAGCCCTCAGCTCCGTGCGTGCCTGCATGTGAGCGAGGGGCATGGGGATGTGGAGGCCGGGGGAGCCCTCTCCAAGGACGCGGCTGCACAGCGGAGATGCTCCCGGTGCACTGGTGGCTTCCGGGGCCGAGGCTGCCGGCCAAGGCCACGGCAGACCTGGAGCCCCAGGAAGTCAGCGGCCCGGGCCACGGAGGAAGAGGGAGCGGCGCGGGCCCCTCTGGGTGAAGGAAGGGGTGTCACGCGGTGCCGGTGGGACGGGGAGCCCCGAGGGCAGGGGAGGATTTGAGTTGAGTCCCCGCAGGGCTTTGAGTGGACGGGCCAATCGTAGCCCAGGCTCCCGACCAGGACACTGTGCGGCTGCTGTGGGCAGCGTTGGCTGTCCACCAGCACCCTGTCCCCACTGCTGCCGGCTGCCCACCATCAGCTGAAGCCACTGCCAGGGTCTGCAGGCACGTCAGTGTCCCCAGGGGCGACAGGCCCCATGAGAACCGCGGCTCGGACGTGGGCCCGTGGGGCGCCGGGGGCCAGGCTACGTGACGGAGCCGCGTCTGGAGGGACTCGCCGAGTCGTGTGTTTGCCACCCCGGGTGCAACCCCGCCAGGCACAGGAAGGACCTTTGCAGGCCGCGTGGCACCCCTCGTGTGACAGCGGGTGGGGTGCAGCTCGGGACACGCTGCTCAGGGCAGGGGGACCGTCGGGATGGCAGATCCAGGGGCTGGCCCAAGACCACCTGCGGGAACCCGGCCCGCGAGACCCAGGGCTGGCTGGACCCAGAGGCGACCTCAGTGCCGGGCGGGCCATGCACTTGCTGTCCCAGGACCAAACGTTCACCCCACAAGTGCCGGAGCCTCACTTTAGAACTCAGTGTGGGCAGCAGGTGACAGAGGTGGCCCGTGGCTGGGGACACTCTCCATGCCTACACTCTCCGGGGGATGGCAGTGCGTGGCGGGACCTGAGCTCAGGGGACGGGTCTGGGCTGGAGAAACACCTCAGGGAGCCATCTGCGTGGCCATGCCAGATGTCACCGCCTCCGCTCCCCGCGAGGAAACATGGCTTTGGCCGATGCCACATGGAGCCAAGGCCCCATCTGGCTGGTCAATGAGCCGCAGGATGTGGGGACATGGCTCATGGCTGATGAGAAAATGGCCCGGCCTGCTTGCATGAAGGCGGCCGCGGGACAAGAGGGCAGCACCCTCTCGACTGGTCCCCAGAAATTTCTGCTGCACCCTGACAGGCCTCGGGGCTGGGAGAGCGATGGTGACCGGAGGCATATCTGGGGAGGGAGGGAGATGCCCCCTGATAAGACACAGAAGCACCTAGAAACGGGCCCGAACCGTCCACGTGGGTGGTTCCAGGATTAATTTTAGGCCCAAGGTGCTCCATCCGTCACCAAACACAAACACTGCCCAGAACTCACACGCGAGGCTTCCTAACAGAAACAGCCCTGGCTGGAAGATTCCAGAACTTGACAGGAACGGAGACGTCCACCCCTGGTTAATGGACAATTCAGATCACTGAGGAAGACTGAGTAATAATTCCAGGAAATCGGATTTCCATGCAGGATACTCCCGGCAAATCTGGAGGAAACACCTTTCGGTTGGGTCCGACTCACTGGAAATTGTCCCCAAGGCAGACGTCACGTTAAAGGCAGCAGAAGAGCAAAGAGAAAAAGGTTCAGGCTAAAATAGCAAGCGCGTGAGGTCACGTGGCCTGCGGCGACCGGGTGCCTGACACACGTCGTACGGTGTTCCCGCAGCGTTCCTGCAGCGGACGCAGTGGGGTTCAACCCAGCAGGACCCCTGTGACGCGGCTCGGTGGACGCCTCTGCACGTCCCTCGGGGCCACAGCTCCCCGAGCACGACCAGCCGCCTGGCGCCTCCCGCGTCTCCTCCGGCTCGGGGTGCGGGTCTGCAGAGAAGCTGCCGTTTCCGACAGACCCAGCAGGGGCTGCCCCGCGGCCACCTTTCTGCGGGTGGCAGCCCTACCTCACGCACTTTGTCTTTCCTCAAAAACACCGTTGAATTTAAAAAATCAGTTCTACTGAAGGTGGCATTAGTGGCAGGGGCGGGGTTCTTCCTGCGTCCCCAGACTGTCCCCGATGCCTGAAGGGGCTCCAGCCGTGTGGGTGGTCTGTGGGGGACAGCGGGAGACCCCATGGACAGACCCCCAGCCCCTTGCTGGGAGCTGACGCCAATGCGAAGGGACCCAGTGGCTGGGGAGCCCGCAGGCCTGCCCCTCCCGCTGCCCGAGGACCCCTTCCCACCACCCTCGTTTCCTCAACCCTCACGGGGGTTCTTCTGGGCCTGCCTCATGCCCAGGCCCAGCCAGCCCCTCCTCCGTGCCTGGTGGGAGGCTCCTATCCTGGCCCCACCCCCACCAGGCCCCTCTCCCAAGGCTCAGCCCAGCCCCCTCGTGGGGGAGAAGACCCCATCCCCGGGCCCCTGGGCCCCTGCTCACCTCTGGCACCATCCGCCACAGGGCCTCTGCTCCTCTTGGAGGGGGGGCGGGGAGGGACAGTGCCCTCCAGCACCCGGGGTCTCAGGCGGGGCTCGGTCGACATTTGTGGGAGCAAAGAACACAGCCGCCCCGTGAAGCTCTGCCCGGGGCCCGCACAGCCCAGCAGCGCAGGAGCACGAGAGGCCCGTGTGGACATCTTCACGCACACACGCGTCCACCAGAATGCCCCGACCCGGCCCCCGCCCTTGGGCCTGCGAGGCATCCTGTCCTGGGGGCTGGGGGTCCAGTGTCAGGCAGAGAAGGGTGGGGCTTGCTCTCGGGGTCCCGGGGCCTCTGCTGCAGGGGGAGGGTGGAGGGGCGCACGGAGGAGCTGGATGGCGTCCAGTCCCTGTGCTCACGCGGCAGAGACAAAGTGTTCCCAGGAAGACGGAAACTATGCAGTGAGGAAAGCAGATGTCCCTGATTTACAGCCCGGGGGAAGGAGGTGCTGGACAGCTGGGGGCCCTCCGGGTCCACCAAGGGGGGGGCCCTTGGCCTGGGGGGTCCCAGGCAGAATCTGAGCGAGGTGTCCTAGGCACCCCGTGCCTGCCACTGGCCCTTCCCCTCGTGGGGCTGGTGTCACCACTTGGCCTGCAAGGTGTTCCCCGGTCTGGTCACCTTTCCGGGCCCCATGAGAGCGAGGAGGGCCAGCCCAGCTTGCAGACCTCAGGGAGGGTCACTGACCCAAACAGACAGTGAAGGCACCTCAAAGCCACTGTGTGAAGTCAGCCGCGTCACTGTCCTTCCTTCCACCTGCTGCCCAGCTCGGGGGCCTTCAGGGCCATGTGCCAGGGGCTCTGTGGTGAGGGAATTGGTCTGGCCGGACGGATTCATGGCCCCTTGGATGTGGGGAATCCCAGCAAACGACGCCGTGACATCTTCACCTACAGGGAGAGCACTGTGTGCACGGGGGGCCGTGCCGGGCCCTAACTTCTCGTCAGGACAGACGCCAAGAGGGGCCCTGGGACGCCGTCGCCCCCACGTCTCCCCCAGACCTAGTGTCTCTGCAAAGAGGTGAATGGATTTCCACATCCAGGTCGCTTTCATTGCCAAGAGTCTGTAGCCGCGCAAGTTAGCGGGACGCGTAAGTAAAAATCAAACCCGCCAGAGAGAGGACTTTACACAAGACCTCGCCCCACGAGCGTCACACCCCACCCCGCCAGGGAGGGACACGCTCATCCTTCCTTCTGCGACCAACCCCTCGTCCGCCCCACGGAAGGTGCCTCCCGCTCCGCCCGGAACCACGAGCGCGACGCCCGCGCTCACTGCCGTTGGGAAGACGAACCCCAACCACAAGCGCGCGGAAAATTCAAGAAGCGATCTGACACCGCGTGTCTGCCTCACGGAAGCAGCCTACGGGGGTGCCACGATGCCAAAGACGGCGACGCCACAGAAAGGGCCCCCAGCGTCTGCGCAGCCCTTCCCCCACGGCCTCCCCGCTCCGTCGGCACGTGGCGGCAGCCTCGACGGCACGGTGGCTGATCCCGCATCTCGGCTGCGGTTCTGCCGGAGGCAAGGTCGTAGCGGGGGCCGCGGCCCTGGGAGTCTGTCACGTGGCAGGAGACTCGAAGGGCCAGGAATGAGAGCTCCCCGTCAGGACACAGAACCGGGGGCGCCCCGAGGACAGGGTGGTGCGGCAGGGCGGGCCCGGACGGCGGGGGGGGGCGGCTGGCTGCACACGGCACCCTCCCCCGCCGGGGCCGCGCTCCCCCACCAGCCGCCTTCCTGCCCAAACACGCCGGCCAAGTGTGGCCGGCCCACAGCACGCGTGACAGTGGCCGGCCCTCGGACCCGTGCTCAGTGTCTGACCGGGTCCCATGGCGTCCACCCGGGCATGACCCTGGACGGTGCCGCGTGGGAGACCGGCTGCATGAGGGCCACGTCCCCTCCTGGGCCAGGGACGGCTCCAGAGTCCAGCCTCCCAGCGGAGGGTCCGGCAACAGGACAGCCCCGCAGTGCTCAGCGGGCTGGGCCTGCAGACAATTCGGGAGGACCAGGCAAATTCCTTCTCAGAGCACAGCACCCACCAGAACGAGCATTTTCACAAACCCTCAAGGTCACTGGCTCTCTGAAGGGGTCAGGCAGCTGCCCAGGCTTGCGACCCACCACCCCCACACCAGCACCCCACGTGTCTGGGTTCCCCTAATTCAGTGCAGCCTGTGTACCGCACCGGCCGCTCCCCCAAGTGGGTTCAGCCACGGCCCAGCGCCTTCCGGCCGAGAGCTCTTCCCCCCAAATCCCGCCGCCCCCACACTTACACGTCACGGGGCATTCGGTCTGGGGTTCGCCGTCTCCGCACACCTGACATCCTACCTGTGAATGGGAGCTGCCTACGGTCGCTTCCCTTCTCCAGCACCACCGTTCGTGGGGTGGGTAAGACCGAGGGTGGGCTCCTCGGTCCCGTTGGCGAGACACCTGCCGAGGGGCCCACGCGTGCGCAGGGGGACCCGGGCACGGCTCCATCGCGACCCCAGAGCCTGGGTCTGCACCCAACAGGGACAACCAGCGGCGTCTGTGGGCGCTGCCGGGGGCAGCCATGGGAGGGTCCAGGCCCATCCTTCCCGGGGGTGTCTGCCTCCGACCACAAACCCGCCGACCCCCACAAGCCCCCGGGACCCACACCCGCGGGTGAAGTCGCCCCGCGCTCTCGGGGACCTGGGGCCGCGACTTACAGCCAAGCTCACGCTTGCTGATGGCCCGGCCCTCCCCGTTCTCAGAAGAAACTGTTAGTGCCACGTGAGACCGGAAGGGGCGACACGCGGCTCAGTCATTCGCTTTCGGGGCTGAGTGGGCAGTGGGGTGGACAGGCCGGAAAAGTAAGTGAGATGCCCTGCCCTCTCCCCACCGACGCTCCCTCTGCTCTCTGGGCCACCTCTTCTCGGGGCCCCCCACCCGCCTGCTAGCTGCCCCCCCACCCCGCTACCACCCGGAGTCCAGCCTCCGGCTCTGCCCCCCTCCGTCCACACTGAATTCGTGGCCAGCTGCACGTCCCTCACGCAGAGCTGGGCGCTTCAGGTCCAGGCCCCCGGATGGCCCATCCCACAGGAACTGCTTCCCAGCAACAGGGGCCTGAGATACACGTTTCCCTCCAGCGCTGGCTTGTGGGGAAACTGAGGCAGGAGCTCTGGATGGGGCCTGTGGCTCCGCCTGGGTGCCTGCGGACACGCAAGCCGCTCTTCATCGCGGACACGGGGACGGTGCGTCTGCCCTCCCGCCGCAGACGGGACTCTGGGAAGCAAAGGGCCCCACACACATCACCGCGGGGCACCTGTCGGACCTGATCCCGTCCGTCACACGGCTGACGCGGTGCACGTGTGTGATGGCCGCCGACGGGCGAGGAGCTGGCCGTGGGGGTCTCCGTGAAGAGGTCACACCACGCAGAGTCGAGGGACCTCGGTCCTCATGGCTGTCACCCATGGCCTGGTCCTGTGTCCGCACCCTCCCTCTGCCCACTCCCGCCCGCAGCCCCGCAGAGCTGGTCACGGCAGGCGCCCGGCGAGCCGCTGAACGTGCACAGCAGGGAAAGCGGCCAGCGGGGTGCCCGGCCCTGGGGCGTGCTGACGGCCCATCAGCAGACCAAGGTCGGTCTTATGTCCACTCGCCCGACCAGAGCCCGGCTGATGGCTCACAAGAACGAGGGCCCCAGGCAGGAGCGGCCACGGAGTCGTCGGCGGAGCAGGTTTTCCCGGGAACTTTGCAGGCAACGCGCCGCACGGCCAGACCCGAGGGGCCCGGACCACGTTCTCCCTGCAGGATGGCCGCCTGCGGTGTAGACACGACAGCTCTGCGGGGTGCCGTTCTCCGACAGCCCACACGTTTCTGTTTCCCACTGACCCTAACTGTGTTCCCATCACACACGCGGCACCAGCTGGGTCATTGGACAGCCTGAGGGGCTGCGGAACCTGGGAGCCAAGAGCGAGTGACTGCAGCCAGATGCTCACCTGAATCTCACGTCTTCAGACAAGTTATTTGCAAAAATGGAAACACTCTGTTATCATCAGCCCACAGGTGGGGACCCTCGTGCTGAGAGGTACAGGGACCACTGCCAACGAGGGGCGGGGTCAGCAAGGATTCCCGAGTACCCGGTACTCCGTGGCAGCCAAGGTAAGACGGTGTGGGGACCGAGCCATGAGCCCGCTGGGGACCTATGGGCTGTGCCCACGAGACAGGCCACGGAGACCGGCGGTGAGCAACAGAGCACGGCGCTGCCCTCACATCCCGTCCCGGCGGCGGGCCACTGCGGACCAACGTGGCAGGTGGTGTAGGGACAGGAGACCCCTTCACGGAACAGGATGGGGAGTGGGGCCGACACAGACACGGGAACAGGTGTTTGGAGGCCACGGAAGGAGGCTGGGGCAGGTGGCCGGCAGGAATGGGGGCTCATCCCGGAGCAGGGGCTCAGTCTCTTAGGAGCCGTTTCGGGCCCCTGCAGGATGGGGAACCCCCGTCGGGCTCCTGCAGCCAGACGTTGTGGGTTAAGGCGGGGAGCTTCTCAGGGACACGTCGCTCCGGCAGATGGAGTGAGGACAGCGCTCCACGTCTACACCCTCTCCGGTTTGTGTGAAAACGTGACGGAACACGGGGGAGCAGTGTCCAAGCAGGGCTGCCCAGGAACGAGGCTATGCGCAGGTGGCCAGGAGAAGACGGTTCAGCTCATGCTCTGTGCCTGCTGGGGCGCGAGCACGCCGGCGTCTGGTCATCGGGGAGGAGGGCTCTCGAGGCAGGCGTGGGACACGGCGGGCACAGACACACAGGGAGAGGAGGCCAGTCAACACCGCCGGTCAGCACAAACGAGACCGAAGTTTCCCGAAGTTCCAAAACCCCATCCTTCCCACGCGAGCCGCGCTCAGAAAACACGCAGCCCCGTCGAGGCGTGGGCAGAGCGCAGAACTCAGGGTCAGTGCACACTTTCTCCGGGTTTGATGACATGACAGGAGCACTGGCCCCAGGGTCAGAAGCGGGGCTGGCCCTGGGCTCCGGCCCTTCCCGATTTCGGGGCGCCGAGCCCACCCTGGGTGATCCGCACATGCCCGCGGTCCACACAGGCTCACGGCACAAGCTGTCTCCGCGGTGAGCCCGGCTCGCGGCACAGCGCGACGGTGGCGAACGGAGTCCACGTCCACGACAGGCGTCGTTAACGAGCAAAGACGCGGGCGCTCTCTTGGGAGCTCCTCAGAGCAGCTGCACATGAGTCGTTCGGCGAAGGCTCTGTGTGTCTGCCCTGATTTGTTTTGCTAACTGAGGACAAAACAGTACGAAAATCTGTTTGTGCTGGAAGGATGTGGGTAATCTGAAAAGCATCTAACAATGACGTCATGCGGCTTCATGACTTGGGGCTCAGAGCCGAGGCTCGAACCACCCGAGGGGAACTTGGTTTTGGCCGACACTTTGAGAGCAATGTTTGTCCGCGCTGTGTATGACGATCCATGTTGGAAAAGGACGAAGAATGATGGAAATCGGCTTCCGGTTCTTTCCGTCTCCCAAAGCTCTGAGATAAATGGCCCCACAAGGAATGGTCCGGAACCTCGGGGTCACCGCAGATGACTCGGGAGGTGAGGTGTTTCCTTCCCTCCGCAGTCCCACCAAACCAGCGGACGACGTTTCTCCTGGAAAATGTGGCTTCCCGGCAGAACAGCCCTCGACCGGCTGTCAGGAATCATAACGGAAAAAACGTGACTTTGCGACGGCCGTGTGAGGGCAGAGAGACGCTTATGACAGGAGCCGAGGCCGGTGGGGACGCCCGGCTCTGCACAAGGAAACCGGACACCAGAGCAGCAGACAGAAGCCGAGCGGCTCTCAACAGATCCCACAAACGTGAACACAGGCACCACTGGAGTCTGCAGAGCCTTCTAGAATCAAACACGCCACCCCAAGGCCACTGCCTCGTGGTTTGGGGCGAGAGGATGCTCGTCTCCCTGAACACAAAACGAGCACTGAACAGCCGAAGAGCCAGAACACCACCTGGTCAGCGCCTTTGTCACCAGCGCTGTGATGTCGGAGAGCGCCTGGGGGGCAGCCTGGAGGAGGAGGAACAGGAAAGTGGGGAAAGTGCAGGCGCCCGCGGCTCAGACCTCGCTGGTGGCACCAGGGGCAGGGACCGCGTCCGGAGTCCCCCACCTGCTCTGCACCCGCGGGAGGCCCGGCACAAGGTCCCCCGCCACAGGGGCCACATGCCCCTGGCTGCACCCACAGGACGAGGCTCCGCCGGCCGGAGCACCCGCTGTGTGCCCGGACGGTCCGCCTCCTGTCTCAGCCTCCGCCGCGGGAAGTCGGCCCCAGAACAAAACCTGCAAACCGCAGGACTTCCCGAACTTGGTCTCCACAGCAGATACGTTTTTTCCTAAACATGAAATACATCAAAAACGCATTTGCTGAGCTCACTCAATGCTTCTGGGAATCGCTTCTGTAAACAAAACACAAACGTTTGGGTCACCTGGTGTGTAATTCTGCACACAGGAAGCAGGTGTGAAATGTTTTTTAAAAGGCAGCAGAAATGTTCCTAGACCTTCGTCCCAGTTCTTAAGAGCAAAAGGCAAACGATCACTTTCTGCCGGTCTCACGTGGTCAGTTTCCCGTTAAGCAGTAAGCGGCGCCCGTTCCCTGCCCCCCACGCCCGGCCGACGGGGGCCGCGCCAGCTGTCTCTGGGGGGAGCCGCAGGGCCCACGTGAACCAAACCCCTCCTGGGTCCTGCGCGGCTCAAGGCTCCTCTAGCGCAGAGGACTGGACGGTGGACCCCGCTCCTCCCTGCTCCTCCCGGGGAAGGGGTCTTGGTGACGCCCGTCATGCCTGCTCAGAGCAGGGGCGAGGAGAGCTCCTCCCCCCCCACCCACCCCAGACCCACTGCCGGTCCTTCCAGGGGCTGCCACCCCGGGTGAGGCCGGCGCACGGCCCGGGTGCTCGTCTCCAGCGAGGGAGACCGAGGCCAGGTGGGTGCAGGGCACCGCATCCAGAGTCCTAGCGACCTTCAGCCAACACACTCTGTCGCCGCTCTACTTGGACACATGCCCCCCCAAGCTTCAGCTCATGACGACCTTGAAACAGTCGAGCTAAGCAGAATGGATAATCTCCGAGGTCACACGAAGCACGTAGCACGACACGCGTCTGCGGAAAGCTGGCTGAACCCCGCAGAGCGGAAAACAGGTGGCTTCGAGCTCCCCGCGTCCCCACAAGGAGAGGCCCGCCTGTCGGTGCTGCGGCACCGAGACCGACGGGACACCCCGTCAAAGCAGCAGACGACGGAGCACCACCGCTCCCGAAACCCGGCACGCGTATGCGAGCAGCTCAAGTGTCAGAAGCAATTTGAAGCAATTTGGCAATTTAAGAAACTCATTTAATTTTCCTCGGTATTTCAAATGTTCTTCTCATGATGATTCTGTCCACAGTAGTGACTTTCTCTAGGCCTCGTGAAGATGCCCCAAATCCCTCCAGTTACCCTTGGAGCAGCATCCTCTCCTCCCCTGCACCCGGAGCCCAGAGCAGGGACGGGTGTCCCCTGCGGCCCCGCAGCATGGTCCCTCGGGGGACCCTCCCATCACGGGACCCGTCCCTGCCACAGCATGTGTCCGCTGCCGCTACACAGTCCCTCTGACAAGGACACGTCCTCGTCCACAGCACGACGTGCCTGGAGGCAGGGGCAGCTGCCACGGGCTCGCCGGAGACCCCAGTCCCCCCGACCGGACCCAGCCCCTCGGCCCCGTGAGAGCACCCAGGCTGCCCGGGAGGTCAGAGCCCACGTTGACACCCCTCCAGGCCGCCGGGAGGTCAGAGCCCACGTTGACACCCCTCCAGGCCGCCGGGAGGTCAGAGCCCAGGTTGACGCCCCTCTTGTCCTTTCTTCTTGCTTCTCCCGTCTCACATTTGCCCAGGACACAGTGCCCAGAGCAGTCTGGCTTTCTCCAGGAGCTGCCCCCTTCCCCACCTGCTGTCGGCCACTCGGGGCCAGCAAGCGGCCACCCCGACGACAGGCTTGACGGGAAGAAGAACACCAGTCCCCACTTGAAAACGTGGCCCATTTATTTGAACTGACAGCATCGGTACATAGTGCAAACGTTTCTTTGGTAATGAACTGATTACAATGAACACAGAAGGCACTTAGCTGTCGGCTACAGTCAGAAGGTAAATAAATATGTACATTCGCTTCGCGAGGCTGTGATCCCCCCGCAGTGACCGCAGAGGGTCCCCCGGGGCCCTGCCTGCAGCTCGGACACCGCGTGTGAGATGAAACCAGGGGCCAGACACTCCCGCCGCAGTCACACACCCTCACCGTGAGTCGCAGACAGCCCCCCTCCCGCCGAGAGTGCGGTCCGACCCCCCGTCCCGACCTGCGTCGCGTGCGTGTGCGTCTGTGGCGAGGACACACGGCCGCCTGCGAATGGCAGACCCCGGGCACGGGCGCCGCCCCATCCCGACGCCCGAGCAACTTTCCTAACCACCACGCTGGGCGCGCGGTTATCCCCTCTCTCGCTGGCAGAAACGGCTCTAAGGTTTGGTGGTCAAAGGTGACTTGATATCCCCAAAGACGCCCCATGCCCCGCGAGACACAAGCTGGTATTTGCACTTGGCGTCCCGAGGCCAGGAAGTCAGGTCAGCCGTGTTTAAAGCCGCTTTGGACACTCACGACGGGAGTGCTCGCCCCACCCCGCGGTCACGGCAGCCCGGTCAGAGCCTGGGGTCTCCTGCTTCCGGAAGGATGCCCGCGCCGGGCCGGACTGGGCTCTGAACCCGCCCACCACGTGCCCGACCCCCAGGAGACCTGCCTCCAGGCCTCCGGGGTGACGGCCAGCCCACAGCGCCCCACCCTGGACTGGCCACCACATACTGGAACCACCTGTGCCCTCGGGGGTCGCACGGGGGCCCCGCGTCTGTGCACGCTCCTCAGGACACACATCGCCTTGTGTCTAGAACAAGTAGGAGGCTGCTGGTCGATTAAGAAGAGAGACCATGAGGTATGATGGTTGCTTTTCTCGGAATTCTAAGACAACTTTTGTGCAGTGGGAAGTGATTTTTCTGCCATTCCCGACACTTAGAACATGGGCAAAATCTCATACAACGTCATGCATTTCAGAAATACAAATGAGGTAAAGGGGTCTGTGTTGTTTCTTTAAGGCACTCACATGACCCGCACGTAGGAAGTCCCTCTGCGCGGAGAAGTCCGCAGCGCTCGGCTGGGACCAGAGCCCAGTGCGTGCCACGGGCCACCGGCGCGAGCCCGGCCTTCCGCAGGAACGGGCTTCAGGTCTGGTCCACGCCGGGCAGCGTCACACGAGTGCTAGTGAAAACCAACCTATTTCTGCCTTCCTGCACGTGGCTTCATCTCACTCTCATGGACGAGCTGCTGAAGTCGCAGGCGAGCGGGACCGTCCGTTCAGGGACGACATGCTGGCACCCACCGCCCAGACCGTCAGCCCGGCTCTCCCGCGAGTCTGTCCGTCGGCCACACGCCGGTCTTCCCTTCCCAGCGCAGTGTGCGTCCTTCTGGGGCCTCCGTGACGTGCCCTTGCTGCGGGGCTGGGGGTGGGGGCGGGGGGCTCGTCTGCAACCTCCGGGTGTAGAACCAAGCGGGACTCACTTTTGGTCGAGAAGAAACGGTGGTATCCAGGGAAGTGAATTTAAGAGCCTACATGACTTAACTGTGCAATTTAATAGTAGCACCAATATTTCATCAAAAACATTAAATAAAGACCTGAGAATCTAACGTGAAGTCAGGACACGTATCCGTGGTTTCTCCTCTGTGAGTGCTCTGCTCTGAGCACCTGCGCTCCGCGGAGACGGAGGGGGTCCCTCCCGTCCGTGCCGGCCGTCGGTCTCGAGGACACGCGGAGGGCCCCGAAGGCCTCGCCGAGCCTAAGGCTTCCTCCCCGGGCCGTCTCTCGGGCAGACCGGGCAGCAGGCCCCACGGGCTCTCACGGGCGCTGGGCAGTCGGCAGGCTGGCAGGCCTCCACGAAGCAGGTTACCTGGCCATCCTGGGAGAGAGGGGCACCAGGACCCGTCACGTCCCGGGGCATGTGGCCTGTGCCTCACCCCCTGCCCGTCGGCCCCTCCGACCGTGACCGGTCTGGGCTCCTCGGTGCAGTCTGTACTGTGGCCGACGCCCCCGCTGACGGACAGCTGCCGACCCCCTGCACTCCCTCCCAAGGTTCCCGCCCCACCCCACTGCCCGCCCGTCCTGGAGAGCTCAGGACCCATACGGGCTCAGCACAGCCCCCAGATTCACATCCGGGATGTCCACCAGGGGACAAAATAGGGACACCCACAAGGGACACCCCTTCCCGTCCCCGCATCACCAAACACACGCGCTTTCCCGAAGCCGGGGTCTGGACACCATGGCTGACGTGGCCACCACGGCACCTCCGTCCCCTTTCTCTGGGGACCGAGAACCACCTGGCAGGCCCCCCGCCTCACTGGTGCAAACACCCTGAGGCAGCCTGGGCCGGGGGCGTGCAGGCCCACCGCGAACAGAGCTCCGGGGGTTAGAGCGCCTCCCGAGCGGGGCTCCCCACCGCAGAGCGCAGCCTGCGCCCCACTCCCCACGGCAGAGCCCCAGACGCACCCGGCACTCGCAGACGGAGCACGCATCCCGTTTCCACGTGGAGCCGTTGGCGTGAGGCTCCCTGTCCGCGTCCGTGCAGTCCGTGGGGCTGAGCCGCGACTCCAGCCTCTTAATCTGCAGCAAAGCAAACACGGGCCCCGCTCGCTGGGGGGGAGGTCTGAGCTCTGGGGCGCCACCACCTCCTGCCCAGTGAGGACGCTTCGGGTCCCGAGACCTCCGGGACAGCCCTGGGCGAGCCCTGCCGCGTCGGGCATCAAGGGGCAGGGGCTGCGGCGTACGGCAGCTCCGCGCAAAGAAGAGAAGCGCGGAGGGGATGGGAGAGGCTCCCACGGGACCGTGCGGGAACATCCTGCACAGAGACTCCCGGACACGGACAGCCCCGACCGGTCACCATCCCGAGCCACGGGCGTCCCAGGGTGACCGTCCCCCATCCCTGCTGCGGCTGTCGACGCGGACAGCGGCTGCGTGGCTGGACGTGCTTCTCACTGCGTCGTGGAGGGCCCAGCAGCCCGCAAAACTCCCACCTCATCTACCGGTCCTGGAGCAGGGTTTCCGCTGAAGCCACCCAATCTCGAGACCCGCACAGAAAATGGACACGAGCGGGTGTGACCGCTCCAGGGAGCACCAGCCGGGGAGGTCTGCTCTGATCAAGGTCGGGGCGCGGAGATTGGATTCAACACGCAGAAACCCCACGTGCTCCTGGCAGGTAACGGTTTCCATCTGCCCCGTGTGACAGCGCGCCGATCACCGTGCGGCCTCCAGGCTGCGCAACCACACGGCCTCCCTGGTCCAGGCCACCTCGCCCTGCAGCCCGTCGGCCCGGGCGCCGTCCGCCCTGGGCCTGGGCGCGGGTGGGTCTCCGCTGCGGCTCTGAAGGGAGCCGCCTCCTGCACTCAGGCCCTCGTTAGTACAGATCTTGGCGTCCCCAGACCTCAGAGCTGTCTTCCAAGTCGGGAAGGAAGGAGGACCCTCGAGGCCGCGTGAGCAGCAACCACGGGCCAGGCAGGGCTGCGGGGGGCAGTGGGGGGCTGTCCTCGGTGGCTGAGGACAGGATTTCGAGCAGGAAGCTGCAAGGACAGACCTCGCCCAGCGTCCCCCCAGGACACAACGAGGGTAGGAGCACATCTGCATGAACCAGGCCTACCCCCGCAGAGTCCGAGTCGCCTGCGAACGCTGTCCCCACCCCCGCCGGCAGGGACAGTCAGGGCAGAGGTTCCGTCTGCATCTCTCAACACCCGGCGGCCCTGCCCAGCGAGCGGCCCTGCCCTGGAGTGCGGGGTGCACAGAGGGAAGGGGACGCACACCAGCGTTATTCCGTGCCACAGCTAGGAGAAGCCACGGATGGGGTCACAGGTGTGTGTGGCGGGGGAGGCTGGTGGGCACAGGGGCGGGGCCTGCGGGCGCAGAGGGCGGGACTGGTGGGCGTGGAGGGCAGGGCCAGCAGATGCGGAAGGAGGGGCCAGAGGGGGCGGGCAGCTGGCTGGCCTCAGGGCCCCCCGTCCCCCGTCCTGTCTCTGCTCCCATGGACCCATCTGCAGACTGCGGCCCCTCCTGTCTGCACGCCACTCACCTGTGCACACCTCGTGGTCACCGGTCCAGCCAGCCGGCCTGGAGTGACCATCTCTAGGACCCACAGCACCCACCTGTCCAGGGCTGAGTCCCCAGGAGGCCCTGTGCCTCACAGCCTGGCCGTCTCTCTGGCTGTAGGTGAGGGTCTAGGGGCTTCTCTCCTGGTGCCACAAACCCCGCCCTCTGCCTGGTGCCCACGTCCCCACTCACCCGGCCTCCCATCTCTCTGCACTCACACACCCGCAGGCCGTCCGCCGAGACCAGAGCTCTTCCTTGGAAAAGAGCCCAGGGTGGAGACCCCCGGTGCCGGGGCCCCCCCCACATCTGGGGGACCAGACCACAGAATGCCTGCTGACCCCTCCCTGGGGACAAGGATCAGAGCGACACTCCTGGAGAAGCGGCTGGAACAAGACCGAGGTCTGAATTCTCCGTGGCCCTAACCCTCAGCCCCTCCTGACCTACGATCTCTGTGTCTGCTCCAGGGACCCCGCAGCCGTCACAGCGGTGCCTGTGGACAGCCCACAGGGAGTGCTCCCCGGCTACCGGGGAACCAGAGCCCATGTGGCCGGGCCGGGGACAGGCCACAAGATGAGAGCCGCCCAGACGGGAGGCTGCGGGTCGGGGAGCCGGAGCCGACTTCACACCGGGGCCCTCGGGAGCGAGACGGCCGTCTGGGGGGCGGGGCGGGCGCGCAGGGACAGTTACCTGCTCTCGGAGGTCTGTGATGGTCTTCTGCATTTCCTGAACGAAGTCCTTGAAGTCGTTCGTCCCTGGCATCTGCGGGCGCTCACGGGAGGGCGCCGTGGCATTTCCTGGGTGCTTTCTGTGTTTCCCGACGCTGCGCGGGGAGAAGGAGAAGCCGCCAACAGACCTCAGCGTGTCACGCGTGGCCGCGGGCGCCCCCGCCCAGAGACTAGGACCCTGCCTCAGGGAGGGCCATACCTCGGTGCCCCCCCAGGGCCTGCTTCCCCTTCGGGCTCGTCCTCCTGGTAGCTGAACCCCAGTGATCGCCTGCCTCGGAAGTGGTGTGAAAAGGCGTTGAACTGTCCCCTGGTCCGGCAGTCTGAAACGAGGGTGCGGGGTGTGAGCGGCCGGCTCTGGCTCAGGAGAACCCGGGCACATCCTGAGAAACGTCACCGCTCTTCACGGCATGTCAATGACACAAGCCGCGGTCTCGTGGCTGGCCTCCTCCCTCCACGGGCAAGTCCTGGCCTCGGCACCGCATCCTCCTGGCCCAGCCGCCCCCCAGCCTCGCCTGGGCTCCCCGCCAACAGACAGGACAGCCTCCTCCTCCATGAACGCACCACACCGCCGTCCTCTCAACCCCGCGCTGGCTTCCGACCACGGCATCACTGCCTCCGCGGCCCGGGCGCTGTGCCCACAGGGGCACCGTACACACGCCCGTGCCCCCTCGTCTCTCGTCCCACCTCCAGGGCCTGCTCTCCTCAGCTCCCTCCCACCTGCCCACGACCACCCCATCCCACAAACACCCGGCTTCACGCCACGCCCCATCGGCCCAGGACAGGCCTGGCCGGGAAGGTGGCAGAGGCTACACACGGCCCTTCCCAGGCGCTGAAGCGTGCAGAGCGGCGGTGGAAACCCCCGGAGAGAAAGTACATGGAGAGCAGGCGGCTGTCCCCCCGCCCCGGCCCAGTGGGCCCGCGACCACCGCGGGGAGGCAGAGGCCCAGAGACAAGTCCGCCGAGCATTCTGCGATTTGATTCAGCGCCCAAACACGCGGCTTCCTGCTCGGACCTGGACCCACAGCCCGAAACTCTAGCCCTGAGGCAGGTTCACGTGTACACGCGCCGGACCCCGGAGCCCCGGGCAACGCTGCCGCCGGAGCGCTCGCCCCCCAGCGGGGTTCCCGGCTCGCGGGCCACGCGCCCCCCCGGGAGGCAGAAGGAGCCCCCGTCGGAGAGGACGGCCTTTGTCTTCCAAACCCAGAAACGCGCCCGTCCTCACGGCCGCCCCGTTGGGCAGACGTGGAATCCACGTTCCAGCCCCATCCCCCACGTCCCGGTCACGGCGGTGGGACGAGCGGCGCCGCGCACCTCCTGAGGCTGCCCGGGAGGACGCAGCCTGCCCTGTCCGCGCCCGGGACACAGGCCTGGGTCTGAGCGGAGAAGAGCTGGCTGGGAGAGTCCACCGTGGGTCTGGAGGAAGGCCCCGCACCTGCTGCGGAAAGTGGGGGCCCTGGGGCTCGGCAGGAGACCCCCTGCGGGACGTGCTCAGTGCGCGTCCGCCCTCCCCCCATCCATGTCACTCAGGGGCGCGGCACGCCGCCTGCGACTTACTCGGCTGGTTTAGGAAAAAATGTGGCATGATCCTTCACAAACACACACACGCATGTACACACAGACACACGGATGCACGCGTGCCGATACACGTGTGCACACGTGTGCTCACACACAGACGGACGCGTCACGGGGTGTGAGAGAACCGTAACACAGAACGAAACTTTAACGACTGTAGGTCGGACGAAGTACAAGAATTATTTGTACTATTTTAAAATTAGTGCAATTATTTCAAAACTCTGTGTGTGCGTGTGTGTGTGCGCGTGCGCACGCACGTGCCCCATCAATCCCCACAAAGGGCAATTTCCACCTTTGGTACAAGAAAGAGAAACTTCCCACCCGGGCATCGCTTCTCTGGGCTCTCCTGCGCGCGAGCCTCACGCCTGGGGCTCCGCACGCACTCCGGGACCCGCGGGAGCCCGAGCTGCTCCGGGATTTTTTTGGAAAGTGCAATGGAAAGTAAACAGCAACCGGCCTCTGGTCCTGTCAGACCTTAGTTCTTTCCTTTCTGCTGTGTTTCAGACGTGGCTTTTGACCTATGACAGAAGACAGAGCTTCCGAAGCATCCTTGAACCTGGCCGGCTCAGGACCTGGAGGAAATGCGTCCAGCGGCGGGACGTCAGAACAGTCCCCGCGCGGCACGGACGAGAGAGCGGCCCCGATGACGCCGCCCGGCTCTGACTGGCTCTGAGTCTCCGTCGCTCCAGGTTCTCTGGCTTTTCCAAGCAAAAACAACAGAAAACCCTGCTCTGCCCCCGTCTAAGCAGCCGGGGGGCCTGGTGGCACCATCGGGACGTGAAGTTTTGTATCTTGAAAAGAACCTGCCTTTTCCGGGGGTTTGCAAAAAGCAGGTCTCTGCAGGCACAAGGACCAAACTCTATGCCCCACCCACGGAAACATGAGTGGAGCCACACAAACCAGCAAGGATAATTCTAAAAAAAAGCGAAAACACACCCCAAAACCAGTTTCCCTTAGATGTAGCAGGAAGACTGTAAATGTTTCGGGATGCGGGGTGTGCAGTAAACTCAGCTCCAGTCGTCACGCGAACCCTCCTGTAACACAACGCGCCACGCTCCGCACCCGCACGCACACACGCACCGCATTCACGCAGAGGACAGCCAGGCGGACAGATGCCCTGCCCGATCGGCAGAGCCACCACGCACAGACGTCGGCAGAGGACAGCGCTGACCTACCAACCCAGAGTCCCGCGCTCACGGATATGACGGCCGACAGAGAGCCACGGCCAAGGCTGCTTCCTCCGGGAACAGGAGGTGGGCAGAGGCCGCTGGAGGCCGAGCGTGGAGGCGGGAGGAGCCATCTCCGCGGCGGGGGGCCGCTGCGGGTCAGCCGCCTCTGGCCGCCGAGGAGCAGGGTCTCACGGCGGCTCTGGACGCCTCCCGCTTCATCCTCCCCGGGCCTGACTGCGGTTTGAGTAAAGCCCAAATTACATTCAGGTTAGGAAACGAGCATCGAGGTGAGCGACAGCGGGATCTGCGAATGCAAGAGAGCCACGGACCGAGGACGGCCCCAGCGGCAGGGACCCACCAGCCCCGCCGCACGCATCCCAGGCCTGCACGCGGACAGCCACCCCTCCAGACCCTCCACAACACTTCCGGCAACGTGTGCCGTCACGGGCGTTTGGAACGCGCAGCGCCCCGAGTCAGATGTGAGCCACGCTTCCGGACAGTCCGAGTCCGGTGCCGTCCGCAGGGGCCCACGGGACACTCGCCCAACATGCAAGTCCTCCCAGGAGACGCACGCTCGGTGTAAAAGAAAAAGCAGAAGCCGGACTGACCACACTTATTTCTGCCTCCTGCACGTGGCCCTCGGTCCTGAGTTCTTACAGAAACAGTACCGTGTCAGGAGCGGCTCCTCACGATCACAGCCCGGGCTCTGCTGCGTCCCCGAGCAGCCATCCCGGAGCTGCGGCACGTGGGGAGCGGGGATGACGTTCCCCAGTGAGTGCAGCAGGCCTCGGAGACACGCACCCCGCCACACGGCAGGCCCCGGGACACGCACCTTCGCAGCCCGCGGCAGGCCCCGGGACACGCACCTTCGCAGCAGTCCTGCCACACGCGTAGGTCCACCCTGGGGATCTCGTCACAGCTGCCGTACCCGTGGGGGAACTCCGCCACGCGGAACACGTCCCTCTGCACGCGGGTGATGTTGTCGGCGTTGTCACACAGGATCCTGGCCAGGGACGTCTGCTTGATCTGGGTCAGCTGCGCCGGGGAGAACACCCCCGGGTTTTCATACCATAACCTGTGCTTCCCCAGAACGAGAGAAAGCACACACAGCAGGTGAATTAAAACATTCCCGATCAGCTCTGCGGACCGTATAGACCCCGCCGGCGTCCACCGGGTATGGCTCACGGAGGGACTCCGACTCGGCTCAGCTGTCCGACTCAGAAACAGAACAAAAACTCTGGACGGAAACCAGCAGCACGGGCCGCGGTTAGAATCCACGGCCTGGCGCACAGCGCCGGCGGGCTCCCCTACGCGAGGCTACCCTAAAGACACCCACGAAACCTGAAACTTGGCGGTCCTGCCGGAAGTGCAGATTCCTGCAAACTCCCACAGCATCGAACCCTGCGAGTTCTCTGTTCCTAGGAACAGAAATGTCTTAAGCGGAAGGACACGAGAGCTCCCGTGAACAAGGCTGTGTAATTGTCGGGCGCGGTGGGAGGGAAGTCCCCACACCAGGGAGCCGACCACAAGGGAGGGGTGACGGCGTTCCTTCACTTTCCACCTGCCCACGGAGCTCCGGCAACGGCTCCTTGCCTCCCCGAGTCCCCCGAAAGGTGCACCAAGAGCAGAGGCTCTTCCCTATGACACCTGCCCTCCCCTGTCCTCTGTGGCACCTGCCCTCACCCGTCCCCACGGCACCTGCCCTCACCTGTCCGCTGAGGCACCTGCCCTCACCCATCCCCACGGCACCTGCCTTCACCCGTCCCCGCGGCACCTGCCCTCACCTGTCCCCTGAGGCACCTGCCCTCACCTGTCCCGAGGCACCTGCCCTCTCCTGTCCCCGCGGCACCTGCCTTCACCCGTCCCCGCGGCACCTGCCCTCACCTGTCCCCTGAGGCACCTGCCTTCACCTGTCCCCGTGGCACCTGCCCTCTCCTGTCCCCGTGGCACCTGCCCTCACCCGTCCCCGTGGCACCCGCCCTCCCCTGTCCCCACGGCACCTGCCCTCACCCGTCCCCGTGGCACCCGCCCTCCCCTGTCCCCGAGGCATCTGCGTTTACCTGTCTCCGTCTCTCAAGCGCTTGAACTGTGTGCTCAGCAGGCACATGAGGGTAGGCCCCAGCCGGCTGCCTGGGACCAAGTCTTCCACCATGAGAGCAGGGAACAAGTCGATGTTGAGTGGGGACCCATACAACCTGCAGGACAAACAAGGGAAACCTTAAACGTGCCCGAGAAAGCGGCAGCAGAGCAAAGAGGAAAAAGCCCTCGCCGTTCGGTACGACTCAGCACCTTTCAAACCTTCTGTCAGCCAAGAAACTCGCGGTGACTTAAGCATCCATACGTCACGCTTCAGCTACACGGTTGACACACGCGCGTATAAAACACACGTGCAATTTATTATAACTGTAGAAAAACCAACCTAATAGAGGAAAAACTAAACCCGTGCCTTTTCTGTTCAGAAATCACCACGCCTGAAGCGCAGGGTACAGCGTTCCGGTTTCCCCCCCGAACACAAGGGAACGGGCTTCGGGGGGCGAAGGCGACCCCGGAAGGAATCGCCGGAACGCTGCGGTTCGGCCACTGCGGAAGATCCTCGAGCCGCAAAGCTACTGACGAGGCAGAACTCGACCACGCGCCCAAGATGGCAACGGTCCGATGCCCCAGGACCACGACGCTCGTCCGGCTCCCGCAGCTCCGCAGGAAGGCCTGTGGGAGCCGAGCGGACCGCACCCCACGGGGACACCCCAGCAGCTCCCCAGACGCACGTGTCAGCTTGCCCTCAATGGGGACGCCGAGCCCGGGGCGCACCGCCCGGCTGAGGGGTCCCGCGGCCCGCAGGGACAGAGGGAGGCCGCTGCGGCAGCGCTGGTCCTTCTGGAAGGGAGGCTGAGTGGTCTCCGCACCACGCACGGAAGCAGGAGCCGCGCGGTGTGGTCCCCAGGGAACCGCCTGGCAGCCTGCCTAGGACCCCGGAGCCGCAGCTCCGCCAGCACACCTCCCACGACCCCACTGCTGACACGGGCGCGGCCCCGCTTCAGGAGGGGACGGGGGACACAGACAGCAGGGCAGCGCCCCACTCTGACCAGGCCCTGCTCCCTCCCCTCCCCCGGACCCTAAGGAAGGTCCCAAAGGCCTTTCTGCCCCTGAAGTTTCCGGCCTCTCCAGGCCTCCCGGGCCTCCGACCGCAGGCCCCTCCCCTGCACAGCGGCCGACAGCAAAGTGAATGAGCGACCAGGTGTCCGGTGAACGAGGAGGGTCTGTCTCTCCGGGGTCCCCACCACAGACGGGCGCGTCCCTCCGCCCACCAAGCACGCTGCGCCGCAGCACTAGCGCCTCTGGGCCGTGGGAAGTGAGTCTGTGAAGGGGGGGCGTACGGGGGGGCGTCTGTGTCCATCCGGACAAGAGCAAAGGAGGCCGTTCAAGCACACGAACTACAGACCGTCCCCGTAAACGCTCGTCACGCTACACGGAGACCCAGACCATCCCGCGCTCGTGGAGGGCGGGTCACACGCCAGCGGCCGGTGCTGTGTCTGCGTGAGCACCAGGACACGCGGCCACAACTTCCGTCCGCACAGGAAGCCGTCTTCTGCCGGAGGCACGCGGGAGGCTACCCAGAGAGCGCCCTCCCTCCAGCGCCGAGGGCGTGAGAGCACGAGATCACGGGCCGCCGACAGCGGGGTCCGGAACACGAGAGAGGGAGCCCTCACGGGGAGCTTTCCCTGCCTCAGACACCAACACACGGACACACCCAGTGACCCGAGGGCCGATTTCACGAGTCCCGGGACGACGAGGGACCCGAGGGCCGATTTCATGAGTCCCAGGACGACAAGGGATCGTGCGAGACTCTAACGAGCAGCGGTCTCCATTAAGGAAACTGAGATGACGAATGAGACAAAAGTCACCACCCGAAGGGCAGTGGTGACCACAGAGAAAGGTCAGGGCTGAGTGCACAGAGGACTGCAAGTCGAAGGGGCCATCCTGCCACGGAGGCCGCGGAGGCCACGTGGAGGTTCCTGTTAGACGGCAGCCCGGATCCTCCTGGATGAAGGCCCCTAACCTCCCTGCGCCAGTGGTCTCCAGGGGCCGGCACGCCCTCGCGGTCCCACCAGGGCAGCCCCCCGTGGAAACCTGCACGATCGCCAGAGGCTGCCGCGGTGGTCTCCGGAATCGAGGCGGTCGGGCCAGCAACTCCGGCCCCGTGCTGGGTGAGCTCTGGGGCCCTCCGCCTGATGGGAGCACAGGAGCCCCCGCCAAGCCCGACATACCCCAGCTGGGCCCTCGGGTTCCCTGCGGCTCCTTCCCCTCCACCGTGAGGCCCCGTTGGATAGACACATGGGACACCCACACGGCTATGGCCACGGCCTCCTGCACCAGCACGGCCACCAGAGTCGGCCCCTCCACAGGCTCCCCCTGCCCCGGCTCCTCTCTGACACGTGGCTGCACACACACACTCAAACACAAAGAACAACGGCCATGCACGCTGAGACCCCCTTTCGTGGCACGTCTGACCTTTACACACGTAAGACGCCCGACGGCGTCCTTCAACCCACCGTCTCAGCTTCTCCCGGATCTCAGGGTTCTTGATCTCGTTTTTCAGGTCCTCGAAGGTGTGCGCAGACGACAGGTTGCAGTAGACGCGGTACTCGTGGTAGGGCGGGATGCCGTGGTCCCGGCCACGCTGGATGTTGATGGCGGCCAGGTCCAGGGCCACCGTGTGCGCCATGGAGAAGAGCCGCTCGGTGAGCTCCGTGTTGAGCAGCTGGGAGGGCACGCGCATCTTGCCCGCCACGCCGAACAGGCCCCGGAGCAGCGGGTCGATGCCGCCCTCGTTCACGATGCGGAAGGGGGAGAAGAAAGCTTTGTGCAGGGGGACGTGTCCCTGCGCGATGGGCTCGAAGTTCTCGTCCAGCCGGTAGAGAAGGGGGTTGATGAGCGTGTGTCCGAACCGGAAGGCGGCCGTGGCGAAGGCGTTGACGATGCCGGCGTTGACGCCCGGGTCGTAGCCGCGGTACTCGCCCAGCGCCCGCATGCCCACCTCGCCCAGCACCTTGGGCAGCCAGTGCCGGTAGGTGATGTGCTGCATCTGGGCGCCGACGACCTTCCTCGCCTCGTGGTAGATGGTATCGCCGTCCCAGTGCGGGTTCAGGGCGAGCAGCTCGGTGGCCACGCGGTTGTGCTCGCGGAACCAGAGCGTGTGCAGGCTGGTGAGGCCCAGCTGCTCGTTGGCGCGGTGGTCCCCGGCCAGGAAGCAGGGGATGGGGCTCTCGTTCTCGTCCCGCATGCACTCCGTGGGCGGCCCGGCGGCGAAGGGCAGCAGCGGCTTCCCCGAGCGCTGCACGACCCCCTGCCGCAGCAGCCCCCGCTGGCTGGCCAGGTCCCGGACGGCGCGCGCCTCGTGCTCCGAGCTGCCGTACACGTTGGAGGCGTCGATGTAGGACGTGAGCTGGTTGATCTGCTCCCGCGGGTACACGGAGTTCATGAGCAGGGACGTCATGCCGCTGCCGCACACGGGGCTGGAGCGCACGAAGAACATGCAGCGCGCCCCGCTGCGCGCCCGCGGGTCGTTGGGCGGCACGGCCACTGAGAAGCACGGGGGGTCGCTGCTGCAGACCGAGCTGCAGTGCTGGCCATCGGAGAAGCGGGCCTGGCTCAGGGCCACCACCGTGGAGTCCAGGTCGTGGTCCAGGAACTGGCCCCACTGCATGAGCATGTGTGTGAACTGCGGGTCGGGCGTGACGGTGTCCGTGCCGATGAGGGACGTGGACACCAGCCGGGGCATGGGCAGCGCGTGCCCGTGGTACAGGCGGCTGGGGTCGATGCCACGGGGGGTGTTGAAGCCGTTCTCGTACACGGCTTTCAGCAAGCGTTCGAAGGCCGTCAGCGAGGCGCCCCACATGGGCTGCTGCAGGTTGTTGCACGTGCCGTCATGCGTGCGGTACTTCCGGTGGAAACACATGTCCGAGCAGTTGTTCACGCGCCGGTGCGCCGTGCAACCCGACAGGTTGGCGATGAGGCTCAGATACTGGGGAGACACGAGGTCGTTGTAGTGGTAACCTGTGGGGGAGGGGGGCAGCTTACTCCCTGGACGGCAGACAGCACCCAGGGACGCGCCCCGGGCCCCGCGGCCCTCCCCAACCCTGCCTGTCGGGCTGCGGAGCAGGGGGAGGGGACCTGTGCGTGGCGGGCGGGGGACAACCCGGGTCCCTCAGCAGGAGCCCGGGGTCCCGGCAGGAACAGCTAGAAGGACCTGACCTGCGTCAGGGCTGGCTCTGGGGCCACCCGAGAGCCCTGGACTCATGCAGGGGCACACGTGTGCACACACGCACCACACGCTCACACGCAGGGGCACACACGCACCCTCGCGACCGCAGGCTGACGCGCAGGGGCACACACCCAAAGTACCCGTTCCCAGCCGATCGAGATGGCCTCTGCCTACGTTTAAGGGAACAGAACCGGCCCCGGTTTGTGGGGGCAGCGTCTGAACGGCCCCCCCACTGAGCTGGAGGTGGGGAGGTGATGCCATCAGAAATGCGTGCCTGCAGGCCGCACGAGAAGACCTGCCCCAGAGGAGCTGAAAACCCCGTCAGCAGGCACCTCCTGGACACGGGGGCAGGCAGACGGGAGCCTGGCTCCAGCCCAGTGAGCTCGGGAAGGCCCAGCACCCCCAGGGGCCCGGGGCTCACGCACAAGCCCCGCGGGGAGCGTTCTTCCTGCACTGCCTCTCTCGGCACGTGGCTGTGGGCGCGCGGCACCAGCCCAGGCTGGACATAACAGGCCGCCCTGTGAACTTGGATGTGCCTGCTGGGCTCCGAGAGCCAAGCCCCCTGAAGTGTCCCTGATGAGAAGCGGCCACACCACGCCTTCCTGCAAACCCGGCGGGCCGTTCCACGCCACGGGCCATTCACCGGGGTCCTGCCAACCGCCCGACCGCTGCCGACCACACTCGTCCACCATGCTCTGCTTTAGAAATGAAAACCATCCCTGAATGCAGGCAAGCCCGACCAGTGAAAATGCTGAAATGTGAGAGAAAGTGTGCCCCTGAGAATAAGGGAACAGACGAGAAGCCTATTTCGTGACACAGAGAAACGCCAGGAGGACCGTGTGCAGGAAGCGGTTTTCTTCCAGGGTGAGCAGGACACCAGGGTTTGTGGAACCAAGACCCAGGTGTCCCTGGAGACCAACCTGTCCTGTGCACGTCTGCAGCTCCTAGAGGTGAGACAGTTGCTCCCCAACCTCTAACCCAGTGCTCCACGGCCTCCCCATGTCACTGAGGGTCACCCCTGGCCTTCCGGCCCCTCAGGCAGACCCAATCAGCTGACCCCCCCCCCCGCCCGCCCCCGTCCAGGCCACACGGGAATGTGTCACCTGCCTCCCAGTGCCAACACCTTCCTCCCCGCTGGGCCACTGCACGGACACCTGCAGCCCCAGATCCCCCCGGGCCACTCCAGGGACACCGGCCACGCCCACCCCCTGCTGGTCCCTCCCACCACACACCTGCCTGGTTTCCTGTACCGCCCTTTCCCCTTCGTGGCAGGGCCACCCGACGACCTGATCCAGGTGATCAAGTCACTGCTCTACACGAAGCCCCGTGGCTCCCACGTCACACAGACCACGACAGGACCAACCTCTCGCCTCCAGAGCCTGCTAACCCGCCACCGAAGACTGGCCGGGGCGTCCACGTGCTGCAGCCACGCCAGGGCCTGCTGTCCCGCCAACACCCCACTGCGGCCCAGAGCCGTGCGTCCCTCTGCTGGGGCTCCGAGTCGGTTCAGTTTCTCCTGTCTAGGGCCCCACGCTTCTCTGCACGCGGCAGGCGCGGGTGGGAGGTGAGCAGGCCGCCCCGCACGAGGAGGGGCTACAGACGGGCTCCGCCCAGTACGGGGCTGCCCAAGGTCCACGGGCCCTGCTGAGGCCACTGCAGCCGCCTCACCACGCGATCCGGCCGCAGGAGGGGGGCCACGGCAGGAAAAGGAGCACCGCAGAACCCCACGGGCCCTCCGCACGCGGCCGAGCATGGTCCCTGACGACCGACGGCGGGGAGCACAGGGAGGCGCCACGGGGACAAGGCCACGTGTCCCACGTGTCCCTGTCCCCGTCCCCGGGCCAGAAGGGTGGAAAGAGCCCAACACAGCAAAGTGGAGAGGAGGGACGGCTCTCGCGTTTCTCCCCAGGGAGCGCCTGCGAGGCCAGGCTGGCCCGTCTGTGGAGTGGGATCGTCTACGATGGCCCCGACGGAGGCCGGCGCCCCCAGGAAGAGCAGGAGGCACCACGGTCCACGTGTCTACACGCAAACACCAGGAAGCCCAGCCCCAAGCCAGGGCAGGACGGGGACAGGCTCGGGCACCGCCCCTCCCTCCAAGAAGCAGAGACGGGCCCGTTGCCACATCCTCACGCCGCACACTCGCATCTAAGACTGCTCAGTTCTTGAAAGACATTTCCGTCCTGACGGGCAAGACGGGTTCCCTGAAGACGAGTCGGAAAACCCCGTGGAGACCGCGGAGCGTGACCCCCGAGGGGCACGGCACACAAGCGCTCCCGGGGAGCTTTAGACGAACACTCGCCCTTGAGGGACCACTTCCACACAAGAGACACCGGCCTCTGCCGCCTGTGCAAGCGCTGCTCCCGGGGGCTCGGCGCGGCACAGGCTGCGGGCGGGGTGTCAGGCTCCCGCCGTCCACACAACCCCGGGGCGGCCTCCCCCGCCACCGCGCAGTCACCCGGGCCCCATAAGCCTCCTTCCCAACAGCCCGCCGCCCTGCGTCCCGGGCGCACCGCCTCGCAGACTAGCGGCCACGCCACCAGATCGCAGGGGCCCCACCGGTCCGGCCCGGTCAGGACAGCGCATGCGGTCAGCCGGACGCGGCTTTGCAGGGCACGTGAGGCGGCTGCTATGGGGCCCAGCGCGGCCTGAACCCGGGCAACCGTGCGGTCCCTCAAACACGGGGATGCGGGACGGCGCCCAGGGAGGCCCCAGAGCGGTGAGGCCCTGCTCTCGGGGGAGGGGCCCGGGACTGACTTGTTCCGTTCAGGTCGACCATCAGGCCGTGCCGCACGTGCTCCTGGATCAGCTGCAGGGTCCGCTCGAAGATCTCTCCAGCGCGCGCCTGCCCCACGGTGTAGGGGTCCCTCGGGTACCGGAACAAGGCCAGCAGGTCGTTGGGAGAACGGGGACGGCTGGCAGGGTGTGGGAGCAGACAGGGAAGAACAGAACCAACTTTGAGGACAAAACTACTCACGTCCAAAAATGTAATTATTGCCACCAAATAAGTCTGTAGCTACTTTTGTAGAGACGTAATGTCGCGTACCTGACTCGTCCCAAGCGGAAGGCAGCAAACACAAACAGAAAGAAAGACACTAAAAACAAATCATTAAGTCAAGAGAGGGAAGACGACCGTCCAGTCTCGCTACGCTCCGGGTCACCAATGCGAACAAATCGCTGCGGCCTGAGACTCTGTTCCTGCCGGGTCATGCGTTAACGAGCCGACGGAACAAGCTGAGGTTTTCTAAAACATCTCACCTACGAATCCTAGTTCCGCTTCTACCCAGAAAGGACGCGTCTTTTTGTTGTCCGAACCCCACAAGACTTAATGCCCACGTTGTGATTTTTAAATTAAAAGACTTTCCCTCGGATCAAACAGGTCACAACTCTGTTCTACCCCAGAGGCTGAGTGAGCGGAGGTCTACACCCGTCTCCGTTCCCTCGGTACCTGTCAAACAGGTGTGTGCGCGTCGAGTTGATGGCTCTGTCCACGGTCGCAATCGCTTCCACAATCGATGTGGCCACAAATGGGTCCCCATTTCGACTGACATCAGGAACTGGGAAAACATGAAGTCGCTCGTTACCCACAAAATGCCACGCTACGTTACGCACGCAGTAGCGTCCAGACATGGCATCGTGTCGGCACGCTCTCCCCCAAGGGTTCGGTCTCTCACACGGAAGCTTAAATGACACGAGAAGCTGTTTTCAAGCAGTAGGCAAATTACAGACCTTAGTGTCTGAAGTCACAGGATACCCCAAAAGAACTCGGGAAAAGTGCTCCCAGCGTGAAACACGGAAGTTCTAACAAAGCACGGCCAGCCAGGGAGGGCGGGTGGCCTCTCCGCTCCTGGTGGACTCTCTTCTTCCCAACAACGGCCAGACCCTCGACGGCCGCCTGCGCCGCCAGCTGCCCCCTCCAACACTCCGCTCCCTCATTTTCCCGTCTCCTCTGGACGGCCCCATCACAGCCACGGGTGAACCGTTACCCGCACACGCACACGCACGCGGCGCAGCCTCCAACCCTCGGAAGCTGTTCCTTTCTTTTTTTTCCCTTTTTTTTACAGATTGTATTTATTACCTGGGAGAGACAGCACAAGCAGGGGGAGGGGCAGAGGCAGAGGGAGAAGCGGGCTCCCCGCTGAGCAGAGGGCCCGATGCGGGGCTCGATCCTGGAACGCGGGACCACGACCTGAGCTGAAGGCAGAGGCTCAACCCACGGAGCCCCCGTTCCTCACCTTCTACTTCCTCCTTCTCATTTATTCTCACTGAACACCAGAGTTTGCTAAACTAAAGTAACGCCAACCCAACCTTCTACCCTGTCCACGGACGCAGCTGGTGCCCACGTCACCAAGGACACGTGGCTCGTAAAGGGTCCTCTCTTCCCTCAACCTGGTCAGCCTTTCCACAGAAGGACACAGCTGAAAACAACCTGAGCCGGAAGGCGCTACCAGACTCACCCCTCGGCACCTGACAGCACCCGACGCCCAGCCCTGCCCACAGAGGGGTGGCAGCCCCGCGGACCCGGTGCAGCCGCCCCTGCGCACTCCGCAAACCGGCCCGGTCACCACTGTCCACGGGTCGCTCCACACGTCTGAAGCACGGCCCGACAGCCTTTCCCCAGGCACAACCCCCACCTCAGTGTGTCTCAAATGGAGACAAATATACTCATTTTTGGAACCTAATATTTTTATACCAAAATTTATAGACAAATGACTCGTAATTTTACACCATTTTATGACACTAACGTTATGTTATTACAGATGACCCGCATTTGGTGTTCTCCAAGCAACGATCACAAAAATAACGTGAAAATATTTACCAACCTTTAGAAAAAAATAAAGGAAATTGGCCAAAATGTTAACAGCAGTTATTTCTTGGAAGTGGGATCGTGGGTAGGAAGTTACTTTTACTCTCAAATATAACTAATTTACACCAAAGTAACATTATTTTTAGGGATCAAAATTTGCTATTCAAAGAGCAAGAAAAATCACAGAATTCACCAACTGACTTTTACATCCATTTCACACACCATATGTAGTGGCAAAGGAACATTTCTCCCTAAAAAAAAAAAAAAAAAGGCCCAAAGCAGGCTCCCAGGTACTCGTTACCGCTCACATCTGGTAAGCACCTACAGGCTTCGGGCACAAGGGTGCTGGGCACACGCACTGAGGGACCCCGTTCCCACCCGGGGCGCTCACAGGCCCATAGAGGCAGCGGATGGGTGAGTTGTGCCGGGAAAGGCAGAGACACGGACGCGAGTGCAGGGCTGGGCACTCGGGACAGGCTGCCCAGCAACGCAGGGGAAGCTGGACGGCACGTGCGGGGCTGCAGGCGGGTCCCGTCGAAGGCCACGGGCTGCACCCTGGTGACATGTCATAGAACCTGTCCTTTCAGGGAGATGGCGGCCCTGTGGGGACGGGCCAGGCGAAGGAGGCGGGCAGCGGGAAGACGCAGAGGCCAGCCCAGCGTGGCTGTCAGGGTCCGGGGCAGGGAGCTGTCCCCATCTCGGGAAGACACGCGGCCACACTCAGAACGACAGTGAGCAGGGCGATGGGGCACCGGCTGCTCAAACGGCAGCGGCCCGCGCGCTCCCACCAGACGGGGACATAAATTACACACGTTGGAGCCCAGTGGGTCTGGAAAACTGCCATGCCGGCCACGAAGTCCCGCTCGGGCAGAGCTGGGTCACAGGCGCGTGACCACAGCGGCCTGCAGTCTCGGCGCAGTTGCAACAAGGGACAGCAGCCCGTGTGCGACGTGGCCGCCCCCAGCCAGGCCGCGCGGTCTGGTAATCAGGCGGTGAGCCTGCAAGTGCCAGGCCGAGCGCCCCTCCCGCCTCGTGCCGGGGACGGTGGCACCGGCCTCGGGACTCACCGCTCACACTGAGCACCATGCTGACGGACGCCTGCCCAATGGTGTTCCGGGCCACGCACTCATAGCGGCCTGCATCCGCGGTCCCGACATCATGGATGGTCAGGAACCCCTCGGGGCTGATATGAAATTTCCCGCTTTCCGTCACCTGAACCCCGTCCTGGAGCAGAACAGAAACGACACGAAGAATGAGTCCGAGAAGCAGAAGCGGTTTTACTTGGGGGTGGAGGTCCACTGTCGGGACCTCACTGGGGCACAAGGTGCACAGGGTATGCTCAGATCTATCCAAACATGCAGAGAAAAACAGATTTAGTCCAATTTGCTGAGAGGAACTTTTCTTAAACTCTTGTGAAAGATCCAGAAAACACTAAGACAGGGATGGATGGAGTCCCTTGGAGTCTACAGGATCAGGGCTTGGGGGCCCAGAAAGAAACCCACTGTGGGATGCACATGACCATGGGGAAGGCACAGCATGTGGGCACCCAGTGACAGAGAAGGGCCCTGGGCAAGGTCTTCTGGGAGACAGGACACCCGAGCCACACCCAAAAAGGCAGGCGACAGGCCCGGCCAAGGAAGGGTCAGAGGAAACCCAAAGGGACAGGGAGACGGCCACGCGTGGTCCCAGAGGACGGCAGGTGACAGCTGGCGGGCAACAGGGGCACGTGGGAGAGGGCCAGGCTGTCCCCCAGAACTCAAACCTGCCTGTGAGGGTCCCCTGCCCGTGGCCACCCTGTCCTCCAGGGATATGTCCTGTTGAAACCCCCGTTCCTAACGGCCAACCACTGGGATCCAATTCCGTACCGTACGTCTCAAACACAACCCTGAGAAGTGGAGGAACACCACAAAAACCTTCTCTACTGACGACGGGGCCGCAGACCTAGTGGCAGGGTTTTCCCTGCCGCGTCACTGGGAAGAACACGGCAAAGACAACGCGGGATCGCTTCCCTCTGGTTTGGTTCCTGAGGGTCCCACAGCAGCCGGTAACTCAGGCCAGCGCGGGGAGGTTTCCTCTGCCAGGGACGGTGCGGAAAGCTGCGAGCTGGGGGCAGCCGCCACGCCCGGGCCCGGCCCGCAGCCGGGGGTACCTTGTTCCAGGTGATGGCGGGCTCGGGCTCGCCCTGGGAGCTGCAGGGCAGCTGCACGCTGGCGCCTACTTCCACCGTCATGTCGCTGGGAATACTGGCAAACACCGGCGTGACTGCAAGGCAAGGGACACCCGGCTGACAAAGGTATCACAGCTGGGACACTCACCGGTCACCCGGAAGGCTTCCTAGGAGCACCGGCCCCTTGTCCTCAGCCAGAGCAGGCCCGGGGCACTCTCAGCTGGCGTCGGGCCCTTCCTCAGCCCCCCAGCTCGTCTGCACAAGCACGGGGCCGGAGCGAAGGGGAGAGGGTGAGCCGGCGGCCGCCCTCCCCGCGAGGAGCCGTGCTGGGGGAACAGACGCGAGCCCTCGCCGGCTCCCGCCACGCGTGGGGAGCGCGGGCTGCCGCAGGCCCGCCTCTCCGGACAGCAGCTCTGCACAGAGCAGCCCGTCCGCCAGGGGTGCGGGAGGCCAGCGCCGCGTACCTCTGGGCTGCACGGTGAGGTGGGCCACAGCCCTCTGAGAGCCGATGATGTTGACGGCCTGGCACTCGTACTGGCCCTGGTCGTGCAGCGCGACAGCCGAGATCCGGAGCGTCCCCGACGAGAGCACGAGGTGCCGCCGGTCCACCGACAGCGGGCTCCCTGAAAGGCACGGGCACGCGGCGGGCGACCCGGACACCACGTGACGGGGTCAGAGCGGGACTTGGGAAGGTTGGGTGAAGCAGAGCTTCCCTGGAGCAAACGGAACGGTGGGACAGACTGGTCTCCCCTCACGGCCAACGGAACGGGACAGACTTGTCTCTGCTGCAGTCACACTGGCAGGTGACATTCCACACAACCGGGTGTGGCCGGGTCAGGGCGGACGGAGCCCCCAGCTCTGAGAAACTCCCAGAAGCGGGAGAAGCATGAGAAATGCAGGGCTGAGGACACGGGTGGGAGGCATGGGGGAGGGGCTGCTGGGGAGGGGAGGGGTGCAGTTACTCAAAAGCACAGGACCCCCGGCACGGAGCCGGCGCAGGGCCCGCTCCTGCCCGGGCACGTGGCGGTCACAGTGCTGGCTGCTCACACCGGCCTGCCCTTCTCTCGTTAGCGGACGAAGGCAGGTACTGCCCCCTACCTTAAGGCAGGGCCCCTCGGCAAGACCTCGAGGTCAATTCCAGGACGGAGCCCCGAGGCCACCTCCCCTTCCCTCCCCTCGCACTTCCCAGCCAGGCCACCAGCGCCCTGGGGGACGGCTGTCTTCATCGAGTCATCTGGCCAGGGGTTCACCAGCTGGAGCAGGATGGGGGGCCGGGGGGTCACCCCCAAAGGATCGACGTGATCAGCCATCTGACCTCAGATGGAGAGGGCGAGACAGCACCAGAGAAGCTCAGAAACACTGAGCTTCAAACTTGTGCTGTGACAGTTTCCAGAAAGTTCTATCCTACCCGCCAGGAAATCTCATCAGGGCGCTAACTCAGTACACTAAAGCCAAGACACGGACCACCTGGGAGGAGAGGGACCCGGCAGGCAGAAGGCCACCCGCGCCCTCGGGAAGGACAGTCCCTCCACACGTCCTGCGCCGCAGCCGTGGGCGAGGCCTGCGACCAGCCCCACCCTGGCTCCCAGGGGCTGGGGCTGGGGCCCGGGCAGAGGGCAGACCCGCCTCCCGAGTGTGCAGCCCATCCCGGCAGGTGCCAGGCCAGCTCTTACCCCCTTTTGTCCACGCGATGACCGGCTGCGGGTAGCCCTTGGCCTCACACTGGAAATCGACGGTCTGACCCTCGATTACGGCTCTGTCTGCGGGGGTCACGGTGAACTGGGGAAGAGCTTCCGGGAGGAAAGAACATCGGAAACGACATTCAACGACCGTCCTGGCGTCAGCGTCCGCGCTCCCTGGAGGCGCCGCGGCGTAAGAAGCTGATGGCCCACGGGCCGCGCCGCAGGGGAGGGTCTGCGGCCGGGGGACGCCAGCCGGGGAAGGGCCTGACCGCAGGACGTTCAGCAGCAGTTTCCCGGGCACCCTGCGGGGGCCTCTGCTAAGTCCACGCAGCCGCGGGCGACACTGCACCGAGGGGGTGCGGGACGCCCTGCTTCTGCCCGCGGCCGTTAGCGGAGCCCAAGGTCCCTCTGGCCGTGGGACCCCAGTCAGACCTGGAACCGGTCCCGTGTCGCATAACACAGCTGTGTGGGGACAGGAGCTGCTCCGTGACCGCGGCGCGAAGAGTCACACAGCCCCACATCCAGACCGATTCCGTCTGTACGGAAGGAACGACCAGGGGACAGGACCGCGTGGTCACGGGTGCGGAGCGCGAGCCAGCAGCACCGACGCCCGTGAGACGGCCTCGCCGCCAGAGAGCAGGGGGAGCCCTGGTCATCGGCAGTCCGCACTTGCTTGTCTCGGAGCCCCCACACTGGAGAGGCCCCACTTTGCAATTTGTTTCTAAACTAAGACACTCACTACCGAGCTGGCTGGCGCATGTGGACACACACAGCCCAGGTCTTCACACTAGGGCACTCTCAGCGCCCTGTGCCCCGACGCTGGTACGGGGGAAGCCGCGGGAGGAAAGCCAGGTTCGCTGACGTGAGGCACACACAGGTGCGCCTGCACACCACACATTCCCGCGACCGCGGCCGGTGTCCGCACGCCCGGAGCCCTCCGCGCCACGGACGACACAGCCAGAAATAAACACAGCCCCGAAGCACAAGCCTCCTGAAGCTGCCGCGCAGGAAACCAGGTTGCAGGGAAGCAGCGCGGTGTGAGAGGCTTGCGGGTAAGATACAGCCGGCTGCGGGCAGAGGATGGGCACGGCGGGCGGGGCTGGGCCTCCGCAGGCCGGACTACCTGGGTGGGGAGGGGTCTGCAGGGAGGGCTGCTGGGGCGGGGTCTCTGCGGTGAGGGCAGGGGCCAGTGATCAGCGTGTGCACAGAGGGGTGCCCTGACCCACCCTGGACGATGATCAGAGCCGTGGCGTGGATGCTCTCTGCGCTGTTGGACGCGAAGCAGGTGTACTCCCCGCTGTCCGCCTGCAGGACGTTCTGTATGTAGAGGCCGCCGGATGGGGTGATGCTCACGCGAGGGTCCTCGGGCAGGGGCGTGCGGTCCCCTTTGGTCCAGGTGATCCGCGGCGGAGGGTGGCCCGTGGCGCTGCACTCCAGGGTGACACTCTCCCCGACCAGCACCTCCGTGTTCTGTGGCTGGATTACAAAAGCGGGTCGAGCTGTCACAACGAAAACACAAGTCGTGCATTAATCTCCTCCGGGCTGGCAACGGTGTTGGCTCGTTCTCTTCCTTTCGCCTGCGGGCCTCAAAGTGAGCAAAGCAAACCCAGCTGATCAGACACGTCGTCGGCTCTCCTGCGTCCGGGGGGTGTGGGCGAGCGAGCGGTGGGGCCAGCGCCTCCCAGCCGGTCACCGTCGCCCTCGGTGCAGCCTGAGCCCCAGGGGCCCCACTTCTGTGGGTGCTGGACGCGGGGTCAGTGGTGACACCGGCCAGGTGCTCCTCCTCGCGTGCAACACGCTCCGTCCAGACTCGCAACGCGTAACAACAGCCCCTTCCCTCGCAAAAACAAAACTGAACCTTCAACCTACACTTAACAGTACTTTTCAGCTGTGAGTCCAGAAAAATCCACGCCCTTACAATGCGTTTGCTGGGGGCGTCCGTGCGGAACAGAACTCCCTCACTGGTGTCCACGGCTGCAGCCCACCCCACCCCGGGGACGGAGCGACCACACGTGTCAGGACCGGCAAGACCCTTGCGCTGTCGCACCCAGAGGTTACTCTGCTGGGAGGACACCAACATGGAAAGTAGCAAAAAGGAAAGTTTCTAGAACGTACCTGGCCGACACCCTCCTCCCCAATTCTGGAATCCACAAATGCTCCCCAAACAGAATACTTTTCTCATCACTAATTTGTAAAACCTGGTCTGGCCCGCGGCGTCGGCAGCCTCCCCAACCGCTGAGGCAGCCCGCGGTGGGGCCGCGCCGACTACAGGGTGACACCGGGCCCCACGGCGGCACTCCGCCGCTCCGCCCACCCTGCACCACGCGCCCCTTCGGAAACTCCCCGGATCCCTAATTTCCAGAGACGGCCCGAGGGGCCCTGGGTAAGGGTAACAGGTAAGGTAACAGCAAGGACTCGGGGGAGGCCCCCGGGACTCCCGCCGCAGAACCAGGTACACAGACGGCGCTTCCACAGCTAACGCGGCCCGCGCGGGGCTGAGGGACAAGCGTGAGAGAAGCCGGCGCCACGAACACGGTAAGGCGGGGACGAAGAAGGAGGCGCCGGCGGCACCCGGGGGCGCGAGGAGGGAGGCAGGAATTCCGTGGGGGGGAAAGTAGCAGGGAAGACACGTTCCTGCGGATCTCGTACTGGTTAATGTTGAGGCTCCGGGACCCGCGACTAAGGAACGGCGGAGGACAAGGAACGCAGACACGATCCTAACGCTAGCGTTTCTGGAGCACGGCAGGCGAGGCAGCGTGATGCCGTCTGCAGGGCCAAGAACCCCAGCGTCGGAGCCCACCAGGAGGGCATGTGCTCCAGCTGACACGCGCAAAGTGGGTGACGACGCGAGGCCAGCCCCACGTGCCGTCCCCCACAGACCCCCAGGCCGCCCCTCAGGGACAGGCAGCCAAAACCAGTGGGAGACGTGATCTCACTCCAGGCTCTGTCACCCGAGAGCCGGTCCTCGTGTGGGGATGTAGCCCGACTCCTGCTCCCCTGGGTGGAAAGGACACGGCCCCAGCGGGACAGCAGAGACACAGAGAGACAAGACGGATTCAGAAGTGGGAAGGACGTTAGCGCCAGCCGCAAGGTGAGTGTTTCGCGCACGGAACACACGGCCTGCTCTGGAGACCCCGGAAAGCGAGAACTTGGACTCGGATCACCTATGAACGTGGGTGAGACGCTGTGGGCCAACCAGCGACACAGAGGGCACCGCGGGACTTCCAAACTGGGAGCGGGAAATGGAAAGGGATGACAGCTATCCCGGAGGAAGGCTCGGCACTCAGAAAAGCCTGCATGAACAGTCCCAAGAAAGCAGAAGGACGTGCGCCCTACACACACGAGTGGGCCCCTTTAAGGAAATGTCACGGTGTGGGTTTTTTCAAAAAGCAGAGCAAAGCCCGAGAGTCACCTAGGACCAAGCTTGCGAGGCTGCGGCTGAGGGCACCTGGCTGTGGACTGAGCACACCCGTGTCCCACCACATCCCACCCGCATCCCTACCCGGCAGGACGCGGCAAGGGAGAGCTGTTCTGGAGCGGCCTGTGCGCCGTCCTCTGCACGTACCTGGAGACCCAAAGTACCTGAGGGTGACCTCCTGTGTCTTCACCTGCCCGGCCACGTTTTTGGCCATGCATTGGTAAATCCCCTGGTCCGTCTCCTGCGTGTTCTGGATCATCAGGGTCCCGTCATCCAGCAAGTTGAGGCGGGAATCTGTCTTCATGCTCAGCTCGTTACTACAAAGACAGACGTCTGGTACTCAGGTCCTCGTGCTTGAAGCACGGACAGCGGATCCATGACACAGGAAGGGCCCCTGAGCCCCGGGCACCTGGGGCTGGGGACACCAGGAAACTGTCCTACATCACAGGCTCCTGCTTAATCACTGCTTCTAGGAAAGGGGCCGACCCGCCACGTCTCTCATTTATCGACTCACCAACTTTATTATTCACGTGTTCAGCCTGTAAGATTTTAAAGTCATAGAGCAATCCTCTTTCCAAAGACGAAAACGGAACATAGCAGGAAAAAGTCAAGGAAACATTTTCCTTGGTTTCCGGCAAATTCGTTCAAGATAATGGGGCAGGCCCGCGGGTGAGGCTGCCCAGCAGGCGAGGCAGGCGGCGGGTGAGACGCCCACAGAGGCTGGCAGGTGGAGGGAAAGCCGGCTCCAGACTTCGAGCCAGGCGCTTCTGGGCGTTCACTCTGCCACGTCTGGCTGTAGCATTTTAACGTCTGGTATCAACGTGTTCACTTATGAAAACAGATGTAAAGGGCTCAGCCAAATCGATGTTTTTCTGTCTTTTAAATACACACTTATTCTTCCTATTTAACTTGGACTTTAACTCCCAGCAAGTCCGGAGTCATCCAAAGTCACAGGTAACCTGAAGGCTGGGACAGCATTGGTCACACCCCCCGCAGCGCTGGGCCCAGGTCACGGCCACAGACCCAGGCAGGAAGGCGTCCTCCCCTCCTGCACCGACGGCTCGATGCCAAGCTCCCTGGCCCTCTCCTCTGTGAACGCCTATGTCACTCAGCCTCCCAGCACCGGGCGGGACGACGGATCAGGGGTGTCTGGGCTCCCGTCTCCAGAGCGTCGTCCTCGCCCGGTCATGACCGGACACACAGAGCCGATATCTACCGACCAGCGAGGGCCTGTCCGTGTGCCCAGGAGGACGGGAAAAGGAGCCTCGACAAGGTGATTTCGCGTTAAGTCGGTTCTCACCGCATGCCTGGAAGTGTCCTCATTAACAAGGGGCCCTCGGTGGGCTGACCCCTGGAATGCCCCCTCCTACAGCTCTGCCCCCACACTCCCGAAATGCCTGTGCATGGCACGAGACCCCTATTTCCTGAGGCCAATCAGATGCCCAAGGAGCTAAGTACATAAGTGTTCGCTTGATGGGCGTCCCTGAAGGTGCTGCCCCAGCAGGAAAGACCCCTCCTTAGCCAGGAGGACGGGTCCCGGGGTTCCAGCTGCAGAGCACCAGGGACCGGACGCACCAGTTTCCGGCCACAGAACGTGAGCGGGTTAAGAACCAATGTCATCTCCCACTCCTCACCCCTGGTAGGAGGAAGAGCCACATGCCCCCCCACCCCCAGCAGAAATGTTGCAGAAAAGTCTCTCCTTTAGACCTTCTCCTCCATGGCAGAGGACGAGAGAGTCAAGGGCCGTCCACAGGTGTTGGGGTGGGGCTGTGCATGGCGGAGCCCACGGGACGTTTGGGGGTACAATGCGCCCCCGTGGCAACCCAGCCAGCGCCTGACTTACTTGTTTCGAAGCCAGATGATCTCGGGCTTGGGGTTGCCTTCTGCTCTGCATGTGAAGAACACGGTGTTCCCCGAGGTGACGTCTGCATCCTGGGGCTCTGATGTGATCCGGGGCCTCTCTGTGCCAAGAAGGAAACGGAGATCTCTGGGTCTTAAACCATCCCGTAAAAGTAAACAAGAACCCAAACCAAATCCCTCACGTTCCAGAGAAAATCCCAAGCGAACCATCTATCCCAGCCACAAATGCTCCCACAAGGAGGACAGACAGGTTCTCTGCAGAGACGGGCTGAGGCCTTAGCCAGCACTTCCCGACCCTCAGATGCGCCGCGAAGAGCCTGGGTGACGACGGGCACCCAGCAAGGCCCCAGTGGCTGTTCACCCTCCCAGAGAGCGAGGGACCTGTGTGCACGGCGCACTGCGTGGAAGTTTTTAGTAAGATAGAAAATAATGTTTTTGAGCTACAGCAGCCCCGAGAGCAGGAAACTCTCCCATGCAGGGCAGGGCAGTGGGGCCTTTGTCCCTCGTCCCCCAGGTATGTCCCCCTCCCACGGCCCAGGCCGGAGGGGCTGCCCCCTCCTCCAGTCTGCTAACTGGCGGCTGCTCCGCGTCTTCTGTCTCCGCGACCACAGGGCTGGGGAGGCAGACGGAGCACCCACAGCGGCCGAGCCTGGCCCTGGCGACCTGATGGGTAGAGTCAGAGCCGGCCAGTGAGTAGGAGCCAGGACGGCTTGTGCTCCAGACAAGGGAGCTGACGCCCGACGAGGACGCCAGGGCCGGCCCAGGGGACTCTGCCGGGTGGGGCAGGCTTGGACTCGAGGGGAAGCGGAGCACTCAGGCCTGTCCCCGAGGTGCCCACAGCCCAGTACCCCTGCTCATATACAGCTGGAGGCCTGTGGGCACGGGGGCGTGGGGGACGGGAGAGACAGCACGCACCAAGGAACCAAAAGATGAGAGCCAAGGAACCCGACAGTCGCTCCGATGGTCACACAGACCACGGCTTTGCCCGGAAGTGAACTGGTCGGTCCCACCGAGATGCCATCTGGGGACACCGACATGGAAGACAGGCGGGGACGGATGCCAGCACTGGGCTGGGGAACCTCCCTCAGTTGGGCTCACTCACCACAGTCCAGCTCCTCGGGGGTGACGGTGGCCACGGAGCGGCCCTGCACGCGCCGCGGGTGCTCACAGGTGGCGGCCGCCTGCGCGTGCCCCGACTGGGCGTAGGTTCTAAGCAGCTCCGCCAGCCACAGGATCGCACAGTCGCAGCGCAGCGCGTTGGAGTCCAGCCGCCTGGCGGGAGGAAGACCGCAGGGTGTGGGGTCCGGCCCACCGCGCACGGGGCCGGGCCCACAAGCTGCTGGGACGGCCGCACGCACAGGACACGTGGCAGCGTCCAGCTGGAGGCCGCATCCGTCCATGGAGGCAGAGTGGGAAGGGGACCCACGTCGGCCAGCTCCCCACGCAGGGGCCCCGCCGGCTGCCCCGAGCGCCTTCTTTCTGGCACCTTCTCTGCTGCTCTCTTATCTCCCGAACTCGGAAGTGTTTCTCCTAGCTGCCCCACAGCGCCGTTTCCAGCGCGGCCACCCACGGCTTTATCCAGAAGGAGTCGTGAGCAGTGAGCAACGCGGTCCTACTTCACTGCACTCCGTGCCGGACCTGACCTGCGCTGCCTGACGTGGAGCTCCCCACACACCCTCGGGGACGGAGCGCCAGCCGCAGAGCAGCCCGAGGCCCCGGGGCAAAGCGCAGGGAGGCGTCCAGTAACCGGCCCTCCCATTCCTCTATTCCTGTGAAGTGACCACCCGGCCCAAGAGGCCGTGTCCTCAGGGGCCTCGAGAAACTGGGAGGCCAGCATGCTTAATGTCTAGGTGTGGGAACGCCTAACGCGGGGGACAGGACAGCGTCCTTCTGGGCGACCTTCTTCCCACCACTAAAATTGCAACATGGGATTAAAAATTAATCTGAAGGAGCGCCTGGGTGGCTCCATCGTTAAGCCTCTGCCTTCGGCTCAGGTCATGATCCTGGGGTCCTGGGATCGAGCCCCACACCAGGCTCTCTGCTCAGCGGGAAGCCTGCTTCCCTCTCTCTCACTCCCCCTGCTTGTGCTCCCTCTCTCGCTGTGTCTCTCTCTGTCAAACAAATAAATAAATAATAAAAAATTAATCTGAAGAATTTCAAACTGATTTTAGAAATGTCTCGCTTGCCTATGAAAGGGTCGATCTGCTGGTACAGTTCCCGCGTCGCCGGGACCCCGGCTGCGCCCGCTCCAAGGGTTCAAGGCCTCCTGCCCTTTCCTGAGAGGAACCCACACTCCGCAGCCCAGCTCGGGGCCGGTCGAAGCCGCGGGGACACGGGGCTGCGCTGAACACATACTCACAGTCTCTTCATGGATTCCAAGTGATCGAAAGTTCCTGGGACCAAATGTGTGATTCGGTTGTTATGTAAAAATCTGTTGAAAGAGACAATACAACAAACCAACATCTAAAATGCTTCTTACGTGTGTAGAAAAGAGTATGAACAGTCCAAAAACTCAGCTCCTAAAAAATAACTTAGTGATTGCATTATTTCATGCAAATGAACCTGAGAGTATTATTTAGCCCAGGAAAGAACCAGGGTTTTTTTTTCTATTTTTATCACCATTCGCGAAGAAAGAGACCTTGTCAGTCCCGCTTCTGAACTGAGACACAAGGAGCGGGGAGTCTGCACAGCCAGTTGGGAGGTTTGAACAGACAGTGGCCTCCCCCCTCCTGCAGAACCTGGACAGCGCAAGGGCCCCGGGGCCTCGGGCGGATGCGGGGGACGGCAGGAAATGCAACTTACAGCCTTTCCAGCTTCGGCAAATGTTGGAAGGACTCTGGGTCCAGAGTTTCTATCTGATTAAAGTGCAGATATCTAGACAAGTGTAAAAAAAGAGAGAGAGAGAGAGAAGAAAGAAACAGATTTTAAAGAGTTTTACTGTTTGCGGATCTAGATTTCCTGCTCAAAAAAACGTTTCCTAAGTCCTTTCAAATTCTGTCAGTAACTCTCTAGATTTCCTACATTACGGGGAAAAAAGTGAAATCATCAAATCATAAGATTAGATACAATTAAAAACTGGGCACAGATTGTAGGAGTGACCGGCTGTCGGTGACCCTTACCGAGGCCCCCCACGCATGGGGCCAGACTGCGCGGCCGTGACCTCCACGCGGTATGTGGGTCTCTGCAGGAAAAGTTCACGTAGCCTCCCTACGGCACATCTGTACGTGTATGAACACCTTCAATCCTCTACCCTCTCTGTGAATTTGGGGGGGGGGGAATAACGCTGACTGAGCACACGGTTAACCATGGAAGCAACGAAGCGTTAAGGTCACGCGTTTCCTCAAATGTGCTCAATTACACAAATATCCAGCATTTACTCATCTTCTGCTGTGTCTCCTGGCTTTCCACAATCTACACATTTCTCGGTACAACGAATTTCTTCTCGTTTTCCTAAATACTGCTTTTCTCACTGTGAAAATCGGTGTTTTTCCCCTTAAGTGAAACAGTGGACACGGGCTTGGACGCGGCCGTGTGACAGGGTGCTTCTGCCCCGAGCCCCCCCCCCACATGCGGAGAAAAGAGATCTCTGCCCCCCCACAGCTCACTCGCGCGGGGCCCGGCAGAGCGGCAGGGACAGACGGACACAAGCGGTTATGGGTTTCATCGTGAACCCTAACACCAGGCAGAAGGCGTTCTCAAAACGCACCCTGGATGCTCAGAGACCATCACGGGTGTTGAAATTACTGGGACTGCAAGGTCACCCAAGGTCAGTTGCACGTCCTTGCCTGTCTGTGCCTCCCTGGCCCAGCTCCCGGGAGGGCGCCACGGGGACCCCGAGTCTGGGATGTCGCAAACGCGGCTGCAGAGCTCGTAGACAGGTCCCGCCCGTTGCCCTCCACGCCGGGGGGGAAGCCCTCAAGCAGGGTGTATGGGAGCCCGAAAGGTGGCGGCGGGGGGGATATGTAGTCAGGGGCTGTCACAGGAGAAGCCTGAACGACACCCCCGCCCCCGCCGTTAGCAGGCAGGTGGGGCGCTGGGGAAGCGTCCCGGGAGGGAGGAGGGAGGAGGGAGGAGGGAGAACCTCCTTGCCCTGATTCACTGCAGCTTGTCTCCACGGCCCACAGAGACAGGGCTGAGGCCACAGCGCTGGTCAACCAGGGCGCCCCCGCCCTCCCACGGCCCCAAGCCAGCCATGGGTGCCAACCCAACCCACACTGCCTGACTCTGGTCACACGTGCTCAGCACACAGGACCAGCGCGACCTTCCGGGAGCCCAGGCCCCACAGACCCCCGGCACCCTCGGGCCGGCCTCTGAAGGGCTAGAGGGGCTCCCGGCGTGGAGGGGGGAGCCCCGGCAGGACCCGGCCCCCAGACCACGACACCGCACGCACCCACAGGAACAGCCTCATCTGCGGACGGGGACCCGGTCCTGAGAGCGTCCGTGTCCCGTCAGACACCCGCCGACATCCACGGAAGGAGAGCCGCGTCTCAGCGGACAGACCCTCGCTGCCTGAGCCGGGGCTGTGGCGGCTTCCTGACCCGGGACCCGCCGTCTCCAGGACGGCTGGACGCCCCGTTTGCGGGCCAGAGCCTCACTTCTCCCCAGATGCTGACTCCTCCCTCCTCGCCCCTCGGCAGGGCGAGCGCCGCCCGACTCCGCCTCGTTTCAGCCAGACGGCTGCCCGGGGACGGCTACGAGGACGTTCGGCCCCAGCCCAGGAGGGGCGCGTCAGGCGTAGGGACTGCGTCCTTCACAGCCTCTCCGTCCAGCCGGAGAGAGGCTTCCGCGGCCTCTAACTTTCGGTTCCCTCCTCCCCCTCGTGGAGACCACACGGACCCGACACACAGCGGCTTCCCCGTCCTACCGCCCGCGGCGCTCGCAAACCCAGCAGAGCGGCTCGCACCGGAATAAAGACCCAGAGACCATCGCGCATTGTCTGTGTCTGGGAAGTCCGGGGGAGCCCCTGCCCCAGCTCTGCCCCAGCTCTGCCCCGGCATCTCTGGAGACGGGCCTGTGCCCGGCGAGCGGAGGAGCCATGCAGACTCACGGACGGCTGCCACCGCGGAAGAACGTGAGGCCGCGTCACAGCCGCCGGCCGCGCCCAGCTCTGCGACCGTAACCGTGCGGCCATCTGAAATGCCTCGGAACCACCTCAGCCCCTACCAACCAGAAAAAGCCTGCTCTCACCAGGAATTCTACTCAAAAATCAACCTGCTGACTTCATATGCCGCCAAAGAAACAACATCCAACACACACTAACGAGAAACACAGGAAAAAAAGCTCATTTTCTCCAGAATAATGACATAAATACAGAAAGTAAGCCGGACGAGTGCAGAGTCACAAAAGCAAACAGGGTACAACAAAAGCAACCGACTCATTCCCCGCTGCCCGGACACCCTCCCCGAAGACCTTCCCTGGTTCGCAAGTCTGTCCCTGCTGCAAACGGGGGGCACCGTGGAGGCGAGAGCTGCCTGGTCTCACGGACGCTCGGCACGGGCCGCCGTCAGCAGGAACCGGGGCCATCCCCCGGTGGGGCAGGGGCTCGGACAGAACCGCTCTCTCCGCCGCATGCACGCACTCCCTACGTCCCCGTTAGTACAGGCATGCATCGTGCAAACAGCAGACTTAGTTCATCTGCCCTACAAGAGGCAAGGGGCGGGTGGCATCGCAGACAGCCACGTGCGGGGGGGACACTTACAGTTGCTCTAGAGAGGCAAGTCCCTTAAATGCTTGCCTGTCAATTGACTGGATCTCATTCTTGTACAGATAGCTGAAACAAGAAACGGGAGCGTTAGCACACACGGCAGGCCACAAGGTCAGAGGAGGGAGGACTTAAGTTGACACGTGGGGGGAGTTTCAAATTAACGACTGTATTAGAATACGGACCACACCCGACACGGCACTGTGGCTCCCCTCACGGAGGTTCCCGGCCCTTCCTCAAAGGGAAGTCTCCCCACGGCAGCCTGTCCACCCACCACCCCGTCTTCCAGAAAGTCCCCATACGAAGCCGACGTGTCTTCGCCCAGCAGAATCCCCTTGTCACAAGACAGAGACAAGGCGGGCGGGTGGGAAGCATCAGAGACCCAGTCGTGCCTGTTTTCGCGCGGTCTGTAAGCGAAGAATGGTTTCTACCTTTTCAGTCGGTTGAAAATGTCAAAAGAAGAACTAACAGGTCACAACGCGGGAAAGTTATTCGGAACCTGAACTTCAGAGTCCGTGACTAACACGGACACATGGACTTAGTCCACGGCCAATCGGGGCACGTGGCAGAGCCAAGCCGCCATGGCAGAGCCCGAGCGGCCCACGAAGTCTCAGACACGTGCTGCCACATCCCAGAAAGTCCGCCGACTCCTGGGAAAAGCCACAAGGTGAGGCCCCTCCGAGTACCCCGGGCCCAGGGACGGGACTCGTGGTCGGTACCGTCCTGTACACACCGGCTCTGTGGCAGGTCACGGGAAGCCAATGGCGTCCTGCCGCCTCAGACGTGCTCTCTGCATCGGGGCAGAGACGTGTGTCTGGGCTGCTTCGTCCCCACCCATGACCTCAGACCCACACTGGCCCCTCCGTGCCGTCCGCAGGTGCCTCCCGGCACCGTGACGCTGGCCGGCGGGGCATCCACCCGCCCACTCACTCCAGCGAACAGGCCTGCTCTGTCTTAAGGCCGTGCAACCGCACGCTCCGGTCCCAGACAGAGCGCGCGGTGGCACCGTCTGTCCTCATGTTCGGGGCAGGCTGTCTCACGGGCCCTGCTCTGCTGTCTCTGACCGCCGCCACCCCACGCAGCGGCCGTCCCTTCTCCCGCACGCTCCTCAGCTGAGCTGACCCCACGGACAGCCACAATCTCTGTGCGAACAGGTGGCGCCCCCGCCGGTCCAGGACCCCGGTGCCCGCAGCAGAGCTGGGCCCCGTGGGACGGAGTCGTCCGCCGGCCACCCGCTGGTGTGTGGTCGTGACCCCACAGTCTACGTTCCGTCCCAGTCCCCGCCGGTGTGCAGGGCAGGGGGCAGCCCCTGGGATCACCGGGAGTCAGTGAGCATGTGGAAAGCAGAAAGAACATGGCCTGGCCCCGCAACTTATGCTCTGGTGGGAGCCCCTGCTCCCTTACGGCCCAGTGGGGTGTCTGGGCTCATTCCTCTAGAACAGCGGGGCGACCGCCTAAGGGCGGCGTCTGTCTGCACACACGTTAAAGACAATGGGAGTGCGCGAGACAGCGGAGTCCCGCTAACACGGGCGGTGTGTGTTTCCGAGGGCGTGGGACCAGCCTCTGTCTTCCTAAGAATAACGGGCGCGGACCGTCCCCCGACAGTGGGCTCTGAAGAGCACTCAACGCCAGAGTCCACCCTGGACGGGGGGCTCCTCCCAGGACGTAACCGCACCCTCCCGCAGGGTCCGTGAAGGGAAGACAGACGCCGTCCCACAAGCCGCTGGGGTCCAGCAGATAACCCATGCTCCACTTTGAGGAGCACAGGCTAATAACGGCAGAAATAACCCGTGAGCTCCAGAGGCGCTCACCAACGCCGGAGCGGCACCGTGTCCCCCACGGTGCTCGTGGCCGTGCCCTCGCCTGCCGAGGGCCGGGCTCCGACGGGACCCTGCTGGCCCCTGCTCCTGGGGTCCTCCTCGCGAGCGTGCCCACGCCTCGGTCCTGCTGAGCACTGCCCACTCCCCCGCAGGGACCAGGCACCTTCCGCCAGCGGGCATCGTGGACATGGGGGCGGCGAGGCTGGGGCACAGGGCCTCTAAGGGGAGCTGGCCTGCATGCGAGGCTTATGAAGCATTACGTAAAAAAATCACTTTAAGTGGAAAATGAGGTATCCCAAACTTTTTAACACTAAATATGTTGGCAGGTTAAATAACAAGTTGTTCTTAATTAATTTAAGCCAAAAGCAAAGTAAAAAATTAAAGTAACACACACACACACACACACACACACTCAGTACGGGATGCTGGCTCTCAGCTCACGGAACCTACTTTCTACGAAACCAAAACCTTTCTCCTGGAGCTTGTACAGCACTTAGAATTTAAAAGTAAAACAAATCCAATCAATAAAAACTCAAGAATAAAAGGCCTTTCACTCATTTTTAAAATGAGAAGCAAGGGTTAATCATTCTCGCATGTTATTCTATCTTATTCTAATTCTATTTCTATTCTACTCTACTGTAAAGATTAACACACTATGCCAAAAGTGATGGGAAAGTATTTACACTAACACGTGCAATGGCCGTCACCGAGGGATGCGCATCTCCATAAACACGGTTAAGAACGACCGACATCTGAAACCGAACAGGTTGCAAAATACACAGCAACCCTAACAATGTGACTTTATTTTAAAAATCAACGTGGCTTCTAGACATTCACGTTCATTTAGGACATAAATTCCCCAAAAAAGTCCCTGATCTCAATCCCTCATTAAAATGGTTCTCTCTAAAAGGTCATCGAAGTCTTAAAAGGAAGAATAACTTGCTCGAAGCCCACGACACGCACTTTTATCTACAGCAGGAACGTTCTGGAACATGTGTCCTGGTACTTCCAGTCTTGCAGCAAACGCCAGAGAGCGGGGAGAGCGGGGCGAGCGGGGAGAGCCGGGAGAGCGGGGCGAGCGGGGCGAGCGGGGCGAGCGGGGAGAGCCGGGAGAGCGGGAGAGCGGGGCGAGCGGGGCAAGCGGGGCGAGCGGGGAGAGCCGGGAGAGCGGGGCGAGCGGGGCGAGCCGGGAGAGCGGGGCGAGCGGGGCAAGCGGGGCGAGCGGGGCGAGCCGGGAGAGCGGGGAGGCACGTGCGTACAAGGTCATCTTCTAATCCGCCAAACCCACGTTTCAACGCTCATATACGGATTAACTAAAATCAGTCTCAAAAGGCAAACTACAATTTTACTACCGAAAAGCAGGACGAGGTGAAGTCAGTCGGGAGGAAGACGGGGTAATCAGCAGACCGGGGACACCCCCGCACCTCGCCCACGGCGGGAGAGGCCGCCTGGAGCCGTGCGGGGCCGCGCGTCCCCTGCCCCCGCAAGGCCTTCCGGGCCGGCTCTCACGCTCCTCGCACCCACGTGACTGACGGCTGAGCACACACCCCGAGCGCCACACGGCCGCGGGCTTCACACTGACAAAACTCGCATTACAAACCCCAGCCCAACACTCGGTGCCTGTGAAGATAAACCCCAGACAGCCGCGCCCGCACGCGTTTGCAGCCACAGGAACGTCAGCTCAGGGACGGGAACAAGCGCAGGCGTGGGGCAAAGGACAGACGGTTCACTTACAGATACTTTAAATTCTCCAGGTCCTGGAACGCTCCGCTGGGGATGCTCTTGATCTGGTTGTTGTTGAGAAGCCTGCGAGACAGTCTGAGTGAGAGCCCGACCCCCCGGACCCGCACGGGGGGCACACTCCGGCCGCTTGGGAGAGGTCGTGAGACGACTCAGGCGCGGAGCCCGGCCCGGACGCCGGCCGAGCACCACGCGCACACGGGAGTGTGCCAGCACTCGCCCTGGGATGACAGGCTTTCTCGGGGGGCCGGTGTCCCCGTCACTGCACGCCACGCACCCCCCCCACACTGACCAAATGCCCTCTCCGATGCAAAGCAGTGTCTCTGTCCTGCTGTCACCTCCTGCCTCTCACACTCCTGCCCACCCCGGCTGAGTGGAAAGCCAGCGCGGACGCGCAGGGTGGTCTCCCAGGGTCAGACCGCTCCCCCCACCAGCTCCCAGGACGGCAAGGGAACCGATCCTGCCCCCAGCACCCTACCTATCCCCCGTGCTAACAGCCACCCTCCGGAGCAAAGAGCCAGAGACGCCATCGTCCTGGCAGGCTCCAGACATGACGGTAGGCCGGGTCAGCCGCAGAACCTCTGGGTGCCTGTCAGGCCTGTCCCCTTCATCTGTCCAGCCCCGGGACTGAGCATGGGTGCCCGACTGGATGGCGCCCCCACCCCTCCTGGGCCCTCGTAGCCAGGAGAAGCGCTGGCCCCTGCCCCCTGCAAGGGGGCCTACGACCTCATACCAAGGTGAAGGGTCTGGCTCAGCCTGGGACGGAGGTACTCACAGAAAGACAAGAGGAGCACGCGGCCGCCGGGTCTGGGTCACACCCACTTACGAGGGACCCGCATAGGTCCACGATGTCAGACAAGACAGGACAGCAGCCAAGCTCAGGCTCCACGGGCCTCACATCTCAATGCACACGTTCTGTTCTAGGGACCCGTGTCCACACCCCTCCCCCCGTTCATGCCCCTGAGCACAGATAACCGGGGCTGACCCCAGGTGAGAGGTGTGACGATGTCTACACTTGTTTCCTGCTGGGTCCCAACAGGATGTGATGTTCGGACTTACAACGTGTTCAAGTTTCTCAGCTTTCTGAACGCCCCAGGCTGGATCTCCCTGATTCTGTTAAAGCGCAGATCCCTAGAGGAAAAAAACAAACAAGAAACGCATTTATGCAGAGAAATATGCAGGCGTCACTGGTGCTGGGTCATCTCACTGAGTTCCAGCACGATGCTGAGCCACTTAAGCAACGGAACCCCGCAGCTCAGCTCCTGGGCCAGTCGTCCCTTCACGGAGGCGAACGGAACGAGTGAGCATTCATCCGGATGGCAGAGAGGAGAGATCATGTCACAGAAGTGTGCTGGGGCGACGACAAATAACAACTTCCTCGAACCACATGCCACCTTCTGCCGACCCTGAGGGTCACCGAGCCTCCCCCCCGCAAACACGGCGTTGACCCGCACATACAGCCCCGGCTGTGGGAGAGCGAAAATGCTTCGGCAGCCTCTCCACAACCTCTCGAGCTGGAATTTGGGGGTCCAGCGGCGAACTGCCTGCAATGTTTCCTCGATGAGGAGTTCAGAGCTCGCGGTGACCCGGGAAGATCCACGCATCCAGCGTGTGGGTCCAAACTCTGTACTTCCACACAGTTCTTGTGGATGGTTACACGTGTGCTAGAGCACAGCTACTGGTTTCTCAGGGACAGAGGGACGACCTGGGCAGCCCAGGGGAGACCAGAGCACAAGACCACGTCCATGGAGAGACAGGGCTGCCTGCGGCTGCTGGTGGCATGGGGGAAGCAGTTGGTGGGGGGCCCCTCCACGGAACAGGTACGAGGCCAGGCTCCGGGACCACAAGCTCAGGGGCAGAAGGTGCGCACGTGCCCATTTCTACCCCCTGAACTAAAATCTGTCAACTAAAATAAGAAACATAAAAGCTGTAAATTTAATTGAAATCTATCATTTTAAGTTAATCTATAAGTACAATATTTATGAAAGTCACAGAAAAGTAAATAAAGACCACTTTCTTTATCAAAGAGTCTCAGAAAACTTAAGATTCCCTGCTCAAAGGAAATAGTCAACAAAACAAAGAGGCAACCCACGGAATGGGAGAAGATACCCGCAAATGACAGTACAGACAAAAGCTGATATCCAGGATCTATAAAGAACTCCTCAAACTCAACACACACAAAACAGACAATCATATGAAAAAATGGGCAGAAGATATGAACAGACACTTCTCCAATGAAGACATACAAATGGCTACCAGACACATGAAAAAATGTTCATCATCACTAGCCATCAGGGAGATTCAACTTAAAACCACATTGAGATATCACCTTACACCAGTTAGAATGGCTAAAATTAACAAGGCAGGAAACAACGTGTGTTGGAGAGGATGTGGAGAAAGGGGAACCCTCTTACACTGTTGGTGGGAATGCAAACTGGTGCAGCCACTTTGGAGAACAGTGTGGAGATTCCTCAGGAAAGTAAAAATAGAGCTTCCCTATGACCCTGCAATTGCACTACTGGGTATTTACCCCAGATACAGATGGAGTGAAAAGAAGGGCCATCTGTACCCCAATGTTTATAGCAGTAATGGCCACGGTCGCCAAACTGTGGAAAGAACCAAAATGCCCTTCAACGGACGAATGGATAAGGAAGATGTGGTCCATATACACAATGGAGTATGATGCCTCCATCAGAAAGGATGAATACCCAACTTTTGTATCAACATGGACGGGACTGGAAGAGATTATGCTGAGTGAAATAAGTCAAACAGAGAGAGTCAAGTATCATATGGTTTCACTTATTTGTGGAGCATAAGGACTAACATGGAAGACATGGGCAGAGGGAGAGGAGAAGGGAGTTGGGGGAAATCAGAGGGGGAGATGAACCGTGAGAGACTGTGGAGTCTGAGAAACAAACTGAGGGTTTTGGAGGGGCGGGGGGTGGGGGTGGGTGAGCCTGGTGGTGGGTATTGTGGAGGGCATGGATTGCATGGAGCACTGGGTGTGGTGCACAAACAACAAATTCTGGAACACTGAAAAGAAATTTTAAAAAATTTAAAATTAAAAAAAAAAAGATTCCCTGCTCACAGGCTCAACCCCCATAATAGAGTCCTGGGGTTACTCTGGGAGCGACTGGGGGCCCCCATTCCCACGAAGTCCCACTCGGTGCTACTGAGTGAATCTGGAACGAGTCTCTACAGAGACACCTAGTTAAAACAAGATCACCACAGCATGAGGATGGCCCTACTGCAGCAGGACTGGTGTCCTCACAGAAGGGGGACATCTGGAGACCCGGCCACAGGCCAGCCAAGGCAGGGAGTACACGAGGTGGAGTGATTCTCTCCCAGCACCCCAGAAGGACAGGATCCTCGACCGTGGGCCTGCCGCCCAGACCTGCGGACGGACGGACTCCTGCTGGAGCTCCGTGCGTGGGGCTCTGCGCGGGCAGCCCCAGGAAACCACGGAAGGGCTCCCGGAGCGACACTTGGTCTATGTCAGGAGCGACGCTTCCCTCCTGACCCTCACCGACCTCTCCTGACGTTCACAAGCTTTTTAGCAATCTGATTGTTTTGAGCCAACTCAAGCGTCGAAAATGATTTGAACAATCAGTTCTAGTTTATGGTGCGAGAAAAGGCTTTTCAGAAAGTATTTAAGTCGCTAAAATGAACTGTGTTGACTTAGGAGCAAGCAAACGAAATGTCGAACTTTGGGGCATCCGCTTCCCGGCTCGGGGTCAGGTTCCGGGGTAAAAGCAGAGGCCCCAGGCGTCGGTCCCCACCTGCCCTGGGCGGCAGCCGGGCCCTCACCCCGTGTGCTCTGCCCGGTTCCCAGAGCCACCAGCACGCTGTCTGGGAGCGCGGCCCCCCTGCACCGACCTACGGCTCTTACATCCAGGAGCTCATCTGCATCCACAGTGAAGACACGGCGGGGGTTCGGCCGCCGAGACGGTGAAGCCACATCCCCAAGAGGAGGGCGGGCGTCTCCGGAGGCCGCGTCCCCCGTGGGAAATGGGTCCAGTTCAGGGGCACAGACGGGCTAGCTGAGCCGCAGCGTGAACACAGGTGACGGGAGGCTCTGTCCTCGCGTGGGACGAATGCGGGCAAGCCGGGGACTCGGACAGAACCCCCGGGCCAACGTGGAGAAGACGTCCCCTGGAACGTGGAACGCCGCACACACGCACGCGCACGCACACACGCACGCGCACGCACGCGCACCAGACTCGGGACATCACGCAACCAAGAAGCCAGGCCCAAGTCCTCAGGAAGGACGGTGGCTGGGCACAGGCAGCTTCTGACGCCCGTTCCCTGTCAGACCCAACACCGAGGGGAAGCAACACGGAGCCTCTGGAACCTGGCAGGCCGCTGAGGGACGGACGCCTCGGCCACCTCCTGACGCCGCAAGGCCGGCCTGCGCGTGTGAGGCCCGTGCCCGGAGCCCCGGGGCGGCGTGGAGGGAGGCCGCACCCGGAGGCCACCACACCCTAGCTCTGAGCGCCCGGGCAGCGGGCCTCGCAGAGACTTGGGGTGCGGGGACACACACGCCGGATGTGAATGCCCTGGGGATGGCGAGCGGAGTTCGGCGTGGTTAGCGCCCTGGCACACGGATCACACGCTGCGATACGAGCACGGCTGACACACAGCTACAGAAAGTCGGGTACGTGACCAGTCTCTTTAAACGGGACTGCGGCAACATCGGAACTTACACGCGTGGACGGCAGCCAGGCCCGCTCCCGGACTCCCCGCAGAGCCCCAGAGAAGACCACACGCCCACCCAGCCAGGGAGAGGGCACACAGAGGCCCGCTTTCCAACAGAGCCAAGAAATGTAAACCAAAAAAAGGAACCAAACGGCGATTCTGGAACCAAAGCACTAACAGCTGACATGGAAAGTCCTTGCACGGACTCAGCCTCTTGACTAGGGCAGGAAACAGCGTGAGCTTGAGGGCAGGACGCCGGGAAGTGCGTGGTCTGAGGACGCAGGGGACAGCACCCGTGCGGTCACTATAACCTCGTACACGTGAGGGGCCCCGCAGAGACGGCGGGCCTCGGAGCAGCCGCGGGAGAGTCGGCCGCAGGCCCGGAGGGACAGGCCCCGGGAAGGCAGATGTCATGCATTTCCACAGGTCGCAGAGGCCGTGTTCCACCTGAACTGATTCCCAGTCTATAGGAAGTATCGGGAGGGCTTTATTAATTCAGTAACGGTGAGGATTCTCTTAAGCACTGTTCTCAGCGGGGTCCCCGGGTCAGAAGCACCAACAGCATCTCCTGGGAACATGCTAGAACAGCCAATTCTGAGACCCACCCCAAACCTACAGACTCAGACACTCTGGGGTGGGCCCGGGAATCGGAGTTTTAATGATCTCTCCAGGAGGAGCAAGGTGACGTTTGAAAGCACTGCCCTTCAGTGACGCTAGGGAGGCAGCCGTGTGCACGTGTGTGGTGGCGTGCGTGCTTACAGGCGTGTGCGTCTGTGTGGGGTCACGTGCGTGGCCTCTGCACGCACATGCCCACGCGTACACACCTGGGCACGCACGCACGCACGCACGCACGCTCCTCCCCACAGCAGGTCCTTGGCCCTCTGCCATCGCTGACACGAAGCTCTGTGTAATGCGAGCCAGTTAATGAAGTTATACTCTAAGCACCCCCCATTCTTTAACTTTGGAAATACGGCCTGCGCAGGCCTGGGGAGACAGAATGTCCAACCCTCTAGAACAGGACCACCAGAGAGCATGTCTGTGCGAAGTGCTCCCTACAGCATCAAGCCTTCTGCAGACATGCACGGTGACCTCCCCTCTGGGTCCTGAAGGGTCAGCCAGACTCCTTCCCCGAATGCCTGAAGCACACAACAGAGGAGTGGCGCCCCGAGGAGCCTCTCAGGGCAGGCACTCCCGGGCTCCCGCGCTCCTGGACACGGTGACTTCAGGGCAAGATCACAGGGAGCTTCACGGTCCACGTCCGCCAGGTCTGGCTTCTAACACGCGACGGCACGGTAAGCGTGGCCAGCTTTAGGAAGGAGGAAGGAGAACGATTCTCGTTAGGTTCGAGGAAATCCCTGTGTTTGGCAAACAAGGATTCAGAAACTGAGACAGGTCAGGCAGGGAGGCCCAGGTCACTCACTGGTGAGCAGTACGACGGGCCGCCGGGGCCCCGCCTGGGAGCCTGTGCGGAGAAGGCCTTTCAGGCCCGCTGGGGGGGTTGACGGGACGCCCCCGCCCCACGGTGTGTCCACGAGGCACTGGGGGGCTCCTGGGCGGCTCAGCCAGTTGAGCACCGGACCCTTTATTCCTGCTCAGGCCATGATCCCGGCCATGACATCGAGCCCCGTGCCCAGCTCCGTGCTCAGTGGGGGTCTGCTTGAGGTTCTCCCCCGCCCGCCCCTGCGCCCGCTCACTCGTGTGCACAAGCTCGCTGTCAGCTAAGTGAACAGGGACGTTCTCATGACCACGTCAGGGAAGGAGCACTGGTCAAGTTCCGATGCTGGGACAGGCTTAAGTGCAACTGAAATTCTGGTTCTCAAACAGGACATGCTGTAGAATTTTGAATTTGTAGACAAATCGTCTTCTATTTTTCCTATTTCTGTTTTACTTTTTCTATTTAAAGGTAAATTGAAACGTGTGTCGCTTTAGTGAATAGGAAAAGCGTTTTCTTTTAAAAATCACCAAAGATTACAACGTGAACTTTATGGTAGAAATTTTAATGATTCCCTTTGATTTTCTCCGATAACTTTTTTTGTGATTTGGCTGAATGTTGCTGAGTGGTTTGGCCACGTTGCTGAGAAAGGTCCCAAAGCGTGAGCTGGGGGAGGGGAGAGAGACCCGGGCTCGGCAGCCTCTCCCGGCTCTGACCAGCGGCCGTCCTGTGGTCCGCTGTAAGTCATGACATGGTGCTGACTGGGGACCGGAGCTCAGACGCTGCGTCCCAGACCCTCCCGGTGCTCAGTTTCTTGTTTTCGCTTTTTTCTGGTAGGGTTTCTGGTAGGAGTTTGCAATAATGGAAACATTAAAACAAAGCGAATCACCTCAAACTTCTTGCCTGGTGCTCTGGAGTTCGTTAGCCTTTTTTTTTTTTAATATAACATTTAAATCGACTTCTGCTTTGAACGGTCTGCCTCGCGGAATCCTGCTCGTCTTCCACAGTTGTTCCAGGCCCTTCTGCACGCTGAGAGGGTTTCTCTGGCCCCGCACTTCCTCGAGGTCGGAAGGGGCGACACTTAGCATTAATTCTGGGGAACTCCTGAGTGTAAGCACCCGGTCCCACTAGCTCCAGAAACCATCAAAACCAAAATCCCAGATACGGTGTCTGGGACAGATACGGTGCTGCCATCCTAAGGCTGAAAGCTATCCGTGCGTCCACACAGTGTGCTGTCTCCAGCTGTCCGCGCGCCACATCCACTCCGAAGCAGAGACGCTGGGCTTTGGCCCGGCATGGGCGCGACCCCCTGGGAGCGGGCCCAGCTCGTGCGGGGGACCCTGTGCCCCATCTGCTGCTCCCTGCTCGATCACAGCGGGGTTAGGGGCAGGACGGACCAGACTCTGCCCACCCTGGGTGACAGCGAACCGCACAGCCACTGTTTGCTGAAATTGAGCACTTCACCTGAGAAACGGAGAGCAGCTCCCATTCTGCTCCATGAACAACTAGGGGAGACACGGGGGCCATCTGGCCTCGCTGGGCACAGGGAACCACCGGCCTTCCCTAGGACGCCCCAAGGCCCCTTGAACGTCACCATCTTTGACCAAAGCCATGCTCTTCCCCCACAAACCCTGTTTTCCTCTTGAGTTCCACCAGGCTCATCGGCACCTTCAGCCACCGGGACGGGTGACCCAGAAGCTTACCCTGGGTCTCCTTTCCTGCCCGCGAGGCACCACCAGGCCCGCTGTTTCCCATCAGTGTTGCCCTCGGTTCGCTCCTCCTTCCCACCCCCACACGGAGAGGCCCGGCCCCATCGGACAATCTCCTGTCACTCAGGACCCAACACGGCCCACTCCTGCCCCCCGCTCCCAGCACCCAGACGTCACTCCCGCTCACCAGCAAGACCCCATCCATGGCCGGGCCCACCGGATGCCCTCGTCCCTCCTACAGAAACCCTTGCACGGGCTGTCCCTGTCCTGCGCGGGCATCACGTCTGCTCAGGGAGCGAGACTTGGCCTCCACGACCAGGTCAGGCGGCCCTGAGGGGACACACGTCATTTCAGGTGGATTCCTGCAGCTCTGGGATTACAGGGCGCACGAGCTCCGGCTGGCAAACCGAACCCCGACGCGCAGAAAGGGAAGAACCCGCCCCAGGCTCGGTGCCGACGCGGCGACCGCTCCAGGCAAAGCCACGACCGTCTGCTCAGAGACGTCTATGCCGCGTAACTACGAAGAACGGCGGAGGCGCCTGCACTGACGAGATTCTCCACGAGAAACGCGCCGGGACAGATTCAGAATCCGGACCGCAGAGCAGCGCGGTCCAGCCCCCAAGCAGCCCCTCTCCCGGGCCCCGCCCCCCCGAAAGGCACGTGGCCCCGTCACCAGCTGTCTCTGAGGACGGCCCACCGCCTTCCCCGATGCACACCACCGTGGTTCAGTGCCGTCCCCCGACCTCACTGGGGCGCCTCCCCCTCCCCTCTCGCAGCGGACCCTCTGCTCTCCCTGCAGCCCTTCCCCCGTCACTGCCACTGGCTCCGGCTCCTTCCTTTCTAGCAGGAGAGTCACATGCCGTGCACCTGTGCCTTTCACTCGCTTCCCTCCGCCGAGTGAGCCCTCAGTTCATTCGTTCCCGCTACCCAGGGGCCCGTCTGTGCTCACTGCCGGGCTCCCCAAGGGGTCACGGACCTCCGTCAGTCTGCGCAGTTATAAATAGCATGCAATGACTACCTCCCGTTGGGGGCATTTGCATCTTTGCAATAGTATTTCTGGACAGGTTCCAGCAGGCAGCACTGCCGGGAGAGAGGACAGTCACCCACCGAAGGGCTGACACGTGCTGGTCACCTCCACAGAGACAGCGCAGCACGTGGCCCCACAGGGAAGTGGGCCCTGATGTGCTCCCCACACGGGACCGTTATGCCTCTGGCTGGGCTCAAGGAGGCACGGCTGGGGCTCAGGAGACGGAGGAGGCCTTGAGTAGAAAGCACGGTCAGATGGAGGTCTGCCCCCGAGCAGAGCGCGGTGGGGGTCAGCACACAGCAGAAGAGGGCAAGCAGCGGGCCCTGTGGGCAACGACAGCAAGGAGCCTGCAGTTCAGCGGGGCTCGGGGACCGTCCCAGCTCCCGGGGGCGAGGGCGGCCCACAGGAGACGCCCCCTGAGCCAGAGCAGGTTCCGGTCTGCACACTCTTCAGCAGACGGAGACCCGTCACACCCCTGAGGCTGGCGTGCGTGTGCCCGTCTTCCAACGCGGCTCCCACAGCCCACCGCCCTCCCCAGAACAGGCAGACCAGCGCGGACTCCACGCCCGCCTCTTTCCGCAGGCCGCGCTGAGAATGTGGCACAGACCGCTTGCCCCGGGCCACCCCTCGGGGCAGTGCGTGCAGCTGGCAGCCTTAAAGGATGAGGCCGTGTCCTGTCCCGTCGAAGGGGAGCCTGCCCACCACTCGCCCTGAAGGCCGTCTCCAGGCTCAGCACTCCTGTCCTCCACGGAGCAGAGTCCCCACATCACCGCCGAGGGACTCGAGGACTCGGGGACCACAGGAGAGGACGCGGCGCCGGCTCCCGAGTGGAAGCAGTAAGGGCGTCTGTCTCTGACCAGCACCCTCGTGTCCTCCGCTGGGACAGGCTGACAGAGCTCGGCATCCCCTGGGCAGGAACTCGGCCCCTCCGAACACAGAACCGAGCAACTGTCCAGGGTCTTCCGGCCTGTGCTTCATGGGGCCTCCTCCTTCACGTCTCCCCTAAAACCTGCACGTGCGCAGCTCACGTTTTCTAAAGGGTGACTCACGGGCGACCGCGCGACACAGTCCGATGAGATTCCAACTGTTGGTTTCGGCTCAGGCTGTGATCTTGGGGTCCTGAGACGGTGCCCCATCAGGCTCCACAGTCCACTCGAAGTCTGTTTGGGATTCTCTCTCCCTCCGCCTCTGCCCCCCCACCCTGTTCGCTCGCTCTCTTTCTCATTCTCAAAGAGACGAACAAATTCTTTTAAAAATACAGTTTAATTCAATATTTCCTGAGTAGATCTGAAAACACAGGAGTTGTGCCTACAAATCACGGAACGTTTGTACATGACGATAAATTCACTTTCATTTGTTTCCATCTCTATCTTCTTTCACAGATAATTAGAAGCGGCACAAACGTACACAAAACGCGGGCGATAAAGAGCTTCAGGACGCGGGGAGGAGAGGACGGGAGGAGGCCAGAGAGAAGGAGATGAAGGAGCGGAGGACGGAGGCAGGAGGGAGGCTCTCGGCGTCCTCGCAGGCAAGCAAAGACACGGTGAGAGGTGGCCCAGGACGGCTTAGCCAAGCGGCTGCAGAAATGAGGCTTTTGCCGGCCACACACAGATCCTCTCCGGCTCGTAACTGTATGTAAACCACATCCCGAAAGGAGGCTCAGGGGCTGACTCGGCGTGGCCAGCCCCGTCCGTCCCCGTCCCCCCCCCGGGCCCACCGGCGCGCTTCTGAAGCATGACTCAAAGCCAGCGCGGACACAGATTTCATCCTGTTTATCTTGGCTCCTCCGTCCTGCCTCCAGGTCTTTCTGACCCTGGTTCGCATTCAAGGATTTGCTAAGCCTGGGAGGCCCATGTCCTCTGTAAGGAAAAGGCACAAATTCCCTTCTCTATCCAAGCTACCTACCAAAATTTAAAAAAAAAAAAAAAAAAAAAAAAATTACAGGTCAGCAAAGGGAAACCCAGTGCAGAGTGATGAAACGCGTACGAGCAGGTGTTTCTGGACAAGAGACGACCAGGTAGGCTGCCCGGACAGGCAGGACCAGCTGCCACACGGCGGCCACACGGGGTCCTGGCCACGACGCCCCCACGTGCAAAGAGCCTGTGGACAGGACGGGAGAAGGGCCTAACCCACGTCCGTCCTTCCAGAATTCTAGGGTGGCCGGACGCCCAGGTGCTGCAGGCCAGGGCTGCTGTGGGGCCTCCGTCAAGGACCAGCCCATGGACTTGCCTTCCATCCACGCCGCTGCGGACGGTGCTTGTAGAACGCGGTAACACTCTGACGGCTCCCGTCGCCGGGCGGCCCCTCCAGCCCTGCTGGCCCCGTCCCAGAGGCCGCGCGGAACACCCCTCTTCCAGGCGGCGCCCACGGGAACCGGCGGACGTGGGGGCCGCTTCCCGGACAAGGGCGCCTGGAGGCCCAAGACGAAAGCGAGCGCCCACCTCTGCTCGGCAGGCAGCCCCGGAGACAGGGGAGACGCGGCCACCGAGCCTCCCCGCTCCACACGCCTGCCCTCGGCCCGGAACCCAGAGAGTGGGTAACCGGACTGCGTGCCCGCGTCCCACGGACCGGGGTGCGGGCGGCTACCGCTCATCCCCGGATAACGCGGCTCACAGAGGCTCCCGGGCCGGGCTACAACCTGGCCCGCCACCGTCCCTCGCCGGCTCCGCCTCCGAAGCAGCAGGGAGGCCTGTCCCGGCAGGTGTGGACGGGGTGGGGGAGGCTCCATCAGGGAGCTGGACAGAAGGAGGACAGTCGCAGGAGAACCCAGGAGGGTCCTGCCCTGGGGGAGGGGGGCTCCAGGCTGAGTAGCCCTCCTTCCTGCTCTAGTGGCCCCACTTACAGAGAGGCTGGGAAATGGGGTGGGACAAGGCCTCAGCCCCCTGACTCACGGGCACCGACCTGTCACCGTGTCCCCAAGCCCAGGGCTTGCGTAAGGGGGAGGCCGGCTCTACCACCTGCAGCCCCCGCCCCCCCGCAGAAGGCGGGACACCCAAACAGGCCAGCTGCGGGGAGCCTTCTGGTCAACGCCTTACAAGTCTGGTTGGTAAGAATACGCAGTGATGTACGTAATTAAAAAAGGAAAGGAAGGCAGATTTTGTTCTCCAATACACACTTCAAAACAGAAACAAGTGAGAACAGTTCAAAGCCCGGGACAGAAAACATTAAAAGAAAACTGATTTTTAGAACTCAATCAAGGTACTGACCCATTCAAAGGAAAACCATACACAAAAGTTTCTATTTTGGTTTTAGGTATTGGAAGGTTTTCCTTTATTAGTAACTGTATAAAGGCAGCAACGATACTTAAATATTAGAATTCTATGGGATTTAGTGACATCATTCCCTTCCCACAAAAGGCAACACCATCACTTGGCTTTGTAACGCGCGATACTTAACCGATCCTAACTTTGTAAACTTTGTTTTACGGGGTTCACACTTTCACAGGCTACAGAGAAAGCAGGGAGGACAGAGCCTCGCTACGTGACGCAACCCAGGAGACCCGGGATCAGCAGGACAGGAGGGAGGAACTCCTCCAAGGCCGGTCCCCTGCCTCCCAACAGGGTCACCACGTGTGGCCTGAAGCAGAGGGACCCCAGCTACACACAGACCCGCCACCCACAGGACAACAGGCAGACGCAAACCCAACAAGAACGTGACTGGAACGAGATGGCCACGGAGGGGACGCGCTGGGGGCCTGAGCAGGTAGAGGTTCGGACGGGGGACGCACGGCCCGTGCTCCTGCTTCCAGATACCCGCCACGTGCGGGGACGTCTCCTGGTCAAAGCCGAGCAGCCTGGTGGCTGTCCTGAGCCCAAGACCCCACGCTGTCCTGTGGGCTGAGAAGGAAGCGGGGATACCTCGGTGGCAGGAGGGCAGCTCTGAGCCTGGGCCACTGGCATGGGGGTCCAGCAGGAGAGTGAAGGGGTTTTGGACGCCCGCGGCAATTCTGGAGCTGGTGGTCTGCAAACAGCCCTCGGGCAGAAAAGTTCCCAAGTGTCCGCAGCACCGGTTACAACCCGCCCAGCCCCAGGAGTCGGCGTCGAGGACGGCCTTGCCCTGCCCTCCACCGCTCACGGGTTGCAGACCCACCAGTCACCTGCGCCACCCAGCGAGTCCCCGATCCAGGAGCCCCGGGTGCAGGGAAGGAGGCCCGGCGGGGGCCCTATGCCGTGTCCCTCCCACCGTGTCCTACGGACAGACTCCCAGGCTTTAGGGCTCAGAACGTGCCGTTTTCAAGTCACATGCAAAAGAGCCCACCTGCGCAAAGCCTTCCCCCCACACGTGAACAGAATAAACCTACCAGTTCATGCGTCTGTTTCCTCTGGGGAAAACAACCCCAAACTTCCTCCACGGGTGTTTAAAAATGAAATCAGTATTTTTCTTACTTTCCAGACCCAAAGAGGAAAAGAAAAAAAAAAAACCAGAATTGTGTACCACAGGCTTCTCCCAGGGCTGTTTTGTTGTGTCCCGGAGAGCCCGGCACGCAGGGGTTAACCTGAGGACAGCTGTGTAATTAGAGGGAAAGCGGCCCCACTCTCCTCTTCGCAGCCAACGAGGAGGCAGGGAAACCTGCATGGGCGAGCACGAAATCCATTCTCTCCAGCGAAGTGTGTCAGGGAAAACAGGGCCAGTGGACATCGTCCTAATTAGAAACAGCCAAGGAAACAGCCAAGAAACGGGGCACGATCCCAGCAGGACGGCTCCAACACGATCCCGGCGCGGAGGCGGGAGCGCCCGCTTTTCCGGGGAACGTGCATGTGCAGCCTTCCTGTTTCGAAAACAGGACGCGGGTGCGGGTAAGCAAGTGTCTCCTCTTGGGGAAGAGCGTCTGGGCCCGGTGACTTCTTTGCATCACAGGCCGGATGACGGGTCCACCCGTCCTTGGGCCGGGCCGGGCTCCCACTCTGGCCTGCGGGAGCCGAGCAGGCTGTGGTGAGAACGGCGGGAGCCGGAGGACGCACCTGCCAGGCCGGCCGCCGGGGCCCTCTGGGGACAGAGACCCGGACGCCGGCCTGTGACCCAAGGCCCCCACAGCCGGCAGCACAGGCCTCAAAGGGCCCCTCCCTGCGAGCAGACTCCACCCAGCATCCCAGACCCCATCCGTGGGAAACAAAAATAATGTGCGCACGTGTGTGTGTGTGCCCACGCATGCACACACGCATACGCATGTGCATGCACACATGCACGCGCACTCCGCTGCGGCACGGCACCCCTGACGCCGTCTGTTCCCACTGGGAAAAGGGCCACCATGGAGGCCCCGCCTACCTGCTGCGGGAGCAGCTCTCGCCCGACCGGCCACGGCGGCTGCGGGGAGGCTCTCGTCCACCCAGAAGGCGTCACGGTCAGAAGTCAGGTGGGGGGCAGCAGCGGTAACAGCCCAGAGTCCGCTGAGGGCCCATCTCGGGGACTGAGGCTGGCCAGCGTCGCAGGAAACCAAAGATCCATCGACCCAAACGTTCCAGGAGAGGGAGGGCCACCACACGCCACGTGCGCCCGGGTGTGGCACACCACCAAGAAGCCACTTGCCAGAGAAGGACGGACGGATCCTCGCGCCCCCGCAACCGGCCATGGGACCACACGGTTAGACGCCCGTCACGCACAGAAGACTTCGCCAACGTCTGAGGCACGGACACCCCGCAGGACCCCGATCTGTTCGCTCTGTAAGAAATGCCGCAAGACACGCACAGGGGAGCGGACCAAAACCTCTCGCGGCAAGCCACGGAGTGCCGCGAGCCGGCTACTGACGGCCCCGCACGCATGCACATGCGCGCACACGTGCACAGGCTTGCGCACACATGCACACACGTGTGCGGCACACCGAGACGTGCACACACACAGATGCTTGGGAAGGGGAAACACCTATGGGACACTGGGTGGTATTAAGAAACCACTGCTCATTTTTAGACACATTATTTGGTTATTTTTGAAGGTGTTTTCTTTTAGAAACAAAATCTACAGTATATGTGGATAAAATGAGAAACAAAACTAAGAAACTGGAAAAAAAATATTTCGTTAAAGCGATAGAGTTCTCTTTCATTTAAAACAAGAACAAAAACAAAAACACCGGAACACCAGCTTGACGCACGGCTCAGGACTGCAGTGTTTGCTCACGGCCCGTCCGCTGATGTACGTCGACGCCAGCAGGGAACCCGGAGGACGGCCGGCAGAGAACGCCTCCCGCCCCTCGCCGGCCCGTAGGCCCGCATCCTGCCCCGGTTTTCCACCACCGCGTCCCGGAGGGTCTCTCTCTCCAAAACCTCAGCCAGGACCCCACCATCGACGACCACCGCCACACCCCACTCCGCTCCCTGCCCCCCAACCCACCCCGCAGAGCCTCCGGTCCTCAGCCTGCACATGGGGGGGTCCCAACACTCCTGCTCCCTGAACACGCTGCCGCCAGCCCCGTCCCCAGACGCACCCCAAGCCGTCCCAGCTCTGGCGGACTGCGCTCGCGGCGTCCCTGAGGCCGGCAGGAGGCTCTCCCACACCTCAAGACCGACCCGGCATTCGGAGTCGGAGTCTGGATCCGGCATTCGGAGTCGGAGTCTGGATCCACTCACCCCCACGCCCTGTCGTAAGCACCTGTCGAAGGGCCCGAGAGGAAAGCATTCCTGTGCCCCGTGCCCTCACGCGGCGCCTCACATCTGGGACACCGTCTGAGCGTGAGGTCACCGGGACCCACCGCCCCGCTCTGAGCCCGCCCGCGGACCCCCCGCGACACCGGGCGTTGGGCCAGGGCTGGCCAACCATCGATGGGCACCCACGGAGTAGGTGCTGAACGAAACCAGGGCGGGAGCACCTGTTCCCCACCCTAAGACCGTCCGTACCCTTTGCCTTCAAGTAAAACAAAACTCGGTGAAAACCTTAAGGTCACGGATCTGTTCAGTTTCTGTTCCGCTCTCTTGCTGGTGCCGAGCAGGCAGCCGCCCCGGGAGGCAACGCCCTGACTCATCTCCGGGGATGCGGGGGCAGGCGGCCGACGCCCCCACGGCTGGGTCCCCAGAGCGGCCGCACCCCCACCCCGGGCCCACCGTGGCCGTCTGGGACAGGGGACCCCAGGGACCCCTCGGACGCAGCCGGCTGGTAAGAGCAAGAGGACCCGCCTTGATCTGGGAAACCACCGACGGCGAACAGACCCGGCGGCATCTCGGGTTCCGGACTTCAGCCTGGGTGAGAGCGTCCGCACCAGGGCCTGTCCCCACTGCAGGCGCACAGAGGAACCGGCACTGGCTCGGAGCGGGTCGGAACCCGCACCGCAGCGTTCAAGGATACGGGACCGTCTCCCGCGACTCAGGGGGAACAACACGCGTCACAGGCGCACGCAAACCCTCGCCGGAAGCACCCGACGTCGACAGAACTGCTCCACACAATGAGGAAAGACCGGAGAAAAGACCACAACTCACTGAACGCGAGCTAGGCCTCCCGAGCTGCCCCCTCCACAGAGCGACAGAAACCAGCCCCGGCCTCTCGGAGCCTGGGGTGGGGCCAGGGCAAAGGCAGGGGGATGCAAAGGGGCAGGGACAGGGGACCGGGCGACGGTGAGGATCTCCCCAGGGCGGGGACACAGCAGAACCCACGAAGAGAGGCACCGCCAACGAGAGCACAGCCCGCCTCGGGACGCAAAGCCCAGACGTGACCCAGCGGCTGGCCTCTGGGGCATGTCCTCTGGCCTCCATGTGGGGCACAGAGGCGGACGCCGGGCTTGAATCGAGCTTCTGAAACAGCTGAGCTGGGTTCCGGGCGTCCACGGTGGACTCCACGGACGCACAGTACAGGTCTGTGCTCCACACACCACAGCCCACACACACCCGCTGTATCCCTAAGGCACGAACGCACCCCGTTATTCTGCGCTCCGATCGGCCCCAGGATCTACCAGCCACTGGAACGGACCTGCCCCGCAGACGGCCTGTCATGCGACCTGCCACGGGGGTGTACTCTACTCACCCCCCGCGGGTCGATCCTAACCTGCCCCACTCACCGACCACCACTCACACACTAGCAGACCCCCCTAACCTCCGGGGGGGCCCAGAGCCTGCTCCTTCTGAGTCACTGTCCCTTTGTCCATAATCCCGACAAGCCCGCGGGAAGTAAGGGGCGGGGCTGCGAGGGGAGGAGAGCAGGCAGGCCACCAGATGGCCCCTAACCAGGATGGACGCCTGCCGACACCGGAACGGTGCCCTCCAGGGTGGAAAGGGCAGAGGGGACTCCGGAGGCGGTGGGTGCCGGGGGGACCACCGGGCAGGAGGGGCCCAGCGTTCTAGCCCCCATGGCCCCATGTGCCAAGAACCCCACAGAAAGTGTCCATTTGGGCAAGTCCTGCGACGGTCAGGATGCCCTCCTCCAACCGCACACACCCAGACGAGCCCCCGGCACCGTTCTCACCCCGAGCCCTCACCGCTCAGGGGCTGGCCAGACGAGACCACACCCCCACACCGATGCACACGTCCCGGGCATGTGTCCCGGCGGAGCTCTGTGCGCGGGGTCCTGAGTGTGGGCAGCCCTCTCCCCAGGGCCCGGACTCTGCCCCAACCTGCCCCCGACAACCACGCCCAGCCTCCTTCTCCAAAAAGTGGGGCTACTGGCAGGTGCTCCGTGAGTCACGGCAACGCCCACGGCACAGAAAATGACCTCCTTGGGGGCGAGCACGGGAGAGCCCAATGGGGACCAGCTGATGATGCCAACGAGACGTCTTCGGTCGCCCTCCGAGCTCAGCACACAGGACAGCGAGGGCGACGGGGCGGGCGCAGGGACGGCGGCAGGGAGGACCTCCTCGCGGAAAGAAGCAAACCCGTACCACAGAAACACGGACGCGCAGGAGGAGAGGAAACGTTCCATGCCCAGTGCACGGGCAGCAAAATGACAAGGATTTTTCTGTTTTGTCCTTAGTGCACTTTAGATGTCTCCTTAAAGGTCTCGCTTACATAATAACCCGTGACTAAAAATGGGAGCTTCCTTCCTTCTTGAAACAATGTTCTGAAACAAAGTAATCAAGTTTTTTCCACTATTTTTGGCTCAAGTGAAAAAACCCATTTAAGGACTTGCAGGAGCGGAGGCCGCTGCCAACACTGGCTCCTCTCCCTTGCAGGGCACTGACGAGGCTGGGGCCGTGGCGAGGGCGTGGGCACCAGCGCGCGTTTGAGTGCGTGGGGCGTGTACGGGCCAGCGTGCCCTCCGACCACCTCTGCGTCCTCAGGGCTCTGTGCCTGCCAACAGGGCTTCGGGGGCCGCTCTGCACCCTGTCTACAGCCATAGCCTGCAGGTGTCGGCATCCACTACTAGCTGCTTATCCCCTTAATATTTTCTAGCTCTGGTTCCCCAGAGAGCCGTCTGCTCTTGGTCAGCACTAGGCTTGACCCTCAGCAACTGGCCAGCACACGGACTGACTGTCCTTGGTCAGATGCCCACGCGATCCACCCAGCTGTGGCGGGACAACCAAGGTCATGGGACACTCCACAAGGACACGGCATGGGTCAGGCCCGTCTAGAGAAACAGACCCAATGGGGCGTGCGCGCGCACAGATCCGTACACAGGAGGGGGTATTTATGTTAGGGAGACGTTTACTACGGCAGGTTGGCAAGCCCAGAATCTGCAGGATGGGCCAGCAGGCTAGAGACCCGGGAAAGAGCTGCTGAGTGCCAAGGCCTTCTGCTGACACAATTCCTGCTGCTCAGGGCACCCCTAAACTTCTCTCCAAGGCCTTCAACTGCTTGGATGAGGCTGACCCCCCTGTGGAGGATGATCTGCTTTCCTCAAAGGCTTCTGACTTAGTGAAGTCTAGAAAAACCTTTCACCAACTGTACGGGGGCTACGGCCCAGCCAAGCTGACGCACAAAATTAACCGTCGGACACACCCGGGCACGCTGACATGCAGCCTACTTACAGGAACACATAACTTAAACAGCTGGACGGGTTCACGGAGATCACTCCTGCGGAGCGGGAGACAGAGCCGCGCTCTGAGCTCAGCAGAATCAACGGAGGAAGCATGTTATCCCACTGGGCACGGACCCCATCTGCACCGCCTGGTAACCGGACGGCCACGTTCTGTCCACACAAGCCGAGCCCAGGAAGTCACTGATTTCAGGCCCTACCGAAGCGGATTTCTGCTGGCTGCTTTTCCCACACCAGGCTGTGTTTTAATGACCCACACCGGATCGGAAAATGGAATCAATAAATAGCGACAGCAGTTACTGTCCACCCAAGAGGCTGAGAACACCTCTCCAAAGGGGCTTCTTACACAGAGAACGAAGTTTTACGAAGATGAGAGATGCAACTCCGGTAATGACTGGACAAGAAAACATTTCGGAGTGCTAAATGAGACGTCGCTCAAAAAACATCCCAGGACGAAGGAAGCATGAGATAATGAACCACAAAAGGCGCTCCCCACAGATGGGTTTGGGGTGAACCGTCCGGGAAGGGGACACAGACAAGCACCTTGCGGAGAAGGCCAATGAACGCTCACCCAGGAAGCCCCTACCGGGCATGAGACGGGGGCTGCTCCTTCGAATCAAGGTCATTCCACGTGACCCGCCTGCCCTGCCCGACCCGCAGCTCTGCGGTGGCGCCGTCTCCTTTCTCTGTCCGGATTTTGAGAGTCCCTGTGGCCTGGGAGTCCGTCCCCAGGGAGAACGCATGAAGCCCTAATGCGGCGCCTGCTGGGTACCGCGCCGGGTCCTCTCCAGCCTCCAGCTGCCGCGTGGGAGCCCTGGAGACGCTGACCCACGACGACTCCCGTCATTTTCCGCCAGACGCCGTCCTCTCAGGAGCCCGTCAGACGGCTGCTGCCACACGCAGAGCACCGAGAAAGCTCAGAGAATCGGCTTCTTCGTGGCCAAAGAAGAGGATGACAAACTGGGATTTCAACTTTCTTGTTTTTATTTTTGTTCATTTATTTATTTATCAGAAAGGGAGAGGGAGAAAAAAGGAGGGAGGGAGGGAAACTAGCAGCGACCCTGAGTGCAGAGCCCCACGTGGGGCTCGATCTCACGACCCTGAGACAACCTGAACCGAAACCAGGGACCGATGCTTCACTGACCTCGCCACCCGGGTGCCCCGAGGAGGACGGATTTCACAGCTGGCACATTCCGAGCTTAGGAGGAAAGAGGCTCGGGTCTACAGAAAGTTCTCTCCACAACCATTTCCTTCCTGCTTCCCTCTAGCTGGGCTTCTAATCCCACCCCTGACCCAGGAGAGGGAAAGAAGGGGCAGGCCCGGGGCGGTATCAGGACGTGGTGGGCACTGCTGGGTGTGCCTAGGAGCCTGTCCCCCAGACAGGGAGCCCCCCTGCAGCAGGGCGCGCATGGCTCGGCACCAACGCCTGGCTCGAACAGGGATGCCAGTACGGAGGGAGGGAGGGAGGGGCGGTGGGTGGATGGACGGATGGACGGATGGGCTGATGGACAGGTGGGCAGACGGGCGGGTGGAGGGACGGCTGACTGAATGGAGGGGGTGACAGACACTCATGTAACAAAATTACACAACAAAAAATCCACAAGAAAACAAATGCTCAAGATGAGTATTTGGCCACCTGTTGCCATGCCGACACAAACATCCCCCTGCCCCGGTAAACAACAACCATGACTAAGTGCCGCCACTCGGACCGGTATTTCCGGAAGTTAAAGGGCCGCCGGGCCGCCTGAGGACCCGGAGGCCCCCGCTCCCACCACGAAGCCGCGAGCCCAGCCCAGCTCCTCCCTCCCCAGCGGACACGGAGAAGGGAGCGAAGCGAGAGCGGAACAGGACTTGCCGTGAGCCGCAGCCCGTCCTCCGGGGACACACACGCTCGGGTCTGCGAGGTCAGGCTTCCTTCCACCACACTTCGGATGGAAGAGCTCTTCCCGCCCCAGGGCCACAGAGGCTTTGTTTTCAGGATCCAAGAGCTCCGGTCGGCACCACGCACGGATGCCCGCTTCTGCTCCCCCGGAGGAGCCCGGAGCTCTGGCTTCCTGTCCGGAGCCCGGAGCCAGTCGTCAGCCTTAGAGCCCTGCCAGAGCGCCGCTTCGACGGCTGGGCGGGCCGGGACCGGGCGGTCACCGAGGGGTCCCCGGATCCTTGCTGGCGCTGTCCACGTGCCCTAAACTTCACGCTATTTAAGGGTCTGGGTTTGGTCTAGGAAACTGCATTTCTAGAATGCACTGAAAATTATGTTTTGTGGCATTTCCTATCTGAATCCCAAGTCGCCTCCTCGATCAAAGTAACAGAACAGCGGCGGCCGGGAGCCCGAGGCCCGCACCCAGCAGGAGGAAACCGGGCGATCACTAGCGCCCCAGATCCCTCCTTCCCGGGCCTGTAGGGAGTGCTCCCTCCCCCGGACTCCGCTGGCACCGCCCCCCAGTTTAGTACAGATTCGATAAAACAAGTTTCCATGGTAAACCCATCTACCGGGCCAGGCTGCGTCAGCACATTCCCAGTGCCTACCCTTCCGCATCCTTGGAATGCCCCCCCGAGGGGGAAACCGAGGCTTCGGGGGTAAACGAGCTCACCCTGGAAAGCGCGGCGCCAGGATCTCAGCTCCGGGCACACCCCGGGCCTGCCACAGGTTCCCCCGGGCGTTTCCTCAGCCCTCCGCAGGACACCTGTCCTTCCTCAGCCGCCAGCCCCGAGGTTAGCCCCCAGCGTTGCACACCCTGCTCTCTATGCCGTGGTCACCCCGCTCTCCGAGCGCAGCGCGTGGGAAACCGGGGGCCGCCTGCTTCACTTCCGTGCCCAGCACCTCACCGGGAGCGCCCCCCACAGTGACTTCCCCAGGACATTTCTAAATAACTAAACGCCAGGACTTCGAAGTCGCTCACGTGGTCGGGGTTTCCGTGTTCTGCAGGGACCTGCCTTGGTCCTAGCCCCTCCCAGAAACCAGGGCCAGACTGAGAAGGTCTCCCAGGGGTGAGTGGGGCTGTGGTGTCCACACCGGGGGGGTCCCCTCCCTCGTCCTCGGGAGCCGGCGTCTCTACGCACAATACCGGAGCACACACTCAATCCTCAGGATTTGGGGGTTCCATATTGGGAATTTTCCCACTCGCTAACATCTATCTGTGACCCTAAAATCAATCCTCATGGAGCTCTGGCGGTGACTCAGGGACAAGGGGGAGCGCTGGACAGCCTGGGCTGCCGACGCTCACGCTCCCTGAGACCGGGGGGGCCTCTGCCTGCTTCTCGCTCAGGCAGTACACAGGCTCCTGCTCGCCAGCCCATGAGCGCTAAGCTGTCTGCATTTCTGTGCTGAATTCTGGTGACTTTGCAGCTTGAAACTGTCCCCAAGCATGGTGCCGGTGTCTAGTGCCTGACTTTGAGACACCCTCACGTGTCTCAGGAAAAACTGGGCATGAGATGAGCCTTACTCAGGGTCGAGATCCCGGTTCATCAACTAGAAGTCAGCATTAAATCAGGTGTCTTTGCACAGAACACACAGGTCATCTACCGCCTGGGTGACGAAAGCGGTCTGACCAGGGGATCCCAGGAACCTTGGCCCATCTGTCCCCCGGACCGACACTTCGGTGCTCATTAATCCAGGGTCTGCAGCGTCTTTACAAATGGGACCGCCAGCAAGGATCAACCATCCGTCTCTCCTCCCGCAGCCGAGCGCCAGGACCGTGCGGCTCCTCCCAGGGTAGGCTCTCGGGCGACCGTCAGTCCAGGAGAAAGCCGACCGCGGGCAGAGACCAACCCAGAATTCCATACCGGGCCACAGACAGAAGCTGTCAGGAGCCCAAATACAGCAGACCCAGTCCCCAAAAGCCCAGGGATGGAGACAAATCGATAACTGGTTCGGTTTTCAGGGCAAACTGAGATCAAAGTCTTCAGAGAGAAGACAATTCGTAATGACGAACGTGTCCTTCCTGAGCAAGCACAGGTGCGTGCGTCCCATTTCCACGGTGCAGGCAACAGCGAGGGGCCCCCCTTCCCACCGACCATGGCAACAAGCCACGCGCCTCTTCAGACTCACCTTGACCTCACTGGATTAGTGGCAGGTGAGAGATCGGTGCTCAGCTAACGCAGGACCGCTGTCCTCGGGAAAAGTGTCCGGGAAAGAAACAGACCAGGAAAAGCCCACCACGTGCTGACCAGAGCCCTCGCTGCAGACCAAGACGTCGCAGATTACAGAAATGTGCCCTAAAGTAACCAACACACACAGACAGTGGCATTTGGGAGAAACTGTGTAAAGCAGCAGAAACGTGGAAACAAAGAAACAAACCATAAAAACGTAGTTCAATAAAACTGGCGACTTGAAGCAAATAAATGCTACACGGCCGTTAACGACAATGGTACAGAACTTTAATTACTGAAGAGGCACAGGACCGCCATGTGTCACCAGACTTCAGACAGGCCACGTGCACTACAGAGGACAGGAACCGGGGCCCAATTTTTGTAGAGGACAGATATACGGATGGACAGACGGATGGATGGGTAGATAAATGTCATGGAGAGATAACAGACAGATAGATGGACAGACAGACAGATGGATAGATGGACTGAGAGACAGACAGATACACAAAGAGTTGGGTAGATAAGAGACGGACAAGTGGACGGATGGATGATATGGATGGGTGCGTAGATGGGTGGATGGATGGACAGACGAATGGACGGGTGGACAGACGGATGGGTGGGTGGGTGGGTGGATGGACAGACAGATGGATGGATGGACGGACGGATGGCAGATGGATGGTACGCACAGGCACACAGATGGGTAGATGTGGGCGGACAGATGGACGGATGGATGGGAGGAAAGACGGATGAAGACAGACGGCTGACACAGACAGACACACAGACGACAGACAGGAGGTCTGGGCAGACTGATGCAGGTGGACAGACGGCAAACACGGAGACGGGACGCGCCCACACAGACACGCACATGCCCGCGCACCCACGCACACGTGAATGTTTGGGGACGCACGCCCCGATCTGTAACTGTTTCCTCTAAGGTAAGAACACGAGTGGTCTGTTGTGCTGTGTTCATTTGTTCTTTCACGTTTTTCTGCTGTGAACGTGTGCACCTTGCATGAAATACTCCTAAAATGTCGTAGGAAGAGGAAGCTGGATGGTGTGGTTAGCGGGCAAAAGGGCAGGTCTCCCCGCCTCCCCTGCTGTGTCTGGTGGCGCGAGAGTGGCTCACCTTCCTTGAGGCAGGGGGGGGGGTCCTCCGCACCCAGGGGTGGGGGGCCAACAGCGAGGAGCAGCTGAGGGCGCCTGAGACCCAAGGCCACTCGGCAGGCGTCCAAAGCTCTTCCGAGTTCATTCACAACTACGGGGTCTCGGGACACACAAGGTAGAGCCAGGGTCCTGAGGGCAGGGGCGCACACCTTCTCGGCCAGTGTTCGTCCCTGGCCCTTGCAATCAGTGCTCAGCCAGGACCGCCGCCAGCCCCGCTCTGCCACCCGCGGGGAAGCCTGCAGCAAAGCCACCGGCTTACAGGAGCCGTGGCCAAGGCATGGGTGCCCAAGGACGGCCCTGCACTGCCTGCAGATCCACACCGGGCAACTCTCTACACGGGATAAGTAAACCGTATTTCTCCATCTCCCCGCGGTGTCATCTGTGCAGCCCAGAGCCGGCGCGAAGCGAGGAAGGGGTCACGGTGTACAGAGAAGAGTGGCCAGCAGCCGCCCGGCCCCAGCAGACCTCGGTGAGAAGAGGGGCGAGAGGTCCGAGCCACTCGGGATACAGGGACGGCAGCGGCCGTGGTGGAGCGCACAGAACGCGGGGCTTGACCAGGACCGCGGTCATCACGGACAACCGAGTGCAGCCCGGCCGCCCCCCACACCCAGGAGACGCCCGCATCACCCTGGCCCTCTCCGGCACGCGCTGATCGGCGTCCCCAGGCTGGGACAGGGGACGGCAGCCACCACGCAAGGCCTTGCCCAGGCTCTCAAACCCTCCCCTGCTGGGACAGCATAGAGCAGGTGGAAGTGGGGCAGAGGGACGGGATGGCCTGGGTCCCCGAGTCCCTGTTGCGGCCAACATCTTCTTCAGCAGTCGGACTGTGAATAAGTACCCCGGCCGGGCACGGCTCCTCAGCTCTGCCTCTACAGTCGGAGGCCACCCCGACAAGCCTCAACGGAGGGGTGTGGCCCTCTCCGGTCCAGACCGTCTGCCCACGAGGGGCAGCTGTCCCACGGCCCGGCGTGTGGGCCCCCGGCTCAGAGCAGAACCCCCACGGGCAGCCGCCCACCCAGGAGCACCCGCACTGTGGGAGGTGTGAGAGGACGACAAGCTTGCGTGGTGGCAGCCCACGGGATGTGGCGAGTGTTCCCGACGGCGGCTGCGGTCACACTGCCCGGACCCACAGAAGGGCACCCTGGAGGCAGAAGGGAGACGGCAGGGGAACAGGTTCTAATTCTCTTTAAATCTCGACTTGGGCACGGGAACGCAGTGGGTATTTCCTTCTGACTTTTACTTTTTAAGACACGCTGTTGCAGAAGAATTTAAAGTTTGTTGTTTGTTTTTTAATTAGAAATAAAAACGAGTGGAGGCTCACACTGGAACACGATGGAGTAACAGGGGCGGGTCTTGCTGTCCTGTCGGAAGCGACCAAAAAACTCCCGAAACACAGGAAACAAGTGTTGTGCTGACGGCACAGATCCGTCAACAAAGGCCAGGATCCCCGAGACGACACCAGCACCCCAGGTCACCGCGCGGGAGCAGGGACGATGCTGTGTATGTGGGGAGACTGAGGCAGCCGAGCGACAGGACCCGTGCCTGGGGTGAGGCCCCGGAGGAATCCGCGGGGCGCGGAGGGCTCAGCCGGGCGCCGCCCAGACACGCGAGCAGACACAGGACAAGGTCCAAAGTGTAAGAAAGGCAGTAACAAAGGTCACAGGAGAAACTAATAAAACAGAAAACAAGAGAGAAACCAGGGAATCCCAGTGTGAGGTTTCTGCAAAGTTCCGCGGGACCCACCAAGCTCGGAAAGCAGAAGCCGCCCCTTTGTCTGCCGACAGCGGGAGAAGCAGCGTCCGGGGCGTCCCGGTGGGGAGGATGGCGAGGAGCACACGCGCCGGGGGAGGCACGGGCCCCCGCGGCGCCTTCAGGAAGGAGCGCGGCCCCGAGCGGCCCAGACTCCCGGGAGGGGCCTCGCGGTCCTGCAAAACCCTCCTGCGAGGACAGCCCGAGCCTGGAGGCTTTCCCAGCAAGCTCTGCCAGACACAGAAAGAACCCAAACCAGTTCTGCCCACGCTCCCCCCAAATACGGAAAAGGAAGGCGGGTTCCCGAACTCACTCTCCGAGGCAAGACGGACCCTGATGTGCCCAAACCAGACACGGCCATTCGGGAAGAGAACAAAGACCAGCATCCCCCCCATGAAAGCCAACCCAGCAACCTCAGTGAGGCCGACGGGGCAGGGAGGGGGCAGGGAGGGGGCAGGGGCTCGGGGGGGGGGGGCGGGGGCCAGGGAGTTTCTTCACAGGAGGAGGACCAGGCCGAAACTCAGGACTTAGGATAGGTGTGCCGTGCACAACGCTAACTGCGCTTCAACAAGTCTTTTCTTCTTAAGCGGAAAATTCGCGGGGACACAGGTCAGAAAAGGGCCTAATCACTGACTAAGTTTCCTCTGCAGACCCGGACACAGAACAAAGGCCGGGATGAACCTCTGAGCTCCCAGGCTCCTGAGACTAGAGCCCGTTCCCGCCAAGGGACGGGGCCCGGCTCCGCCAACTCCCCCGCCCGCCCCGGGAAGACGGCCTGACCCCACCTTCCCGGGCCGAGGATCCCCTGGGCAACCAGATCCAGAAACCCACCGAAAAAAGGGGCCCAAGAACATCCTACAGAGGGACAGGGTGCCTGGGACGCGGCGGGGGGCTGCTTGCCCTTTCTTGGCCGGAGATCTGCCGTAGAAGCTCTGTGCCCCCCAGTGGAGGGACAGAACAGCGATTCCAGAGTAAAGACAGGAGTCACGAGATGAACGGCGTAGGCCAGCCAGGCGACGGGGACCCCCGAGGGAACGCGAGAAGCTTCCTTAACTTCGTGTCTGCCAGGACGGACGGCACACCAGGGACGCATCTGTTTCAACGGAACCTCGGCGATGCCGTCCGGCCGCGTCCCAGGATTTACCCTCGAGGCTGCTGGCGGATGGGACACGTACAGAGAGAAGCCCAGGGCGGGGGAGGAGAAAGCGCAACTTGTGTTTTTCAGAATTAACTTCGAGACAAAATATAAACCATCGGAATGATCGATTTAGAAGATTTTAAGCTGTCGGTAAGATTATCATCCACACCGGTAAAGCCCGCTCACATCTGGGCACGTGGAGTCAGGGGGACCGGCCCCCTCGCAGCCCTGCCCTTGGACGGCAGAGCTCGGCCGCCCCGTGGACACCTGCTCGTTTCTTCCTGCTGCGACGCCCAAGGGAGGCCCAGCATCTCCCATGAGAAAGAGAAAACTCCTGGGCCAGGGGGCACCCGCTCAGCGCAAACCAGACTTCTACCTGGTTTTCCGTGATGAGATCCGTTTTGCGAATGGGGATTTTCTCCGCTTCTGCGGACACGTGTCATGCTGAAGCCTCACTCGCCGCAGACGACGGCCCTTGGGTCTGCCCAACACGCCCTTGTAGGGACGCCTGTGTCCCCTGCGGACCGTGGGCCCTCGCCCCCTCCCGCGGGCGGGGCTGGCAGAGTAGACTTGTCCGGGCTCTAGAACAACTCCGAGCACTTGTGCCTGGACACCGAGTCGGCCGTGCGGCACCCAGGCCGTCGGAGGGAAGCCCACAGCGGCCAGGCATCTCTACGGAGGGAAACTGAGTCCCGGGGCCTGGCAGAGAAGGAAGGCTGGTGAAGCAGGCCCAGCGCGCGGAGCCGAGCTGCAGGGACCTAGAGCCTTTCCGCCCCTTCCCTCGGTGGGGTGAAAACACGGAGGACAGAGCTGGCTCTCCAAACACCGGAACCACACACCAGCCACTCCCCGAGGGCAAACGCGGCTCGCGGCTGGAGCGGGGGTCCCTCAGAGCTTCCCCTGAAGGCAGAGCAGTTTCCTCCTCCGACCGCGGCGCACGGGCCACCCAGCAAGTGACGGCGGCAGCCACCCGTGCGCAGGGACCCCAGGAGCCGTCCGCCGTGCAGCGGGTGGGTCCACCACCGTTCTGGGAAGAGAGATGACCAGTACCTTGTATCTTCACAACAGTCCTAGAGCGCTCGTCAAACACAGCCGAGCTGCCATCAGCAAGACTCGGACTTCATCCCCACAACACGACACGGAAAATCAGGAATCTGTTTCAAGTAAGCCGGAGGCTCGAACGTCAACACGGCTCCCAAGGGTCCCGCAGAGCCCAGAGGAGCCCCATGGACTGGCCTCCTAGGGCTCAGGCCAGCCTCCCCGGGCGCTGAGAGCGTCCCCAGCGGGCAGGGTCAGGAGTGAGGCGCTTCCTACGAGCCAACAGCACAGAAGCGCACAGAGAAGAGCACCAGGAGAGACCCCACCGCCCACCCCCACCTCCCAGCCCACAGACAGGTTCCTGCTGAACTCCCGTGAGCCTCCTCTGCGCAAAGAGAAGTTGGTGGGAAGGGAGATTCTCCCAACAGCCCAGTCTGGGGAGCTCCAGGGAGGTGGGTGACTGTCAGGGGCTGGGCTGGGGGGCTCATCTCCAGGGGATGGGGACTGAGGGACAAGAGAGGGCTGCTATGCGCCACCATCCAGAGGCACCCGCGGAACACTGGGGTCCCCACCCACAGAGCAGGAGCACGGGGGTCCCCAGGTGCACAGCGCTGGGGGTGCTCCTAGCAGCTTCCCACGGAGCCACCGGGCCAGCCCTGCACTCGCCACCCCCCCTCCCCCGCCAGCAGGCCCGCGCTCTCCAGGGCTCCAGGGGACCACGTGCGCCCCGGGGTGGGACTGCACACAGGCACAGATCCCAAACCCGGCCGAGGATCAGCAAGCTGAGGCGGCAGAACGGGGCAGCTGTCTGGCAGGCAGAGCCCCCCGCCTACTTTGGGGCTGGGCTGCGCCCCAGGGCTTCCTGTCACATGGACGGTGGTCTGGCGTGGCCTGGGCAGTCTGACGGATGTCAGCTTTGGAGTCGATTCCCATGACCTCACAATGGAGGCTACAGGGAAAGCAAGGGGTTGGGGGAGGGCGAGCAGGGTGGAGGGCACGAGGCCAGAACCCCAGAGGAGGGCCGGAAGGGCAGAGATGTCATACTGCTTTAGCACTCGCTTTTTAATGATCGTGGGGACGAGCTTCTACTGTGGTGCTCAGCAAAGTAGAACATTCCAAACTGGAACAGCATTTCTACAGAAGTGCAGCCGCTGCTGGGGACGGAGGTCCTGGAGGTGGCAGAGAAGGGGGCCCGTGGACCAGAGGGGCCTACCGCAGCCCCAGGCTCCGGACCACAGCGGGGCCCGCGGACCAGAGGGGCCCACCGCAGCCCCAGGCTCCGGACCACAGCGGGGCCAGTGCGGTTCATTCTAGAACACCAGCCAGTGCTGCCAGTGGGCATGAGCTGGGGCCAAACCAGTCTGGAATCCCAGGGCGGCCACAAACCAGGATTTCTGAGGCCCCGACCAGGGACGAACCTCAACCGCCCAGGATGCGCCCGGCCGGAACACACCCCCGGAGAGCGCGGGAGCTCCGAGACCAGTGGCTCCGACTCATCTGTTTCGGGGCTGGGGGGCCGACAGGGAGGCCTTGAAATCAAAGGGACAATACAGGGTCACATGGTCCAGCTAATTGGGGGGTCAGGTTCTGTCTTTATCTTCCTATTTTTAAGTTCCCAATTTCTACCAAATCATTTCTTTAAAAATAGGGGGAAAAAATCACAGTGTATGAGAGCAGAGATCTGGGAGACATGCCACAAGGGAAAATTAAATATTTCTGCATGAGCAGTCTGTCACGTGACAGCACCTGCCAGGCCCCCACCCGCACCTACGGAACGGGGCCGCATTCCTCTTCATGTCCTGCGTCCCCACCAGGTGCTCCCGTCTGGACTGTCCCCTCAGTTTCCCAAAGTCTGTGCCCTCACCATGACTACCCTGGCTCCTGTGACCTCTATCCAGGGTCCAGTGACCTGCAAAATGTCCCCCCGGGGAACCTATCACAGCAGGACTGGGCCCCAGCCGGGTCCCAGGGTCTCCACTGGCAGCCTTTTCTGGACCTCGGTCTGCAGAGTGGCAAAGCTGGTGTGTGCTCATTTCACCAATAATCTGTGCAAGTCGGCTTCCTTGTGCAAGGGACTTGGTCGGCAGGGCCTGCGTCCGGTCCACCTCAAGGACTCCATGAGACTAAGCACAGTCTTTTCAAATCATTTCTGGGGACACCTGGGTGGCTCAGCGAGTGAAGCCTCTGCCTTAGGCTCAGGTCGTGATCTCAGGGTCCTGGGATCTCAGGGTCCTGGGATGGAGCCCCGCATCGGGCTCTCTGCGGAGCGGGGAGCCTCCCCCCCCCCTGCCTCTCTGCCTACTTGTGATCTCTGTCTGTCAAATAAATAACTAAAATCTTTAAAAGAAAAAAAAAAGATTTCTGAAACTATAAAATCCGTGAAGACAGAAGGTAAAGTCTACGCAAATGAGGCGGTCTGGAAACCCTGCGGGCCCAGCACGAGGTCACTTTGTCACTTTCGGGCTTGCCCTGGGCTGGTTTAGACGCGCGTGAGGTCCCCGCGGCGAACTCCCCAGGCGCGCGAGGCCCAGGACCCCGTCCGGGCTCCGCAAGCCTCGTATTTTACGGCTCTTTAGGAAATTGGCCAAGATGCGGCGGCAGAGCCCAGCGCCGGCCCGGTGGGCAGGCGGCTCCGGGGTCCACCGGGGCGGACCTTCTCCCCGGCCGCACACCCCGGCCGCGCCGCCGCAGCCGCCCGCTTCGATGCTGCCCCCGGGGCCGCCGGGCCGCGCAGACCCCCCGGAAGGGACCCGATCTGTCCCGGAAGAACCGCGGCGCGCGCTCCCGCCAGGACCCCGCGGCCAGCAGCGCCCGGGACCGGCTCCCGCAGCCCCGGCGCCCTCCGCCCGCGCCGCGCCGCTGGCTCGCGGTTTTACAACCGTCGCGGGCCCCCGGGCGGTGCCAGAAGGGGCCCGGCCCGGCCAAGGAAAGTGGAAACTATTTTTGGCATCCAGAGGGCAGCTGCAGGGCGCGGACACCGCCGGCGCCCGCCTCCACAGACCTGGAGAGCCCCTCGGCGGGGGCGCGTCCGGAACCCCGGGGGCTGCCCTGGGCCTGCGCCGCGGCCGACGGTCGGGGTCGGCCTCCGGGGAGGGGCGAGGTCCGCCCGGTGTCTGCGCCGCGCGGAGGCCGAGTGCGCGACCCTCTGGACCCACGTGCGCGCCCGGTGGCGGCGAGGGCGGCGGCCCCGCGAGAGGCGCGCCGGGCGGAAACGCGCCCCAGCCCTGGGCGCACCCCCGAGCCGCCCCGGAACTCGCAGACCCGCAGCGCGGCGGCCGCGCGCGCCGGGGCACCGTGCGAGTCCGCGGGACGCGCGCCCCTCGAGCCGGGGACCCCGGGGCGGGAGGCTCTCGGCGCCCAGCGGATGCGGGGGACGAGGCGCCGCTACGGGTCCCCGAGGGTCCGCGAGGGAAGGTCCCCCGGAGAGGGGCGCGGCTGCTGCGGTCCTGGAGGACGGCGAGGCGTGGGGCGCACCCGACTGACGCGGGACCGAGAGGCCGCCGAGGGGAGACGGGGGCGCGGAGGAGGGAAACCAGCAGGAGAAGCGGGGAGGGGCGGCGCGGAGGAGGGGGCGGGGAGGGGGAGGGGGGAGGGGACGGGGGGGAGGGGGCGACCCGTACACCGCGTCCGGGCGGGGCGGGGACGGAGAGGGGCGGGAGCGGGGAGAGTGGGCGCGAGGGGGCGCGGACACGCAGGGAGGGGGCCGGGCGGGGCGGCAGCGGGACTCCGACGCGCGGCCCCGCAGCTCCCCCGGCCCGCCGGGGACTCCAAGCCGCTAACAAAGGCAGCTCCGGAGGCCGCGCGCCCCGCGCGCAGGTCCGCCCTCCGCGCCCGGGCCCGGGCGGACAAAGGCCCGGGGGCCACTGCTCGGCCCCAAGCCCGCAGCCCCGCCCACCCGCTGTGGTCCCCCGCCCGGGTGCCCCCGGCCCCGGCCCCGGCCCCGCCGCACTCACAGGATGGAGGTCTGCGGCGCCACGGCGGGCACGGCCTCCAGCAGCAGATGCATGCAGCGCACCGTGGTGCGGAAGCACAGGCAGCGGCTCGGGCAGCCGGCGCCCGACCTCGGGCCGACCGTGGCCAGCGCCCCCCAGCCGAAGCACAGCACGAGCGCCAGCAGGCAGCGGCGCGCGGGGCCCGCGGGGCGCACGGCCATGGCCCTGGGCGCGCGACGCTCGGACGCGAGAGGACCGGCGAGGCCCGGCGCGACCCTGCGGGCTCCGGACTGCGCCCGCCCGCCCGCCCGCGCCGCCCACGTCCCAGCTGTGCGCTGGGGGCGGGGGGGCGCCAGCTGTGCACATGCGCGCGGCTCCTCCCTTCGCACCCTCCCCGAGGGCCGGGGCGGGGCGGGGCGGGACCTCAGGCCCGGCTCGAAGCGGCTGCGACCGGGTCCCTGCTTAGGGGCCGCCCGGCAGCCCTCTCGGGAGGCTCCCTGGTGCGGAGGGTCGCTGGGGCCCCCGGGGACAGGTCCAGGTCTGCACTTGGGAGCTGGGGGCCTCAGCCACCTCGCCTAGCTAGCTGCGCTCTCCACGTGTGTGCAGAGGGTCGGGGTTTGGTCGTTGTTGGCTTTTTTTTTTTTTTTTTGGGTCTTTGTTTTGTAGAAGCGGTTCAAGTGCTCACTTTGTTCCAGGCACGGTTCCAAGAGGCCTCTCGCTCGCTCGCTCTCCCTCTGTTTCGTTCCTGCGCTCTACCTCTCCGTCTCTCTGTCTCTTATCCCTCGCAGTCTGTCAACCTCCCCTCCACTCGCTCTGAGCACACACAAGCAGCGACACGACTGAAGACGGCCGGTCCAGCCCCTGCCTGTGCCCTGAGACCTGCTTTCTGCCCCGCTGGCCCCGGGGCACTGTTTGGAGCACAGAGGACATGGTGTGGAGTCCTGGGTTCAGGGCTGGGCCAGGTGGACCTCGCTCAGGGCCCTTTAGCTCCCTCCCTGGAGGACACACCTAGAGGAAAGCCCTGGACCCACCCCAAGTGGGACTTGGGTGGCACTGCCAGCAGTCCTGACGAGCTATGGAAAGGAGGGACGCCGAGTCACACACGTCCCTGTCTGCAATTCTGTTCTAAAGCTCTGCGTGTTATCCACTGAGGCTCACAAGAACCCAATGCCTGTGTTTGACAGATGAGGGTTGTCACCAAGAACCAGAGTCCAGCTGCAGCCCCGGTCTGCGATGTGTCCACTGTGCGGCACTCTAACCCAGGTGCGCCCCAGGGGGTCGGAGTGAGACAGGCTCTTTCCTGGGGATGGGTGAGCACGTGCCTGCGTGACACACGGTTTTCAGGGTCCCCATCTGGGGGCGGCTGAACTGCCCTCTGGCTAAAGACCCGCCTCGAGGCTTTTGTGCGTGTCTTTGAGGCCACTGTCCCCACTACCACGTGGAGCAACTTTCCTGGTCACCTAAGGAGCCAGCATAAGCCATCCCAGGGTGCTGTATACTAAGCAGTCATGAGCGTCCCCCACTGGGCACTCCTGGCTCCTCGCACCGTGCAGGCCATCTACATGCCCCCACCTGAACGCCCCACAAGAATTTCAAGCTAAGCACGTCAGCAACGTGAAACATGACTTTCCCTGAAAGTGTGTTTTTCCTCCTGAATCACTCATTTGATCCTCCAAACCGCTTTCCCAAAACCCCAGCCTGGAAGTTGTCCCCACCCTCGTCCTCAGCCCGCTTGTGGAGCTTGAATTCCAGTCCGGGTGCTGCTCATGGCCCGAGCACTCCTGCTCGCCGACCTGGCTTTCCTCAACGGCGGACAGTCCCGCCCCTCCCCACCGCCCCCCATCACCACGGATCCTCCCTCCCGGGGACCCTGTCTCCTGGGCCGCCTGCTGGCCCATCCTCCCTGCAGGGGACAGAGACTATGTCACAGTGCCGACCCCTCCCCTTCCCAGTCCAGACTTCGGATGTAAGTGGGCAAAGGCCACTGTGCACGAAACACCTTGGGCACAGGGCGTGCGGGGCATCCGGCGCACCCTGTGCACCCTGTGAGCTTCTCACTTCGGCTGCTCGGTCCCCGCCCGCTGTGGGGTTAACCGTACCGGCGTCCGGCAGGGCTCCTGCACGTGGGCTTTGACCAGAGGCTGACCTAGGTGTGGTGCTGCGGGGATTTTGCCGTCATCCGCGCTGACGAAGCACCTCTGTTGGGCCAAGCGCACTTCCCGGGCTTGGGGTCCTCGTTTCCTGCTCCTGCCCTCTAGAGGCCCAGGGGAGCCTCACGCCCCAGGCTCCTGACCTGCCCCAGAATGTCTGAGGACTTCAAAGCCACGTGAAGGTCAGCATGGCCCAGGACCCAGGTGAGGGAGCCCCATTTCCCTTTGGTGGCCACTTTGTAAGTCTTATTATCTGGCCCAAAGCCTGCTGTCTCTGTGCTGCTGCTGACCCAGAGGTGCTCTCGTGTCCGCACCAAGGCGGCAAGGAGAGGAGTGAAGAGACCCTGCGTCAGCCTCAGCCCCCTGGTGTCCGCGAACGCCCCCTTGCTGGCGGCTCCCGGAGACCCTGCTCATAGGGGGAGGGCGGAGGGGGGAGGGAAGTGGCCCGCACTCAGGGGGTGCCCGGCCCTGCGGGAGCTGCGTCTGCGGCCGGTGGACCGTGCTGGGGACCCTCCGAGTCCTCCGCTGGGCGGCGGGACCCCACCCCAGCCCCCCTCGTTCTCTGAAGAGTTGGCTGGGGCCACCCAGAGCCTGACGCCTGGAAGTTCGGGAAGCTGAGCCGTCCCTCCGTGCCGCAGCCCCCCCAGCCGGGGCTGGCCCTTGCCTTGAGGCTGTGGAGCTGGGGTGGGGGGTCAGGGCCAGTGTCTCCCCTGCTCGGCCGGCTGCTCCCACTCCTGAGAGCCCCCTTTGTCCATCCGGCGCTGGTGGGAAGCCCCAAGGCAGGGTGCTTCTCGCCCTTCATGCCCACAGGGTCCCCCCAAGTCGGCCGCTTGTATTTCCTGCCACCCCCTCCCAGAGTAATGATGTCAGCAGTCTGCCTGCCTGTCTCCCTGGCTGACGGGGCCCTCGAGGATGCGCATGAGAAGCGTGCGGGGGTCGGACCAGGACCAGGCAGCCTCGCACTCCTGGCCCCTCTCGTCTCCTCCTGGGTCTCCGTTTCCCCATCTGTGACAGGAGACCGGGTGGCAGCGGGGATGAGAGACGGTGCAGGAGCCGCCCGCACACAGTCCCGTGCAAGAGCGCCGTGGGCTGAACCCCCTCCTTGCCCGGGAGGCTTCCTGGGGTCTGGGTGGGCCCGGAGTCTGGGAGGCTGGAAGGCTGGAAGGCTGCCGTGGGGCCATTCCCAGACGATGAGTCAGGGCCTTGCAGAACCTGGCTGTGCCGGAGGCCCGGGCCTCCCTCGGCAACCTTCACGCCCCTCCTGGGAATCCCTCCCGGTGTGCGCCATGTGCACCCGCCTGGGGCAGGTGCCCGCCCAGCCCCCAACCGCTGCACCAGCTGCAGAACCACCCCTCGGACCCGCCCCCAGTCCGCGTGAGTCGGGTGGCTTCGTCCTGGAGGCCAAGAGCCCCCCGGCAAGGCGTCAGCAGCGTGGGGTCCTCCTGGCGGCTCCAGGACAGAATCCGCCGCAGGCATCTCTTCGGCACCCCTGGTGCTCCTGACCCTGTAGACGCGTCCCTCCCGCTCTGCCCAGGGCCCTTCTCAGTGCTCCCTGTGTCTGTGCCCTCATGCGGCCCTTCCCTCTTCCGGGCTCTGACTCCCAGCCACCCTCGCCGTCTCCTCCCAGCAGCGCATCACACCCACAGCTGCCTTCTCCCAGGCAAGGTCACGTTCCGAGCTCCCGGCACGGCCGAGGTTCGGGGGTCAGAGGCAAGCGGAGTCAAGTTCGGTGGTCACATCGGAGGGCCAGTCTCCCTCGTAAGCGGTCGCGAGCCCCAGCAGGGAAGGTGCCTGGCGCGAAGGCTGGTCACAGCAGGTCCCCAAATAAAGGCGTGTGGCGAGCCTGAGGGGCTCGAAGGCGAGGCTGCGGCGCTGGCCTCCACCGGGAAGGCCGGGGGACACGTGAACTGGTTGCTCTAGAATGCGGTGCCTGTCTCTTCATCGCCCGGCCCCTCCCCAGCCCGGCCCCTCCCCAGCCCGGCCCCCAGGCACCCCATACCTTGCCAATGGTCAAGAAAAAGCTTTTTATTTTATTTTTTGAAGATTTTATTTATTTATTTGACAGACAGAGATCACAAGTAGGCAGAGAGGCAGGCAGAGAGAGAGGAGGAAGCAGGCTCCCCGCTGAGCAGAGAGCCCGATGCGGGGCTCGACCCCAGGACCCTGGGATCATGACCTGAGCTGAAGGCAGAGGCTCAACCCACGGAGCCCCCCAGGCGCCCGGAAAGAGAAATCTCAACAAGGCTTTTTCTTTGGAGGGTCGAGTTCCGCTTGCCCGTCCCCCTAAGGAATGTACGTAAATTCCGTGTAGCTCAGGTGTCTGTGTAAGTCGAGCCACACACTTGAATTCAGTGGTTTTCTCAGATCACAGCGGCTCTCCCTGTGCCTGCAGGACGGGGTCTGGCAGCAGAGGACAAGTCCAGGGGAGTCCCAACTGAGGAATGCTGCTGCCGACCATGACCCCGGCCCTGGGCACAAACAGCGGGCGCCCGTCCAGCCTATCGACACACGTGCGGGGTGTCTTCCCGGGCCCCCATGTCAGTCGTTCCAGGAGGACACGCGCACAGGTGCACGGCTGAGCCCGGAGAGGTGAGGTGAGCCGACCTTTCCGAGGCAGGCTAAGGGGCCCTAAAAGAGCCACGGGACGTGAGGACCCACGCCGTGAGCATCTCCACCCCCTTCCCAGACCGTGGAAGGCAGGGGCTTTGGTAACCGCCCTGCGCCAACCTGTAATCCGCCAAGCAGCAGAAGCAGGCCGTCTGGGGTCCTGTGACTCTCCGTTTGGGGCTTGAGGCCTGGAGAACGCTGGTGAGCACTGACCCCGCGCAGCGAGTGACCGAAGCCCCTGGGCGCCGCCCCCCCCAAGAAATCCACAGTCTGGGGCAAACACAGGCTTCTCCGTGAGCACCCGGACAGAAGGGGACCTAAGTCATGTGTCAGGTGCACAGCACGCAGGGGTCACGAATAACTTAGCACCACAGTCCGTCCCTTCTCTCTGGAGAAGGCCTGCGTCACCTCTACTGCACGACTTTCTCCCCTCCCTCCTGGCACCCACTGCCCCCCTTGGGAAGCCCTCACCACCCCCAGCCGGTTGGCACCTCCAGCCCAACTTACCGGCCTGGTGAAAACAGACCACGTTGGTTTGCCAGGCAAGTTTCTAACTCTAGATAAGAAGCCTTTTGTCTGAAGCTCACAGAGCCCTACCCAGATGTCCCTGACCAGGTCGTGGGGCTGCCCCTAGAGAGGACGCTTGACGTCCCCCTGGGAGGAGGGCATCCCCCTTCACTGGCCAAGGGGGCAGCAAAGGGAAACTGAGGCCGTGAGAAGCGTGGAAATTCCAAGCCTCTGCAAGAGAGAGCGCTTTGCATAAAATGCCCAGTCTCTGCGAGCCGCCTGGTTGGGGGGGGGGGGTCTTGCTTCCCTCTCGGGGGGGGGGGACAGAGCCCTGAGGAGTCCCCCCTCCCATTTCAGTCCCAACCGGAAGAGGGCTGAGCTACACTGAGCGTGTGCTGGGCTAACCCAGGTGGAATCATTATTAGCTCTTGCCAAAGATGCCCCGTAATCCTTTCTAATAAGTTAAGCACTTTCGGAACAATAGCGTGGGCTGGCTGGCTGGCCCTGGCGGCCGCAGCCGGCTGACTAATGCTTCCTAATCTCCGAGTCTGCACACAGGCCCTGTAAACAAGCCTCCCGCCACCCAGTCGCCCGGGAAGGGGAAGGTCAGCCCAGCCTCGGAACGGGAGCTCAGGGAGCTCGGCGTGGGCGTGCACTCCGCCCTTCGAAGGAGCCGGGGGGCTCGTTTCATGAGAAAATTCCAGGGCCCTCCCTTGGGAGCTCAGCCTGACTTCCAAGGTCTCTGTGCACGTCGCCCGCCGGTGGCCACATGCGGCCGCACCCCGGCTTCCGAGGCTCAGCTCCCGCCTGGAGAGGCAGCAGCTGTGCCGGCACGGAGGCAGGAGGCCGTCCCGGAGGGCTGACAGCCCCGAGGGCGCCCAGGCCCAGCCCTGCAGGCGCCGCGTCAGTGGGGATGCCGCCACGAGGGCCCCTTCCCCGGCTGTCCGCAGCCTTCTCCCACGGGACCCCGTCCCGCTGGCTGCACAGGCCGGGTGCCGGGCAACCTGCTTCCAGGCCCACCTCCGACGCAGAGCCCCTCGCTGCCCCGCTGCGGACGAACAGAGCAGTCAGGAGGACGGGATCCCCGTCCCGGGGACAGAACCATGGGCACGGAGGATGCAGGCTGTGCATGTCATGCGGTCGGCACCGCACGCAGAGGGACCCAGGGCCCCGCTCCTCTCCCCCAGCCTGGCCTCTCTCAGGAGTCAAGCTCGCTTCCCCGCTGAGGGGAGGCAACACCCACTGGCTTTGGGAAAGGGAGTTCAGGCCTCCTGGATGCGAAGCGAGTTCACATTCTGAGCTGCAGCCATGAGTCTCCCGCTGGCAGGAAGGGCCGTGAGCGCTCTGGAGGACGTGGCCTTGTAGGGTCAGAGTAGTTGTCATGACAAAGAAATGCCGTGATTTCATACCCAAACCACAAGGCAGCAGAGCCAGGCTAGAACAGTGAGACTGGGGACCGGCCCTTCCTGAAGCCCTCACGTCCGGCCTCCCCTCCCCGGCGGGACCCCCTGGCCAGCCTGGCACCGGGCACCCCACCCCGGCCACGGCGAGGACACGGGACGGCTGGTCTGCAGACAGACGCGGCAAACACAGGCCGCGGGCGTGAAGGTCTCTGCACCCGGACGGGACACCTCCGCCGCGTCCTGCTTGCCTTTCTGATGGTTTTGTCTTGGGAGCTGCGTGGATCGGAACCGACACCGTCTGAAACACTGTATGGAAATCCATGGAAACAAAGCGTAAGAGCTCGACCGAGATGTGGCTTTCCTCTTTGACCTCCAGATCTCTTGGCCAAGATGTGGCCTGCCCTCTGGCCCAGAAGTTCAAGCCTTTCTGTCGCTCTCTCTCGTCCTTCGGGTTCGAGAAACCAGACCTCGAGTACCGGTTCGTGTCACTTCAGTTTCTCCCGCCGGCTCTCGCGTGTCCCCACCACGGCTCACTTACCGGGGTTTCCGCAGCCACGGCATTAAGGGAGTCCTGTCAGTGGCCGGGATCCCTGAGTAATTTCCTGACGGACGTTCTGCCTGCAGAAACCCTGTCAGCTCTCGAAGCCGCGGCCAGGAGCCACTGTGTGGGGCAGGAGGTCCGGAGTGCTCAGGACGGCATATTTCTGTGACAGCGAGGACGGGCCACGGCAGCCACGGACGGCGGCCCGAGGAACACCGCGTATCCCTCCCAGGCCGTGGCTGCAAGTCTGCGGTCAGTGCTCGGCCGGATCCCGTCTGGAGAGAACCCAGGTCCCGGTCTGCAGAGGGCCACCTGGCCCCTCCTCCAGAAGGAACGAAGACACGGCACTAACACCGTCACGGGGGTGCCATCCCCGTTGACCTATGACCCCCGAAGCCCTCATCTCCTGACACCATCCCACTGGTCAGGTTTTCAACATAAGAATTTTGGGGGACACAGCCTTGATTCCGTACTAATCTCCAGCGGACAGTGTAACCCGCTGACACCCGCACGCGGGGAACGCGGCAGGCGTCCCAGCCCTTGGCGCCTCTCACCGTACAGATCCTTCTGTCCACGTGTCCGGTTCTCAGGGACACGTTTCCGAGCCGCCCTAATACACCAACGAACCTGGAGGACGTCGTGCGGAAGGTAAGATGGGAAGGCTGGGGGACCTTGGGTCTCCCACGGCCGCGGATGGAAGCAGATAACGCCCCGGGAGACGCGCAGGGTGTCTGTGGCCTCCCCCGAGACTGTCACTAGAAGCTTCGCTCCGGGACGCCCTGAAGGTGTGGCATTCTAGCCAAGGATTGAACTCCCACGGCCTGTCCCTCCCCCGAGACACGGGGCCCTCCTGCGCGGAGCGCAAAGGACACACCGGCCTTCCTGTGACCCCGGCTGACCGGTCCGGGGGCTTCCCTCCTGTCCCCTTACCTCCAATCACCCCCGAACGGTGGGTGTGCGTTTACCAGAAATGGACGTTTCCGGAAGAGTTAGCGTGCACGCGTCAGGATTTAGTCGAGGGCCGAGTGGAGGTCTGCGCTATCAAAATTTGGAAATGATAAATGTGGCTTTACATGCGGCCCAGGGGCCTCAGCGGGCGGGCGTCCGCCTCCATCTCGGCACAGGTCTCCGTTCCAGGTTTGTCCGCAGCTCCTTGTGCCGAAGAGCGCTGGGGACGGGGGTGCTGCGGACGGGGGTCACAGGCCTTACTTCTGGCCTAGGAGCCCGCGGCGTGAGCCGGTGTGAGGTCAGTCTGCGGGGCCGGGGCTGCCGGAGAGCCGATCGCCGTCCCCGGAACCGAAGCGGATGTGGGCGGCACGTTCCCCCGCGGCAGCTCCGGGAACGAGACCGTGGCGGGGCGTGGGAGCCACCGGGGCGCCGGGCGCACTGCACACGCCGCGAGGACCCCTACGGCTCCCCCTCTCCGCTCTAAGACCCGTCCTGCTTCCCAGTCACCACCGCCCTCCCTGTCCTCTTGTCTTTCATGTTAATCTCTGTCTTTTTAATGCTGCCCACGCCCAACACCCCCACCCCCCACACCCCCACACCCCACATACGCCTACCCACCCGCACCCACACCCCCCCACACCCCCCCCCCACACCCATACACACCCACACCCACCACCCACACCCCCCACACCCCGCATACACCTACCCGCCCGCACCCACACACCTGTTCGGCTTTCAGGACATGCTGCACCAAAACACGGCCCTCGGGCGTCGCGGACAGTGAAACCTGGAAGAATCTGGGGACAGCGGCTCCAGGAGGGCCTCGGACTTGCCCCTGCAGCAGGTCACAGCCCCTCAGGGACAGGAGCCCAGGCGGTGCCCTGGAACGGGTACCCTCGTCTCCCCGGGGAGAGGCCCCAGGGCCGTCTTGGCCAGAGGCCTGCGGGGTGTCCCCCAGCGCGTTTCCCGGGGCCCTGCGCTGCGCAAGGGCAGAGCCAGGGCACTCGGGCCTCCACACTTCCCGGGTCTTCACTTCCTTAGCGAGGCTGCAGGGTCTTGCAAAACTTCCATCAAGTCAACGTGTGCTTTCCCCGTTTTCGACCGTGTGTCAGCTGCGCGGCTGAGAACCCGGGGGGGCCTCGGCCGTGTCTCCTCCCCCGCGGGCCTCTGCCCCGGGACGGTCACGCTGTCCTGCTCCAAAGGCCGTGCTGAGGCGCCCTGAGGGATGCGGGAACACAGGGAGACGGAAGGACGGACGGGGTCAGAGAGCAGAGCAGAGTGCCGGGACAGGGGCCCGGAGCGCTCCCCAACTTCAGTCGGCACCCGCCAGGGGCTCTCGGGGCCGCCCTGGGAGCCACGTCCCGGGCCACGGCCCTGGAGGAGGGACCGGTGTGCGGGGAGCAGGGACACGTCTGTGCCGCCGTTTTGCAGGGTGGATTCTACCCGCATTTATGACGGGCTTCGTGTGACGTTGACGCTGCTTTTCCACTTTGTTCGGAGTCTCGACAGCGACCCGTAACTTTATCGGGGTGTCGTGGTGATTGAAATATAAAGACAAAATATAAAAGTTTGATTTTTTTTTCCTTAACATGGATTTTTAAATATTTCTGCTGAGACCCTGGCCCTCCTGCGTGTGCCTCGCTGTGCTGTGGGGACCCGCCTGGAGGTGAGGTGGGGAGGGAGGGGCCTGGACCGTTCCGGAATCTTCCTTGAGCAGGGACCGTCCAGATGGCCCCTGGCCGGAACTGAGGGAAGCCTGGGGTCTGCTGGGCTGCTGGCTGGGGGCTCCTGATGCTCGGGGGGGGGGGGGCGGAGGGGAGGGAGTGGCTGGGCAATGGGGAGCCTCGCTTTCCTGAAAGGAGAGGGTCCGGGAGGTGACAGGAGTCTGGGCTCTGGATGGGGGCTCCTGGCGGCGTCCCCAGGGGCCTGGCCTGCAGTGCCTTCCCCTCCAACACGCTCTCCTGCCCCTTCCCCTCTGCTGCGTGTTCTCCTCCTACTTTTAAAGCCCATGGGACTGTGTGCACGACGCAGGCACCTTGGAGATCTCCAGAACCTTCTAGAATCCTCACTAGACTCAGGCTTTTCATTTACTTAACAGTGTTTTGGTGTTTCTATGCCGTGTTCCGCAGGATAGCGTAGACAAGGAACACGAGAGCGAAGGGTCCTCCCAGGACAGCGGTCTCTACTCTCTGCACCGGCTCCCGTCCTTACCCGGAGCCCGGACCACTCGCTTTCACTCTGGCTTCCCGGCCCCTCCCCTCCCCTCACTGGCTCAGGTCGGCCTCCTGTCCCCAGCCCAGGGGTGCTGCTCCCCAGGGCTAGCGTGGCCGACCCCCAGGGCAGGGGCTGGGCAGGGGTGAGGCGAGCTGATCCCCGTCGCTGAGCTCTTTATACTGCTCTGGGCACTATCCACTTACGGCATCACAAACACTGATTCACCAGCCTTTTAACCCATTCTAACCACTCTGGGGTACCCTACAAAGTGCATTTATCACCAATTGTTTAATCGTTCCTCTAAAATAGGACTTTTGGGGCACCTGGGTGGCTCGGATGGTTGAGCGTCTGGCTTCATTCAGCTCAGGTCATGGTCCCAGGGTCTTGGGATCGAGTCCTGTGTCAGGCTCCCGGCTCAGTGGGGAGTCTGCTCCCCGCTCTGCCTGCTGCTCCCCCGTTACGCGCTCTCTCTCTCTCAAATAAATAAATAAAATCTTAAAAAAAAAAAGAAATAGGGCTTTTGGGTTACTTTTATTTATGTGCATTTACAATTGTTAGTATATGGTAGTTTAAGACAGACTTCCGGAATTATTGGGTCAAAATTTGGATTTTAGAAGGTCTTTGACATGATGGCTCAACTCCTGTCCAAAATCTTTATAACAACTCCAGCCCTGTCGCCCTTCAGACAAAAATGATTTCTCAGTAATCGGGTTGAGAGACTTAAGTCACCGACAGCGTCTCGTGGACCCGCCACCTTCCGCTTTAAATCCATTTGGCCCTAAAGGCGGGGCCTGGGACGACTCGCCCCCAGGTCTGAGCGCGGGCGCCCCTCCCTCTCCTCAGTCCCCCTGATGAGGCTGGCCGAGCTGTCACCCGCAGGATCTCGGACGGCACCAGCCGATGGGCGCCTAGTGGCCTTCAGTCTCGGGGAGGTAGAGGACCCGCCGGAGATACACTGGGGTTTAACCAAGATTAGTGGGCCTCTTCCTCAAGTGTTCTGTTTTGGGGGTTGTGTCTATTACTAGGGTGTTTCTGGAGATTTGTTTTATTTATTTATTTATTTTAAAGATTTTATTTATTTATCTGAGAGAGAATGAGTGAGAGAGAGCACGAGAGGGGAGAAGGTCAGAGGGAGAAGCGGCCTCCCTAAGGAGCTGGGAGCCCATGCGGGACTCGATCCTGGAAGTCCGGGATCATGACCTGAGCCGAAGGCAGTCGCTCAACCAACGGAGCCACCCAGGCGCCCTGTTTCTGGAATTTCGAAGGGTGACTTTCACTGGCACAGATGAAGGTGAAGCGGGTAACTCGCTGTACAGCGTGTTTGGGCGGTAATTCAGGTCTCGAGGGTGGTCCTTGCCCACAGCTTGGAGGAAACGACGGGTATGAGGCACCCAGGGCCAGTCATGGGTGAGGGACCACGTGGGCCCCCAGAAGCGAGCTGCAGGAGGGGACATCGCTCAGGGCACCTGAGCGCCCAGGACGTGGCCATCAGACTCCGTCCGCCTAGGCAGGGTCTGCAGACCAGCGTGCGTTCCTGCCCCGGCAGACGGAGGAGGGCCCAGGGGCCGCCCAGGAGTAAGGGACAAGGGGCGTGAGCGCCGAGAGCAGCCCGCGCTCCTCCAGGATACCAGACGAGGGAAGCCTGTGAAGGACGTCGTGGGTTCAGCTGGAGCATGTGGACACACGGCCATTTAGGAGGACGTCCTATCACGCACGGGAGCTGTCCCGTGGTCCTGTCGGAGGAGGTCCCTGTTCTGGGGAGACACCTGCCGCCAGATGTGACGTGTCCTCCCACGAGCAAAGGTGGCAGAGCGACTCTCCGCACAAGCGAGGGGCAGGGGGCCTCCCAGAGTCCCGCAGGGGGCCTGAGACGTCTCCGGCCCCCTGCCTTCAGGGAGGGCGCGCCCCTGCCCAGATCCGGGGCGAGGCTGCTCGCGGGCCCCACAGCACTTCCCGACTCAAGTGAAGACACAGAGCCTGGGTAGGGATTCTCGTGCTACAAATGTGGCAACACCTTTTTTATTTAGAGTAAGATGTGTTAACATCCAGCATGACAAAATTTGTACAAAGTTCACAATTTAAAAATGAAGTGTCACTGCGACTCGTGATTCCACACATTTATAGCAAAATCAAAGTGTCCACAACCCATGCCGTGTCGTACAAAAATAAATGAAACTTCAGTTCCACAGAGAGCACAATAAATATTTATACAAAATTCTGTCTTAATAAATGATTACTTAAATTAACTTAGAAATGGTCATGAACAATAAGTTATAATAAATAGACTCTGAGACTCACAATAATTCCATGTGAAAGGTCAGCATTCTAATATGTGACACTTTGTGACCCTATATATAGTCGTCACAGATAACTTCTGATTTGATATTATGTACCAACGTTAGATGAGCAGCGGACTTGTGCTTAGAACCCCTTTCCATTGTACATCGGTGATAACGCGAAGAATCCGTAACTGATACTACCTACCACTCTACTAAAAGCATTACTATATCGGCAAAAAGCTGAGACACGACGCGGCGGGGGAAATGCATACGTGCCCGAGGGACCGGTGGGCCCCTGCGGGAGGCCCCCCACGGGGTCCCGGGCATCAGGGGACAAGAAGCACCTGGCTTCAGCTCTCGAAAAGGCAATTCTGAGCACGGCGGCTACAAGTCGTCGCAGCGCAGGAAGAGGCGCTCTCCAGGGACGCCGCTGCCGAGCCCCGGGGGTGACCTCGTCTGTCCCAGCTCGTGATTCAAGTCCTCGTGGAAAACGGTAAGCGTTTGTACAGTGAGCCGTATAAAGTGCCGCTGGGACGTACGTTTACTTATACACATATGTACACCGAGGTCGAGGATTGTATCAGAGAGTTTGCTGTGAGATCCCTGTAATCTCCCGTAGCAACATCGTCGGGTCAGCCGTGCGGGCTCCCCTTCTCCTTCGGGGCCAGCCTCGCGAGGCCGCTGACCCCGGGAATTGCACACCTCCGTACGGATAGAGAGGACAAGGTAAGTGCAAATAGTCGACTGGCACGTTGTGGGGACAATGACCCTGTAAGTCCTGTTCTGCTAAAAATATTTTTTTTTATTTTTACAAAACCCATCTTTTTTTTTTTTCATAACAAAATTTTAAAGTACTTCTGTACTTCCTGCATAACATCAAGACATGGAAGGAAGAGATGCTGTCACATGTAACTCAAGTCAACACCAGAAAACACAACACGCCGTCCTAGGGACTACTCGGAAGGGGCAGGGGACGCAGCGGTCAGACGCGGTCTGACGCGTACACATAGTGCAGTCACGGGAAGGAAACAATGGAACCTCCAAGCGTAAGCGAGTCTAGGATGACCTAGTGTAAAGCAAAAAAGTGCTCAAGTGTAGAGAATTACTTGGAAAATCTGATTGCATTCATTCTTAGAGTAGGTCGTGACTAATCAAACAGCAAGGCTATGCGAACGCCACGCGGTCACCCAGTCTCCAGGGGGAGGCGGAACAGGAGGGTCATCTGCGACGCGCTCTGCTGGGGACAGGACTGCCGGGCTCTGGGGACTGCCAGGGACGGGCCGGGCCAGCCTCGGCCCGGGGGTCCCACTGCGCTGCCTTCAGCCCCCCAGCCCCGCAGAAAGCGTGTGCAGCAGCTCACGGAGTAGGGCACCGCGGGCCTCACCCGGACGGGGAGAGATATTTACAGCCACGACGACAGTGGTCATTTTTAAAAGCGGGGTTGGGGGGGGAGCATAGATACTCTTAGATGAGCTTTGAACGTAAATGAGAGCACACAGTTTCTGTGAGACACACGCCATGGCCGTGATGGACGGTGCGAGGGGCACTGCGCTCTCGGGGAGACGGGGGACGGCTGCTCCGACGTCTACGGACCCCACAACAGGAACTCGCCGCGCGGCCCACCTCTCACCAGCCCCTGTCTGCACGGACGTGCCCGGAGTCCCACCACATAGTGCACAGCAGCGAACTTAAAAGCGCTGTTTAAGCTGCTTGGAATCTTCTGCCCGATTTCCATGGCTTGATGTTGTCTTACAACAAATTACTTATCTCATCTCTTACAGTTAATCCATATGCCACTTCCTTGGAATGCAAAAAACCTCACTTAGTGCCCCCACCATACACCATCCTCCTAAAACAAACGAACAAAAAAAATCACATAATATTTCCAAGCATTGTTCAAAAATAAAGCATTTTTTTTGCAACCGATTCTTGCTATGAAACAATATGCACACAAAATGTATTTCTTAATTCCATAAAATCCTCCAACATGAGGCAAAATGAGGATGTTTAAACAGTGGCTGCGAGGCCACCACGTGATCATTCAAAGCTGTGGGTTTGTTTTTTTTTTGTCCATTTCAGTTCAAAATACTAAAACATTTAATCACTAAAGCATTAAAAAGAATTTACACTCTATTTATTTTGATCAGCTCACCTCTTCAGAAATATACAGCCCCCCAGATGTGCAGAGATTAGCAGCTAGAAACGTCACATGGCATCGTCACACTATGTCAGCTCATATGAAAACGTACAAAATGGGAATGTATCCAAAAACTATTCTGCAGGGAACTATCTTTAAAGCAAGACAGAAAATCATCATGAAGTCTCGTAAGCATAACACTGTTTCAAACAGAAATGAGAATATGACACTTGCGGGTGCGTCCAGCAGCGCGGAGCCCGGGGCCCCCGTGCAAGCAAGACCCCGCCTCGGCGGCAGACGCTCACACCTGGATTCCTCGGACAGCGTGCTTTATGTTTTCCAGAAGGGCTTTATTTTCTGGGCTCTGATAACGGTCTTGATTTGTATACATGTCCGTCAAAGTAGTCACGTACGCATCAAAATTTTGTTCATTGATTGGATCCTACGAGATATTAAATAGTGGTTCATACACAACTTTGATTTTCTTAACAGGATATTCACATCAGCACAAAAGGGCATCCCAGCAGGACGCCACTGTCTTTACGCTATGGACACGGCCCTACCAGGGCCGAGAGTGGGACTCACCCCCGGGGTGCAGGGGCCCTGCCCCACCGACGCCTCCAGCGCTCAGCGGTGCCGTCTGGGGGCAGTGACCGCAGCCACCCACACTGTGGAGAGCCATGGACACAGAGACGGACATCTGCCTCACGCTGTGCAGTGCGGGGGGCCGCCAGGCGCCCGGCGTCGCGCCCCTAGTCACTTACCATGTGCGGCAGCTGGATATTAGCTAGACTGTGGATCAAGGACTGGCTCAGGCTGGCCAGCTCGTGGAGAAGAGACTCGTTCTGCTGCTCGATCACCTTGTTCTCCTCCTCGATGGTCTTCAGGCTGCTCTCCATCGTGGTGATCTGGAACGCACAGATGTGGGGGCCATGTAACACGAGGCAGGGCACGGTGTCCCCGTGCCAAGGAAAAACCTTTCTGCTCGAACAAAAAGATTTCCGTGGCCAGAGCTGTTCATTTGAAGGGTTTGGCGTTTACGCTTTGATTCATTCCACTGGAAAGGCCGGTAACTGGACGATGGGGCTTGTCTTTCTGGGGAGCGGCTCCTGGCTGCGTCCACTATTACTCAACGTTTGCCAGTTCTGCTGTCTGGCCTGTTAGAGGCTGACGTCCCCGTCAACCACTCTGACCCCTGGCCGAGGCCAACTCTCTCCAGCCCGGATCTAATTCTGCCGCCACTAAGTCCCGAACTGTAGTTCACTTGGGAGGCAGGTCACCGTCTAGGTCACAGGTGCCCGGAGCCCCGCGTTCATGTCCACGGCCGGCCAGTCCCTGCGGGTCCTCAGGTGACGCCCTCCTTATCTACAGGCAGAGGACCGGCCTCACTCCTGCCTCCAGGCGGGCCTCCTAGGCTTCCTGGTATTGGCCAGAGGGAATCGAGCTGTCCCGCCCCCCTGCAGCCCAGTGACCAGCGCAGACTGACAGCCCGGTGCGCAGGGCCACTGGAGGGGAGCTGCCCCGACCTGCCTGGGCCTCAGGGAGCAAACACGCAGTCAGGACACGGCCGACTGGGCGTGGGGACCGAGGACACCATTAGGGCCTGGGAAATGGGGAAGTAAACCCAGTCCCTCCTGGAAGTTGCCTTTCTCCTGAGTTACCTGAACCCAGTGGGCCCCCAACCCCGATTCTCATGGACGGGATCCCCTGCCTGGTGCTTTCTCAGGGGCCAAGATGTGGGGCTTGTGGGCGCTGCTGGCTTCACTTGGGCTGGGTGAAACAGACATACTCTGGGCTGTTCTTGAAAACAAAAATGACAATACTTGTCCCAAGAGCATCTCCTGGAGAGACGTGCACAGTGTTTGCCGTAAGAAGACACAGGTCATTCCACACTTCTGTTCTAGTCGGGGTCCCAGCTAAATTGACATACCCCGAAACCTCCTGGATTGGCCCCCCAGCCCCTGTCGCCTTGCCCCTGGCCCTTATCTCCCTGCCTCCAGGCCCTGTCTCCCTGCCCCCAACCCCTGTCTCCCTGCCCCGGGCCCTGTCTCCCTGCTCCCAACCCCTGTCTCCCTGCCCCAGGCCCTGCCTCCCTGCCCCAGGCCCTGTCTCCCTGCCCCTGGCCCTGTCTCCCTGCCCCCAGGCCCTGTCTCCCTGCCCCCACCACTGTCTCCCTGCCCCCAGCCCCTGTCTCCCTGCCCCAGGCCCTGTCTCCCTGCCCCAGGCCCTGCCTCCCTGCCCCAGGCCCTGTCTCCCTGCCCCTGGCCCTGTCTCCCTGCCCCCAGGCCCTGTCTCCCTGCCTCCACCACTGTCTCCCTGCCCCCAGCCCCTGTCTCCCTGCCCCCAGGCCCTGTCTCCCTGCCTCCACCACTGTCTCCCTGCCCCCAGCCCCTGTCTCCCTGCCCCCAGGCCCTGTCTCCCTGCCTCCACCACTGTCTCCCTGCCCCCAGCCCCTGTCTCCCTGCCTCCAGGCCCTGTCTCCCTGCCCCAGGCCCTGCCTCCCTGCCCCAGGCCCTGTCTCCCTGCCCCTGGCCCTGTCTCCCTGCCCCCAGGCCCTGTCTCCCTGCCCCCACCACTGTCTCCCTGCCCCCAGCCCCTGTCTCCCTGCCCCAGGCCCTGTCTCCCTGCCCCAGGCCCTGCCTCCCTGCCCCAGGCCCTGTCTCCCTGCCCCTGGCCCTGTCTCCCTGCCCCCAGGCCCTGTCTCCCTGCCCCCACCACTGTCTCCCTGCCCCCAGCCCCTGTCTCCCTGCCCCAGGCCCTGTCTCCCTGCCCCAGACCCTGTCTCCCTGCCCCAGGCCCTGTCTCCCTGCCCCCACCACTGTCTCCCTGCCCCCAACCCATCTCCCTGCCCCAGGCCCTGTCTCCCTGCCCCCACCACTGTCTCCCTGCCCCCAGGCCCTGTCTCCTTGCCCCAGGCCCTGTCTCCCTGCCCTGGGCCCAATCTCCCTGACCCCAGCCCCTGTCTCCCTGCCCCAGCCCCTGTCTCCCTGCCCCCACCACTGTCTCCCTGCCCTCAACCCCTGTCTCCCTGCCCCCAGCTGTGAGAGCGTGAGGCTCACCCCACTCCTGCTCGGGGAGGGGCTCTGGAAGTGAAGGAGGGAGATGCTGTCCTCTCTAATCTCTCCTAGAGCCATCACGGGTTGGCCGTTGCGGCAATGCCCAGTTAGAAAGGCCGGAGCTGGCTCTGGCAGAAGGCAGAGTCTGCGAAGGAAGGTCCTGCCCTGTGGGCTCTGACCCCGGCCTGGAGTGAGGGCCGCGGAGGCTGCAGAAAGCCCTGCTTCAAGACCTCAACCTTCCAGCACTTTCTGAGACAAGTGGGAGGCCAGAGCTTGGAAGGCAGAGGTGCTCCGGGGCTGACCGGTAAGTGGGCCAGGGAGGCCACAGCCTCGCTGTCCCTGGGCGCCTCGTGCCGCCGGGGGCTGCGGAAACGGGCGGGAGCCCTCTGCGGCGGAGCCGACACCGCGTCCCGGTGGCTCACCCCTGCCTGTCCGTCCTGACCTGCCGTACGCTTCTGGCCCTGGGAACCGCGCAGCTCAGCGTCCTCCCGTCCCTTGAAGGCGCTGGCCTGTCAGAGAAGGACAGCCCCCAGAGGGACCTCAGCCAGGACAGGGAGAGCACACAGCAACGCTTGAAATTCACTTTTGACACTGAGGTGAGCCGACGTCTGGAGAAGCACGTGTTCACCTTGATGTCAAAAAGCCACGAAAGGCCCGTAGCGACCTACACGGGGACAAAGCGACGGGGTGGGGGTGGTGGTGACAGGAGCAAGCGTGCCCGGGGGGGCCCTGGGGAGCTCGGGTCTGGCCCCTGTCCCTGCGCGGGCTCCGCGGCAGCCCCGGTCCCGGGGGGGGGAGAGGCCTGCTGAGCAGACTCGTTTCCCGGGGGAACGAGGGCGCTTTGTTAGAAGCGGGCGCCCGGCAGGCTGCGGCCCGGCACCTGCACAGAAAAGGGGCGCTGAGCCTCAGGGTGCTGAGGTCTGAGGTGTTGAGGTCTGAGGGCCGCCGCCCTCGTGAGCAGGACAGACGTCAGGGCCGGTGTTTCCCAGGATCGGGTGAAACGAGTCGCCGTGATGGGGGCTCCCGGGGGTTTGTGTGGCCCTGGAGTCCTCCTGGGGCCAGCACCTCCCGGGGGCCCCTGGCCACGGGCTGACCGCAGCCGCGCATGTGGATGGACGTCACGGAAACTTCCCACCTGTTCCAGGGGAGCCTTGGGGCAGGTGAACGTGCCGACCCCGTGACCGGCGCGGGACGGGGCTGCTGTGGGCGAGGAGCTGGGTGTGGGAGAGCGACCCCCAGAACAGTCAGGCCCGGGTAGAGAGCGCCCACCGCCTGGGCGTCCTTCCCACTCACGGGCGCCACGGGCTCCCTTTCAGGTGTTCTGGTGGGGACACAGCCTGAGATGCGCCTCCCCGAGCTGGGGTGCCCGGCAGACAGAACCGGCCCGTGGCAGAGCTGTGACCGCGACCTGGTGTCGGAGGCTGGGCCAGACCCGGGCCCCTGCCAGCCACACTGTCGTTGGCCAGGAGGGGTCTGCAGGGAGGGGGCGCACGGAGCCTGGCTTTCTTCCAGGATAGAAGTGCCTCGCCTTGCCTGTGGCCTGTGATGGCGGTGCCGTGAGGGCCTAATCTCAGAGCCCACGTGGCACCGGGATCCTGGGCCGCTCCAGGAAACGTGCCAGGGAGCCTGGGGCACTGCGTGGGACTCAGGGATGGGAGACCGAGTGGCAGCAGCTTGGCCATCCACCTTGGCTTAGCCAAAGGAGTCAGCACGTGTACAATACGAGGAGAGGATGCTTATCTGGCTGGCCATGGTGAGCACACAGTAGGACTATGCACCGCAGCCCCACACTCAGGCACCCAGTAGGTGCTCCGTAAAGGCCGACCCCCCACCCCGTCCCTGGGCCAGGCCCCTGCAGGAGCTCACAGTCTTCCACCCTGCCCGGGGGCCGGCGTGCCCTTGTCTGGGGAATGTCAGCTCTCTCTCTAAGGCAGTGACCACAGGGCATTAGCGCCTGCCATGTCCTGGGAGGAAGGCAGCTCATGTGCAGGGACAGGCGACCTGTGTTTGCAGCACTGCTCACCGACGGCATTTCGCGGGTGCGTGCACGGTGGGAACCCGGCGGTGGTGGCCACAGAGCACCCGGCATTCGGCAGCCAAGCCCCGGGCCTCAGCCAGCGAGCGGGATGTGGGATGTGAGGTGCAGGGGGCAGGGGGACAGGGAGCCAAAGGAGGGGGAGCACGTGCTCTGAGGCCGATGGCCGGCAGGCCCCGGGCCAGCACGTGCGGCTACAGCCAGGGGCTTCAAACACTGTTACCTGAGTCCTCAGTTTGATCATGTCGGCCTCCATCTGGGAGTTGGACTCGTTCAGCTCCTTGATTTCCTCGTCCAACTGCTTGATCTCTTCGTCGTTCTCTATGCCTGCACGGGGGACAGGGCTGCGTTACAGCTACCGGACGTGAGCGCGGAGTTACAACTTCTCCTTGCTCTTTTTGTATTTGGGAGTGACTTTGCTGGAAAAAATATATTCTTGGATTTAAAAAAAAACAACAAAAACAGTGACAGTTTGTGTGTCTATCCATCCCTCCCGCTGCCCTCCTCGTCGTCATGGCCCCTGAACCAGGGAGGAGACCAGCCGAGCGCCTGCAGACCCCACCACGGCGTGCCAGGGTGAGGTCTCCCGGGACGGCCCACCAGAGTCCCGGCCCCGAGCGGCTCCGGGCTGCAGGTGGGGACTGGCTCCAGCCCAGCACCTGCCTCAAGGTTCTGTTCCCTGTCTGTCAGTCTGTCTCTCTCTCTGCTGCCACTGGGGGGGATGTGTCAGGTGCCCGACACCGTGCGTGCTCAGGACCCCCTCCCGCCCGCACTGCAGGGAAGACCGTGGCGGTGGCGGCGGGTTTTAGGCGTCTTCCGAAGGGGTCTCCCCACAGAGGACTTCTCACTGATGCAAACTCCTCCTCCGTTTGAGTGGAAACGTGATTCCACTGACACCGGTGGCGTGGTGGCAGCCTCTGTGTGCCCCGGGGGCCTCGCCGGGTGGCCAGGCTGCTTGCTGGCAGCGGGACACGCCGGGCGGGAAAGATCCAGACCCAGCATCATTTTGGCCATCGGGTCTCACAAGGCAGAAGGTACTCAGGTGAAGAAGAGCAGGACGCCCGCAGATGCCATCACCCTTGACAAGCCGGGACACAGGTCACAGGGCACAGCCGGGACGCTCATGTGAAGCCATGGGACAGGCACAGAGCCTAGGCTTTGGGGTCCGGGGGCAGACGCCCTTCTTTGGTTCTGCAGAAAGAAGGGGCGCGGCCACTGGGAGGGAAGGCCCAAGACCCAGACCCTGCAGGGGCCATGTGAGCGGGTCCTTCCTGTTGAACGATCCCCAGAGACCCCCTGGGGACATACGGGCCCTGAGCCTGCCGAGTCCCCCTCATCCTCCCACCCGGAGGGACTGGCCGTGGCCCCCCCCGACCCCAAGCCTGGGTCTCGTGGCCCCATCACGGAGGCCCTGGGCACACGTCCCCGGCATGCGAGTCGCCATCAGCTGCCTCCTCGGAAGCGGTTCTCGGCTCCCAGGAAGTCCTCCAGCGATGGGGTGAGCCCTTCCTTGGGGACGCACTGTTTCACTGTCCCCTTCCTGCCTGTGACCAGACGGCAGCGGCAGTTTCCGCAGTTCGGAATTGGGCTGAGTGAGTTCCTGCACGTGACACGTGGCCGGCAGGACACCTGTGCCGGGGGGGGGGGAGGCCGATGACATCACTGCCGCAGCCAAGGCCTGAGGATCCTGATTCCTGAGCCTTTACCCCCGGTGGGGCTCGCCACGCGGTCCTCAAAGCTGCAAACAGCCCAGGCGCGGCCGCCGTCTCCTGCGTGGCCCCGTGCCCGGGCTGTGCTGTGCCCCATTTCCCAGCGGGTTCTTCACGTCATCGCTCTTCGGGTTTTCGGTCTGAACGACCCTAGACCATCTGTCTCCGCCGCGTGCGTGAGAGACTCCGCCGGCACTGGACCTGCACTGGCGCGCCGCGCGGTCTCGGCCCCCGGAAGCCCCGGCGCACGTCCTGACTGTCCCGCGCCCTGAGGTCTGGCCGCCCGTCCAGAGCCACGCTCCCCTGACAGAACGCCGCTCGTCTTTCGCTCAGAAGCTCCCCCTCCGGCCCTTGCAGGGGGGGCTGTTTCTCCGCAGGGTCCCGAGGAGGAGGGGGGTGCTAACCGCTGGCGCGCACGAACCACTGCCCACGGGAGAGCGAGCGGCAGACGGACCCTTTTCCTACAGACGTTAGAAAAGAGCGCGGACTTGTATTCACAGACGGCGGCTACGTGTGTCAAGAGCGGACGCGCTGAGGCTCGCGGAGGCGGCGGCGGGGGATCCTGCGTGGGAGGCTGGGGCGGCTCCTCCGGGGACCACCCGCTGTGGACCCTTAGTGTCGTCCTGTCGGGACATTTGATTTCGGTCGCTCCCCGACGCGAACGGTGATGACGGCTCCGCGCGCCTGCCGGGTCCCGGCACCAGGAGAGCGTGTGGGCGCCGGCAGTGGACACGTGGAATCCCAGACCAAACAACTCGTTTCGGGATGGGCGGTTTGGAGATCACCAGGTCATCCCAAAGCCGGAGACCAGTGGGGGAAGTCGTGGGTCTGAGAACTGCGACGGAGTCATCTCAGCCGGGCTGCTGGACGTGCTCCATCCACGGCGCTGGGGGGACGCGAAGCGACCAGAACAGCCGGAACGTCGACACCTTTGTGCCGGGCCAGGGCTCTGGCGGACGCAAGCTTCGAGCGGCTCTGCGGCGGGAGCACGTGGTCTCCCGGAGGGTGACTGGCATCTCGGAGGGCCATTCTACCGATGCAGATTTTTACGAAAGAGGGTCCGACAGTGACTACTTGCTCTTTAACTTTATGCGAAACCAACTGGGAAGCAGGGTCGGGGCCCCACGGCCTGGAGAGACGGCTCCGGAGGGCGGGGCACATCTCTGAGCCGCCCTGGGGAGGGTCTGAGATGCTGGGGGCTTGTAGCCCGGCATCTGAAACGTGGCGGACGTGGGATATAAACCCGTATCTTCCCACGTGACAGCTCCGCGATGAGAATTTTCTTAGTCCTTCCAACCCTCCAGTTCCTCCATTGCAAAGTGCGCCTCGAACACAGCGGGAGTAAGAGGTCACTCACTCTCCGAGAAGACCCCCGACTCAGCGGGACTTGCCAGGTGGCCGCTGGAGAAGCCTGCCGCACAGTCGGGTCGTCCGAGAAGCCAGAGACCCGCGAGCTCCGTGGGCTGCGCGCTCGGTGGCCTGAAAAGCGGCACAGGCTGCTTTTGTCCTGCCGACTCCGTGCTGGGAGCTGACAAGTCATTAAAAAGAAAAGAAAGAGGAAAAACGCGGCATGTGGTCTAGCGCCGTGGGCCTCAGTTTTTGCTGAATTAAAGAATTAAAAACAGAGTTCCTTTTTATGTCTTATCCTTTAAACTTCTCATTCTAAATTTAAATAGTTTCATATATCTCCAAAATCGTATGCTGCACAGCCTCAAATATGTGTCCATCCGAACCCGGGCCAAGACGTTCAGTCTGTAGGGTTCCTGAGACGTTTGCTGCGTAAGCCAAATGCCATCACCGAGCCAGTCTGCAGGTCAGATCGGCTGCCTGAGAGAGGTGGTTTGAAGCCCAATAAAATGACAGCAAAGACCCCATGACGCCCTCCCATCTCTGATTTCCCCTCTGGGGTGCTGGGCGGACGGACGGGCGAGCGTCAGAGGTTTCGTTTCTGGGAATCGGGAGCCGACACGGCTCCCCCAGACACGCTCTTGCTCTGCGCGCCGGCGCTCCTGGGCTGTGCCCACAGAGCCCGGCTGCGCAGGCCGCTCCTTTCGGGTGCCAGGAGGCACTTGCGCCCAACTCTGCGCCTCCCTCCCGCGAAGGTGGGGCGGGCAGCACACCGTGAGGGGCAGGGAGAGAGCTGGCAGGAAACGGACGGACCCTCCGTCCCCTGGGTTCAGGAATCGAGAGGAATCTGAGTGTCTGGAAATGAATTTCCTTAAAGCCATGAATGTGCACCTGCCCCTTGGACACCCTGAGGGCCCCAGGGCTCAGCACAAGGCCCGGTCCTGGAGAGGGGAGCACACCAGACCTGGGAGTGCAGACTGGGGTGCGGGGGAGAAAGCGGCTGCGCCCCGGGAGCCAGCGCCTTGGCCGGCTCACTGATGCCTGTGTCCCAGGGCAACACCCTCCTCTCAGGGCGGCTCAGTGAGAGTTAGACGTTTGTAACTGCCTGTGCAGGTGACAGAAGTCACAGTCCCTTCCTCCAGTGTCCTGTCTTCTACGATAACAGAGGAGAGCAAAAGGAGGGGTTATCTCATTTCCTTCTTGGTAAAAACCAATGAAGAACCGACACAGAGCTGAGGGCACGGACAGCATCGGGCTTCGGAGGGGCTGCTGCTCTGGGAGACCGCTCGGTGGGAGGGAGAGATCACAGCGACCTTGTGTGGGAGCAGAGACCAGACTCTTCTCTTGAAGAGTCAGAACGAGGAGGAGGAGGAGGAGGGGGGCGGAAAGGACGGACAAGGGATTTCAGAGCCTCAAGGACACTCAGAACAGCTCCTTTCCAAGCAGGTGCACACTCGAGAGAAGGAGCCGGAAGCCCAGCGCAGGGGCAGCTTGGCCGCGTCAGCTCTGCCGACCGAGTGAGGCCTCCTTGAGGTCCTGTCGCTCAGTGCAGGCCAGGATGGAGCGAGGGACGCTTCCGGCACCTTCGTTATGGATGTGTAAAAGCAACAGGGAGGTTCTACGCTCAAGATACCAACGAGAGCGAGCGAGAGGGAGACGGAGCCAGGGCAGCACCAAAACCAGGTTCCGAAGGAGGAACAGAGCTGCTGGGGAAAGCGGGGTGCTCACGCCTCGTTCCCAGGAGCAGCGGCGCTGCCCGTGAGTTGGCCATACGGGGCGCGAGCAATTCCGGACTGTCCACGTCCCACGCCACAGCCCTGGCACCGAACCAAGTGGGCTCCGGGCTTAGTAAGAAGGACTCTGGTCTCCACGTGAAGGAGGTCTGCGCAGACGGGAAGCGACAGGCCGAAGCCCGGCCCCAGGCTCTGGGGCACGAGTGTCCTCGCCGCACACACCTGCCACAGAGAGCCAGGCTCCGGCCCTGAGCCCTGAATCAGGCCTCCTGTGTCGGGGTGCAAACCGGTGGGCGTGTGGTTCCCCACGGGACGGGACGTCCTGGCGCCTCCCGGGAGGCGGTACACACCACCGTTCTCATCCACGAGGGCTCGCCGGTTCCGAGAGCTGCCGTGCCTGGCACTGCCAGAGCGAGGGCTCTGGACTCCTCTGCCCCTTGGGAAAGACATGGCCTCTGACCCCCTGAGCTGCGTGTCCCACGACTGCCCGCCCAGGAGACGGCCCCTCCTCGGAGTGTCCATCCGCCAGTGTTTCCTTCCCGCTCCCGCTCTGCGAGGACAGCCCCGCCCCCGGCTGCCTCCTTCCCAGACAAACTAGAAGCTGACCGAGCGGACCCACTGGCCCATGGAGTCTGTGTGGATGCAGGGCTGTCTGGGGCGACGGGCCGCGCCAGCTGGGCTGGAAAGAGTCTCGGTGGCGGTTTCTTCCTGGCCACGAGTGCTGCCCTGTGACGGCCCAGAGCAGTGAGGGTGGGCCTGACGTCTCACGGCGGCGGCCCCATGTGGGGCCTCGGGCCTGCGGTCACCCCAGGGGTCCCAGAACGTCTGGGGGCAGCGCTCCCTCTAATCGGGCTCTGCCCTCTGGCACCAGTGCCTGTCGACCAGAAGCCGGGAGGCTGGTGTCCACGCCGGCAAGATGCAAACACTGTGGCCCGGGCCATCTTCCGTCCGTGGCCAGCCGCGCAGGAAGGGCTGTTCAGTGCAGGCCACGCCCAGAGGCCCGGAGCTGCGGTCAGGACCTGTCATGATCATCGGGGGGCCCAGACCCCCTGGCCTTCCTGCGAGGGCGGCGGCCTCAGGTGGAGCCTGAGCGCCGGAGGCCCGGGTCCACGGGGGCGGAGCTGGGCACGCAGCTCCAGGGATGGGTGCGGGGACTTCGCCCAGGCGTGACCCAGGCCCCGCGGTGCTCGCTGCTCTGACGAGCCCACAGGGAGGGCGGCGCTTGCTCTGGGTCTTTGGCACCCCAGCTCGCCATCGGCCGGCCCCGCACCGGTCAGCCCGGCCCTGTGCTGGCTCCCGGCTCCCAGCGGCTTCCGAATGCTGAGGAGGGGTCCCCGCTCCTGCCCTTCAAGGCCCTGTTTGCTGCGTGGTTGCAGGGTATGCTCTTTCTGCAGTCCCCAGAGTGACATCCCCCGGGGTCTCCCCAGCACCCAGTCAGCTGCGCCCCCTGCCCTCCCCTTGTTTTCGTCGGCCCATCCGTGCTTACGCTCGCAAGGGGTCTAGTTCTGCTTGAAGACACCTTCCTTAGCACATAGTGTTGAACCACAAACTCTGACCTCATGGCCAACAGCACACGACTCAGTGTGGACAGGGCTCGCCCAATACACCCGTGTCCCGTGGGTGCCACACAGCCCTGGTGCAAGGAGCACTCACCCCCACCACGTGTGGGGGCCTTTCACATGGAACTCACCAATAAAAGCCACAAAAATTTGGGAACAGTCCCATTTAGGAAACCATGGAAAGGACCCTGTTACGGGATGAGCATGGTCTGGTCCCCTTAGCCGGCAGACCCACACTTCTCCCGCCCTGCCACACCCCAGCGACCATGACAACAGAGGAACTCTGGCAGCAGGGGGGCTCACAAACGGCCCTCCTGGGGGACCTGCGTTCCGCACCCTGGGGGACCCACGCTCTGCACCCCGGGCACCCCACGCTCCGCACCCCGGGGGACCCCAAGCTCCGCACCCCGGGGCACCCACAGGCACGTGGTGGGAGGGGTGCTTGCAAGTGGTCAGGACTGGGAAGCTGAGCACGGAGGGGACAGGAGTGCGTCCTGGACTCAGGCCCTGCAGGAGGACCTGGGGGCCGAGACACAAGGGGGGGCTGCCGGAGTTCTGGGGAGCAAATCCCTGAGACTGTTAAGGGTCCCGGCGAGTGATAAGTTTGGGGATGCCCCCCTCCCAAGCCGAGGGGACTGGCTTCTTAGTTGTGGCCGGAATGACCCAGCTTTCGAAGTGGAGACATCGCAGCCGTAGGTCTGTGGGTCCGGGGCTCTGGCTGCGCCCGAGGAGACGGGGCCCAGGCCGCGGCGCCCAGCGGGCAGGGCGCTCACCGTTGCTGGCCCGCTGCCGGATGGTCAGCATCTGCTCGCCCGACAGCTTCGCCTTCTTCATGGCTGACGTGGCTCGTGGGCATCCCGACAAGCTGGGGACAAGACAAGGCGGCATGAGTTGGGGGTCTCGGGAGGACCCCAGCCCTGCGGGGAGAAGAGGCGGGGCGAGGAGCGCCACGCAGGCGTTTGGTCAGACTGGCCGCTGGCAAAGGGCCAGCGTGGTGGACGCGGCGTGGCCCGCTCCCCGCGCACGAGGGCGGCTGCGTCTGCCTGTGGGCTCGGGGCAGTTCTGGGGGGACACAGACCGGTTGGGGCCTCCGTGGAAATCGCGGCAGCTGGGCTCCGGGGCCGGCCAGAGAGGACGCCCCTTCACCATGTGCTCCTGGGGCCGCCTGGGGTTTGGAGGGAGCGACTCTCTGGCCTTAGAAGTCGTCCTGACTATGGAAAGTGCCAGACTTGCACAAGGCCTGGAGGAAGATTGGATTTTAAACATACAGTTGCAGGAGGACCGGGTGATGAGCTCGGCCCAGACTTAGCCCTCCTGTCACAGCGCATGCCCAGCTTCTCCTCCCCTCCTGCCCCAGTACATTATTGGGGGATGGATGCAGGTGGAGAGACAGAATCCCACTAGAATGATCTCACTTGAATCTTTAAAACCCATTTGCCACCGACATCAAAGTTGCAGCCTCTTTGCAGACGTCCCCGCTGCCCGCACGTTGCTAACACTGGGCCCCCTGCGGGGGTGCGCTCTGCCCTGGGTACGGGTGCGAGCATCTGACAACTGTGTTCCCAGGACGGCTCCCCCGTCCTTCCCTTTCGTGCCGTGTATGCGTGGAGAACGATTCTGCACCCTGGACACCTCCCACGGCCCCGAGCCTGGGCTGCATCACACCTGCGCCTGGGGGCTGCCCCTCACCGGCCACCACCTGAGGGCACCCCCAGGGGACCCCCGGCCCTCGTGACATGGAAATGACACACATGCCACGGCTGTGTGTCCAGTATTACATGTATGTTTACATCCTACATGTTTCATCTGTACCTAAGTGCCAGGCGGCCCCTGGCCACAGCTCTGCGGTGCTCTCGGGGCTGGTCTACACCTGTGTCCACCCAACGCCCACCACAGTGTGGATTACATGGTTGTCAGCAATACAAGTATTGCCTACGTCAATGCACGGAGGCTTCCTAAATACGTTCACGCAGATTTCCTCTCACGGTTCATAGCAACGTCCAGGTTGTCTCTGATAGGCCGTCGGTGAGAGGCTTGTGTCTGGGAGCTGCTCCAGAGGGCCCCGGAGAGGCTGAGTCATCTCTACCCCGGTCGCTCTTCCCGGGCCCCTGCGGCTGGGAGCCGAGTCTGGGATCTGCGTCTGCTGGTGCTGGTTCTGGACTAACGGGTGTCAGTCCCCCAGCACTGTCAGGTCCCTCTCTTCTGCCCACCTCCCCCGTCTTCTCAGGACTCTGTGCCCCATGTTGGCCAGTGCCGTTGGTTGGTGTCTGCGTCTGCCCCGCAGCCCTGCTGGCCTGTCTCCGGCCCCCGACTCTCGGGACACCACCAGTGGCCCCGGCCAGTTGGCAGCCTCGTGGTCTTTCCTGTCTGTGACCATCGGGGCTGCTCCCCAGGGGCCATGTCCTTCTGGCCCTGTCCAGCTGCTCCCTGTGCTCGGCCTCTCCCCGCCTGATTCTCTGCCCTGAGAAGAAGGTGGTCAGACGTCAGTGATGCCGCGGTGGGTGGACGCAGATCTGCGAAGGGGAGGGATCAGTAGAGTGAAGCCGGCGGAGGGGACGCACTCAGGTCCTCCCGTGGGTACCCAGGATGCCAGCCCCAGACCTGAGCGCGACAGCGGCCTCTGAACACCGTAGCTTCTGGAGCATGCTGACCTGCAGCACCCGGTTTGATCTTCCCTTGTCTCTCTCGGGTTTGAGATAACAAAAGGACGGGCCAGGGATGCAGAGGGTGGCGTCCTTCCCAGAGACACTCCCTGGAGCTGGGACACTGAATCGGGGCAGAGACAGGCCCAGGGAGCAACGTGCTTTGTTCAAGCCCGCCCGGGCTCAGGGACAGCACGGTCCACATGGGTCCGATGAGGAAGGGCCCCCTGGCACTGACCTGGGTGCCGGGCAGGTCCGTGGGCTCCCCTTGGGGCTTGTGCCGACCTCGCGTCGTGGTGTGCTGGCTCCTGGGGGCCCGGATGGCTGCAGGACTCACGCTGTCCCCTTTGAGGTGTGGACCCCGAGTGCTCAGGGTGTTTCCCTGGGGACCCAGTAGCCGTTCCGGAAACTCCTCTAAGTAAAACTGCTCTGAGTGGGGATTTGGAAAGATGCAGCTAAGTGGTGGCCCCGAGACGTCCAGCTCCAGCCCCGGCACCCGGGCCAGGGTGGGCTGCAGGCAAGTGCTTCAGAAGGACAGAGGGAGGGAGACCTTCGGTCAGGACCCGGCCCACAGGACCTCCTTCAGGACAATCTTCCAGCTGGAAAGAGTGAAATAAGGGAATGTTTCCGGGAGGCGTGGTTATAAAGGTGTGGGGGCAGGGGTTCGTCCACGGGAGGGCCCCCGGGCTTGCGAGCAAGCTGACAGCTGCCGTCCGGAGGCTGTGGCCACCCGGGGAGGCTGGGGGAGACGTTTCGAGGCGCAGGCCTCAGACAGACTGGGTACAGTGGTGTCGGCGGCTCACGTCTCACTTGCAAGAGAGCAGGTCTGGTTGGTGCCACTGGGCCCGTAGCGCAGACGCCTGCTGGCCCTGAGTTACAGTCCCACCCGCTTCCGCAAGCCCGCTTAAGGGACAGGTGTGGCGTGCGTGGCCCGATGCCAATGCCACAGGCGCCAAGCCCCTGCTTCCCGGCACTCGGGTGTTTCAATTCCCCAGTCCAAAACCAGTGGGAGGGACACCCAGTGGGAGGGACACATGGCGGGAGGGACTACCCAGCGGGCGGGTCAACCTGCAGGACGGCCTGGGGACAGTGTCCCGCGCCCAGGGCTGCTTCTCCTGCTCTCTCCGTGCGCGCGGACCGCCATTCTTCCTCTCTTCTCCCACCTGCTGGAGACTCCTGTTAGCCCGCTAGGCTAGCAAGCCCTAGGGATCCTTCTCTAGGTTTTAAAAACTGTCTTCTTTTCTCATTTTATAATTTAAGAGAGATTTCCTCAACTTTACCCTCTAACCTTCCAACTGAACTTTTTATCTCATTTGTCTTTGTTTTAAAGAGAACTTGTTCCTCTGGTCTCTCTTGGGCTGCGAGGGGTCCGTCATGTTACTCCGCTTGTGCTCCTTTTCTATCTGCCGACAAATTAAAAAAATTCTCTTTCCTGAAATGTCTGTTTTCTCCGTCCTTTTCTTTGTTAAATCTGCTTTGCTTTCTGCCAGTGTAACTTAGTGCTTCCCTTAAATGGCGGGTCGTCCTGGGCTGTTCATTCCCGTCTCCCGAGTATCACCCACTGAGGCCTGTCCCGGGGCCTGCGGGTTTCTGGGGGGGGGCTCCCCTCCTGTCTGGAGGTCAGAGGGGACACACACGGGCTGAGGCTGTGCCCACAGCAGCTTGGGAGCTAGAGGTGGAGGACCTCGCCCCGCACGGGGCATTCCTGCCTCCCGCACACCGGGGTCCCCAGCGTGGAGCGCCCCTCCTGCCGGGCGCAGGGGCACGAGGCATCTGAAGCCTCGCTCTTCTCACAGAGGTTTCCACCTCCTGCTGTTCCCTGGGCTGCGCGGAGTCTCGCTGCAGGGTCCTGCGGCCCGTGTGCCGCGCCGCGCGCTCACGCCGGGCCTCCACCCCCGCCCCCCCCCCCCTCCCGCCCCGGCGTCCATCCGGGCACCTGCCTTCGTCTGTCCCATCAGAGCCGGACCCAAGACCTGCATCCCCCAGCACCTCAGCTCCCGGGACTCCACGCAGGGGACGGAACTCCCTTTGCTTTCTACATTTTTATTGTTTTTATTTCATGGGTTTATGAAAGGAGAGCAGGCCATTTCGGTGGAATTTTGAGATCAGTGGAGATAAATGTGTTTTTGGGCTGCGGCCCAGGAGTCCTAGAGAGACGGCTGCCACCGTCGGGCACAGGGCCGTAAGCCTGGAGTCCGCATCGACGGCTCCTCTCTCCCCTTCTGTGGGTCAGGGTTGCAGGGAGCCCGGCGGCTCTTCCTCCTCAGGGATGACTCCGGCCTCGAGCGACCTGGGCGGCCAAGGGCCTGGACTCTTGGTCCAGGGGACAGAGGGAACATCCAAGTGAGCGGCCGAGAGACAACGGCGCCCAGCCCCTCATCAGTGACAGAAGCCCCGAGAGGCAGCGCCAAGTGTCTGGTGGCAGGCAGCATGACGGGGCTGGGATCCACGGTCACAGTCGCCGCACAGCCCGGCACCATCCCCGTTTACCTGACTAGGAACTGGAACCTTGTTGAGCCCATTTGGGTTTTGTGCTGAGGGAGCTCGTCCTAACAGAGAGGAATCAGTTTTGCTTTTGTCTCTCCTGCTGCTTGTGAGCTAAATCCAGCCTCTGACATTGCCGTGGGTCCGTTGTCCCCCCGAGAAGACACGTGGATGTTTCCGTACCCAGAACCTGCAACGAGGACCCCACCTGCCCATTTGGAAAGGGGACTCTGCAGATGTGATCTGTGTGGACACAGGGGCCTCTGTTGCAGGGACAGCACTCATGGCTCCCAGCCTCGTGCGTCGGGGGGCCACAGGTCTGGGTATGTCTGCCCCGACGGTCCGTGAGGGTCCGTGATGGCCGGCCCACCACTGGCCATGGCAGGAGGCGGTCGGAGGAGCCAAGGAGTGTGGGTGACTCTGGAGAGAGCGCCATCCTCCTCCCTGGGGCCGCAGGGCGTCCACAGGCTGTGAGCCCCCAGCGGAGAAGAGCCAGTGCCACCTCCTGGAGGCCCACAGGGAGCCCAGCACTCTGCCCGACGCCTTCCCAAGCCGCTGTACAGCGCGTGTCCCAGGCTGGGTCCTCCAGTGGACACAGGGGTCCATGCGTGCCGCCCACTGGACAACTTTCCTCTCTGTGGGCCGTGTGCCCAGGGAAGAGTGTCTTGTCATCCTGGCATCGGTTGTCTGATCTAACATCCGGACCATACAGATCTCAGGGTGCTGTGGTTCCGTGATTATGTATGTGTTTGTTAAAAACCAGGGTTTCTCAGCATCCGACGGAAGCAGGGCAGCGTCCAGCTTTCCTCTTCTTGGGCTCTCCAAGACCGTCTCCCCACATCCCAAAGGTGGACTACATCTCCCAGCATCCCTTGGGAAGACTACGTCTCCCAGCATCCCTTGCAACAGGGGCTGCTGTGCCCTGGGTCTACCTGGGGGGGATGGGAAGGAAAGGCAGGTGCTCCCCAGAGCACTGAGATGGTCGATGGCAAGTAGCCCCCGGGGGAGCACTCATGTTAACGCAATTCCCTTGGCAAGTATCAGGCAAAACAGACATTCGGAAAAAGGCCGTCTCCCCACTTGTGATGAACTGTAAGGAAACTGAAAATAAAATACATCAGGTTCTGGGAGGAAAGTTTAAGAGGGTCTAGGACATGAGCTTTTTGAAAAAAATATTTCATTCTGGTCAAGCCCAGTGAAAGATAAGACTCAGTTCTAAGACTGCTGGGTAATTTTCCCGGGTTAGCCCTGGTGACTTTGATTTCTGCCGGACTGCGAGGTCCGCCGGTCACATGTACGCCCCACGCAGCCCCGTCCCTCGCCTGGCCTGGGGACACGAGGGCACCTGTGCCTCTGGGCTGTCACCGTGACTCAGAGGGCTAGCCTGGGAAGGCGCTTACGATGCCGCTGGGCACACAGGGCTCCCCCCACACGCCGGGCGGTGAGGAGACCTCTTCCGGGCAGAGGGGGAGGTGGGGGAAGAGAGTTCTAGGGAGGGGGAAATGCGCGGACGAGGAGGGATGGGTTCAGCGGCCAGCTGGGAGCAGGGGATGGTCCTGGAGACACAGCCAGGTCCAGGGGCCGGCGGGTTCAGGCCGGGCAGTGGGGTGCACCGCCGGGGCAGCCAGCCCCTCCCAGCTCTCTGCCCGCCCCTGCCCGCCCGCGTCCCTCTCCGAGTGCCCAGGTGTTTCGCCAAGGCTGCGCCAGGCAGCCACCTGCGTAGCTTTCTCACGCCCACCCGGTGCTGCCCGAGTGGCTGGTGGACACTCACCGGGTCCTGAGGACCGGCCCGCTGCCCACGCCCTCCCCGGGGCACCGGCCCTGACCCGGCCCGGGCTCTGACCTCCCCCGAGCCCCGCCCGCCCGTCCTCCCAGCTCTGCCGTCCCGGGCTTTCCCTGTTTCCCTCTTCCGGAGGCTGTGCCCCGCCCCCCAAGCCGTCTGACCCCTTGGGGGACAACGGCCCCCCACCTGCGTCTCTTCTACCTTCAGTGCACGCCTGCTTGCCCCCCCCGACACCTGCCCTCTGCCCTCTGGCCTATCCCAGGCCGGTGCGGGTCACTGGGACTCCTAGCTGAGCGGTCCCCAGCTGGGTTTTCTGGAAGACCCTGAAGCCCCAGGGAGGCACGTGCGGCCAGGGGATGGGCCTCTCGGCGGCTGCTTCAAGCAACAGTGTTCATTCTGCTCATGGCTGGCCTTCGAAGGAGGTGGGGACGGGGGGCAGCCCCAGTGCGGAGAATTGGGCGGAAAACTCAAGAAGTATTCCTCCATCGTGGCGGGCAGGAGTTAGAAAAACGTGCCATATAATCCGAAAACAAGGAACTCTACTTTCCTTGTTGCCGGAGTACTAGACACACATTCCAACAGAAATTTGTCTGATTTATACGAGAACGTATTTGGTTTTGAATGACTTATTTTTCATTTTAAATACTGCTTTTTTAGAAGACTCAGCCAAATCTTAAGATAAAATAAGACAATTTCTATGTCCTTTACAGCGGCCCTGTTCATGACACAGACTGGAGCCCCCCACCTCCCTTACAGGGTAGAGAGTGTGGACCCCAGCCTCGAAGGAACAAAATAAACGAAACAGTTTCACAGCCTGTGGGGACGGGGGGCGGGGCCCACAGAGCTCGGTGGTTCCTACTGTGCTCGTGCCCGGCTGCCTCTCAGCCATGACCTCCCTGGGGAGGACACCGGGGACGGTGGCTCGGTGGGCGCGGCAGCCCCAGACCCATGCTCCGGCTTCCTCTCCTGCGTCCGTCCTGGCGCTGCCCGCCACGACCCCTGACCCCTCCGGAGCTGCCGCGTTTTGGCGGAAAGAGCAAGAGCAGGAAACTTCTGGGTCGGTCGAGTCTTTCCTTCTGACTCTGCACCTGCTGTTTTCACAGCCCTGGGGGTCGCAGGAGGAGCCCCGCGTCTCAGTGCACCAACGGGCTCTTCCTGGGGGCCCCTCCTAACCGAGCCTTGGAGTTTGGGAGGACTTCGCCTGTCGTTCCACACAGCAGGGCCCCAGCCCCCTAGGGATGGGTCTCTGCACCCTTGGCCAGGTTCTTGCCCGGACGACTGTTCGCACACCTCTGGGGAATCGTGGTTCGCCTGCCAACAGCGCACGTGAAAACAAGGGGGTGCGGTTCAGCCTTCTGAGGAGGGACGTGCTGCCGCCTGCCGCCCATGGGGGACACCGTGCCCAGTGAGATGAGCCGGACGCAGAAGGACGGACCGCAGGATCCCGTTCGTCGGAGGTCCTGGAGGGGACCCGAGGTGTGGGAGCAGAAAGCCGATGGTGGGCACCAGGCGCTGGGGGAGGGAGTGGGGAGCAAGGGTTTACGGGGACAGAGCGTCAGTCTGGGAAGACGGCCAAGTCCTGGAGTTGAGTGAGTGACATCGTGAGTGACCTCAGTGTCACAGAGCTGTGCGCCCCAAAATAGTGAAGATGGGAAGGTGTGTTTTTACCACAGTGGAAACAAAATGCCGTCAGCTCTGCTCTCGGTGCCGCTCGTCCCCTTTCCCCACACGCCCCTGGCCTGTTTCCTCCAGGCACAGTCACAGCCTACAAACATGGGCTCCACCCCCAGCCCCTGGGGCTCAGAGCCCTAACCCTACAGGCACACCGAGGCAGCCCTTCCGTTAAGTGCCAGCATCCCATCTGTGGAGCTCGACCGGCCATGGCAGGGCCCCCTCCTCGGACGCCCTCTGAATGCCCTGAGAGGTCCCCTGGCCCCGCCCCGTGCAGGCAGGAGGGCGGGGCCACAGCCAGAGCCCCGGGCTCATCTGCCCCAGCTGGTGATCCTCCTGCGGGGCAGGCGTCCTGGGTCACCTCCGGGGACCTCCGGGCTCCGGCCGGGGTCTGGGCCAAAGAGGGAGCCTTCCTGGCCCTGGGGGCCCGTGGCAAACCCCGGGGGTAGGGTCAGTGTCTGCACACCAGGACCTGGGCCGTCCCAGTACTAGCCTCGGGATCTGTTCGAGCACAGAGACAGAAAGGGCGCTGAGTGTGCCCTGAGCGCGTGCACCTGTGCGGGGCTGCGTGGGCCTCTGTTCACGGCCGTGTCTCGTGGGAGACACGAGGGCCGCAGGCTGAGAAACGAGGTCGGGGAAAGACGTTCTTGCTTCCTTTTGGGCTCACTGACCCCGTCTGAGTTTCCTACCTGAGCAGGGATTCCTTTAACAATTAAAAATTGACCTTCCTTTCGAGGAACATTTCAAGTCTCGGTGCCGGACTCCCGAACTTCCCACGACTCCTGGTGTGTGAACTGACGTGTTCACTCTGTGCTGGTTGTGGCTTGAACCGCGGGCCACCACGCCCAACCGGGTCCATGTGATTTGTCTACACCGCCCATCCTAACCCTTCCGTGGGGAGCCCTTTGATTCAACGGGGCTTCTGCTAAGACCATCGAACTCTATGGATTCCTTCTAAGAGGAAGCGAGTAAAACTCAATGGGGCGACTGGTTCTTCTGGAAATTTCCTGATACATTCTTGGCCCAGGCGTGCAGCGGGGGGCCCTGTGCCAAATGCCAGCCTCCTTCCCCGCGTGGGGCCTCCCGCCTTCTTCAGCCCAAAGGGTAAACCTGCACATACTCGGGTGTGTGCAGAATCCCGGCCTGCTTCTCTCTGTGGGTCCTGATCCCAGGCTTCCCAAAGCCTCCGTCCTGACCCACGGATGGGAGTGGGATTCGCTTCCCAAACACCTCTGGGGTTTCCCCTTCTCACCGGGGCAGGCCACGAGTTGGGGGCAGCGTCCCACCTTCTTTTCGAATTGGGGATTAGGGTTAGGAGCGGACGGCCACCTGGCAGGGCTTCCCCAGGCCGGCGCCAGGATGGGGGCAACTCACCTCCGGTGGGTGAGGAAGCTACCGCTGACGTGCCCTGACCCGTCACAGCCCGGCGTGGGGCAGGACATGCCCTCCGTCTTGACCGACTTCCAGGAGAACTGCGAGCCATTGAGGTACCCATCCTTCTGTCTCTTGGCCGCCAAGGGGCACCCCGATGCGCTGCGATGGGAGGCGTACTTCCCGGTTATGTGGCCCTGGCCGTCACACCCGGGAACGGGACACCTGGGGGCAGAAGAGACACACTCTGTGGTCTTGGCGCCGTCTATACTGGTGGCCTCTCCAGCAAGGTCAGGATAACCAGGCTCGAAGAAAACCCAGGGCTCCCTCCAGCAAGGGGAAGAAAGCGGACCCACGGAGAGCACCACATAGCCGCGGGTGAGGGGCCTCCCCGCACGGGAGAAAGAAACCGCTCCTGGAGCGAGGGTGGTGCAGGGGCCTGTTTAAAAGACACCACTTTTGGGCAGAATCACGGCGTTCACGGTGGAAGGACGCGGAGTCAAGGAGGAATTGCGCGACTATTTTTTATGACTTTATAAACCCGTGGTTTTCCCAAGAGCCAGAAAACATTCGTTTGCCCGGCCGCGTTCTCCAGAGGCCGTCCCGAGCCTCCAGACAGAGGGGATTTGGAGCGAGACGCGGCGTGTAATAGGGTCTCGGGTAGTGCTGCTGGGCGGTGCACCGACAGCACGTCTGGGGGAAGAGAGGGGGATCTGGGCGGGAGCTGAACGCCAGTGGCAGGCTGATCCCTGCTCCTGAAACCTCCCACCGCGGGCGACCGCCGAGGCCGAGAGACCACAGCCCCGACGGCGCAGGTTGTCAAAGAAGGTGGGCGTGATTCAGGCCCCTCACAGGCTCCAGGCCGGTGGGTGCTGCATTTCCTTTTTAATGGCAAAGTTTACATTCTACAGAATTTATAGTACCCATTTACTTTGCTAAGGTTTATTTTAATACTTTTGAATTGATTTTTATTTTGTTTTAACCGAAGATTTTCTCCAAAGACACGGAGACTAACGTTTCAGGAGGACAACTCCAGGTTTATCTTCGGGATTTTTGGGACCTGGGCTCTGGGCATTGGTTTGGCGCACGTGGCTGGGTGGGCGGCCTGGCTGAGAGGCCTGCCGTGTGCTGGAAGCCCCAGGCACCCCTGCTCTCACGGCCTGCCCCAGAGCAAGGCAGACGGCAGCTACGCGACTTTCTGGAGCCGGGATGTCGGCCGATGTGGGCTTCCGTCCTTGTAGCCGATACCGTCACAGACGTTTGTGAACCCGCCTCTCCCAGTCAGAGAACTGCTTCTTCTACCTACGGCTGGGCTTGTGGGGGGGTGGTCCGGGGTTCACCCGGGGCTATGGGAGAGGGATCGGGGTCCCATTACTCAGAGTGCCAGACAGGTGGACAGTCCCGGGCCACAGCCCCCGCTGTTGAGACGGTGTGTCCAGCCGCCGGCAGGGCTGCTCTGGGTGCGGTTCCAGATCTGGCCTTTGGGTGGCTGCCGTCCCGTCCCCTCCTCCCCGCTTATCCCACAGGCGGCCCCCCCCACCCCTGCCCGCCTTGCGCGTACCTGATGGGCTCCTGGTCCTCTTTGTCTTCCTTGCTCTGTGCTATCCTGATGCCGCTTTTCTTTGCTCTCGGGCAACCTGAAAGACTGAAGAAGGGACACGGCCTCAGCACGCGCCGGCTCTGGCGGCCATGGCTTCTGCCCCGCAGCAGCCGCCTGGACCCCGCGTCCCCCGGCGGCCGGAGCTTCTCCCCATGAACACCAAGTCTGGGAGGAAGGTCCTTCTGGGGGCGGCCCCTCTGCGTGGGAAGAGGCCGGGCGGCCGGGCGCAGAGAAGGGGCCACGTGGAGGAAGAGAACACGCGTCCCTTGGTCTCTCTGGGTGAGCCGTTCCCCTGAGCCCTGCCGTCTGGGGGGACGGGGCAGTCTGTTCGGATCCGTCTGAACTACGACTCCAGTGTGTCTGCAGAAGGCGCAGAGGAAGGGGAACATAATTACTTCATTTAATTGTCGAAAGCTTGGAAATAGAAGCTCCCGTTTATCTACAGGAAAATTTCCGGCTGGGACAGAAACGCAGTCGCGAACGTGTGGGCGCGCACAGGCTGACAGCGGGCTTGTCCGCGACTCTGCACGAGAACACAGAGAACGGCCGTGATCCTTGCAAAGAACTGAAACCAGGAAACTAGGCCTTTTCCCGAGATGCCAGACACGCGGCCACGGACGCCAGCCAGAGCTGCAGTGGCGACGCAGGCGGGGTGTCCCTCCCGGGTCCTCGCGGGCTCCCTTCCCAGCGCCTGGGTTCTCAGGGGAGGGGCGGCTCTGTCCGCAGGAGGCCTGTTCCCCAGCCCCTCACTCCATGTCCTCGCGTTTTTCCTTCTTGTGAGACAGCCAGGCTCCTCTCCGGCGAGGAGGGCCCCGCAGGCAGAGGGCAGGTGCGGGGCCCTGGGCCCTGGGCTGGGGCTTCGGACCCCACGCCGGGCCCTGCGGTCTCCAAGGGCACGCGTTCCGAGCCCCCTCACGCCTGTCTCCTCTCGCGGGGACACGGGAGAGAGGAGGTGTGCCTGCGTTCTCTCCCTTTATCCGCCCCGGCGTTTGGAGGTAAAACCTAGGGGAGTGGTTGTCCTCTCTCCCACCTCTGACTGCCCAGCGGCTGGCCACACTGCGGTCCGGCTCTTGAGATCTCTGCCTGGAGAAGTGCTCCTGCCCAGGTCTCGGGGACCTGAAGCCGGTGGGTGTTCTTGGCCCTGGGCAGACGACCGCCTGGGGCCCCTGGGACGCTCCTCCCAGCCCAGTGCAGCCTTAACACCTGCGGGTCCGAGCCCTGCCTGCCCTCGCTCGCCCTGACCCGGGTCACGCCTCCTGTGCCCCCTTCCTTTCCTGGCAGCAGCCACAGGCAGAGCGCGTCCTCAGGCGTCCCTGGAATCGTCCACTTTCTCCCTCCGGGACATCGTGTTTAAGGTGCTCTGTTTCAGACCTTCCTGCGGCTCAGCACCAAAGTCCCCTGTGTGTGCACGAGGCTCCCGGGGCCTGGCCTTGCCGCCAGCATCCGTCCCGCTGCCCTGACCGCCCGTGCTGCCCCCGCCGGTCTCCGCCCCGCTGTCCCCGCGCCCTCACTCCGGCCATCTGCGGGCACGTTGATCAAGACGTCTTCCTGGGCACAGGTGCCATTCTGACTGCCAGTCCTGGGGGCCCAGGGAGCCCTGTCCCTGGGCTGGAAGCCGTCCACTTACTTAGCACGCGCCACTACAGCTGCGAGTTCTGCGGGTGCCCGAGCCATGTGCTCCGTCCCCTTCGTCCGGGCCGTTCGCCGTTGGCGCCGCCGCGCTCGGCCTCGCTGCCTGCGGTGGGGAGCCTGCTGCCTGCCGCTGCGGCCGCCGCCGCCGCCTCCGTTCCTGACTGTGATCTCCTCCCGGAGGAGCCCGTCTCCTCTGAGCGGCGCTTTCGGATCCCTCACCCGGGAATCCTGGGTGACATTTGTGACTGCTCTACACGGTGACGTATCCCGGACAGATGTCCCACAGTTCGCCGTCACTGATGCGGGGGCTCGCGGTGTGTCTGAGTCTTGATTTGAGATCTCATGCACTTTCGGAACAGCAACAACACTTTCAGGCCCCCTGCCCTGCGTGGCCGGAGGCAAGGCCGGGGCGGGTGCCCCGGCAGTGTCCAGACGGGGTCTAGGCGGGCTCGTCTGCAGGGCCGCGGGAGGGCTCGCTATGCTGGACAGACAGACTCTACGTCCCTGACCCTCTGGCCGCAGAGGTGTGTGCCCGTGTGGGTACCCACGGCCGTGCTGAGGAGGCCTGAGGAGAGTCCTGGTTGTGCCCAGGACCCCCAGCCCCATGGGCGATCCCTGGTCCTCTCCTTTCGCTGCCTCCTCAGCCCCCGGCAACCCGTCTGCATCAGACGGGCACGGCCTGGGGCGCCCGCACACGGATGTGCCCCGGGGAGTCGGGCCCCCACAGGCGGGGACGTGGCTGCTGTGGGGCTCCCTCCAGGAGACCAGGGTGAAGAGAGTACTCCCACAGGACAGCCAGACTAGACAGGCAAAGTGTTCAGTGACACTCGCAGTATGCAGCAGGCGCTCAGCAAATGTTTCTGTGTCGTGAGGTGACATCCTGGAACCCCCCACGTGCGGCTGCTCTCTGAACCTGGGAGACGGTCCCGGGGCGTCCACGGCACCTGGGGGCTCCTGAAAAGCACAGACGCAACTTCACGCTGGGGCACGGCTCCTGGCCTTGGGGTCTCTTGCCACGTGTGCGTGGCGACGCATCGGAGGGGCGAGGGGCTCCTCGGGACCCCAGGTGGCGGGACCACGCCAGGCGGCTGGAAGCCTGAGGGGAAACGGCCGCCCGGGGAAGGGCCGCCTCAGGAAAGGGTCCGCCTTGCCGCTGTTTTTAACCGAATCCAACGGAACTGAGTCTACAGCAGCCACGTTGCTCTACCACCCTGCGCAGGAGCGCGGGCTCTCGTCGGCGTCCGACACTCAGCGGCAGGCTCTGTCCGGGCTGCGCAGCCGGCTCAGTGCCGCGAGGCCGCTCTGGGGTTTGGTGGTGGCCCCGGAGAACACGCGGCGACGCCCAGAGACTTCTCAGGTTGTCACCAGCGGCGGAGCCGGTGCTGCCGCGTCCCGTGGGTAGAGCCTGGAGTCTGCCGGCTGCCCCCGAGTGTCGGCAGCACCATGGGGACAGCCCTGGAGGGCAGGATGAGCACGGAGAGTCCTCCATAACCCCATGATCCAGTCCTCCTCGTGGGCCGTCCGAGTCCGCGTGCCCCAGCCCGGTGCTGCCCGGACCTGCTCGGACGGCCAGCACGGAAGCGCGGCCCGCGGGGGATCTCTGTGAGGGAGGCGCCCGCCGCGGGGGCTGTCCGTGTCCCTCGTCCAGACCGCACTAGCAGCCAGGGAGCGTCCCCTGCTCTGACTACGGGCACCGGGACACACGGGGGGCCACACGCTCCGCACCATCCACGGACCCCCTCGGTGCAGCCGGTGGGCACACGCCGTCTCTCTGGTAGGAGGCCTGCGGCTAACACTGTCTGAGCCGCCTCCCCTCTCCCTGCCTCCCTCTCTCTCCCCTCCTCTTCCTTTGTCTTCTTAGGGGGGATGCATCTGCAGCGCCGGGACTCCTGGACCGTAGGGCGGCTCACTCCATGACCTCAGGTCCGGCCGGCAAGGAGCGGCGTCGTGGGAGTGGGCGTCCGTATCTGCTGATGCAGCCGCTTTCCACCGTCGGACGGGTCCTCCTTCACCAGCGTCCTTGTCCCTGCCCCGGCCCTGGCTCGTGCCGCTAACGGAACAGGACGAGAAGCTGGGGCACCTGGCCACAGGCCCTGACCCACTTTTGTGAAGACCTCGTGTCCAAAGCTTCTTCAGTTCACCTCTGGCGCACGGCCTGGCGTGTCTGACGGGATCACCAGGCCGCGCCTTGGACACCCCTTCTCCTCGGGAGCCCCAGGGCCTGCGAGGGGCCCCGTAAAGCGCGCCTCCGTGTCCCCGGCTCTGCTCCTGGCGTGGAACGGCTGGACCGCCCAGCGGCTCAAACTTCCTATTTGAGAGGCCGACCCCCACCGGTGCCGGGACGCCTGCCGGTCCGTGACTGTCCCAGGGACCTTATAACATGCCTGTGTCGGGTCTGTTCCCTGAGCTCTTCCGATCTGGAGAGGCTGCTGCTGGATGACCCGAGCAACGTTCTCGCAGGCGGACCCCGGGCCCGTCGGGAGCGTGCGCCTGCTGCCCAGGAGGGACCCCGGGGCACGGCGCTGCTCTGCTGACCGAGCCTCCAGACCGTGTGCAGCCGGGCCCAAACCGAGCGAGTGCAGAAGGCGCGGGGGTGGGAGAGCACGGACGCTCCGCTTACCTCCGGTGGGAGGCGTAGTTCCCGGTGATGTGCCCGGAGCCGTCACAGCCAGGGGTAGGGCACCTGCAATCAAGCACACGGGACGGGCACAATTTACTGGAAAGGAAGCAAATGCCCTGGACAATTAAGTCCCTTCTTTATCCAGGAAAGCAAACTCCTGACGGCTTCACCTCCCTACTCGAAGGAGACAAACGGAGCCGGAAGCTCCCCGGCTGGGAGCAGGGACCTGCGCCCACGGACCGCGCCACCGGACGCCACCGGACGCCACCGGATGCCAACCTCGGCTACCTTCTTCCTTTCAAGCCCAATGGCACTTTCCAGAAGAATCACGGATTTCAGTGCCTGTCCTGGCTGTGACCCACCCCCCGGAGCATCGGGAGAGGGACCCTCGGCCAGCCGGGCTAACGGGTGCCCCGAGCCCCGTGAGGGCAGCCGCCTGGAGCCGAGCGCTGGGGACTCAAAGCCTTTTCAGCTGACGTGGCGGAGCCCGGGGCTGCTGGTCGGCCAGGGTGGCGCCTGCACACACCCGCTGCAGCCCAGCGAGGCCCCGTCCCCGGTTCTTAACGACCACGCTGCGGTCGCCCGAGCGGGACAGCATGTGCTTCAAACCGAGGCTCATCACCACCGCCCTTCATACCACTCCCGAGGGCGGCGCCTCAGGAGTGGTCAGGGGCTGCTGCAGAGACATTTCCCTTCAAGCTAGTTTGGTTTTCTCCCACCAGGAATGTACAAATAAGGGGCAAAAATTAAGAAAAAGTTGTTTTTTCCATCAAGTTTGTATATTTAGTAAAACAGAACAAACCACACCCCCTGCCAGGGAGGAGGGGACTCAGTAAGCTCCTTGCACCTGGCAGTGGCTCCTGGGTCGTGCCCTGTGCCCGCACCCCTACCCAGGGAGAACCCAAGCTCTGGCAAGGACAAAAATCGCGCATTTCCAATAGTTCCTAAGCATCTCCTGCTCGTGACGGATTTCAGCTTGCTTTCTGCTCGGAGAGTCACGGCGGCAGCTGGACGCCGAGCCGGGCCCGGGAGCACCGGATCCCCCTGCACCCTGCACGTCCCCCCGCACCGCACGGAGGAGGGCTGGGGGTCCCGGGCCGACACCCACACCTGTCAGTTTGGGGTATTTGGGCGCTGTCTATGTCCTCTTGGGTTCCGAGCAAGGGAGCGAGCACTAGCTCTCAGGGGGCCCACCTCGTGCCGGCCGTATCTTGCTAAAGGTCAGTGATGGCTTTAGGGCCCCGCTGTGCGGGCAGACAGCGGCAGCCTGGGCCACACAGCTCCTGTGTGCGTGCTTGGAGCGAGGGTTTTTAAAACAGGCATTTGAGGCAGAACAACGGGGCTTTTAAAGTAGAATCTGTACCAAGAACAGAATCTGTACCAACAACCCAGAATTGGATTTTTGACCTGATGTTTGTTAAAGTAACAGCTGGTTACGTACAATTAAAGTTTGGTCATGAGACTCTACTGCCGATCGCTAAGTAATTGCTTTCTAAATACTAAGTGCAGTGACCCGGCCTCACTGGGTGATTTTCCGCCCGGGCCATCGTGCGGAGGGAGCCAGCCCCGGAGCGCGCGGAGGGGGCGGTCTGAGAGCAATCAAAATCATTCCGCTGCACAGCAGCGCATCTCATGCAAGTCTCTGTTTGGAAAACGTATCAGGAAACAGAAAGGTTTCCTACTTGCTGACAACATGCACGTGGCCTTGCCTTTTGCTTAAAAAAAAAAAAAAAAATCCTCAAACTCTTCCTATTTTAAGCACTCGGTGCAAATTTATTTAAAATTTATTCATTTTAACATGAGTAGAAATTTTTCAATATGCCTTTTTTTGGTGAGGGCTGAGGAGGTTGACATATTCTGTTCAGATTTAAAGTGAGGCGTTATAACCAAACTAATGCAAATGAAAATCAGGTTTGACTAATTATAAAAAAAAGAGAGAGAGAAAGATTTTCAGAGTAGGTTTTGTGTGTTTAAGCCATTTACAAAGGCATCATCTGGTTAAAAAAAAAAAAAAAAGAGGCGTTCAAAATGTCCTCTATCACCATGAAAACAAACAAAATATTGATTTGGCCCATTTCAGAGCTTCCACTGTGTTGGGAAAGAAAAACCCTTTCCAGAAAGAGCTCTCACTTTCTTAAAAGGTTTGCTCTTCTTGTCAGGGGCTCCAGTCACACAGATGGGGGGCAGTCCCAGGCTGGGGGACCCGCGTCTGCTCCTCCCTGGCCACACCCCTGCACAGCTCAGGGGGGCCTGCCCTAAGCTTCTCCCGGGGGAGGCTCCCCAGCCTTCACCCCCTTTGTCTGCTCACGCCCCGCACCCTGCAGCCCAGGACCTGGGCTTGTCACGGGAGCTCGGGAGGCCTGCTTGGAGGGGCCCACTGCCCTGCGCTGCCGCCTTCCCCTGGCGCGGCGGCTCCCGGTTTTGTCAGGGCTGGCAATGCAGCTCTTTCATCCGTAGGTGGTGCTTCTGGACCACACAGGGCAGCCCCGAACGGTTCCTTCTACCAGCTTCACGTAGGCATTTTTCTGTTGCTGTTCAAGACTTTGAAGCTTTTTTAAACTCTTAGATTTACATACAGATTTCCTGGGTTTAAGAAATCTCAACTTTCAAAAATACAATTTTCTGAAATGGGTGAATGGAGTGATTATTCACCCAACAAAAGGGGTCGTTGCCGCTCAGACGGAGCCAGCCCCAGGACCTTGACAATGGGGTGATTTACTAGAGTTCGATTTGCATCTACCCATCTAAGAGCACATCTTTTCCATGAAGGGAGGCCCATGTGGGCAATCAAAATCCCCCGTGGGTAAAATCAGACAGTACCATGTGCCACACAGCTTGGGGTTCGGAACGGCAGAAGAGATCGACTGGGTTTCCATGGAAACTCCCCGTGAGGCAGGCCCAGGTTCTCTGCACTGAAGTCCTCGGCAGCCGCGGGGAAGCGCAGCGGACCCTCACCACCCTCCGCGCTCCCTGCCGGTTACCAGGGACAACAGCACCGAGTCTATTTTCAGTTCCCATGGTTAGAGATGCAGAGTTCTGTGACATGAAACACTTGCCTCAAATATCGCTTCTCTTCCCCTCCAAAGGTGCTTTTTTGGTGGAAATACTCTGAGAACGCACATAATGAACGAGGAACCTTAGAGCTAGACTTGTCTCCTCACGGATGTATTTAAGGCTAAAAACATTTGTGCCTTGTCCGTGATCTTGCATTTGCCTTGGGAGAAAAGAATTTGGGGGAGGGCGTGTTATCACCTGACTGGAAAAATCTGTCTTAAAAAGACATTTAAAAATGGCGCTGGGAGAATCATGAAAAAATGTTTTAAACAGTGTTTTAAGTTTTGCAGAATCCAAGCAAAATCTGAAAAAAAAAAAAAAATCAGGACCATTCACAAACTTCTGGATTTCTGATTTCACGGAACTAGCCCTTCTCAAGTAGGAGTGAGCTGGGTTTGTGTAGCTTTTGCAGATCTAAGACATCAAAGAGACTGGTGGGCCCGAGCCTCCCAGAATGCCCCGTGTGCTCATGGCTCCTCTGAACTATCCCCAGCCATGGGAACATTCCGCTAGGACGTCCATAGGAACTGTCACTGATCACACCCACATGGAGGTCAGGAGACGTATCCCCTAATGTCAAAACATAACTTAATGTCTGTCCATTAAAATACGTAATCATGAAAACCATACGATTCTGCACTGGGGCACATCTCAGGAATGTGACAGCAGACCACCGTGCTTCTTGCTTGTCCCTGATTTGTTCCTCAGCAAGACACACAGCCCACTACCGTGCTGTTTTCCCCTATTTACAGAACTCCCATCCCGAGACAGGGTGGGCCAAATGGAAATCATCAAACCCACTGACTGAAGTTGTGTCATCGATTAATTAGTGATAAGAATATCTTTAAAGTGCTTCCTCCATGCGCTATCATGCCCCCCTCTTTTGAAAATAAATATGAGGATTTGATCGTCATATGAAGAAAGACCTCTAAAACAGGACATTTTCTTCTAGCTGAATGTGTCCACGCTGACGTGCATGTCACTGCACGTCGGGGGCTGAGACCCGTCAACCGCGTTGCATCGTCCGGTTAGTGATAGGCTTGTTCTCACCTCAGAAGGAGTCCAAGGCAGGTTCCACACACACAAGCGTTTGTTCTTGGGGACCCAAACGCATCTCTGAGGCGTCCCTGCTGGGTACCAGAAGGCTAAGCCCCAGTCTCCTTTGGGCCAGCCTCTCTCCATCCACCTGCTGGGGAGTGACCTTCCCCGAAGACCGAGAGGCGATCCTCCCTGAGCGCGGCAGCCCGGGGCTCGTGGACCCTCGCGTCTGGCCCAGTCTGAGCTGGCAGGCCCACCGGGGGAGACCGAGCTCAGCTCCCCCAAAATCAACGTACAGGAAAAAACTTCTGGAGGCATCTCACGATCTCTTATCTTGATAAGGGTCAGTTACTTATTTTTAAAACTCTTATAGACAGAGGCTGAAAGCACTGTGGGTGTTTTGAACTGACTCTGGGGGTCGCCGAGCTACCTCGTTAAACTGCCCTGGAAGGGTGAGCTGCAGACATGCCCTGATTTGAGCAGAGCAGCTAAAAATATACAGAACGGGACTCACTGAAGATCGGGAACGAGTACACCAAGTGTCAGAGGGACAGACGCCCGTTCTCAGGATCTCAGGGGCAGGCCCTTACAGCCGTTCTCGCTCATTTCTTCCACGGCAATTCTATCAAAGGGACTTAGTAAGTAAGAAACAGAATATATTGAAAAAATAGATAAAAAGTTATCACCCTCAATTTTAAAAGAAATCATGAAAATGTTAAAATTAGGCATTATCTCTAGTAGTAAAATGTATTTCTAAATTGGAACGTTTCTGGACACATATGTAAGTCTTTGCTTCATTTATATAAAAAGTTCAATTCAAAAAATACTTTTTTTTGCCTTAAGAGATATGGTCGTGTAAATACATTTTTTATTTTGATTTTTTGTCTGATAAATGGGAAGTAATAAAGAAACTCAGAGGAGTGCAAAAGAAAGATATTTCTAATGGAAAAATGACACATACTGATTCTTATGCCATTCCTCTGCAATTTTCTCCCCACATGGAAAGAAACCAGGTCACTTAAAAGCTGTGTGCATTATTTCTGCACAATTTCTTAGATATATTACCTGAAACTCAAGGAAAGATAAAATTTTACATTTGCTTCTTAACTTGTAAGACATTCAATAATTTTCTCTCTCTTTTTTTTTTTAATTCAGTAGTAAGTATGACTATTTTGAGCTTTCTGCAGCGGGGCACAGAGACCCCCATGCGGGTATGCGGTGTTTTCCCAGTGTCCCCCACCCAGCCTCCCGCCAGAAACGGCTGGTGACACAGCCGAGCCGTGGACCCTCTGAGCTGGGGCATGAAGCCCAGTGTGGCTTCAGGGTACACCCCTGGGGGCACCACCTGCAGTGCCACCGCTCGCCACCAGGGGGCTGGCTGGGCACCACCCCTGCCCGTGCTACTTGCCTTTGTCCCCCCGCACCTAGAGCTGCTGCTGTCCTCCCTTTCTCCTCAGGCGTCAGGCGACAGGCTTCCTCGTGGGACATGTGGGACACTCTGGGTTTATGAAAACCTACACATTTCTAAGTGGACTGGGGACACGATGACATTAGGAGGATTTAGGTGGAAGACGTGCTGTCTGACGGACGTAACGGAAGCAAAAAACACCTTTTCTTTGGGTTCCTGGCACTTTTCTTTTTAAATTACACTCAAAACAAACCCATAAATGAAAAAGAGTTTTAAAGGTACTCTTAATGGGAATTAAAAACCCTCAGTTTGATGATTCGGATCACGTTTCTGGATGGGTTGGGCCTCAGGGCACTGAGAAAGCCGAGCGCGATCCTATGGCTAACGCTCAGAGTTCTGGTTCCTGGGACCCCGGGCGGACAGAGCATCCAGGACCCGTGTGCTGTGGGAGCAGGTGGACGTCAGTGTGGCTCGGGACGGGCATCAGGGCCGAGCGGTCCCGTGACCGCGCCCCCAGAGCTCACGTGGCAGGCTGCGCAGTCCGCGGGGACGGCTCCCTCATCCACCACCCACCAATGGACAGGATCTTTCTAGCAGGCTTGCCGCCCGGCTCAGAGGCTCACACGCCTGCCGTCAGCCTCGGGTCACCTGCCCCCTCACGCGTGCTGTGTGCATCCCCCGTGCCCTTCCCCGACTCGGGCCCCGGGGTCCCCTGGGAGGGCGGCAGGGCCGGGCGCGGGGCCCCATGCAGAGCTGCGGCGCGGTCCGGACGGCTCCCGGCTCGTGTTCAGCAGGCGGGGCGGGGGCCGCCGCGGCCGCTCCGCTGTTCATGCCGCATGCAACGTCTGCTCGCTTCCAAACATGCAGCCCGCAGCTCTGCAGCTGCGAGTTCTCGGTCATGCTGCCTCCTGGTCCGCGGAGGGAGCCCGACGGGGCCCTCGCCGCCACACGCACGGCTGCCCGCTGCGGGGCCCCAGCTACATCCAGGAGTAGGCTCCTGTCCGGCGCGGCCGAACGTACCTAGCACATCCTGACGTCCCATTCACTTAACGGGATGTGTCCATGGGACCTGCTGCCGGAGCACATGCACGTCCAGCAGCAGAGTGGAGCAGCTAAACAAGAGACTGGGGCAGCCGGAGCCAGAATTGGAATTGGACTCGGAGGACCCATGCAAAAAAAAACACACAAGAGGTGACTGGTGTGGCTGAGCGAAGGCAACAGAAACCAGCATTCTAACGTCCTGTCGTGCGCGGCATTCACGCGCACCGCGCCCTGGGGAGGCGGGGGGCGTCCCGCCCCAGCATGCAGAGACCTCGCGTGGGGCCCTTGAGGAAGCACTCACCTTTGCCGATCGCCCCGAGCCCTCCGGCACCCCGTGCCCTTGGTGTGCAGGGAGCGCGGGGCTGTCAGGGTGTGTGTGTGCTGTGGCGGGGTGCTTGGTGGCCCCAGGGAGGGGCCAGATGCACAAGAACGTGCACCCCGACAGTGCCCGTGGGGTTTTCCTAAGGGTGGGAGGGCCTGGGTGACCGTATCCCATGGGTCATGCCCATTGCTGAGGGTCCCCGATCGGGGCGGCACGGGGATGGGGGAGGGGTTCCCTGTAGATGCTGCTGGCTCGGCCACGCCAATTTTCTCAGCATCACGAACCTGGTGGACTGCACGTGAGACAGATGGGCGACCTAGCGTGACCACGAGGACCCTCTCACTGCTAAGCTACAGCTGCCTGCCGCGTGCACGCCCCAGCCCGCAGCCCGCTCTGAAGGGCACACCTGCCAGGGAGGGGCAGCGGCGGACCCGAGCCAGCCCGGACACGCCCCTGCCCGTCTGAGTCCCCGAGGCCAGAATGGCCGCTGGGCCAGATGTGGACCTGTGTGGGAGCGTGCCGTGTCGTCCACGCAGCGGAAGGCTCAGGCTGCAACTCTGGGGGACATCAGGTCCACTTCTCTGTCCACAGACTGTCGGAAACCCTTAGAAGTTAAGCGATGGAGGTTGACGCGCTTTAAAAGCAGCTCGGTCTCGGGAGGCTCATGGACCTGCATGAGCCCCGGGAGACACACGTCTTCGGGACAGAGGGAGGGAGAGGCCCGGGGGCCACACGGCCGCCCTTTCAGCTGAGACCCTGTTCCCGCTGCTAAGCTTCTCCCCGTTTCTGTTCCTCCTGGCTTCCCTCCGGTTGTCGTGTTTGTGGGTCTTTCCTATTTTGAATCTCTCTTTTGTCTCAGAGAAAGCGTTTTCAGTTCTAGTCCGGAGAGACGAGATGACTGTCTGCCCCGTCACGTCCTGTGTGATGGTGGGCTCCCTGTCGTCTCTCCTCCGTGTCCCTCCCTTCCTGACCCCCAGGCCCTGCCTCCCGCCCCATCCTCCGTTTGCCAGCTAGGTTTTAGCCTATTTTCTGCTCTGTCATCTCTCACTTAAAAAAAAAATGGAGTTCTAGCCTTCCGGTGGGCTGTGCCCGTCCTCCTCGGTTTTTTCTGTCACGTTTATAAGTGATTCCAGAGATTGTTAGTTTAACAAAAGTTTTTAGAAATAGATCAAAAATATATATATATATATTTAACAGGCAAACAGAGCCAAACAGGGGGAGTCCATTGTTTAAATCTGTACCAAGAGCCACCAAGCTGCGATGAGAACCGGCCTATCTTGCATCCCGGGGCGGCTGGACGCGTCAGGTCCCCTTGTTAGCAGCAGCTGCTGCCCTGCCCACTGCCGGGGGCGGCCCTCCCGCCGGGCTCCCTGGTGCGTGAAGACGGAGCCCCCTTGTTCATCTGCTCGCGATCTGCAGGGACGGCTCCGCAAGGACCCTTGCGTCTCATCAGACGGACGCAGCGAAGGGGACGGCAGGAAAGGGGAATGGCGTGGCTCTAGGCTTCCGCACCAAGGACGCAGCCAGAGCGGCTTCGAAGAACCACACCGCGTGCTGACCGTGGGGTTTCCCTCTGATCGCGAGGGGCCGATCAGAGAGCCGCGGGGCCCGGGGCCCACACCCTGCAGCTGCGAGACGTGACCCTGGGAGCTGGTTCTGGAAGATGCAGAGCACATACGCCCCACGGAGGGCAAGATGAGAACCAGCAAGCGCTGAAGACGGCGGACGCCGAGTCCAGAAGGAGAGAGCAAGGCAGGCGGGGCGGGCGGACGGCAGGAAGGAGCCGAGGATCGGCGCGGGCGGCCACAAAGGACCCTGTAGCTCCTGGAGGTGCTGGGGGGCCCAGAGCAGGCGCGGACACGCGGCGCCTGTGAGCCGGCAGTCGGCCACCCGCGTCCCGCGGTGGAGACCCCACAGCGATGGAGCCCGCCCTTGGCCCAACCCCGAGCCTCTTAGAGAGAAAACCAGAGACCGTTTCCGCCGGAGACTCCCACTCCTCGTGGGAAGCCTTCCCTGAAGATCAAGGACCCGAGAGCAGGGACGCGGGTCTGCGGAGGGGACACGTCGGAGCAGAGGACGCCTGCTCCGCCCAAGCCCGGCGCCTTCCGGAAAGACTGGGCCTCTCCCGTCCGCGCCTCCTTGAAAGAACAAGTTAGAGACGCAGCGAAGAGAGAGAGAGAGAGGTGCCACGAAGCCGACTGAGAAGCGAACTGTGATGAACCACACGGACGCGGAAGACGGGAGAGAGGGACGCGTGGCTGCCCCGAGAAGCGGGCGCTCGGGGGCCAGACCTCCTCTCACGATGGGACGAGGCTTCAGCAAAGCGCCGCCCGCCACGAGCCGGTCCTGCTTGTGCCCTGACTCCGGCAGGGACAGGAAGAGTAAATCTCCAGTATGTTCTGCAGTGACCAAGGACAAGAGGACTAGAACCATGTCACTTGAGAAAAAAGTCAATAAAGCATTGCGAGATTTTAGCTTGGAAAAGAGAAGACGGCAGGAACTGAACTTGCCCCATTCGTGATGGGAAAGGAGGAGGGACACGTGCCCCGAATGTCCCTAAGGGCCCAGGACCACTTTCAGGAAGGGCTTTCTTACCAGACACCTTCCCGGAGGGTCCCACCTTACCCCTGTGCTCAAGAACAAGTCCGGGACCACTGAAGTGTGGGTCACTAGGGCAGGCTGGACTGGCACCTGCAAATGACCACCCCAAAGGCCTCCCAGGACTGAGGGTCTAGGCTCTGTCCACAGCCTGAGGCAGCCCAAACCAGCAGCCGGTGTTCCTCTCTTGGGGAGACCTGCCATCTCTCCCTCTCTGCAGCCCCCACATTTCTGCAGGTGAGGGGACATGCTCCCAGCAAGGATGGCGGCCCGGGGCCACCTAGAAAGTCCTGCCTCAGGGTCTCCATGTCCTCACACCAGCCTTCCTCCCCCACGAGGGGTCTCCTCTCTCAGTAGGCATGGCCAGCCTTCTCGAACCTCACTCGAGCTGAGTACCATGCCTAACTGAGTGCACCTCTCTGTCCTCCCAGAACCTTCCTCTCCTGCCTGCTGTGGCCCAGCCTGACCTGGAACCCATTGCTCAGAGTCCCAGGCGCCTTCCCGGGTTATGTGTCACTCCCTCATCTGAACGCAGGCTCTGGTTTGGCGGGGGGGGGGGGGTGTGGGTGGGGCCTGAGCGGTGACACAGCTCAGTGTCTGGTGCCACATACGGATGCGGGGACGTATGGTCTCATCCTTTCTGCCCGGATGGTGGTTGTGTTCTTTGGTTTTCTGATTAGCAAACGAGGCCTCGAGGACCACTGAGCTGGTGCAGGTGCCCTACAGCCTGCGTGTGTGGCACTCAGTGTCGTCCGTCCTAAATGTCTTTCTTGTCTCAGCAAGATGTCTGTGGCTGGGGTCACACAAGAGCCCTGTCCCAGGGTGTGGGGGCTCTGCTGGCCCCAGGTGCCGCCCCCAGCTGCTCTGAGGGAAGGCCGGCCCGAGGACACCGTGGGGCTGTCAGTGGGCTGAGCCGCAGGGTGTGGGGCGCAGGCTGGGTGCCGAGGGGGACTCTGCCCAGAAGGGGAGGTGTGCACAGCCCCGCCCTCGCAGGAAGTGGGATGTGGGGGCGGAGAGGCCCGGGCAGCCATGAGGTGGGCCAGGGCCCGGTGAGCTGGTCTACGCTTGCCTGGGGCATGTGCCTGACCTCTCCTGGCCTCTAACCCTGTAGTATAGGACAGGCCTGCCCCCCGGCACTCAGATCCCCATTAGGAATATGAGTGAAAGCCATAAATTCGAGCTCTAAGAAAGGCGAGGTCACAGAAGTGCCACTGCTGACCTCTTCCGCATCTCGTGGAGGAATGGGTGATCGCCCTGCACCTGTGTAAAGCCCAGAGGGCGGAGTGTGTGCCCTGCCCTCCACAGTGCGGGCGGCTGAGGACAGCCCCTCCTATCACATGTGACTCCCCGAGGCCCCGGGCCTCAGCAATCATCCAGTAACAGCCAATAATCGCTGTGGGCCCCTGAGGTTGCCATTGACACGCGTCCTTTCCACAGGCATCCTGGAAGCTGGGTTCTGCCCCATCAGTCCCAGGTCACAGACAAAACAGGCTCGGGGACCCTCGTTGGGGCCCAGAGCAGGAAGTGGCAAAGGGGCTGGATTCCCGCCCTCAGTGGACGCCAGGATTGAACTGTGGTCGGCGGTGGGATCTGAGGGGACAGGTGCAGCAGGGAAGGTCGTGCTTGTGGGAGGGGCAGCCCGGAGCCCCTGTCGGGCTGGTGGGGAGGCTTTTCTATAGAAGGGACCCCTTCAAACGGGGAGGGGTCAGGGGAAAAGCCAGGGCCAGAGGACAGCGCGCAGGCGTCGGCAGAAGGAGGCGCGGGGTCCAAAGGCGAGGGAGGGGAGGGACCGCTCACAGCAGGCTCCCGGCGAGAGTGGAGCAAGGAGGGTCCTCACCCGTCCCAGGCGCAGGAAGGGGAGGGGGCTCCCGAGCAGACCACGGCTCTGGTAGGAAGGCGCGCCCTGCACTGACCCTGGAGGCCACACACGCGAGCCCTCCCCCGGCCGGCGCACACTGCCCCGGCGCACAGAGATCAGGCTCCGAAACCCACATGGTGGGGTCCCCGTCGCCGGAGGTCGTCGGTGCACAGCAGGCCTTGCCGAGTCCCAGCCACCACGTCGGGACGCACGGTCGGGGCTCCTGCAGGTCCGCTCACGGGCCGTGCACACACTCGGCTCCTGTCCGTGCGGCGGCGTGGGTCCCGCGCCCCTCACCGTGAGCAGACGCGCCCGCGCCACGTGCTCCTGGCAGATCGCGCTGCGAGTCTGCGGACACCGCATCCACCGTGTTTCCGAAAGCGATTTCCGGTCTGAGTTTTAAGAAAGTCCTTTGAAGATATGGTTGTTCCAGAGTGAGTTTTCCCGGAAACTTCACTAGCCTAACACCAGAAAGGTGTTTCTCAGGAAAAGAATCCCGTGTGAAAATGACTTTTGTGACGGAAACTACAAAGAGGAACGGGAAAGATTTTCTGGGAAAGGGAGGAAGGGAGAAGAGGAAGAAAGAAAACAGAGAGACCTTTACAACTGGGGGGGTCTCTGAGGGGTCAAGGGGCCGGCCGCCATTTCAACACTCCCGTCGCACTAGCTGCTGTGGGGAGGGTTTCTGGGGGCCCATCCTCGGGCCCAGAGCACGGCACGGGTGTCACTGCCCTGGGGCGGGGGCGGGGGGTCTTCCGAGGCTCCCGCAGGGCAGGGAGGACGTTCTGCACCGCCCGCCGCCCCACCTGCCTGCGGGAGGGGCTTGGGATGAGGCGCGAGTTGCCATGACAACCCCTGCTGCAGGCTCCGCAGTGCGCGGGGAGATCTGAGCAGTGGGGCACGGGGTGGGGGGGCGGGGGAGGAGAGGCGAGGCCCCCGACGGTCTCGCCCCCGGGATGACAGCACACAACCGGAGCCGGAGCCGTCTGCTCAGAGCCTCGATGGCCCACGGCTCCTGAGGCCTTGAGAGTCTGCCCTGCCGCCACGACGCCCCCGTGTCTCCTTGGGGAGGCTGAGTCCCGTCGATGCAAAAGCTCAGCTGGAACCTCAGTGTCCTCACACGTCGATCAGAGTCACATGCTGCCGGCCGTTTGGTATGTGTGACCGGTGACAGAGCAGGAAACTCGTAGTGTGTGTGAATGGTCGCGCGTGGGCCCCCGTGGACGGCCCCGCCCACGTCATCCTGAAGACAGGGTCCAGGGACGGTGGCGTGGTCTGTTGGCAAAGGTAGCGTGTGGGCGTCACGAGCATGGGCGCCGCATCCAGTCCTCTCCCTAGCTCATGGTGCCGCTTCTGCACATTCTCTGTGTGGGGCTGTATGTGCACATACGTGTGCACCCATTGGTGTACGTGTGACAGGAGGGACCGTGTGCCCGGGACCCACAGGCTCCAAGAGGAGCGTGACTCTCAGGGACAAGGGGAATGCATTCAGTCCCACAGGCAAGGGGTGGTGAGTGACCGCCCGTACTTGGCACCATCCCCTCTGTCTCCGGTCTGATCACATCTGTCCGCGTGATTCCCTGGGCACAGCGTCAGGCCCTTACACACCTGCTGCTCTAACGCCGTCTTCCCCTAAGATGGAGAAGACGGATGTTATTTTCCCAGTTGTAGAGATGAAAGGATCAGGTGCCATAAACAGCCAAGTAACTAGTCCAGGCTACTTAGTCCGGGGTAACTAGTCCACGCTAAGTAGGTTGGGGCTACATAGTCCAGGCTAACCAGCCCGGCTAACTAGTCCGGGCTAACTAGTCCAGGCTGCCCAGCTTGTACATGGCCAAAGCAGGATGTGGACCAATCTCTGGGAATGTGGAGACTGAGTTCGCCTCATCCCACCACAAGGATTTTCACTTATTTTATGAGGAAAGTAGCCGTTGACCAATAGCTCTTTTAATTTAAAGAACATCAAAAATAAATAAACTTCATGTTTTGGTTGTAAAACTGGCTGCCAGAAGGGCCGACGAGCCTTCGCGTCACAGTTGCTCGGGCTGAGGGGTCCGACCCGAGGGCTCGCGTTCTCACGGGGGATGCCCGTCCTCGCTGGGCTCATGAGGATTTATTCTCCGAGGTCATTCACTGAACTCCTTTCCGGGCCCAGAGCCCACCAGCGACTTTTCCAGAAAGAACCCCGGGGATTGTCAGGCTCTTCGTCATGTCCCGCCAGTAGCAGGCACCTCGCGCTGGCCCATGGGGACGGTCCTCCCTGCTGTCCATGGGCTCAGAGTGGTCATGACAGCCCTGCCAGAGAGACACGGCCCAATGGGGTCTGCGGACCTCCGGGGACCCTCCGGAGTCGGCTGCTGTGCTCTGGGTGGGGGCCGGCAGAGGGGGGCGGAGGCGCTCTGTGCGGGCACTTGTGGGGTAGCCCCAAGCCTTGCCTCGCTCTTTGGACCCCAGCACACCCCTTGGGAGAACACGGACGCCTGTTCTTTTCTCCTGGGCCCGGGCATCAGCGGAAACTTCCAGTGCGAGCCGAGGGAGCTCCGGGTGCTCCTGTTCCGGGCGGGAGTCCCGAGAGCCTCCGTGCGTCAGCCCCCTGCGGGGCATCGCTTCTCCTCCAGTCAGAAGACGGGGCTGGGGTCTCGCCCGTGCGGAGGACGGAACCCGAGCGCGGTCCTCACGTTTGGAAGTCACAGACCCTCCTCAGGCTCTCCCGCGGGAACAGCTCCTAGCATGTGGGGACCCATTCCCTCCAGCGGTCCCCGGTTTGGGCGGTCGGTGCCTGTCCGCTGGCCTCACTGCTCCTGTAGCCCCTGCCCCTGCCTCCGCTGTTTGCTGCTGGAGGGACACTCCGAGCACTGAAGACGTCCCTCGGTCTCTGCAGAGGGACCGCTCAAGGGCGGGACGGCGGGACGCGGGTGTCAGAGGAAACCGGCAGGGCAGGGGCCACCGCAGACAGGACGGTCTCTACCAGCAGCTGGCCTGGCTCCCGGAAGCGGCCATCGCTCCCCGGGTGAGTAAGTAAGCCTCACCAGAAAGCCGTGATTTTGATGAGCTGAGAATCAGACGGCTTTGGTGTCTAGACCGAGTCCTCCTCTGTGCCTACCCTCCAGCCCGAAGGCTGCCCGTGGACAGCGACCTGGAAATCCGTCTGTGTGCACGTGAGAGCGACTGGAGGGGCCGAGGCCAGGGCCCGGGTGCACTGGCTTCCCGCTCAGCCCACAGTGAAGTTGCTCTCTGGGCTCTGGAAAGTCACTCTGCGCCGGACCCTGTGTCCCGGCCTGTGGAACGAGGGTCCTAAGTGCCCAGCTCTGCCACTGCCCCCACCGCCGCCTCCACCCCCAAAGAAGTCCTGTGAGGCCCGCATCCTCCTGGGACTCTTTCCAAATAAGAAAGCTGAAGTTCACAAGTTCACAAGTGACTTCTAGGAGCCGCGCAGCGAGGAAGGGGGAGGGTCTGAAGCAACGCCCCTGACTCACGTCCACGTCCCGTCTCCCGCATCGCGGCTGCTCAGGCATAGCACTGCCTTGCCCGAGGGAGCGCCGGTCTTGGCCACCTGGCACCTGGGCCAGGAAATGTCTGCTGGATACGGGCTTTGTGTCCCGAGACCTGAGTGTGGACGAAGGGCCCACACGGGAGGCTCCTCTTACGTACCCGGAGGCCTTAGCTTCTGAGACGGTCATTCCCACGATCGGAGGCCACCGTCTTGGTCTCCCTGAAGGGGACGCGAAGGTCATGGCTGACCCACCGCAATCGGGAAGAACCAAAATGGCTTTTGTGTGAGATGTAGTGTTTGCAGAAAGGACAGCACCGCATGCTACCACCATAACCAGCTGGGGTGGCGTGGGCTCAGCCTCGTGCCACTGTAACTCTCAGGTGGCCAGGAGAGTTGAAATTTAATCTGGGGTCACAGGCGCCCAAGACTTCGGGGGTCTGGCCTGGATCTGGGAATGCGGGAAAGACAGAGGCGCCTTTCACAACGTCCCCTGCCCAACTCTGACCCACAATGGGGTGCCCTGAATCCAAAATGCCTGTTTCCATTACGTTCTCGTCATAAAGCACGTGTCATCCAAAAAAGGCAAGAGAACTGCAGCAGGAATTCAAGATAGTTTGAAAAGTAGAGAAACGACAGAGACTAGGACGATCAAAACATGCCAGCTGGGAAAATGGAAGGTGGGGAGGCGAGGGTGGGAGTCGGAGATGGGGACGAGCTGCTGGGAGTCTGACGGGCTGACGGACACGTTCAGTGGGTGATTGTAAGGCTGATTTGCAAGTCTGATTTAAGTATTTTAAAATTGTACCATATTAGACAAGAGAGAGAAAAAGACATATTAGGAAGATGGAATCCTTTTATCTTTGAAATATTTTGATCTTGGTTTTTGGAGTTTCTAACACGAGAAGTTTTCTTTCATTCATTCGTTGCTGGACTTGGGTCGGACGTGAGGCACTGATCGTGTGTTCCTGCTCTGGGCCTCCCTCCCCCCGTCAGCCTCTTCCCTGCGGAGGCCCCTGGGAGGACACTCCAGGCTGCCTCGACGGTTCCCACCACCGTCTTGCCTCACACCTTGTTCTTCTGTTTACAGATGCGTAGGTGTGCGCACGGCGCAGACACAGACTCACGAACCCTTGTCTGAACTTCCAGGTGGGGCCGGCGCCGCCCGCCTTGTAGAAGGAACCGCAGAGGTGAGTCGCTCGGAAGGTCGCCCTGCGGTGGGCCGCCGAGCCAGGCCAGGGTCCCAGCCCGGAGGCCTGGAGGCAGGCGCCTCGGCGCTCTCTGCTCCCGGGGCAGCAGGAGGGAGCGGCAGAGACCTCCCCACCCCCACGGCAGTGGAGGGGACCCAAGCCCTGATGCTTACTGTCACCTGCCACATGTATTTCAAAGACCCAGACCTTGAACCACTGCCAGGTGCGTGGGGGTCTCTGTTAGTGTGACTGAAACATCTTGACTAAATTTAAGCTGTGACCTTCTAAAGAAAACAAACAGCTCCCAAATGCTTGCAATGGAACAAATTTAAATTACTTCTACTTAGCCCCAAAACTCACACCATTCGAGGTCCCCGGACAGGCATTTTCAATGGCAGAAAATGTTGTCACGACACGAAAAGGGGAACAAGCAGAACAAGCTCAGGGAGAGGTTACAGCTGGACGTCGCCGCGGATCACCCTGATGGGAAGGAAGGCGACGGAGAAACGCCCGTCTCCCCGGAAAGGCCAGAATGAATCACAGGGATGGAAACGTTCGACGAAGGGCACTCAGGATGCGCTCGGTGTGGGGTGCGTGGCAGGTGCCAGCACGGGAAGGGATGGACCTGCCCCCCTCCCGGGCCGCCCAGCCCATCGCCCAGCAGGCTTCGGCGGGCCCTGACCACACACACAGGGGCCTTGCTAAGTCAGGAATTTTGAACAAGCAAACACAGAAAATCCAGCAAACAGAATTACACATTTCCTTGGGCGTTACGGCATTTTGGAGAGGAATGTACACTCGAAGCTATTTGGCCCCAGAACGCCCTGACTGAAAGGCACGAGGCTGATTGCCCTCTTCCGTCCTGGTCCGGCTCAGGCGTGGGAGTGCGACGGCCCGTGACGGGGGGACCACTGGATGTGCTCTCGGGATGAGGAGCGGTGACAGACAGCCAAGTGGAGAGGGAAGGGGGGCCCGCCACTCAGGAAGCCCAGACGCACCCCCAGAGTTGCGAGGGAGAGAGGCCCAGGCCCTGAATAACCAGCAGGCACCGCATCTCCTTTCCCCAACAGCCCAGGTCTTAAAAGACATAATATTCAGTTTTTGCTCTGGAAGAGGTTTCGGTGTGCTCGAGCAGCTCTGCGTGAACATGAGTGGGAAGACGGCAGGTGTCGCTCCCCATCAACTCCGGGGTCCTCGGCTGTAAGGTGGGGCCACGAAGGCCCGTGTTCCCGCAGGTGTGCACTCGGTCATCACACGGCCCCGGTTTGGGTGGCGGGGCCTGTGTCGGGCAGCGGGACGGCACTGGAGCCGCTCCTTCTGCACGTGCCACCACGTTTGCTCCACTGGGAGGCCTGGTGGGATCGATGTCACATGCCCGGAGCGGCCGACAGCCGGGGCCACTCGCTGAGGCTGTGGCCGCCAGCCGCTCTGCCCTACGCAAGGGGACGTCCGAAAGCTCATGCCCGTCCTCGCCTCCTTCCCCGCCCAGGGTGGTAGAGTTTCCAAACTCACTCATTGCCGGTGAGCTCACCCAATCCCCTCTCTACATGAGGGAGAGGAGCTCAGAGAAGGCGCCCTGCTGCCCCCGCCGGTCATCGCCGACCCCACCCGACAGCCTCCCTTCCCACTCAGAGGCTCCTTTCACGGTTGTGCTGTAGAAGCAAACGATTCTGACGCGTTCATTAAGTCATTTACTCGATGGCTTGCCTCCCCAGTGACGTGCAAATGCCCTGTGGAAGCCGTGACCTGGGTCACCCTCTCGAGGAGCTTCCTCAGGCATGACAGAGGCGACCAAACCTCCACAGCATGAGGAAGGGCAGCGTGGCTGCGGGAAGACGCCAGCACGTGGCGGGATCGTGGGTGTGAGGTGCTGTGTCCGGGGGTCCGGAAGCTCTGTGCTGACCGCATTCCGTGGCCGGGCTTCCGCGGAAGAAGGTCAAGGAAGGTCATCCCAAGGGAACGCGCCCGCGCCACAAGGGCCATGTAATTCTTGTGCCATAAACTGTGCATGTATTTTAAAATGGCTTTTTAGGAATTGAGAAGTTTGCTGTTAAGATGTCCGAAGCCTCAGCGCGCGCGTCTGGGGTCGGGGCCTCTCCTTCCCGAGGAAGCTGAGACGAGGGCGCTTCTGCCCCAGACGGGCACAGCCCGCAACGTGCCCCGGCCCCCCTGCGCGTCCGGCCGCGCGGCGGCTCTCGCGGGGAGCCGGGTGGGAGGGACCCGCCCGAGGCCAGAGCGTGACCGGAAACCCGCTTCACGGAGAGACGCCGTTTTCGCTCTTGACCGACGCGTCCAGGGGCTCCTTCCGGAGAGCGGACGCCGCCCTCGCCGCCGCGCCCGCCTCCTCCCGTCCCCGAACCGCCTCCGTCCCGCGAGCGCGTGGCCCCGCGGGCGCGCTCTCGCCTGGCACGGCAGGGGCCGACTGGCCTCCGGAGACCGGCCTCGGCGCGAACGCACCTGCCGGCGAGGTCTGCGGGGGCTGCTCGGCCCACGACCCGCGCGGCGCCGGCCGTCCTGCCGCCCCGTCTGCGCCCGCGCCCGGAGCCCAACTAGCCTCGAGACTCCAAAGGCCCCTCCGTGGAAGGCCTCGGCCCCAGTCCGCAGGGCCCCAGGGACACGCCACTCTTCACACCCCATGCGGCCCCCGCTCGGCCCCTCAGACACTCTTCCCACTCGCGCGCCCGGACCCCTCGGAATCGCCCCGCCGGGCTCGGCTCGTTTTAGGAGAGGCCGCTGCTGGGCACTCGGGGCGGGTCTCACGCCCGCGCCCCGCCCTCAGCCTGCGTCCTCGTCCTCCTGTAAAGCTGCTCTTCTGCAGACAGAGCAGGCGGAACCGGCGGCTTCTCACCCGCGCCCCTCCCCCCCCCCCACTGCCCTCGATGGGCTGTTTGTCGCCTCACCTCCGACCCAGCCCGCCCGCCTTCCCCCTCGCCCCTCGGGAACTGGAGGGACTGGAAGCTCGCGTCCGCTGCGGCCACCAAGGTGCCCGGAGCCCCTCCTACTCCGAGTGGGACGCAGAGGCCCGCCAGGCCCCATGAGCCCTGTGGGACCGGCCCCTGCTGCTGCTCCACTCTCCGCTCCAGAACTTTCCTCCGGCTGCTCTTGCACTGACCTCCCTGCTGTCCTGGGTGACCCCCCACGGCCGCGCTCCTGCTGTTTCCCCAGGAATCAGCACCAGAGGAGGACGGCGGCTTGCTCTGCTGGCTCTGTGCCCGAGACTAGAGCCGCGGCCCCACACCGCAGGGTTTACGTGCAGATCACAGCCAACAACACGAGACCTTTGGCTGTTGTCCTCTTTAAACCTTACCCAAGAATCCTTGCGCTATCATTTCTACGAAACAAAGTACACGTTGTGGACTACACCACCCCTTTACGCAGCCCCTTCACATCTCTGACCCACATGGGACGACCCCGACTCTGCGACGCGGCCGCCCTGGCTCCAGCTCCGGGAAAGAGCACCCCAGTGGGCTGTGCCCGCCTCCACTGTCTGGGCTCCCAGGGCCAGGGCGTTGTTGTCACTGTGCGTTCAACGGGGGCTACAGAAACTACCCCCCCACCACGAAGCGCCATGCGGTTATGGGCACCCAACCCTCATGATAAACAAAAAATCAGGCGTCAAGATCACAGGGAGATTGGGATTGGTAAGAGCAGTAGAAATGGACAGTAATATTTCTTTTCCTTGCTTTTCCCGTTTCGGGGGGCTTATATTCAAAAACTCCTTGTCTTGTTAAGCACACATCTGTCCCGTCTTAGATAAGAGGATGCACGCGCTCCAGTAGATCTCACACCTCCCGCACATTTTTATCTGGAGAGAACAAAAGTGAGTTACAAATATTGCCAGTGTGTGGCCGCGGACAGAGAAGGTCAAGAACACGCCCCCGGAGAGGGACAAAAGCCGTTGCCACATGCGCACGGGGACCCTGAACAGGTGGGACGCGTGTCCAGGGCACGCGGCCCCGGCCCTTGAGTGTGAAAGCGGAGATGGAAGGCGGGCTCTCTGTTGGCCCCGAGAATGAAGACTCGCGGGAACGAGTCCCCTCTCTGAGGCCTGGAGCGCGGAGAGCGCACGGTAACGTCTCCAGAAAGCAGATGCTCACGGTAATCGGGACAGGGAGGGGCTGGAGCGCAGCTCCGTGTGGCTTCGCTCTGCTGACGGACGCACACGCGAGCTGGAGAGAGAAATCGTTAAGATACTAACGGCAGGCAGGCTTCTGACAACCTTCAAGCCCCAAGTATTAATAAGGCATATACTAATGACGAGCCGGTTTACTTGGTCACGAGAGGAGGAGGCCCGAGGGTCTCTCTCTGAGAGCACCTGCTTAATCACACTTGCATTTCTGCCCAGGTTTGAAAGTAATGAAGTTGCATATATTTTTAAGATAACATAACAGACTTTCTAGCAGCTTCTAACGGAATCTTCTCTAATGGTCCCAAACGGTGGGATCATGCGGAACGCAGGTGCCCTCTTCTGAAGATGGTCACCCGGTGAGGTCTGTGTCATGTCGCGTTCTCATTGGTCTCCATGTGGCATTAGATTCAAAGAAGAGGCCAGGATGTGAATGTAAAAAACCTCCCTGCTCGGCTGTGGCTTAATCATAAAACAAGAACGTTGAGTAGGCAGATGCTGAAAAAAATCAGAAGCTTTTCAGTTGCAGGAATAAAATATTCCTGTTCATTGGAATGTGGTGAGAGGAGAGGTGAGGAACGATGTGGACGGAGTCACCACGTGCCATGGCCCAGTCAGATGTCTGCTCAATGCCTGTGACCATCTGCGCTAGATGTGACCAGGGGGACAGCACGGGAAGTCCGCTTCCCCGGCCACAGAGGCGCGTGTGGACAGTGGACGGTGTGGGTCTACGAAACATTCTAGTCCTTTGCCCCAAAGAGGTCTGTGGGACAGCCCTGGCACACCCTTTCATAAAGCCAAATTATATTTTCATTTTGATTTTTAGAAACTATTTGCACTGTATGTTTTTTTTCCTTAAAAAAACAAACCAGGTGAGACTGAGGTCTCTCACGTTTCCACGCTGTCGCGGTGCTCACGGACTCTCTCTGAAAGCAGACGTCACATCTCTGTTTCTCAGTTGCCCGTAGAGAAAACCATCCAGCCCCAGCAGAACCGGAGACTTCCAAACGGAAAAATGGAATCCCCTCATGCCAGGGACTGGCTGTCTCTGTAAGGCCACAGCTGAAGAACACGAGAGCCAAGGTGTGACTGCCCTGAAACTGTCCCTCCTGGGGATCCAGGTCCCGGTTTGGAGTGAAGACTCGCACCGGTGCACTCGTGTGCTGTTCTGCCTCCCGGTCCTGCCTCGTCAACCCGTCAGCCCCTCGAAGCCGGCCTTTCCCAGCAAGCAAGAAACCAAAGAGAGTGGTTCTCCTTCCGGAAATTGCCAGGAAAAAAAAAAATGCCCTCCAAAATCCTTGTCAATAATTTCCCAAGGGAACATCTACTTTATTTCCAATTTTGTTCATTTTGCTCCAGGGAACAATAAATTAGTGAAGTGTTTACTGGAATAAAACCTCAAATTTACAATTTAAGGCCGACATAACCTAGTCTTTCCCAGCCCGAGACTTTCCCCACAGAAGCTTGCTTCTCGTCCAGCTCGGGTCTTCGTGTCCGGCAGCAATGCGCGGTTGAAGGGGTGTTCAGGATCACCCCAGGGGGACCAGGGGGGATACGAAAATGGGACTAAATCCCCAATAATGGTGAGAGGCCACATTTAACTCGATACAACATATGAAGAAGACTCAGATGCCCCGATGCGCTTCACGGAAGGAAATGTGTCCAGCTTTGACCCCCAGCCTCACAACACAACCTAGACAACAACAAAATACGTACAGACACGACACACGTGCGTGACTACATTAATAACATAGTACACGTACATGTATGTGCATCGATACTTAAAAAGCTTTTCGACGGCAGTATTCAAGATAGGAAGGAAGTTTTCCCTTTGTTCATACGCACCAGATATGCTGGGTGTTTTATAAAGAGACGTGACCGGTCCAGAGGTAAAGACATACGTTTGTTCAAAGGCTGATTCTTGGATGGTTCGTATTTTATCTTTGATTAGATGACAAATTACCCTTTGTTCAGAAATAGGCGGTGTCACTCAGTGCTTTCTGGTGCCTGAGGAAATGGTTCCTCATTTCCAGACGGGGAATGGGATGCTCAGCAAAAATTCCTGGGCAAATGTCCTCCTCACGGCCTTAAAATCCTCCCAGGTTTGTCACAGTGAGACACACAGAGCCCTCCAGGCCTGTTCTGATGACCTCACCTGTTGCGGTCTACCTCGTAGGACGGACACAGGGGTCCCACGGCCAAGGCCTTGCGGCTGGGGGCACGGCAGAGCAGGCCGGTTGGAGGCAGGCGAGACGCGTGTGCCAGCCCACGCCATCTCGCTACGAGGTGCTCTGCTCTCTCAGGGCGGGCTCTGCTGCCCGCCGTTCCTCCCGTCACCCGAGCTGGCCCTCTGCCCCACGCTCGCTCGTTCCCACGTCCGTGGCCATGGGGCCCTCCCTGCTGGTCCCCCTCGGGGCCGGCTCCTGGCGCCCTCCCCCCTCCTCCACCCAGCACCCGTGACTCCTCTCTGCTCCCCTCCAACCCAGGTGCTCTGGATGGAACGTTTTTCTTCTCTTTTTGTTCTGTCTTAAAAGACCGACTGTGAGTTCCTTGGGGGCAGACACGATTACAGGTTTTTCAATGAATGACCGAGTGGAACAGCCCAGCTCATGGTTTCCCCGAAAACGTCAGTTTGTGCATCGCCCGGAAGCTCAGGGACTGTGCAGGTCGCCCCCTCGGATTGGCCGCGGGACATGGAACACAGGCACAGAGGAGTGTGTGGGGCAGCCTCGGCGTGTGCAGTAGATGCCAAGGTGCAACACACACACACACACTCAACATGCACACACTCATGCATGTATACACACTCACACTCAGGTACACACACTCATACACACACGCACAATGTGCACACCCACGCACACCCCCCCACATGCGCACACCCACGCACACCCATAAGCGCAAACACACTCATATATGCACACACTCGTGCATGTATACACACATGTACACACACAAATACACGTATGCACATTCACATGCATGCAGAACGCACACACAGCCACACACACGTACACACCCACACACTCACATGCACACACACCCATAAACACACACCCACTCATACACGCGCACACACACACTCATACACGTGTGCACACACGTACACATGCACAGCGCGCACACCCACCAACACACACATACACACCCACACTCACATGCACATGCACACACACATAAACGCACGCACTCATACACTCATGCACACTCACACATGTATACACATACACACGCACACACACCAACACACCCACACAAGTGTACATACCTGCACGCACGTGCACGCACAAATAAACACGCACATGCGTACATGTATACACACTCACACGTGTGTGCATAGCCGTGCATACATACACATGTGTCACACACGCACGCACAAACACACACACACACTCACACACTCTGTCGGGACACACCTGCAAGAGAGCAGCACACAAGTCCAACGGGCCATGGACCGGCTCCCGGTGCCCCCACGCCCCTCGCCGACAACGACCCTGAGGCCTAGCAGGGTGGAAGGCGCTCCCCTCTGACCACACCCCACGCTACTGAATCTTGCATAGAGAACTCAGGAGAAACAGAGTGTCTCGATGATTGAACCTCAGCCAACATCTGTTGCCTTCCTTTGGTGACCGAAGCCTGATTGCTGACTCTGAACTTCTCTGTAACCTGCACCCTAACTTGAAACACACGGAGGACAAATGCACGAAGAAAAGAACACCCAGACCGCGGGTCGCACAGTCGTGCGGGACCATGGGTCACACACACACCTCGCACCTGGACCGCGGGTCACACACATGGCTGTGCCCAGACCATGGGTCACACACACACCTCGCCCCTGCACCATGGGTCACACATATGGCTGCGCCCAGACCGTGGGTCACACACACAGCCGCACCCAGACCGCGGGTCACACAGTGCTGGAGGACCCCGTGGGGACTTCTGGAAAGCACAGTTCACATTATAAAGTGAAGGAGACACTGAAAGTTGTTTTTTGGTTTGGTCTTTGGCTGATTTGTGTGGATATACTGAAGTGAAGCTGGTAAAATGTAACCCCAAGTCCAAACACCTGGGACACCTACTTAATAATGTGGCTGTGACACTGGCCACCAGTGGGAGGGGCTCTTCCCAGGGACAGAGCTGGAGCTGCCGCCAGCCGAGGACAAGGGTCAACGAGCCCCGCACCACCCCCCCCCCACCCCCGTTCGCGGTGGTTGCGTCAGGGCTGCAGACACAGAGGAAGAGTGGCTTTTCTGGTGACCCTTCCCCACCCTCGAGAGTCTCTGTGAGGCGGGACTGAGGGGCGCAGCCTTCTTGGCCTGGAATTTGTGTGTTCACGCCTGTGTGTCCACCTGTGTGCTCACCCGCGTGCATGTCCATCGGTGTACGTGTTCACCCGTGTGCACGCACATCCGCGTGTTCATCCGTGTTCACCTGTGTGCATGTCGTCCGTGTGTGTTGTGTGCTTGCGTGTTGGCTGGAGTCACCCTCAAACACTCTCATCTCAGAAGTTCAGCTGTACTGTGCCTGCCTGTAGTTCATATATTTCACTTATTTTAAATCAGTCCTACTTACTACGATAAAATAAAAAATCTTTGTGCGACAAAATACTTCTTAGGCTATTTTACAAACACGCTGGGGCGTGGACCTCGTAACCCTTCTATGGCAGAGGTAGGTTCTCTGGAGGCTGTGGGGGGACAGGGGCCCACGCAGCCCCGGTGGGCTGTGAGCCCACACTGTGCCCGGGGGGCACGGGCGAGCTGCTGTAGGTCCGGCTGCCGGGAACATCGGGACCTGTGCTGCCCACCACCGAGGCTCCCCCGCGACGCTACCGATCGGAGGAGGTCCCGTGCCCCACGGCCCGTGGTCTGCCCTGAGCCGCCTAGCCTCCCATCCCGCAGTGTCCACGCCTGGAGAACGGGCCTAACCCTTCCCGTGCTTCTCTCAGAGGAGACGGTGTGTGCAGAGGACCCTGTCCACTGCCGGTCACCCGCAGAGTGACTCCCGCATCCACTTCCCAGCCACGTGCAGTCCAGCTCGCACACCCGGCTTCTCGGCACGGGCCTGCTGCTGGACAGGAGGAGTTGGAGAACCGAGGCGAGGGGTCCTGGGAGCATTCTGTGAGGGGAAGACGGAGTCTGACCTGCCTGCCTGCAGCGCGGAGGCCGCGGCCCTGCAGTCCCTCCCGTCCCCGAGGAGCGGGCCTCCCACCGCGGCTGCCGCCCCCAGATGAGGAGGCAGCGTGCCCTCTGCTGAAGGAGCCAGGCCCGGGGCGGGGGCGGCGGGAACTCACCACGGCTGTGGGTTTACTATGTGACCCGGGCAGGCGAGAGATGCCGGAGACGAGGATCTCCGTGAGAGCTGGTGCGCGCGGGCGTGCTTCCCGCGCAGTGAACGACAGAGGCGGCGGGACGCGCCGGCCGCACGGGACCCCGGGCAGGGATGCCCCCGCCACCGAGCCCGCTAAGCCCCAGCCAGTTCTAGAAACAAGGAGCTTTTTGAGCAAAGGAATAGCGTGGCCCGAGGTCTGAGTTTTAATTCTTTGATTTAAATAAATGTAGCCATGTTGGAAACAAAACAAAATAAAACAAAAGTTTTGCAGTAGCTGTAGCTAACATTCCTCCCTGTCCCAGGTGAAGGCGCCTAGGTGATGCCTGGAGGCTTACAGAATCCACCGGAAAACTCTCCAAAGGGCGGAGAGCCAAACCGTAGGGCCCCCAGCACCCTGCGCTGAGGACGCGCAAGTTCAAATGCCAAGAAGTGACGGTGGCGGCTCCTTCTCGCGCAGAGCTCACTGGCGGCAGGAGCCGCCGCTGGGCAAGAGAAAGAGCCGAATGATGAAGAGGCATCTAAATTTGGCCGACCGAAGTGCGAACGGAAGCCGATCTGGGGACCCGTTTTAGAGCTAATCGCCTCTGATTGAAATCGGTTTTGATTTGGCTTAAATTGGAGCCTCAGATGGCTACGGCACCTCCGGCACGGCCGTGTCTACAGTGATGGCGCATCTGGACGCCAGAGGGCTCCTGGCGGGAGGACATGGGCTCTCGGAAAAGAGGGCGACAATGACGGGAGGCGACTGGCAAGCTCCCTCCCGTCGCTCCCTTCAGGTAATCTCAGCAAACGGAATTTTTGGAGAAGAAACTTCCCTTCAGAGTCAGAGCTCTTGTTAGGCAGAATTCTTACTGAAAAATCGCTCTGATTGCAACAATTCTATTCACTGCCCCCCCCCCCCCGCTTTTTGGACTGGGGTCTCAGTGAGTGTCACGTCTGGGAATCGGGGTGCGGAGGAGGAAGGTTCGCGGGACTGGATGTGACACCCGGCACCAAGCCGGCAAGGCTCCCCACGGTGCGCGGCTCTCCCGTATCGGCTCCCCCTCCCTCCCGAGCCACCGACCCTGGCTGGATGGGCCAGGGGCCAGGGAAAGCAGCAGCTTCCGAGTTTGGACGGTATTCATGTACACGTTAACTTTTAATACATTTTCAGCTTACATATTGTACATAGTTAGACATGAAATTACCCACTTCTTTTTAAGAACATCCCAAATGTGTTGGCCTGGATAAGATCAGAGCGAAGTGTTCTCTCAGGAAGTTTAAGAGGTTTGAGGATCCAAGACCAAGAGTTTATCCAGCACAACTCCTCTTTCCATGACCAAGAATGTCTCGTTAAAGGCCAACTATCGAAATTCAGTGTCAAGTGTGACAAGAAGAACATGTCCAGAAAATTCCGTCAAACAGAACTTTTGGGAGGTTATGGGGACCCTGCCTAATACGTCTTTATGAAGAATTAGAAAGCATTCATCTACCTTGAACAGCGTGCTCTCACTGTCGCGGAAGCGGCCGCCGCGGCGGGCTTTCACCCGACGTCGAGGACACGCTCTGGAGAAGCACATGTGTGATTACTCTCGAGCAAGCAGCTCTAGATCCTAACGGCCTCGTCCTATGCCCTGACGCAGGAAAAACCATCTACAAGGCCTTCGCGACTCAGATTAAAGGTAATAGAGGGGTCTTGTCAATGGAGAGGTTAAAGGAGAACCCGTGGTGTAGTCTGCGGTCTCCTTCATTTAGAAAGACTCAGCAAGTAAAAATCAGTCATTTAAGTATTAGACTTTTGACGGCAGACATTTAATTGGAGCCCGCAGTTTCGAAGCTTCAGAAAACTGGTCAAGTTTAGATTTCTCGGGAAGGATCAATCAAATTGGGATTCACTTGTTGCAAAGACAAGTTTACAAGTGAGTATGGCTTTTAGACCGACCACGACTAGGAAAAGGCCATCCCTCTCTGAAGATAAGGTCTCCCATCCAGGAAGAGGCAGGAAGAGAGGACGCACCCTCCAGCCCCGGCCTGCAGGACAGGAAGGCCAAACACTGCCCTCCAAAGATGTGGATGGGAGGCCCGTCGCGCCATCCTCCAAGATGAAAGGAGAGGAGGAGGAAGCGCCGGAACCGGAGAAGTGGCAGCTCTGCCCCGAGCCAAGGGACGAAAACCAGCAACAACCGGGCCCTCAGAACACTACTCTGGCCTCCGGGGGTGTTGAGACGCGAGCCAGCGGGGAGCAGTCCTACATGCCCGTTGTGCAAAGGCTTTTTCTTGTTTACAGCTGGCCTGCTGGAGCTGGACAAAGGCCAGACTTTTGCAAAGGATTCCTCATCAAGAGATTCAAAGGGAAGGTGCCATGGTCTGATGTGTTGGCCACGTTCCAAGCGCAGTTAACCACGTTTTGATCATGAGGGGAGTATGGTTTTAGGCCATGAAAAAAGATGTCTTAACAAAGTGGGTTGACTTGTTGTTGCTAAGTCTGTCCGTTGTGAGGTCCTAAGAGCTATTTCCCCATTAGGCACTGCGGGGATGACGCTACAGGCTTTAGAACCGTTAAGCTAGAGGATGCCCTCCGGATGTGTACACGCCATGAAGAAGACGCCAAGAGTCTTGTGACGCAGGGGCTAGTTCAGGAGGCCACTGAGCATGAGCAGGTGATCTATGGCACTAGGGCCTTGGACAGGGATCCTGTAAGAAACGACACGGTGTGAAACAAGAGCCCTGTACTCTGAGACAGCCCTGGTCTACCGCGGTGGGACGGGGTGTGGAATGAAATCCTCGGGAAAGGAATCCAATAGGGGCTCCAAGGAGCATCTTTTTCTGCTTTGGAAATAAAGCAGTTTCCAAACAAAACGGAAGCCAGGCAGTTGGATGTGATGCTGTTTATGACATGTCAGGTAATTAAAGAAGAATTATCTGGGGTTCTTGGTTCTCATTCTGCTGTGAAACTACTTTCAGGTCTCGCCCTGCTTTTCTGACACACACCCTCTATCTCCTCTGACTGGAGCAGCGAAGGCTTTCACCCGCTTTCTGAGACTTGTACGGACACCTTCCAGAACCCACGTAGGAACGGACCGTGTTCTGTACATAGAGGGAAGAAAGACCTCACTCTGGGGATATAAATGTAAGTGATCAGATTTATGCTTAAAATACAGGAAACGCTAAAGGCACAGGGGACGGGAGAGTAGACGGCTGGAGGGCAGGTGTCTGAGTGCTGGAGAGCACCCAACTGTCCCCATCAGTGAGCCAGTGGACGTGACCTGATGCTCTCCTGGAGGATTCGCGACGAGGACCGCAACATGTGGAGGGAATTAGCTACTGTCGTGGAGAGTTTCTGTCATTAGTGCTATCTAAATGCCCATATTTTAAATAATCATATGAACTATAACTTCTAAAAAAGTCAGTCCTTCACTTTTCAGGTTGGAATCACTTCCTGAAAGTACGAGTACCTCTGTCCAACCTCCCTTCCGTGCACACGTGACTCAGGACAGAAACTACTGAGGCTTTAGACCATTCAGGATAGAAAGGCTATGGCACGAGAGCGCTAGAGACCAAGGAGGGGGAAGAGGCAGAGAGACTGTCCAGAGAGGTGACCAACGTCCCGAGGACCCGGCCGCATGTGGTGTCGAGGTGCTGCGTGCACAGTGGGTCTGTTTAAAGACGCCTGTGTTCACACGGGACACCTCCAGTGTGCTACTACTAGGTGACAGATCTTTAGGAGAACGATTGTCATGAAATCTTACTTGAGTTCTTGCGAGCTGGTGGCCAGCATGCTCCGGATACTTCTGTCGGCGAGGGGACAGCCCGACAGACTGTAAGACAGGCCAGAAGAGTGAGTGAGTGCCGCCCCCCGGCTCGCGCTCCCAGACAAACACGACATACAGTTGAAACTAAAAAGTTTAATGCAGAAAGCGATGGGGCAAGTGCTGTATATTGATTTTTTTTTTTTTTTGGTATAATTAACTCTCTTCTTTGAAGAAGATGTGTCTGTTAATAAACACTTTTTGGAAAATAGTATGAAAATATTTGCGCTCTTTGGTTTCCATGTTGGAGAATTGTCCGAATCGTGGCGGCTTACTTGCCTATGAAAAGCACTGTACAACGCGCGCACGGGCTTTTATAGGTCAACATAGAGCACTTGGAGGGTTGACACGAAATTCGACGTTGGTACTTCGACAGCATTGTTGAGGTAAGCTGAAAACAATAAATCGAAAAGACAGAATCCACCATGAGAAAACTGAAGTCACACCTTCTATGTGAGGCGTAATTACCAGTCACATGACCACTCCCATCACACCTTGGTGTTGGACATCTGCCACCAAACAAAAACAAAACAGCCAGAATAGTAAGTATGTTTAAAAAAAAAAAAAAACTTTACGAAAGTTTCATTGTTTCCAGTTTAGCTGCAATGTCTGCACCGGGACTCAGGCGCCCGGGGAAGCTGCCAAACGCACGAGCACAGACGGCAGGGGCGGCGCCACCACACAGAGCGCCTGCGAGCCAGCGCGCCCCGCAGCCCCCCGCCCCGCCGCCCCGGCAGCCGGAGACACTCGTGTGCTGCGGACGTCGCATGCTCCAACGGCAAGGCATGGACACATCGGTTTTTAAAAATAAGCCGAAGGGAGGGACAGTCAGGAGGCGCGGCCGCGTCGGCTCGCGCTGTGCTTACGTTATCAAGTCCTTCTTGCTCTCCTTGCACTGGGGGTACTTGGGCTTGGGGCTGGGGATGGTCACCTCTCCCGGGTACCTTCTCTCCTCCAGAGCCTCCTGGAACGGGTCCAAGTCTTCCGGCTGCGGGCAAAACACGGCTTCAGGGCTGCGCAGGGGACCGCGGCGCGCAGAGCCCGGACGCTGCCCCCGGGCCGGCCGCGTCCGCGCGCTCCCCTCTCCCCGCACCCGAGCCCTTCACACCGGCTGCACCCTTGTCCCGGGTCTGGGGGCCTTCTGAGAGGGCCGGCCCGGGCTCCGCTCCTCAGTCTCTCACCAAGTCGCCCCCAGATTCTAAATGCATACCTGTCGGTGGGCAGGGCCTTACTCGGGACTGCTGCCGGGGCACTGAGAAGGGGGCAGGCCACTGGTTTGGAAACCAGAGACACCATTTCTCGGCCAGTCTCTTTCCTTCCGGGTCCGGGAGGCACCTGCTGGGGTTCACCCCCTCTCATCCAACACGGACCGGCAAAGCTCAACCACGAACCCTACAGGCATTTTAGGATGAGGCTTTTACAACCATCGGGGAGGATTCTGCATGTGTGTTAGGGCCCAAGGCAAGGGAAGGCCCTCTGAGCCGCGCCGCGTGCCTCTCACTGTTCTAAAGCAGCGTGTCCGCTCCCACAGCCGGTGACCCTGCAGTAACTAAGAAATTCCCATAGCTGGCAACACCCCGCAGACGCGTCCCGTGAACGCAGGAGAGCGGTTCCTCTTCCGGGACGGCCTGTATGATGCAAACACTTCTGTCGATCTATGAGGGCTTAATTCTAATTAAGGTAAATTCAGAGACTCTACCGCCACGCCGTACTTGGTAGCAATGACTTAGCACTGCAGGAGAGAAAAGACCGTGGGACTCTTGCCACTCAGACTCTGTTCTTCTGCAGCGCCTGGATACGTAAGTCATTCGAAGAATCAAGATAACGGGCTTTAGGATGTAGTGGCCTTATAACCAGGTGCCTTTCTCGCCGATCCTACAAATAGCGGATGCTCCCTTTCTCTGCACTTCCTTGTTTCTCTAAGAAGCTATTGCTTTGATGGTGGTTTCCCTATGGTATTTAAAAAGGATTTTCATTTTTTCCGTGAATAAAGACGATGTCATGATGTTCAGAACTGAACACTGGGGAAAAAGCCAGTGCAATAAAGGACAACCGTTTCTTTTCTCGGCCCAGAGGGTATTTTAACTATTTTAGTGACTTGAATGTGGCCATCGTAACAACGGGTGTCCCCACTTTTCGAAAGCTCATGACACACCACTTTGCTCTTATGAAAGACCTACTTTAGTACCTGCTTTTGCTAAGAAAGAAACCCAAGTAGGATTTTTGCTTTTACAAAAAAGGCAAGAAGCGCACGTAGCATTCAGTGCTGGTTTTGCGGCGAGCTGTGGGAGCGCAAAGTGCATGCTGAGCCTCGGGAACGGCTCTGTCACGTGCCTGCCCCCGGAAACCAGGCTCAGCCTCTTGGCTTCGAGCTCCAGAGCTCAGAGCAGTGTCTGGGAGCATGAGGGCTTGATCTCAGGTTATCTGTGCATCTGTTAGCAATGTGTGTCCTGAGGTTTAGAAAATCAAAACCTGAGAGGCAATTTTTGGGGTCTAGGAACACTCAAAATACTTTCTACATAAATCAATTAGTCATGCCATTCGACTTAGGGACGCTTCCGTAGGTAAGCTCTATGTTCGGATCGCAGGAGAGATCTGTATTTTAAAAATATGTTCTTGACAGAGGTGTTTGGTAATACTGCGCTCAACAAAGATTTAGGCGATAGTACTAAAACGATTTTTTTTCGGGGCTGGAGTATACCCTCCGAATATTTTGGGTTTGACAACAGAAACTACCCTTAGTTTCAAAGGGCTAGCTAATTAATAACTCGTAGCTAATCACTTAAGTATTTAAGATGTACACTTCCCTATCTGCAAGGAGAACCATGCTTTATAGCAACAGGTCACCAGAAAAATGGACTGGCTTGCTGTTGACATATTTTCTTAGAGAAATAATTGGTATCAAAACGCACATGATAGAGAAGAAAATTCATCGTTGAAGAGAGTTTGTGATTTGTTTCACCAAATCAGCATTCGTGAAAAATCTCGCCCTGATCATCGAAGTGTGTGGTCAGCCCTTGTTGGCTGAGGTCATATCCCGGGAGCCCACGGACGCCCGACCCCGCACCCCAAGCCAGCGGGCAGTGAGGGGGACATACAGGGACCTCGGCAGTATCACCGCCGTCTGCCCTGCGAGGCTTCATCTTGGTGTAGTCCACAGGCAGCTCCCAGCAGTCGTCCTCTCCCAGCTGGAAGCACCGGCTGCCCATCACCGCCTGCTGTTGGGGGGACATGGGCTCCAGGGGCGTCAGGACAGGGCAGCAGCTCTCCCGTGGCCGTGGCTTGTTCATGCTGAGGTCCAGAGTCCCATTCTCGTCCACCTCCATGTCGGGGTTCTGCGGGACAGAGACACACACTGATCACGCAGGCCCAGCCGCAGCCCTGCCTTCAGCCAGCTCAGAATTCAAGCTCGGGTCCCTCCTGCGGTCTCCTGTGTGCGGACTCCCGAAGGGAGCAGAAGCGGTCCCTTGGGACACGTCTGCTGGCCTGCGCTTGGCCGCGATGCTGGATGGCAGGGGAACGCCCCTATTCACCGGCTGATGACCTGTCGTCTGTCTACCCACCCGTCTCCGCTCTACCTCACACATCTACAGTGTACGCACCACCCTCCTTTACCTTCCTGTCCCTGCAAGACATCCCTGCTTTTAGAAATAAGCCAGAAGAAAATCAGACGAGGACCTAATCTCCATTCTATTCCAGCTCAAATAACATTTAAGAGATCAGAGCTAGATACGCGTTTATGCTTAACAATCCTTTTTCAGTTTCACTGATGCGAACACTTCGAGATGAGGGAGAGGCATGGAGGGGCGAGGGAGAAGCAGCCAGAATTCACTTTCCAACACGAACTCCTGTGCTGACGGGCTTCGGGGAGGGGGATGTGCAATCAGTTCCAGGGATCCTGTTGCGGTGATTACGGTCTGACCCGCTCTGTTCCAGCAAGCCTGCGCTTTAGCCAACGGACTTAAAAAATAGACGTACTGGGTGAGTTTCTTTTCTTTCTTTTTTTTTTTTTTAATTAAATGATGCTTTCCAACAGGGAAAGAAGTGTGCAGAGCTCGCCTCTCTGGAGGAGGGAGGCAAGGAAGGACACATGGAGGACAGAGCAGGAAATCCTGCCGACACTCCGCCACTTGTGTCCCCGGAGGGTTACACGCTCTGGAGCAAACATTTGATTTCAGCGCCGGCGTGAAAGCTGCCCCCTCCTGCGTCGGGCGGCTCCCCCTGCACGTGGGAGTGGAGGGCAGCGGCTGGGGAGGGGCGCCCTGCGCAGGTTGCCGCCTTGAGACCTCCCAACGTCACTGTGCCGGAGCCCCTCATGCCAGGGAGCACCCCTGCTTACAAATTTGGCCTGCATCATGTTGGATTAAATTCTCTCAGTCTTAGCTTTAATAGAGCAAAAAAAAAAAAAAAAAAAAAAAAGATGGGAAGGGGTTGCTTACTTTCCCCTTTCGCCACAGAAGCCTGTGCACGCTAGCCTTGGATTTAGCTCGGGGTCGCGCCCCAGCCCCTGGGCAGACACCCAGGGCAGCAGGACGGGGTCTCGGGCTCCGGGATGCCCCTCCCCCCGCCCCACCCCCCACCCCGGGTGCTGGGCGTACCCGCGCGGTACACAGGTCCTGTGGCTTGGTGGACAGGTTTTGCGGCATCTCGCGGCAGCGCGTGGACAGGTTGAGGATGGCCGTGGCCGCCATATGCGCCGCCTCCATGTCGTGCGCGAAGTCGAAGCTGCTCTTGGAGCACGTGCTGCTGGCGCTGCTGCCGCCCCCGCAGCTCATGTTGCTGCTGCTGCTGGGCGCGTAGCTGCTGGTGGTGCTGCTGCTGGGGCTGGCGTTCTTGCAGTAGCGCTTTGCTGGGGAGACACGGGCACGGCGATGACTTGGGTCCCCGCCGCCGGCCGACAGCACAGTGGGGCACGCGCCCCACCACCCACACCGCACCCCTCCCACTGGCCCTGGGGACACCCGCGGTGGCGGCGGGAAAGAGCCCGTCTGGCCCTTCCCGGGCAGCAGCGCGGGTGGGGCCGCTGCCCGTCTGCTTACGGCCGCACCTGATGGGGACTCGGCCACCTGCTGTATGGAAGTGGCAGCTGACTCAAGGCCGAAGGACAGGTGTCCCAGTCCTCACTGCCCGTCAGCTCAGTGGGTGGCGCGGGCCCACAGACCTCCTCCCTCCAGAGACTGGCTGTCCCTTCAGCCCAGAGGGGCCTCCACGGACCGCTGGGCAAGCAGGAGGGAAGCACCCCTTTCCCCAAGAAGAGCCCCACCCTGGGGGTCTCATTGAGAGCCACGTGGAGGAAGTGGCACAGTGCACAACCGTGGGCACGGCTGGGCCCGAGGTACGCAGGGCAGCGCACACCACATGCTGTCCCACACGCTGTCCCCTGCAGGGAGCCTGGCTTACAGGACACAGGGGCATAACCCCTGTCACCCGGAGCATACGGGTACTTGGAGCAAACGTTGCTTTCATGGTGGATTGGAAGTCTCCTCTGGCCCACAGTTGGGGAAACCCTGGTGGCTGATTTGTTAGGGGCCCGTGGCCATTGCCAAGGGCAGCACAGTCACAGGGTGTCCCCTGCAGGGCGGACAGGTCTCGCCTGGAGTCCTGCCCAGGGAGGGAGAAGCCAGGGTGAACCCAGGGGTGCAGGAAGCCCCCCCAGATGTCCTCACAGCGTCCTCGACTCCGCCAGCGAGCTCCTCTTGCGCAACCCCCCATGCCTCTTTGAATGTCCTGTCCAAAGGGAGCTTAGCCAGCTCTTCCTGCGTGTCTGACACTGTCCCTAGTGGTCTGTGACCTGAGTACCCTGTTGGGAGGACGTGCACCGTGCTTTCCTCCCAAAGGAAGGGGCCAACACCACGGAACCAAACAGTGGACCCCACACAGCCACCACGGTCGGTCACCATGAGCCATACCAAGAAACTGCCCAAAGCACCGTATTCAGAGCGAGTGAACGTTGTGATGAGCTTTCATCACGGATAACTTTCCACTTCGGACCCAAGACGCTCTTCCTTTTGCCACCACTGGGCTGCCCGGTGATGCTGGCACCAGGCCTCAACCTAGCACCCGCTGAAAATCACTGAGCCGCTGCCGGGCAGGTGGCCGTTTGAAGCAGGTCCCCTCACGTGGACCAGAGGGTTGGCTGCACACACTCAGACCCCCCAGCCGGAGGAGTCCGTGCCGGCCAGGTCCCTCTCCGCGAGGACAAATCAGCACACCTGTCTGTCTGGGGCATGACCTTCCCTTCCTCGTCCTTCTGCGGGTGCACATATCTAAGCGGCCGAGGGCACAGTGTGGGGTCCGAGCACAGAGACGTCCCACGGGGCTGAGGCAGCAATGCAGGGGGACCAGACAGAGACCCTCCCTCGAGAGGCAGGCCCCCGGGACCTGCACAGCGGGCACGGGGAACCACGCCGAGTCTGCGGCTCGTGGTAGTCTCCCTGGGACTCAAGTCTGTGGCTTTACACCACAGAAATCGTGGGAGAAACACGCAAGTACTTCTGAGGATTCTTTTCCTAACGAGGGCTGGCCGCTGGCTCAGGAAAGTAATGGAATGCATATAACTAAGGAAAAAGGCCATTTCATTTTGAAATGAGCATATTTCAGTTTCTAGGAGAATGTCAGCAGGACACGTGTGTACAGCAAATGTCCCCAGACTTCTGGTAAAGGGTGTCTTCTTCATCAGATTATGGAGTCTGGTAGGACCGGGCAGGACGCTAGCAGGTGAGTGACCTGGGGGCGACTGTGGACGAGCCTGAGCCAGGAGACACAGGCGGGACAGGCAGCCACACACCTGGGCCCTGTCACGGAATGCAAGCACATCTTTGTTTTGTTCAAAATGAAACTAAGAGTGTAGGTCCTCATAGTTACCACCTGTTTGGGAAAACGCTCACAAAGCCAGCATCAGGGACCAGTGACGACAACAGAACACTCTTCCCTTTCCGATCGGTCAGCAGGCAGCACTGGTCCCTGTCCTCCTGGGTGCTGGCCTGTCCCTGGGTGGGATGGAGGTCACGCCTTCCCGCGTGCGGCTTCCGTGGCAGCCCACCAGCCCTTGCACCGCACTGAGAAGCCCCCCGTTCAGGACTCTCTCTCTCTCTTACAGGACGAAGAAAGCCTCGAGGGGATTTCTACTGGCTAAATATGGCAAATTTAAAAAATGAGCACCACATTCACCTCTGCCCTACTTGTGAGTCTCCCTAAACGTGTGCATCTCCCACTAGGAATGTCCACCTTCTTCTGTCTTGACACAATGGAAGAGTTGAAGCCCAGACCTCCGCGAAACCAGAGAGAGCGCATCCGGAGCTGTGCCTCCTGAGGGCTCACGCCGCGGGGGACCTGGGTGCACCCGGAGGGCCGTGCGCCCTCACGCCCCGACCCTCACGATGCCCACACGGCTCTGTGCGTGGTGAGTGCTACTTGGAAAAGGAGCTTTCCTGTGAGAATGCAGCTCGGGGGTCTACGCACCGCCTGCTCGTGTGACTTAAAGCATCGGCTCCCCGTCCGGCCCCTTCGTTTCCCACTCACTCATCCAAACGGGCAGCGCTTGCTCAGCCAGCACCGGCACGGCGGTTTGAGACCGAGGACAGGAGCTTACGGCCCGGCACGAAGACAAGCTGTCTACCTGTGAGGCCGCCAAGGGTGAGACCCAGAGCTGGACGGGGACCGGGAAGAGGCGTGCAGCTCTGCACGGGCACCACCGGGAGGGATGTTCCCGGGAGGCCCCAGCTCTGAGAGGCTCTGGGAGCAGCCGGGCTGTGGGGCAGCCCACCGACAGCCGTGGGCAGGAGGGCGGGTGGTCCAGGGAGAGCTGGCTGGGGGCAGGGGTGAGGAGGCCAGAGGCCCAGTCCTGGGGCCTCCGGACGACCCCTGAGGAGTTCTGGGAGCCGCTGCCGGCAGGAGGCCCGGACAGGGCCCGGGACGGACGGTGGGAGGTTGAGCACATTGGGCGACGCTGAGTTCGAGGAGCAGAGGAAGTCCAGAGCCGATCACAAGTGTTCAGCTTGGAGAATCCAGAAGCTGGGAATGACAGGTCGGGAATGACAGGGAGGCTCACGAGGGGAGCCCTTGCGGGTTCTGGGTTTCGGCAGAGCTTGGAGTGGTGATAAATTGCCCAGAGACCCGAGCAGAGAGGTCTCGACTGGGTTTGGCAGCTGCTTCTGTCAGGACTGGACAAGAGTCGGGGCTTTTCTGCCACAACCTCTCGCTTCTGCCCTTGCGTGGCGGGCCCAGTCACCGACAAGATGCAGGAGCACGGCCGGGGCCCGTATGACTTCACCCGTGAACACTGAAATTTGAACTTGACGTAATTTTTACATGGCACAAACTCTTCTTTTTTACCCAACAATTTAAACATACCAGCACCATTCTCAGCTCGCTGTAACAAACAGGCTGGGGAGACCCCGACCTGGTGCTCATGGGTGATGGCAGGGCCGACAGACACGTCTGGGAACGCCTGCCCCTTCCCATCTTCCCTCCTCCACTACCCCCGCACACGACTTCCATGCCGGGCGGGAGAGCTCCCCAAGTTCCTCAGCACGGTGGGGACGCAGGGCCCTTTCCTCACCTGCCCCACAGGTGCCTGTCCCTGCTCTGAGGCACCTCGTCAGGCCACAGGTCCTTCCTACTGACCCATGGGTCTTCTGCTTCTGCATAATTTCTACTCAAGCTCAGGCTCAAGTGCAAGATTTGCCGTTTTGATGAACCTCCTGCTATTCCCTTCCGAGGGGACGTCTGGCTTCACTGTCGGCGCGAGCGAGCGTCCCACGGCCCTCCCTTCGCTCCCCGCGCCTCCTTGACACTTGTTATCCACAGGGAGCGAAGAGCCAGACAAATGACGCATAACAGAGAGATGACTGATGCATGGGTGGGTGGATGGATGGATGGACAGACAGACAGAAAGACAGATAGCAACTAGCCAGTGTCTGGAAGAACGCAGGCACTTAACGTGTGTTGAGTGTTTCAGAACACAGGCGGTGGGACCTACAGTGTGACAGCCGAAGACTGGGGATGAACGTCCTATTTCTCTTCCCTGTCGGACATCTCCGTGGCCCTGCCCCTTGCTACTAAAGGTTGTGCTTCCCCAGCAACAGGCTCATTTCACAGTTTCTCTTCAGGAGCAATGGCTCAGTTCTCTGCATCCGCGGCAAGTCTGGGGGAGGTCACTGCCGCAGGGTGGCCACAGGCTGCCGTCACTCTGTGGTGTCTGCTGCCTGGTGCCTGGCTTCAGGGACAGCTCTCTGCTCACATCCTATCAAGAAAACTGACCCAGCCACTCTCATCCTTAATGGACATTTCCTTTGATGTTTTAAAAGTCCATTAGATGGGGGCGCCTGGGTGGCTCAGTGGGTTAAAGCCTCTGCCTTCGGCTCGGGTCATGATCTCAGGGTCCTGGGATCGAGCCCCACATCGGGCTCTCTGCTCGGCGGGGAGCCTGCTTCCCCCTCTCTCTCTGCCTGCCTCTCTGCCTACCTGTGATCTCTGTCTGTCAAATAAATAAATAAAATCTTAAAAAAAAGTCTGTTAGATGAATCTAGTGTGAGAGAAATGGAGTTACTGCTGTTCTTTTCAGTAAATTACAGTAAAAGGCTACCTTTCCCCACCCCGCTTTTTTTGTTTGTTTCTTAAAGACCCAATACTGAAGTTTTTGTTCCCTATTCTTGTTTCCTTGTGGGCCAGGTGAGGAGTTTGGCTCAGCCAAGGTTTCTGACAACAGGTCCTTTCTGGGTGGGGGGAGTGAATGGCAGTCGTTCCACGTTTGTCCCTATCCTCACGATAGCGCTGTGCGGCCCCCCAGGATGGGGAACTACCACCGCCGCCCGCTCCTGGGGAAACCAACACCCAGAAGGGTTCATCTGATAAATATCCCTCCGCTCTGAGGACAGACCAAGTAGGTTTGACTTCGAATCTACTAATGGGTGTTAAAGCATGAAAATGTGCTCTACTGGTCACGACCTCCCCCAAAGTCCAACCGTAACGACGAGGTCAAGGAAACCGGGCCGCCCAGGCCAACGGCAGCGAACAGGTGTGGGAGACAAGCGGCCCAAGGCGCTCCTCCCCAGGCCGCCGTGAGGTACGTGAGACATTGTGTGAATTCTGCTTTCTCGATCCCTCATGTGCAGCCCATCAATCACATGGATAAAACGATGACAAACCAGAAATTGGCGAATTATGATAAAGCAAAAATAATTACTTTCTGTTATACCCGAAGCCACTGTTTTTCCACTTACATGTTTGTTCCTCCGTGTTAAGAACTGATGTGTGCAAGGAGAGTCAATACACGACACACAGGAGAACGACCGAGTTTTGCTCGCTGTGCGCACGGATTGTCATTAAGGCAAGTGATGACTAGTCAGAAACACGTGCGGCGACTCACCCTGCGTGGTGAAGAGGCTCTGGAACCCCCCAGCCATTCACTTTATATGAGTTTTTGGTGTGCTATGATTTTAATTAAATATCTTCTTCCAAGAAGAGCTAAGATATCTTTAAGGGACCACCTCCTCTCCTCTGCTACAGAACACCAAGATAAGACTTATAAATCGAAACGTCTACATCCCACATCCCAGCCAACTCAGGGCACATATCCTAGAATTCAAAGCAGAAATGCAGTAAGGTCAGTACGTGACATCAGGGAGAAGCACTCATCCCTGTCTCTTTCAGCGACTTACCACGTGAGTGCAAGGAAGCGACCGGAGCTAGCTCGGAGAGCTGGTTGCCGGCTCCGAGCCCACTGGGGCAAGTAAGTCCCCCCTCTTGAGAAGCAGGTGGTGTTTCATTTGTTCTACCTGCTCTCTGCTTTTGGTGCAGGCGTGGTAGCTAGGTTACCATGGGAGGCCCTCCTGGCCCCACTCCCCATGGGGAAACAGGCCAGGGCCGGCCCCTGCTGGAAAGGAGGCCTGCCGACACCAGCGGCGGTCTGCTCTTGCTTGGGTGCACCTTGGAGTCACCGGTAACGCAGAGAAGGTCACCGTACAGGCAGCCCCCCTGGGGATGCCGACCATTTGGTCCAGGTGCAGCCTGGGCATTAGAATGCTCAGCGCGTCCCCAGCTGACTCTCGTGTGCACCCAAGGTTGAGAACTCAGGGGGCATGCAGAGTTTCTCCAACGACCAGGAGCTCTGGGGGCTTTGTCTGGCACTCCCAGGTGGCTCCGTGCCTGAGCCAAGCCCGAAGGAAGTTTATGAAGACGAGGACGGCATCGGGAAGCACACGAGCCGACGGCCCTCGGTCTCCGCATTGTGAGCGCGGCCCGAACGAGCTGCTTTGGAAGCATCCGGGGAGGTCCTTCTCACCCACACCCGGGGGCACACAGGCGAGCGCGGCCTGCGCGTGCGCTTTCTTTGGGCCCCATCAAGCGACCCCATGCTCGACCAGGTTGTAGGAAACGGATATACACAACAACAACATCATCAACGGCAAGCGTGACTCTCACGTAAAGAGTGTGCACCTCCTACCATCATATCCTTTGGGGGATATATCCCTGGTTTGCACCTTGGGAGCTATGGCCCGCTTGCCGTAAGTATGGCCGTCGTAAGTGTTGTACTCAAACGAGGTCTTGGAATATTTCTCCAGCTCTTTGGCGAGGTTGGAGCGGGGCGTGGCCGTGGGCACGCTGTTTCTGTAGCCGTAGTGAGGGATCTCCAGCTGCTTGACGAAGCACATGGGCCTGCAGGCAAACGAGAAAGAGTCACCGCTCGCTCTCCCTCGGCCGCCGGTGAGACGTGGCTCTGGTCGGCGTCGGGGCACGCCGTGCCGCTCACAGCCGCCTTCCCGAGCAGAGGCCATGGGCGTGGGATTTCCCCGCCCCACGAAAGCCGTCCAGGTAACGGCCCGTGGGCGTGGGAGGAGCACCAGGTAGCCCGTTAGCGTCCTTTCGCACCGGCTTCAGAGAGTAAGCGTTGTGCCAAAGGAGGTGAGCCAGTAAGACATTTTCCTTAAAAAAATAAGAAGAAATAAAGAAAAACTCGTAGGGATGTGGGCTGACCCCAAACAAGATGACACGTGCCTGGCTGGACATGAAAACGGAAAACAAAGAGGCGCCCGCAGGCCCGTGTTTTCACGCGAGGCTGCCCGGCCGTCCCCACTCTGGAGGGCAGCCCTCGCTCACCACACGCATCGCGCTTCCGCCTCGCTGCGTGTGCGAGTGCCAGTGTGTCCCCGCGTCCACCTCTACGGGAGGGATTCTATGGTGTTTGGGGAAGTGACTTGAGACTTACAGACAATCGGTGTGTGCGGGGGGGGGGGGGTCCCTTTGCTTCCCTCAAGCTACGGCTTTCCTGAATCACCAACACACTCGTTCTGCTTTCATTTATTCAGCCTTTCTTGTCAAGGTGACGGGTGCTGTGCTGAGTCGGCCAAGGCCTGTTATCTGAGGCACTTGCCCGGGGAGCCCGTAGAGGCCCAGGGAGGCGGAGGCCCTCGCCCTGCCTTCAGAGAGCACGCAGCATGGGACATGATTTTAAGAGTCCAGGTGGAAGTCAGCTGGACGGGTGGACAGGGTGTCCAGGCGAAGGTCCAGGGAATGGAACCACAGAGGTGAGATGCGGGCGCGCCGACAGCATCTCTGGGGACTCACAGGGGTCTGGTGACCAGGGACCGGATGGGGGGGTCTGCTCTGCCCGGCGGGCAAGGCCTGGGGGTTTGGGCTGGGGAGGGCACGATCCCCAAGCCTTCAGAAGGTTAGGAGCAGCTCAGAAGGAGCGGGGTCTGGAGCAGAGACCTCGGTGACAAGCTGGTCCTTGGGGATGGGCAGAAGTTGTCCCGGAGGTCCACCCGCTGCGGCCAGGGAGTGGAAAACCAGAACAGGATTGGAAGCGCTGACGTCTTCCTGCTGCGCGATCTGCTTGGAGACTTTTCAACTCCTAGTTAAGTGAGTGTGGATTTATTTATTTGTTTATTTTTTAAAGATTTAAAAAATTTTTAAATTCGATTTGAGAGAGTGAGCAAGCGCACATGAGTGGGGGTGGGGCTGAGGCAGAGCGAGAAGGAGGCCCCCCGCTGAGCAGGGACAACCCCCCCCCCCCCCCACAATGCAGGGCTGGATCCCAGGACACTAGCTAGGTTCATGACCTGAGCTGATGGCAGACGCTTCACTGACGGAGCCCCCGGGCGCCCCACAAGTGCGGATTTAAATTATCTTCTCTTTGCTCCCTTCATGTCTCCTTTCCTGCCTGCTGAGTGAGCGTGCCCGTGTGGAGACGCTGTGGGGACTGTCCACACGGAGACCAGATCCTCCAGGCCTTGCTCACGCTGTGGACACGGGTGCCTGAGCGGTGCCCCGGGAGCTGGGGAGCACGGGGACACCCTGGACACAAGGCCGTGGTTGGCGTGGGTGCCTCCCTTTGCGCCCTGTCCCACCGCCTCGCCACGCCCAGCTAGAGGCACGGAAGGAACATCGTTCCTATGTGCACGTTGGTCCGCACGCATGTGTTCCATTATCGTTGCCGTGGTTCTCCATGGCTCTGGCCTCCGGAAGGGGACCCGTGGCCACGCAGCCACAGAAACAAGGTCGGGGCTGCTGCTTCTGGCTGCACATCGGCGTGAGGCTCGTGTCTGGGGTGGTGTTCACAGTCTGCGGCCCCCAGGGCAGCATCTCCCGCCTGATGCCCGCTCACCCAACAGGAGGGTCCCCGGGAGGGACGGGCTCAGGGCTCGTCCCAGCTCTGAGGTCTGCCTAGAGGCGGTGGATGTGGACAGAAGCCCCGAGCCTCGGTCCCTCTCTACCTGTCCTCAGTTCTCTTGGCTGACAGCCGTCCCTTCGCAGACCGACGGAGCCCTGGCGGGGAGCTCCCACCTGCCAGCATCAAACGTGATCTTCTGGGAGGTGAGTGCTGTGTGCTCACAGGGGCACGTGAGGCAGCTAGCACCCCACACAGAAAAATCTAGAAGAACACACACCAACATTTATTGAGGGTTTATCTCTAAATAGTACACTTGTAAGTGGTTTTTATTTTCTTGTTTTTGTCTATTTAAGTATTTCTCATTTTCCATAAAATTTTAACTTTTCAGAGCACCTGGGCAGCTCAGTAGGTGAAGCGTCTGCCTGTGGCTCAGGTCATGATCCTGGGGTCCTGGGATTGAGCCCTATGTCAGGGTCCCTGCTCAGTGGGGGGCCTGCGTCTCCCTCTGCCGCTCCCCCTGCTCATGCGCTCTCTCTCTCTCTGACAAATAAATAAAGTCTGACAAAGAAGATTTGAAGTTTTCTACTGAAGGATAAAAGGGTGTATAGCCACTGGTAAAACCCTTTCAGAAAACGAAACGAATGCACAACGAAACCAAGCAGGTGTTCAAACCAGTTAAACACTGCCTTTTCCTAAGAGATTTACCCCAAAGAGCTCCCGTACTGCAAACAGTGTGTGCGTGTGCGTGTGCGCGTGCATGTGCGCTCCCCGTTCCGTCTGCGACCGGAGCCATGGCCGCCGCCTCAGAGGGGCGACCTGCTCCCCCCACTCCAGAGGTGGGCAGCCGTGCAGCCCGCAGGACACCCTGGGAAGACCTGGGACCTGTGTCCACTGAGGTGTCTGGACGCCGGCCGCGCAGCCTGGGCTTTGAAGGGGCCAGTGGGGATGAGAACGGGGGGAACTTCTCTCTCCGCCCCTCCCAGAAGCCTCCCTTTCTACACTGAAACCCGGGTTGGACCAGGAGATCCCGAGGTCTTCCCGCGACAGTCCGTGACTGAGCTGGTTCAGGTAAGTCACTCGGCCGCCCTTCCCCCGGCTCCTGCTCATTACCCCATGGGGTGTCTGGGGACAGAGGGGCCGGCCCCTGGGGGGCTCCCCCACAGAGAAAGGCTCTGGCCGTCCTGCACCGCAACGCCTGGAGGCAGGCGGGTTCTCCATCCTGGGCTCCAGGTTAAATGAGGATGACTCTGGGTATCTCATGGAGGTGGAAAGCACCTTGCTTCCATCTAGCAGGCCCAGAGCAATGAAACACCTTCCCGGCCGGGAAGAAGCAGAAACACCTTGTCTACTCTCATTTGAAGACTCCCAGTGGGTGGACAGAGTCCCAGAGGGCAAGGTGGCCCCCACCGTCACACAGGCCCTGTGGACCTGGGGAGGCTTGGCTCTTACAACTGAGCCACCGACCACTCGCGTTCCTGCCCCCGAGCGAGACTGTCTGCCTCCCCTGCTTCCCCTCCAGCCCCCCAGTCCCCCAGTGCCCCAAATCCCCTAGCTCCCCAGAACTCTCAGCCCCCTGGCCCCCTAACATCCCAGTCCCCCAGCGTCCCAACTTCCCTGTGCCCCCAAACCCTAGCCCCCCAGAACCCTCAAGCGCCCCAGCCCTCCAGCCCCCAGCCTCTCAGCCCCCCCAGCATCCCAGCCCTCCAGCCCCCCAGCCCCTCAGCCCCCCCAGCATCCCAGCCCCCCAGTGCCCCTAGTGCCCAGGTACTGGGCGCCAAGTACGTGTGGATCTCACAGCGGGACCGGCCGGCATCTGGTACCTTAGCACTCGGTCTGAAGCCTGGTTGGACTTGGACACATCACAGCTCTGGTGTTTTTCCTGGGCCTTTGCCAGTTTCTCTGCAGCAGCAATGGGACATCCAGAGAGGCTGCGAGGACAGAACATAGAGTGAGTCGACTCCTCCCACGGCTCTGCGGCCCATGGACCCCGTCGCCCCCTCCCTGCCTTTCCTTTGGTCAGCACCAGAGCACCCCAAGCAGCTTCCCACACCTGCCCTGGGCATTCCTGAGGGGCCGGCTAGGACAGGGAGAAATGACCATGGTTGTGCTGTGCGTGACTTCCCGGGGGGTCTCCAGGGGATGGCGCTGATGGCCGTCCGTGCGTGAAGCACACTCAGCCCTTGCCAGCCACAGCGAGCCCAGTTCTGCGTCCCTCAGGAGGACACGAGCGAGCGGAAATGACAGACACAGACTCCACCCCAGGATGCTTCCGCAGAGGAGGACGAGCCGCGGGGTTGGGATGAGCTGCTGAAAAGCCCCGAAACGGCAGCTCACGGACTGGTGTGAAGGGGAGCTCTCAGCTGACCGTGGGTGCGCCACTGACCCAGGCGCCGGGGCTTCTCAGCCCCACCGCTCGCCCACGTCCTCCCCGGACGGGGGAATGGAGCGGGAAGAAAGCAGAGCGCTCTCCAGGACCGCCCGGAAGCGTTGTTTTGGAACTAAGTATCCACGGGACAGACGGCGTGCGGGCTCCCTGCCTTGGCCTCTCTTCTTCCCGAAGTCACGGCGTCTACTCTCCGCGCGCCGGCACAGAGCTGCACGTAGGTACGGATGCGTACGCCACGAGAGCGTCACGTCTCACGGACATGGGAAGCCCAGGACTGATGAGCGAGCAGAGACTAAACATCGTTTCAAACGATGGCTCGACACAGCCTTACCACTCCATGGATCGCTCCTTTCTCCTGCAGGCTAAGGCCAGCACCGCCTCTGATGGGCACAGGGTTGCGACTTGTTTCATTATGAATTTAACACAAGTAACCAAATTTACCCGACAGCCGGCAAAAATAAGATGAAACTCGTAACAGTTTCCTTCATTTAGGATATAGTTTTGCACGAGCGTTTGAGGCCGAAAGCAGAGGCCGTAAGACCCGTCCTAACAGATCCGTCCAGCTACTGGTGAAGAAGTGTTGGATACGATCTGTTTCGTGAGCAGCTTAGTAGAAGTCAGGATAGGAGGGAAGAGAACTGGAATTGTCCAGAGCAAAAGTATGATTCCAAGCAAGCCCATTTACCTGGCTCACGGTCATGCCAAACGTTCCCCAACGAGCACTTTGGGCCTCTGCTAGTATTTTGGTCATGTCCGCACCGATGACTGGGGTCTTGGCAGAGTTTCAGGGGTGACCTAGTTAGGTCCCAGACCATCCAGTCTTCGTGCCTCGTAACCCCTCCCTGTACAAGGTGCAGAGCACGGCTCCTCCCCGCCCCTGGATGCGAACTGAGCGTTCCCCGTGGAGGGCGCCTCCTGGGGGACGTGGGACGAGTGGGCGGGACAAGTGAAAACAACCCACTCTGCGGAAAGGGGTCTCAGAGTTTGCCTTCCCCATGCACGATGCCCTCCCAGACAGCGGCCTGTCTCCCGGGGCAGGACGGGGAGGCGTGCAGGGCACACTCCCTCCGGAGGCTGGGGTGGGGGGGCTGTCGGGGAATGTCCCGCAGCGGCCTGGGGCACAGGAGCGTTTTGCTTACCTTCTGTGCGAGTTCCTGTTGCTATTTACATGCCCTCGCCCCGTGCAGCCCGGAGTGGGGCACTTGAGAACATTCTCATGCATGGCAAGAACTTGACAGGGAGAGGCAGAGAAGACAGCCCAGCATTAAAACATAGAAATGGTCTGAATACAAGAATAAGCAATTATTTTAACAAAGGCTGGGTTAGTTTACAACGGACAGTCCTACACACATTTGTGATGGACATGGTCAGGAAACACATGTAGGAAGAAGAAGGTTGTCTCAACCTTAGTGTCACTGGCATGCAAAGCAAGGTGCACTGGGTGGGGCTGCGGAGGTCAGCAACGTGGTAGCCGACTCGCTCCCGAGGGGGCAGGGAAGCAGGGCCTCCCCACATCTCCCACACGTCGGCACCGAATATCGGTTACCATGTAACAGCACGTAGATGGGTAATTTTTAAAACATGCCTGTGTCCTAGAAACACACAGTATGATGACAGCACGGTGGTCATGGGTGAATAGAGACTCCCAAACTCGATTTTTCAACAAAACAAGGTAAATAATGACTCCTCATCTGGGAATTAAATATTCTGTTATTCTGCCAGTGGGATAAGCTGCAATAGTGTTATGTCGTGTTCCCTGTGAAGTCAGCACAGGGACACCAGGGGGTGGGGTGCTGCACTGGGAGGAGGCAAGCAGCCTGTTGCCAGGAGAGAGTATCTGAGTTTACACGGGGCGGTAACTGGCCTGGACAGTTCACATGTCCTCTCCTAATGGGTCCTTAGTGAGCAGCGGCCGCTCTGGGGGAGCTGGAGGGGGTGACAGGTGCTAGAGGGAAGCCACTAGGATAGGACCCCAGCCCGGGGCCCCGCATGACTGTCTGCATCACGGCAGCAAGGCCTGGGGGAGCTTTCCCTGCCGGCGAGGTTTACGTCACAGCAGGACCATGAAGAACAAAGTCTGCCCAACTGGTTATGTGTTCTGTGTGATTCTCCTCCTTCTCTAGAGCAATCTCTGTCTTCCCTGAAGTCTGCGTGCTGCCCCCCTCCGGGGCTGTCCTCTGTCCCGTCCCGGTCTTTACAGACTGGCTACATTCCGGATTCTTCAGTCTTGTGGCTCCTGTGTTGTCCTGTCAATGCTCGGTGAGCACTGAGGGAACAAGGGCGAGCTAGCCTTCGGCTCGCTGTGTGTCGGGGGCTGCTGGAGGGGGTGTCAGGAGGCCTCTTCCCGGGGGACCTGGCCCCGGGCCCTGCCAGCTCGCCCCCCCATCTCCCACGCAAGGTTTCATCCTATGCTCCTACCCGGCCTTCACTCTCCCTTCGAGGGTCTGGATTCACCTACGTCGTTCTGGATTCTGCACGATGTTCCCAACTTCCGGCTACGACACCACATAAACCCTTCCTGTGACACAATGTCCCTCTCAAGTCAGCCTTTCCTTTCCATTCATGCTACCCTTTTTGAAATAAAGTCTTCCCTGGAGAGAGCGGAACCTTCTGCGCCCGGCCGTGGCGTGGACCCCAAGCCGACGGCGACTGTCTGTCCCACTGAGCAGAGACGTGGACTCCTTCCCGGGCCGGCGTCAGCGGACCGTGACTGAGCCCGGCTCTGCCGTCCTGCTGCTGTGCCCTGCCCCGTCCCTCAGCCCCCCCGAGGTCCTCAGACCTCCACTGCAGCGGTGGTTCCCGTGCCCCCCCCAACAGAGCGGTCAGTGACCCCTGATGCCATCCCCCCGGACTTCTTCCTCATGCCTCCCCGCGTGGGCCGGACCTTTCTAGAACAGCCTCTGCTCCCTCTTCTTGGCTTTGTGTTCTATGTGCTCCTGCCCCAAACGCCCGTGGTGGGCTTTTGCTCATGCGCGCTGCATGCCTCCTCTCCAAGCAAGGCCACCCTCAGTTCCTGCAACCCGCTGAGAAAGCAGACCCCGGGGGCCGCTGGACAGCCGACCTCTATGGACCCCGGACAAGCCCCCCCCCCCGCCCCCCGCCTGCGGGAGCACCACGCACACTGCCCGCCGGCCTGGAACAGTCCGGGCCGTCCTGTCTTCTGCTAGTGGGGCCCCACTTCTCCATCACTACATCGGTCAGTGGAGTTGGCATCCTCACAGCCACCAGGTAGGGTTCTCCGTGTCACCTCCCGCCCCTCCCTCTCTCCTCCTTCATGCCTGCCTGTGTCTGGAGCATGTCTGGAACTCATCCCAGACTTCCCATCCCTGGCCACTGTCTCCGACACACCTGGCGTCCTGTGTGGCTGACCACGGCAGCCTCCGGATAAGGCGCAGACCCCTCCTCGCCCCCTCAGGACCCCAGCTTAGGGCGACCCCAGGGAAGCCTGCAGGTCCCTTGGGAAGACTGATGGCTCAGGTGGGAGTCACCCACTGGGGAGCCCCTCCCACCGTGGTCCCCTTCTGTCTTGAGCGCATGGCCCCGTCTTGGCTGCACTGGGAGCTCTTGGGGGCCAGAACCCCATCCTGTCCACTGAGTGGTGCGTCGTTTGTGTTTCTAGGGGCAGCGTGTTGCAAACGGACTGCTGGACTGCCTTCAACTGGGCCGAGAGGATTGACAGAGGCTGGCCCAGAAAAAAATGGGAAAAAATCGAAAGTCTAAAAAAAGATACCCCCTCCCCGAGGATTCTAATTTTTTCTCTTTGTAAATTCTTACGGTACTGTAAAGAACTACATGTAAGTATTTAGAAACGGCTTTCTGTAGATGCTCTGGAGGGCGGTCTCAAGGTTGGTGTGGAGGGGCTCACCTGGTGAGCCCGGGTGCGCTCTGGCCCCCGTCTGTGGGCGCACAGCCCCTGTTTCTACTAGTTAGGCTTTTCCTGTGAAAATAAGGAGTCGGGAGAATTTCCCAGCCAGGGAAAGGAACTGATTTTCTACTTGGGAGACCCATCCAGAGAAATGGTATCAGGCAGGTCTGCCTAAGAGGTCAGCAATGGTCCTCATGCTGCACGCACGGAGGGCCCGAGGCCCACCTAGGGTCTCGGCCCGTGCGGCCTGACACGAGAGCAGCGAAGCCAGGCCCGGGGAAGACACACAGGCTGGGGCCTCCGGCAGGTGGGGACCGCCATCTCGACTCCGCTCTCTGCTCGGGCAAGTCGGTGCCTGCCCACAGGGGTGCGTCTTCAGTTTGCCAGGCACCGAGCTGAACCCCGGGAAGAGAGGGGGAGGCCATCTGCTCCCCGCTTTCCTCGTGGGGGGACCGGGGCCGATGGCACCCGGCGGGGCACGTGGGGAGTGAGGGAGGCTGCGTGTGCTGATGCGTGCGAGCGGCCGCCCGTACGGCGCTCGGGCACAGAAGCTGCTGCGTTCACACCACGCCCGCTCCTTGCTCATGTAACACACGGGCCGGCCAAGCGCTCGGATGCGTTCCCCTGTACACTCACAAGGCGGTTCCCAGAAACGCGGGCTCCTTATTCTCAGCGGCCCTCCAAAACCCTGGAGGCACGAGCGCTTCTAAAAATATTTCATCTGAAAATGTTCAGCTAAGCCTGTTTCGAAGCCTCGACTGCCGCTAGGGACTTCTTTGTTCTGACAGATTTGTGCCTCAAGAACTCCGAAGTGAGCCGTTTGGAGGGGACGACCCCCAAGAACTCCTCTCAACAACCCCGGGTCGTCCTGCTGCGTCCCAGCCAAGCTACTCCGTGTTGCCTTCCAGAAACTGTGTCTCAGGTCACAGAAACATCCTTGACACACCTCAGGCTCAGAATCAGGACCTTAGACTCATCTGGTCGCTTCTGAAAATGTGCCTTTCCCCTGAGCAACCAGTACGGTCATATTTAAATGGCAAACTTCGTGGGCGGAGGACAAGATAGACAAGAGACGTGGACACCCTTTCAGTTCCAAAATAAGCGTAGCTGTGTTCACCGAAAATTGTGCGTTCTCAGAACCTAACTAAGAGAAGGCGTCTGATCTACACCCACTGATTTACACTGAGGTTCACTTGTGTGGAAATGTGGGGACAACCGGGACCCGAAACAGACTTTACAAGCGAAATGCAGTAAAATGCACCTATCAACACCCGCTCTTCCGCACGGAAGTCAGGCCGTCGGGCAAGAGGACCTTCCTCTCAGGGATTCACGGGGAGCTCGGCTCTGCAGGGAGGGGGTGTGGGGTAGAGACCTTCTGAGTCCTCTTGTGTGGTTTGTGAGAGAAGAGGGGACGAGTGACTTGTCGGAGGTCCCCAGCAAGTCAGAAATGGAAGTGGGATGGAGCCCAGCCCATCTACTAGGGAGCCACGCTGCGCGAAGCAGCGCTGAGTGTGTGTGTGGGGGGGGGGTGAGGGGTAGGGGGGCGGTCGTCCTCGGCCATCGGCGGGAGGGGCGCGGACAGCCCCCGCGGGCCGGTGTGGATGAGAAGGGGCGGGGAGACGAGGACCGAGGCTGGGCCGCACTGACATGGAATGACAGAGGCGCGTGGCTGACACAGACAGAGCCGTGGGTGTGCGCGGCCCCACGGGCATTGGCGGAACACGGACTTACTTTCCGGAGGGACCCTATCTTTGTGCGGGCATCCGGACAGACTGCGGTGATGTGGGTAAAGCCCGGTTACGTGGCCGGTTCCATCGCACCCCGGGGTGGGACACTTGCTCTCTTTCTTTTCTGCTCTCGAGGGATCTAAAAGTGACAACAGGTGTCAAGAGAGTGAGTCTTCTACCCGTCCGAGACAAAGGAGATTCATTAACAACCCGAAGAAACCTCGATAAATAAAGAAGAAAAGCAGGGGTCAGGGGACAGGCTGTGACACAGACCTGCACAGGTACTTCTTTGGTTTTGGGTGATTTTTTTTACCTTAAACAGAGTAATCATGAATCACAAAATACTTTACTTTCTTTGCTGGTGGGGGGAAAAAGGCTATTCCTACCTTAGCTCCCGAATAATTGTTTTCCCGTGTGTTACATGACAAGCCGTGTTGCTCAAAGAAATCAACGTAAATAATGATGAGACAGTGACCTTCTCAGAGAGCAAAACCACTTGGCGATCCTCCACAATCGCTCCGTGAAATTCAGCCAGGGGCACAAGGCCATGGCAACGGTCTGCCGTGCGTGTCTGTCTCATCGAGAGCTCCCAGCATCGATGCTCTCGGATGCAAAGTTTTACGGCTGCTGGAGGCTGTCACCTCGCAACACTGCTCCATAGTACACACAGATTCAGAGATTTTTCTGAAAATAAGCTGAACTCTTAGAAGGCACTGTACGCAAATGACCAGAATGGCGGAAGCCCCTCTCAACAGGGGAGATGGGCAAAAAATAAAATAAAATAAAATATAAAAAAAATTTCAGAAGCTGCTGGAGCAACCATTTGTTTTGATTTCTTCATCTGTCTCTTACAATGCTGTGCATGCATATGCCAAATTAAGGGGTGAGGGTTTCAGACAGCCCCACTGGCTCTCTGCAGCACTGGTCGAGGAAGGAACAGAGCAGACTTTCGGTCAGCGGTTGAATGCCAAGTGCCAGAATGGCAAGCTTTCACTGGTAAAATTACTTCTATATCCAGAACGGACCACAGCTCATCAATGTGCAGAAAGTAGCTTCAGGAGACTTTTCTACGATAAAGCTGGGCTGGGCAGTAACGAAAGTGGGCAATGCACTATTTTTGAGTCAGTTTTTGAAAACCAGTTGCACAGATCGACAGTAAGTAGTGGCCAGGCTGGTTTGGTGGAGGGAGGGTCGCTTAACATCTCCTCAGGGGGTAACACTTCCCTACTGATGTCTCCTTAACCAGACAGTTGTGACCCCAAGAAAGTATGCGTTTGGCTCCAGCTCTTGAAACTCTTACGGACTTTCTTCTTAAGTCACAACATGTGAACTTGGAATGGACAAAGGGCTCACAGGACTATAGAAGCAATTTTATGTTTATGTAAAAAAAACTCACCCCCTTTTCTTTTTTTAGCTAGCGTTTTATTCTAGGTAATCTACTTTTCAGGTCCTGAGTCTGTGAATTAGGGCCATGCTTGAGGGGCAGACCGGAGGCAGCTGTGGGAGCCCCGAAGGCAGCCTGGGATTCTGCCGTTGTGGCCGGAGTTTCTCTTACACGCGCCATCAAAAAGCCTAGCATTTTATGGCTTTTGGGTAGTTTCATCAGAATATTAGTATGATTTAATTAATGTAAATACAAAATAGTAAGTGCATAGTAACAGTTTTACAGGAAACTATTTGTTATTGAAGATCACAAGCCAAATGTAAATAGTGTTTAAAAGGTAAATAAAACAAAAACCCTAAATTGTAACTATTACTCATCGTGAAATGACTCTTTCATTAGTACACTTACAGCTTCCTAAAAGTTACATTATATCACAGATGTCCGAAGTGCTCTGAAGCTGAGTGCAGATCTGTATAGAGACAAGTGGCTCAAATAATTTCAGTTTTGGAGGACACAAGGGTATAATCTCCTCTCGATGCCGCTGGCCGCCGCCATCCCCTCCCCCGCATGCTGATTTCCGGAAATCCCAATTCACCTTGAAGGCAAACATTCAAGCAAACACAAAACAACCAAGCAAGCAAACAGACCAGCAATTCAACTGAAAACCCCTGCAAGAATGCCTAGAAAAAAAAATTGTGCGCTGGATTTCGCTTGCCCCCCTTCCTCCCTTTCCGGTGGCTGCTCGAGGAGAAGAAGGATAGAGGAGTTTCACGAGGAACTTCTTTTGCTTTAGCTCAAGATTTTGGAAAGGTTGCTCATTTATAATTTAACCATTCTGCGCAGATGGTATATCAATGAGAAGTTGTACAATTTTACAACAACGAAGCTTGAAATGAAGATTATTGATACGCTTTGCGGTTGTAGGAATTGTCCGTTGGCTTTGTTGGTAAAATGTCACATTATCTATCTATCTATCTATCTATCTATATTTATATATATATTTTTTTAAAGTAAGGAGGGCATTAATCTCCTTGCCCCACTCTGGTGTCCCTGCTTGGTTTGATTTAATTGGCTCTGACCATACCTATCGATATGCTGAGAAGAGACCTGGGAATGAGCTGGGAATGAGCCACACGAAACGGAGGAAGAAATCTATAGAAATGGGTAGAGTCTGGAATGGATGCTTCTGACTCATTTGGAAGGTCCAAACCCCAGCCCTTCCCCGTTTCAGGGAAAAGCACATCTCAGGTTTTGCTGCTCGTTCCCTCCCCTGCCCCATGTACTGAAGGGAAGCAAGCGGTTTCAATTCCATTCCTTGCAAGAAACAAAATGAAACAAAATAACAGTAACAAAGCAAAATGAGTGAGAACCTACAGCAAGCTGCAGGGTGTGAGCAGCCGGAGGAGGCGAGGACGCCAGGGCGGCCCTGGGTCTGCGACGCCCAGCGAGCCCGCACGTTCCCAAGTACAGTGCCGCCTTCCTCGCTGCCAGCTCTGCCACCCGCGAGAGAGGACACTATTTCTTCCTAAAAAGGTGTAATTCCTCCACGATCCTCAGCTACCCAGCTGCAGAGTTCTGACACACCACACCGCAGTTACGGACACCCGAGCTGTTTCACAGTCTTTCCTGCACCCAAGGCAAGCGGGACGGGTGGGCTAGACCCTGTTGCTTTTAAGAAACGACCCCTTCCTGATACGCCGCCCCACCCGGGGGTGTCCCTTCACCTCCCGAGACGGCGGTCAGTGCTCAAGCCCCCGCCCAGTCAAGCCCCCGACGGGCCTCTGGCCGAGGTCCGTCTGCCGCTGGGCTCTGGGTACCACGATGCTGTAGGACCAACGCGTACACATTGAGAGGAGACTACACACCCAGGTCACAACACAAGAAACAGCTTCTCTGATTGCTGGAGGTTTTATGGCAACTGATTTTCAAACCAAAGTCCTGAACCTCATCATCAGATCCGCAGTGAGGAAGCTCAGTCTTTAGAAGGAGAAGAAAGCAACAGAAAACAGAAGACCTTTTTTGGTACTAATAGGGAGGGATTTAAGGAATTGCCAGTTTCATTTGTGAAACTGTTTCTGACTTAGTTCTTATGACCGGGACACCCACAGTCTCCAGGTTCTCCACGGCGTGGTATCGCCAGCAGCTTGCGTCACTTGTGGACATGGTTCTTACTGCCACCGTAAGTTCATGCGCTTCGGAGAGGTACTGACTCCACACGTGCATGTCGTGTGTGTTGAAACATAAAGAGATATGCAAATATGGGCCCCTCCGTTTCATAAGGGAGAATCTGCTGAAAGTCTCATTTGGGGTGATTTTGAGTGTTTTAACATAAAGTACGTGCCATGACTGTTTCCACAATGGGATGGAATCAGTGAGCGGGAATGAAGAGACTAAAGAAATCACTATTGATCTCGGCTCGGACCCGCCACGCCTGGCGTAGCGAACGGCCCCCACTACTTACTCTCTTACGATAATTGATGTGCATCGTTGCCCTTGTCCTATGCTATCGGTCATGCTGTTGCTGTTCCGTTTCTATCAGGGATGTTTTCTATGGGGGGTTTTCATCAATAACTGTCATCTGGTGATAATTTTATAAATCATGATGCCACCGACCCAACCCAATATATACAACACGTGTTTCATCCCTGACTGGCTGCTGCTGGGTGAGCCCCTGACACTCCACACGGACTGTGGCTCGTGTGTGAGAACACGGGCTCGTGCTACTGTTTCCTATCCCGTGACGTGCTCGTGCGCTAGCCCGGTCTCTCCAAGGCAAGTGTCTCCTGCTGAAGTAACGGCTGACTCGTCTGCTCTGGTCATCGCACAGTGAGCTGCTCTGTGCATTTCCCAGACAAATATTGTATTGGCTCTCCAGAAACACCAGCTGTAATGCTGGAAGCAACCCTAAGAGATCTGCATTCATGACATGAGCGAGTGTGATGCCCACCTCCCTGGTGGACCATCACTGGCATCTTTCACCCCAGCTCCTACGTTCATGAGGCAACTTACGTTAGGTAGAAATATTACCTTTACCATAGTATGGCTTTTTGACATGGCTGTCACTGGACTTAGGCTTCCTCTCCTCCCCGGGAAGCTGTCTTGGCGACTGCTCCTCATAGGACCGCACATTGTCCCGCCTTCCGGCCTCCATCGCCATCTTGTCCCTCATGGCCTTCGCCCTCTCTGTTTCCAAAGCGATGGCCTTCTCCAGGAGGGTCAGGTTTCCCTTGGTCATGTCAAACACCTCCTCGGACCTGTCTGAGTTCACGGAGGTGGTGTCGTCGTCTCGTTCGTGATACCCGTCCTCCTTTGCACAGCTGGAGAAAGTTCTAGACCTGGGGCTCAGCTGCTCCTCGAGCCGCATCAGGTTCATCATGTCAGAGTAGTTCCTGTCCGGCGTCCTGCCCGCAAAGTCGTCCTCTTGCCGGACGTGCTGGCGGACGTTCATGTTCTGCGGCTGGCCCCGGTCCTGCGGGTTTGTCTCGCTCAGTTTCCGCGCCAGGTCGAAGCACTGGTTCCTGAGACACTCCAGGCTGCTCAGACACACCTCCTCGTCGCTCTCCTCCACCATCTTGTCCACGAGCCCGTTGTTCACGGGCTTGCCCAGCATCACGTAGTTCATGTTCCTGCCGTCCTGCTGCGACAGGGAGTCTGCGTACGCTCTGTCGCCGAGGCTCTCCGAGAGCACCACCCCGTGGCCCTGGGCCAGCAGCTTCAGTGAGTCCACCGTCTCCCTCACCACGTCGCTGTCCAGGTCCAGGCTCAGTTCGCTCTTCCGGCCCAGGGTCTCGTTCCGGTCGCTGCCATCCTCCAGGCTGGTGGAGGTGCTGCTGTTCATCTCCGACTCCGTCCTGGCGCGGTAGGCCGCGTCCTCGGCGATCTTGCCGAGGTTCAGCAAGGACTTGGCCACCAGCTCGTCGTAATTGTCATACTCCTCATTGTTGTTGTCGTCCTTCTCGGCATCCTGCATTATTCGAGTATTGTGACAGCTCATTGGATGGTCTTCTGCAAAGAAGATAAAAAAAAGGGACAAAAAAGAAAAGAAAAGGAAAAAATGGCTAGAACTTGAAGTTTAGTTGCAACAGCACGGAAAGCAAGTCAATGCACGTCCGACCCCGCTCACTGCACGCCAGGGACTTAGGTCCCATGGGCAGATCGGCTGGCAGTGCGGCACCGAGGGCACGGAGGCCGCCCAGCCCAGGAGGCCACAGGAGGCACTTGCTACAAACTATCAGTTTCCTTAGTTACTCTGAAATAAGCCAGTGTACGTGGGAAAAGTAATTTTAAAATATTAATTTTTCATTCTAAATTTTACAAGTGACTTTTGTTTTTTTATCAGCTTTATTTGTTTGCAGCCCAAGCAGATGCGTGATAATGACACTCGTCCTATTACCAGGCTCTCTGAGGGTTCATGAACTTCAGTCGGTAACAACTCTTAAACAGATGTTCGCAGCAATTGCTTTTAAATTGTGTTTTTCCCAGAGATGCCCGGGCAGCGCCGTGGAAGGCCTCGGGCTTATGCCGGGAGCCCTCCGCCTCCACGGGGCCTTCGGTACCAGAAGCACATGTTTGGGCCGAATTCAGGTCTTCTGAATGTTCTCCCTGACAGACAACCCACGATCCGCAGTGAAGCAGAGGGAGTGCACGGGGAGAGGTGAGCGCTCGCCACCTCTGACCCGCAGTGGCTCCCGCGTGCGCATCTCAGGTTTGAGAGAGATGGAGGGAAGAGTGTGCAGTGACCCGGTGCCAGCGAAGGGCAGGCCTGGGGTCGGGGGCGCACCGGGGGGCCATTCGCAGCTGTGGTTAGGGACCCCGGCACCCTGGCATTTGCCTGCCTCCCAGCCTCGGGAGAAGGTAGAAATACTGTATGAATGAGCATTATGTCCAATCACAGAAAAAGATTTAGGACAACTTGCTAAAACACCGTCATGTTAAAAATTACACAAAGACCCTATGTTTCACCCAAAAGTATTCTGTTTAATGCTCAGGAAATATTCGGGACATGCGTCTCTCTCTGGGTGAGATTGCTTCATGGATATTCCAAATACAGGTACTAAACCTGTGGGCTCCGAGACGCCCCCTCCCCCAGCCCTCGGACTGGGTTTGGTTAACCCCACGCCATGGCCACATTCACCTCTTGTTTCTGTGATTAAAAAAAAAAAATGAGGAAGAATCGCTCTGGTTTATGAACGTGCTGACAAAATGAGCTGTGCTGATTGGCACCTGGTACCTGTTCGCTGACGGCGGAGTCGGTATCCCTGGGGCCTCCGGGATGGCTGTTCCCTCAGGAGAGGCATTGGTTGGTGAACGAGGTTTGGGCACCCACACGTCGACAACAATTCTGGCCGCCCCCACAGCGAATCAGCACATTCTTAGGATCTAACACATCTTTCTAAGTGTCGGCAAGTCAGGTTTGCCGTACCTTATAGAGCCTCGCTAATTGTATGAAACAAATACCGTCTCCTTTCTCGATAATTCCTATACATCGTTTTCTTTAGTATAAAGACACGCGTGTTCCCAGAGAGCAGCAAGAGAAAGAAACCCGACCCGGAGAGCGCCACTGGAAATACGGGGGACGTGTCTGAGCGGAAGGCAGACCGTGTCCTTGGCCGAGGCGTCGAGGTTTCAAGAGCTGAAGGCAATCCTGTTCTACAGAATTACTGAAGGTATGAAAGTCACATTGTCCTCTCAGTTTACACACTTGGGTTTTTATATTCATGGGCTGTGATTGGAGAAGCAGCTCCTGGGGGCCGGCCAGGCCCCCGCTGCCCCATGACTGGTGACTCAGAGTGGGGCACCGCCGTGCCTGCAAGGAACCAACCACGACAGGAACGTGTACGTATGTTTGGAAACACAGAAGCACAAGCAACATCCTGGGAGATTCTGCAAGATGTGTCACAGAAGAAATTGCCTTCAGGCAACATGTGTTATTTTTATGATTTTCTCTTAACTTCCTCTTGTGAAACACGACTTATCCTCCTGGAGAGCTCGGGAAGGAGAAGACGCATGGAGGAGGGAACAGGAAACGAACGCCCGTGTCACCTCCTGGCTCGTTCTAGAACCGAGAAGCGGAACGTGGCAGCGGCCCCCCGTTTACGAAGCTCTTCCCCTCCTACCACAGTTTACTCTTAGGTAATTTCAGTTCGTTCTCCATAGCCTCAATCCTGGGGTTATCTTCAGTTCACTTGTCCCAAACAAGGACTGGTTTTTGCTGCATTTCTGAGCTTGGGACAGCCCCTCGCCCACAATGTGCCACCCAGGGAAGGAGCAGCCTTCCTCTCTCTGGGCCCTGGGCTCCTGGTCCGCCCCCGCTCGATTCCTAGCTGCCCGCCCCCCCGGAGACACAGCAGCCATGGTGCTCGACCAGCAGCCTCGCCACCCCGCAGGGGGAGGCCGAGAGGCCTCTGCGGGGAAGCAGGGCAGCACCGCTGTCTCAGACGGGCCTCCCAGCTTTGGGCGGCGCACAACCGGGGCGGGGGGGGGGGCGCGGCGAGAGCTGAGTTCACCCCCTGCTGTTGCAGGCATGGAGCAAAGATCACCTGGAGCGTAGGAGTGCGCCCCGGCCCAGGTCACTCCTCGGCTGGGGCTGGGGGCTCCGGGGACCTGGCCCCTCTTGGGGGATGTGTGCAGGGACCAGGAGGACGCGCCTGGTGAAGGCCCCGCAGGGGGGAGCGCCCTGCACGCATGCTGGCTGGGCGCACCACGGCGCAGGGGCCGGGCACAGAGGCCCATCTGGGAACAGGCTGGGGAGCCGTGGAGCGCCTGGCGACACAGCCCGCCCAAGGAGTGGCTCTTCCTCCAGACCCCCTCGCTCCATGCCACCTGTGGCTGCACGGCCACCCCTGGTAAAGGTGGGAACGGCGGGTGGCACCGCGCCGGTGGCCAGAACTCCTTGCAGGTTAACGGAATTTCTCAAGTCACTGGCATTGAACTATTTGAAAACCTATGTGAAAGCAAGTCAGCTCCTCATGATGTGGGCCGCTGGGGGGTGACTGTCCGTCCTCCTGGCCACAGGCAGGCTCTAAACAGCCACCACGCACCAGCCTCCCCCAGGGTTCCAAATCACCCGCGGTGCGCATTTGGAATTCTACCTCTGGTTGTGGGTTTCTGGGCAATGTACCCTTCTGCTTCTTCGTCCATCGTGCCGGGGCTCGTAATGCCGTGGGTCACCTGCGGGAGTGGGCGTGAAGCCTGGGCCAGACTCATCTTTGCGGCTCAGGGGCCAAAGCCGGGGCCCTGACCGTCCGCAGGTGGAAGCGCGCCACCAGGGGAAGGCGACAGATGGAAACAGTGTAGCTTCGCGTGCTACGGAAGGCCGGGACTGTTTAGATAGGGTTAGGGGAGGAGACCCAGGAATCCCAGTGTTCTCTCTGTGGTTTTCTGTTGGAAGCCTGCGCTCTGCAAGACCAGGGTGACAGACATGAGGAGCCGCTGGCCGGTCGGGGCCCCGGTGCCCGCCCTGAGGCAGAGTCACGGAGTTTGGACGTTGAGGCGGAGCGTGTAGTCCGGGCCCTGCCGGCAGAGGCCGCTCAGCGGACGGGCCCAGGGGCCCTTTCAGTGTCTCCGTTAACTTTCCTAAACGTCGTGTGTGTGAATTTCATCTCCCTTGAGTCAGACGGTTACAATTTATCCTCAACCGTTAGCATTAGGAAACCCAAAAAACAGCTTAAACAAGAATCATGCAGGATTTCTCCACCTTCAAGACGTCAGTCTGATGTGCACAGAACTCGGGGGACGACGACGTTGTAATGACAAACACTGGCTTTTTCAGTATGTTGTCTCTAAATAATAGGTCTGAGACACAAATCTGGATTCTTTCAAAATCCAGTCTGGATTGTTGCCGTGGTTCTCTCCAGCCTTTCAAACGAGCCGTGGGCGGGAAATACACAACCGATCCAAAAGCGAAACAAGGACAAGGAAGAAACCAGAAGGACCATCAGAAAGGAGAGACACAGGGAGGGCTGAGCCGCTCCACAGGTGACGGGTCGCAGGCGATGGGTCACAGGTGACGGGTCGCAGGCGATGGGTCACAGGTGACAGGTTGCATGTGACGGGTCACAGGGGATGGGTCACAGGCCATGGGGTCTGGCAGCACCCCCCCAACGGGGTTCACACAATGAAGTGTCCTTGTTGCATAAGATGACATTATTACGTGGGTGTTTCTTTTTGAGGACAAAAATAAACGGCGATCAGAACTTATATTTGACTTGGGAACAGAGAAGTGTAGTAGAATCTTAGATTGCAATGCCTCTGCGCCCTGCAGGTGGCCGTCATCAATCCCCAGAAGCGCAGGGCATCCAGCAGGGGGTCGGCTGGCAGCCCCGAGGCATGTGACCGTCCTGAACCAGGGGCGGGAGCACCGCCCACGCCCTCCCTCAGCGACAGAGCCCAGGGATCTCGCTGCTGCTGACCGGCGAGAGGGAGGCTGTCCAGGATTTGGTGCAGTTCTGTGTCCCCCTGGGCAGCAGCTGGACGGTAGAGTCCTCACGACTAGACCCGAGGCTCCTTCTAGATTCTTCCCAGCCAGACCTTTGTTCTTCGTAGCACATGGTCCCTGCCTTCCGTGTTGGTGTGGATGGTCTGAGCATTTCGTTAGGACACTGGCCACGGACGCTGGTGTAGATCGTCAGCTTAGCCTGTCAACTCCCGGGACCTGACCAGGGGGGTTTTGATTGTTCAGATGTGCAGAGGAGGTTAGGAAATGAGGGCGCTCCTGGCCTGACTTCACCAGACCACTGAACTCACAACGCCATGTCCCTGGGAAGCATGAGGGAATCGAGCAGGTGGGCAGGTGGGAAGGAAGTGGACACCCCGGGGTGAGGCTGTGCAGGGGGCTGGGGAGGGTCACAGGGCGGACAGAGAGCACCTCTCCGCTCTGCCGACAATGACCTTCCCCTCCACGCCACCCCTGCGGCCGGCGCACTTCCTGAGCCCAGGCAGAGGGACATGAGCTCCCGCCCCCCGCCTTCTTCCTGTCCATACCCCAGATGTGCTTTGGGACAGACGTGGTGTCTTTCCATCTGAGGTAGAACACAACTGTCCCACCTGCCCAGGTGCTGGTTTGTGCAACAGCCTCTTCCCCCAGCGATGAGCACCGGGGCGCCGGCTCCCTCCCTGAGGTCTTGCTCAGGTCCTGACAAAGAGGGGGAGGGGCGGGACCCCAGGGCCTCTTAGCCGCTTAAGCCCCTTGTTGAGCAGGAAAGGAAGGAGAGTCTCCGACCGAGAGGGGGAGGCAGGGCTGTCACACACCTTCACACCTTCGGCCGGAAGACCCCACCTCACATTTCCTAATCAGGGTCCACTGGACAATGTTGTTTGTCTTATTTTCAGTTTCTGGGGAACTTTCAGACGAGGTCTGCCCGTACCTGCCATCTCAGCAGTGGCTTCTGGGTTGGCGGCGGCTGAAATGATCCAGGCGGAGACGCGTGCCCGTGACCCTTGTCAGCGTGAGTACAGAAAGACGCCTGCGCCTTCCAGAGCCCGTCATTGTCTTAGGCTCACAGAGAGAGTCAGTGGGGGAAAGAGGTGTTGGTACGACTGTATCGAGGTTTTCGCATTCGAAGAGCTGTGGGCCCGTTGGCGTCCGGTGCCCTGGGAGGGTGTGAGTCCTGCAGCCACGGTCGCCCGGGCTTCCCGTGCCCTCACAACGCTCACCCCACCTCCGGAACTTGCGGATCTTCTGGGGACTCAAACTGGGCTGACCTCAAAGACCGGTTATCCGGGAGATACAAAGGTCTGAGGGAGGAAGGCCTGTGCCTGCTTCCAGGAGGAGAGGCGACGCTAGGTCCCCGTGCTTCCGTGTGGGTGTAGGTGAGCCGGCTGGTGCAGGCTCGGCCGAGACCCCCAGCGGGACGGCAGCCTGACTCCCGAGGAGCCTCCGGCTCCCGGACTTGAAGGGAAACAGATCTTCCCGGGGTGGGGGGGTGGGGAGCTACTGAGCTCATGGATCTACAGCGGATCCTTCTTAAGTGCACATCTAGCGGGAGCTCTGACCCCGAGTGTCCTCCACCCATTAGAACGGATTGCGGGAGCACAGGGCTGGCTCTCCAGGCAGCCCCAGGGGCTCCGGGAAGGGCCGTCTACTCTTCCCAGAATTAGTTTGTCTCTCATTTGCCCACAGAGGCGGGCGCGGTCTGGTGCTCCTTGGGTTTGTTTTCTCCTTCCTCTTCCAAACGCAGGTCGCTCCTCTGCCATAGCGGCTCGTCTGAGCCCCAGAGCTCCACGCCCTCCCTCTGCACAGGAACAGGGTCCCCCGCACCACACCCTCCCGGCCCGCTCCGGCCGCCTGGCGGTGTGACGCACCGGGCACGGGTCCGCAGGCTGTGCTGGGGGCTGCGCGAGCGTGAGGACGTGTCCGAATTCTGTTCACACCAATAAAATACTCAGAGTCTCTTTGAACTGAACCTTTAAAATGCGTGATGGAGGACGCCCAGGTGGCCGAGTCGGTGAAGCGTCCAAGTCTTCATTTCGGTTCAGGTCATGATCCCGGGGTCGTGAGATCGAGCCCTGTGTTGGGCTCTGTGCTGAGCAGTCTGCTGGAGACTCCCGCCCTCTGCCCCCCACGTCCCCCCGCTCACATACTCTCTTACTCGCTCTCTAAAAATAAATAACTAAATAAAAAGAAATCAAATAAAATGAGTGAATGAAATCTGACATATGATTCCCAATGGATTATGAAAAAATATGTGGAATTAGCTGAATTTTGCCTCTAATTAAGACAGCGCCTGCCCGAAGTAAACGGCCTGTACCGGTGAAGGGGGCAGGGGGACCCCGGGCCGAGGTGGGACCGGCTGCTGGCGGGCACACTCGTTCCCGTCTCGGGGAGGGTGTGCGAGCCGCCGCGGCCTCCGTCTGCAGTGCTCTCTGTGGGGAGAAGGTGGCCATGGCTCTGGGTGTCTCACCCTCGCGGGGCTCCCTGGGAAGAGCCGCTCCGCAATCCCGGAGAGAGAGAGTTGCGAGACGGCCTCCGTCCTGGCTGCCTCACGCTCATCCTCCCCTGGGCGCTGCAGGTGCGGGAGGTGCAGAAGCAGGACAGACACACAGAGCGACCGCCGGGGGGTGGGCTCAGCCTCCTTGGGGTTCAGTGCCTTCCAGGGGTGCTGTCCCGCTGGGTCTCTCTGCTTCCTCCCACGCAGGCTTCATTCTGCTCAGTGCTGAGCAAGGAGATGACCCCGGTGAACGAATGCCATCACCCAAAATGCGTGCTTCCAGCCCTTTCCTGTGAACCCTGCATTTTCCTTCTGTGGCTGCTCCTGGGCTTCCGCCTCGTTCCCGTGGACGTCTGTACCTCGAGTGGCTCGCGTACTTGTTGGCCCCGGGGTGCTGTGCACTGGTCCGGCCGGCTCCCGCCGGGGCGTCCGTGGTGCCTTCCGTCTCTGCGGCCCGTCTGCCCCACGCAGCATGAGCAGGCGCTCCCTGCACCCGCTGGGTTGTGCTGGCTGCCTTCCCACTCAGCTCGCACGCACGATCCCTTCGAGACACGTGCAGGCTCCCCGACGAGTTCCGAGCTTCAGAAGGGTCTACGGATCTCGGCTCCTGTCTGTCCCCAAGCTTTCCTTGTGCCCGGACAACAAAGGTTTCCCGCACCCCTCGGCGGTGCACTGTGCAACCTGCCGGTGACCCAGGGGTACCCACATGGGTCTGGGTTCGGGAATACCAGCACCGCTGGGTCCCACAGGGTAAACTGAGGCACGGGGGATGCCCCTAACTAGGAGGGATGTAAACTCCACCAGTCTTTGGTTGGCTTGGGTCAGATATCGGCACTTCTAGACGCGTTCCTCAAACGGCACACATGCAAGCTCTGGGGAGCACAGGGCACGAGGACAACTGCGTCAGATCTCACACAAGTGTGACTGTCGCAGCTCTCAGGGGCTTGGGGACCCGGAGCCAACCCCCCTCAGCTAGTCACCAGGCCGCTATCTGTCACGCAGTTCTTAGAGCAGAACCATTAACCAGGCTCACGTCCTGGTGGCAACGGAAGTGACGGTGCTGGGAGACACGCAAAGCCATGGAAAGCAAATGTGAGGCATGTGTCGGGCCACGGTCTGTGTGCGGAGGAGCAGGGAGGCCTCGCGGGGGAAGACGGGGACCAGGACACGGTGCGTCCACTGTGGAACTGGCAGGTCGTGGGACGCGCCTCTGGCGGTGGTGGGGGAAGAGCAGACAGCACCCCTGCCTGCGAGGCCCAGGAGAGACGTCGTGAGCATTCTGTGACTCTGTTCATTTAAACTAACGTCATACTTCCTAGGTCTGACTGGTTTACGCGTGGATAACCGTGTGTGGCCGGCGGCTACCGTGTCCCAGCACGGGGTCAGCACGACGAACTCGCGGGCGCTGAGCTCTGGTTCCGGTTTTGGCACCGTGCACGGGCGCAGCTCGGCTCAAGGACACTGCGCCGCTTACAGACCGGGCCCGCGGCCACCCTGGGTCCAGCGCGTCTGTCAGCACCGGGGTCCCCACAGCGTCTGCTCGCTTCCTGTCTCTGCGTCACTTTTGGGGATTCTCGCCATTTTCGACCTTTCCCATTGTTAGTCTCCGTTACGGTGGATTTGCGATCAGTGATTAGAACTCGCGAAAGCGCAGGTGACAGCTAGCGTGTTTTAGCACTAAATTATTTCTCCGTGAACACGTGTGCTCTTTGTTCAGACGTGATGCCGCTGCACACTGACCGGGCCACATGCAGTGTAGACACGACCTGTATGCGCATCGGGAGACTGGACACGCTGTTCGGCTTGCTTCATCTCAGCGGCCCGGAACATGGAACCCACGGTCTCTGCGTACGTCATGCGTGTGATTCATACACATATTTGTGCGACACGAAGTTTACATAAACCGTCCACCAGCTGACCGCTGTGCATGTGGGGACCCGCTCCACGACGTCCTTGTGTCCTGGGGCCGTCTCGTGGGCCCCGCACCCTGGCTCTGGAGGGTGACCGACTCGCTGGTCCCGAGCACGGAGCCTGAGACGTGTGTCCGGTCTGCCCGCCTGACGCGTGGGGGCCAGCGTCGACTTGTTTTTCACGAGCAAACCCCCGGCACTGGTATGCGGACGGGGCTCCAAGCACGTTTGCGTCTCCAGTGCGTGAACTCAGGGAGGGAAAGCAGAGCTGGTCGCCAGACACACGTCTCCCGAGCATCATGCGGAGGGGAGGTCCCAGGGCTGGTCCGCCGTGCGGTCTGCCCCTCATCATGCCCGTCAGACGAGCCGCAGTCCTGCGGCCCCCCGAGTCTTCACATTAGATCTTCGGGTCAGACGTGTGGAGAAGCAGGAGTGTGGGGTGTGAGGAGGGTCGAGGCACCTGTTCAGAGCCTTTACCAACCGTCTGAGGACGAGCTCTGTCTGACCGATTTTAAATGTTGTCCCTTGTGTAAGAGGAAACATCCTGAAGCCAAAGGAGAAAACCTGAAGGAAAAGTAGGAGTTTTCCCAGGGGACCAAGTTACATAATGACCTGCGAAATTGTGAGTTATGTTCCTTTCTCTTTTTAAATTAATATTTTATTTGTTATTTGAGAGACAGAGAGTGCACAAGCAGGGGGAGGGGCAGGCTTCCGCTGAGCAGGGAGCCCGACCTGGGGCTCAATCCCAGCACCCTCAGATCAAGGCCTGAGCCCCAGGCAGATGCTTTACCAACGGAGCCGCCCAGGGGCCCCCAGTCATGTTCCCCGACAGTGTTTGTTCATGAGGAAGTGACCTGCACCAGAATAAGCATGACGAACCTTTGAGGATCCTTTTACTTGGTGACTTCTGTATCTCTGGCTTATCCAAATTTCGACTTAAAAATAAGATAGTCGTATCCCCCCCACCCACAGAAGGAGCTAGATGAAGTCAGTAGCTCTCAGGCCGAGCCAGACTGACCCATGTTAACCACCGTCTCCCCCATTCCCTCTGCCTCTCTGTCCTCTGTTCTCTGTCTCTCTGCCTCTGTCTCTCTGTCCTCTGTCTCACTAACCTCTGCCTGTCTGTCTCTGTCTCTCTATCTCCTTGTTCTCTGTCTCTCTCTGTCTCTCCCTGTCTCCCTCTCTCTCTCTCACACACAGCTCAGAGAGTCTCCAAACTCTACAGAACGGACTGGACACACAGGTGCATCTCTAGTCGGCACGTGGGTTGGGAGGGAGCGTTGAGAGGACTCAGGGTCCTTGTTCTCCATTCTACTCAACCATGGCTATAGCCCATCAGATGGACATAATCTGACCTATGTCTAAAGGCCCTTTGAAAACAAAAGCAGCACAACTTTTCAGGGACCTAAGTTCAACTATCTTTGGGGCCTGGAAATTTTGCTCTTTGAGCCCGGATCTTTAAGGCTCTGCCTTAGTGCGTGACTTCTAACTCTGCCCTTTGTCAGGAACCGCGATGTCTCTCTTTTGCAGACGCGCTGCTCTTCCGTTCTATATCATGCCTTTCTTCTGGCAGGAGGTGCGTTCTACTTAGTTTCTGTGTCCTCAGGGGATGTTCCGTCTTTTGAAACGGGCTGTCCCTCACGTCAGCGCGGCCTCGCTGTGCACAGTCCACCTGCTACACCCAGCCGGGGCCTCGGGCTCGGGCTCGTGCAGGAGCTCGAGTAGACGCGTGGGGGCCAGGGCCGCTAACACCCGCCGCTGCTGGTCCCTTGGAACCACATCCCCCGCTCCATTCGGCACCTGTTCCAGCTTCCAGACAGGACGGCAGGCGGGGCTAAAGGCCGGTGCTCGCCTCCTAAAGCTTCGACAGGCAAACCGAGGGCCAGCGAGGGCAGCGACCCACCCACAAGTAGTCCCCGCGGGGCTGGGAGCATCTGCGAGCCCACGCCTCGGGGCCGGGCTTTATTCTGCTTTGAATGGCATTTGGAATAAAATTATGTTAAGAAAACACATAAGCTGGTAATTCCTTCAAGTGGCCCTTAAAACAAATTGAATACGAATATATTAAATCTGTTCTCTTGCCTCCTTTATTTCTTATTATTATGTGAAGAAAGGGTTTCCCCCAGCACACTCCACGCATGCTGCTCGCATCTTACGTGCATGACGTTACATTCTCGGCAAGTTTTCCAGTTCGGATGTAAGTGTCTGAAAATTCATGAAATACCAGCTCTGATTATATCTTACACTCATGCAAAATTAGTTTGTGTGAAGAATGTTGAATTTTTACTGCAGGTTTCTACCTAGAAATGTCTGGCTCTGTGTTCACTCATTTCCCCGTGCTTGAGCTGGGCCCTCCCGGCCCCCGTATCTGCACACTAAACCCTCCTAAAACCATGCTTCCACAGATGTAGGGAAAGATTAATTTTTAACGTGATAAAAAAATCATCACATCTTTCTCCCGACTGTGTCCCCCGCCGTTCTCCCGTTGAAATCTTGCATGCCAAACACACCGTCTTTGTTCCTGTGTTGGTCTCGGAGCTCAGGGCCGTTTCTGCTGACCTCGGCAGAAAGCTGGCTCGCTAATGGTGAGTTTCCGCTAATGGTGAGTTTCTGCACCTGTGTTTCAACCGCTTCCTCGTCAGGGATAGTTCCGGAGAACGACGTGTGAGGGTCATTGGCTAATCGATGCCAGGACAGCATTCTGAAGGGGTGGGGGGAGCTCAGAGGCCACAACACAGACCCCACACCACTTTCCTTGTGCCCTTGTCTTAGAGAAATCCGAGCCCGTTTTCCGCAAGTCGTGTGACACCTTAACCACGGGGGGCCTTACCGCCTCATCCTGCTTGACGGAAAACACCCTGCGCACGTTGCAATTAAAAGAACATTTCTTGCGGAGGAACTGGTGGTGTGACTGCAGAGAATGGCCCGCCAGCAGCTCCAGGTGTCCCGCGAGGGCGGTGGGAAGGGCCCAGAGGCAGAACGGGAAAGGCGCAGCCGCCAGCGCAGCGTGATGATGGGACAGAGGCCTGAGAAGAGCCGTGCGCCCCGGGCGCCGTGCACCTCAGTGTCACTCTGTCTCTGGTCCGTGGGCTTTGCCCCGCCTGCACCGAGCGTATCATCCATCCGGAAGTTCTCTCCACCGTTATTCACGCTCCCCACAGACCAGCCAGCTCCTCCCTCGCCGTGAGCTCCTGGGATGGCCACCCCACGTGCGGCTGCGGGGACCATGACAGCCTCAGGACAGGAAGAGTCTGTGGTTTTCCTAATCCAACCGAATGATCCACGGAACCGTCCCTCGGAGCCAAATTATCCAGGGCGGTCCCAGGAGTCAACAAAGAGCAGCACAGAAAGGACTTGACGTTTTACAGACGTTTCAGAAGCAGGGCGTTAGGAAACGGTTATGTGTTGAAGACAGCTGTGGGCATGAGCGTCTTCTCTAGTCTGGAGAGCAAATTGGTGCATTGTTCCTCTTGGAGTTGTCTTTCCTGGCAGCGGGCAGATCTGCACGTCCTCATGAGGACAACATTTACACACACAGATGCCGACGGTATGGACGTATGTGGCTACCACTGAAAGTTGATTGTTTTTAGTGGGGTGAACTATGAAACCAAACCCTAACTTATGAGGCATTAAGTGACCACATTATCTAAACTTCTCAAATCGTAAGAATCCGAAAACATAATAACAAAATCTGCTATTAGAAAAATCTATGATCCCTGAGTAATAACTTTCTTACCTTTAGTTTAACACGGGAACTTTGATTAAATAAATGTGGTCTAGGTCATTGCAATGTATTTTGAAAATAAAATCCTCCATGCAAAAGACCAGGCCAACTGGACAAAATACAATTTTGATGAATTAAATTGGAATTTAATCTGAAATGAATTACTCAGATATTCTTCCCTGTTGCTCAAACACGCAGAAAATGATAAAAAGGACATGAGCAGAGTTTGACCACACAGCCAGCACGTGCTGGAAGTCCTTGAGTCTTTCTAGGCCTGGCTTTCTCGTGAACACAGCAAGGACATGGTTTCCCCCTCTCTCACACAAGCCCTGAAGACCCCACAGGATCCCGAACCTTAATATGCCCGCTGGACATGCGCATTATTAGCAATATTTCATTCGTAGGTGACAACAGTGCTGTAGGGTCCTGGGAATTAAAATAATGATCGAATTCCCTGCGCATAAATAACGGTCCTTCTATAACCTGGACAGTCCATGCTGGAGGGGATCTGATGATGGCTCAGGGACAGGATGGCCACTGAGAGCGGAAACAAAGGAATGTGAAAGATTGACTTCAAGAGGGAGACCCAGAACCCCGGCCACTAGACAAGAAAGGGACAGCGCCTGCCTTTCCCAAGTGCATGATTTCTGCCAAATCCATTCAAGGAGTGGACAAAGGCACTCTGTTTGGGATGCCCTGTACTGACAGTGTGTTTCCCATGGTGAAGATGTCATTATCAAGGCTGGAACTCGCACTTGTTGACAGTGATCTTGGCACTAAACTCACCGGGACGGTAAACCAGAATGTGTTCAGTAAGAGAGGACGTGGAAACAGGAGATTGTCGGGCATGACTGCTTGATCAGCAAAGCACTTGGCCAGCTGGGGTCTTGGACCCTGTGATCACGGGGGCCCTCCAACAGACTTCTCTGGGTTCTGGCAAATCTCGGTGAAGCGGTCTCTAGTGACCGGGGCCCTCAAGTAGTTTCTTCTTAGGAAAGATGCTTCAGCTTGACCCAGAGATTGAGCAAGACTTTGGTGCTTCTCTGCAAAGAACTGGCAGTGATCTGAGCCCCCGTGGACGGTCGTCCACGTGGACTGTCACCATTAGGTCCGAGGGACTCCTCGGGACTGAGGACTCACCCAGGAGTGCCTCTGACAGGGGGTGGATGGGGACACCTGGCTGCTGGGGATACTCCCTCAGAGGTCTTAGTCTTAGGTGGTGCTTGAGGGGGGGCTGCTGAATATGAGTTCTGGGTCCAGGAGCCTGACAAAGGAGTGCTTATCCTCTGGGCGGGCATTTGCCTCCCAACTGTGTCCTTGTATGCTCAGATTCTCACGCAGTACCTGCCAGTCCCTGTCTAGACGGTCCTGCTGGGCGAAACACGGGGCCCACATCACACCCACCCACCATACAGCCGCTTATGCTCACTTACTTGAGTTTTTCTAGAAAAACGTCACTCGTTTTGATCTGCTATCTCACTTCAAAACACAATCACGTTCTAAGCATCCAAGTTAGAATAATGATTAAAAACACCCCTATCTCAGTGACCACAATCGCCAAAGTGTAGAAGGAACCGAGATGCCCTTCAACAGACGAATGGACAGAGAAGATATGGTCCGTATACACAACGGAATAGGACTCCGCCATCAGAAAGGATGAACACCCGCCATCTGCATCAAGTGGAAGGAACTGGAGGGGATTTTGCTGAGCGACATAAGTCAGTCAGAGAAAGACGATCATCCTATGATCTCACCCATGGGTGGACTATAAGAAACGGTGCAGAGGACCATGGAGGAAGGGGGGGATTAAATAAGATGCAACCAGAGAGGAAGGCAAACCCTAAGAGATTCTGAAGTCCGGGAAGCAAACTGAGGGCGGCTGGAGGGGAGGTGGACGGGGAGAGGGGGGAGCTGGGGGATGGGGCATGAAGGAGGCACATGATGTGATGGGCACGGGGTGTTCTGTGTGATCGACGAATTGTTGAACACTACATCTACTGCCCTGTGTGCTGGCCGACTGAACGAAAACGAAAAGGAAAAAACCCACCGAATTCGTCTGGTAAAGCCGTTGCGTTAAGTCCCTGCTTCTCCAAATTACGGCACTTTGTACTTTAAAAATAGGTTATTTAAAATGTGAACCAAAGTGAACTAAAATTGAAAGTTTAATCCTAGTCGATGAAGAACAGAACCTAAAATGCGGTAAGACCCGGGTTAAATTCTGCGTATTCACAAAGCCGTCCTCGCAGAGCCCGCTGCACTAGACACCAGCAGGTGGAGCAGGGCTGCGGCTGCTGTCCGAGCACACAGCGGGCGTCGGGAGGAGCGGCTCTGCTCACCCCATCTGCGGCAGGAGCCACGGCCCAGCCACAGACCAGTCACCGGCTTCAGAAGTTGGCGACCTCACCCCGAACCACACACACCCAGGAAAGTGTTCGCAGGTGATTTGCCCAATCGTTCTGCTTTCCAGCGTCCCGCACACAGTCTGAGATTCTGAGCATGCACAGCTCTGGCTGGTCAGGGATGCCGGGTGTGGGCCCACGGTGCACACAGGGAGGACCGCGGTGCCTCCGGGGCTCTGCTGCGACGCGTGTCACCAGACCGTCTCCACGCCATGCTCTCAACATGACGACAGGGGTACAGCCTCGGGGCTGCGCACGTTGGGGCGTGACATCGGCATGCGTGCGCAAATGCAAACACGAGCGCATGGCCGTGTGCCCAGACCTGCGTGAGGGGCACGGCGACCGCGACCTGCTCTAACCCGCGGAACGTCCAGGCTCCTGAAGGAGGGACGCTCATCTGCGTCCACCGCTCCGGACTAGCGCAAGCAGCCTCACTCCGTCTCGGACAACGCGCCACACTCACTGGCTGTCGCCTCTGCCCTTTGTGCGGAGAGATCAGCTCTCCCAGAACTCAGAGTTGTTAGAGCTTTGAGCCCGAGGAAGAAGCGTGAGAGAAACATTCCCTTCCCTCTTAACACATTTGGCATTTCTCTAAGCCAATAAAGACTAAATCTAGATTCTTCAGAAAACTCCCACCTTTCTCTAGAAAAAAAGTGACTTTTAGGAAAGGATTATCCCCGAGTCACATTGATGGGTCTGCCACTGAGAGGAAACCGGACGTAAGAGCAAAGCCGTCTTCAATCTATTGCCCAAACCCTGGTCACCCCCCGTGCACCAGGCTTTTGTGTGTACGTGTCACTCGCAACACCGGACGCCCCAGGTCAGAAACACGGTTCTCGGATACGAAGCAGAGGACGGGTCAACGAACTATTTCATTTCAGCAATATTCCTTCCCGCCCCGATCCGTGGCAAAAAGGACGACAATCGGCAATACACAGACAAGACTGATGCCCCCCGTTGGCGCCCTGGGGTCCTGCCCAGCTTCCAGCCCCCAGAAGGCAAGCGGCTAGGCTGTCCCCCACCAGCCCCTGGGCTAGCGCAGCAGTCCTGGGCAGGGCATCCAAGAACATGGAAGGTTAAAGACCAGGTGTGCTGCCCTAAGTTTCCGGATACAGTAGCTCAGACAAGCCCTCGAGTGAGTGCCTGATGGCGCCGCAGCCCATCTTGGTGGCGAGCCGCGTGAACCGGAGTGAGGCAGCATCTGCTGTCCTGCAGGACAAGGAAAGGGATGCTTTCAAACCAGTGCAAAGGATGCATGATCGATACCTGTTTTAGCCTTGCCCAGGCCGACTTATTTTGTGAGTGAGCAACTGTGCAACACCGGGAACTCCACGCCAGTACACCGGCCCCAAACACCGCTGGACGCCTGCTACTATTTTAAAGATTACCATTGTCTTCCTCCTCCTCGTCCTCCTCCTCGTCCTCCTCCTCGTCCTCCTCCTCGTCCTCCACGTCCTCCCCATCCTCATCGTCATCCTCCTCCTCCTCCTCGAGCTCCTCTTCTTCCTCCCGGTCCCCCTCCTCATCCTCCTCGTCCTCCTCCCTGTGCTCGTCCTCGTCCTCCGAGAACTCCTCCTCCTCGTCCTCCTCCTTCTCGTCCACGTCCTCGGACCCCTCGCTCTCATAGCACTCATCCACCGAGGAGCTGTCGGCTTTCACGGCAAATGGCTTCCGCTTGGGAGCAGGTTCTTGGGGCTGCTTATCCTGTGTTTTTCTTTTTTTAGCCAAGGGGCAGCCATATACGCTGTGGAGAGAGAGAGAGAGAGATCTGTGTCACTATCTTTGGATGTCAGAGCACCAGGGTCCCAGGTCAGGGAAACTGAGACCCAGCACAAGTGCCGTCCACACAGGGACGGAGAGCGTCTGGTCCCCACCGCACAGTCTCCCCGCCCAGGCCTTGGTTACAGCCATTGCGCACAAACGCAGAGGTCCCATGTCCCGTGGAGTTCAGGAGGATGCTTGGTGATACACTGCCCCCAAATCACGTAGGTGACAACACAAATTCACCTTCTTAAACAACCAGCCAAATATGCCTTCAGTGCGACATACATTCTACAAGAAGACCGGGTCTGTGCACAGTAAGTTAACACACACGCACTATGTGAAGTATGAAAATGTGTGTTGTAAGAAAGCTCTGGGTGTACTTGGATCTTTCTACGCTACAGACAACGGCGTCTGTAAACAGAATGCGCTCCTCGGAGATGAACCGCGCACTCGCTGCTGAGGACAGCCACGCGACTGGACTGTACGCAGAAGATCTTCTCGACTTTACAGAAAGCTACTCAGCGTTAGAGGTGGTCATCCCTAAATCTTGCTGAAATTGGCCCAGACTTGGGTCAGACCCTTAGAGCAGGGCCCCACCCCTGTTCTCTCAGGAAAGACAATTTTCCAAAGTGATGTTGTTAATTACGGCGCTTGTCTTCCTGGAAACCCCACAGCTGTAGCACAAGGAGTAAGGGGTAAAGACATGGAAGCACAGAGAGACGCTCCTTTTGTCTAAAACGAGATGCGCCATCTCCGTGACTAACGGAGCAGCCGGCAGGACTCTGATTAGCTTTCCGACCTGAAACGTGGAGCATGGATCCTATGGACCCATTTTCGGAGGCTCCTTGGTGCTGGGCCCCAGGCATTGCCAGATTCAGAGGGGAAAGACACAGATGTAGAAAGGGAGTGTGAGACCGTGTTGGAAGCAATTGGTGTGGTTCACACGTGCACTAAGGACCACATGCCATGAGCATGCAGGGAAGGGCTGCTGAACAAACAGAGGGCGTGTGATCGGTGCCGTGACAAGGGCGCTACATTATGAAGAAAGAGGGAGGGACAGCAGGTGGAGGGAGCCAGGGCATGCCCCAGAAGGACAAGGCTGGGGGACTTTCCAAGGGGATGCATGAAGCTATTCAAAAGAATTTTAAACAAAACAGAGACTTTGCAAAGATATGAACATAAGAAAGAGTATGATCAGTGCAGAAAACAGACAAAAAACCAAAGGCAGGAGGTTTAGAGTGTGTGACGGGGGTCGGGGGAAGCAGGAAGGTGGCCGATGTGAGCCAAGGTAAGGAGCGGCCGACCAGCCTGGGGACTCAGTGACACGCCTCGCCCGTGGGAGGGATGTGGGAGAAAAGGGTAGGAAAGGGGGTCACTTGCCCACCTGGTGTCGGGTGAGAGCCCTCAGAGCCTCTGCCGGACACTCAAGTCCCTGATGAGCTCGGGGGTGGCCCAGCAGAGAGAAGAGGAGTGAGTTGGACCAACGGTGGGATGGGGGGGATGTGTGCTAGGAGGCATTCTGCTTGGAACACAGTGCGTGCGAGCTGCCTGTGGCAAGTCTCACCCAGGGAGGGGATGGACAGACACTCGGTTTTGTACTTCAGGGTCCCCGGCTGTAAGCCAGCACCTCGCAGGCTTGCTTCGGGGCCGGAAGGAAAAGGTTAGTGCGGTGAACCCGGGCCCCAGGGGAAGACGGTGACCGCTCACCGCTCCTGGATCATTGTCGCGACTCGTGCTCCTGCTTAGGAGCCCATCAATCCGGCAAGCCTGCCCGTGCGTGGTTTGGATGCTCGCCACCGGCCACCTGTCACTATTGTCGACGCTCCCCAGACAATTCCGACCGGGACGGGCGGGAGGGGCGAGGATTCCGTCTCTCGGCAAATGGTTTCCTCGGGTTGCTTGACTGCTTTCACAGCCCAGTGAAGGTAACGTGGCTCACCGGGTGCCCTGGGGGCCGCTGGCGTGCCCAGAGCCGAGGGACGTCCTGCCCAGCCGAGAGCGTGACTGTGGTCAGTCCCTGCTTCGGTGCCGGCGTCCCTTCTTCATCTGCCAAGCAAGGGCCACGGGTGACTCCTGAGACTCCACCCTCTCCAAAACCCAGGGTGAACGGTCATCGGCCTTTGGAACTTGGCATCTCTTAAAAATGTAATAAATCAGAACAAGAATAACACTATAACCAGAAAAAACCTGTAGAGAATACGTCTTCGTCTATACATCATTTCTAAGACGACATAAACGAGCTCTGAGCTTTCTTTTGTGTGCCTCTTTCCACGTCCTGGGGAGACCGAGTCAGTGGCCTCGCACATACGGCTGCGCCTTGGAGGGCGCCCCCCCCGCCGGCTGTCCATCCGTGATGCTGGACCCCCAGGTCAGCAGGCTGCGGCTGTGCCCAGGCTGTGTCTGTCCAGATGGAGATGAGTGGCAAGCGTCTTGCTGTGCCGAGTCGGCCCACGGCATCCGCTCACACCCACCGAGGAGCCCTGCTCTGCTTCAGGGCTCCCCGCACAGCGGGCGCGCCCCACAGTGGAGCGCCAGGCCTCCTCTGACCATCAGATCCATCCAGATCGCTGCAAGGTGAGGTACGCTCGGCCTACTCCAGGCTTCAGCGACTACTCGAAATGCTCCAGGACAACAGGCAGAGGGCGACTCCGGGCAGTCGGGCCAGCACCACGGCTGGGGCCCCTGCGTCACCTCCCCTCCATCCTCACACACCCAGCTGCCCAGGATCTCTGAGGGCCCACTGGTGGCTCAGACCTTAAATGGCCGGGGGTTAATTTTCAGAGCTGGAGCATGGAGATCACCTTTAAAACAGAGGCTGCAGTGAGACGTTCACAGAGCTGGACTTCGGTCTGGACGCACAGGCTGCTGGGATTCTGGAAGCTGACCTGTCGGGCTAAGGGAGCGCCTGAGAGCCTGGGCGCTGAGCTGCACGACATGGCGGGGGCTTGGGGGGCGTCTGGCCGTCAGGACGGCTCCTCCTCAGTGCCTGCCCGCCGGGCCCTCCTGTTGCCGCGTGAGGACAGGAGCCACGGCCCGGCCCCCCTGCGCTGGTTCCTTTTCCCATCTCCTGGCAGCCACTGCGGCTCCCTGTCCTCTAGAGCCCTCTGCAGGGGCAAGGCCGGGGGCGGGGGAGAGAAAGGGAAGGCGAGGAAGCAGGACCGTCGCTGAGTCAGACAGCGGAGACGCGTGGGTGTGGGGCGCCAGGGCAGAGTGAGAAGGGGAAGGAGTCGGCGCGCGCCTGCCAGTCACGGCCTGAGCCTCCCCGAGCGGGCTCCGGGTTCAGCACAGATGCCCTCGGCAGACAGGGTAGCGACATGGAGGGGACAGCGCGTGCAGGGCCCTGCGTCCCCGGCTCGACTCTGTGGACACCAGGATGGGCTCCCGGACACTGGGCCTCAGTTTACATATCTGTGTAATGAAAGTATTGCCTGTCCCTTGCCTGTGCTATGGTTTTAAAGATTCAGAATTCCCCACGGTCTCCGCACGGTCCTACTGAAGTCTGAATTCCCCCATCTTCTGATCTGCCTCCGTTTATGACTTTGGAAGCCATTTCGGTTAAATTTCAGGCTGGAGTCCGCTGACCTCACACAGGCAGGACTTTCTGCTGATTCGCATGGTCGGTGCTCAAAGCCTTTCCCCGTGTCCATTAAAGGGATCGGCAGCTCGTGTGGCACACTTTCTGCAGATACACTCCGTCTGCCCCTCTCCTACTGGATCCAGCCTCACTGGCCGCCGGCTCCTGGTGCCAACTTTAAACGTGGGAGCAAAATCCAAACCCGCAAGGGAGATGTCACTCATGCGTCAGACAGCTGGTGGCCGGGACCCTGCTCGAGTCCCCAGAGGCCTCCTGGCCTATGCGACCCCGGGGTTTGGACTGTCTCAAAACCCAACTTGGAGGACGACCCTGCAACAGGACCGTGGGTCCTCTGGAACCCACATTCTGTAACATCGCGTCTGCGACCAGGCGGCCAGCCCCCGGGGGCAGAGACGCTGCACTCCCACGAGGATGGGTGCTGCCCCCCTCCCCCGGCAGCCAGTGCGGCCCACCCAGGGGCTATAAATGTGGGCGTGCTTCACAGCTGTGTCCTCCACAGACTCAGCTGGGCTCACCGCCACCAGCATGGAGGAGTCTCTCTACGAGGACGACGGAGACCCACGACCCTGGAAGGTCTCCGCTTTCCAGAAAACACATGGAAGCACGGTAGCGCCTAGGAATAACTGGGAAGCTGAAAGGAGGGTGAAGCTCCAGGTAAACAGACGCGGCAGGTGCGTGGCTGCTCATCCCCCACGCCCCTTGCGCGAGGGAGCGCCCGAGCTCTGCTGAGAGTCTGGGGTCCGTGCCGTTGCTTCAGTCCCCAGTTCTGCTCCTCAGTAGCACAATCAGCCCCCAGCAGCGTCCTTCCCATGGTGGCCAGTGGAGCCTTGCCGACGCCCGGGGGTCGAGGAGTATTTGTTGAAGGAACAGACCACAGTTTCCTCCAGTTAATAAAAGTGGAAGCACTTGGGGCACCTGGGTGGCTCCGTGGGTTAAAGCCTCTGCCTTTGGCTCAGGTCGTGGTCTCAGGGTCCTGGGATCGAGCCCCGAGTCAGGCTCTCCTCTCGGCTGGGAGCCTGCTTCCTCCTCTCTCTCTGCCTGCCTCTCTGCCTACTTGTGATCTCTGTCAAATAAATAAATAAAATCTTTAAAAAAAAAAAAAAAGTGGAAGCACTTGCCCTGTCCTGGGGTGGCGGGTTCTCCTTCACGAGACTAGAAGACAGCCTGTGTTTAATCGCCTGTGCATGTTGGAGCTGGGAGTCCCCAGTACGGCAGCTGCCAGTCACGTGTGGCTGTGTGATTAAAGTTGAAGAAAATTAAAAGAATTAACTCCTCAGTCACACGAGTCACATTTCCAGTGTCCCAGAACCGTGGTGTCGAGGGGCTAGCATGCTGGTTGTCTCCGTCGTCACAAACAAGCCCGTGGGCGGGCCTGAGCCAGCCGTCCAGGACACCGTGGGCGTGCAACAGGTGTGTGCAGAGTGAGCCCCTGGTGGAGAGGAGAGCGGCAGCCGCAGGAGGACGAGGAGGACAGGGAGGGCCGAGCGTCAGGAGGCCGCTCAGGATTCCAGAACTCGGACCTCAAGAAAGCCGCTTCTGTTCCCCCAGTCACGGAAGGAGGCGTGTTCCAGGAAAGCAGCAAAGTCAGAGCAATCCGCCCCAAAGGTCCCGGCTGACAGCTGCGTGGAGATGGCGGGAGACGATCTGGGTCTCCCCATGGACCCCTGGTGATGCCTCGAGCAGGGCTCCTTGTACCCGTCAGCCGCTGCGGTGGCCAGTCTCGGCACACACAAGGTGCAGAGGCGACACGGGTGTCCAGTCCTTGTCCGCAGGGTGTCGACAGGCTCCTTACCTCCTGTGCCCCCTCCTCCATTTATAGACTTTATAGACTTTTAGACCCTTTATAGACCCTTTATAGACTACACAATGTCTGAGACTTAAAACAGGTACGTTTTCTACTTTGGCCTGCACAGGGGAAGCCGTGGAGCCCTGGTCCACAGTCACTCTTGGTGACAACAGAGCCCATGTGTGGGCCTCGCTGAAGTTACGTGAAGTTGCAAAGGAAGATTGCATTGAATCAGCCACGGGTTTCCCTCAGCCCCACGCTCCCTGAGTGTCCCCGTGCCGCGGGAGGGTGACAGTCCTCTCGGCTGCAGCAGCCTCTCAGCGTTCACCCAATTCCAGGGATCTTCAGTCTTTCCCATCAGGTCATTCTAGAAAATTGGTTCATTGCCCTCTGCAAACACTTACACTTGAAATACCGTGTCGTACCAGCGCTTCAGGCCGGTTACTGTGTTATTTTTAATGGTCTCTTCGCTGACGTTTTCACTGATCTAATTTTAATATGAACAAAGGATAAGGTCTCCGTAACCGAAAGGCGGATTTGGTGGCGTGATCCTGCTCCAACTCGTCCTGACAGCGGCCAGTGAGAGAAGGGGACCTGCCCCTGGCGCTGAGGCGGGCCGGCGGAAGGGGGTCATGGACTCACGGGTGCTCTGGGTCATCTCCTCTCCCGCGGAGGACACTCTATCGGTGGCACTGTCTGAAGAGCCTCCGTTGTGCTGCGCTTAGAATAATTACTTAGAATACCATAAGTCGTATCTGGACACGATTCTGGAGCCCTGAGTTCTAGTCCCGGCTCAGCGAGAACAGTGTGAGTCAGAGCGGCTTCCCACGGTCTTCTACTGTCTGCAGATACTGATCCCCAAACCCTCACAACTCCGTGGCATAGAAACAATTCTAACTCCCTTCTTAACAGATGGAGATTTTGAGTGTCTTGCTGAAGGCCCACGGCTGAGCATCACAGAGGCTGGACACTCTCTTGTCCCCATGTCGCCTCCTGAACCGGAAAGACAAAAGCTTCCCCGTTACCGGGCTGCCACGAGGACCGAGGAAAACCGTAATGTGTCCGTTTCTCCGATGTCTGTCCTGTGGTTGGCAAACATCAGATTCTCCTGAAGGAACGAGGCCGAGGGGCTCCCTTGTCCCCGGTTAAGAACGCGCCTCACGGAGCAGCGCAGACACACTCACCTCCCAGGGACGCGTGGACAGTTGCCTGACGGAGACGATGGCACCACGGCCGGGGTGGGGCAGGAGACAGACAGACAGCGAGCAATGTGGCTGCCCCCGTGGGAAGGACGGGCCACGTCTCCACAGATGAAAGAGGGCCGACGCCATCCCCCACACGGAGAGGCTGTGAGTGGCGTCGGAGCCCCAGACACACACAGCGCTGGGGACACAGGTGCCCAGAGGAGGTTTATCCGTGCATCTCGTCCTCGAGCCCTGGACTCCCTGCAGGGCGCAAACGCCAGCCCACGAGGACCACCTCCCCGTCGGCCTGAAGGAGCCTCTGCCTCGTTGCTCTGAAGGTCTGTCCCCGAGGCATCTGTCCATCTGGGAACCCTGTCATCTCTCAGGGCAGTGCCCTGCCCTCTCTCTGTGCTGGATCTGCTGCTCTCCGCCCTTCGTGGCCTCTCATGTGGGTGCGGCGCATTTCCAGGCGCTCAAGGAAGAAGGGCGTGTGAGGGGGACGTGTTGGAGATTGCGTGTGTGAACGTGTCCATGCGAGGCCCTGCCCACCACGGCGGCCTACCCGGGGACAAAACTCCAACGGCCCCGCTCTGGGTGTGGGCGCTGCCTCCTTTCTCACGTCCAGGTCCTGGCGACTGGCCACGGAGTCCACTACTATGACGAGTTCTGGTCCTCTGTGGGACGCAGGGGTTCCTGAGGTTCCCGGCCGGTCTGTGGGGCTGGGGCAGGTGCTCACCTCCTGTGCTGGGCGCCTGGGGGGCTGGGCGGTTCTGCGGTCGGCTCGGGAAATTCTGCATTTGCTTCTAGTGCTATTTTATCCTCCATGGTTCCTCCGGTCCCGGATTTCTAGGGTCTGGATGCTGTGTTTCTGAAGCTGCCTCTGGCAATGGTCTTCTCTTCTCTGTTTTCCCCCCAGAGTTTTGTGCTCTAACTGCGAGATTCCTTCGACTTTACCTTCAAGCTTTGCGTTTTTACTTCTTGTGTATTTTTTTAAGTTTCTTTGGGGTCCTAATTGTTTTCTAAGTAATTGTCTTCCCATTTCTTTGAGAATATTCCATTTTTAAGGGAGGATTTCCTTCTTTTCACGTAATCTCTGTTTCCTCCAGGTTGTTTTCTATTGTTCTGTTTAGGGTTCCCCCCATGTCTCGTCACGTCTCCATGCGCCCAGCACACAGGGCGGGGACCACGGTGACCGCGGGCGTCAGACCAGGCTGCTCCATCCGGCCGTGCGGCAGTAAAGCACAGGTATCCCCCGGCACGTGACATGCTTGGAAACTAGTGCAGAGACACTCAGGTCCGGGCCTTCTGGACACAGATGCCCACCCAGCCCTCCTGTCTGCCCTCGGCCTTCAGGGACCCTGTGGTTCGTTCCCCTCAGAGAACACTTGGCTCAGCGTGTCCCATCTCGGGGGAAAGGGGCTGCTTCATCCGGCTCAGGATCGGAGTGGTAGATGAAGGGGTCCTGTCCCTCCGCACACCTGAAACCAGTTTCCCAGCTGTCAGATCCATCATCAGAAGTGTCTGGTGCCACCAATTCCCAAGGTTTAGGGGGTCCAGAGTCAGGTGTCTCCAGGGCAACCACGATGCCGCTGCTGTTGGGGGCGGGCAACTGACCGCTGGATCAGACAGTCCTAGACTCTTGGCTCTGCCGCTTCCAGAATTCCACGGCTGCCCCCCACTCCATTGTTTTCCCCAGGGTCCCTTTGCCTGTGAGAACCAAAGGTTTGGCCATCATTTCAGGGAGTTCTGCAAGGCAGCATGAGCTAATAAGTGTGTTCAACTCTTTCTCGAACTTGGACATTGTCTACTTCATTCTGAAGAATTGAAAAATGTGGCTCTGTCCTCTCTCTACGATGTTAGACGCCATAGCATGGCCCGGAGCCCTCGTGGTGGCGAACCATTCCCTTGCCTCTCCTCCTACAACCCCTCACCCACCCACGACCATTCTCCCTCGCGGACCCCTGGCGACCCAAGTTCCACCCTCTCCTCCAAGTCACTCCTACCAGCCCAGAATTCAGGGCCCTCTTCCTTGGAGGACTCCACACTGTTCGATACTTAGCACCGACTGTGTCAATCCTACCTTACCGGGAGCTTGGCTTTTGAATACGCATTTCCCTTACTTGTTTTCTCCTTGGCTTATGGACTTGACTTAGGGACCTTATAGCTATTACCCTAAATCCCCACTGTGCCAAGTGACGGGGTGGGTGGTTCAGTACCTCTGTTCGATGGACGGGTGTTGGTGACACCTCTGGTGTGGCCCCACCCGTCCTCAGCCTCGATTCTACGAGCAGCTGGCTTTCAGCAAATGAGTGCCGTCCCCTCTTCCTCCACAGAACAATGCCTACTCTCTTGGCCATTTACAAACTAGGATGTTGAGAACGTGAGGATAAAATTATCCTAAGAACCAAGCTACCTCTTGGCAGTAAGATTAGAAAATTACACTGCTCTATTAAACACAAAGACACTATTTTAGCTAAAAATCTCAAGTCGTTAACAAGGTTTCCCAAAGTGGCCAGGCCCTTACGAGCCCATGTCCTGTGTGACGATGTCAGCTCCCTCGGAGCTGTGAAGTCTGGCCAGGTAAGGAGCCTTGGAAATCACTGAGCCCACTTTTTCAGCTAGAAAATGAAAGAATTGAGGCCAGAGAGTTTAAGTGACGTGCACAGGCTCAACCCAACAGTCCGCATCAGAGCAGACTTCCTGTCCACTAAGCAGGCACCTCTCTGTCAGGCACAGGGAGGGTCGAAATGAACAGCCACCAGAAAGCAACTGTCCCGGGAGCCCGTCCATACCCTGCAGCCCTGCCCGCACGGCAGCTCGAGCCTCCTGTCCCCGTTGGCTGGAGGAGCGAGCCCTGGGTGAGACCTGCACAAGCACACACCGCTGGGGGCTACGCGGTCAGCAACTTGCTCTTGCTGAACATCTACATGTCGGCACCAACGCTCCTGCCCCGAAGGGCCCTGGGCCACACTGAGCACTGGCCACGAAGACCACACAGACGAAGAGACTGAATGCCGTGGAGGCCACAGCCGGGACAGCGTCGTTGGGGAGGAAGCGCTCCTCTCGGTCCCACCGCAGGCACGGATGCCCTGGTGACCCTTCGTGCTGCAGCAGCGCTGAGCCCCCTGACAGTCCCTCACGCCAGGGCGGCGCCGTCCCCGCCGCCGGGCCTCCACCAGCACGCGTCCCGCACCTGCGCCATTCAGACGAGCGGGAAGAACTGAGAGGCAAGCGGCTTGCGTGTTTGTGCCGGGGGCAAATACACCAGAAAACCCCCACAACAAGCAGCTGAGGGTTTCCTTCTTCAAACAGGTGCCGGGTGGTCCTCTGCCCGGTGCTCTAGGACACGGCACTTTGTCTCAATGTGGTGGGAAAGCGCTCAGGAAACTACTCAGCTGTGTAACGGTTAAGGTCCTGGTATGGCTGAAGACTGAGATGTGCGCAGGTTTACTTGGGCTGGAGAGGACCCATTTGGACACCGTAGCTCATGTATATGAGAGAGAGACAACGTTTCACGCACATACACACCCGCACGCGCTCCAGGCAAAATATGCCTTTGAAAGAAACTGTGAAGCTTCTTAAATATGCATTTTCTAATAAGCCGCTGCAAGCAAAATATATAAGCTCTTCCTCCGCACAGATTTTCAAAGCCGCTCCACAGTTTAATGGGCATCAGGCTGCAAACTAGGAGCCTTAAAATCTGGCCATTATAGGGAGGATTAAAAATGTTTTCTTTACCACGTAGCCCTGGTTTTAATTTCTGTGGCGATGATCAGCTACAGGCTGCTGTGCGTGTACATGTTTTGGTCGCAGCCATACAAGCCCATCCACGTGCCTCTGGGGCTTCCCACCCCGTGTTTGGGGAACATCCCAGCGGGACGAGCTATGTTCATTCCTCATTTACTTTCCAGCGTCCCCGAGAACCCCTGCTCCCATGGAAGCACCCAACGGGCTGCCTCACCAGGCTCGCCACCCTGCAAGGAGTCAGCAGCGTGCAGACCCGGCCCAGGTGCCACTGCGCCAGCTGCACTTTCTCACCGGGCACCGCCCACCTGGATGCGGGTCTCCGCGCTCGCGGGGACTGTCTGCTGTCAGCCCTAAACCCAGGTGACAACATAGGCGAGACTTCCTTGAGGAGGGCTCCACTCGCGTCCAACAGGCGATTCTCCCAGAGTCTGGAGAAAAGCCACGCCGTCGCCCTGTTTGTTTCGAATGAGGGGGAGTGACAGCTCACGGGAAAGGTGCTTTGAGGGCAAATTTGGGACATCCGCCATGCTCTTCCCGTCAGGGTCTGTCCTGGCTTCTCTGAACGGGGCACGGCTGCCCCATCCCATCTCTCTCCAGCCCCTTTGTCTTCGTGAGCAGGGTGGTGGCCTCGGAGGCAGAAGGGTGCCCAGGGCGGCTGCAATGCTCGCTGTGGCCTTTAAGTGTTCCTAGTCAGACGGGCTGTGGCAGGTGTGGCTAGGGGCGAAGGGGCGGTGACCTGCGCAGTGCCGGCCTACTGCTTTGTTTAGGGGTGATACCCCCGGGCGTCTTCTTGGACGTGAGGTCCCCGTGTGTGCGCACCTGGGAGCCAGCTCTGTCTCTAACCTCCCGGCGGTAGGTCCTCCCCTCTCTGCTTTGCTGGCCAGCTGCTCAGGTCTCTGGGCAACAAGGAGGAGGACCGTCTTCCAGGCCACACCTGCCACGCGGTCGGTCCTCCGTGTGGTCCGTGCACTTGTGTTATCAAGCAGTGGGCTCACGGGCAGTGAGACGAGGCGTTTCGATGGAAAGTCTCTAACCCTACCCAGGGGTGCCCCACGCTGTGCTAATAAGTACTGGGGCTTCCTTGTGGCCCTAGCACTATGTCCGTGGGAAGGGGACAGGCTTCTGGAGAAATCTTCTGACGCAGACCGGCTGCGCTCCTTGTATCAGAGTAAGAGCCGAGGTGTAGAACTTCTTTCTTTTTGTAAGAAATGCAGCAGAGCCTCGTTCACATGGTGTGGAAACCCTGCAGGGGGCCTGGAGAGGGGAAGCCGGTGCCCGAGGACCCCAGCTGGGCGCTGTCATCGGACGCCAACGCGGTGCCAGCTTACCGTGCTCGGTGCTGTCACGTGGCTCTCCGGTCTGTCTCCACGTTTAATAACTAAGCTGACAAGAATGTTTTTGTATCGGTTTTCCCCCAAACTGCCTACCTCTCCTCCCTCTGAATAGAAAGATAAGTCTTAGTCCTATAAATGCCAAGGTTCTCAGATATTTTGCTCGGGATATGAACGCTGCTGTGGGACCAGGGGGTTGGTCTGGCAGCTACCTCACAGACTGTAGGCCCTGGTGGGAGTCGCTCCGTAACTACGGGTCTCGGGTTTCTTGACTGAGAAGACAGGAGACCCCTCCGACCCTCAGTGCCTTCAAAGGTCTGGAGTGAAGGACCACGGACCAGGTGTCTCTGGGGCCCCAGGAGCACCGACGTGATGGAAGGTGGACATCCTTGATCCCCGAGGCTGACGGGCTTGGCCACCTGAAGGTTGGGCCTGGAGAGACAAGAGGGAGGTGGCTGCCAGCAGTCCTGGCTGCCTGGTGCATGGTCAGGAGCAGAGCGGTCCGGACGGAGGCCAGGCCAGGCCCGGGGCTCACTGAGGAGGGGTGTCCCCCCCAGCCCGGGCTGGGGCTCAGACTCCAGGGACGTCAGCCTTCGGGTGGAGACCCGCTGCCGGGAGTAATTCTGTTTCTCCTAAAAGGACGCTTGATTTCTCACTGCAGGGCTGAGAACCGTGTGGGCTTCACCATTTCTGGTGCTTCCGTGGCCACGTGACGGGAAGACGTAGACCGCCAGCAGGCCAGGTGCTCTGTGCCCTGCGGCCTGGCGGCAATTCTGCCCCCAGCAGCTCCAGGGGCGTTTGCGGGACGGGGCGACCTGGGCTCAGCTCCCGCCAGCGGTGAGCGCAGCGGCCGCGCTGCCTGAGGGAGCAGAGGGGCCTCGGCCGGCAGGAGCCCGTCCACCCGGATACGCTCGCTCGCTTTGCTTCTGGGAAATGCCCAAGGGCCACAGAAACTCTTCGGTTAGAAATCGGGAAGATCCGCCCCAGAATGAGGCGTCTGACCTCACGTATCTGACCACCCATCAGACGCGCTGAGCTTGAAGCTGCGGCTCAGCCCGCGAGGGGCCGCGTGTCACCGCGGCTGCTCTCCGGGGCACGGGAGGCTGGGAGGCCCCCGGCTGCGCTCAGGGGGAAGGCCCCTCCCCGGCGTCTCAGCTTCTCGGGCTGCGCCAGTGCTCCGTGCGCCAGCCGCGAGTGGAAGAAGGACGACGCAGTCGGATGGACGCCAGGAGAAGCCGGGCCGAGATCGCGCCGGTGCCCGGAGATCTGGCCCTGGGGCCCGAGCGAGGCCCGCGACCACCCCGAGCTTCTGCGTCTCCAGTTACGAGAGTGTGAGGGAAGCTTCTCGAGCACAGAGAGGAACCCCAGGCTGCAGGTGCGGCCCTAGGCAGTCTGGGATGAGCGGAAATGCCGCGTGGGGCTCAGACACGCGCCCGGCCCTCGCGTCTCCTCCGGGCTGCCGAGCTGGTCCTGGGCGTGCACCAGGGCGCCGCTGCCCCCGAGGCCGCACTGACCCTGCTCTCCGGCTGGCGGCCCCCTCCCCTCCCAGCTCCCCTGCGCCTCAAGCTGCGACCAGCTGACCACGGGGCCTCCGGGTCCTGTCCCTCCCTCCCTGCCCCCTCGCACGCGGGCGGGGGCCCACGGGTCTGCCGGTGGCCCGCTGGCCATCCCGACCCCGTGTGCGCACGTGGGCGCCTTCCACAGCTTCCCCCTCACTGGCCCTGCCGCGGGGGCCGCTGCAGTCCCGATGGGCAGCTTGCTTCTCTGTCCTCCCCGGGCTCCCCGCCCACCGGCACCCTCGGGGGCTGACACCCGTGCCACGGCCCTGCCTGCGGCCTGGTGACTCCTGCGCTCTGAGTCCGCACTCAGGCACGGGAAGAACTGGCCATCCTGGTGGCCTCGGTCCCGTCCACCGCTGCAGTCGCCTTCAGCACTTAGCGGACGGTGGTCTCGCTGCAGGGGCTGCATGGCGGGCTTCACGGACTGGCTGAAGAGACAACAGTGGGAGGCTCCCCCGTGGGCCAGGCCAGCCCCACGTTCCCCCACCCAAGTGCCCTGCTGGCCCTTCACGGGCCAGTGGGAGGCTCCCCCTTGCGAGCACTGACGAGCCTGGTGGGATGTGGCCTCGCCCCTTCTCTACCCCACCGCCCCCCGCCGTACCTCCTTCAGGGCGCTTGGGACCTCGTGCCATCTGTGTGTCTCTGCAGAGAGCTGCCCGTCCTCTGGGGTGAAGCACTTCCTCCCTGGGCCGGGCTCCTCCTCACACAACAGCCCAGACACCCGGCGCGGAGGCCAAGCACGAGGATGGTGACCCAGGAGGCTGCTCCGTGGGAAACTGAGGCGGAACTCACCTGCACCTCATCTGCTCACCAACTCTCCCATTTCTCACTCATTTTCCCATTCAGAGCCCTCCTGCTTCCCACGCAGCCTGTCTCTGGGCGCTCAGTGAGCGGCCGCTGTGAGCCAGCGAGGGAGACCGTCCGTCCACTCTGGGGTGCTGAGGGCGGTCCCTGTGGGAAGGAGACTGTACACGGGGCAGGGCTGCCAGCACGGGAGGGCGCCAGGAAGCGAGCGCCGCTCCTCACGCGCACAGAGGAACCTGCTGGCCAGAGGCTCGGTGAGACAGACGCCGCAGAGAGGGAGGCGTCCTCTGGCAGGGGCGACGCCGAATGTGGACTCGGCCAGAAGTCTGGTGTCTGTCCCTGTTTTGCCTTGACGGGGGTGGGGGGGTTGGGGGTAGGGGTGGAGGGAAATGTTCCAGATCCTTCTGGGACTTGGAGCCAAAGCTGGGCAAAAAAAAAGTCTCCCAACTTGCATCTTCCAAAATATCAAATCTGGAACTCGTGTCCAAGCCGTGTCTTAGATGGGGGTCCACATGCGTCGTGCCCGTTGTGTTGATGAGTGACACAAGAGGGCTTTAAAATGGTGCCTGAAGCCTTGTCTCCGGCTCAGCATTTCTGAGCACGCGGCACAGGATGTTGTGTAAAGCCGGGCCCCGGCTCTAGAGGGGTCCCCGCGGGCGCTGGCGTCCGCAGGGTCGTCCCACCATCCTCCACCCTCAGCCCCGCTGATGCACCCCTGCACGTCCGTGTCAGGCAACTCACCTCACGCCACAGCGACTTCCAGGATGGGGACGTGAGCTAGATGGCAGGGTGTGCCCACGAGCACTCGGGGTTCACCCAGTGGAGCATCATCCCGGGGGGGGGGGGGTCTGTGGGGTCACGTGACCACGTACCGGCCTCCAGGTAGCTCCCAGGAGCTCTGGGATTTCCCAAATGAGCAGCTGGCTCGGTCTCCCCATCGGGCTGCCGGTCCAGCCCCCCAATCTGCTCACTCCCGCGGGGTTCCCCTGCTCCGGGAGGCAGTCGCTGTATCGTGCTATCTGTCTGCTGTGTTCCTTACTGGGTGCGTCTCAGGCTGTCGCCAAGGGCAGAGCTGAGCCTCCCTCAGCAGCGGCCCCAGGAAGGTTCTCAGAACCACCATCTGGCCTGCCCATGGTCAGACTGGGCTCTCCGGGCAGCTCAGGGCCACGATAAGCCACCTCCCAGGAGCCCGCATAGGCTGTGGGGGTGGGGGATGGACGGCAGGACGGAGGTGAGGCATCGCTGGGCCCGTCGGCACCTGAACACCCATCCGTCCCTAACCTACAGAGACTTCTGTAGGATGTTCAAACCCGGAACTCAAGCAATACAAAAACTAATCTATGAAAATGCTCTCAAAGTACTCTACAGTTTCTTATTTTCAGGGGGAGAAAAGCTATAATTCTATAATTTAGAAATCTGAATTTTAACTAGATCTATTCTGTATTGTGCCACGTATCTAACGGGTATTAAGGAATTAACCCCGATGATAATTCTTGGGGCATCGGGCAGAGATGGAGCCCAGGTGTCCTCCGGTGACGGCCTGCAGAGCCCACGCCGAGCTCAGCGCTCAGGGCGCAGGTGCCCAAGGCGAGATCCCTGTTCTCCAGGAGCCTGGGGCCCGAGGCTGTGGAGGAGAGCAGGCCTGGACACGCTAAGTCGCCCCCAGCGTGTCTTCTACACAGTCCCCTGCCGGGCACGCTGCCAGCTTACAGCTTTCCTCCAGCAGCCAGGACGGCAGCAACGGCGGGGGCTCACGTACATAATCCGTTCCCAGAGAAAGAATTAACCAGGCTTCTGGCCACCGGTCGCCCTGTCTCTGCAAAGAGCTGGAGGGCGTCCCAAAGCCTGTAGTTGCCGGCGGAAGCAGGAGCAGCCCCAGGACCCGCAGCGCGGGCGGACCACGAGCTCCCTCCGATTTGGAAGGACGAGCCTGACCAGAACGTATCCAGATGCACGGCCCAGCAGGCTTGCTCTCCGCTGGGTCGCCCCCAAGCTCAGACTGCTTCTTGGGTAGAAGGCAGGCAACACCCCTCGTGGAGACACAGGGCAGGGAGGGCCCGGGCTTACGTACTGCTCTGTCCCTTCCCCGGACAAATGAAGCTGGGACAGTTCAGCGGGCTGTCTCATGCCATTATACCTGGTGACAAGAAGATTCCCTTCTCCTGAAGAGACACGACAGATCAAGAGGCAAAAGGAACGCGTCTGGGCGTACTCGCCATTCCAAGTTCAAATGCAGCAGCACGGACGCAGGGACTGGAGATCCTGGTCCTTCGTCAGCTCATGGGGACACAGACACAAGTGGGCCATGGGGCTGTTTGCAGGGTGGCAGACACAGGACTCAGAGGAAAGGCACCGCCATGATCCCCAGGCCGATGACAGGCTTGGCCGTAGACACGCCCGCGGGCAAGGCGGAGAGCAGGCAAGGTGACTGCCCACCTTCTCACGTCCCTGCACAGACGCGTTTCTGCTTCAGGCTTTGGTCAGGCCACCTGGCTCCTCCTTTGCTGCCCACGCTTGGAGTTCCAGCCCGAGCAGGTGGCAGGGAGGACGGAGCTGGGCGACCGTGACAAAGAGGAGAAGGTGCACTGCCCTTTCTGCCTGGCACGAAGCACTGCCCGCTGCCTCTGCTCAGCGGTGGGAAGAACCACCCCCGGGGCTCTGGGAGGAAGGGGGGCTCGGGGGGCAGCTCGTCCAAACACTAAAGGAGGCCATTCTCTGGGCAGAGGAAGCTGTGGCCTCCGTTGCTAACCTTGCCATCTTCCAGAATTTGATGGAAAAGGCATCGTTGAAAATCACAATCTTTAAAAAAAAAAACCTGATCCTTTTATAAAGGGCAAAATTCCTTTTCAAGTAGGAAGGAAGTGCTTTAGAAACCAGTATCTTCTGTTCTCTGCAGTGCGACAAGGGCAGCCTTCTTGTCTGCTGAGGGGAACGGATACGGATTCCTTCCGCGGGAAAGAACTGAGAACCACATTTTCCTGTTCTTCAACTCTAGGCTTCTCCTTAGGACAAGGCACCCCAGTGAAAAGATCGAAATCATAAAAGACGATCTGCAAGGATACTTATCACACATTGTTGATAACACGGAAAAGTTCCAAAAAACTCTGTCCTGTCCAGCCGTCAGAGCAGAGCTGCACTGACTGTCGGCCGGGCGCGGGCTGGAGGCCAGGCTCTGACAGAGAAATCGAAACCTTTCACGACATAGGAAAAGGCTCATGTTACGATGCTACGTAAAAACTAAAAAAAAAAAAAGACATACAAATTCAAACCCAGAGACTGATTTGGAAAAACAACAAGAATGCATCAGAATCCAAGAAAAAGCGGGGCGGCCGTGGTTAGGGGCGTCTCGGGGGGAGGGGGCCGTGAGCGTCCGCAGGCGCCGCCCCCGTTCCCTCCAGCTCCCCTCACCCTTCATCTCCAGTCCGCAGTGAGGAAGACGAGCTGCCCCACTGTGACTCTGGGTCACCTTTGACCCCCGCAGTACTTCCTAGGGCCTCACCGGTGAATCAAAGCCCCCCGGGGAGGGTCAGTGGAGCGTCGGAGAGAGCGTTTGAAAAGCAAACTCCTCTTCATCTGCCAAGTTCTGAGGCTCGCAGAGGGCTGAGCTCCTGCCCCGCGCAGACTTTCCCCCTCCCCTGCACGTTGGCGGCCAGCGTCCCCGCGTCCCTGGCGCACTGCGGACCGACCCTGGCGGGGACAGGAGCGACTGGGTGCCGGAGCCCACCCAAACCCTCCCTCCTCTGCCTGCACCACACCCCTTCTTTCTGCTCGTTAGAAGTCAGTCTGGGTTAATTTAAGAAGCGTCCTTGAGGGAAACCGCGCTCGCCTCACTCGAAGCTCAGAGCGCAGGCAGCGCCCTGCCGTCATCAGCGGGGCTTTCTGCGCGGCGTGCAGGGTGCGCTGGGGCTGGAGGGGGAAGGACTCCGCCCGGGCAGGGACAGCAGATCAGGAGGACCGGCCCGTGGGGGCCGGTGCCACCGCCCCAGGGCCCAGGATTTCTGAACCGTAAAGTGCTTCACATGGTCCTCCTGATATTGTCACTATTATGAGAATTATGACACCCACAGAGGGGCTCCCACGGGGAAAGGGGAAGGGGCTACGGCAGCGTCCCTGATGTCCGCTGGCCAAGACCCTTCTCGGCAGCTACCAGTATTGTCCCCTGTGTCCTACCCATGAGCCACGTCTCCTCAGAGCAAACCACGTCTACAGCCACGCTCTTGCCCCATGCCTGTGCCCCCACCAGGAGGGCGTGAAGCAAGCAGACAAGGGGGGCTGTGCCCATATGCGTCCCCACCAAAACGGAGTCTCTGCTCCCAGACCCCGTGCCAAGCAGCTGCTGTCTAAGTGACGGCCAGGCCTGCAGGTGAGCGGCGCCTGACGCGACCATCACACTGAGCGAGCCCAGACGGTGGCTGAGACGGTCGCACCAGGACCGCCATCTGGTAGACCGTTCCCCAGACGGCGGCCTCTCAGCTCAGCCGCTTTCCAGAGGGGTAGACAGCACCGCCGGAGCCGGCTCCCCTCCCCCGTCCTGCCCACCTGCTCTCAGGGGAGCTCAGCTACCCCATTCGTGAGCCGCAGGACCGGACCGGCGGAGGGGCTCGCCGCTGCCCCAGTGCACCATTGAATCGCTCTGCATTATTTACGAATGGAATTTCTTCCAAGATGCTCATTTCCCCCCCCTCTCCCTGGAGCTCTAGGAAATGCATCCACTTGTACGGGAGGCGTACCTCCGCGACGGCGCATGGAACGTTCGCTGGTGTTCACAGCCCGTGGAGCGGCTGCTACAGGACGGGCAGTGGGTCTTCTGAATCTGTTGAGTCATCCAAGTGGAGAGCAGCGCCTCCCGTTAGCGGGAAGGGGAAGGTGTGTGCACCTTGAGGATTCACTCTGAGGCCTTCGAGGGCTCATGGAGACACCGGGTCTAGGCAGCGCTCTGTGAGTGAGGTGGGCAAGCGCCCCTCGGGCTCCCCACGGCCCCAGGGCACGTCCCCGGCCCCTCCTAGCCCAGCCCGGGCCCTTCAGTACCCTGTGCTCCTCTCAGGCCAAGGCTGCGGGGCAGAAACCGCCAGCCGGCCTCTCTGTGCGGCTCTCAGATGGTGGTGCCCCGGCCCAGGGCATGCACACGAGGTGGGCCCGGCTTGGGGCTCCGAGTGGCCCAGGACCTCGGGACCCCTCCTGTGTGCATAACACGACACCCAGAAACGGCTCTGGAGGGGTCCCCATCCGGAGCAGGGCCGAGTCTGCCCTGACCCTGCCCCTTCTGTGCACGCCGTGTCCTTGATGCTCAGTCTCACGACTCCACAGGAGGGACAGAGCAAAACGGAGGATGACTGTCCTCAGGTAGTTACAAATCGCCCTCCTCGGCCCCAGGAAGGCCCTGGGAGTGACGCCAGCGGCGGCACCATCGGGGTCATGGTTGGGGGCTGCGGGGGACAGTCCACTTCCTCTGGTTCCTGGAAAACACATCACGGTCACAGACAGGCCTGAAGTCTGCGCGGTGGGATGTCAGGTTGTCCTGTGGTGTCTGCCCAGGTCTGCGCTTGGTGACTAGACGCTCGGGGACCTCCCACCCCCGGGGAGCCGAGAGAAGGATGGATTTGTTCAGGTACCTTCTGGCACGTGCGTTACCTGCAGACTCCACCGGACTGGGTCTCTGTCTGGCGTACACACCTGGGGGCAGGGGTTCTCCAACTCGGGGAGCATGAAGGTCTCCTGGGGAGGCAGCCAAACAGAGAGTGCTGGGCCCCACCCCCCAGCATCTAATTCAGCAGGCCTGGGGTGGGGCTCAAGGCATTTGCCTTTCTAGAAAGTTCTGGGTGATACTGACATTCTGGGTTATAGAACCCTACTTTGAGAAGCCCTGCCTCAGGGAAAGCTGACCCAGCCTCTCAGCTCCGGGGATGGGCTGGACAGTCATGAGGACGGTCACGTGTGCCATTCAGGGACGGCTCGGGGATGGCCAAGGCCCCGCACGGAGCATGAGCGCGAAGATGACGGTGTTGGCAGCTCTCGGGGAGTTCTTCCTGTTTTTTCAAGTTTCTAGAAAGGCCTCCTCTTGCCTTCTCTGTCCTGGGATGCGGAAGCACACGGGAGCCGAGAGCTTTGCCACGGAGGTGCTGGATGACGGAGCAGAAGCCCCCGAGTCCAGCTCCTGGCTTCCGGGTTACACGAGACACGCAGAACCTCTTCAGAGGAAAGTCCCACAATCTCACTGAAGTAGTGCCATGTTAGAGCCAAGGGAGCACTTCTTCCCTCCGCCTTTTACTAATTCGGGCAGGAGCAGTGTGCTGGAGTTTGGGGTTGCAATGGTACTTTGGGGTCTGATGTCTGAAGCACCATTTTCTCTTCAGGACACGAGTACAGAGAAGCAGAAGTGAGCGCTTCCCACATCAGTCCTCGCGAGAGGCCTGGAAGTGCGGGTGTCGGCAGTGACGGGGGACGTCTGTGAGCACGGGTCACAGTGCTGCTCACCGGGCCGTCCCTCCAAAGTCATTGGTCGTGATACCGCATCCGGACGCTGCTCCTGGAATCCTCCTGGAATCCTCGCCCGAGCGCACTGGGATCTGGCGGGGGGCTTCCCCACCCCGATCCTGCCCCCCAACACCCGGCCACCACCTTCACTCCCTAACTTGGGGAACGTGCATCCTGCAGCATGGGGAGCCCTGTGTCGGCCCCTGCTGTCCCTGGAGGAAGAGCCGCCAGCTGTGGCTGAGCCCTGGTGGTCGCCCCCATGGCTCAGCCCCTCCGACCTTCTTCCTCACCACCTCAGGAGCCCGCCTCTCCACACATTCCCTCTAGAAAGCGGCTGCCCTGTATTTGCCATCATCCCAATGCAGATGGTGGCGGTCAGGACGGAACTGTGGGTGTTTCGGGGGGTAAACCCAAGACAGTAACTGTGGACATAGCAAATTCTGATGAATATCGTATCATGGTGCAAAGCCATGCTTATATGTTTATATGTTAATCACGAGCCGAGAAATGAGACCAAGATTATAACTGCTACACGTAGACTTGGCCAGCACTGGTGGTGAATGTCACGTACGCACGCTTCCTGGTTTAGGCTTGCTGACACTACCTGAAAACGCCCACGGGCCTTCTCTTCGAATATGGAATTACTTCAAACATATCTAGGTTTGTCAGCAGCACTGATATGCCCTGCAATGTGTGACATGTTTTGTTTTTCCATTTTAAACACACAGAATCAGTCACACTGTGCTCTACCGTGTGTAATGGACCAAGCAATGGCCAGAGACCTGTCCGTCTGGGCGGATGTCCCGCGGACCGGCGCAGGCAAATTGCTTTTTCAGGATAGTGGTCAGCGAGCTTCTTAAGGACGTATTGTGACAATAAAGGTTAAGAGCTACCTCAGTCTGAAAAGACCGTGCCTGAAGCTCATGTGTTTGCACACGTACAACAGAATCAGCCGTGAATGACCAGTCTGGGAACCCACTTGCTCCGAGTCTGCTTCACACACACAAGTCCTGAGATCTCAAAATTTTGCCTCCATGGGCTGCTGTACAAGCCATCAAACTGATGTTGAGATATAAATGCCCGAACTTCTGATTTATAATGCCAGTGACGAACAGGACAAAGGACAGGCACGCCATAAAGTTCACGGATGGGGTGATGGCAGGCACAGCGATGTCTCTTCAGGAACAAGGGGGGGTTCTTTACTCTCATGGGTTCATGAAGTAGAACACGGCAGACAGGCTGAGCGGCTTCGTGCACAGAATGTTTCATAAACACCCCGCAGTGCGCCCTGTTGTACGGCCGCCATACATTAATTAGAGAAGCCGGCAAACACCGCCGTGTGCTCCGCGCACCCCAGTGAATCTTCATTTTTCACACGCAGGGCCTTGCTAATTAAAATCAGCTTTGCAATTAAATGTGGAAAATTGTATTAAACTTTCAAGCGTACTTAGGAAAAAATGCAATTATTTTAGGGCATTTTATTTTAATGCAAATGAAATTTCTATCAATATAAAACCAGCAAAGGGAGGTACAGGGATCCCTGTTTCTCTCTCTGCCTTCCTCCCTGTTTCTTCTTCTTCCTCTTTTTTTTTGGGATTATAGATGCTTCTCTCACTTGCACGTCGCAATGCTCCACTATCTCTCGCCAGTACCTGGCTCTGTTCCAAGGCTTTTAGTGAGTGCTCTCTGTCAAGGCATGAATAATACAGCCCCTGGGCTGCGGGCAGAATCCAAATGAGGCGTGCGTGCGTCAGGAAGCAAGCCCGACTTCAGCTGCAGAACGAGCTCCCGTGAAGACGGGCGATCACTCATCCCCGGCTGCCGCCATGACGATCACACCGGTGGGTGCGGAGCTGTGCGAAGGGGGGGGGGGGGTCTGAATAAGGAATGTGCACGATAAGCCAGGGAGAATCCGATGATTTTCTAATAAAAAAGAAAAGCTACCATTTGGAGCTTTTAATTTTAAAGTTTCAAGATCCACTGATTTGACTCTGGATTTTCTAAACTGGGGAGGATTTAAGCAGAAGGCCCACACCCGTCACCGAGCTCCTGGGGCTTGCTGAGTGGGCAAGACTCTGACGCTAAATTTCAGGTCAAATTTCCATCAGACCCTGTGTTCAACAAGCAAATAATTTTAAAAATTGAAGTGAAAGGTAAATATAAATGAAACCCATTAAATTGCAGAAGTAAATCCAGAGGGGGACAAAACAGAGAAGTGAAGAATGAATCATCATTAGGGCTTCCTCCCTCTCGCTCTCTCTGGGTCTCTCCTCCCCCCCATTAGAGGCTTATACAAAAATCGCTATTCAGAAAAAAGTAAGCAAATCCAGTTATTTCAAATGTTCCAGTATGTGCATAACTAGTATTAAAAAAGCTAAAATTTAAACTCCCGTACATGGTTTAGAATTAATCTGCAGAGATGTAAATAAATTTTTCTTGTTCCTATTTCTAACTGGTATTGGGAAAAATTTAAAAAGACTTTAAGAACAGTGAACTGGCCACTATTTTGGTGATAAATTCAGTTTACAGAGGTCCACTCCTTTCTAAACATTGTTTGACTTTGTCTTTACCGCGGACAATGTTTTGGCACTTGGCATTTTGCTCGCATCTTAGTTCAGGCAATGCTCCAGGTTAATGACGCCATCTCTTCACATCAGGTAGTTGAGCCACTCAAACGGTTCTAGATGAAGACTCTCCGTGGGGCTTCCCGTCACCGTGTCTCCACCCTTTCTCAAGATCTCCATCCTTGATTTGGGGGACATCACCAAAAAATGCTGGGGGCCTCCCATCCTAGCCTGTGGCGCTCCCCTCAGCCCGGGGGTTGGGGTCTGGATCTGCCGGGACAGACCCCCCGCACTGTGGCGTCGTTCACGCCACACCATGGGGTTTTGGTGGGGTCTGCACGAGTCTCACCTGCCAACAAAGCCACAGGCCAGCAACTTCCCGAATTCCAAGTGCACGGCGTCCAGGCACTTGTTCTGCACCTCCCCGCTGGAGGAACGGCCACGTGCGTGTGGGAAGCTACTTGCTGACACCCATGGGTGCCTCCAATGCTTCCAGGTCATGGGCTTGTGCTCTGGGAGGGGATGTGGTGGGGAGGAGAGCCGAGGGAGCTTGGGAAGCTCCTGTCCCTGAACTTGGGTGGCTAAGACTTTGGAAAACCCACTTAGGATGCCCAAGAGTGAGTTTTCCCCTGTGCAGAGGAAGGCCTGGGTTTGGACCCACATTCAAGATCTAAGACCGTCTCTAGCCTCCTGTAAGCACCGCTAAGAAAAGACTCACGTACTCAGAGGAGTGGAACGTGCTGGGCCGGCACAAGGCCATGAGACCATGGGCCCAATTGAAGAGGTCGGGCTCAGCGCAGCCAGAGGAGCCTGCGTCAGTACTTTGGTTTCTAGCAGGAGAACTACTGCTGGCCCTGGTGGCAAAGTCCACAGTGTTTTTTTCATATCATACGCCAGTAACATAGAACCTCAGGTGGGGAAAAGCAGAAGTCAGATGCACGTGTCGAGACACTGACGATGTTTCTGAAGGCAAGTGTCTGCTGCACCGATGAGACCCATGAGAGGCCTGGTCCCTCCAGGGATCAGGACAGTGACTGAGCATGGGCCCCCGCTGGTCCGTATATGGGGGTGTGAACGTGTTCACTGTGGATGCTCGGGAGCCGAAGCAAGTCTTCTAACAGATAACAGAAACCATCCTTCATTTCTCTCGTTTTTGCCTCAGCTCCCGGAAGACTCAGAATGAAATGTAAGACTATACCCAAACCTCTGATACATCCTGGGTTTCTGGTAAAATTATGTTCCTATTTCCCTTATGTTTTCCCTAATTTATCTCCTTGACTCAACTTTTAATTGTGTAGTTGTACATGTGCTTGCCAGCAACCTCAAACTGTCCGTGAGCTGTGAACACAGATAACACCACGGACAGATCACCTTCCGTCCGAGCAGACGGTTCCTGAAGCGACGTGGACCACCTAATAAAACACGCATTAGAACATTAGCTTTACCACCTCCCCCCATTTTTTACTGGGATCTTAAATTACAAATTCTTTTTTCACAGTATTCTTTCCTCTCATAGATACTACCTAGTGGTTGAGTCTCCTCTAAGATCTAGGCCTAGTTTCTTACAGACCCACAGCCCCACCTCAGTCACACCGAGAAAACGTCACTAACAAAGCCGTCAAGTCCAGCAGCTCCCATGGGAAGCCCATGTGGCAATGAGGCTGCGTGACCAGCCATGGGGTCCGTGCAAGTGTGTGTCCCACAGTGCAACACTCAGGATTAGGGAAATTGCACTTGATTTTGATTTCCTTATTTTCTTATGCTAAAAATAAAGATTAGGCTGTAGGTATCATTTTATAACTTGGTGTCAAATGTTCTAAAATATTTTTTAAAAATTTACGTTGTAGATTCCCCACTTGCCTCAAATGACTTTTTGTTTGTTCAGATAAATAGATCTGTCCATAGAGTAAAACATCTTTTTACTTGGCTATGAACTGACATGATATGTGCATAGAATGAAATTATATCCCTAAGAGGAATATATTCACTGAAGATTTTACGCTAAAAGACCAAAAGGATGCGTAATTTCATCAAAACCAAGACGTGGGCTGCCACTCTTGTCCTTTTGGCAGAGGCTGGGTCTCAGCGGGGACGTGACAGCAGAGGTCACACTTGTGCTGTGGGGTGTGTGCAGGTGTGTACACAGAAGAGCTGTCCGAGGGGAGACGCTTCCATAGCAGGAAATCTCTCAAAGCCAGAAATGACTGAAACAGTACAGACTTGAAACGGCACCAGTCATAAGACATTAATGTAAATGTGAGTCTTGTCTACTACAAGAAGCACCTTTTCAGTTTGAGAAATTCAAATGTCATCCCTTGGTTGAAAATTACTGGTAATATATAATCACCAGGGAACTACAAATCAAAACCACAATGAGGTACCACCTCACACCGGTCAGAATGGCTAAAATTAACCAGTCAGGAAACGACAGATGCTGGTGAGGTTGCGGACAGAGGGGAACCCTCCTACACTGCTGGTGGGAATGCAAGCTGGTGCAGCCGCTCTGGAAAACAGTGTGGAGGTTCCTCAGAAAGTTGCAAATAGAGCTACCCTACGACCCAGCAATCGCACTACTGGGTACTTACCCGAAGAAGACAGAAACACTAATTCAAAAGGATACATGCTCCCTATGCTTATGGCAGCACTATCCATAATAGCCAAGATGCAGAAGCAGCCCCAGTGTCCACTGACAGAAGATGATAAAGACGTGGTGTGTACACACAATGGGATATTGTTTAGCCACAAAAAGAAAAAAATCTTACCATCTGCAACAATGTGGATGGATCTAGAAGGTATTATGCTAAGTAAAATAAGTCAGACAAAGGCAAATATCGTATGTCGAACCTTAAAAAAAAAAAAAAAAAAGCCAAAGAAACAACCAAACAAAAAACCAGCAACTGACTCATAGGTATAGAGAACAAAGTGGTGGTTTCCAGAGGGGAGGAGGGAGGGGGAGGGGGCAAAATGGGTGAAAGGGAGTGGGAGGGAGGCTTTTGGCTATGGAGTGAAGACGTCCCGGGGATGCACAGGGAATACGGGTCAGCGCTTCTGTAACGCAGCCGTGTGGGGAGAGGTGGGGCTGCATTCATGATGTACAGGGTTGTCAAATCCCCGTGTTGTAGCCCTGAAACTAACCTAGCATGGCGTGCTGACGATGTCCAATAGGAAGCTATTGATAATACGCAGACATCAACAACAAAACTCAGAAAGCTTCCCTTGGTACCACACTGACACTCCTCTTGAGGACGGGCACACCAGTGACGTCAGTTCTGAGTGTATTTGGTTTTAGGTAACAAGTCTGTAAGCATCTCATTCTAAAACCAAGGAAACTGAAGTCTGTAAGTGTTAAATGATCTGCCCGACACCCCTGGACAGGCTAGCAGCCCCAGGGAGGCGAGAACCTGTCCCCATGCTGGAGATTGTTCTTCCTCCGTGAGCACCACATGACTGACTTCTACTAAAATATTAGGAATTCTAAATTACATAGAATATGGTGCATCGTAAAAATTATGACAGCCTTTTAATTTAAACCATTTGTTGAAAAATTGTCTAAATTGGCTGTTTCTGTGACCCTTCTCTGGTGTGCCACCTTCCTCACTCCCACAAGATCTGGGGTGTTCTGTGCTCACACCAGCACCGTGTCTCAAAGGAAAATGCAGCGTGGCTGTCTTCGAGCCATCCCCAAGCCAAGCTTCAGTTCCTGTTTACACAGGGATGGGACGGCACAGGGAGACCTCGCGGGGACCCGGGTGCCCCCAGCTGCATGGGACACACCTGGGGTAAGAATGTGCTTCAACGGATTCTTTGGAGACTTTATAGATTTTCCTGAAAAACTGTGATTAACAAATTACGTCTAGCGGACATTTAATCCAAACTTTTTAGCCAACTGTAATCGTATCTTTTAGTAACAGGATGGTACAGTTTAACTACTGACTAATCAAGACATGATGAAGGGAAAACTTGATTTCATTCATGGTTGGTTAAATTGTTTTTCATTGAAAATATAAACAATGTGGATTTAAAAATGTTTAGATTAACAATTTGCATGCATATACCTTTATAAGACAACATAAATACTTTAAAGAAACCGTTTAACTTCAATGCTTGGTAATTTACTATAATACACAGGAGCAATAATAAAATGATAAATTAATGTTTTAAATCACAAAATTCCCTTAAAAACCTACCTGTCACTCCTTTGGTATGTAACAGAAGTCTGACAACCATTTCATCATGGATGCTCATTAAAAATTCCCTGTCTCCTTCAATGCTAGCATGGGGACTTGGGGAGTAATTTGTAATTTTTCCCTTGATTTTACTGAAGGACAATCAAAATAATTGCTTGATTTCACCCATAAATTAATGTTCAGCTGAAAAGGAAATAAAACGTCAGGCAGTAAAGGAAGGTCACCCCGAGGTATGGCCGAAACACCTGCTTGAGCATCTGAGCTTTCATTATGTGGGCTTGGTTCTTGATGGCTTGTTAGGACGAATGACCTTAGTCCTAGCAATCTAATTTGTGACAGATTAGCTAAAAATGTATTACAGAGCCTGTAAACATCTCTAACTCCTCATAACCAGCATCTTCCACGGAAAGGTATGGCTGCAGTAATATCACAAGAAGAAATTCCTGATGGAAAAGTAAATCTAAAGATTGAGCTCTTCACGACTGTCAGCCTGAGCTGTACGATCTGATTCTGCTGTGATGCATTCCTAGCGATAACGACCCCGCCACTTGCTCTCACAGACGTCCTCCACACCCCACTCTGTATGGACCTAAACCCCAGGATTTACAGGAATGGTATAATCATCCAAGCCCCAAAGGCTCACGAGTGGGATCTGCGTGGACGTAGATCTCTGCCCTAACCTTCCCCTGCGGACGCCCAGGGGCCAGCTTGGGCTCCCTCTCCTGCAGGAAGATCAAGAAGGTCACACTCTCATTTGCACTCCGTGACTTACCACGCTGCAGCGCCCAGAATGGACAAATGGGCAAGGACAAGCAGGCCACCTCCGTGAAGCAGAGGGAGGTTCTTAGCATGCTGCTGCGTGTGTGGGAACATGAGTTTAAGGCTGCTCTTAATTTGCGTTATCTTATGTGTGATCATAAATTCTGCCTGGAAACCAAGCACGTGACATCAAAGGCTGAGTTCACATCAGGGAGGAGAAAAGACAACACTCGCTGTTTTCCAAGAACACCCCCCATTCAACGTCACCCTTTGGCCTGGGTCCCTAGACAAGCCCGTGTACACAGCTCATTGTGAAAAAGGTGGTCATTACCTTCTGTGTCTTGCGTATTTGCCACTGACGTGACCACTGCCATCACAGCCAGGCGTGGGACAGCTGCAAAGAGAAAGAGGGAATTATACGGGGCCATGCTGCTTGGAGGGGGGTGGTCGAGTGCTTGGGGAGCATCGGGGCATCGGAGGACGCCCAGAGAGAAATTAGGGAGCAACGAGGGGTGCGTTTAGTCGGCAGGTCTTCTATCAGAGCGGCCGGCTGGGGCAATCCCCCGGTGAGCCCAGGACAGCCGTCTGCCCGTTCCGAGGCGTGGGTTTTCTCGGTTGCTAACGGGGACGCGTTTTGCCCCCCGAGCACTGACCTGAAGAGCTCTTGTACGGCTGGTTCCGCGGGAACTGCAGAGAGACGGAAAAGAGATCGAGATTTATCATCTCTCACAATCCCCGGTCCCACAGAACGCTATCGAGGGTGGGGTCGGAGCAGGGGTCCGGACAGAGGGGGCACATGGCTCCCAGGATGAAGGGGGCCCCGAAGGGCTTCCCCGGGGGCTGGAGACGCACAGACGTACCTCGAACCCCTTTGGACCGTGTGCGATGACGCTTCTCCTCGGCGTCCACCTCCATCTGTGGAGAGACGGGCAGGCGGTCAGGGCGCGGCTCCCGTAGGCGAAGGCCCGTGGGGCACGGCCGAGCCCCGGCATTTTGGCGGTGGTGGGGGAGCCCTGTATGAGAGGCGCAGGGGAGAGAAGCATCCGGCGAGCTACCTGTGTTACTTAAAACACCAAGCAGACCTCCACCGCGCAGGAACGCTTCGTCCCGAGGCCCCACTGCGCACCAGGGCCGCTTCCGATGAAGCCCCAGAAGCAGACGCTTCACGCTTAGCAAAGATGCGTCAGGATGGGTCTGGCTTAATTCTGAGCTGCCTCGTTTGTACCGAGAACATAAGAGATAGATGCGATGTGTGCAGGAAGGTTCGTACGTGCCGTCTGGAACCGAAAGGCTAACCCGGTCACAGCATTAGGAGAAGCGGGAGCCGAGGAGGACGTGTTGAACCCGGGGGCCCGACTCTGTGTCATTCGGTTTGGATGCAGTCGCTGCCCGCTGTGGTCGGAGTTGCTCGGATGGATCCCGGGGACACGGGCCCTCTGCTAGGAATGGACACAGCTCACACTTCGGAGATGACAAAGCATTTTCCTGTATCACCTTGTCGGGTCCTCACAACAATTTTGTGACAAAAGTATCTTTATTGTACCTAATTTATAGGTGCGACCTGCCCAACGTCATCCAAGTAGAATTTTCAGTCCGGGACCCTGAAACCCAGCCACTGGCTCACACATCATCTTTAAGCCAAGGGACCCCTGCGGGACAGGTGGCCGTGGGGCCGTGTACCAACACAGAGAATATTCCTACACGTGAGTCAGTTCCACACGGCGAAGCTGCGCGGTGGGAGAATTCCGCTCCACACGGCAGACGGGCCGGCGAGAGAAGAGCCACAAGGACGACCTCCTCCCATCACAAGGACAGGACGCCTCCCCCAATCTGTGACGTCCTCACCCATCCAAGGTCCCCTGAGGCAGAAGACTGGGGCACCTCAAAATGTCTCCCACGCACAGGTCACTTCCCCCACATCAGGACGAGGGGATCACGACGGGGTGCAGAAAGGTTGTGAGGCGCACAGGGCTCCGTCAGACCCCGAGGGGCCGAGTGCGGGCCACTCTGCTCTTACGACAAGCTGCTCGCAAGGCACTGTCCTCCAGAGGGGACACCAAGGCGCCCTGGTACGGGCCTGGCAGCCCCCGACGGAGCGTTCCTGACGACCGACCACCGAGTTAGTATTTACTCGTGCTGTGTGCTGAGCCCGGCAGCAGCCAAGGAAAAACCCCTAAAGGAAAAGCAGCTCTTGAACGAGCTTCAGAGCTTCTACCCGGAGCCGTGTGTGCAGGCTGCGCACGACTCAACAAAACTGGAACTTGAGGAAGGGAAGAGCCCGGGTGAGGTGGGTCCCTGAGGAAAGGCTTCATTGGGAAAGCTGTGGGGTTTCAGAAGGGCCGTCGAAAAAGGAAGATTGTATTTTAGTCGTGTGGAGACCCCGGCAGCCGAGCTGTTGCACGAACGAGTGAGGGGATCTGTTTTCTGGGGAGCGGGCGGGTCGGGGAGGCGGGACAAGCAAGGGGACACAGGCTTGCTGTGCAGTGTGGGGCCGGGGCCACAGGAAGAGGGCGCAGGGGGTGCTCAGGGGGCCGGGCCGACCCGGGGGGGCCCTGCTGACCCAGCCGGTGTTAAGGAACACGGGCTGGGAGGTGCCCCACAAGGGCATTTTAAGAAAATACCAATCAGCGGCCGCTGGAGAGCAGGTGTGGGGAGCAGGGGCGTGGGGCGGGCAAGCAGAGATTGGAGGAGGCCTGAGCCGGCCTCCGTGGGGCGACAGCTCACTCCAGGAATGTGGGCGTCCAGGGAAGAGAGAGGGGGAAGCAGCACTTAGGAAACAGGTCAAGGAACGTCAGCGCGACGCAGCAGCTCGTGGGCTCTCTTCTGGCGACCTGCCCCTCCTCTGCTGTTTCCACACAGCCGGAACCCCGAGGGCAGGCAGGGTTTGACGCTCTGGGGAGAGCGTCCACAGCACCCGCCGGGATCACGTCGGTGCTCCAAAATCACTTCTCTGCGTGGGTACATTTTCCAAACACTGCAAAACGGTAGCAAAGCAGATCGGGCTCCCACGGCGCGAGGCCAGCGAGTACTAGCGTTCAGGACGGTGATGGGGAAGAGCCCGTGTCACACTCCGCCACACTGTGCACCCGTCACAGGACCAGGGATGCAGAGACGATGCGGTGAAATCCTGTTCTTTAGGGAAGTCAACCTGCGTGCTAACTTGGAGCTAAAGGAGAGCAGTGGGGACTCTTCTCACCGGGGCAGGAGGAGCTTGGCGGCGCTGTGTCTGACCCGTTCTGGGAGAGAAAGAGGGCCTTCCTGGGCGGCAGTCTGAGCTGAGTTTTCAAGGTTAATTGCAAGTTTGAGGTTTAAAGTGGGGGGCATGTTCCAGGCAGAGGGGAGGGGATGTGCAAAGACCCTGTGGTTTTCAGGGTGCATTCTGGGGCCCCAAGGAGGGACAGGGCTCAGAGTGTAGGCCACTCGGTGCCTTCCAGGAGCACCATTGACAGGTCACCCCATGTGCCCTCTTCTTGGTACTGCCACAGCCTCTGATGGCAAACCTGCCTTTAGAACCCCACCACCCGCCCCGTACTGGCTGTAACTCAGGACAGAACTTGTCACCAAGGGGGCTGAGGCTGCCGCTCCTCTGTGGGTCTGATATTGAAACACTTGGCCTCATTAGCTAATTGCTCATATGGTTGTGTAAGAATTATTTTATTTTGTATGTTTCGATTTTTAGCCCATTTTTTTTACATATAGAAGGACAATCTTATTTCCTTCCAGATACAGTTACCTCTGCCACTAATCACTCATTAAAACACGAACTCCTTCCCCAGCACCCTGCAACGCCTTCCTGGGGTGTGCTCACTGGACCCGGGACTGCGGCAGGGCCCCTCCAGCACTCCTGTCCTCACTGGCTCTGGGCTCATCCTGCGTGAAGTTTCAGCCTCTTTGAACGTGTTCTGATCCATGTGCGGGTTCCTCGTACTTCGTAAAACAGTCCCGCAAAGCACCCAACGCACAGGAGACATGAAGCAAACGGGGGTTTTCTTTCTCCGTCTGCCAAGGAACTCAAAACGGAAGAGTTTGAAGTGCTTTACGTTTGGCGCCGACTCAGTGCTTCGGGGCGCGGACGCCAGCGGGCTCCGATGGAGCAGAAGGTGCGGAGTCCTCACCAGAGCTGAAGGAGCATTTCCATCTCCGACGTGTACACCGACAAGCGTGTGGTCGAAGGTCGCCCGACACCACGCGCTCGTCCACACACTGGCCTCTTCAGGGACCCCGGGCCCGCCTGCCACCCCCAAAGGCGGGCTTCTGTGGTCCCACGGCTGTCCCTCCACGGGCGGCCACCCTTGGACGCGTCCCGGGAACTGCGCTCTGGAGACTGTTCTTCTGGGGCCCCGAGACCCAGGCGGGACCTCTGGGGACGACACCATGATGGCGTGAACACGTCTGCGCTTCCCGGGGCCGGAGACCGTGGACGCCGCTGTCACGGCTCGGGTGACACGCCTCAGCCAGGAGACCACACTGAGACGGCGAGCCCTCCCGCCTGCCTGGCGAGAGCACTTGCGTCTGTAAGTCTGGTGCCTGTGTTTAGGATAACGAGAGGCTTCTCTTAGGAACCAGAAAGGGTTTTATACTTAAAGGAAAGTCTCCAATGTCAGATGTTTGCTTTACAACCAACAGAAGTTACCAGACTGACTGAAGAGCGAGCGAGCTATTTTACAACACGGACGGTTTGCACTCGCCGTCAGGACCGAGTGTGTAACGTTCCCCCGGCCCCACCCCAAGCGCGCGCTCCCATCAGGCTGGGGCCTCATGAAGATGACGGGCTATTAACTACGGCAAGTTATTATTAACTATTATTATTATTATTATTAAACTATTATTAACTATTATTATAAACTATTATTAAACTATTATTATTATTATTAACTATTAACTCATAACATACGTCCGTTAACGTTCTGTCTGCGCTTGGAGGCCGCTTCCCGGCTGCGAGCAGCTCTTCGGGCCATAGCAGCGAGCCCTGGGGAGGGGCGCTGGGGGTCCTGGCTCTGGCAGGAGGTGGAGCTCGTTGACTAAGACGTGTGACTCCTGAGGACGTCAGAGAAGCCGGAGCGTCCGCCAGACCAAGAGTGCAGATCAGACCGCGTGCCCGTGTTTGTTCCCCGCACTCCCACTCCCTGAACTACTGCCCCCTGGGTCGCCGAGGCCTGGCCCTTCATGTCACCCTCTCACGATGGACACCCCTCCATGTCCCCACACAGACTCAGGGACGTCTCTGCTCCTAAAATACCGTCTGTAAAGATCGGCAAGAATTGGTCCGTGTTGTGGTCACCTTGAAGAGGTTCTACAGCAACGGAAACTCGTTTCCCCCGATGCGACAAAGCGTCCTGGTTTTAGTGAATTTAATGGAGTGCAAATACATTAAATTTCAGGAGTTCTGTCCAGTGTTTATAGTAAGTGACAGGATGGCATATTGTTAAGAAGTTGCCAACTTAGGAGAGACGGACGGGTCAGGCGCGGGGTTTGTGGCCGCTGTCCCACCTCGCAGGGTGGAGTGCGGGAGACGGGGCAGGTCGGTCGGGTGGAAGTGTCTTGGCTCGTCGGCTCCCACTTTTCCTTTTCCTTCCCGAACTTTCTCAGTGAAGACTGGCAACCAGTGAAGCCGTCCTCAGCAGGAAGAGGCCCGCAGCCTCGCCACCCCATCACCTTAGTCCACGTGCTTGGAGAGCGGAAGCTTGGCGCCATCAGCTCGGGAGAGAGGAAATGGGACTGGTGTGAGCAGAGGAGAAAATGCAGGAGCAGCGAAGCCCCCTCCGCCCGGGGCCACAGCGCGGAGTGTGGCACAGTGACCCAGAAGGGAGCCCAGCTCTGCAGGACCCGTGTCGGACACGTCACCCACTGCGGGGATGCAGGATATCATAGCAATGAGCCTATCTGAAGCTCACTTGAATGAGATTTGGGGGCTCATTATGGTGTGAATTTGTCATTAAGTTTAAGCAGGGGGTGCACAAAAGAATTCAGAACATCATGACCAAACCGTGGCTCCGTGAAACCGACCCTCCCAATGGCCACGGGGCAGGGAAGCAGCAGCCTTGCTCTCTTTGCCGGTTCCCTGTCATCATGCACAAGAGCAAGTCAAGTTTTGATGCTAAAGTGTCATGCTGTCCTCGGACTCCTGTCCCCACTGATGGCCTCTGCTGGTTGGTCCCCGGATGGAGGCTCCCAGCGGCCGCTGTAGGCGTGGACGCTCCACTGTGAGGTGGGAGAACGTGGAGCCGGGGGGCGCGACGGGGCATCTATGACGATGGCCCGTGTTTGGCTCTGGTCTTGTGAGAACTCTGGGAGACCCGTCCTCATGCCGCCACGCTGGGTGCGCCCGGGCCATGCAGGCAAGTGCTGTGGGGGGAGGGGCCACATTTTCAAAAGAAAAAGTATAGATTTGTGGCCTGACAAGTGACATTCATGCCGTCTCCTGAAGGACAAGAGCAGTCGGGAGGGAAGACTTCAAAGCTGGATTCCTGGACCCTCTCGGACATCCAGGGACTTTTCTGGCACACGGAGCTGGGACAGCTCCAGTCAGAGCAGCCTTGGAAACGTGGGACATACGCTTGCTCTCGAGGCTCGAAACTGTCACCCTGGGTGATAACATTGGGGAACCCCAGAAGGAAATCCTGCGGGCAGCACGGGCCACACCCTTAATCCACGTCTGCACCTGGTTTGGGACTTAACATGTGAAAAATAACACGTTACGCTGGGTGCCTGGGTGGCATGGTCGGCTGAGTGTCCGACCCTTGATTTTGGCTCAGGCCCTGACTGAAGGGTCGTGACTGTACTCAGCAGGGAGCCTGCTTGAGACTGTCTCTCCCTCTGCCCGTCCCCCACTCTCGCTCACTCTCTCCTGTCTCTCTCTAAAACAAATAAATCTTTACAAGTAATAAAAATAGAAGTAATGCAACAAGTCCTAAGCAAAATCCTAAGAAACGAGCAATCATTGCCATGATGGCTGGCAATAAAAATGTCCTGAACAGGAGCCCCTGAGGGGAAACGTGTCATCTCGACCCAGGAGTTGTGAGAGCAAGGTGCAGGGGTGCCATGTGTTGGGGCGCCTGCACAGAGGGCCCCGTGCTGAGCCCTGGGCATTGTGGACGAACCAGCCCGTGTGTCAGGGGGACAGGGCCGGGCCCAGCAGAGGTGAGAGAGCTTGCCCAGCCCCCCGACAGCAGAGAGGACTGGTGAGAAAGAGCAGGTCTTACCCTCGGGGCACGTGGACATGTGGCAGAAAGGCTCGCAGATTAACAGCGGGCATCTCAACGTTTTGGTAAAAGCAAATTAATGAGTGAAGGACAGAATCACAGGGAGCTAATGCTTCGCTTGGTCAGCACGATTATTTAATTACTGTTTATTAATAATTTGATTACAGTTTTAAACCTTCTATAATACAAATAAAGAGCTGAGCAGAGAAATATCTGCCCACCCCCCCCCCCCCACGAGGCAGGAGACGCCTCTGCTTCTCTACAAGTGCGCGGGGCACCAAGACTGGTTTTGCCACGGCCACGGAGGTCTGTGTGCGCACACACTGCGCTGCATGCGGGGGTGATGGCTGTGTCCACGGAGGTCTGTGTGCACGCTCGCTGGACTTCCTGTCGGCAGGAAGCTGAAAGCTCTGAGGAGACTTTTTTTTTTTTTTTAAGATTTTATTTATTTATTTGATAGAGATCACAAGTACACAGAGAGGCAGGCAGAGAGGAAGGGAAGCAGGCTCCCTGCTGAGCAGAGAGCCCGATGTGGGGCTCGATCCCAGGACCCTGGGATCTTGACCCCAGCCGAAGGCAGAGGCTTTAACCCACTGAGCCACCCAGGCGCCCCTGAGGAGACTTTTACAACCTCTGAGGCTGGGGGTCGGCTTGTCAGGAGCCCAGGGTGTCCTTGGCCCCGCGATGCTTCCTCTCAGCCATGTGGGGGCCGGTGACCCTAGTGGAGCATTTGAAACAAACCCAAATTTCGAAGGTTTCTAGGTGACTCCAGGGAGCTAAAGGCAGTGGCTTTTAACAAGTAACTCCTGTTGGATGTCACTCTTATTGGGTGACCTGGCGATTTTATATCCGTAAAAAGTCTGCTTCCCAGTTTCTATCCTCCGTCACAACGGTGGCAAGGCCCGACAGCCCCGAGGGCAGTTCCGGGGCGGAGAGGCAGGGTGTGTCTCGGCTGGTGGCCAAGGGTGCTGGAGGCCCCAGGGAGAGCGGGGGTGCCCAGCTCTGTGAGCTCCCTCCCAGCCAACGACGCCGGAGCTTAGTTCGTGTTTCCCTACAGTGCTCGCAGCCCAGCGAGGTCTTTCCTCTCACAAGCGGAACAACCTAGTGGGAGGGTGCCTGTTTCCAGAGGTTGAGTCGAAATGTCAAATCCGGGGCCCTCCAAATACTATTTTTTAAATTTTATTTTTAAATACTAAACTATTTTTTGGCAAAACCTATTGCTCTTTTGGCCCCATGTGAAAAAGAATAAAAACCTGCATCTGCATTGGAAACTGGATTTGTGGAATTTTAGTTTGTTTCTGATTATTGCTGACCACTTTGTCCTGCCAGCAAGTTCCGGAAGGAAAATGCCAAGAATCAGATTTTAGGACAGAGGGCATGAATCTTATGGCCTGAGAATCAGGAGTCAGGCCCCACACTGCTCTGCCTGGTTCCCAGTGCTTAACACATCAAACTAATACCTAAAAATCTGGAGACTTTCTATCCAAATCTGGATTCCTAATTTTTCTGGAAAAACAGGAGGGTCTGGAAACACTGCCCCGTCAGCTAGAGAGACAGCATTCCCACACAACAGCCACGACGGCCTGAATGCCTCTGCCAGTCTGTTCCCTGCTATGGCCTGGCCCACCATCAAGCACGGGCTGTTTCCTTCTGTAGCGGCAGCCCCGTTGGGCTGGGCCTGGGAGGGCTGGGTGCCCCGTGCGTGAGCTGCCCAACTGTCCTGCTCCTGCCTGGCGGTCTCTGCCCTCGGGCATACCCGAGTCTGAGGAAAGCAAGGCAGCGCATCTACGTCCCAGGGCCTGGAAGAGTCATGGACATGGTAGGACCTCATGGAAATCTGTAGAATGCCCTTCCCGTCCTGGCTCTCAAGACTGGGCCACAGACACACGCTTCTGTAGGCCGTGGAGCACGGACCCGTGGTGCCTGCGGCAGCTGAACCTCAGCCTGCCCGGCCCCTCTGGCAGCCAGCTGGGTCTCCGGCTCAGGAACTTTGGCTCCAAGTTTAAAAATTCAGTTTTCTCTCCACCCCTCTTCTTGGAGTCACTTTTCTTTAATTTCCCCTTGTTTTTTTCTGTAAGTTATTGCAGACTAGCGTGCACAGATGTTGTGGTGCTTTTCTTAGGAATCACAGCCTGTCTTGGCTGCTCGTTTCTGCTTCTGTCCTCCCCTCCAGGCACGGGCACTGCCAGGGCCTCCCAGTGCCGGCACACGGCAGGGCCTGACCCGGGCATGTGGGCCGGGGGGGTACACGTGGCACGAGGGTCTTCTGAGCATCGGTGGGTCTGTCTCTCCTGCAGCAGACAGGAAGTGCGGTCCCCGAAGCCTGCCGGCTGCTCAGACGGGAGGGCTGGCCACGTCAGGGCCTTCTGTGTCAGCAGTGGTCCCTGCTCGTCTCCGGGGACACGCATCTCAGAGGCAGGTGGCCGGCGGTGTGACGGCTGGTTCCACGTTTACTAACGGCGAGAAGCTGGGCAGAGTCCTGTCTGTGGATCGTGCTTCTCTCTTCTGTGAAGTTCCTACTTATCTCCCTAGGCTGCTGAGAGGCTCGAATAAAGTCATTCCACGAGAGAACTGTGCACAGTGCCTGGTACGTGAGAAAAGCCTCCTTCCTCCGTTTCCCAGGTGAGGTTCCCCAAAGGCATGGAGAGCAGAGACGCTCACGATATCCACGTTCTGGGCGCACACATCCCTTGTGATACAGGGCGGGTGTTGGGCTGTGTTTGCAATCACCTCTCCTAACACCAGCACTTCCACGGCCTCTGTGGACCCGGACCAGGGCAACGGCGCATAGCCCGGGAGCAGAGTCTCCGTAAAAACTGTTGGGGCCCAGAGCTCAGTCGTAGCTACAAAACCTAAAATATGCACGTGTGTGGGGGGTACGGGCGTGGGTGTGTGTGCGCACAGGTGCCCCTGGGGCCTTGAGCTCCCACAATCCAGCTGAACGTTTTCAATAATCCAGGACATGGCCCATCCCACATCAGGCTGGCTCTCTGGGGCTCCCAGGGCTCCAGGAGAGGCAGGCAGGGGAGAGGCGGGCAGGGGAGAGGCGGGCAGGGGAGACCCGGCCCATCCAGTCAGCGCGGGCGGTATGCGACAGGAACGAAGGCATCCTCGTGTTCCCTTACCCCTCGCATGGCACCTGGCCCAGAACATTGCCTGATGACCACGGGCCACGTTGCGCTGAGTAGAAATATCACAGTTCCCTTAAAAGTCAGCCACTTTGGAGAACAGTGTGGAGATTCCTCAAGAAGTTAAAAATAGAGCTTCCCTATGACCCTGCAATTGCACTACTGGGTATTTACCCCAAAGATACAAATGGAGTGAACAGAAGGGCCATCTGTACCCCAATGTTTATAGCAGCAATGGCCACGGTCGCCAAACTGTGGAAAGAACCAAGATGCCCTTCAACAGACGGATGGATAAGGAAGATGTGGTCCATATACACTATGGAGTATGATGCCTCCATCAGGAAGGACGAATACCCAACTTTTGTAGCAACATGGACGGGACTGGAAGAGATTATGCTGAGTGAAATAAGTCAAGCAGAGAGAGTCAAGTATCATATGGTTTCACTTACTTGTGGAGCATAAGGAGTAACATGGGGGACATGGGGAGATGAAGAGGAGAAGGGAGTTGAGGGAAATTGGAAGGGGAGGTGAACCATGAGAGACTGTGGACTCTGAAAAACAACCTGAGGGTTTTGAAGGGGAGGGGGGTGGGAGGTTGGGGGAGCCAGGTGGTGGGTATTGGGGAGGGCACGGATTGCATGGAGCACTGGGTGTGGTGAAAAAACAATGAATACTGTTACGCTAAAAATAAATAAAAAATTAAAAAAAAAAGTCAGGTGGCTATGGGGCAACCTTTCTGGAAATACGGAGAGAAGTTTTACAGAACAAAGAAAGGAGTAAAAAAAGAGAAACGTTGTCTAGAAGGGGCTATTCCTACAAAGGAAGGGGCTGTTCACAAATGCTCGGTAGGGAATGCATTTTCAAAAAAGACAGGCGGGGGGTCATTTTACTGACTTGGAATTGGTGGTTTTCAGACAAGTATGATCTGAAATCAAACCGTCCATCTCACCCGTGGGGCGCCTATAACGTCAGCCTCCCGCCAGGTTGCAGCTGGTCCCACCCTGTCCCTCCTGTCCCCTTGCTGCTGTGGGGCGTTCACGGCGCCCTCCCAGCCACCCGTGGGCAGGGCCCCTCACTCCTCCCATAGGGCAGCTGTTCACAGACTCACGAATACTTACAGACTAAACAGTGGTTCCTCTAGGTGTGTGCCATTTCTTGTAAATGAAAGACCTTAAATAATTGGCAAATCGCTGAGAGGACAGACACACGAACAAAATCTTGTGCTACAAGACCAAGCGTGAGATGCCGACACAGTCGTGTGGGGTTAGGAAGGCAGCACAGAGCCGTGGGCAGGCGTGGGGCCCGGCGCTGACCCCCTGCTCCACAGTCCTCCTCTGTCTCTGCAGCTGCACGACCTTGGACACGGAGCTAACCGGGCGCATCCCCAGCCTCTAAATTCTTAGTGTGTGGGCCACAGCCACCACGTGGGTCCTGGGGACATTGAGAGATCGAAGGAGAAAATGGCTTTGCCAGCATTCTGGGAAAACTCATTCCATGGAACCAGAGAGCATTAGTGTGAAGGGCCAGGTGTCATCTGGTCAGCCGAGCATGCTGTGTGGGGTTCACACAAAGTCCAGGGCTCTGGGCATCCAGGGCTCCGGCATCCAGGGCTCCAGTGTTCAGGGCTCCAGGTGTCCAGGGCTCCGGCTGTCAAGGGCTCCGGGCATCCAGGGCTCCGGCTGTCCAGGGCTCTGGGCGTCCAGGCTCCAGGCATCCAGGGCTCTGGCTATCCAGGGCTCTGGGAGTCCAAGGCTCCAGCTGTCCAGGGTTCTGGGGGTCCAGGGCTCTGCATCCAGGGCTCCGGCATCCAGGGCTTCGGGCATCCAGGGCTCCGGCTGTCCAGGGTTCTGGGTATCCAGGGTTCCAGCGTCTAGAGCTCCGGGCATCCAGCACTGCATCTCAGGCAGAGCACGGCGCTCACTGTGTCCCTTCCACACGCTGCTCGGTCCCAGGGCTGGGAGAGCAGCAAATCCACGGCCGTAGGCTCTCGTAGATATAGCCAGCCCGGTCCTCGTGTCAGGAGACCCCGTTGCCACCCCTCTCCTCTGACTTGTGTCTCTGCTTCTAAGCGAGTGGGAGGTTCCATGCTTGCCTGGTGTCTGCCTCTTTCGGACCCCCTCGCTGCCAGCCTGCCTTCAGGACTCTTCCGGCCGCCCCCACATCTTGACCGTTGGCTGGGTGCTGTGCCACACGGGCTCTCTGGGTCCTCTGGCTCCTGCCTGGTAGTGGTTGGTGTGACTGGTGGATGGCAAAGGCCAGGACTTACAGAGGTGGGAGAGCCGGGCCAGCATCAGCCGTGTAGGACAGACAGCACGGCGGGGCTCCTAGACTGTTCCCGGCCCTAGGCCACACCAACAGTGACACCGCCCCCACCATCCCTGGTGTTGGGGATCTCTTCCCCAGCAGGGGACTCTGGGGGCTTGTCCCCACCACACCCTTCTTTCTAGAATGTTCCATCCACTCCTCTCAGTTGGCTCTCCTGCTTTCCATTTGGCTCAGGTCCCCTGTGCCCTTGGAGTCCGTTGACTTTAGCAATTGCCCCTCTCTCCTTCCTTTGCTGCCAGACTGTGGTAACGAGACCTTTCAGGTGGGTGCATCCTGCTGGGTGACACCGCAGAGGTCAGCAGTGACGGTGTCCTAGAGCCCCAACATCTCACGGATCCTCATCCCTCAGGAGAGCACTTGCTGCTGTTGCTGGCTCCCCACCAGCCTCGGCCTCCCAGACTCCTGCAGGGCTCCGTCCCTGAGCCACACCCCGAGGATGCACCCACGGTGCCCTGACCGCGGCCCCCGGGAGCGTGGACCGCACGCGCAGGGGCGTCCACCGCACAGCCATCCCCAGCGGGCCCATCCGAGAGCCGCCGTCAGCCTCTCCGTCCCGCACAGGGGCTCCTGAGCCGCCGCGTCCCTCCTCCCTGTCCCTGCGCCCACCCCCCGCCGCTCTCCTCCTCGGCATTGCAGGGGGCTCCCTCTCAGTCGCTGGCGGGTCTGCTGGCACTGTTTTCCTCCTTGTGTGGCAAGACCTCAAGAGCAGGGACCTTGTGACGTCCTAGCGTCCGTCCCAGCTGCAATTTACTGAATAAATGAAGTGATTGTCCCTCCAGTTGGAAACCTTAAGATCACATTGACTTTTGTCTTTTCTCTGTTCCTCCGCCAAATCACTCCTCACGTTCTGGTTTTCACCGCCAGGCCTTACCCCGCGTGCGTGCGGCACGAGTTCAAACCCTGACAATTCGGGCTAGTCACGGGGATGAGCTTGTCGATGCCGGACCCTTTCCATTGCGTAGTCCCCGTGACGCCGTCCTCCCGCTTCCCGCGCGGCATCGCCAGCTTGAGAACCCACGAGGCTTCCCTGCAGACGCGTTCCCTTGCCTCGGTCAGCAGCGGCGTCTGCCTCTCTTCCCTGTTTCTCCTACGGACTGGATGGGAGATCGGCAGAGGGGACACACGGGGACGCCTCCAGGGTGCGGCGGGGGCAGAGCCGCGCGGAACCCTCCGTCCTCCAGCCAGCTCCGCGGCCGGTGGCGCTCTCTGCTCCTGGAGCTTCGTGAACGCAGAGCACGGCCCATGGCCTACACGCACGGACCCCAGGCTACACACGCTCGCGCTTGCTTCTTTCACTTCCGAAAACTCTGGCTCGCTCCCGGCCAAGGCCAGTGGGTTCAGCTCGTGTTTCCGGATGCTGGGTCGAGTTTCCCAGAATGAGTGTCCTGTGCCGTATCTGCCAACCACCCCCGGAAGGTCCCTCACTCACGGCATCATACAGTTTTATTCTGCTATAAACAGAAGTGCACGAAATACCCCATGCGTCTTCTGAGGATTTCCGTAACACGGCTTTCTAAGAGGACATTGTCAGTCCTCCCAGAAGATGCGCAGATCCACGCGCTGTTCAGAGATGCATGACTGTCCCCGTTGCTCCCAGAGCTGGCCAGCCACGGAGCCCCGGGCCTCGTCTTTGCTGAGTGAAGCGTCGTATCTCATCGCTGCCCACGTTCTTCTTCCCTGACCACTGAGGAGGCTCGGCGCCTTCTCCCGCCGGGGCCTCCTGCTTTCGGCTTCTGGTTCTGCTTTCTCTTGCTCACCCTTTGCCTATTTTTAAAACATCCCCATGGATCTGCACTAGCTCCTCGTACACCTACGGCGTCGATCTCTGTGCCCATCTTACTGGTGGGCGTGTTTCCCTGCGCTGTGCATCTCCCCCATGCGTGTGAAAGGACGTAGGTGACCCCGCCAGTCTCTTGGAAAGAGCCGCTGGGCTCTAGGGCTTGGTTGTGGTTTCCTGGGGGCTCACCACCCTCACACCAGTGCTCCGGTCCTCCTGGGCCCTCTCGGGTGCAGCCGGGCCCCCTCCTCCGCGGCCCGTCCTCCTCCAGGCTGCGGTGCAGCCTCATGCGTCGTCCACGCCACGCCCTCTGCCGCGCGCGAACCTGCTGACAAGCAGGGCCCCTTCTCTGTGAGCACCTGCTCAGCCCCCCGCCCCCCCTTAGGCCGCCGCGTGGTGACAGACCACGCGACCCTTTAGAGGGAAGTACAACCCGCACGTGACCAAACAGCTTCTAGAAGAAGTAATTAACGTCCTGCGCTCATTAGCAGAGACTGCATTTGACTGACCTTCGGCATCCCCCCGACCGAAATTGTGATAAAACACACAAAAAAAATCCAAATACGTTTTCATCTAGAGAAATACTAATAGAAGGGTCCATTTGTATAAATATTTCAAATGATCCTGGCTGGTGGTTTTCTAGTTTGTAACCTTCTAAGCCAGTTCCTCTCTTTAAGTTGAAGTATATTCAATATACAAAACCGTCTCGGGAGCGGGACACGGAGGCCCGACGTCCACGTTCAGGAGCGGGACACGGCACCCCGACGTCCATGCACGTTGTGAAAGGCTCCTGGGTGTGCAGTCGCCATCTGTCACCATGAGAAGCTTCCATCCTTGCGACCACATTGCCTACGCTGTACTTTTCATCCCTGTGACTTATTTATTGTATAATTGGAAACTTGTACATTTAAAATCCAGATTTTGTTTAAAAATTTGTTTTCCTTGTTTTTTTTTAAGGAGAGAACAAAGCTAAAACAAAAAAGACGAATTAGAGAAGCTTCTGTCTACGTGGGAGGCGTGTCTGTGCTCAGGGGAAGAGGAACCTCACAATTTCGCAGGAAATGTTCAGAAATTAAAGTGTTTCAGAAAAGATTCAATGGGAGGTGTTCATGAACTTTAGGGAGAAGGGTTTGCGCTCGGAATCCCGAGCGTGAAGTGTAGGTTCTTCCATTCACTATGTCTCTTTGCCCCCCTGAGCCTCAGTTTGCTAGAAAGGACACAGGCAGGACAGGGTCCTCACTGGGACCAAGTGGGGCCAGGTGGGCGGGCGGGCGATCTCATAATGCCCGGGGGAAGGTGAGAGTGTGCAGCACGGCGTGCTGGCCCCCGATGTCTCGTGACCTCAGCTGCGTGGCCGCTGTCATTTTGCCCTCACTAGGCTGTCACTGTTGGACACCATGTGCGGGTCAGGGGTCCTCCTCAAGGGAAGAACTCTGCCACCGATGAGACTGACGCCACATCCGGGCTCTCAGGGGGCAGGTGTGGGATACCACGCGGCGACAGAAGATGATGGGGCTCTCCGCGTGATGGGAAGGCACCGAAAGAAACAGCATGTGGCAGAAAGCAAGAGAGAAATTTGTAGAGGGGTGTGTGAGGGAGGAAGGTGCACTTAGCTCTGACTGTAGGGTTCTGGGGGGGCCCTCAGGGCGGTTCACTGGTCCCCCCCTCAACCCCCTAGGGAGTGGACGAGCGTGCGCAGCGCCGCATTGCTGGGCTCCGTCCGTGGAAGTTCCGTGAGCAGATGCTGGGATGTGGGCCCGTTTGGTGCTTGAAGCACCTCCCACCCCAACAGCCCCAGCGCCGGTGCTCGTGAGGTCAGTGTGGGATCTGAGAGCGGAGTTTCAGGGCAGCCGGGACAGCAGCCTGCTTCCCACAGGCTCCACTGGATGGGCAAAGAGGGAGAGGGGTTCCCGGAACAGCTTCTGGGGGTGAAGAAAGTGTCTCTCTTTCGTCAAGCCCAGGACAGGGTGGGTCTGCCCCACGGAAGGGGACAGGCAGTGGACAGGAGAAGGGGGCAGGCAGATGGGGCAGCGGGAGGAGCAAACGGACACGTTCTCGGGCCACTGTGGGGAGGACGGCGGGCGAGGGACAGCAGGGGGTTGGGGAGGGGCGAGAGCTCCCGTCCTGGGAGGAGGAGGTTTCACTGACAGTAGTAGTCTAGGCCCCGTCTCAGCCTGGTCAGTAGTGCACACAGTGTGGATGGGGCTGTCCCTCCCCATGTGGACCATGAGCCACCAGGGTGAATTCATTCGGTGTGGACAGGGCTGTCCCGCCTGGTGCAGACCTCATGCCACCAGGGTGAAGGGGCCACACGGTACCTTGTGGGGCGTCTTCTCTCCTAGGAAGGGAGGCAGCGTGGCTCCGTGGGCAGGACACGGGCCCGGAGTCAGGGTCCCTCTACGCTCTCTTCCCGGTCCTCCCCGGCTTGGGACGGAGGCGAAGTTACTTAATTTCCCTGTGCCTCCATTTCTCCATCTGCAAAACACGAACCACAGTGTAAAGCACTTATGATTTCACCAGCATGTGAGGGGAGGTGGCAGCCGGGGACGGGAACCCTGTGGCGGCCGCCAGGATCCAGGCATCCTCCGTCCTATCTGCGGACGAGGGCTCCCCTGGGAAGCGTTCTCGCAAACTTGGGGCCTCTCCTTTGGCTCTGAGGAAGGTTCTCCGCAGGGACCTTCTCAGGTGGTGCAGTCAGGGACCAACCCCGTCTAAGGAATGGGCTCTGCTAGACCGGAGAAGGTTCTAGAACCCCTGTTCTCAGGTCCAGAATCCCTCCAGGCTCCTTGCAGAATAACAAGGTCACACTAACGATTTAGTTGAGCAGCTCGACAGACGGCCACATAACACCTCGAGCGACTCTTGTGTCTACTCCCTTGTCTGAACAGCTTCCCATGCACAGCTGAGCTCGGTGAGAAACAAGCGGGTCACTGGGGCCAATTTCCTCCAAACTCCACAAGCCCTTCCTGCGGTCTGAGAACCAGCCGGCCCTGTCCGCTCTGTTGAGCCTTGGGGACTGAGCTGTAAATCCTTTCCGGGTAGACTTCATCTTCCCAAGGAATGACGTCACCCACACAGGCCGTGAGTGACTGTTTGAGCACGTGTGCCTGCCAAGACCACAGAAGATTTAACATCATCAGTTCCCAGAAGGAGAACGAGGTTGTCTTCTTCCACGTTGCCACTTAAAACAGGAGAACTTTTATTAAAACAAATAAACAAACAAAAAACCAGAACTTCTCCCTACCTCCTCCTTGGGGTTTAGTAATTTCCCTCAAACGTTACTATGAGCTCGCCCTCAGTCTTACGGCACAAGCCCCGGAATGTGCACCACAAGCCCGGAGCACCCACCCTTCCTTCCTTCCTTCCTTCCTTCCTTCCTCTGGGAGCAGGGACAACCCCACCTGCTTCTACTGGTCACTGCTGGTTTGTTGATTCAAATGACAAAAAAAGGAAGGAAAGAGGGAGAAAGGGAGGGAGGGAGGGGAGGAAAGGAGGAGGGAGGGAGAAGGAGGAAAGCTGGGAACAAGAAAGAGCCCTCGCTGCCATGTGCCCGGAATCTCTGGGACTGACTGTGTTATACAAGTGACTCGACCAGCCTGTCCAACGTTTCGTGGTACAAGATCTGAAACCAGGTGGACCTGGGTTGCGAAATCATTTCCAGTTATCACCTCATGACCTGAGCTCGCTGTTGCCCGGCATTTTTCCATCTCTAAGCTGGATGATACACATAGGGACCTGGCGCGCCGGGAGAGCTCCGTAAACACTCCCATCACTACACCCATCGTCACGCTTACTTAGGTGCCTGCACAACGTTTCTGAGTTCCAGGTTCTCGTTTCTGACCACGATGTTGTGAACAGCAAGAGAGCTGGATGCGGAGAATCCACCGCCCCACTGTGAACGTCCTTCATTAATGCGACCAGTATCTACAGAGCTTCTGCTCTGGTGTCCTGCCGAGCTGCAGTGAGTCAGTGTACCGCAAGACGGGCACGATGGTCCCACACAAATTCAAGGAAAAATGAAAGAAACGATAGAAATTAGGATCGACGTAGTTGCATCTTAAATGTGCGAAAACGTAATTCATTTTGTGTATGAAGAAAAAAAGGAAAACCAATGTGTCTGGGTAAAGTAGAAACCCCATGGTCATCATTAAATGTACTCAAAAAATAAAAAGAGAAACCCCAATGACTGAGGAAAGCACAACAAAATCTAATGAAACACAAATTAATACAATGCATTGATAACATGTTTGAGTTTAATACTGCGACATAGGCTGATTGGCTTTTTAAAATAAATTCTTTTATTAAATTATAGTTTTGAAAGAAGCATTTTGCAAACAGCTAATATTGAACTGAACGTTGTAATGTTATGAGAAAATACACGTTTAAATATCTCATAATATTTAAAAATTCAACAATTAAATTACATATTAATGAGCAACAAGCATGTTCTCAGTGTGAGCTAAACTGAGTGTGAGGTTCCTGGTTGCTGCCTGTCACATAAGCCGGAAGCACCTGCGTCTGTGGGTTTCGGGTTTCGTTCACAATGAAACCACCTTAGACTCTGTCCTTTCAAGAACAAAGGGGAGAAATGGGAGAACAGGAAAGTGCTGGGATGGAGCGTCCGACCATCCACAGGAAAGCGGCATCGCCCCGTGACCCAGCCAGGAGGCGGCTTTCTTGGCGCAAGACAGAATTTGCGGGGGCCCAGCCGACCCTCCGTGCCCGGCCCCGGGGCGAGCCAGCCCAGGGGAGCCAGCAGCCAGGATTTGGCACTGGAGTCCCTCCCTCCTCTTAGAACCCGTTTTTTTGTTTGTTTGTTTGGGTTTTGTTTTGCTTTGTTTTAACAAAGTTACTGGCAGAAGATCCCTCTAAGAAATTTATCTCAGGAAATTAAGGTCTCAGACCGAATATACCCCTGTTCATTTGCTTTAGAAAAACGTGCGTTCACAGTGTGAGTGGAGAGCCAGAAAGGAACCAGGAGCACTGACCCAAGTGGTCGCTGCTCACTGCGGGGCCACACGGTGCCACCTGACCGCCCAGGAGGCCTGAGGGCAGCAGGGACCGTCCCCGCTGGATTGTCTCCCTGGTCTGTTGATGCCCAGCCCCAGCCAGGCCCTGCATGAGGCTCCCCTGGGAAACGCCCTTCACTGCTGGGCACGTCCTTCCGAGGGAGGTCATGTCCCCGAGACCACAGAGGCCCAGAGGCCCACACAGCGGCTACCCCCCAGAGGCGTGCGGGGGTGCTGTCAGCGCTCGGGAGGTCCACACGGCCCGCAGCCTGCTGACCCAAGAACTTTCTACCCTCCTGGTTCATTTCTCCCTCCTTCTTTCTTTCTTTGCTGCTTTCTTGGTGGGGGAGGGGAGGGTTTCTCCCCAATGCTTTTGTCTCATCCGCATTCACCCTCCGTCTCTCTCCCCTTTTGTATCTGTTCTCCTCTCTTCTTCTGTTTTCTGTATCTTCTGGGAGAATTCTTCAAATTTGTCTTTGGGTTTTCAATTGCAATTTGAAAAAGGCTATTTTATATGCCCAAATGAGCTTTTATCACAGTTAGCCATTCCAGGTTGTTTTGGTGATTACTTGTGTTCCTGAGAAGTTAGAGACCAGGTCTCACCGCTGTGCCACCGCGATCCCCTGCGTCCGAGGGGCCTGAGCTACAACTGACTGAAGGTGGGGTGGGTGGAGGAGGAAGGGGAGGGAGGGAGAAGAGGAAGGGAGGGAAGGGGAGCGGGAGGGAGGGAGGAGGGAGGGGAAGAGAGAAGGAGGCAGAGAGAGGATGAGGGAGGAAGGGGGGGAAGAGAAGACGAGGGGGGGAAGGGAGGACGAGGGAGGGGAAGGGAGGACGAGGGAGGGAAGAGAGGACAAGGAGGGGAAGAGAGGACGAGGGAGGGGAAGGGAGGGGAAAGGAGGATGAGGGAGGGGAAGGGTGGACGAGGGAGGGGAAGGGAGGGGAAAGGAGGACGAGGGAGGGGAAGGGAGGACAAGGGAGGACAAGGGAGGGGAAGGGAGGACAAGGGAGGGGAAGGGAGGACGAGGGAGGGAAGGGGGGAGAGAAGACAAGGCGGGGAAGAGAGAGGACGAGGGAGGCAGAGAGAGGACGAGGGAGGGGAAGAGAGGACGAGGGAGGGGAAGGGAGGACGAGGGAGGGGAAGGGAGGACGAGGGAGGGGAAGGGAGGACGAGGGAGGGGAAGGGAGGGGAAGGGAGGGGAAGGGAGGGGAAAGGAGGACGAGGGAGGGGAAGGGAGGACAAGGGAGGGGAAGAGAGGGGAAGGGAGGACGAGGGAGGGGAAGGGAGGACGAGGGAGGGGAAGGGAGGGGAAGGGAGGACAAGGGAGGGGAAGGGAGGACGAGGGAGGGGAAGGGAGGACGAGGGAGGGGAAGGGAGGGGAAGGGAGGACAAGGGAGGGGAAGGGAGGACGAGGGAGGGGAAGGGAGGACGAGGGAGGGAAGGCGGGGAGAGAAGACAAGGCGGGGAAGAGAGAGGACGAGGGAGGCAGAGAGAGGACGAGGGAGGGGAAGAGAGGACGAGGGAGGGGAAGGGAGGACGAGGGAGGAGAAGGGAGGACAAGGGAGGGGAAGGGAGGGGAAGGGAGGACGAGGGAGGGGAAGGGAGGACGAGGGAGGGGAAGGGAGGGGAAGGGAGGGGAAGGGAGGACAAGGGAGGCGAAGGGAGGACAAGGGAGGGGAAGGGAGGACAACGGAGGGGGAGGGAGGACGAGGGAGGGGGAGGGGGAGGGAGGGGGAGGGAGGGGAAGGGAGGACAAGGGAGGCGAAGGGAGGACAAGGGAGGCGAAGGGAGGACAACGGAGGGGGAGGGAGGACGAGGGAGGGGAAGGGAGGAACTCTCGAGCATTCCTGCTTCTAGGCTGGGTGCAGCCCAGCAAAGGGAAGGGCCCCACTGGGGAGGGCGCGCAGCGGTCACAGGGCACCGGGGCCATGGCAGGGTGGGGTGGGTGAGGGGAAGCGCCTGGTCCCGCCCTTGCAGCCCAGCCCAGGCTCTGGGGACTCTGACCCTGGAGTCCCTGCAGGTGCCAGGTCACCGCCTGCTGGCCTCGCTAGAAACCCCTGGGAATCCCATGCTCCTGCAGCCCCGCTCTCCGCGCTGGCGGAAGGTGAGGCAGCTTTCAGGGGAATCAGGGAAACACAGGCGGAGGCAGGTTTCCAAACACAATCAAAGAAAGAGTCTTTATGATCAAGGAGAGCAGCTGACCTGCTAACGTAGAACCACACGCGTGCACGGCTGCGTCCCGGGTGCGCACGCAGAGACGCCGCTCTAGGTACGTGCCCGTCTGTGTCTGTTCACGCGCAACCGTCCTGCACCCCCTGCGTCTGAGTCCGGGGCTCGCCGTCCCAGCCGCTGACACAGGGGCTCCGACGTAGGTCAGCCAGGGCCGCTCTAACTAAAGCAGGCCCTCATTTTCTTAGCGCGGAGCTCCCCACACAGATGGCAGTTAAAAAGCATCTACCTGCTTGAATTGCAATTTAAAGGGGGTGATACTAAAACCTTGCTAACGATCGAGTCCGAAGGACCAGCTACAGCTGTGCCGCCCTCGCTCGGAGCAGCAGGGAGCAGAGGCTGGGTCACCGGGGGCTTCTCGGGAGCTGGCGTCACAGGGACAAGAAGGGACATCGCTGGGCTCCGGGGACTCCCCCCGATCGCCTTTAGGCGGCTGCCTCCACCTTCCCACCGCGCGGGGAGGGCCGTGGCACAGCCCGGCCCTCGCGCCCCACCTGCTGAGCTTGGCCTGAGACTGGAAGATGGAGAACCAGCCACGCAGCCCACAGCAGCAGAGGACACGGGACTCAGAACCTGTCCACTTCCAGTGTGATCGTCACCAGCAGAGGTGAGCTCTGGCCCGATCACTTGCCGGCCAGGCCCCTGGTCGGACGACTGGCCGCTCGGAGTCCCCGGCTCCGTTTCTAGTGAGGGGACCGTACTTCCTGCCCGCTGGTGGTTGGGGGGAGCGACAGGGTTGAGCGGCAGCCTTTGTTCCCCAGGGGACACAGTCGCTAGGAAGACTTCGTGCAAGGGCTTCAAGTGCTTACGATGTACTTTGAAAACAAATATTGGGTTGCCAAACACTATGCTGACAGCCGCAAACCACAGTGGACACGGACACATGCAGGAAGAAGAATCCAAATGTCGACGGGCCTGCGATGGTGGGACCCTCAGAACACGTACGTTCCAACTCCTCTACCACCGCGCCGCACTCCTAGCCTATCAGTGGTGAGGGCAAGGGAGGAGTCTGAGTTCCAGACAGAGGACGCCTCCTGGGTGGGCCTGCTTTCAAGCCGTCCACACTGGCTTAGGGGTGGTGGCTAGCCCTGGGCAGAACAGCTGATCTGTAGGTTAGACAGGTGCAAGGCGTGGGTTCGAATCTGGCATCAGACACTGACTTCATTATCTGCATTTCTCACACAAAGGAACTAACTTGGGGAACTTAGGCAAGGCCAAGGACGGTGCCCAAGGTCACGCAGACAAGGGAACAGCTTTGGTCTCCAAGCCCAGGGGTCCTGGCCCCTGGCCTCTTCTGTAAGAGGAGACACAAATACATTCTCAGAGCACTCAGGCGTCCCGGGTCACACCCAAGCACCTGGGCACGGGACTTCAGAGGCAAGCGAGTTTGCCGGTCGGGTTTGTCTGGGCTGTTGCCGTGATGCTCAGCGGGGAGCGCCCATGCAAGCACGCGCCCCGGCCGCTCCGCCCCAGGTGTAGAGACAGAATTACTTCATTTCCAAGCATAAGTGCGATCAGAGTTTACACACTCTACAAACTGTTTTTGCCCCACGAATGCTGGAAGCATTTCCACGCAGGGAGCTGAAGGTCAGATCTGTAGCCGGTTATCGTCCACGACATGGTGAGTGACCTACAGAACAACCCCGCCACGTGGCCTGAGTGGTGCCTGCTCCCTGCTCTCACGGGGCAAGCACGCTCTGCTACACACTCCTGTGTGTGTCTCCCCTCTCGCGCACGTGTGCTTGTACTTTCCGGCATCTGCAATGTAGCCGATCCCGGTGCCCTTCAAAGTGGCCTCAGCAGTTACAGTCACTAAATGTGTGACCGTGCATGTTTTCCCAACATGGACACCAGTGTCTGCTCTCATCAAACATCCTTCGAGGGGACGTCTGCGTCTTACAGTCCCTGTGTCGGACCGTCTGCATTCTCTCTCTCTCTGATTCCCCATCCTTTCCCTCCTGGATTCTGCCTTCTGCAAGGAGCCGTCCTCCCCCTGCGGCACACACAGCGGACCTCCTCCCCAGCCCGTCTCTGGTCTCTCGGCATTGCTTAGGAACCGCAGGCCGGACAGGAGGGGCTCTCCTCCTCAGGCCGGTCTTGCAAAGCCTTGACTCTTAGTGCTGCATCCAAGAGGGCCTTTCCTGCTCCAAGGGACAGAACTCACTCCAGGCTTTCCTCCTAAGTCCTGCCGAACCACCAGCTGCTCAGGCTGACTTGTGACGGTCGAGCAGTGGGAGCCGGCCACAGGGACTGTGCGTCCGGGGTCCACAGCGGCCCCGGAACAGCGGCCCTTCTAGACGGAGATTCCTCCGGCAGAGAATCCTGTGTGCGGCCCTTCCTCTGCCAGACTGATGCGGGGACCAGGATGGACAGAGGGTGAGGGAAGACAGACAAACGGAGCCAGCAGAGAGCTCTGAAGACAGAAGTGGCCGTGGGACCTGGGCGGCACGGGAGGGGCTCCCCCAAGGTGGGGACACTCGGGTTCTCACCGGAAGGAGGAGACATGGCTGAGTGAGAAGCAGCAAGGACTTTTCCAGACCAAGGAAGCAGCAAGTGTACAGGCCCAGGGGGAGACACAGGTTTAGGTAAAGGGACACGCACAGGCCGGGGATAGAGCGTCACAGGGACTCACTGCCAAAGAAGGAGCTCTCGGTTTTATTCCAAGACAATTAGGTTTTCAAAGGGCTTTGCATGGTGGGGACACAGCATCCAAATCATTGGTAACGGTCCCTCAAGCCCAGTTGTATATGCCACCTGGAAACCAGAGAGCAGGAGTGAGGGCACCGTGGTGCTCACTGCCCGAGACCCTGTAGAGACCGAGGCACCTGGAGGGACACGTACTGAACTGTAGGCATGCGGAGACCCACCAGGACCGAGACCCCACGTCTGCGCATTGGGAGGACCACAGCGGTGAGTCTCAGATGTGGAGATGCTCTGGGTCTAGGCGCCAAACCCGAGTGTGGACGCATGAGCCCCACAGCAGACCCCGGGCTTCACTAATGCACCGTGGCCCGGATCGCTGCCTGGAACTCAGAACGCTGGTACACAGGCCCCACTTCGCCGCGGGAGCCCTCAGCACAGTCTCCTGGCTACACGTAACATTCCCTCCAAGTCCTGGGCGGAACGGGATTCTTCTAGCCTGTGAACAGGGAAGAGCCCCATCCGCCCAGGGAGCACACCTGCCGCAGAGTGGTCGGAGAGGCAGGGGAAGCTCCCAGCTGCCCAATAACGTCTCGTATCAATTTAAATGCCCTTCATCGTATGGGGTAGTAGTTTCTCTTTGTCAAATTCAGAGTTCCCGAGCAGGGATTTTGAATGGTTTTTAAATAAAAAGAGTCACCAATTCGACCAGATCTAAGACGATAGAACGTGACAGAGATTTCAGTCTTTCTCCTCCTCTTGAGAATCTGTTAGAACTTCTCTGGGGTCGGAATGATGTACAATATGTTGATACAGAAGGTTAACCTTCGTCCCTATTTATCCATCCGAACATGTCATTCTTCAGTCCGCAAGCCTCACACGGCCACATTGGTTAAATGTGACAGAGAAGATCACTCACCCACGTGTGACCAAAGTGACAGGGACAGTTCATCATAAAGGGTTGTTGCCGCTGAGAACTGACAACACACACACAGGTTGGTGCACCCCAAGTCTTTCCCATCCAGGGTTCCCTGATGGGACTCCAGACTGGGCAACTGTCTCCACCGCATGCAGAAAAGAACCACTTCCATGGTCACCACCATGTCGAACCAGTGTCCTGCACGACCGGGCAGTGTTACCAACACTCCTGTAAGTGTTGGGTTTCACTAAACCTAATCATAATGGGGTGAATTGTGTCTCAAAAATTCATGTGTGCAAGTCCTAAGCACCAGGAATTCAGAATGCGACCTTATCTGGACACAGGGTCGTGCAGATACAGTAAGCTCCGACACGGCCGCATGTTAACGGGGTGGGCCTCCAGCCAGTGTTACTGGTGTTCTCGCAAAAGGAGAGATTTGGATACGGACGCACAGGTGCGGAGGATGCTTTGTGACTGTTATTCAGAGCCTGGTGACACATCTACATGCCTGGGACACCGAAGGTCACCAGCCAACCCCAGAAGCCGGAGAGAGGCTGAAGCGGAATCCCCGCCTCGGCCCCAGAAGGACTCGGTCCTTCCACAACAGGGCCTTGAACGTGGGCTTCCGTCCCGCAGACTGAGGGCCTGGGAGTACCTGCTGTGGAAGGCGTCCCACAGCCCAGCAAACTCGCACCCCCTGCCCCCAACCATTTGTCCCCTGTCAAGGTCTCCTGGACCTGGGCTGGGAAGGAAGGGCACGCCGCCGCCACTGCCTGGCGTCCTCCTCGCTGCACTGCCGGAGCTCGTCTTGGAGCCATGACGGCCGCTTCTGCGGGCTCTTCATGGTACTGAAGTTCAAAGTCATGGCCCCACGCAGCAGGTGAGACCCGCCACCGCCTTCAGCCTTCCAGGCCCGGGGCCGTTTTAGGCAAATGTCAAGCTGCCCTTTTCTCTTCAGATGGGAAGAGAAACTCACTGTCCAGTTGTCTGTGAATAAACGGGAGGGGAGCGTGACTGGTGACTGCTGGGAGCCCCACATGCCAGCCTTCCTCGCTGCCCGGGGGTGGGGAGCGCGGGCTGCCGCAGCTGGAGCCAAAGGAGCGAGGTCAGGCAGACCTGGGGTGCTGTGACCTCTGTGGTAGGTCCTTGAGTATCTGAGGCACGGGTTCTAGTCGTGGTCACGTGTGAGCAGAACAGAAAGCGAGCCCAATGCCCAAGGGGACAAGGGGCCCACCCCAGGGCTGGGAGAGGTGACGGTGGAGAAGGGGGTGCCTGCAGGCCACGGACAGGCGCTCCCAGGTGTTTCTGTGGCCTGTGCTAGGGGGTCTGGGGGCTCCAGGCCGTGGACACTAGCTGCCACGCTTAGCAAGAAGCTCAGCCCCCCTCCCGACCGGGTCCATGAACTTCCTGGCTGTGCACACAGCGACCGTGGGAAGAGTGGGGATCTCGGCTCAGGCCGTCTGGACGCTGCTGGGAGTGTCCGGGGCTCGGCCCGAGTCCCTCTAGATCCTGTGCGGTCGGTCTGTCACGCGTCTCAGCGGCTCGGCAAGCAGACGGCGCTGCTCGCTGCCTCCCCCTCAGGGTGTGGAAGGGCGGGTCCCAGCAGAGGCCAGTCCGGTGCTCTCCGGCTCCCCGATCTGGTGAGGGCCAGGCACGTGGCCGCCTCCTGCTCTGTCTCTGGTGCCGCGAGTACCGAGGAGCTGGTGGGGCGGCACCGATGCAGGCCCGTGAGGACGCGCCTCCTTCTCCGGGGACTCCGACAACCTCCTGCCCCCTCTGGAGCCCTCTGTGGCGGCCATCCCGGGAACTAAGTGGTTTTCCACTAGGGGAATTTTTCACTTTTAAAATCTTCTACGGAAGCCGACACTTTCCATAGATGGCATAAGCTCAGAAGCCTCCATGAAGTGGGGTGACGGGCAGTGGTCCCCACGGGTGGTGCTCACTTGTTCACCGAGTCGGCCACTGTGCTTCTGGAAACCCCAGGCTTCACAGAGCACAGCCCAGCACAGGTCACTGGGGTTCCCCAGTGGGTCCCCCAGTCCCACAGAGTCCCACATCGCCTGCCCCATCCGAGGACCCACCTGCTTCCCAAACCGTGAGACGCCAGGCCCACAGGTTGCCTTTTGCTTCCCCAGCAAAGTGCTTCACACAGGAAGGCGCACAGCACTATTTCCTTAAAAACCAGCACGAGTAAGACACGCCCAGGCTGCTTTTGATAGAAAAGAGACACATAACGTGGAAGATCAGCAAGGTGATTTTCCTCATCAACCGTAACAGTCTGGGGGAATTTTGAGCTCTTTTGAGAAAAGCTCTCCGGTTGCTTTCAAGAGAGAAATAAATACGCACCAGCTGTCCTGCCAGTAAGGGGAAGGCAGGCTCCCGGGTGCCCTAACCTGGAGGACGGGACAGCTTCTACACTCACCAGGGGCTTCCGGGGGTATTAGCATACATTTACATACATTTACATGGAACAGGCCTGTGGCCCTCAGCTCCCAAACCGGCATACTGGATAAATTTTTTAAAAAGATAGTGTGACCTATGGCAATTATATTCAAACCCAATATTCAGAACAAGACTCATGAAGCAAAACAAAAATCTAAAACAATCAATCGCAAGCCTGATTAGGATAAAGACAGGCAGAGCCTCCGCCGGAAGCCGAAAACCAGATAGAGCCCTTCCGTCAGCAGCCAGCACGCACCCCACGCCCTCACAGCCCTGCTCGGGTTGAAGAAACACTGCCTGGCTCCATGTCGAGCTGTGCTCCGAGCCAGGGGCTTACGGTGTGCTCTCCAGCCTTGTCACTGCAATGGAATTGTGGCCTGGGTCTCACTGTCCCCCTGGACACATTCCCTGCCAGTCTGAATGAACATGTGCCAAGGCTCCGCTGGGGGGGACGTTAGGTCACACGTGTCTCCACCGCTGTCCCAACAAGGGTCTGAGGAGGGTCTGGTGGGCATCTGCAGGGCAAGCCGGCACTAGAGGGGTGGGGCGGAGGCTCTGAGCATGTGGCACGGGGCTGGTGACTGGGCAGCTGATGGAGGCCAGGGGCTGAGAGCCCCTTAGAGAAGCCCGAGAGGTCCCGACCTGGACGCTCCAGCACCCACTGGAAAGCTCAGTGCCCTTCTCAGGGCTCGGGCTTCCTGGGGCTGGTCCTGGAGGTTGGTTTTCTCTCCCTGTGCCAGGGCCATGGGGAGACCTCTGCTGATCAGCCCCGCCAGCCACCGCCTGGCTCCTGAGGCCCGGGGGTAAAGGGGCCTCTGGGTCTTCGCTGGTGGCACCCAGTGCCACGGCTGCTCTGGGGAGGATGTGGCACTGACTGCCCCTGCTCACGGCGTCCTCATGGTTTTCCTAAATGACGTCCTAGCCCTACTGCTGGTCACCCCTTCAACGCCAGCAGCCGGGAGTTTTTGGGAACCGGCTCCCCTCACCTTGGGAACGGCGGAGTCATCCTCCATTCTGGGAGCATGAAGTGGTTTTCATGGAGTACGAGTGCTCAGGGCACGACCAGCACAGCAGAGAGAACAAAGAGCCAGAGGGAGACGGAGAAGCACGGCACGTCTCTGCCGTCACGGAGGCCAGCTCCCCTCACTGGCTCCAGGAAAGGGGCTGGAGCTACAAGGGGGGATGGGTGCAAGGAAACCACACGGGAGTAAAATCTCCAAGCCCGCCCGAGACGGCTCATGGGCGTGTACCTCCGCACGAGGGAAAGCCCCTGCGTGGGGCAGGCAGGTGTCTGCCCGCATCTGGAGACTCGTAGGCTGGGCAGGCAGAGCTGAGCCACGTGGACAGCGAGCCCCAGTGGGAGTTCAGACGGCTGTGCCATCACTCGGTTCAGCTTAGCGGCACCGGACACACACAACATCGTCTTTGTTGTAGCCTAAAGAGGTTTAAATGTACCTGGGATTCACACACCTATTGGGCGGTTCCAGATGGTGATGAGTAAGTGACCAGAGGTCACCTGAAGCGAAGGCTGGGCCAAAGTACGGAAACACGCGACGACTACGGAAACATGGAGGACATGCCGATGACTTTTATGAACCCAGCCAACTTGTAAAATGGCATCATCAAGATTGCGTAACAAAGAAGACCTTTAAAAATTGAACTGATTATATTACTACATTAGAAGTACAAATAAAGAAATAATGTAATCTACAGGAAAATACAAAATAATAACCAGCCAACACTCTCTGTGGTCAGCTCAAGGTGGCAAAACCAGTCAAGGGTCCAAGCTCACCCACGCGGGGCCCCTTTCTGTCAGCGGTGTGATGGGGACCCAGTTAGGGGACCTCTGTGTGACTTCCTGCCTCAGCTGGTAAATGGGGAGGGTAAGACCACCCTGTGCACAACGGTCAGGGTTAGAAATGGTGCCAATGCCCAGAAGCCTCCTACAGAGAAGCCTCCTGACACGCGGCCACTGAGATGACTAATTTAGATCCGCTTTCAGCTCTAGAGAGCAGCTGTGAAGACCAAAGCCCGTAAGAGAGGAGCCATCGGTTCCGCGCGGATGATGCCCGTCGCCGAGCTCATCATCTTGTAGAACTGACCTTCTGTCACATCTGGGGGCACAGTCCCAGGTTATGTAAGAAAATACTTTCCAATAATACATTGCAACGGCAGCCAACGAGCATCTGATCTGTCTGCGTCTCACCGTCCTCGTCGGGTGCACACAGAGCTTACTCTCCCAGTGTCACCGTGACCGGGGCCGGCACAGCGGTGAGCCTGGCGCATGGTTGGCTCCGTCGGGTGAGTGAGCCTGAGACCCCGCGGAGGCTGTGGGCTGAGGGAGCAAGGGCCGGAGGGGATGATGGGCCTCACACCTCAGCGGCGGGAAGGAAAGTCCCGGGGCAGAACGGAAACGACTCTGCAGGTCAAAGCTTCGGGAGACCGGGGCTGCAGACAGAAGAGGAGGCTCGGAGTCCGTGCGGATGCAAGGAGCGGGAGGAAGGGAAGGTCTGGCAGCACCCACAAGTGGCAGGTTTCTCCCCATTCTGTACCAGGAGAACTGGTTTTTAATTCAAGACGCACTTGGTATATGTGAGAAGAGCGAGTTTCACGGCGGGAACGTTGCTCTTGTCCCATGAAGATTAGACTTTGCTGGGAGACAAGGCTTCTGAGCTTGACTTTGCTAAGGAAAACGTCTTTCTTTGGCGTCATGGTCTTTACCGGGATTCCACCGTGAACGCGGCCCCAGGCCAGCTGCGAGGACAGAGGAAAAAGCCCTTAAACCTTCCAGGACGCCACAGTCTCATGGGGAGAGCCTGGAACCAAACCGCCCACTACCCCGTGTTGAGGTGGCACGGACGGGGCGGCCGAGCCAGAAACCGGAGGTTGAGGCGTCAGGAAGTGCCGTGACGGGAGGGCGATCGACGGGTTCTGAACAAGCCTCTGGGAGCTTCAGTTTCTCATCTGTAAGACGGAGCACCAGAATGGGTGCGCCTTGGGGTTCTTTCCAACCAATGTTCTAGTTTCAGAAGAAGCTTCCAGGTGGTCAACGGCTCGGAGTAAAGGACTCTGTGGTGAAGACGCCCGAGAAAGGTCAGCACTACGGACGCGCCGTCACACGCGGCAGCCCTCCTGCTTCGGGCTCAAGTGACGAGCACCTCCCCATTGCCCACGGACACACACGGGCCGGCGTCCACACACGCCCGCACCCGCACACACCCCTGTGCTCGCACACGTGAAAGCCTCACTGGAAGAACTCTCCACGCGTGGTCCGAGCTGAACCGGAATTGTGTTTTTAGGCATGAAACAATGCAAGTCCGATTTCACTGAAAAGCAGCCTAATGTTGCCGTCAAAATGGCTCACCAAAGAACCTGCGTGCAATTTAGAAAACCGCGGGCATCCGTCAGTCGTTGGTGTGTCACTATGTTTTGACCAAATACGTATTTTTATGTCTCAGATGATATGAAAATAAACGCACGCCCCTCCGCCGGGACTGAACTGTTCGAGCCAACATTCCACGCTTATTTGCGTATTTCGTCATTTGAGTCCATCGTGTCTTTCCTCTTAAGACAGTGGCTCAGAGCGTAAACCACCATCCCGCCGCGCGCCGCGTCCGACAGTCAGCGAGCGCCCGGCTCAGCGTGTTTTAAGGTGCCCTGGTGTGAGTTTCGGGGGCGGAGCCATCGGTCTTCCCTCTCGTCCTTTCACCCCCTCACCCGTGTACCGTTTTATTCCGTAAACACTCACCGATCGTCTGCCACTTGCCAGCTGCTCTTGTAGACGCTAAAGATGCAGAAAACGGGTCAGGGAAGGCAGCTGACTTAACTACAACTTTCAACAATGGAAGTCTTTGGGATACTCTGGGTTTAGCTTTATCAGGACTGTATGCATGAGGCTGAACGGAGATCCTTAGAAATTAGGCAGGGCCGACAGATGCAGACCTGTTCCGGAGCGTGCTGAGGTAGAGCTTTGTTAATTTGGAAAGTCTCCCCAGACGTGGCGTAGGACCGCTGTTCCATTTCAGTCTCTGTTTGATGGACTTTAAGCGGTGTCTGCGTTTTGACTTCCATCAGGAGGACTGCTGCATTCAGTGCACAGGCGTGCTTGGTTTAATTGTTTTTCACTTTTCGAAATGAAATCAGATTAGGTCCACATTACATGCTGATAAAAGCATTAGTTCCTAGCATCTCACGTTGTGAAGACATTGTTATTTCATAAATATTTCCAGTATGTATTAAGTATTTGTATGACTTCAGGTCTTAAATTATCTACCTTTTTTCAGCAGCTCTAATAAACAACACATCCACTAAATTCCAATGAAATAACCCTTTACCTTTAGAAATGAACATTTATTTTTCCATGAACTTTAGAGATTTGGCCTGTCAACATCACCGAGCCCTAGGACACCTTGGCCCCTTAGGATGGCCCGTGTCCCCGTGACCTCACAGCAGCCCCAACACTGCACCAGAGCAGCGAGCATCTGGAAGCAAAGCGTCTGGGAAAGGCACCCCAGACCGGAGACAAGCTGGTCCCCCGATCACCCATTTCAGAACTGCTGGGAAACCCTCGCACGTGGGAGACCGAGCGCGGTCCCCACGGTCCCAGGCCCGGCAGCTGGACGGCCGTGCTGGCGGGCGGCCCCTCTGCGGGGCTCCACCTGGGGCCTGGGACCCCGGGCTCCACGTCCATCTGTCCACGGTGCTCCTGCTTCAAAGGCACTTAGACATCAAGAGGAAAAGAACCTCGGGTTTCAATATTGAAGACAACGTCAGGAATTAGCATTTTTAAAAAAATTCTAGGTTTGCACGTGCTAAAGCAACTGTGTTTCTCATTGTATTCTAATAGCGATGAGGCACAGTGGGCGAATCTACCAGAAAAACCCTCCCAGGAGAGGATTCGCTGTCCTGGCTTTTTGTCCCCTGCTCGGCATGGTTTGAAGGACACGATGATGGAACAGTCCCAGGTGGGGTGACTTTGTGCCCTGGACAGTCCCTTTTTAGACGTTTCTCCCGAGGAAGCTGTGGTTCCCCATGGTGCCCCATTTGCATTTCGGACCACAGTCACATGGCGGTAAGGCGGGGCCGCCGTTTCAGGGGGAGACCTGCGTTCCCAGAAACGAGGCGGGGAGCACAGGCAGGGGAGAGTCTGGGCTCTCACTGAAATACCTTCGCAACTGACGATAAGGCATTAAATTCCTCTCATTTTAAAAACACAACAGAAGGATTAAGTCCTTGCACCCTGGTTTCCAGAGTTCTCCGAGCCCCGAGGGGGGACCCACCCTGAAGAGATCGCCGCTACCGCCACGGGTCAGATGCTCCGATGCGCTGAGTGTGAGGCCAGCGCCCTCAGGTCCGCCAGTGTCACGGGTCCACGAGGCGACTCCTAACCTGACCCACAGTGCCTGACCCCGCCCAGTCTTCTTCACGTGGCTGGGGGAGCCCGTCCATTGCCTTGTCCACATGAGACACACAGAGCCGCCCTTGCTCTCTGTCACCCCGTCAGTGATCGTTACGGCTTCCTCTCCACAAGACAGCGCACGTCATTTCTCCCTCATCCGGGCGGTCAGGCCACACCATGCCGCCTCCCACGGCCACCACAGCCCGACAGTCCAATCTACAACCTGTTTCGGAACCAGACTTAAGACATGAATACACTCCTGGCGCCATCGTACTTGAAACCTGTCAGCGGTTTCCCATTGCTCTTAGACGCCGGGCTCCGTGGGACGATTACGGCTCTCCGATGACACGGCTCCTTCCTTTCTGATCTCTCCGACCCGCCCTGCAGCCCCGAGCTCCAGCGAAGGGGTCTTGGTTCAGTTCCATAAGCTCGTCTCAGTTCCGTCACAGGGTCTCTGCTGGTCCCTCCGCCTGAAACGCTCTCCTCACATTTGTCTGGGCACCGACTCCTTCCCCTTAAGACTCAGCTTAACTGCCTTCCCCGGGAGAGGCATTTCCAAGTCCCTGTTCTGAGAATACACCTGCCATCGGCACCGTCCCGTGCTCATCATCTGCTCCGTGAACAATACGCTTAATGCAACTTGCAAGCGGGTTCTGTGTCCCCTTGTTCGTTTTCTGTTCGCGTCGTCCCCGGACGACCAGGTCCTGCCCCTGCTGTGCTCCAGCACCGGGGGCAGAGTGTGGCCAGAGAGCTCTGCTGAGACCAGGGCCACCTCTTTCTCCTGTGACGGTGACGGTGCACCTGCCCAGAACAAGCGACAACTGGGCTCGGGTGATACCAATGATCGGTTGGTCCCCCGTGTCCCTCTGTCCCCTCCAGCCCCCATCTGGGTTCTACGCCGCCTGACACGGTGATTATTTTGTGTGATTGTCTTGTTTTCCTTGTCAGATCAGAAGGTCCTGGAGAGGAGGGTCAGGCCTTCCCGGAACCTGCACTGCACAATCACCCAGACGGGGAGCACTTATGGGGCCACGGGACTAAGAGCACGTGTGCCGACGGAACGGCGACATTTCTCGGCGTTCACCCCTCTCACGGGAACGTTGGAGCTGCCGGCGCTAAGATTCATTTTCTAGAAAGCACGTCCCTCGTTATGACCTGTTGTCCCATTACAACTGGCTTCAGTGGGCAGAGTTCCGAGATGCCCTTTAAACCCAAGCTTACACGGCAGAAACTTCAAGTGTGTCCTCGGTAGAACAAAGCGCCCACGTTCCGCAGTGACCGCTATGCTTCCCGCTCCAGTGAACGGGACCCCCAGCCGACCAAGGCTGCAGTCAGGCCCCGGACTCCTCCCCGCTCCTGCTTCCTCTCCGCCGCCTGCCTGCGTCCCTGATTCAGCGCCCGCTGCCGTGTCTCCACGCGTCCGCTCCTCTCCAGGCGCCCTACTTGTCTGTGTTCCTGTGCTGTGCTCTCACCCCTCCTGCCACCGGCCACGTCTTCAGGTCGGGATTTCGTGCCGTGGACTTCAGTCACGTGCATGGCTGTGCTGCTGGTCCGCTGCCCCGGTTTCCAGCTCCCACAGCCTTCAGAGCAAAGCCCAGCTGCCAACACCTCCTGCAAGGGGGCTGGGGCGAGGCCCACCTCCCTTGTTCCCAGCACACAGCAGCCCGGCTGCATCCTAGCTCCCTGGTGGCTGCTGCTCTCATGGCTTCTCTGGCTCTCGTGCTTGCCCTGCCCTTGCTTCGCTGCCCTGTCCTCGCTCTGGAGCTGGGACTCAGATGTCACCGTTTCTACCTCTCAGCAGACCCGTCCACATCTGGGTCAGATGTGACTTTATGACCGTGAGCATCGTGATGCCGGCCATCTCCCCGCCACCCCCACCAACCCTGGACGGTGGCGTGCAAGCTCCCAGCTTTATGCCTGCACTCTCCCTGGCGCCACCGCCGTGAGAATGGAAACCCGCACACAGAGGGTCGCCGGCAAGGGCTTCCGGCTGTGCACGTGGCGCTGGGTGCACGTTTGCTCCCGTGGACACGCGGGGCTGCGGAGTGCGATGCGCGAGTCTCCCTCCACGCATCGCGGCCTCAGTCTGGAGCACAGCACGAGTATCCGACGGGCTGTCATCCCCACTTCCTGGCTTACAGGATGGAGAGCTGACGTCAGACGGAGGTTTGAAACGGAGCTCAGGAAAGGCCGAAGATGTGGACGGTTAAGGGGCCGCATGACGGATGATGAAGAACAGAGAGGACTTGGGACCTTGGTGAGGGTCCCCACCCATGGAAAGGTCAGACACAGAGACCCCCGGGAGGGAGCCTGATATGCTCTAAGGAGAGACATGATGCATCGGGACCCAGAGCCCGGCTTCCACAGGCCCGGGGCCCCGGCGTGCTCTCCCTCGGTGTGGACATCCCTGCACAGCCGGTGTCTGGCCTCGCGGGATGTGACGGGCTGATGGCAGGCGCGGGAGCCTGAGAAGCACCAGCCAGGGCCACTGTTACTATCGTCCAGTGCTGAGGAAAGACGCACGTCTGAGCACAGAGCGGGAAACGGGGCAAGAGGGCGAGAGCGAACGGACAGGGGGCTATGCCTGAGAGAAACAAGCCTGTGGCGTTTGTGTGGAGGAACAGTCCACAGCGTTTGCAGACGACACCAGTGACACCTGTCAGTGTCACCAGGCCTGTCCCACGCCTTCATCCTGGTTCCGTGTTGCCTGCACATTCGGGTATGGGGGATCCACACCCGGTTATCTGTCTGTCCAGCCTCTGAAGACCGTGTGCTCCCTGCTCCTGAGGGAACGAGGGACGCCCCATGAGTGCTCGTCCTCAGGGACAAACACTGGCTGGACTGTGGGACGGGGCTGCTGGACAGGGGAACAGCAGACGAGAAGCCCCACAGGGTCCTGCGTGCCCCCCATGCTGGGTCAGCCTGCGTGGTGCCGATGCCAGCTTCATGCACCCCGGGGTGTCCCTCGGCCCCCGAGCTGCGCTGTGCGTCTGTAATGCGAAGCTGTGGGTACTCGGGCAGGAGAATTCACTGGAAGTGAATTTGTTGCTCACATTTTCAAGTTCTGGAAGGGGCTTGAGACGCATTGTTACAGAGCCCTTTGGCGTCTTTGCAGAGGGAATTAGAAAGGTGTGATATTTATTTGGGGAAAATACTGACATTATTTTATTTTCTGTCAATTTCTTAAGAGGGAATCCTTTGCGGGGCGCTGGCATGGGAGAGCAGGTGTCTGCAGCTAGGAAGCAAACGCATCTCCTCTGAGGTCTGGTAGCTTCTCTCTGCCCTTTGTTTTAGCAATTTCAGATCCCAAAGCTTGGAGGGATGGGCTGGTTTCGGTGGCCTCGGCGGGTCTCTGATGCTGAGCATCTCCACACAAACCGTGCCTCAGGACAGGCGGCCCGGAGCACTCGCGCGGGACAACAGGGGAGCAAGGGGAGTCATGAGTCTGTTATCCCTGCTTTCTCTGCGAAGAGACGTTCGCCTGCGAAAACACGCTTCTGTGCAAATGCACACTTCCCGAGGTTTGAGCCTATGGGCATTTCACACGGTCGGTGACTACACAGATACACTGCTCTTGCATTAATTTTGTTGCTGGTCTTTTTAGTTAAAGCTTTGGAGAAAGGTGGGAAGTAACTTATGCGGCATGTAGCCGCCATTATGGAAGCTCACGCGGGCCGTGGCGGTGCCCACCGTGGGTTTTGTCAGGAGCGCCAGGGTCAGCCGAGAGGCCTCCGTGGGGCGAGCGGGCTGAGCGGCTGGGTGGGGAGCCCCTGAGGGAGGAGACTGCGCTGCGCCCTCTGCTCCCCGCCGCACCCAGCCTGCCGCGCCGCGCCCCGTCGGCTTAACGGGGTTCACGGTAAACTCGATCACGCTGCAGTAACTTCCTGTTTTCCAGACACTCGCAGTCTTTGACCAAACATTTCCTTGACCCCACGTGAGACGACATCCACACGGCCCCGCACACTCGGAGCAGAAGTGGGGTGTCCCCCCAACCAAGGCAGGAGCACAGGACAGCGGCTGGGGCAGCGGACACCTGCCTCGGCTGACCACGGGCAGGGACCGTCCCTGGTGTCCCCCCCCCGATCCCCGGGGAAGAAGGCGAGGGCTCCTCGCACCTGCAAGGTGCAGCCCAGACCGTATTCACCGGAGTCACCTGTAGCCAGTCCTGCCGACCACCAGCTCCTGCTACTGGAGGGCCCTCCGCCTTCTCGGCGATGGCAGAGTGAACAGCCGTGTGCTCAGAAGGAAACGCCTCCGTGCGGCTTTTCTCTGCTCCTGTCTCTTACTAAATAACCTTCGGTTACGCTAACCTCACTTGTTTGTTTGTTTCATGATTTTGTTCTCGTGATGGTAGTGCTGCATTTCTGGGTCAACGCTGAAGAACCCTTACAGGGCAAATGATTTAGAATAACCCGTGTGATGCAAATGACACTGTATGAACCAATGAAAGGATTTTTGTGCTCAAAAGTGCAACGTTACGTATGTCATGTTTAGTCACATTGACTTATTTTCTTAGGAACCCTGTTCTAGCAGATTATCTCTGATTAGTGCCAAGTTGCGGGGGGATCCATGAGACTCTGATTTTCTTGCCCATCATCACCACTGGCAGAAAGTGAGGATCTGGGGGCTCCGCCCAGCTCTCGACACAGGTGCCTCTGTGGGCTTCCCCTAAGTGTCTGTGTCCGTCGAGCCTGGGCTCTGGGCTCCTACTTCCTATGTCATCAAGAAGACAGGATTAGATGATGCTACCTGAGCTCCCACAACATCTCTGCCCTGTTCTTGTCACTGAATGACTGAAGGACCGTCCCTGCTCCTCAGTGGTTAGGGCCCCCCCCTCCAGGGTCATCCCACCAGCACGCCTCCTTCACTCCCCTGCGTCCTTCTCCCTCCTTCCTCATCCAGTGTCCCGTCCTGAAAGGTGAGCCTGCAGGTGAAGGTAGGACCTTTGTCCTGCAGTCATGTCCCCAGCACCAGGATGACGCCGTCCCATCTGCCGGACAAATGGTTGCATGATGTGGACGTGGAACTCTCCAGCTGTCCACGCAGTAAGTGAAGTGAGAAAACCACCTCTAGTCAATGAAAGGAATATAAGAATTGAACCGCGGCAGAATCTGGTGACAGGGGAAGACAAAACTATCATCATTTTGGTGAACAGACACTTGAGTCCATCAAATGGATCTTTTCTCTAAAAATGCAGAGTAATGAAGAAAAAAGCTCAGAAAGGCACCTTTCCTTCATTGTTCATGTAACTAACTGAAGTGTTGGTTTCCTGATCAAAACGTTCAAGTTCCTGGCCCGCGGTGTCTTCTCCGCTAACATGCGTGGCTCTGTCCGGCCCCGATGCAGGTTCTCACGCGTCCCCGTGTCGCACTTGTGCACAGGCGCAGACAAGGAGCAGATGGCGTCTCTTGTCCATACCCGTCTGTAAGTCACTACACATGAAGTCACACCGCTGTCCGCCATGTGTGTGACGCGCCATCAGAAGACATGGGCCTGAAGTTATGGCCGGAAACTTTCATCAGCCGTTGTGGGAACGCGTCGGACACACACGCACAGTCGGACCCCCTCCGGCTGTCCCCCGACTCCCGGCCATGGGCACCTGAGGCTCTGAGCACACTACAGGGGGCGGGGCAGAGGGTACGTGCTGGAGATACGTAAAGACAGAAAGTACTCGACAGGCTCTGGGAGCGGCTGCTGTCCCTCGCTCGGACGTAGGGTGGAATGAAGTGTGTGCTCAGGATTTCGGAAGTCCTCCAGAGACGACCGCAGCCCAGCTCAAAGGCTGGCCTTGAGATACGAACAGACCCACGTTTAATCCACTGGAGGAAGGGACGGTCCGAGCCCGGCCTTCCTCCCCCCCCTTCACAAAGGATTGGTATCCGTAGTCACTTTAAAAATAATTCAGTTCACAACAAGGCCTCGGTGTTCCCAGCACTCTCCCCCACCTCTATTTTGGGACACAAACCCTGTTATCGCAGAGCAGAACACCACTCCCGGCAGGTAGAACTGACACACGGAGTCTGCCGGGTCGGCACACTAATTGGATACCTGCACTTGCAAGACGATGGCACAAGTAGGAGGTGTTTAAACACTTGAGTTTAGAAGCCTGTTTCCAGTCCATTTCCATGTAAATGACGAGCGCCAGCGGCTTGAGCACAAGGTGTGGTAATAAGCCAGCCATGGCTGCGGAGGGCAGGAAGGAGCCCAGCCTCAAGCAAGAGAAGCGACAAAGCACAGAAGAAAACGGTTTCTCCCCCACCTTCCCGCGTGTAAGACTGATGCAAGCAGCTCCCATTCACACTGGTGAGAAGTACGCATGTAAATCTCCCGGGAGATGACAGGAGATCATCCTCACTTGTCACTGTGCACAGGGTGCCGTTTCTGGGCTGGCTCCTAGCTGGCGGGCCGCGCGGTGGTGACCGACTGTGCCGCAAAGCGCTCGAGCGCCGGCCTCGAGCGGCCGGGGAAGGTCCCCGCGGAACAGCGCGGGCGCAGAGCGCAGGCCTGCAAGTGATGTGAATGATGCCAAGACCGCCCTCCACAGCGTCCGGCTCCTCTGAAACAGCACGAGCAAAGTGAGACAGAGAGACCCACAGCATGCGGAAGGCCCTCCCTGCCACCCTGCTCTCACCGCTTTGCATTTGTTGCTAGGACAGCAGGTGACATGCTGTATGTAATCAGTTCAGCTGTCCCCCTTCCCCTGTCCCCAGCTCATACAGTAGCACTCTGCACACACTGGAAATTAGACAGACTGCCCCTTTCCCAGATAAGGCCTGCTTTCTTGCCACAGTGCCTTTGTTCCTGCTGGGGGACATTATGTCCCTACTACTCTCACGACTTACTGCATTATCAGGATCTCCAGGACTCGTTTTCCTTCCAGGAGCCTTGCCTGTCTCTCAGTTTGGCACCAACATTATCTGCCGCACCCCTTTCGCCATGCCTACACCCCTGTCCACTCAGAATCTTTCGTGGAGCCCCCCCAACTCCTGTGGGAGCCCGTCAGCTCCTCTAGCCTCAGCCGTCTGGCATCTCTTAGGGACCCTTTGCTGGTTCTGCAGGAGGCTCACACACAGTCTGTCCACGGACACTTGGTGGAGAGAAACGTGATGGCTTTAAAGAGGAATACGCATGGGAAAGGGTTCTTCCTCCCCAAGTGGGCTCGTGCCTTCCCCGGCGGGACCTGGTGCCTCCTTCCCCTGACGTTTGATGCACCAACAAGCTCCTGTGTATAAACACGCTTTCAAATCTGCTCCTGGCGCCACCATGCACTCGGCTTTGCACCCCACAATCCTTCATTTCACAATATGTTGGGCTAAGTTCATACAAGCTCCCTCATTTAAAAAATTAATTCATACCGTTCTATTGCATAAATACAACATAATTTATTTAATCAGACTTCTGTGACTGAGCAGCTAACTTACTTCCAAAATCCAGTCTTACAAGTAAGTCCACAATGTGCATCATAAAAATATCTAACTCGCCTAAAATGCTCACGATGTGACACATGCCACTTAGTTAATTCAGGCCTCACCACAACGCTCCAAGGTCCACGCCGGCTTGTGACATACAGAAGAGGGAGCTGAGGCCTGCAGAACTCACAGAGGGGTCCGGGTCCTGGAGCTGGTGGGGGCCGGGAGCTGCAGAGGCCATGCTCACTTGCTGCAGCTTTATGAACACAGAGGTGCTCAGGAGGGTGACTGTCCCTACATGGAGTGTCTAGAAGCCAGGTCACTGGTATGAAGGGCTCATCCCTTCCAAACTTCAGTGAGACAGGGACATTGTGAGTAATTTTAAGCCGTGCCCCCAGTGCTGCTATGGGATCGCTGCTGGCGGGGAAGGACGCGGTGCTGTGACGTCACAACTCTGATGTGAATTTACGGCGTCCACGAGGCCGGCATCTTCCCTACTATGAAAGCTGCTCACGCGTTATCTGAGATATCCTCCCGTCTCTGTGGTCCTTTCCACTTCTGTCCGCTGCTCACCTGACTTGCTCACGAGTCGGTGCCCCTGTTTCGGCCGCGTTCTGATGAGTCATTTCCTGTGCGTCAGTTTTGCTGATTAAGGCAGCAGTGACGTGATGCGTGCACTCAAATTTTCGTATTTTAGACGTGAGTTTGAGGAGGGAAGGTGTATTCATTTAACGTCTGCATCATCTCGTAACCCCCTTTCACGACAGTGACATGTCATTCATCGTACGCTTTAGCAAAGACAGACTCATTTCCAACTGAGAATTTTACATGGGACGTAAATTGTTCCTGGAGCCTGCCGGTGGGATAAAGGCGGACACGGCTCTGATCCCGGCCAGAACGGAATATGGCGACAAGGCAAGAGCAGATGCACACGGGAGGAAAATGGTATTTCCTCCCAAAAAGAAAAGACAAAAAAGAAAAGAAAAAGAGCCTCCGGTGGACACTCTAGAACCTGCTGTGGAACGTGGCCATGTGGCCAGGCCGTCTGGGAGGGAGTGCACAGACCTGCCTCACCTGGTACTGGCGTTCTCGGCAGGTAGACTGGATGAGAGTTGGGATAGTGAACCGTTACCAGCGGCCGTCGCTTGGAGGGAAGTTTAAAAAAGCTCAACACGCTACTTCTTTGCAATCTCAAACATTGAGCTGATTACACACAGAAGGAACTGTTGACATGAGCAGACAAAAGTTTTAATGATAAAAAGCTTAAACGGGGGATGTTACTAGTTTGTTAAGCAGGATGTACTTCTCCAAACATACTAACGGTAGGTATTTATAAACAAGAGAGTGCGCAATGTTTTTGTCAAACAAAATGAAGACCAAGGAAAGGACACAAACCATTATTAAGGAAGACGTATAGATATGGCGAACAGAGTCGGTATTGAACGTCAACGACACTGCAAAATCTCCCAGCAAGGCTCCCAGACGTGCATCGCTTACCGGATGCAGAGTTTAGTGGCTAATTATAGTTTTAGTCTCCACAGGGATTTGCAAAGGGCCCTGCTGAGAGGTGAGGTCCTCTAGGGTAAACTGTGGAGTGTGTCAGACTTCGACTGCAAGCTCCTTGAAGGCACAGGCTACACTCAGAGCCAATACAACATGCCTTTTTTTTTCTTTTTTTGAGAAATTTACAGTGCTCAGTCAATTATTCAAAACAACCAGTAATGGTGATCAGGGACGATGTTAGAGAACCCCACTATTGTTTTCCTCACCCCCAAACTCATAAAACAGTCTTGCGGGGTCAGGAACTGGTGTAGCAGCCTGAGATTCACCAGAGAGGAATGCAGTGCTCTCCCGACGTCTTGGGTTTGGAAGGCTCCCTAGTCTGCTCCCAGGGTAAAAAGCAGGGCAGGACTTTCAAACTCTGAAGCTCATGTGTGCAAAAACCAAGTCACCCCAAGGCATCACAGACCCGTGGGGCACTGAGCATCGTTGGCCCCTCCCAGTCTCCTCACCGCAGCAGGTGAGGAGCGCGTGCACACAGAAGGTGGCCCACACGGCTGACCTCCCTGCTCGGCCCCGGGGCCCCCCAGCGCAGAGAGAAGCTCCAGTCTGGTGATCAGCGGTGCCCCCAGGTGGACCCGGGCCGTCTGAAGCCCTTTGTGATGCACGGCTGACCCTAGATCTGAGGCCCTCAGTGATCTGCGGTCCCACATGACCTCACCTACTTCCCAACTTCGCTTCAATCAAAACGCCCACTGACTGAAGGTGATTGTTCTCTGCTGGGAAGAAAGAAACTTCATGATTCGCCGTTGCAGTGACACCGCGGGGCAGGAAAGCAGGTATTAGCAGTTTGTATCCTACTTTCCAAGAGAGTAGTGGCCCATGACCTTGATACAAGTCATGAAAAAAGCAAATTTCTACTGTTCCCTAAACTAACTTCCAGAAAAATCAAAGCTCAAGGACCTTCATTTATTTTTTCGCTATCCGGAAGCTTTCATGACCTCATTTAGCAAACATCGTTAAAATGAGAGCACCACCAGCCCCGAGTTATGGAAGCACCGTGAGTGGACCATTGTGAGAACGAGAGGAAGGATGTCAGGAGTTAGAGACGATCCTGAGCAAGTACGACTCCGATCACGTGGTTGTTTTCCAGGAACCACGGAAGACGGTGCCGAACCAGGCATTAGAGGAGCAGCGTCCTGCCAGCGAGGCGACACCGGGAGCGAGAGGGGCAGCCCAGCGCTTCTGCGGATTCTGGGTGTGTGCACTTAGAGACGCCCGCTGTGCGTCATGTATACAAATGGACACTATATTGTAACTACACCTGGAAATAGATGCAAGAACGGACGTGTGTCTGTCTGCAGAGGCTCGGAGGCAGGACCGGGACGTGTGTCTGTCTGCAGAGGCTCGGAGGCAGGACCGGACAGCTCGCAGTAGAGGAGGCCGGCTGGAAAGTTAAAATACACGCGCACCCAGCTCTGCATCCTCCCGTAGCACTTACCAACCGCCCCAGACCAAGAAACTCCTCTGCACAGTAGTTTCCTCTAACATAAGGGACAGATAAGAAGAGTAAGAACCCCATAGCCTGTCCCGAGCACTGAGGGGGGCACTGAGTGGCACTCTGACACCAGCCAGCTTATAGCGACAGTTAACGAATACTTAGCTGGACGTCATCGCGTGCACTTTACGTTGTTTTCCTGTAAGCCATCTCCTCCAATTTAACCCTTTATCCTTATTCTACAGAAAAAGGACTGACGCGATGTCCCCAAAGGCATACAAATGGTTATTGGCAGTGCTAGCATGAAACCTAATGGTATTTGTTAGTTGTTTTAAAGAAATTCATTTGAACGGGTCAAAGGACACAGATTTATCAAGTTGGAACTATTTCAGCGGATTCCTCCTTCTGGATGCACAATACGCTTTTCTTTTAAAATAGTCGCCATTCAGAACACAATTCACGACATTTTTTTGGGAAACAGATATTGATTTTATTTTAAGAAAAGTCTTTAGCATGGAAATTGGATGCAGAGTGTGATTTTCTCTTTGGGCTCTAGTTCAGAGGAAATTGGATTTCCTAGAGCGCCAGCTGCAAGGACGCCACAGGTGCTCCCGGCTCAGCAATCACAGTGGCTAATTGGGACACACTAGGACAAAAAAAAAAATTGCCCTAAATCTAAATCTTATTCTATGGCACTTCTCTTTTTCCCCTAAGAGCAAGCCCCAAAGTCCTTCTTCACTGGGGGTGCTAAAGGAAGCTAGCTGTCTGAGCAGGAGATATGGCCCGTGGAGGACAGGGGTGCGATCCCAGGTAAGGAGAACAGTCGCTGCCTAGCAAGGGTGGTTGGTACCGGGCCCTTCGCCACAGTAGCTCCGACTTTGAGTTGTAATCTTAAGAGTAGGATCAGCAAAAGAACAATTCTGAGAATCCACAGTTCAAACGATGGCACAGGGGCAGCTAAACTAGAATCTGGACAGTCGAGTCCAGTAATGTTGGTGCTGGAGGTAGAAAGCGGTGGGTGCACGAGAGACCGTGGTGACCAGTTTCTAGGGCTGAGAGCAGGGAGATAGCTCCTTAGCACGGACAACTCTATACCCTCCATCTGAAGGGGAAAGGAGAGATATCACATAACGTCCTCTCTGCTGCAGACCATAGAAACTGTAGAGCAGGCAGACGTGTTCTACGAACACTAAACCCAAGTCATCAGGAACGAAGCCCTTTGTCCGAACATGTTGCCGGACACGCCAAGTCACGGGTGTCTGCACCCTGACCCCATCTCTGAGTCTTATATTTTCCCTTAGGAGTAAACTCACTCCTCTATTTTTCCATTTGTTGGGCTACCCTTTGAAGACCCAGGTCTGGGCTCACCTCCTCTACGAAGACACCCTTGACCTCCCGAATCAGAGTTACAGCCTGTCCGGCATCTCAGAAATCATCTCACCTGGACCTCTGTTGACTGCATGGGAAGTGACGGAGCCCTCACGGGGGCCGGGCACGTGCTTAGCTCTGGAGTAGAGAAGCAAACAAGGCACACGTCTGGTCTCATAGACTTCACCACGCCTTGTGTCTGGTCAGTTTCTGAACTCTTTGAGGACAAGGGCCATGTTTAGTTCATTTTTGTACCTCCAGAGATTACAGGAATTCCCAGCGCAAATTAAATACTTGACAGAGTTAAAAATGAGCAACTGATGAAAACCTGATTGACAAACTTTTTTCCTTGGTGCCCATGACAGGAAAGGATAGCTGTAAACACAGCCTTTTCTTTGAGTAATTTCTTTATCACATCCTTTTCTAATGCTAACTTCTCAGTATTTTCATTCAGCTTGGAAAGAGGCTTGGATTAAATGCTGAAATATAAAGGCTATACGGAATTAGTGATTTGGGTTAAATCTGAATTTCTTACCCAAATTCCTTTCTATCCCCTTGGAAACCAGGTACCATCTTGGCCACTTAATCACGCCATCCTCGGGTGGTCACCCACCGTCTCTAATCTTCCCTTTACTGGCCTTTAGAGTGGGAAGAATCATCACTTTGACTGTGGAGTTTGGGAGGAATTGAGGGTCTTCCCGGTGCTGGTGCTCAGCTGGGGCTCAAACCTTGAGAGATGTCATCATATCAACACGGACGCAGAGGGCGAAAGTGACGCCAAGCCGTCCAGCATCTCCCCGTCATTAACAGTGACTGTGGTCGGGGACAATGTGCACAACAGCCAAGTTTCTGGGTCATTTATGGTCTTATTATGGACGAGAACTCCTGAATGCCAAGAAAGCTCACCTTTAAGGGCCGAGTGTGGAACATTCCACGAGACGGGGAGCTTTCTACTATGAAATGACTGCTAAGGAAGAAAAGCCTTGGAAATGTCAGGTTTTGATAAACTAAACAGAACTGTGTCTTCTTCCTCAGGGAGAATGTTAGAAACCTTTGTACTGAACATCCTGATATAATTGCACATTGTTCCCCTGACCAACCTCCAAAAAAATTAATAATAAAATCTGACTTTTTTTTCAAACTTGAAAAAAAGAATTTTTTAAGGCAATGGTATGTGCCTAAATGGGATATGGAAATTCACTTCTATAAAGCATGAAGACCCCCTATTTCTGTCTGATTAAGAAACTTAGCCATGCGATCTGCAGATTCAATGCAATCCCTCTCAAAATCCCAATATCGTTTTTTGCAGAAATAGCAGGGTCCATCCTAAAATCCATATGGAATCTGAAGGAACTCTCAAATAGCCAAAAAATCTTGAAAAAGAAGAGCAAATCCAAGGTTTCATACTTTGTGATTTCAAAGCTTACTACGAAACAAGTCACCAAATCAGACGCTGGCAAAAAGACAGACACACAGAAACAGAATAGAGTAGAAAGCCCAGAAATAACTCCTCTCATATTCGGCCAAATGACTTGACAAGGGAGCCAAGACTACTCTATGGGGAGAGGACAGTCTTTTCAACAAATGGTCCTGGAACGACTGGTTATCCACATGTGGAAAGGGTGACATTGACCTTTAACTTACAGCACATACAAAAATTAACTCTAAAAGGAATACAGGCCTCAACAGAAGAGCTAAAACCACAAAAATCTTTAGAAGAATCCACAGAGCAGAACCTTTATGACGCTGGATTGGGCACTTATTTCTTAGCAATGGCCCAAGAGCACAGGGGACAGATGTGACATGGAAATGACCCCTGGGCACATGATCAGGTGCTTAGGATCCCTAATCATCAGGGAAATGCAAATGAAAACCACAGTGAAGTACCACTTCACACCCATCACGGTAGCTACTATTAAAGAAAAAAAACCCCTAGAAAACAGAAAATAACAGGTGCTAATGAGGATGTAGGGAAATGGGGCTCTTGTGCACTGTGGATGAGAATGTAAAATAGTGTAGCCAGTGTGGAAACCAGTAGGATGGTTTTTTGGAAAATTAAAAATAGCACCACCAGGTGACCCAGCAACCCCACTTCTGGCTATCCATCCAGGAGAACTGGGAGTGGGGACTCAGATCCTTGCACACCCACGTTCCAAGCAGCATTATTCACAACGGCCAAAAGATGGAAGCAACCTGCATACCCATCTGTAGATGAACAGATGACAACTCGTGGTCTCCCCAGACCATGGACTATTACTCAGCCGGAAAAAGAAGGCTCTGACACTGCTACAGCGTGGATGGACCTCAAGGACGTTGTGCTCCATGGAATCAGCCAGACACAAAAGGACAAGGACTGAACAATTCCACTGCAATGCAGGGCCTGCCATGGTCAGATTCTCAGGGATGTGAAGTACCGGTGGGCAGCAGGGGCAGGGGAGGGGCTGGGGAGCGACGCTCCATGGACACAGAGTTCCAGTTTGGGAGACGAGAGCGTTCTGGGGACGGTTGTGCTAACGGCTGTGCGGCTGCCGAAAAGGTATTTAAAGCCACTGGACTGTACACTTCAAAATGGGTGAAATGGTAACTTTCACGTTATTTGTACGTTTGTTACAGGTTATTTGTATTTTATCACACTTTCAAAAAATGTTTGAAAAGTAAACTTAGCCATAACCTAAAGCATTTCAAAAAGCAAGGCTTGCAAAGTCCACAGCGGCGCCCAGGGAGTTTCATCAACGGGGAGCAATGGAAACCTACAAAAGCCGTGGGCAACGCAAGTTACGACCTAATTAGAGATGTGTTTAATTCCTTTAAACATAAACTGTCAACAAACAGAACTAATAGTGGAAATGTGGATCTGATTTTAAGGAATCTCACACCAAGGAGTTTCTGCACAACAGCCAAAAGGTGAACAGACCTATTAATGCGGCTACGAAATTATTCTGCGGACGATGCCGTAGCTGAATGGTACGAGACTGCTAGCGTCTATGTTCAGTAATGGATTGTAAGGTCTGCCTTTATATTGAGCTTGTTTATTAAAATTAAGGGCCATTGTGGTCTTCATTAAAAAACACCCTGCATTTACAGGCCTATCTTTGTGCTTTTTCAAAGTGAGATTTTTCAAGGTAAATACATAAAACATTTGGCTGCATGTAAAGCATAAGTATGACATAGAACTGTTACCTTTATGTGGCTCCTTGGACAGCCATATGTCTGTGGGTCCGACCAGAACCTTTCTTGACCAGATGTTGTTGATAATTTCAGAGACACGAACAGTTGACTGGGCTCGATAACTACATTTTTTTCCCCTTGCAGATGTCGTCACTCTAGGGAAGAATAAAAGGCAGAAAGATAAGGTTGACATACATAACGAAAGAAAAATTCTAATAAAAAGGGATCGCGTTCTCAAGGAGGCTTGCTCACTTTCCATGCACTTGAAGCAAGGCGCTGAGACCAGGCCAAATGCGCAGGCGCGGGGCACGCCACAGGCAGGGTCAGCGGACGGAACCACCTGCTGCCCCAACCGGCTAATTCTTGATAAAGGATTCACAACAGAAAAGTCCCTTAGAAAATCACGTTACAGTGTGTGATGTGAAAATGACACAAAACCGTAAGCAAACTTTTATAAAATGAAGCATGAGAGTCCTTTAGGGATTGTTCCTGTGAAGTATGGAGACCGGCTGGATGGCTCAGGGACCAGTGACAGAAGCGTGTGAGCTGGGTCTGAACAGGCACACAGCTCGTGCCACCAGGACACTGCCATGTGCGCGCGCTTAGGTTTGCCCTTCTGCCGAAGACCCACGTACGCCACAGTCCTTCCGTAGGAAAGATCTTACGAGAGCATGTTATGTGCTAATTAAAAAATGCAATCTTAAGTAATAACTTAAATTTTGTATTTGCTCTAACTATAAAGCTACATCCAGATGGGGCGTTTCTAATGGGCTTTATGCTTAGTCTGTGGTCCGTGTTTACAGTCACTCCGAGTAGTGAAGATGCTGCTTGCTGAACTGGCTGAGAATGGTTTTGATGGCGTTCAGGTGAGTGCTTTTATGAAAATGCATGTTTTTTTTCTCACCAAATGAAGAACGTCAAATAGATAATTTAGATAAATCTCATTAATGAATCAACATAAACAAAACAATTAGGGGGTTGAAAAATGGGTGAATGCGATAGGACGTTAACGACCACAGTCAGTCCATGCAATGTATTGCCAGCACTTTGTTTAAAAATCACATTTTGTAAAATATCTTTAAGTTCATTTTTATGTCTTGCTCTTCTGGGGATCCCAGAAATTCACCTGGATCACTTCAGGCAACTCCTGTTCTACTGTCATTCTGGGGACCCCTCAGGTTCACGGAAGGTCACAGGGATAGAGACCTGGAGAGCCCCGTGTCTAGAGAAGTCTGAGGGCACATTCGTCCACAAAGGGTTGGGAAAAGGACAGGTTTTGCCTTAGAATGACAGGCATCCGCAGAATAGTTTTGTGGACAAAATGACAGGTTTTATCCTGCGTGCACTGCATTCTCCACGACACGTTCACGAATCAGGGCATGAAATTCAATTCTGACTTCTCCCATGGAACCTGGAGGCAGCCTGTGGGTGTCACCCCTCCATCCTCCCATCCCCGCTGGACAGGGCGGCAGGGTCCTTGCCTGGTCCCCTGGGCGCACTCGGCGCCAGACACCCACCCGGTCCAGAAGAAGGGGAGGCCCCAGGGGTTTGTGATTTCAGCTGAGTCCTGACCAGACGTGGATTAAAAAGTCGCTGGTGAATGGATTATCGGCTAAACTCCCTTCAAGGGCATTTGAAGCTTCTTACGGAACGAATATAAATATTCCAATTTCAGACAACTGGTATGTAAAACAGGACTTTCTTCTTAAAAGGAGAATTTAGAAAATAGAACGGAGTGAGTTGAAGTGACCCTTCTCTGAGCAGCAGAGAGTGCACTATGTAAGAGCTTCCAGAAGGTTCCAGTAACGAGGGACCTCCCCAGTGACATGATCCTATAGGGCGTCACCTTCTCCCAGTTATTCAGGGGCAGGAGGAAGGATCATGGTCCCGCCGTTCCTGCGGCTCCGTTTCCTGTCACAGGCGCTGCTTCTCTCCCAGGATGAGCCCTTAGGTCGAGTGTTTAGGGGACGGCTTAGCTGCAACATGCACGCGACACAGCCCGGTGGGGCTCTGCGGACACCGGCCACTCTACCCCCAGCCAGAGCCGCTGTGGCCGTCTCCCCTCACCCGCTGCCACTGGCGCGAGAACCCAGGGGGCTTTCAGGAAGGCATTTGTCAGTACGTGAAATTACACATTTTTCTTTGGTTCAAAGTGGTCTGCGCTGGAAGAAACAACGTAGAGATCGCGGGAAACCTGGATCCGCGTCCCGCAAGGAGCGCGTCCCGCAAGACCGACCGCGAGCGGGGTGTTGGGCCTGACTCGCTGCACGGATCTCGGTCAGAACGCCCAGGGGTGCCCGTCCTCACCAGTGCGGGCGCGCCTGTCCCCCACGGCGGCCGAGACACGGCGGCCGTCCCCCAAGGGTCCCCGGGCCTCCCTTCGGAACGACACCCACTGCCCCCTGCAACCGTCGTCTGTCCTCTGTCCCGTCTTTCCGTCAAGCCACCAAGGTCCGGAACCTTTCGGGACTGGCCTTTCCCACGGGGCCCCGTTCTCGGGAACCCCGTCCAGGCTGTTCGGGGGCCAGCGGCGCCCGCGGTGTGCACGGCCGGCGCCGGCTCTTCGCCTGCCGGAGCCGGCGGGGTCGCGGCCTCGGGCTGCGGTAAAGGACTGCGCGCGCGGAGTCCCGCTTCGCTCGGACGACCGCTCGGGGGACGCCGCGGGTCCTGCAGGGACCGCACGCTCCGTTTTCGGCCCGAGCGGACCTGCCCACGTTCCCTGATCGCCGGCCGCTCTCGGGCCGCACAGTCGGGAGTGAGGACCGGCCTCTGCCCCGCACCGGGTCGCGGCCATCGCGCCCCCGCGCTCCCGGGGCCCCGGCCGGCACCGCCCTGGGGCTGCCGCCCTCCTGCCGCCCGCGTCTCGGCGAAACGCCCGACGCCCGCCCCCGCCTCTCGCGCGGCGTCTCGGGGGTTGTTCTCACGTCGGGCTGGAGGCCCCGGGCTCCTCTCGACGCTCGTCCTCTGTGGAACGTGCGGGCTCCGGTCGCGCTCCCCAGCCTCCCGCCGGCCACCGCGTCGTCCTCACAGCACGGCTGGAGAGCGGGAGCGTCCGTCCGACGAAGGCCGGCGGGGCCCGCGTCCGCTTCGCACACTACCGCCCGCGGCGGGCGCGTCCGGGGCGCCGCCCTCCCGTCAGCTCCACGTCCCGGAAGCGCGGCGCCGACGCACACGGGCCGGGCGCAGACGCAGACGGGCCGGGCGCACGCACACGCGCCGGGCGCAGACGCAGACGCGCCGGGCGCACGCACACGGGCCGGGCGCAGACGCACACGCGCCGGGCGCACGCACAGGGCCGGGCGCAGACGCAGACGCAGACGCGCCGGGCGCACGCACACGCGCCGGGCGCAGACGCAGACGGGCCGGGCGCACGCACACGGGCCGGGCGCAGACGACGGCGCGACCGAGGCCGGCGTCACCCGCGGCCCCGGGAAGTCCTAGTCATGAACCACACCCGGCGCCGGGTCGCCGCGGGAGGTCGCCGCTCCCGGGCGGTCGGTCGCGGTCGTCCCGCGGCTGCAGGGCTCACGGGGCCGCGGAAGGCACGTGGTCACCGCGGCCCAGGCGGGCGCCCCCGCGGGAAGCGGGTCCGCGGCGCCGGCAGCGTCCGCGCGGCCGCAGGCGGAGGGAAGGGGCCGGCGGCGAGCGAGCTGCGGACCCACAAACCGCGAAGTGACCGTCCGCGAGGGGACGCGACCGGACGGCCAAGCAGGCCGGGTCACGCGCTCCGGCCGCACGCGCAGCCGCGCGGGCCGAGTCCGAGGCGGCGGGACCCACCGCATCTCCGCGGGCCGCCGTTCTGCTCCGACGGTTCTCCCACGCGTCCGCGTCGGCGCGGCCCCGGCCGGAAACTAGGGGCAGAGAAGCCGCTCCTCGCGGCGGCCCCGCACGCGCCGGGCACGCAACGGCCTCTGGCGCGGTCTTCGTCGCCCCCGGCGGAGCTCTCGCGAGAGCCGCCGCGCCGGGCCGGACGCGTGCGCGTGTGACGGGCTCGAGCCTGGTGGGGCCGGCGCGACCTGCCGGCACCCGTGCGGCCCGCGCTCCCCGCGGACGTGCCCGGGCCGGGTGGAGGCCGCGTCGAGGCCGCGTCTCCGAAGAGCCTCCGCCCCGGACGCCGAACAACCTGCCCTCGCGGCGGCCCGCCCGTCCGCGCCGTCGTCCTGAGGAAGGAAGCAGGCCCCGAGGTGAGGAGCGACCGGCGCCCGCCGCACACGCGGTGAGCCGCGCGGGGGCCGCTGCCCGGGCAGTTCGGAGGCTGCGGCCCGGCCCCGACTGGGAGCCTCCCGGCCCCCGCGCGGCTTAGTGCGGGCGGCACTGCGGACGCCCCCCTCGCCCCCCCCCTCGCCCGCCCCCCGCGCCCCCGAAGGGCCGGGACCCCGTCGCTCGGCCGCGCCCCGGCGGCCGGCGCAGGAGGCGGGTGCGGAGCGGGTGTCGCCGCGGGGAAGCCGACGCGCCCAGCAGCCGAGCGCTCGCGGCCGCGGGGCCCGCACGCCAGGCGCGGGGGGGCGGGGAGCGAGCGGCCTCCGGAGCGACCCCCGGTCTGGGCTGGGCGGGCCGCGTCCGCGTTCCACGGCGTCTGCGGCGAGGAAGACTCAGCTCGAGCCCCGGCCCAGCCGCGCCCGCGCTGCGGAGTCGCCCTGCCGTTCCGGGGCTCCTTGTTGCCGTCCACGCCGCGGGGACCGCCTGTGACGAGGGTGCGCCCTGCCGTGCACTTCGAATCACTGACGTCGTAAACAAAAAGCATGAATTGTCCCCCGGTTCAGGACTGATTACGTCATGGTTGGTTTTCAGATGATTGTAACAGCATGTTATGTATTTACGTGTCGTATGTTATTAGCATGGCGTGTACTATATCGTAACAGCGGTTTATACTTACACGTACGTACGTGTGCACAATTACGCCGTTATTACACAATTATTATAATACGATAAACGAAGAGACGACTTGAAATCCAAGAATGTATCTTCTCATGAAAAAACAGACATAAATAACCTTCTATATGAAAATTTTGTGTTTTGGGTTAAAGAAGACCAGGCCTGTTTATTTTCCCTCCCTCCTGTTCTGTTTTGCTCTTTTACAACTTTTGTTTCTGGACGACGAGGAATGAGAGCCAGTCCCAGGCTGACACGGGAAAGTGCCCCCACCATGTGGCCTATTATATCCCGGATTGTTTTTATTCTCCTGACGTTAAAAAGCTACTTTGTATATAATTTGCACGTTATATTGTTTTTCGTTCTGACATTTAAAAGGTCATGAATAACGACCCGCGATACAGGGAATGTGACGACATGAAGGTCACGTCCGGAGCCGGCACAGACGGTTTGGAGGCAACTGTGCCCCTTGCAAATTTGTGTTTTTCTATCAGTGTTCCTGCTTTCGCTCATGGCTCACACGGCACGTGGCTCTGCGTCAGAGAACACTCGGCACCGCACACCGGCCACGCGAGGCTCTGGCTGCGGGAAGAAGCGCTGGAGTGACAGCCTCCGGCGTGTGCGTGACCTCGGGGGCCTGTAGTGATCTCTAGGAACACCCGCGAACTAGAATCCCACTTGGAGCCCATCAGAGTGGTTCTGTTGGTGAAAAAAAAGTCTTTATTTTTCTGGTTTTAAACACAGGCATGGAAACAGCTGTGTTTAGCGCCTTTGTTAGTATGGCCCCGTGCTACAACCTTGAAAACCCAGGGACACTGGTAGACCACAGGAACGGGCCGTGGTCTAGGAATGTGCATTTGTCAGTGATGACTGCCCGCTGGGAGGGCAGTGGCCGCGGGAGAGGGGATGCTGACGACCTCCGTGCGCTCTGCTCCAGGTGGAAGGCTGCCGCCGCGCAGCCATGTCCATGCAGCCTCCCTGCTCAGCCAACGGGGCCAGGCCTGTGGGATCCTGGAAGCACTTGGTATGGGTTCCAGAGCCCAAGAGTGCCCCCAGCCGGCTCCAGACGGCGTGTGGCCTGGCACCTGCAATGGTCAGTCCTCACGCTGAACAACGGGAGGCATCGAGTTTTTAGAAGTTTGTTAAACGCCGGGTGGTGGGTACGAAGGAGGACACGGATCCCACGGAGCACTGGGTGTTACATGCAAACAACGAATCGTGGAACACAACACCAAAAACTAATGACGCACCATACCGTGACTAACAGAACACAACAGAAAACCCTTGATAAATGTCCGCATCGAAGTCAACCATACTGTGCAGCATAGAGGTCAGACGCCGTACGTGGCTTGCTATGAAAATGGGGCATCCCAATAGCACCCCTTCCTATTCCCAGCTCCACGGAGGGAAAAATTCTCAATTCTTGCAAACTCCCCCTCTGGTATCTGCCTCTAGAGTCCTAAACAAACGAGTGTCTGTCCTTGCGCACAGCTTCTCATGATAAGCTGTTGACTTCCCACCACGGAGAACAGGACGATGCCAGGAGGCCCCTGGCCACCACACCTCGCCTTCTTTCTGCCCCCAGTGTAGTTACATCATCAGGCATTGCATGAGATCATCACTCATTGTGATCACGACGGGGGACACACTGCTGATCGACGAGCCGTGGGCTACGCTATGACCCTCAGCTATTGGTAACTGTGTGCGCATGCTCACGGCCTGGGTGCTCCCTGCGGCTTGTGACCAGACCCACCCAGCTAAGTGGGCTCCCCTGGTGACTTGGGCACACACTGGCTGTCACTCTGCACGACTCCCAGGAGAGCACACCACCACCGGCCAGGCCCCTTGTGGGTCCCCCGAGGAGCTCGGGATGCCCCCGTCCACCACCCCAGCCCGCCGCCCCTCCCTGGTAACCCGTTTCCTGTGTCTTTCTCTTTGTTGGATGAAGACGTCATCCCATATCTTCCTGGAGAAGATTCTTACCATTTCTATAACATTTGTCTGAGAAATGTAACATCCAATGGTTATTACTGCACTGTCTCCTGCCTCCAAGACGCCTCGTCAGAGTCCTGCCCCAGACGCTCATACACAAATTATCACCAGGCTGTCTTTATCCTCGGCAGGGGCAGGCACGCGGGTCCATTTTCCTCCATCATGTTGGGTGCTCCAGAGGCCTTCTGGGACGTTCTCTCCGTTTCCTTCTGCATGGGCTCCTTCTGTTTCCTTCTGCATGGGCTCCTTATCCCCCTTTTCTCTGCTCTCTTTTTGCGGAACTTGTGCTGGTCCACTGGCCACCCTCTCTCTCCCCTTCCCATCCTTCATTGCTTCGCCTCTCCTCCCAGCCAGGGTCCTGGGGTTCCCTTCTCTGCCTTCTGGTGAGCTTTAATACTTACATTTCAACACTCGTACATTTTCACAGTGATCTCTTCATAGTTTGAACCATCTTCTTTAAAAAACGTATTCTGTTCTTGTTTTGTAAATGTGCTAGTTCTTCCTTGTTTACGGGGACGTGCCTGTGGCCCCCCCTTTTTTCTTATGTAGTTTCTATCTCCTACGACTGGCTTTTACCCTTTCCCCTTTGTGCTTGTTGGCTTGTTCTGGTGCCTTTCCTGTGAGAGGATTTGCTCAGACACCTGGAGGTCCTTGGCCATTGCCCAGACTTTGGGCCTCGTGAGAAAGCGTCTTGGAAGCCCTTTTCACCCCTGTGGGCTTCCATGGGGGGTGAAGCAGGCTCTGTGCCCCCCTGGAAAAGCAAGTGGGAGATGGGCTCTGGGAGCAGACAGCCGCCTGTCGGATCCCACCTCTCCCACGTCGAGCCTTGCATCCCCGGCCACTTACCGAGTCTCCTCTCCCTCTTGGTGACCTCACGGGTGAAGCGGGGACCACTGAGGAGCTTATGAACTTTCAAAAAAATTATAATGTCTTTAGGATTGTGCCTGTTATACAGTAAGTGCTGTGGGAGCGTTTTTAGAGTACGTCAGTGGGTACGCAGCCACAGGAAGACTGTTGTGTCTCTCCTGAAGAGAATCTGCTGGAAGGTCGGTCGCTCGGTTCCTTCTGACTCCACACTCAGCGCAGCTCCCCACGCTCCTCTCAACCCTGAAGAGCCCCTCTTTACCCTCATGGAGTAAACACTGGGTTTTTGACTGAAAGGGGAAGATGTCTGAGTGTTCAACCAGCTCTCCACACGTTGGTGCAGTGGCACCTCACCTGCATGGGGCCGATTCTACCAACTCTAGACGCCAAGGCCTCCGAGAAGGTTCTCCATGCTCCATGGTCAGCTCTCGGCTGGGTTAGCTTCTCCTTGCTTTGGATCTGGACAGTCAGTTACTCTCTGTCTCTGCGTTCCAGCTTTCAGAACAGTGTTTCCATCGTCCACTCTTGTTCTTTATTTTTAAAGATAAACATGACTCCCTGTCACTGGAGTGGGGTTTTGGGGGCAGCAGAAGCAAATGGTCTTAAATATTCTCTCTTTAACTGAATACTCATCGCTTTAACATCTACTAATCTTTTTTAAACAAGAACTCCATCCAGAGAGGGGGAGACACCACCCAGGGAGGTTTTCATTATTGTCTCCAAAAAAGAATCATCCTAAACCCCATCTTTGCCTTGACTTAACTCTAAATAAGATTTATGTATTAAATACTAGCTTTTGTGCCTGAAAATAATTAGCAAAATGACTTTTCTTATTGTTATCTCGAGCGTCTGTCTCCTGGATGATCATCCCTCAGGAGTTCCACCCGTTGCTTTTTTAAATCGTATACTAGCTTTTCCTTTTCTGTCTGTCTTCCTGGGAAGTTCAGTCCAACATCCCATTTTCCAGACCAGACCCTGCATGTCTGGGCTTATCACACTCTTGTTCTCCCGTAACGCCCCCGTGGGGTTGTTATTCATCTAAAATGCAGAGACTGTGGGTATCCTCAAGGATTAGACCGTGGCTTACTCATAGTTGTGTCCTTAAAACTTAGTGCAACAAGGGACAGTTTGGCAAAAATTAAGCAGTTGCAGAATGAACATCTGGGAAATAAAACCAAAACCCTGACGTCACTCCCCTCAGGCCCATCCTTCTTTCTCAGCTTCCCTTCCTGTCATACCTCAGAAGTTGTGCTGAGACACACAGGCCCTTCCCGGGTTCCTGAGCCCAGAGGCCCCACCACGATCCCTCTCCCACCATCTGCACTGTTTTAGGACACACTTGGAAAGAGCTGCGATGGGTTGGAGTCAGAGACAGCTGTGGCCTGGCCCGTTCTGAACTCTGAAGTTGGGGTAGGTCTGCTGCCTGCACTTGGCCGCCACATGGGGTGTCCCCCCCCCCCAGCCCTGCTGGGAAAGCACACCTCGCGTGAAGAAGGACAGACGCCAGGCCGTTGGTTATGGGAGCCCGTCTGGGGGTCTGAGGCCAGACCAGGACACTCTCCATCAGCGCCAGGGGTCTGGGTGCAACAGTGCCCTTCCGCCGTGTCCTCACCACCTGAGGCCTCGGTGAGGCTTAATGAGTGCACATGACACACCCTTAGCACAGCGCCTGGCCTGAGTAGGTGCTCCTTGTGGACCCGTGTGACTTCTGATAGGGATGTGGGAAAGAGGGATGGCAAGGTCTTGCAGAGTAACTTATTAGAATTTTAATCTAGAAATTTGAATTTGAGTTTATGAGGAAGAGAAAGCATTTCAGTTTTTAGCAAAACTGCCAGAAAATGGGTCTTCTTCCCAGGAGACTTGCTCACACGAACTCAGTAGACCACACCCTGCTCATTTGTAAATTGAGGTTTCGACAGGTCCTGACGTGCTTCCCCAAGAAAGGTTTAGGGTTCCTGGGGAGTTGCCTTGGAAGGGCTCAGGACAGACAGGACACCACAGGGGCCACGTGGGGGTGCTCTGTCCTCTCCCCTAACCCGTCTCACCCAGAGGTCCCTGCTCCATCCGCTCCAAATGCTGGGACTCTGCCTCCCATTCGAGCTGGAGGCAGATGCTGGCTTGGCCGTCCTTCCAGAAAGAGAACTACCCACGGGAGCCAAGTGCAGAGGCAGGAGGGAGGGAGCTCCCTGCGGGCCCCTCGCTGACACCCTGCACCGGAAACCCCATTCTTGGCCGCTTCACTCTCTGGAAACACAATGTAGGGATGGCTCTCTTTCTATTTTCACTGATTCGCAAAATCTGTGTGGTTTGCTCAGCCGCCTTCTGCACGCTGGTTTACACGCAGCTTAGACTGTGGGACACACACTCCACAGGTGTGTTTGTCACCCTGGGGTCCCCTTCCCTCCATCGACTGTGGGCCATTCAGTGACAACACATGCCACACTCAGAGCAGAGGGTCCAGTCGGGAGCCGCCGTGCAAACCCGGCCTTCACTCCTGAGTTAGAGCCCGTGAAATACCATCCGCGTTTGAGTAACACACATGCATTGTTACAGAAGAGCCCAGTCGGGGTGTCCAGGAGACAGCAGCTATCACAGGGGAATTTAACTACCACATGGGTGGGTCTTCACCTCTTTTCCACATGATAGCCCATAAAATCCCAAGAAACAGATGTAACCTTGATTTCTGATAACCTTTGAATCTTTCAGGTGAAACTTGACAAAGTTATGGAATATACAGGATATCTCATGGGGCCCGTGTGGACAGAGATGCAGGTATTTCCTTCTTGGTAAAATAAATATATTTCAGAAGAGAAGCTTATGGGAATGTATTTTTTCCCAGATGAACAGTTTTTCTCTATTACTCTTCACTAAAAATATGAGACCATTCTAGATTAAAATATGGGATGTTAGATGTCATAAAATCAAAATTAAGGGAGAAACATGCTTCTAAAATTTTACCCAATGATGGTAATATTCAAATAAAAGACCAACAAAAAATTTTTAACTATGAGGCTCAAAATTCAGGGCTACATACAAGGTCACAAATACATTCAAAATCGAAATGCGTGGCCATATTAACCCTGAAGGGCAAAGCCACCCCCATGTCGCGGGGTGCCCTCTGCCCCCCTTCCTAGTGCAGCCTCCAGACTGAGCTCATCGCCTGCCTTCAACTGTCTTGACACCTAAATGATGCATGCAGGCGGCCACTCGCGACTTCTTCCCCAGTGTGAGTTCGCTGGCCTCCAGAGCCTAGTCTGGTCTCCTGCAGCATTCCCCAAGGGGACAGGAAGGCCCCCAGGCCTGCCAGGGGCCTCCTGCTCTTCTGAGTGGCAGGGGCCTCTCTGCTGGATTCTCCGCCAAAGTGATCATGTGTTTATTTACCTCCTTGGAGCAGGTGAAGCAGGGGGCACTGGGTGCTGTTGTCTTTGAAAGAACTTACAAAAATGCTGCCTCTTTCAAACCTTAATCATTTGTAAGGCCTTTCGAACTCTTTTACACACACACCCACACGATATCTAGAACTCTAGTTGGAATTTATAACCAAAAGAAGATATTTGCACAAATGAACAGCAAGAAAGCTCAAATTCTTATGTTTTGCAGCAATGATTTATCCCTTTGTGAGACACACGTTTCTTCCTCCTTCCCTGCATCATGTCGTTTTTCATACCAGTCCTTCCCTCTCCATCTACTTTCCACTAAAATCACCAGCTTGAATTCTAACTATTTAAGTAAGCCTGCCTCAATGGCCCCTTTCTCCAAAAGCCTTTCTTTCAATTCCCAAAACAGTAACCTGTAGTCCTTAACTACCAAAACACTTCTAAAACTTTTCGGGTGGCACGGACATTATACCTCGTATTAGGGTTAGAGCCATACCCTATTTATCTTGTTAGCTGATTATTTGTGGCCAAAATTAGCAAAGCAAGATAACATAATCATGGTAACAGGAGCAGAGCAGTGCTGTCCAAGGCACAGTCCACAAGCTTCGTAAGTATCAGTCCACAGAAACCTCGCCACCCCAGACGCAAGGACTATTGGAGTCGCTGCCTCATGGGACAGACTGAACTCTGCTACTTACCAGCTTTGTGGTCAGGGACACAATACTTGACCTCCCCTAGACCTCAGTTTCTTCACTGTTATATGTTACATATATAAACTTTCTCTATATTTACTGTGAGTTTAAATGAAATTTGTTACTATTCTTGCCAAAGTGCTGGCCAGAAAGACACCGATTCTGTGGCAATACCCATTCCAAGAGGAGCCCCAAGTAAGAGATGAAGACACGAAGACAATTAGGTGAGGTGTGGAGGGGAAATTCAGAAGTGGCTTGTGTGGGGTGGGGTGGCTTGTCTGAGGGCGGGCATCATACGCGGTCGTTGGAAGATGAAGGGAACAGTCACCATTGGAATGCTGCTCTTGCCCCCGACCCTACTCCCACCACTGCCCTCAAAAGCAATGACAGACACATGACAAGAGTTTAGCAAGGTGTCTGTAGGCACGGTGTCACTTGGGGGAGTATCATTTGGGAAAGAATTTACATCAGTATGAGAGAATACAAAATATATAAGAAGTTTAACAAAATACATGTAATATCTCTGTAGGGAAAAATCATAAAACTTTATTAAGATCTAAACCAATAGGGGGAAAAATCACACCATAATTAGGAAGACTTAATGTTGTGGTGAGGTCAGTTTTCCCACAAATTATTGGATGATGCAATTTCATCCAAAATACCAAAAGGATTTTGTAAGAAACCTGATATCTGTAGGGAACAGTCACGGGCCAAGAATACCTAAGACATTTGCACAGAAGAACATGAGGGAGGGGAAAATTGCTAGCCAGACTTAAGGATTTACTCTGAAGCTGTGGTAATTAATTCTGTGTGCCTGGCAAGGGATAACAAATTAACCTATAAAACAGACCATTGCATGCTGCATGATGGTATTTTAGAACAGAGAAGACAAATGGGGGAAAGAGGCATTCTTGAATATGTGGGGTGGAAAAACGATGATCTCATAACAAAAGACGAAGTTGGATTATTACATCTTAAGTAAACTCAAGATGGACTAAGGGGTTAAATATTAAAAACAAAACTTTAAGACTTTCTCTAGAAAATATAGATGAAGAGATTCTCACAAAAAGCATTGATGATAAAAGAAAAGATGGCTGAACTGGACTGTAGTAAATGAGGAATTTTTCTTATCAAAACACAACTTAAAGAAAATGGGAAGTTGAGCTAAAAACTGGAACATATACTCTTGATCTGCATAAAGAATGTATATAGAAACAGAAATGAGTAAGGAAAGCATATTCTCTTCAATAAAAGATTGGGCAGAAAATATCGATAAGGATTTCACCAGAGGAAACACATCTATCATAAATAGGTAAAGAGATTGTTCACAATTATTCATCAGAGAAATGCAAATTAATATCCATCCATCCATCCATCCACCCATCCATCCATCCACCCATCCAACCATCCATCCATCCATCCATCCATCCATTTATCCATCCATCAATCATCCATCCATCCATCCATCCATCCATCCACCCTCCCACCCACCTCTCTGTCTAACCTTTTATGTCTTTGACCCCAGTCCATATGTGGAGTCACTGTGCTGGTTAAGAGCACTCAGAACTGATTAAGTCCCGTCTTGCGCCTCAATTTGCTCGCAGTCTTACTGAGGAGTAAACACCTGAAGTGATGAAAGGATAGAAGAAATTCCAGGAGAAATCTGCCGTCTTTTTTGGGTGTGACAGCAACCAATTCACTTTACCCTGGAGAGGGAGATAAAGAACTGGGAGCCGGACACACCTGCATACCTGTTGTCTCAAGCATGCTGTGCACATTCTGAACTACCTCTCTCAGACCTGAAGTATGAAGACGGCCACACATCAGCTATAATAATTCATCAAGCTGAAAGTAGGAAATCAATGATCTATTCATTTTAAGAAACAAGAAAGCACCGTGAACAGAATGAGCCCTGGATACATCAGTTTCATCCAGCTGATTATTTGCGTGTCCTTGGTAGAGTCATTTAACACCTATGAGTATCCATGTGTGGTTAATATCTACAATTATACCTTATCTGCATTCCTAATTGCTAACGAATTATTTTGAAGATCAAATGAGACAAAAAATGATGAAAACACTTTAGAAAGTATAAGGTGATACTAATACAATGTAGGAATGATTAATACTAGTAGTGGTGTTAATAATAGTGCCAGTGGGAGACAAGGACAAAAATTTTAAAAAAGTGGTACTTTAGGAAGCAATCTACAGATAAATCCTGATCCTCCAGCGGCTTTCTGATTTATGGCATGAAATAAAAATGTTAATATGTAGTAAAACCTCACAAATCTTGACTAATTGGGGGAAAGCCAATTTGAATTTCTGAAAGGTTTTAAAAGAAAGGTAGCTCTATTACTTTAAAATGCATATAGTAAAGGAGCCACTGGTTAAGACTGCTCTGCGGATCTCCATTAATAATTCGATTAGGATAATGTTTAATCATTATCAGTTCAGTCAGTCAAATATCTACCAAATATTTGAGTGCTGTGTTCCAGGCCACGCACTGGGGATAAACAGAGAAAGGAGGTATTGACCTTGTACTCAACAGGTCCACTGTGGAGGGGGTGGTGCTGACAAGTTCATGGGGCATCACTGCAGAGGATGCCAAGTATTGTTACAATGTAAGGAGGCTTAGGATGCTCTGGGCTCACTGAGGAAGGACATATTTCTCAGTTTGGGGAGTGAGGGAAGACTTCCCATAGAAACTGGCATCTGTATTGAGACCTGAGAGGTAAGTCAGAGTAGGTTATAAAAGGCAACAGAAGGAGGTATCTGAACTTTGTCCTGATGAAAGTCAGACCATGAAAGATTTTCAAGTGTGCACCCTAGATAACAGAATTTGCTGTTTGGCTGGAATGTGGAAGACCGTTAGAGGAGGTAGGAGTCTGGAGGATGGAGGTCTAATTACGCGGTGACCTCACTTTGGGCACAGGCAGCAAGGACAGAGATTTACAAAGATCAGGAACTCTGGGGATTCACAGGTTAGAAGGAGAAAAGGATTCTGGCTTTTGTAGAGTTTGATTTTGAGATATATTTGGGGCTTCCGGGAAGGGGGACTTTTAGCAGAAAGATAGATGTAAACAATTGCAAATATAGACTTAACACTGGGTTTCATGTCAAACCATCAGCTGCCGTGTTCCTTGACACAAAAGAAGCTGGTCTTCCTGTGGAAGACAAGCACAACTATCCAAATGACACAGTCTTCGAGATCAGCACGATGCTGGCCCCATGGCAGCCCTTGGTGGCCTCTCCTTCTGTGCGGCTCCTTCCACCCACCCCTTAAAAACGGCTGTTCTCTGAGGTTTCGTTGCCTTTTTAGTGCTTCTTCTCGTCGTCCCTGGGTAGTCTTCTTACTTCTCAGGGGTTTCGCTGCCACTTTTGTGCTGAAAATCCCCAAGGATGTCCTGAGCACTTCATTGATTGTATATCTGTGAATCCAGATGTCTAAAATGACCTATTGGAATGTCTCCCAGGTTCTTCAAATTCACCACGTTCAAGGCTGAGCTAACTTCTGCCCTTTCGCTGTTGCCAGCGAGGGTCCTCGTCCTGGCCTCACTCCTGTGAAGGATGAATCCATGAAGCATTGCAGGGTCCTTCTTTCCACTACTCTCTTGCTCTAAACCAGCCCATGGTCTCTGTCCCACCTCCTGCCTCAGGCCAGGCCCCTCTCTCTCCACTAGATGAGCGAAGGCTGCCTGACTGCTGTCCGCCCTCCGTGTCTCCTCAGCAACTACGGCCGGGCTCCTCCTCTGTAATCTCCTCCTCAGCCCCCACCGGTGACAAAATCAATCAACCAATCACTTACCCCAGACTCCTTGGCCTGTCCTCCAAGCTCCCCACAGAGGATTGCGGCCACTTTTGCAGCCCTTCTCTGTCTCTCTAGTGGTTGTAGCCTGTGTGCAGGCCCGGTGCATGCCAAGCTGCTGCATGTCTTTGTTCCATTGCTGGTGTCCTTCTTCTCCCCAGAATGTGCCTTCTTTCTCTCCTCATCTAACTCATCCCTCAATGCTTAGTCTAAGCCCCTCCATCGAAATGGCCTTCCTTTGACTCCCTCTCCATCCCTAGGGGGCTGAGGGCAGGCCCACTCTGTGCTCCCCGGCTCTGTCCACAACACGTGCCAGACACACTGCTGCCGCTGGAATTACTCTTCTCTCCCACAAGACACTCGATATCCCGACATCACGGTAGCTTCCTATCCTCCAAGCAAGTCACAGGACTGATGAAAGAAGTCATTCAGTGAATGTTTATTAAACTATGTTCTGTGAAAAGCCTTCATTAGCAATGGAAATGGAATAAATAATGTTTTTCGATAATTTCACTTGTTCTGTGGGTGAGTGGAAAACTTTTCTGTGAACCACGATAGAACTCTCCCCTACGTTAATAACCTGGGTAAGTCAAAAACTTTGCCCTTAACCAATTTTAAAAATGCCAACTGTTTCATTTTTAGCTTCACACAAAAGTTAGTCGTTCCTTTGAATTGTGTCTATTTAATCCTTATCAGTAGAAATATCAATAAGACAAATACTGTTCTGAAGTCCCTTACCCAGGACTGACCAGTCACCTGAAGAGTCACAGCTACTGTGAGCTCAAGCTCATGGCAACACACCTCAAATGTGCTCACATCTTCATTAAATAATCATGTCACAGGATGATCAGTAAAGCCCGCATTATAAATACATTAATAGGAAGAGACATCAACCTATAGATGAAAATGTCAGCTAAGACTTGGAGAAACCCATAGGGGCAGACAGCGTATGGTTGGAAGTGAGAGACGTACGGTGTCAGTCTAGGTGGAAGGAACGTATGAAGTGAAGGTGAACAGGTGGGTGTGAGGGAGAAGGACCAGGACGTGGAACAATGAGTCGGAGTCCAGAGGAATAACACAGATTGTTGTGGGGATTGTTGGGGAAAGATATATCCAGTTGGGGAAGAGCACTGAGTCAGTCTGATAACAGTCAAACTGTGGAAGGAGCTGTGATGCCCTTCAGCAGATGAATGGGTAAGATGTGGTGCATTTATACAATGGAATATTCCTCAGCCATCAGAAAGGATGAACACCCACCATCTGCCTCAACATGGATGGAACTGGAGGGGATGATGCTGAGTGAAATACATCAATCAGAGAAAGACAATTATCAGATGGTTTCACTCATGTGTGGAATATAAGGAATAGTGCAGAGGATCATAGGGACAGGGAGGGAAAACTGAATGAGAAGAAATCAGAGAGGGAGACAAGCCATGAGAGACTCTGGACTCCGGGAGACAAACTGAAGGCTACAGAGGGTGGGGGATGAGGTAACCGGGTGATGGGCTTTAAGGAGGGCATGTGATGTGATGAACACTGGCTGTTATATGCAACTAATGAATCATTGAACATTATATCAAAAACTAATGATGTACTATATGTTGACTAATTGAATTTAAATTAAAGAAGAAGTCAGTCTGATAAAGTCTGATCTCGTGCAGAGGCTGTGCAGGGCGTTTGGATGTCTGAGTGCTGGAATGATGTGATAATAAGAACTAATACTTATATATGCCATGGAATATCAGTCAGCCATTAAAAAGAATGAACTAGCCATTGCAATGACGTGGATGGAACTAGAGAGTATTATGCTAAGCAAAATACATCAGTCAGAGAAAGACAAACGCCATATGATTTCATTCACACGTGGAGTTTAAGAAACAAAACAGATGAACATAAGGGAAGAAGGAAAAATAGAATAAGATGGAAATAGAGAGGGGGCAAACCATAAGAGGCATTGAACTATAGGAAACAAACTCAGGGCTGCTGGAGGGGAGGTGGGTGGGGGGATGGGGTAACTGGGGGATGGGCATTAGAAGGACACATGATGTGATGAGCACTGGGGGTTCTAGGCAACTGATGAATCATTAAATTCTACCCCAGTAACTAATAATACATGTTAACTAAGCTGAATGTAAAAAAAGAATAAAAAAAAGAACTAACACTTACCAAGAGTTTGTTCTGTGATAGACACGGTCTTACTCAATCTTTACAAAACCAGTGACGTAGCCATGGCTGCCTCCCCATCCCTACAGGTGCGTGAATGGGGGCACGCTGAGGTTAAAAACACCTCCGTGATCTCAGGAGCGCTAAACAGCCGTACTACGTCTCAAACCACCTAGACCCTGACCCAACACTCTTACCCACTATCCTGTAGAGCGAATACTTTGGGGCAGGACCTATAGCTATGAAAAATATCTACAGAAGAAAACGGAAGAAATAGAGACCAGGAGAGGGAGACCAATTTTAAGATAATAAAATCTTTGACCACTTGGGGCAGAGATGTAAAGAAAGGAAAAAAAATATTTCTAAATAGAAGTTCTATCAGAGGGTTTTGACCTTTTATGGTCTGTCTCCTGAGCATCTTGATGATGCTGTGGTCTCTCTTGGCAGCTGAGGCTATGGCCCTCGTGGGCCACCTTTGGTATGCACGTGCACTTTGGTGAACTTGCCATCACCCAGGGCTGCTACTCTTCTATGTCGGGAATCTCCAGTTGAGGCTCTGGGACTGGGGGGACCAGGTTGTGGAGGAACATGCAGTATGAGGTCACCTGGAATCCCATGTACTAACCTGTGGTTCAAACAAGGAGAACGGCAGGTGGAGGAACGTAGGAACCAAGCTCATTACCTCATTCAGTCACATACTATTGCTTTGCTGTCCCTATTCATTATGTCATTCAGTCGCAAAGGCAGCTAGAACTACACTCTGAATCATATTGTTAAAAATAATGAAAGCCGGAGAACTAAAAAATTATGGCCAAACAATAAAAATTGACCATTTTAGAACTACAGCAATTACCCAAAGCCATGGCATAAACTGAAAATCATCCAATCCAGAGAAAACACTAAATTTCCATTAGATAGTGAATGTCTGGGACACGTTGACTTGAGGCTATTCTCACCACTCCTCCTCCTGGTTCCACGGTGTGACAGCCAGAAGTGGGCACATTGAGTCAGATTTGATGGGGTTTGGAGTTCCATGAAAAGTACCATCTTCAGGGCACAGTCAGCATTTTGTCTGAGTGCAGTTTCCTAGGAAATCTCTATTCTTAGAGCATGGTGGGAAGAAGACTAACTTCAGGGTACTACTGAAAAATAGCCAGTGCTGGCAACACTCAGCTGCCCAAAAGCAGTGACTTCAGATGAGGCAGACAGAAGCCAGACTGGGGGTTGAAAAGGAAATCCTAGAGAAACCCGAAGAACTAACAATACCAGTGAGCTTTGGAAAGCTCTGGCACATCCTGGTGGTCTAAAAGGCTAATTTGCATGTGCAAGGCTGTGTGCATATCCAGGAAAGATGGACAGAAGGAAAGGCACTTGTTGTACAGCTTTGGGGGATCGTGAGACCCTACACAAGCAGAGGAAGGGGTAGCCTGTCTTATAAAAAGCCTGACTTTTGGGGCTCCTGGGTGGCTTAGTCACTTAAGTGTCTGCCTTCAGCTCAGGTCATGATCTCGGGGTCCTGGGATTGAGCCCTGCATTGGGCTCCCTGCTCAGTGGGAAGCCTGCTTCTCCCTCTCCCTCTGCTGCTCTGCCTGCTTGTGCTCTCTCACTCTCTCTATCAAATAAATCAATAAAATCTTAAAAAAAAAAAAAAGCCTGACATTTGAAGGCATGCTTTTTTACACAGATTCCTCTGACAAAGGGTAGAAGATACTCACAAAATGCATTTAGGAAAACCCAAGCCATCTTTGACTGACTGCTATACTGACCAGGCAAGACACCTAGGAAGCCAGATACAAAAATTAAAAAATGAACAAACGAATCCCAAGAATTTAAAAAGAAAAGATACCAAAGAACTCAGTGGTCATACCATGAAGGGCATACAAAGTGGATAGAATTTAACAAAAGGAATGCAAGATAGGTACAGTAAAAACTACCAAAAGTTGTTTCAAGAAATAAAAGATCTAAGTAAATGGAAAGACATCCCATGTTCATGGATTAGACTGACCTACAGATTTAGTGCAGACTTCTATCAAAAGCCCAGCTGTGTTGTTTTTTTTTTTAAGTTGTTTGTGTATTTTCCTGGGAAAATGCAAGGGTACAGAATAAGCAAAACAGTCTGGAAAGAAAGAGCAAAAATGGAAGAGCCAAATTCCCTGACTTTAAAACCTGATTTCAAGCTTTACTACAAAGCTGTGATCACCAAGACAGCTTGGTACTGGCATAAAAACAGACACATAGACCAGTGGAACAGAGTAGAGAGCCCAGATATGGACCCTCAACTCTATGGTCAGATAATCTTTGACAAAACAGGAAAAAATATCCAGTGGAAAAAAGACAGTCTCTTCAATAAATGGTGCTGGGAAAACTGGACAGCTATATGTAGAAGAATGAAACTCGACCATTCTCTTACACTGTACACAAAGGTAAACTCGAAATGGATAAAAGACCTCAAGGTGAGACAGGGATCCATCAGAATCCTCGAGGAGAACATAGGCAGTAACCTCTTTGATATCAGCCACAGCAACTTCTTTCAAGATATGTCTCCAAAGGTGATGGAAACAAAAGCAAAAATGAACTTTTGGGACTTCATCAAGATCAAAAGCTTCTGCACAGCAAAGGAAACAGTCAACAAAACAAAGAGGCAACCCACGGAATGGGAGAAGATATTTGCAAATGACAGTACAGTCAAAAGGTTGATATCCAGGATCTATAAAGAACTTCTCAAACTCAACACACACAAAACAGACAATCATATTAAAAAATGGGCAGAAGATATGAACAGACACTTCTCCAATGAAGACATACAAATGGCTACCAGACACATGAAAAAATGTTCATCATCACTAGCCATCAGGGAGATTAAAATTAAAACCACATTGAGATACCACCTTACAACAGTTAGAATGGCCAAAATTAGCAACACAGGAAACAACGTGTGTTGGAGAGGGTGTGGATAAAGGGGAACCCTCTTACACTGTTGGTGGGAATGCAAGTTGGTGCAGCCACTTTGGAGAACAGTGTGGAGATTCCTCAAGAAATTAAAAATAGAGCTTCCCTAGGACCCTGCAATTGCACTACTGGGTATTTACCCCAAAGATACAGATGTAGTGAAAAGAAGGGCCATCTGTACCCCAATGTTTATAGCAGCCATGGCCATGGTCGCCAAACTGTGGAAAGAACCAAGATGCCCTTCAACGGATGAATGGATACGGAAGATGTGGTCCATATACATTATGGAGTATGTTGCCTCCATCAGAAAGGATGAATACCCAACTTTTTTATCAATATGGACAGGACTGGAAGAGATTATGCTGAGTGAAATAAGTCAAGCAGAGAGAGTCAAGTATCATGGTTTCACTTATTTGTGGAGCATAACAAATAACATGGAGGACAAGGGTAGATGGAGAGGAGAAGGGAGTTGAGGGAAATTGGAAGGGGAGGTGAACCATGAGAGACTGTGGACTCTGAAAAACCACCTGAGGGTTTTGAAGGGGCGGGAGGTGGGAAGTTGGGGGAACCAGGTGGTGGGTATTAGGGAGGGCATGGATTGCATGGAGCACTGGGTGTGGTGAAAAAACAATGAATACTGTTACGCTGAAGAGAAATAAAAAATTAAAAAAAAAAATCTACCACAAAGGGCTACAGCGGTAACCCAGACAGTGTGGTCCTGGTTTAAGGACAGACACAAAGATCAGTGGAATACAACGGAGAGTCCAGAAATGAACCATCATATTTATGGTTAATTTGTTTCTGACAAGAATGCCAGAACTATTTAATAAGGACAGGACAGTCTTTTCATCAGACAGTCCCGGGACAACTGGGCTTCCACATGCGGAAGAACGAAGCTGGACCATTGCCTCACACCATATTCAAAAGTGAACTCGAAATGGATCATAGACCTACATGTAGGATCTAAAACTACAAAATTTCTAGAAGAACACATATACGTAAATCTCTGTGACCTTGGGTTCATCAATGGTATCTCAAATATAATATCAAAACACAAGCAAAAAAAAAAAAGTCTGTTGAACCTTACTGAAATTAAAAACTTTTGTGTGATGAAGGACACCATTAAGAAAATGAAAAAGCAATACACAGAATTAAAAATATTTGCAAATCATCCACCAGACAAGGACCTGTACCCAGGATATGAAAATAATTACTTGATGCAAAAATAAAAAGACAAACTCATTTAAAAATGAGCAAATTATTTCAATTGACTTTTCTCCAAATAAGATAGACAAATAGCCAATGATGGCATGAGAAGATGCGGACATCACTTGTGGTCAGACAAGCATAAATCAAAACCACACTTAGATAACACTTCACACCCATTAGGATGACTACTATAAAGGGGAAAAGAAGGAAAACAAATGATAGCAAGGATTAGAGAAATCAAATCATCCCACGTGGCAGGCCAGAATTTAAGCTGTGTAGCTTCTTTGGTTAAGACCATGGCTGGTCCTAAAAATGCTAAACACAGGATTAACATAACATAGCAATTTCACTTCTACCCAAGAGAAATGAAAATCCACCCCAAAGTTGTACATATACGTTTACAGAAGTATTATTCATAACAGCCAAACTGCGGGGAAACCATGAATTTCCGTGAACGAAGGCTAAGTGAACTGTGGAATATATGTACAATGGAATAGTCCTCATCCTTGAAAAGGGATGAAGATCTGACACAGGGCAGGCCATGGAAAACTTCAGAAACTGCAAAATGAAAAAGCTGGTCACATACTGATTCCATGTATGGGAACCATTCAAGACTGGCAGAGCCAGCGAGTGGGTTAGTGACTACCACGGTGCGGGAGGAGGATAGGGTAATGACAGCTAACGGACATGGGGCCTCTTTCTGGGGTACTGAACCTTTCTCACATTAGATTATGATGACAGTTGCCCAAATCTGGGGATACACTAAAATCATCAGATTATATACTCTTAATGGGGGAGTTTTACTATATGTAGAATGATTCTCAGTAAAGGCATAAAAAATATGAGTTTCCACTCTAGAGAGAGCAGGGGACACAGTAGGCTCTTTCTCTTGCCAAGGCATCTTCAGGATTTGTCTCTAAAGTTCATTAGTGGTCACTGAAATGCTCCACGAATGGGAAATAGTTACTGACTCCCACTTTCCAGTCTGCCAGCCGCCCCTCTGAGAAATCTCTAAGGCGGCGACCAGACTGCTTCCTTGATGGTGCTGGTTTCACTACCAGTGGACTCGACATAGTGGCTCCGCAGGGCCAAGTGGCTCTTCCATGGTTTTCGTTAAACTCACACACATGGTTCCGTGGTTTCCTGCCGGCTGTTTGTGTGTGCACGGACCCATTCGTTCACCTGGGCCTTCCGTTGCTTACTGACACCTACTGAGCTCTGTATGACTTCAGGTGGAGACATTTCCAGAAAAAAATTCAGGAAATCAAGAATCTAGTCCCAGAGGGTTGGATATGCTTCTCAGACTCTTTCTACCTTAATTTTCTCATCTGTAAAATGGGGGTGATGATCAAAAGGGATGGAACACCTATTAACTGGTATGTTGTGAGGATCTAATATTGTCAATGCCGTATCTCTCACACGTGCGCACGTGCGCGCGCACGCACACACACACACACACACACTCACGCAAGGGAAGTACAGTAGAGCGTCCCACAAAACGCTCTATAGCACCTGGGGCCGTTTCAGCAGCAGAGACTTGCTTCTTTGGCCCTGCTCCTGGAGGAAGCACCAGTACAGGGCTGAACCAAGCGTTGTTTGATCTAGTACGGAATTTGAACGACGTAAGAGTTAAGCCAAACTTATTTGTTAATCTTTTAAAGAGTCATTTAAAGACATCTTCAGTTTTCAAGTTTTATGTCAGCAAATGCTGCTGTGAATAACAACCTCAGACATCACAGTTCTTGTCCTGCTCCTTAAAGCAGGACCACACATAGGAAATTCTGACCGGTGCTCTGCTGCCATTAGCCAAGAATGCTTGTTTCATTTTAGGAAGAGCTCAGAATTTATTTTAGAATTAATCACAGAACAAGAAAAACAATATCCTCCCCAATGTAACGTGTGACATTATAGCATTTATATTAATAGGAACTATCATGTGGAAATGCCGTGCTGAAACTTTCAAAAAATCAGTCCTTAGGCTCATAAGGGGAAATCGTTGCGGAAGTACTGTCCTGTGATTTTGTCCTAGTGCTGATCACATATCCCATGTTCGCACGGGGGTCGGGCTTTTCTTTAACCTTTCAGAAAGCAAGGCGACCTCACTAAGCTTCCCCAGACCGCAAGGGGAGATCATTTCCTGATTGGGAATAACATCAGTGGCTTTCAGACAGGCTTGGGCAGCACAACCTCCATGGCCAGCCGCCCGAAGCAATCTCTTTGCCGAGGACCCAGCCCTGCCTGGGGCCAAAGAGCATCAGGGGAAGCGGCGGCTGCCCCCGTGTGAGCCAACCCTGCCGTCCCCCAATGGAGACGCAGCGAGGGGCTCTGATCCCGGCCATCTCAGAGAGGACGGCAGGCCTCAGCTGGGCTCCTGCAAAGGCACCCCGGGGCCAGAGTCCCAGGTGGTGCACGTGCGCTACGAGCTCGCGCCCGGAGCGGCCCCACGGCTGTGCTGGGAGCAGTGCACGTAGATGCTATGTGAGTCTTCACACACGGGAGGCCGGCTGGGATCCTTCCGCTTTGAAGAAATAGCCGCCCACCCAACGGCTGATGCTTTTCTCAGCCCTTTAAGGCCGAGATGCTCCCGGATGCCAGTCCTGACTGGGCTTTGCCCTGAGGAGCAACCGGCCGATCGATGCACGCTGCCGGCTGGTTACATGTGCCGATGCGCGCTCCGGTTGGCAGCAGGATGCCCTGCGCGTGCGGGAACAGCCACCGTCAGCAGTGATCGGACACCTCTGTCGTCCACTTTCTCTGGGTGAGACAGACACACGCAGCCTTGCAGATGGCCTCACCCATGACACCGGCAGAGGCTGCGCGGTGAACCACGTGAAACTGGCCAGGGCTGGACACATCAGCTGCCACTGCCAAGCACTTCTGCGGAAGGCAGTGGCCTTAGAGAAAATCGGCGGAACCAGACCGGGAATCCCAGGATCTGCGGAATTCAGTGGAGGGAAGAAGGGCGGGCACGTGGAGGAGGAGGACAGGATTGATGCAGGAGGGTGGGGGGGAGCTGGGCAGACGGGGGTCTAGCTGGAGATGACTCACTGAAGGAAGGAGCTGGGAGGGGGCCTGTCCAGCTGGGCCTTGCGAGGAGGGCTGCCTTAAGAGACTCTGAACCAGAGGGTCCCCCAAAGCGGAGCATGAACTCCCGACCCAAGCACTTGGCGAGAGAACGGACCGGTGTGTTTCTTAAGTCAGTAAATACTGGTCTAACTTGTTTCCCAGCAAGGGACAATGAACACAAGATTGATAACATGCATCTCCACAGGGCACAGAGCTAGAGGGATGATGCCGGCTGTTATCAGAGGGCAGGTGGGTTTCACGAGAAGCCCGTCGAGAGCGGGATGGCCGGCGTGGCCCTCACAGCCGGGCTCCCCTGGCTCTCCCACCTTTCTGAGCATCTCCCCCAAAGCTGTGCTCACCGGGCCCCTGGGGCTCAGTGGGCTCCTTCAATCAAGCTCGCACCCTTGTCCCACTATGGCTGAATGACAAGCTCTCCGTAATGGGAGTGCGATTGAATTTGAGTCACAAAGTCCTGCTGTTCAACGTCCCCACTGGAGCCTGAGCAGCGAGGCACGGGAGCAGCTCGGTGTCCAGAATTAGCCAGCGGATGTCAGCCTCTGACTCTCACCCCCACGAAGCCCTTGCCCCATCCCATAGTGTCCTCCCACATGTGGTTTCCTGACTCCTGATTTCTCTCTCTCTCATTTCCTTTTCTCTCATGCCCCTGTGCAGGTGGGCTTGTCGCGGAGAAAAGTCAATGGCATCTAAACCGTCATCTAGTATTTCTTGACACAGAAACTGCCAAACTTACTGTTACTGTTTACATGTGGACCTGCTTCAGGTTTCCACAAAGAACGAAGGAGTAGGTCACCGTGACCTTATCTCTCAGGGTGCTGGGTTTAGAAGGCTTCTTGCCTCACTGATGAAACGTTGAAGTTAAGAGACATTGAAGTGCCTGGGGACCAGGCATCCCTGGGGACGGTCTCGAAGGCTCGAAGCTCTGGTGGTGGCACATGCGCTGGACACGTGTGACCAACGCAGCCTGAGAGATGCTTCGTGCTGTGGAGGCAGCGCGGTCAGTCGACTGGGATTTCCTGCGGGTCTGCACAGGGTGGGACAGAGACTCAGACTGGAAAGCAAGACGTAGGATTGCGTTATTTTGAGCATTGTCGTTCTCCATCCTGTGGATTTGCACTCGCCGCCGCCGTGGCGTAAGGAAGGGGGTGAAAGAGTAACGTGAATCGTCGGAAAACAGGCCAAGGAGGTGCGACCCCAGAAAGAAGCCCACACCCAGGTCCCTGCGCTCCAACTCGCGAGCGTCTCGCGACATCTCACCGGCGTAGACCACGGCGTGTCCCAGACGAGCGGCCGCGGCACGATCCCCGCAGGCTCCTGGACGCTGCCGGTGCCGCCGCCCGCACGGCCAGGCTTGTGGGATGCGCGCTCTGCTCTCACTTGTTCTCGCGGCCGAGTCTCCGACAAAGGGCTGAGGTGGTTTCCTTGAACTCTCGCTTGTATTCTTTTACTGTTGTTCGACACCGTGGTGTCCCCTCGGCCCCTGGATGCTCCGCGCAGCGGATGTCCGCGGACGTGTCCGCCCGCTCCTCAGCCGCTCCCGCTCCCCTCGGGCAGGTCAGGACACTCTCAAAACAAGATCCGCGCATCGCGCGGGTGGACAGTGCTTCGTGGGACCCACTGTCCTTGACTTCACAAGTGCCGCAGCCCCCCATCCTGGTTGCGCGATGCCTTCGCTCGCCCTGCGGCACCCAGCGGCCGGAGCATCCGGGCTCCATGAGGGGTTCCTGGGGCACCCGCGGCTGCAGCCCGGCTGCGACCTCCTGCGACAGCTGTTTGTGCCTCCTTGGCCGCGGCTGCTGCGCGGCTGGGATCACTGCGGGCGCTTTGGGATTTCCCTTCCTTTCCGTCCTTGTCAGGACAGGATCTGCAGGGTCACGTGACGCTGCGCCGTGGCAGGGACACCACTGACCGCTCTTGTTGGCGTGGCTACCGTGCCCCCTCCCGCCCCCCGACGGTGTCTCCGCAGGGGCGCTGGGGCCGCGGGGCCGCAGGGAAGGCGGGCTCCGGGCCGGACACCTCCACACCCGGGCTTTGCGGGTTCCCGCCGTGGTGCCGTCCGTGGTGAGGTCACTGTGGAGTGAACTGACGTCTCCCTTAGTTACGGCCTCCGACGACTTAGGTGAGGTCGGCTTGTCAACGTATTTTAAGAATCTGCGGGGTAAGTGCTCGATCCTAGATAAAATACGCCGAGCGCGGTGCATCCTGGCTTTCCCGGCGCGGCGTGCGGTGTCTGCAGCTGCTGGTGGCTCCGGGCCGTCCGCGCTCACGCCCGCCTGCAGACCAGGGGCCTGGGTTGCAGACGTGGCTGCCGGCGGGAGCGGTTCCGTCCCCTGACGCTGTGCCCGGCGGGGACCGCCAGGAGGGACAGGTGTCCTCGGCAGAGGCCCTGCACCGGGCTCCTGAGCACAAACCCTTATGGTCAGTTTTGTTGGGAATGTCTCCCTTCAGAGTGCGGGGTCCTGCGGGTGGACGTGGACGCAGGAGCGTGGGGGAAGGGCTGACTTCGCGGGTGGCGCCCCCCAGCGGCAGAGGCAGGCAGGCCCGCAGACCCACTCCGGCCTCGGGGCCAGGCCTGTCTGGGCCACTGGGGCTCCCTGCATGGGTCCCGCCGTGGCCCTGCACCCGCCTGAACGCCCCACCCCCGCCCGTCCTCACGCCTCTGCTCCGCGGGGCCCCCAGCCCACTCCTGCCCCTGCAGCGGCTCCCGTGGCAACGGAAGGAAGCAATCCGGGGGTTCACTGGGCTTTGTCACGTCCTAACTCATTCTGTTACCATCGCTTCCCTGCCGAGGTCTCCTCTCCCTCCCCCTCTCACCCTTCCCTGCATTGGTGTCATTCCTGGAGCTCACTGTGGTTGGACATTTCCTCTTGGGCAAGAGCGGGTCACGGTGGGGCCCCAGACGCCCGCACGTGTAGGGACCCACACCGGCTCCTGGCGCCCGCACGGTGGAGTTCACCCGGGAGGCCTGAGGTGGAAGAAGTCTCTCCCCCTACTGGGCTGTCTTCAGAGGACGAAGGCTGCGGCTGGCCATCCCCCGGCCGTCCCCCATCCCGTGGCCCTCCAGGACGGAGGCCTGCTGTGCCCTGGAGCAGGGGTCGGAGGAAAACCTCGTGGGCACCGTCCCTCACAGCCGCCCGGCCCTGGGTCTCCGGGCTGGACCTTTCCTGTCATTGCCTTGGACTGTCTGGCTCCCACGGCTTATCCTTCAGGTGACTTTGCTGTCCTTCCCCACCGCTCCACAGGCTTCTCGAGGACAGACCGTGTGCTCAGGGACCATCGGGACCACACACAGTGAGGCAGGAGTGGCGCAGAGGACGGTTTCCGTCCGCAGCTCTGGAGCTGACAGCGGGGGTACAGAGCCGAGCCCCTGCCCCATGCGAACTCTAGGAGGTGGGTGAGCACGTGCTGCGGGCGGTGGCTTTCGGTACTGGTGTGACCTACCCACGGTCACGGACACACAAGAGCGGACAGCGGGTTTCCTGGCTTCACGACAGCATGGTCTCCCCAACAATTTCTGGGGACAGATGATATTCTAACAAATAAATGCGCTAATTCAGTGTCTCCCTGAGCCTCTTCTCCCCGTGGCCTATCTTTCAAGAGACAGACATTGTCGTTTTACCAAGAGCAGGGTTGTGTGTGTTTTAAACAACCTGAACATAAAATAATGTGACTTCGACCTTAAACCACGTTACCAGGCCCCAGCGGCACAACACTGGGACCTAATATGATGTGTTGTGCCCTCAAGGCAGAGTTCAAGCAAACGATTATATGCCACCGTCCTGAAGCCTGCCGTGTTCTAGACAGCAGACAACTGTAGGACCTAGAGGTATTCACAGTGTCATCACCAGGGAGGAGGGGGGCACGCTCGTGGGACCCAGAGGGCAGGAACCAGGAATTCTGTCAAACAGCCTACAGAGCTTAGGACAGCTCCCACAACCAACCGTTATCTGGCCTGTTTCCTGCTCCGTTACGGTGTGACGGCCTTTGTTAAAACAAACCAGAAAGAAGCAGAGCAAGCCGTGTTTGACAGTCTGGTCGGCGGAGCTCTGGTGTGCGGTCCCGTCGGGAGCGCCAGGTGGCAGGGAAAGGGGGGTTTCTGTGGGCTTTTCTGTCCGCACCTCCGGGACGCTGAGGCCAATTGTCCTCAGGCTTGCGGCGGTACGTGGCGGGCTGTGAGGTGACCACACCGAGAGCCAGACGCCCGGTGGCAGACCTCATCCCCGCATCTTCTGAGGGGTGGTAGGTAGCAGGTGAGACCGGTTCTGGATTGGCAAGAAGCCCACATGACCCCTGGGGACCCAGGACGTCGCGCCAGTGCCGCAAGGCAGCCCGTCACCAGACAGATCACCACCTCCGGAAGGTCTAACAGCTGCCTCCTTTGTGAATGTTTCTTTCACCAGCATGATTCTCGGGTGACACGGTCACGGCTCTGTGGCTGGCCCACCCGGGTGGTCGTTCTCTGAGACTCTCCTGACCTTCCCGACCTGTCCATTGGGGAATCCTCCGTGTGCCCACGGACCGCTCCGCACAGAGCTGTCAGTCCTGCCCGAGACTGTGTGCTCCCGCTTTGGACCCGTTGGTTCCCATGTGTATGTGTGCACGTGTAAGTAGGGGGATAAGACATTAGGAAACCATCAGATTATATAAAAAAGCCTCAGAAATGTTTGTGGGAAACACACCCCAGACAATGTCCTTAGGAGAATTAGTGCACAGGAACATGGGCTTCTCCCATCCGCAGCCCCCGCCTCTCTGTGCGGAGCCCCGTCCCTCCTGGTTTCCAGGCTCTGCAGCTCGTCTGGTGGGCGCAGACATTCACGCGTCCATCTCGCTCCCTCCTGAGCACGATGCTAACAGATTAAAAGATCCTAACAAAGAGTGGAAATCGCATAGCCATTCCCTGCCACGAAACTTAGGTCAGTAGACAGCCCGCCCGTGTTGGACGACGCGCCCCTGCCGGCAGAGTCCACACGGCCATGCAGCCGCACCTGCGGGGTCTACAGTCTACACGGCTCTCAGCGAGGCCAGCAGTCTCAGTGTATGTGTTTCAATTATGCCCAGAGTGGGCAGGTTTGCCTATGAGCACAGATAGGAAACACTGGAGCCCAAGGAGACTACAAAGACGGAAGGCAGCGGGGGAAGCTGTATCTGGCACGTGGGGATGGGATCTGAAGCCCGTCGTGCTCCTGACCCGCAGCGGGGCTCAGCATCACCCAGGAGGCTGGCGGGGACCAGGAGACCTGGCTCACCCATGTTTGGACTCAGAAGGGAGGGACAGCAGGAGGGGAGGGGAAAAGCTCTTCCAGGCTTTGAATCAAAACAGGTTAGAGGACAGGGGAGGGTTCACTACAGCAACCCGTCTAGGAGAAATCACCCCAGAGCAAGGACTGTGCCTGGGAGCCCGCCTGGGCCCACAACGCTGGTCGGTGGACACTGCCGACGACAGCAGCAGCTCAGTGACCTCGGGCTGTTGTGATGCGTGGCCTCAAGGACCAGATGGCTCTCCTCCCGCCTTAGCCTGTGCCCGTGCACATGTCGGTGAGATGTGAGCCCCTGAGAACTTCGACAATACTCCTGAGAGAAAGGAGGGGCCCAGGCAGACAGGGCTTAAAATGAAGGACAAGTCTTAGAAAGCCCCAGCACTTGCACACACACGAAGAGATACTGGGATTCCCGTCTTTGCTCCAGCTCTCTGGTGCCAGAAGTGTTTGCTTCTGGTTCCCTCTCCCCGACGGCGCCGGGTCCGTCCTCTGGTTCCCTCTCCCCGACGGCGCCGGGTCCGTCCTTGACATTGGTTCTTGCTTCTCCTTGGCCACCGGTTCCACTGTTCTCTGTGTGTCAGTCCTGCCTCGGAACTCGCAGCAGGAAAATACAGAAAACATGGCCTCAGGGCGAGCCTGGGCCCTCAGGTGTTGGAGCGTCAGACTCTTGCTTTCCGATCAGGTCACGATCTCAGGGTCCTGGGATCCGGCCTCACATCGAGCTCCCCGCTCGGCGGCAAGTCTGCTTCTCCCTCTGCCCCCCCCCCCCTATAAATAAATCCTGAAAAGAACGTTGCTTCACATCTGCACCGTGAGCCTAAGGCTAGAGGAAACGTGGACCTAACGTAATGATGCACAACCACACTTTTGATAATAAAGAAGAGAAGAAGCACATCAGCGCCCAGACTCACCCCCGATGGGTCAGGGCACGGCCTGCATGGGGCCCGAGGGCCGGACTGCCCCGCCAAGGGGCACGTTCCAGGCCATGTCGGGTCGGGGCTGCCGCACCTTCAAGCCGGCTGGCTGGCCCTTCAACGGGGCTAGAGGGAGAGTCATGATCTTAAAACAAGTCCGGAGTAAATTTGACTGGTATTTTATACACTCGGGGCCTGTCTCTAGGCCTTGAAGGTGAGCGCCACAGCAGCGATTTATAAAGACCTGCAAGTGTAGTAGACACTGTTTCCCCGCGGGCAGGCGAGTGACCGGCATGACCCGGGAGCACAGCTTCCGTGTCGGGGAGCGGACCCTCCTCTGCCATGTGCCGTCCACACAACTGCCTGCCGCCTGCTTAGCCCCTCTGAGCCCAGCTGTAACGTAGGTAGCGTGAACTTTTAATTATAAATTAGCTGCAAGTTCGCCCAGGCGTCCACTGCCCCCAACGGGGCTGCTGAAGGGTTGAGGGAGACCATGCATGGGCACACAGCAGTGCTCGCGCGCTGCTCCCTGTTCTGCTTCCGCACCGCTCACCGGACGTTCTATGTTGGAACGTGTGTATGCGTGTGGTATTTCATATAAACACACCTTGGAGAGGCTGTTAACTGACCCTTGAGCACCGAGGCCTGGCTCAGCTAAGCCGACAGTCCAGAGTTGTGACGGAGCCCCATGTTCTCGCATCTGCTGAGCCCCGCCCCGCACCGTGGCCACGTGCGGTCCGGCCCTGGACAGCCCGTCTGGGACAGCTTTCCAGGCGAGCATCAGTCAGTACGGGAGTCCTGCGCCTGTCACTCTTAAAAATAAATTATATTAATGTCACATCACGTCGTAGAGCAAAAAATACCTCTGAACCCCGGGAAAACGAGAGCCGTGTGCAGGCGAACGTGTGTGTGTTTGGTGCCGAGACTCCTCCGCGGCTGGCCCACTGTTGCTATGGTCACCGTCCCCAAGGGGAGGCTGAGAACACTTCTCCCCGTGCTTGCGTGTGCCGGGAAGCAGGCCTGTTTCCCCGCTAACTCGCAAAGAAATCTCTGCGTGTGGCGACTTGCAGGGGAGGATTTAGATGTTTGGGGTGAGACGAGATCACAGCCAGCCCGGCAGCGACGTGGCCGTAAGACAAAGAGACCAATATTCACAGTGTCCCCCACACCGACCCACATTTAAAAAGCGAATCCCCCCTTGCCAGCTCCAGGGAGCTTCTGGCTGCCCGTGCCAGGGCCGCTCTGCAGAGCCTCACCCCTGCCGGCCTCCGCACAGGGCTGTGGGCCCCGGACACCCCGGTCAGCGCCCCGGACACCCCGGTCAGGGCCCGTAGCCCCACACAGCATGGCCTCCTCTCCCCGGATGGGGACGCAGCCAAAGATGTGGCCGTGGGCTGAGAGGGGACGGCCCCTGAGTGACAGCCTGGCCACCAGCTGGGGAGAGGAGGGGGCGTCACATGACCCATTGAGTGCCATGAGATTAGGAGGGAGGAGTCCTCACAACAGGTAGCCCCGTGTCCCCAGCTCAGGCCCCCACTGTGCAGGGCGGGGGGCAGGTGGGTGCATAGCATGCGCCCTAACATTTACTCAAGGAGCCGGTCACGTCCAGGACATGCCCCTGCCTCCCGGGCCACCCTTTCTGCCATGCGCCGGCCTGGGAGCGGATGCCGTGTTTCCTCCTCGGGGAGAAACAAAAGCAAATGGCACACGGTTTGACAGGCAAGGGTCATGTTGGGTCCTTCGGGTTTGGGGCCGCGGGGCCGCGGAGGGACTGGCCCCCGTGAAGCGCCCACAGCAGACGCCGTGAATGGGGGGCGCGGCTTCCGCACACCTCGGTCGAAGGCCAAAGGCGAGCTCCCCTTGCTCCTGGCTGGGGCCGCCCGGACTGCTGGTGAAGGGGTCACCTCTGCCGGGCCTTTTCCAATCAGGGGCTCTCCATGGCTCTTGGGGGAAGTGGTATAAATGGCCATGCAAGTTTTGAAACTGACACAACCCAAAAAGTCACTCTTGCGCAATAAAACCTTTTATGGAGTCATAGAAAAGAAGGCAACATGCTGTTCCAGGCACGTGATGACGCTGCTGAGCCGCAGGCTGGGGCCTCAGTGAGCTCGGAGGGCCTGGTGTCACCCACTGGGAGCGCAGTCGGCCCACGCACACACAGACACAACCCACCCCATAGCACGCGACACCTTCCTCACAGGGGCACGGTCCCCAACTCACACTGCACACGTCTCGGAAGCCGGAAGGACTCTAGTCCAGGAACATCCAGGTACTGGACCCGACAACCGTACTAGGGTCAGCATCAGAAAGTTCAAATTTCCAATGGGAATTAAATATTATTTACTTACTTCGTTGGGGGAAATTAGAGGGGAAAATGCAGGTAGTGGCTTTTTGATCAGCGAGTGGACCCTGCATGCAGGTTAAGATAAAGGAGGTCCCGGAAGGTGCTGCAGCACGGGAGGCGTCCTACGGACAGCAGCACGGGCTCACGAGCTGGCTGGCCAAGGCCCAGCACACCTTCTAGAAGGTTTAGGCCTTTGTACTCAGCTACCTGTCTGACGCCTACCGCTGTCCATGGCCTTTGTCCAGTTTTCCCTCGTCCCGTGGAGCCAGGACAGCAAAGTCTTGGAGGGTAGTGTTCTACTGGGCTCCGTCCTCTCAGGAAAGGTCTTGGCTGGGGACGTTGGGGCGCTCACGGCTGGGTGGGTGGGCCGTGGAGAAGGGTTTGATGCTGTCCCTGGAGAGATCAGCCTGGCTCCTTCCTCCCACCCCACGTTCTCAATCCTCAGCAATCACTGCTATTATTGAAGGAGAAATCTTACCACTCGGGAGCAGAATCTCCCAGCCCACGTATGAAATCCCTCCCTCGGGGCCAACAAGATTATTAATGAACAGAACACACTGGGTCATAGGTATAATGCTTTTTATCATTGGAAAATCAGCTGCTTATTTTCTCATATACTGTAATGACGTCTCCTTTTATTTATTTTTTATTTTTTATTTATTGATGATTATATTTGATACCTAAGACAAGAATGACTCCATTAATCTTCAGAAAACATAATTTAATAGTGTAGTTTTGCCACGCTCCTGTGTGATATCCGTTGGAGTAAGTTAAGTGTGCTGGTGGGAACGTGATGATCGGCCGTGTGGACGGCCCGGGACCCGCCCACAGGGGCTGCAGACCAGGGCCTCGGACACTCGGGAGCGACCGGCTGCCCACACCCGGCCCGCTGCTCCTTCAGGACGGTGGGGGCAGTTCATGAAGAAACCTCACTCTGCCCCAGAGTGGAGGACCTCGGCTCCTCTCTCGTCTCACCCTGAACTGGGGAGGAGTAATAGAATTTGTTAACACCCTGTGTTTTCTCTTCTTCATTTCTGCCCACAGGACGAGCAATGCTTTCTTTTCGTGTTCACTATGCTCTTATTTTTGGATTTTTTTTTCTTATGACATGAGGCTATTTTTTTGTTTTTTTTTTTTAAAGCAAGACTGTATCATCAGGGACTAATTAATAGTGATTAGACAACATTTTCCTTGTAAAGTTTTCAAATCTTTTTAGGAGGAAGGCATGCTATACTCGCAGGAATTCTGGTGAATTACATCTGTACTTTTGCTATTTGTGAAATAAATCGGTGTTTGGAGAGGTAAATTGCTCAGAGCCTCTTGCCGGATCTGAGGGCCCCGACAAGTCACCTTGTGGAACCACCCGGAATGGAGAAGGGGATTTGTATATGCCTATTGTGGTTCATTTCAGGGAAATGAACAGCTTAATGAACTTCGATAAGAGATGAGGGTAAATGCGTGTGCTGCATGTTTCCGTCAGGGACAGCAGGGTTTACTGAGATAACCGGGGACTCCGCGTGTCTTAAAGCAATCCGTGGTTGAAGCTGAGAGCCAGCGCTCTGACGTGTGCCAGGTTTGAGGACCCAGACACACACACGGTCCCAGGGCAGAGCTCCATGAGGCCAGGTCAGCGTGACAGCATGGTGGGGACCCTTCAGGTGCCAGTCCAGAGCCCCGAGCAAGGACGGCATGGACACCTGCTTCCTCTGGAAACCTTTCAAGCTTTTCTTTTCTTTTGTTTTTTTAAAAGGGGGCATATGCTAGAGAGAGCCAGATGAAACAGGTTTATTGTTCCTGATTCCTTTTTTCCGTTAACCTGGGCTGTGCGTTCACTGTAGCTCCATTAATAAGACTCTGATTAAAATGAAACCCCTCGCAGTGTGTGAAAGCTCTCATGTTCGTGCCTCCATGACCAAACCGGCTACACGCACGTGTTCGGGACGTGCCCCCTCAGTGCCCTGAAAAACAAAATAACATAAGCAGTGGATGCCCCTGCCCGTGTTTTCTGTTGTTGGGATGGTCCTTCAGCTGCCCTGAGGTGGCCTGCTGTGGCTGTGGGAACCGCTCTGCCCAGGTCGGCAGCGGTCTCTGCCGGGTTAGCCGGCTGTGACAGGCTGACGTGCTCATCGACGGAGCAGAGAGCATCCTGTGGGCCTCCCACACCCGTGGCGGGAGCCACCTTCCGTGTGAGAACGCCCACGAAGCCGGACGTGGCACATAGTGCAGGAATAAGAGTGAACAACGAAGGAAACAAATTACAAACGAGACACATGACCTCTGAGATGCCAGCGCCCATGTTGGCAGGGGCTCCCGTCACCCCCGGGGCCCACCCACCACGTCCAACACAAGCCACCTGGCGTACACTCGCAGGGCGCTGCAGGGTGCTGCAAGCCATGGCCCGTGGGCTGAATCAGCCGCAGGTGCTTTGTGAATAAAGTTTTATTGGCACACACGGAGCCCTTCATTTCTATGTTGGTTGTCACTGCCTCTGGGGTGTGCGGCTGCACCAGAGACCGTCCAACAGGCAAAGCTGAGGATAGTTACCGTCTGACCCATGATGGGGAATATTTCCCACCTCTGGGGAAGAGCTAAGCACCCCAATACCCAAGACCGCTTGGGTGGGGCAGCCAGTCGGCCAGGGGCCAGTCGGCCAGGGACCGGCCTACACACCAGGACTCGAGCTCAGGCTCTCAAGAGAGAGTTAACCTGTGGTGTCATCTCAACATCCCTCACGTCTTGCCACCACTGTGGTTGGCCGGATCTCCGTAACAGAAGGGTTAGGCGCTAGTTTCCAGAGAACAAAGGACCGTGTTAAAGTTCCTGCTAGTTTGGAGGGGAGAGGGATTGCCGGGGCAGACTCCGGACCGTGGGGACCGCTGTGAGGGAGGCCGTGTTGCCAGCACACGGAAGACCAGGCAGACACGCGGGCCTCAGACCAGGGCTGACGGTGCCCGGGGCCAGGCTCTGGGTCTGCCCGAATGCGTCAGCCACCGACCCCGCAGCGGCTCCCGCGAGCTGAGACCCCGTTCTCAGAACAATGGGATCGAGGTGCTCCTTGGAGAACGTCCAGCGAGCCCCCACATTCAGAGTCTGCATCTGACAACGGGTCTGAATGCAGGATGCCCCAGCCAAGAGCCGAGATGCCGTCTTACCACTGTGGCTGGTCACTCTGGGGCTCAGGACGCGAGGGAAAGCAGAGACCCACGAGAGTTCAGAAAGGAGCCCCGTTTTCAGATTTCTTTGTGTCATGAGTGCGCGTGTGTGCGTGGCTCTGTTGCCCGCACTGCCGCTCGAGGCCCCATGGGCTCGTCCCCTGCACGGATGCTGCCGACCTCGGGGGGCCGTTGGGAGGACAGAGGGGCCGGGGCTGTGCTCGCACGGCTTCGCCCAGCTGTGCCAGATACGAAGTTGGCTTTTTAGGAACGGACTCAGCAGCCAGGCTCCCACCTCGGCGAGCACCCCACACACCGTCACCGTGAACGAGACCCCACTCGCGCCTACTCGTGGTCTCCTCCGCTTCCCCTCGCGGCTCCTGCGGGGCTGCTCACCGGCAACCATCCGCCCTCCTCACGTTACGGGCTTCCCGAGAGCTCCTGGGGACAGGACAGAGGACTCCGGACGTCGCTGCTTTCTCCTTCCGCACGAATGGACGCCAAAGCTGCTGGAAGCCATTCCTTGGCCAACGTGCTAGAAAGCAGGCTTGCTCGAACACGGGTGATGCCAGGCGTCTTAGGATCGGGATTTCTGCCAGGGCGGCTGCACCCCTCATGTAGTTTTTCTGTGACTTCTTAATTGTTTATATCATCATTCTTATTTTTATTTTGGTTTACCCCAAAATATCTGCCACCGATTTAATAGTCTTTGCATTAATTGCTTTTTTTTTCTTTTAAGATGTTGAACATCTTGTACATGGACTCCTACTGACATCCCACCGTGCGGGATGGACTGCTGGGGCTGGGCTTCAGTGAGCAAAAGTGCCCATTTTTCCAGGTCACACACCTGGGTCCCCACCTCATCTGCCAGGATCTCGGAGGTTGTCCTGTCTCTACACTGGAGGTGCCCACAGGGTGAGGGGACCCCTGGAATCCGTGGACCCGTAACTGTTGAAAGTCTGTGGACTCTATGTCACTGATGTCAAAGCCACCCCTCAGAGATAATGACAACATTCGCGGGAGCGCGGGGATGGCAGAGCCCTAATTAGGAATGCTGGCTCTGCACCTGCTGTGGACGTCTGTGAGGACGGGCGTCCACCCCCGGAGATGTCCCCGGAAGGGGCACAGGAATCGTCAGCAGCTCCTGGTGCCGAGGCCCTTCCGACGCTTGTGTCACCTCAGCCAGATCAGGCCCCGGCCCTGCCACTAGGGGCGCAACGCCGGGGGTGCCTCCCACGGCTGAAGGGGGGGCCTTGGGCAGCCCACACTCCCCGTAGCTGGGGAACCAGGGTGCCCAACCCTGAAGGGTCCAGGCCCATCCGTCCCCCCCGCGGGATCTTATTTAGGACGGGGGCCTTGAGAGCCACCGACAGGAAAGCGATTCCAACATGAGCATCTCAGCTCTGCTCTGCTCCCGACCCGCATGGACGCCACCCTGGCATGTCCACCTGGCGTTCAAGAAGGACCTCCCGCGGGGCAGAGGGCATTAGCTGGGCCCTGCCAGCCCCTCACGCGCTCCTGTCCCAGAGGAGGGGGCAGAAGGGAGCGGGGGCAGAAGAGACTGTAGCAAACTGGTCCCTGACACCGGCAGGGCCAGGGATGAGCATCACTGGTGTCCGAGGAATGGGAGCCAAGTGCACGTCTTCATCTCGAGAACCTGTGGGACACCCCAGTGACCGTGACACAACAGAGACCTGTCTAGCAAGGAGAAGTGACACCTGTTGCCGGTGTGTGCCCCGAGTCTCAGGGGCTGCGGGGACACCACAGAACACATCCCCAAGAGACGCGGGGGTCATCTGCGAGGACCAAGCCACCAGAGACGATCTCGTGTGACCGTTTTCCCTAATCAGACACGAGCGTCAAACCGCCTCGGCACGAGCTCAGGGAGATCGGGTGGACCAGTGAGTGAGCCTGTGGACAGTCCCAGGCACAGCCCCTCGTCTGTGCATGCTCTCGGCACCCCGCGCTGGACACCCTCCTCCTTGGGTCGTGTATAACCTCCCCGGTTTTCTCGTCACCCACGTGAAACACCACCAGGGAAACGACCCCCTCGCCTGTGCTGGGCTGTTCTCTGAAGCATGCAGACTTGGGACAATTATCTCTTTGCCAGCTCCTGAGAAGAGAGGGTCCCAGTCAAAGAGAAGTGGACCAAGAAGCCAGAGAGATGGAAGGGGGAACGTCTGCAGAGGAATCGAGGAATTCCCTCTGGTGTGGGGTGGGCGGTGAACTCGGCTCCCGGACGACACAGTCCTCGTCCAGCCCACCAGGCACAGGCAGCAGGACGTCTGCCTTTGGGATTGTCTTACTCAAACATAGTCATCGGAAAATAAATAAATAAATAAATAAACGGCCACAGTTTGCGCTTTGACCCCCTCTGCAGGGGAATAAGAAATCCCAGAGGGACAGTCTGCCAGGTGCGTGTGCAAGTCAAGGAATTAAAAACAGCATCTGAGCCTGGCGGGTGTGAGACAGGGGGGCGGTGAGCACCTCCGTTCTGTCCACGCTTGCTCCTGGGCTGATCAGCACTCGCTTCCTGAAACCAAAATGCCGGTCCCTCAAAGTCCCAAGCAGGTTCCACATCCACGATTCCAAATTAAACAAGACTGTGTTCATTTACTTATTTATAAAACCAAGAAACAGTCAAAGGAATTTATAAGTTATCAGTGTTCAAATCTGCCACCCAAAATTGACTGCTCAGGGGAAAATACTGCATGTTTAAAATTGTTCCTCTAAAATGAAATTACCAACGAACAGGGTCCACATGTTTATACATAAACAACACGACTTCCTGCTACGAAGCGCTCACGGCATGGCAGTAGGCAGCTCGGACAGGTAATGGGCTGGGCCAAGGGGAGACTCGTTCCCGGCCTCGGACATCAGAGCTCTGTTCTCTGACCCCCTGGGATGGTGGTAAATGTTTCAGACTGTGGAAGGGGCCGATTTCTGCATTTCCATGGTGGAGACGGCCCCTGGACCACAAGTGGGTGCCCTGCATGGACTGTCCCTGCTCAAAACCATCCCCAGGAAAGGTTCTGGTCACTGCGGGCCAGCACGCCCGTCAGCGGCTCTGCCTTTCCACAGAACGTTTTCTCCTAGGTGGCTGATGGTGACAAGGTGCTTCGTTGTGAGTCTTATGACCCTGCATTTAATTATTGGCTCCAAACTCTGGAATGTGGGGCCCAGGCAGCCACCACCTTGCTGGGATGACACGGCTCACAGGTGACACAGTCACTGTCTGCCAACGGTCGTGGAGACAATGGGAACCACCTGGGGCGGTGCCGGGGCTTCACTTGTGCCCAGGCTGCACCGCCGGCCCGGCGGCACGAGGCCCGCGAGGGGGCCGGCGGTGCCGCTGCTGACACGGTGGGGATGGGGGGAGCCGGCCAGTGCCTCTCTGGTCTCCTGCCGAGCTTGGAACCCAGTGAAGAATGAAGGGGAAGTGAGGGTGAAGGTCACACGTTGCTCTGTTCCTGCCGAGCGGAGTCAGAGGCTGCCCTGGGGGTCCTGCCAACGGGCCCCTCACCCTCCGGGAGTTAGAGTTCGCCCCCCACGCAGGCCTCCCCTGCAAGCTCACTGCAGGGTCCAGATGTGGTGGGTGGGGGCTTCTCCAGAACCGAGAGGAGGCATCCGGTGCCCAGGCTCCTCCTGAGGGCAGGAGGCGAGGTGGGGGCCTCATGGAGAGGGAGCCCCGGCAGAAACGCCCGCAGGAGACGCGCCGCGTGCCTGCTCTGTGCCGGGTGTGCGGGCGAGAACCGGCCCATCTTCGGCAGGGAACGTGCTCAGAGTTCCGTGGGAACGGCGGGCCGCGGGCCAGGTGGGTTCCCAGGACCGTCTCGCTTCACCCTGATGAAAGTTAGGAAGATGCTATTGCCCCATTATACGGATGAGGACAGGAAACACAGAGATACCCCAGGCCAATCCGAGCCAGCCGCTGGGCTTCCCAGGAGCTCTGCTGCCCCCCAGGAGGGCCGCCCCCACCCCCGTCTAGGCCGGAAACAGAAATCCTATGATCTGGCTACATTTACCCGCTGTTTCTTCCTCACGGCGTCCGCCCCCGACCGGGGGAGAGAAGTCCAAGGTCGTTGTGAAGGCTGCTGCCATGTTGCCCTGATGTCCGTGTGATGCTGGCAAACAGCAGACGGGGAGAGCCCTCCCTTCCCATGCGGACGACCACTGCAGCACAGGGGGCCCTGCGGATCTGTCATGACGCGCCGTTCCTTCCTGGCGGCCCTGGTCACCCTCGGTGACTAGACACTTATTGACTCTCCGCGCTCACTGCGTGTCCGTGTCTGGAGGCAGCGCGTGAATTTAAAGCGGGAGCCACGTGTTCAGATCACTCTCACGCGCCCACTCTGAACCTAACGAGCACTCGGTAAGTCACTGCTCGGCGAATGCACGCACGAATGTGTGAGCGAGGGCAGGAGGGACCGGGGATGCTCTGCCGGACGGCCAACCCTGCCCCCCCCCCCACCCCAGGCAGCAGCCAGCTCCTCCGCCGGCCTTGAATCACGGTCTCTGCTCCGCGGCTGCGCCCTCGGCTCGTGACCCGCCTGGCGTACCGGCCCTCCACCTAGGTTTCCGTTTTTCAATCTAAAATCAGAATATGTCCGTCCCCTCTGGCTTCCGAAGGCCCAGCGCACGGCTTCGCAGACCTGCTGCCGTCCTCACGCACGGCGCCCATCCCTCGCCGGGAGCCCCGCGTGGCCTGCTCTTTGCTCCCTGAGTCACCGAGTTCACTTAACTGTCCCCGCTGCTCCCCACCGGCCCCCACTTCGCAGTCCAGCATCCCCTCCACCAGTGAGCCCCGTCACGTGCACCCTGCTTCCTTCTGTCCGGGGCGCCGAGGGCTCCCTGAGCCAAGCCCGGCGTGTTCTTCCCAGCACTGCTCCCCGCACACCTGCAGGGACGCCTGCGCCCACCGTCTTATCCCTTCCTCCCGGGGCAGCCCCAGCGCCCGGAGCAGCAGGTGCTCACTGTGCTTGTTCTTTCCAGATGAACTGATACAAGGTACGGGCAGGGACGGTGTCCCCTGCGGTCTCCTTCGGTCGCTGAGAGGACCTCGGGCCAAGTGCAGGTGGGGACTGCTCCATCGTGCGTGTTTATGGGACGAGGTTATGGGACAAGAAAACAAGTGACCGTGTGGAGAACGCAAGTCTGACAAATACTTAAACGTACACGAAAAAGGCCCATTCGACTCAATTTGCTGGATCTGTGTCGAGTGCCATGGAGAGCAGGGCCCGGGTCATAGGGACAGACAGCAGGGGGACAAGGCTGCCCCGGCCTTCCACAGCGTACAGGCTCGGGTAGAGGGTGGTTAGGAGACGGGCCTCAGGGAACCGGGGCCACACACCTGACGTCAAGGCTGCCGGAGCGTAGACGTGTGCACGAGAGGGAGCGGGCGCTCAGCGAGGACGGCGTGTCCTGCCCCGTCAGTGAGAACCTGTGTGGCTGTGGGATCTGACGTGGCCATACTCGCTGTCCCATCCAGGGCTCGTCACGGGCTCTGTCCCCTCCCTCTGCGGCTGTAGATGAAGCAGTGGGTGAGGACGGGACCCTCCAGGGCCTCGCAGCCCCTCGGGAGGCCTTCGTCCTTGCTGCCATCCTGAAGCTGCTCAGACTCTCGTGATGCGGGGCCTCCCGTTCCACCTCCCTGGGGAAAGTGTCTGCGTCTCTCTTCACTGACGCTCGAGCTCATTATCAAACGCAAACGTTCCTCATAACTGTGTCCTTGACCCCATCCACCCGATCTCTCTCTCCCGGCCCCTGGAAGGTCTCAGCCCAGCAGCGGCTCTGATTCCGCAGGTCACAGCCCCTGGAGTCATGAGCCGTCGCAGCTCTTTCCGCCTCCCGCATTCAGCTCCTCCGCAGATCACGTAACAGGTGGGGCCCGAAGGAGACTGGCCTGCTGGTACCCTCACCCCTGTAGCCTTCTCTCCCGCCTCTGCCAGACCTGTGACCCTCTCGTGATTGGTACGTTGCAGGAGAAGCAGTGCATGAGGTCCCGGGATGCCCTGCTGCCTCCAGGAGGGTCCACGGAGGAAGCCAACGCATGCAGAACTTCTGGCCACCGAGACCCCCTGCCTGGGCAGTGCCCCGAGAGCTGTGTGGGGACACTGCCTAGAGGGGGTGCGGCTGCCCTCGCCGGTTTCAGCTCCCAGCCCGGTGACCAGACCTGAGGGGGATACCACCTTGGACATCAAGTCAGGCACCTTCCGAAGACCCCAGCCACACCAGCCATCCGTCAGCCACAGCGCGAACGGCCACGAGGGAGATCCGTCCAGCTGGGTTCGGTCAACCACAGGGGACGGCTGTCCAGAGCCACTAAGTTCGCACAGACCCTTCCATGGCCCCTGATCTCTGCCCTCGAGGCTCTCAGTCTCCCACCTGAGCCAGGCAACGATTTCCCAACCTCTTCACCAATGTCTTCTACCCTTAGCCCCAGTGAACGAGCGCAGTGAGCCTCACAGCCCAGAATGCGATCGTTTCATTTTGTCACAGTAAGAAATTTTTCGCAGAAAGCAGTGGTGAGGAATCATGAGGAAACCAACCGGATAACGCTGCCCGAGGTGGAGAAGGGGCCCCTGAGGCCCGCCCACGTGCCACCCAGGGTCCCTTCCAGACGTCTGCGACATCGCGTGAGAATCTGTGGCCGCAGCATAAGGTGCTGTGGGTGGCAGGACGGGAAGCCCTAAGGACGCCAGGACGTGCAGGGGTCTGTGCTGGGACACCACGCGCCCGCGGGCAGGGCAGCCTAGAGACAACGCCACAGGACACACAGGCACAGTTTGGGGATGCAGTGCTCCTTAATTCTTACCTATTCTTGGTCAGTCACGTTCACTGGACAAGGGGGTCCTCAGGGTAAGGGAGGACACGACCCATGGACTGGAATCATGAGGAGGAGGCCACTCGATACAGAGGAAGAGGTGACAGTCCCCAAAATGACAGACGCAGCCTCCGTGGCAGCGGGAACGAGGGAAGCTGGAAAGGCAACAGAGGCTCTCACTGTGTGTGTGCCTCTGATCACGACTTTGCTCGTGCTGGGTGACCCAGACACGCTGACAAGATGCTACCCACGCACACACACGTGCCCACACGGCCTCCCATGCTGCGGCGAGCCGGGCTGCTCAGCCTCGTGGCTGCTCTGTCTATACCCTGTGATTTCCGAGCTCCCCTCTCCTCCGACAGTCGGGGTGTCGTGGATGGGGCCACCAGCGTGCCCTGCGAGGGAACGGACCAAGCCAGGGCGGGAAAGGGATGAAGAACGGAGAAGCGGATGGGACCCGACAGGCAGCCCCTTCCAAACTTCCCTCAAGAAACTGACAGCGAAGAAGTGGTCAAACTTATGTTCAAGTAGACCAATCGGTAGACTGACTGGATCATTACATCGTAATTAAAACACTCTTTAAAGGTAAAAAGCAAAGTAATTGACACATAAAAACGGGAATTGTTTCTTCAGCGCCGTCACGGAGGCGTAAGTGCGGCTGCGCGAAGTCATCAGCATCAGCGACTCCAGAAATCCCACCCAGAGGGCGAGTACCACACACCAGCAGTAAGGGGCCCCGGTTTTTATCTCTCTCTCTCTCTATTTATTTTTATTTTTTAAGATTTTATTTATTTATTTGACAGACAGAGGTCACACGTAGGCGGAGAGGCAGGCACAGAGAGGGGGACGCAGCTCCCCAGGAGCAGAGAGCCCGATGCGGGGCTCGATCCCAGGACCCTGAGATCATGACCTGAGCCGAAGGCAGGGGCTTTAACCCACGGAGCCCCCCAGCCCCCCAGGAGGCCCCATGTTAAATGAACACGGGTTACAAGTCCAGCTTTCATGGTGGGCATCATGTGACGTCACTGAAAAGTCCACAGAGTTTTAAGTACTCGCTGAAGTAACAGCAGCTTCTGTCCACGAGCGCCCCCTCGAGGCCACCCGTCAATGTAATATGACCCCAGCCCTTTTCCTTTTAATCGAATGATGTGTGCATTACCACGGCGGAAGGAAAAGCAGGATCTAAATGTAGCAGCCGTTCATCAGACGCCCCCCACCCCCAGCGCGGACGGCCAATGACACAGCGGGCAGCCCTGCATGCCTGCAACCCTGTATCGGGCTTGGAGTGCCCGTGCCTCCGCGGTCACTTCAGAGGGGAAACGGAAGGGGACGCCGTGTCACTGGAGGGCGACGTCTAAGCCCGGGCCGCCCGAGGCACACACGGCAGTTGTCGGGTGAGAGGTCCGGCGGTGCGGCTGGGAGCAGAGGGACCGTGAGGACAGAGCTTCCCCGGCTGGTAGGCAGTGGCAGAGGAGTCTTAGACGAACCCCAATCACGGCCTTGAGCGAACAGAAAGTTATTACCATGAACGCTTCACAGTCGTGGAGAAAGGATGTTTGCCACAGCCAGAGCGAGCCTGGCGAGGACAGGGACAGAGGACACAGCTAGGAACCAGCAGTAACCCTAATGACACAGCGCTTTAAATATCGCCGAGTGCGTTTTACCTGTAGAAACAGGGAATGAGGGATTCACATTTGCCACAAACGGTCATCTGCGAGACACGTGGAGTCAGGTAAAAACCCATAAATATCTCGTTGTATTTGGGAGTCATTAACCACTAAACGATTAGTGGAAACTAAAAATTCAGGTTTGGTGTAATGAATATATTAAAAATTTATCTCAATGCTGGACACTGAATTATGTCTCTGAACTCTAAAACATCTTGCGAGGATTAAGTGATCACTGTCCCACCCTGTAGGAAAACGTTCATCTGAAGTCCTGCAGGAGAGGTGGGACGGCCTAGCGTTCAGGCACATCCCCGGAGCCGAGCCAAGCCTGGGTTCGAAACCATTTTGTCACTTGTTTGTCCTTTGCTGGTGACAACAGTTAATATTACAGCATGAAAGCAGGACACCTAATACCAATTTCATGTTATTGGGAGTAACACATGAACATATAAATCTTTAATGTACATTTTCTTTGATCTAATTGTAAATTACTATTCCGATGTCCAAGCTAAAATACACTAACTTTTATACAGATTGACTATAAAGTGCACAATTTAATATTGACTGCTGTGGGTGACTTATGAGAAAAATTTAGCGTGTTGAGGTGCCTACAGATGAAAAGAAGAAATGTGTGTGTGTGAGTGTATGTGAGTGTGTGAGTGTGCAAAGAGAATAAAGAGAACTCGGATGGTCAAAAATATCTGAGAAAAAGGAAGAGGAGCCCGAGAGGTTGTCCCCGCTCCTTACAGACCGCGGTTAGGACGCCAGTCTTCACACAGCGGGGTTAGGGGTTCTGCTCCAGGAAGCCAGGGTTCCTCAGCAAAATCCGGTTTTACTAAAAATCAGGTTCAGTTCAGTCAGCTTCTTCTCCTGTGAGGAGTGCATGCCTCGGCGTGCCCCCGCCTCTTCCCTGTGGCCCTGGCCGTGAGTAGTCCGTGCGGTGGCAACCTGGCCCCGGGGAGACCCTGGGCAGCCCCTCATGGCAGGGAAGCCCTGGGTCCGTGTGAACCCCATCTCCCCGCCCGCGATGTGGGCCTCTCTAAGTATCAGTACTTTCCTTCCTGCTTTTCTCCTCTTTCCACCATATCGAACTTTCCATTAAGGGCTTTGTTATTTATTTGTATTTTATAAAATAATTGTAAAGTCAGTAATGCCCTTGTTCTCCATTTTGTTCTCTTAAACCTAAATTACGGCACTCCAGGTCGGTTTCCGGCGCCAACGTGCGTTTCAGAGGTTCGGCCACCAGGTGGCGGTCAAGGCCACGGCCATCCCCTGGCCGGGGACCTGCCGCCCACACGCTGTCCTGCTCCTCCAGGTCGACGCGACCTCCTGTCAAGTCTCGCCGACTTCATCGTCAGATTTTCATCATTTTGTAATTTAACTCTTTAGAAATTATTTAACGGGAAAAATAATGATGTTTAACAGTCGTTTTGCCAGAATCCAGTTTTTTTTTTTTAAGATTTTGTTTATTTATTTGACAGACAGAGATCACAAGTAGGCAGAGAGGCAGGCAGAGAGAGAGAGGGGGAAGCAGGCTCCCCGCCGAGCAGAGAGCCCGATGCGGGGCTCGATCCCAGGACCCCGAGATCATGCCCTGAGCCGAAGGCAGACGCTTTAACCCACTGAGCCACCCAGGCGCCCCTAGTCTCTGTTTTTCTAAAAATGTCTTTATTTCACCTTTGTTTCTGAGGGACGTTTTGGCTGCAAATAGCATTCTGGTTTGACGGGTGTTTATTTCCACACTTCAGCGATGTGCTCCGCTACCTTCTGGTGTCAGTGATTTCTGATGAGAAGCACGTGACTCCGACGATTGTCCCCGTGTGATCCTGTCAGCCTTCCCCGATTGCAGGATTGCCTCCTGACCTTTGGTTTGCAGTGGTTTGATTATAATGTGCCTAGGCGTGGTTTTCTTCTTATTAATTTTATACCCTGCAGCCACAGTAATTTTTTTAAGGATTTTATTTATTTATTTGACAGACAGAGATCACAAGCAGGCAGAGAGGCAGGCGGAGAGAGAGGAGGAAGCAGGCTCCCCCCTGAGCAGAGAGCCCAATGCGGGGCTCGATCCCAGGACCCTGGGATCATGACCTGAGCCGAAGGCAGAGGCTTAACCCACGGAGCCACCCAGGCGCCCCCAGAATCCAGTTTTAACATGTGCCGTTTTCATGATGCTGTCCCAGATGCGTCCTTGTCCCCACTCAGCCGTGGGAGCCAAGGACGGGCCCTGCCAGTGGCTTGTCTCGGGGACCTCCTTCTCACGAGAGCAAAGCTGCAGGCCCGGACGGTCCACACGCCGCCCGCCGCCTCCAGGAGCCATCCCAAGCCTGTTAATGAGGAGGAAGCAGGACCCTGCATGGTTCTTTTTGAGGTTTCCTCCTTCAACCACTTTTCCATCCCTTTTGGGGACCTGTGACATGTGAGTTTGTTTCGGGCACCTATGGGCCTGCGATGTGAAGTTGCGAGCCAGGCGCGGCTGCGAAGGCGTCTCGCCGTGCTCGCCTCGGGCGCCTGGGTGTGGGCGCCGGGGGCGGCTGGCCAGATTGGAATCGGAGGCTACTTCCCCCTACGTCTGTCCTCTTGGGCCATTTGCTTGAATTTTCCGAGCCTCAGAGCACGCACCTGTGATCTGAGAACAGCAGCGTCACCTCCTCCGCGGGGAGTGAAGGTCCCAGCCTCCACCCCCTCCCGGCACCCAGAGCGGCGCCCGGGACAGAAACGCTCGGCGCCCTGGCGCGAGATCAGCGCGGACCGTCCGTGTGCGCCGCCCAGCGCGCGGAAGGAAGGGCGGGCGATGACGCTGCGGCCCTCTCTGTAAGGGCTGGAGGACATACGTGACGTCCGTGTGACACGCTGCGCCTTACGTCACTCACGAACAGCGTCCAAGTCCGAGGAGCCCGGTGCTCGGAACGCAGCAGAACATTAAAGGAACGTGGACGGCTGGCTCCTGCGTGATCCTGGGTCGCGGTTGGAAGGTGGCAGTGGGGGGGTCCGGAGGGGCTTCTTCCCGTCCCCTCGCACAGAGAACTCGGGGTCTGCATACAATCGTTCATGCTTCCCACCATCTAAGGGGATCTGTCTTTGCCAGATGGGTTCCTGGACTTTCCTGCAGAACCGTGGTGGGAGGGAGCCTGGGGGGGGCGGCGAGTGCGTCTGAGAGAGGGGAGAGGGAGAGACAGAGCCCGGAGGGGAGGCGGGTCAGTGGCGCAGGGACAGCTCTGGGCAGCTCTGCCGGGGAGGAGCGCGTGAGGGTCCAGGGCTTGCTCTGCAGGGCACAGGATGGAAATGAGGCTGAGGGGGCAGGGGCATCCCACAGAGTTCAGCCACGCGCCCCCACCCTGCATCCCTTCAAGACATCCCAGCACACTACAGGCTGGCCGGCCCATTTCTTGGGCTGCAGTATTCCTCGGTGAGCCCGTGGAGGTACTGGGTTGCCCCGTTTTTCTTATACCGTAGCGTTTCATGGATTTCACTGGTTTGGAGTGTGTCATGCGTTTGGAAGCTGTGGTAGGTGGGCAGAATCACGCTCCTCCCCGACAAAACATGTCTAAGCGCCCATCTCTGGACCCTGTAGATGGGGAGAAACAGCGAAAGGACTCGCAGTGTGTTTCAAATAAGGACCTTGAGGTGGAAGGGGAACCCGGAGTCCCTGAGTTGGCCCCGTGGGGTCACAAGGGAAAGAGGGAGACAGGAGGGTCAGACAAGGGGATGTGATGCTGGGAGCAGATGTGGAGCCAGGGTGATGTGGCCGCGAAGACAGGGATGCAAGGACCTCGAGTGGGAGCACAGCCGGGCTGACCGTGTCCGAGGTCTGGCCCCCAGGACTGCGTGCTCGAGCGGTGGCGATGCGCACGTTCCTGGGCGTGCGGTAACTTGTGGGGCAGCAGTCAGGAACCTACACGGAGACCTGCAGTCAGGTTCTGTCAAAGGCTCGCGGAAGGCTCACGGCTCCTTGACGTCTCGTTTTGCTCTCAGTTTCCCCCGGCCTTAGCGGGGTGCCCCGCACTCCCCCCCCCACCCTAGGCAGAAGTACAAACACATAAGCCAGGTGGTGGGGCTGGGGCAGCGTTAAAAGAAAACACCAGTTGTTCTTCAGAGTTGAGGGATGTTTTGGGGTGTTACGGCTTTTATGATCTGCCGAATCTGACTCTTGATCACAACGATCCCGCACAGGAACACAAGGATGTTAGTCCCACTTGTAAATGCGGATACGGATGTAGACCGGGCTGACCTCTGAAAACCATGATGTCTCAGGACTAAAGTGACGTTTTCTGGCGTTGGGTCAGGCCTCCCCACGGGTCCCGCTGTCTACCTGATCTGCGTGAGGCTGTCTGGACGCTTCCCGTGCCGCACCGGTCGTCAGGTCCCCCCGGCGCAGTGCCGGCTCCATCCGCCGTCTCTGCTGTGTTCGGCGAGTGCAGAGATGGGCTAATGCTCCTTGTGACCGAATTTCCCTAGAATGTGAACTTCAAGAGGTCAACTTCCCCCGTTTCTTCACTGGCCGGTGAAGCTGCAGCAGTCAGGACGATGAGAGGGGCTCGCACGGCACATCCACGCTTCCCCGCGCTGGCGCTGGCCCTCTTCCACTGCCTGCCTGTGGACACGACGCGGGGGACGGTGCCCTGACCTCGGCGCTCACCTCGGTGACATTCCCAGCCTGGGTTCCTGCTGGCCTGAGCCAGCGGCCCCCTCGCTGGCCCTGCTGGGTCTGTGCGCCCCTGGGATCCCAACCCCCAGCCAAAACCTTCAGGGAGGCTGTGCCGTCCTTGGGAGTAAAACAGCGACATCAACAAATCCCATGGCGATTGTAAGGAGGACAGAACGGCGTGGCTCCCGTGGCCTCCCCGCTCGGCACCACCTCAGGGGCTCCCCCTGCAATGTCCAGGTGCCCGCCCAGAGCACCTGTGCCGACGCGAACTCTGTACCCTGTGGCCGTGGCCTTTGGTCCCGGAACAGCCGTATCATGTGGCATTCATAATGTACACTTCAATATGAAAATTTTAGATTACCTATAGTGTCCCTGAGTAAGCAACAGTGATTTTTTTAAATAAAAGTAATCCATGTAAAAGATTAGGAATTTTAAACAGTCCTTAGATGAACAGAATGGGAAAAAAAGCCTTTGCCATCCCCAAGTTCTCTTCTCAAAGAAAATCAATTAATGACGTGTTCTGATTCTTTTTACCAAACAAGAAGCCTATATGTACACACGCACACCTATGCACGTACACATACATGTGATCACGTAAACACATACCATCCCCCGTGAGACGCGAGCCCCCGGAGCTGGCCGCGAGTGTGTCGCTCTGCTGGGTGACCGTGGGATCAGCTGCCACAAAACACGCCCGCCACGCCCTTCTTACGTTTTCTAGTGGTGAGACATGAAGCTCCACACTCCTCCTACATACTAAGACCCCTGTGTGAGCTCTAAGGCTTAACAGAAAAGGAGGATTATGGGGCAATTAGAAACACTAGAAGGCATTTCAGTCCCGGAAAGGAACAACTGTGTGCTACGGCGCGGCGTTCCCTTCCGGCGCGCTCCAGCCCGGCCCGGCCCGCGGGACAGTCGGGAGGCGAGCAGAGGCCAACCGCTGCGACCGCAGCTCGACCTCGGCGCCTCCCGGCCAGAAGCACCTCCGAGATAGAATCTCACTGTGCCTCCCCTGACCCTCCAACGACACAGAGAGACGCGTCTGTTCCAGCGACGACGCCTTCAGGAATGAACAGTGAGCGGCTTGCGTGCACCCACAAAGCATTTCCATGCGGAGTGTCCTGGTTAGTTCTTGTCGGCACCCAGGCCGTGGGGAGACACCCCGTTTCCCTTCGCTGATGTGGCTCATCTGGGCGGGAAGCACAAGGGACCGTGCTCTGTCCTTCTTCCCGGTGTCCCCAGCGTCTGCCCGTCTCCCCAGGCCCACGCGTTCCAAGTCCCTTGTCCGGCTTTCCAGGGGACAGGCCCTAAGGCCACAGCACCCACTTCTGCAGGTCATCTTGGGGTCCAGGGGCAGCCGGCTGGAGCTCAGTGGGCAACGACGCCTCTTGTCACACCAAGTCCATCTGGATGTTCCCGCCAGACTTACTCTGAAATGAAGGAGCCTGCCATCGCCACCACGAGCAGAGCCGCCCTTCACAGACGTCGGACTTGCCGTGGACCCGCTGCCTTCCCTGCTCCTTCGTGGCTGCGGGGCTTCGGCCCCAGAGGAAGGAGGGGCCCGGCTGAGGGCAGTCATCCGGTCAGCCTCATGCCCTCGGCACGGAACTGGGCAGGAGTGGGGGAGCCTCCAAAAGTCAACCCGGAATTAATCGGATCAGAGGGACCGATTCAGGGGTGGGTCTGTAACCTAATCTGAGCCAATGACAAAACAGAGGGACATCTGCTGCCAGCGTTCTTGCTCTGAGGAGCGTCTTTCCGGAGATGTCCTTCCCTCCCAGCGGACGTTGTCCTGTGAGATGCGCGAGCTGACCCGACTGCTGCGGCAGAGGCCGGAGGACAGGTCGTAGTTCACACATTTTGTAAATTCACGTGTTGTGTACTGAGTTTTGTTGGAGCACAGACCACCTACAAAAGCATTTCTTCATGACTACTGAGATTTTCTTCCCATGAGCTTTGCAGAATTTATAACCAACATGCACGCTATACACATCAAAAATGTTTCCATATATTTTAGACCTGCAATATGTCTTCATAATGAAAACCTCTAGCACTTCCCTACCCCACATCTCTCTCTGGGTTCATGCATTTCTAAAGAACTAAATTGCTGTTTAACATTAACCAAATGAGTCAATTCTGCTTTAAATTCTCTCTATGTTTTAGCATTAGACTTTGGTACACACACGTGTGTGCACACAAGCACATATGTACCCCAGGAAAATCACTTTCACAACTAACTAAAGAACCCTCTCACCAAAGGCAACATTTTTCCATTAAATACAAACAAATAATTTTTTAAAGCTCTTTTGCTTAATGTCCAAATAGTAAAGTGCATGAGGTGATTTACTGTGAAATTTACAACTCTGAGAGTTCTACGCATGTAGACGCCTGTGGTATCACTACCTCCACCTAGAGACCACTCAGACAAATAGAATACCGCCAGCATTCCAGAAGATTCCTTCCTACTCTTCCCACGAGTGCCCACTGTGCTGACTTCCACGGACATCCGTCCATCCATCGGTCCTTCCCTTCTGGAGCTTCATGGGACGGAAACACACAGCACACACTTCCCTGAGCCGAGCTGTGCTGTGTGGATGCGGCAGTCTGTTCCCTGTGTCTGTGCAGTGTTCCACGTCGTGCGTCCCGTCGTGCGAAGACTACAGCGGAGACAGGCCTGCGTTTGTCTTCCGACCAGAAGGTTAAAACCATCGTCACAGTTCCTGCGGCCGCAGGACCACCGTGACCTGTTAGTGGTGTGGCAGGGAGACTTTCAGATTCTGAGTTAGAGAACAGGATGAAAATTCAACTTTCGACTTACTAGTTTTATGAAATTTAGTAATTTACTACTCCTGTCCAAATCTCTTCAAAATAATCGTATTAATAATGTTACCTAACAGATTTCCTGCAGGAATTGGATTAAATAATCTATATAAAATTATCTTTAAATTTAAATTTATTTAAATTTAGAGTAGCATAAACGTGCTATTAAGAAAATAACCAACTATCCTGGGGTGCCTGGGTGGCTCAGTGGGTTAAAGCCTCTGCCTTCGGCTCAGGTCATGATCCCAGCGTCCTGGGATCGAGCCCCGCATCGGGCTCTCTGCTCAGCAGGGAGCCTGCTTCCTCCCTTCTCTCTCTGCTGCCTCTCTGCCTACTTGTGATCTGTCTGTCAAATAAATAAATAAAATCTTTAAAAAAAAAAAAAAGAAAATAACCAACTATCCTTCCTGGCTCTTTAGAAGGCAGTAATGGAAACCAGAGAAATGACCAGAGCTGGGATTTGATCCCAGACCACTAACTGTAACATGTTGGTAAATCTCTTTGCTCCTAAGCCTTTAACTTCAAAACAGAAATAGCATCGCCCAAGGCGGCTAACGTTACGGGTCATTGCAAGAGTCGATGTCGGCACCACCCAGACGAGCACCTGGTAAAGGTGTGATTGGTGGCAGTGAGGATTATTCTGCTGGTCTAACATCTCTCAAGTGTTCATGTCCATTAAAAATTTAAATAAAATTATCAGTATCAGTTATTATATCAAGAAATTAAAAAGGTGATAGGAAAGCTACAGATGAAATTCTACACAATATTCAACATAGAATAGACACACAGACGTGAACGCCCACCCGACTGCGAAGGCGGGGTCCCATCAAACCGGGAGACATCGACAGCCTCGTATTAAGATCGGCCAGAACCATGTGCATTTGCGCCACTTCTAGTCAACACCACATCAGCGGTTCCGGTGGTAGAATGAGTTAATTGCCCAATATCATGTGCATAAATACAAAAAGAGAGGACGGTTTATTTGCAGGGGAAAGAGGTTTCATACCAAGGAGACAGAAGTTCTTCTAAGGAATGTAAAAATTGGCAGAGAACTCAAGAAAGTAGTTGGAGTCAAGAAAATACTCCAGAACCCAGCTAGCAGCCCCCACATCGATATGATACAGAAGCTAAAGACAGACACGTGTGTCTGGAATCCAGGGAACGACGTGGTGCACTCCCAGCGAGAGCAGTGGTGGGGAGACAAGATTCCTGGCTTGATGTGTTTCCACTCCGTCTCGACCTGGGTTCACCTGGGGCGGGGGAGCATTTGATACATTTATTTTAAAGCTCACTTAGAAAACTAAATATGTGGGAATTGTCAGTTAGATAAGGTCATGCCATAGGGATATTTATTTTTTATTTTATTTTTTATTTTAAAAAGATTTTATTTATTTATTTGAGGGAGAGAGAGAGAGTGAGAGAGAGCGTGAGGGGGAGAAGGTCAGAGGGAGAAGCAGACTCTCCCTGGAGCCGGGAGCCCGATGCGGGACTCGATCCCAGGACTCCACGATCATGACCTGAGCTGAAGGCAGTCGCTGAACCCACTGAGCCACCCAGGCGCCCCGTAGGAATATTTAAAGCTCACCATAAAGCTAATGTTATCAAATCAGTATGGTATTAGCTCCGAATTGGAAAAAACAAAACAAAACCCAGGTTACTTAAAAGGAATAAGGAACTTAGAAATATCGTCAAATATCCACACAAATGCTATGTTACAAAGACAGCACCGTCCCTGTGTGTGAAGGCCACACCGTCCAGGAAGCCTGCCAACTTGGCAGCCCACACGCGGAAACAAAGACCGTCCTCCCCTACCGCACCCACCACTGTCGGCGGCATATTGAATCCATGTTTTTGGAGGAGCTGTAAACACATCAGAGAAGATTTATGTGATCATCATTTTAAGATGGGAGATTTCTTAAACATCATAGGAACTACACAGGGTCACAACATTAACAGATGTGGCTACATAAAAATGTAAAATTTCCGTGTGTGGTAGAAGCACCATGGGTTCAGCGAACTATCCAACGACAGACTGAGAGACGAGAGCCACAAGTTGGACAGAGTAAGATTTGGTACCCCAAACACAACGAGATCCTGAAATCTGCCACGAAAAAGACAGCCTCTTAGGAAACGGGTCAAGAGCAGAGGCAGCTAGCCAGAGCAGTGGAGGCACAAATAGTCAAAACCACGTAACTGGTCAGGTTATCAGCCGTCAGAGAAACGCGTGATTAAGTGACAGAGCGTCTTCATCAAGGGCATGGATGAGATGCACCGGTCCTGGGGAAGGGTGGATTGTCGCAGCGTCGTTTGCAGAAATCTGGCACTGCTCATGAAAACCTGAATGACATTCCCACCGACCAACAGTGCGGTGCGGGGGATGACGTGCTGCAGACAGAGGCACGGGGCTTGGGCTCGTGGATACAGAGGGGTCCACGGCGGTGGTGTTCCCAGTGGCAGCACGGGCTACAACTCCCGTGTCTACAGACAGAGGAGAGGAAATCATGGGACGTTATGACACTAATTTAAAATAATGAGCTCGACTGTGATATTTCCATTGGGGATGAGGGCCAGGACACATGACTGAATGAGAAAAGGAAGTACAGAGCACAACTTTATAGTATAATCACATTTTTTACAAGAGAAAACCTGCTTTGGTTTGACCTAGACATATTTGTGGGTGGATCCAAGAGAAGATGAACTTTCTTTCTCTTTCTTTTTTTTTTTTTTAAGATTTTATTTATTTACTTGACAGAGAGCGACAGCGAGAGAGGGAACACAAGCAGGGGGAGTGGGAGAGGGAGAAGCAGGCTCCCCGCTGAGCAGGGAGCCCGATGTGGGGCTCGATCCCAGGACCTTAGGATCATGATCTGAGCCGAAGGCAGAGCCTTAACCCACTGAGCCACCCAGGCGTCCCGAGAATAGGAACTTTTGGACAGAATGAGAATAAAGTTGGCATTGCCTTTATATGCTGTTGTTTGCTTGGTTTATTATAATCTTATTTTCAGAAATTCAAAAAGGAATCCAGGTAAGGAAAAAATCTCCAAAACAGCTTTCATAAATATGTTTATAAATTCCAGTCAGAAATGCCAATGTTAAATGTGCTAAAAAGCAGTCAATATTGAAAGGGAAAATGTGTATCACCCGAGCAGTTTTTCAAGCTGAACTGTGTGAGAGTGTGGGCCGCGTCGCGGTGGCTTTGTGCAGGTGGAGGAAGGGTGTCCCCCGTAAGAAAGACCTATTTCTGGGGCTGAGCCCTGTCGGTCCTCCTCACCCTGAGGAGAGCGTTGATGACCCAGCGGGAGCGCCAGCACCGGGAGCGGACAGCGGTGTCCCCCCCGCAGACACGGCAGCTCCCGTGTGGCCGGGAGACCCGCCGTGAGCCGTCTGTGCCTCCGCGGGAGGGCGCGGGCCGCTGGGGACACCTGCTCGCACGCAGATGCGCTTCTGCCAACAGCCGGTGGCAGGCGGGACGGGACTGGGCGCGCGGCTCCGAGCTCACCGAAGCCACAGGCGAGCCACGGCACGGCGTTCAGAGCCGGCGTCACTGCGTCTTCTAGTCAGTGCGTGAGGCTGCGCTTTTACGAAGACGGCGCTTTACGGGTGCAGGAGCCACGCAGAGAGTTTATTTTCTCGCGGATTCAATTTGTGAACGTGGTGCCCGCCGTCGGCCTTCAAGCGTCGGGAGGCAGAGGTCACAAAACACACCAGGAGCTCAGCGAGAGGCCGGCAGCGTGGCTGACACAGGACTCCTGCCGCACGCCGCCTTGTGGGGTGACGCGGACGGCGGGCCGAACCTGTTGGCGACCCTCTGGCCCTGTCAACAATCGACTTTCGCAAGTAGGGCATTAACTGTGAAACCACAGAGCGGCCAACAACCCGCCACGTCCGGCCCCCACCCAGATTTGCGGGGTCCCGCACAAGGACTATTGTCGCAGAGGCCACCTCCTCCTCGGGAAGGGCACTCGAAGAGATGTGGTCCCTCTCTGGCAGAGCCCAAGGGTCCCCCAGGGCCCATCTATGTGACACCAAGAGGCTGGTCTACAGAGTGCACAGAGTAAGAAAATCGGTGCTCTCGCTCCTGCTGCGGCCAGAAACGCTCACCGGGCCCGCTGGGGAGGAGCGGGCTTCTCGGTCACTCAGCGTAAGAACGTCCTGCCTCTCTTCCTAGCCTCGATCTTCCCCATATTTACTGACAATGGCTCGTTTGTGAGAAATGTCATAACCAGAAGAGACGCACTCACGTCTCCTCACATTCCTTTTGTGACTATTGTCTCTTTTGGGGACAGATGAACACATTAGGAGACGGTGCTTTTGAATGTGTGTGATGACAGCCAGCACGCGAGCGTTACCCAAGTTGTGCTCATCTCCAAAGATATTTCTCTAAGTTTCAGAAGATCACAGCAAGTCACGTAAAGTGATGTCCTAGGTGGGCTCATTAAAACTCGGAGAGTGACCCCCCTACATACAATTACTGTTAATCAAGCCCAGCTTCACTCAACGTTCACAAATTATGGGGAAAAATGTAGAATGAGGCACACAACAAACGTACAGAATTTAGCAAAAAAAGGAGAAAAAATCCATTTGAAACAATCAAAGTTGATCCACTCATAATTTTCAAATGTGCTTATCTATTATGTTGTTAATTTTCAGTCATTTTTCTTGGTTAAATCCCATAGAAATCAATTTCCTAGAACTGACCCAATGTGAATTCAATGCACACAAGCACATCGTAGCTCACAACCTTTTCCTGGGAAGTGGTGGTATAAGCAAAATTCTTGCATTCATATCTCAATATTTAAAATGTTTACTTCTCTATTTTTTCTTTTTTTAAAGATTCTATTTATTTATTTGACAGACAGAGATCACAAGTAGGCAGAGAGGCAGGCAGAGAGAGAGGAGGGAGCGGACTTTCTGCTGAGCAGAGCCGGATGCGGGGCTCGATCCCAGGACACCGGGATCATGACCTGAGCCGAAGGCAGAGGCTTTAACCCACTGAGCCACCCAGGCGCCCCTAAAATGTTTACTTTGCAAAGGCCACAAACAGCTGATTCATTTTTCAGTTAATTTGCAAAATCAACCCCGCCCCCTCCCCCGACCCCGCAGCTGAGTTTTCCGTGTTCTGACTTTGCGTAATCTGATCTGGAGACAGCGCCAGGGGAGGGCCTGGGTCTGAGGAAGGCCCCGCCCGCAGACACTGTTGGCTGTGAGGTCTGTGCTCATCCCTCCAGCAACCTGTCCTGACTCCCCCTTATGCACACCTGCTTATGGACACTCCCAGACGACCCGATGGCTTGAGCACAGAACAAAAGCTTTAAGAGTTAAAAATTTTAAAAAAAACAGTATTTTTAAAAATTTTTTCCATCATGACGCTCATTTATCTGTAGTAGGATAAAAATCTCCATTTTCTTTGGAAACCGCTCGCTGCCCCCTCTGAGCTGTGCCCCCTGCAGAAGCCCCGCAGGCCAACGAACGCAAGCTCTTGTTACTTGTGGGACGAGGGAACATTCCAGCACTCCTCAAATGGAAGTTTCCCGGAGGGTGCGTTTGCTCTCCGCACGCCGAGGCCGGTGGATTGAGTCCCCACCCCGTCCTGTGCTCACGTTTGCACCCGGGAAGCAGATCCCTGGCCTTGCTTCCACATCAGAACGTCCCTGTTGCTTAAACACCTCTGCCCCCAGGTCTGCGTCCCCACGGCCACTGCTCGGTCCCGGCCAGCCGCGCACCTGTCCTAACTGCCGCACGCCTCCCAGAGGCCTCGCCACCGGCGGTCGGCTGCCCCCAACCCACTCCCAGGTGGACGCCGAGGTGTTATTCACAGACAAGGGTGATCACATCGGTCCCTTGCGTAGAATCACCCACGCCTTCCCTCGTCCTTGGCTCTAAGTCAAAACTCCTTGATGTGCATTTCGAAGGAGTGCCTCTCCCACCTCAGGGCTCACTGTGTCCTGCCACGGCCGCTGTCGGGCCAGGACAAAGGCCCTGCTTCAAAGGCGCCAGCAGCTCTCTTGTCCTGGAGCCTCCACACATCTGATTCTTGATGGTTCCTGGACTGTCCCTCTGAAGTCTCTGGCGCACTAGACGAAGTCGAGTTTTCTCCACTCTTGTCCTCACAGCACCCTGGTCTGCCCTGACATAGCATTTGTGCATTTATTCTAATTATTTATTGAGTTGTCTGTGCCATCTACAAATGTGTTAACTCGGCAAGGGCCGGAAACTCTCCTGTCTTGTGAACCAAAACATGACATAAGTCCCGAAATACACTTGTTGACGGAACACAGGAATAAACTAATGGATGGGTGGATGGGTGGTTGGCTGGGTGGATGAATAAACACAAGGCTGTAGAGGTCAGGGTATTCTCGCACAGAGAAAGCCTCTGTTACGCAGCGTGGCTGTGCTGGGATCATCCGTACGCTCTGGAAGGACCGGGAAGAATGTGAGAAGGTGGCCACGAAAGGCGGAGGGGCCTCCTCGCTCCCTCCCCACGGCCCCGTGGACCAGAGTCTCCACGTCTGGTGCTCGGCAGGCTCCCGGGCCCCTCGCCCTGTTTGAGGCCCTCCGACCTCCCCAGAAAACGGGACAGCCGAGCCCAGGAGAGGGACCTGTTCGCTTCAGAGGGCGAACTCGCTGCTTCCTGAGTCCCAGCAGGGCTCCAGAGATGCGTCTCCCTGTGTCGTCCCTGCGGTGGAAGAATTGATGCGCTGCCCAAGAGTGGAGAATGAAATTCTCCTGCTTCTCAGCGGCACGGTCGGGTCCGATATCCAGGAGACTGCTAAATTCTTCAAACCCAGGCTGAGAATCTCCTTGACAGGCAGATGCATTTTCAGCTCTAAGTAACAGTTGCTGAGAGATGTAGATGCAGGAGATGATATTCCCTCCCTCCCCCGGAGGACCCAGCAAGTCAGTCACGGAGGAGCCCGGCTGTCAGCACAGCCCGTTTCTTTGTTGGTTTAAAATCAATACATGCTCTTTCTCCATTCATTTTTGGTCATGAAGGCTTCAATCTTGGTAAATCTATGTAATTTTTTATTGTTTAGGCTTTCTTCAGGAGCCGGAGACATCGCTGGTGTATCACACGTCGCTTCTGAAGCTGGTCAGAAATAAGGACTGCTCGCTTCTAAAGGGCTCTGCGTTCTCCCACCGGGCAGCGCTGGGTGCACCCACTTCCCACGGCGCGGGCCGCTCTCTGGGCCGTGTCTGCGAGGACCTGGGCTCTGAACCGCGTGGGTAAAATAGCCACAGTCCTGCTCGGCACGGGGCTCAGACTCTGGTGGGGACCGTGCCACCTGCGTGAGCTAGGTGCGCCGTGGGGGGGGGGGCAGAGGCGAGCACTGAGTCTGCACAGGGAGGGCCTGGGTGCTGGGGGGACCTCCCGCCGCGGCATCTGCTGCAGGACCGTCTGGGCTGCTCATACGTGCTTTCTGGACGCCAGAGCGCCATCACCTGCATTCGAGCAACCTAACTGCGGCCCTGACATTTCACCTTTGTTATTGAAACGAGCCAGGGAACTACAGATGCATCGTGACACGCACATGTAGGGCCCTGGCATCGGGGAGGGGTCCAGATGCTCAGGGAAGAGAAATGCAAGTTTTTCATGTCACGGCTGCATGTCACGGCTGCAGACTAAGGAGAACGAACAATTAGAAACCGCCGCCCGCCCTTCTCTCATCACGGCAAACCATGTCCGCATTTGGATAAAAGAAATGCTTTCCTGATTAAAATCACTCATGCTCTTCCTCAAACTCAACACTCAGAAAACAGATAATCACATCAAAAAATGGGCAGAAGACATGAAGAGACACTTCTCGAAAGAAGACATACACATGGCTACCAGACACACAAAAAAGTGTTCATCATCACCGGCCATCAGGGAGATTCAAATCAAAACCACACTGAGATACCACCTTACACCAGTTAGAATGGCCAACATTAGCAAGACAGGAAACAACGTGTGTTGGAGAGGATGTGGAGAAAGGGGAACCCTCTTGCACTGTTGGTGGGAATGCAAGTTGGTGCAGCCACTCTGGAGAACAGTGTGGAGATTCCTCAAGAAGTTAAAAATAGAGCTTCCCTAGGACCCTGCAATGGCACTGCTGGGTATTTACCCCAAAGATACAGATGGAGTGAAAAGAAGGGCCATCTGTACCCCAATGTTCATAGCAGCCATGGCCACGGTCGCCAAACTGTGGAAAGAACCAAGATGTCCTTCAATGGATGAATGGATGAGGAAGACGTGGTCCATATACACTATGGAGTATGATGCCTCCACCAGAAAGGACGAATACCCAACTTTTGTAGAAACATGGACGGGACTGGAGGAGATTATGCTGAGTGACATAAGTCAAGCAGAGAGAGTCAAGTATCATATGGTTTCACTTACTTGTGGAGCATAAGGAATAACATGGAGGACATGGGCAGAGGGAGAGGAGAAGGGAGTTGGGGGGAAATCGAAGGGGGAGACGAACCATGAGAGACTGTGGAGTCTGAGGAACAAACTGAGGGTTTTGGAGGGAAGGAGGTGAGGGGTTGGGTGAGCTTGGTGGGGGGTATTAAGGAGGGCACGGATTGCATGGAGCACTGGGTGTGGTGCATAAATAATGAATCTTGGAACACTGAAGAAATAAAATAAAGTTAAAAAAAAATAAAATCACTCATGTTATCAAGGGAAAAACTGTTTGAATGACCTCAAGTTTGTTGGTTTATGTTTGGTTTTAGTTGTTCTGTTTTTAAGTGTAAAATTTCAGAGCAGGGGGCCAGGATCAGTCACAACTGTTGCTCATGAAATCCGAGTGGTGTCATAGAAATTAACTCAGAAAGGGGTCTGTCGCAGCAGAAGTAAAGCATCTTGTTCCTTTCTTCTGGTGCTTAAGCATGTAGTATAACACATCTGTGTCTGCAGATTGAAATTCCTAATAGAAGACAATCCTGTAAGGGTCTTTCAGAACAAGCAAGTGTTGACATATGTTCATAGACATCATCGTTAATGTAAAATCACCTCTAACTTGGATTAAATAAAATGCTTGAAAAAATGTGCCTTCAGACATTTTAAATTTAATCCAGATTAAGAGTCAGGAACTGATAAGGTACTGTTAAAAGGCAACTTAATTCATTTGCAAAAAATCTCCTTAAGGGTTCTGCACTTACTCTCCCTTTTGTGGACATTTGCTCCTTTCGTTTCGCAGAAACCAAGATGCTGGCCGAGCCGAGTGAATGGACACCACATTTGTGCATTTGCACAGGCGACTGCAATCCGATGAGACTATCAAAAGCATTTTTGAAATTAACCTAGACGTGCCTATTTATAGGACTTCTGATTTCTTAAAAAAAATCTTAAAAAATTGTATGCTGCCTTCAACCCGACTTGTTTGCTTTATACTAAGACGCACGTTTCTGCGGAGAAGCGTAGGGAAGGGTGTAGAGACCGGACGGAGGTCGCGTCCACAAGGGGGTAGCCACTATTCTCCTGCTCACGGCGCCCTCCCCATCCCCCCCACATCCACATGGAAGGGGCGCAGCGGGGCGTGCAGGCGCACAGCTCTGCGTCCCTGGGGTCACCCACACACGCTCTCCGTGACTTGACACCCAGAAACACGGCCTGCGTGCGTCTTCGTGTCGACAAACGTCTGCTCTAGAGCCCCGCGGTCGCATGTGTGTCGTGTCCGATGTCTGCTCTAGAGCCCCACGGTCGCACGTGTGTCGTAAGGTCGTTCGGATGCCCTTCCCCAAGCTCCCTCTTTCCCTGCTCTCATTTGCGTGCCGCACTCCCTGTGTGGGACACGTCAGAAGTCAAGTTTCTGGGTCAGGTTCTTCAGGGAGAGTCGTTCCCTTGTGTTGACAGATGCTCTGCTAAACCACCCAGCAGATGGGGGGCCCCAACCAAACCCCTAAAAGTCAGGAGAAGAGTCAGCATTTGAAATCCTAAAAACAAAACAAAACAAAACAAAACAAAAAAACTTTAGGGGAAAAAAATTCCCTGAGGCATTATAATCCCTCATTCTTTGTGGACTTTTACACTGTGTTTGGTTTTTATAAACAGCAGCCCTCACGCAGGCGGGGGTTCTCCGTGCGCAGGGAGGCGGACCCGGAGCCACTGCCCAGAGGCCTGTCCAGCCCGTAAGGTCACAGACGCACCATGAAACGCTGACGGACTTCTGCACGGGAGACAGAGGGACTGAGTTTGGGGGATTCAAAAATTATAATAAAAAAACCGGAAGGGCGCCTGGGGGGCTCCGTGGGTCGAGCCTCTGCCTTCGGCTCTGGTCATGGTCTCAGGGTCCTGGGATCAAGCCCCGCGTCGGGCTCTCTGCTCGGCGGGGAGCCTGCTTCCTCCTCTCTCTCTGCCTGCCTCTCTGCCTACCTGTGATCTCTGTCTGTCAAATAAATAAATTTTAAAAAAAACAGAGCATGTTTTCATCTGTTGTTTTGATACTCTGGGTTCTTTTCTCTCATGGAAAGTTTAACATTTTCTGTCGATTTGGAAAAATAGCACCCTCTCTTTCCCGCCCCCCCCCAAAAGGGTTATTTTTGCTTTTTTTCTTCAAAGTTCTGCACTAATGTTGTTGATGCTTCTCTGCCCAGCACAGACCGCCACGGCGGCACGTCTTGGCCCCTGGAGTGCCGCTGCAGAGTGACGCCACCTCCTCCCAGACGCAGGCCCGTCGCGGGTGGGTTAGTCGCCGTCGCCTGTTCCAGGGACCCGAGTCGCAGACCCTCCGGAGCCACCGACTCAGCCGACGCCCACAGGCCCATGCGAGCCTTCCCCGGCCCCCGGCCGTGCCTAGCTGTCCCTGTCCTGTCACCGTGTTGGTCCGCCGCCATCCTGGTGCTGCTCGCTGCGCCGACGTTTCCACGCGGCTCTTCGGCCCGAGGGAGGGTCACGTGCATGTCCGGCACGGGAAGCCGCGGCCTGTGCCTTACACCCACCTGCCGCGCAGGGGTGGGGTCCCGGCGCTGGGAGCTCGCTCGGGGGCCACGTGCCCGTGCGTGCACAGGCCGCGGGACCCTACAGAAAGCCGCTGCGCGCCAAAGGGCTGACGCTCCAGGTCGAGGCTTTGCAGGCTGACGAGCAGGAAGGAGCGGACAGAGATCCTGGGGCTCTCAGAACAGCTGCGGGTCCCGAGGCCAGAGAGCCTGAGCTGCGGGGCGGACGGGGAGAGGCCATCTCCTGGTCCGAGCCCACTGGATGCACCCCGCGGGGCGGCCCTCGGCTCAGACGTGGCGCCTTTGCGCAGTCCACAGCCGCGTGGTGTGGCTACAGGCCTTTTCACCAACCGCACATTTCCCGGAAGCCGAGGATTCTCTGAGAGTCTCAGGTGCTCTCCCGGGGCACGGGGGGTCACTCGCTCGGGTGCCAGGAGGCCTTAGGTCAGGGGACGTTTGGCACCTGGCGTGGGGGAGGGCTGAGTGTGAAGGCTCAGAGGGCGGGCATCTGGCCACGTGGAGCCGGGTGCGAGGGCCTGAGGACGGCGTGTGTGTGGGGGTGGGCACAGCTGGAGGACGTTGCCTCCCGAGACTGTGGAGGGCGTGCAGGTGGCTAGGGTGTGGCCGGGGTCTCTTGGGGCAGAGACCAGCCTGTTCTACCCCCTCGTCCCTCCCTGCACTCCAGGGCTGACCCTGCCCCAGCTGTGGGGAGTGCTGTCCTCTCCCCAGCTCCCTAGCTCCAGGAGCACGGCCTTGGGGAACACCTGTGGGGGGCACCGTGGGGAGAACCGACGGACTGGTAGTCCTGATGGCCTCATGCCCACCAGCTGGTCTGTCCCCGCACCGGTGGGTCCCCACACCGGTGACACCACGCTCCAGGCAGCCCTACATAAGGAGAGTGGTCTGTCTCCAAGCATTGTCCCCAGTGACCCAATCCGTGGACGTGATTGTTTGGAGACTGAGATCAGAGAGGAAGGACCTCCCGCTGAGTGTCTGATACTGTGGTTTGACGACAGTGAGACCCGCAGAGACGCGACACGGCCGGCGGTCTGGGCGTCTGAAGACAGCTCCTCTCCTGTCTCCAAAGGAGGCTCCTTGCGGCCTTCAAACGCTTCTTTCCAGTGGACGTGGAGGGCCCACCTGCTTGCGAGCGGGAAGTGCGTTCACAGACTCACACTCAAGGGCATAATTTCTCCAGGACCAAAGCACCGAGGACATTTGTGCGGTGTCTCACGGTGCTCGTTTGCAGCGGACCGTGACCGGCTAGCCAGGGTCCCGCTGCGCAGAGGGGCGCGTGAGGAATGTCCAGGACCTGGTGACAGCCCGTGCTCCTGCCCCGCAGACGCCGACGTGGAGTGTGACGCATCACACCTTTAATGGTATTGTTATTCCTATAAATCTTCTCCAGGAAAAGTAAGATGCACAGGATTAAAACACAATCATACTTACAGACGTCTGTGATCACACGGACTGGTTTCCTTAGCACTCGCTTTCTTAAAAACGACGGACCTCCACACCTGCTTCGCTCAGAGGTGGGGGCTCCGGGGACCCCTAGCCAGTGTGTGAGCCGAGCAAAGAGCCTCGGGGGCGTTTGTAGCTAAAAATAGAGCCAAAGGCCCGAGTGACCAGCAGGGCCACGGAAGCAGGCCTGAAGATATGACACAGAGCCAGCAACGCGTTTCCCCCGAGCGACCCCGAGCAGCCCTCTCCGGCTCTGCGGCCTTTGGCATGTGAAGCGGGGGACCCGCAGAGCTCACGGATGAAAGGCGCATCATAAAGATAAGCCTGTCTTCGTGGCTTCCTTCCCGTGGTTTCTGGACTTGCTGCGCTGCGGCGTCCTGGTGGGATGAAGGGGGTCTCCGTGGGCCAGATTTAAATAGAAAAAGCACAGTTCTTAAAATGAAAAGGGTAGAAGATGTTACAGAAAAGACAGGAAGAAGTCTTTGTCTCCCAATTAAAAATGTGTGTGTGTGCGTGTGTGTGTGTGTGTGTGTGTATATAGAGAGAGACGAAGTGGGGGGGGCACAGCGGGAGAGAGAAAGGCAGGGAGGGAGCAGGAGAGGGGGAGAGGGAGGGTGAGCACCAGAAAGCCGGACTTGGAATAGGGGTTTTGGACAGACTTAAAAAAAAATAATAAATACAATACAACAATGTATACATCTTCATATATGTGTATAATAAATTCTACATATTTATAATATAGATACATGTACATAATATAAGATTTTCCTAAATATGCATTAATTACATAAATAAATTTGGCTTAAAACTGAAAGCAACTTAGAAGCATTTGTTTATTTTTATTTTTCCAAAGATTTTATTTATTTAATAGAGAGTGAGTGCGGGAGAGCGAGCGCAAGTAGGCAGAGGGAGAAGCAGGCTCCCCGTTGAGCAAGGCGCGTGCTGCGGGGCTCCGTCCCAGGACCCCAGGATCACGACCTGAGCCGAAGGCACATGCTTCACCGACTGAGCCGCCCAGGAGCCCCAGTTTAGGAGCATTTAAATAAGGCTGAGGATGCCCGTGTAAGGAATTTATAAAATGGTCATTTCAAAAACTGAAGCATTGTCTAGATGTCCCCTACCCTCTCTACTTGGAAACTAAGGGAAGGCAAACGCTGTGTCCCATCCCACCACAGAAGGCGAGAGCCTGGGATACCCGGGAGTGTACTTTCTTTGTTCCCAGAGGAAGCTCGAAGGCCCTCGTCACAGGGCCTGTGGCGCCTGAAGACAGCTGGCCCCATCAACCACTGTGGACGACACAGAGCTGAGCTACTTGGAAGGCACACTCGGGACTGTTTTGTATTTCTTCAAATGGTTCTTACAAAATATAATGCCACTTGGGTTAGAGATGAGTCCCTTTTTCCCTTTAAACATCGAGGAAACAGGTGTGGTGGGTTCGCTAGCCTAGGAATGAGGTAACCACGGTCCGGGTGTGCATGCTGCTGCGAGGGTCCCCTGATCCGCGGTGCCCGGCGCTGCGCCTGCTCTCAGCCCCCCACTCCCCACCCCCGGAGGCACAGGTGATGACTAGCGCTCCACAGGCAAGACGGGCACGTCTGTAAAGGCCACGGGAAGTCCTGTGTCATGTCCACGTGCTGTCGCTGGGCTCGGGAAGAAACTGCAGCAGCTCCCCCAAGCACATCCGAAGAGTAAACATTCCTCACGGTTTCCGCACTGTCTCCTCACCTTTCCCTGCATTTGTCCCACGTCAACCCGCGAGCTGACCCCCTTCAACGTGGACCGCGTCAGCCACGGCAACGCTTCACGATGGTTTCCTTTGATGCTTCTGGAACAAGACTCTGGCCAGGGTCCAGGGCGACCCCGAAAGTCCTCCAAGTCCCTGGCACTAAATACAAGGCTCTCTCGGTGATTTGTCGCGTGGAGAAGAAAGGAAAAACCCGGCGTGTTTGTTCCTTCGCGTCTGAACCCTCTCAGCCTGGTGACGGCTCGAGGATGGCATTTCTCAGCAGTAAGACGGGGACCGCAGTCATTAGCATTCAGAAGCCGCCCAGGGCTGCAGCTGGGCTCCAGCTGCCGGCAGGCTTGAAAAGATCCAGCGCCTTGCAAATCTCTCAGACAGAGGCATTTTGGAGACGAGCATTCCATGACCAAATCACGTTCCCAGAGTAAACTCTCCTTCTGGTGATAATGAATAACACAATCAGACAGCCATTTCAGCCTGGATGCTTTCAAGTCTGCACCCGTGTCCCCGTCCCACCAAGCGCAGGGAGGACTCGGGGTCCTTCCCGAAGAGCGCGCGGGCACACCTGCGTGCCGGCGAGGCGGGGTGCAGGCCCCCGGGCAGGTACGCCCCGCGGCTCGGAAGGCGTCAGGGAGGATAGGCTCTCCATCAGAAGCCTCTCCGGGTGCCCCAGGCCGGCTTCGTCTCCTGGATCTGAGGGTGGCTGAGTCACGAGATCCGGCAGGTGGCCGTCTGCTCGGGGACAAGCCCTCGCCAGCAGCAGAAGCCACCGATTCTACCGTGGACTGTCCACGTGGGGCCTTAACCCGACTCCAAAGGAGTCTGAGTTCTTTATAGCCAGGAGGATGAGGGGCGCGCGGCTCAGGGCTTGGCGGCGGCCGGGCTGCCCTCCTCGGACGAGGGCTGAAATGGCGGCCCTGGGCAGGTGCGGGCGGGGTGCCTGCGTCCCAGACAAGGACAGCCGGGGCGCGTGGCGGGGCGTCCGGCCGCCAGACAGGCGTGCACCGCCCCTTAAAGACACGGGTCCAGCTGGTGCCGAGTCTCCCAGCTACCAGAGGGACTTCCGATGTCTAATTTTAACACACGTCGCCTTTCACTCTCCCCCTCAAGAAAGAAACACAGACACCCACTGCAAACTTCAACCTCCAGCTGCATCGTCATTTTAAGTGCCCGGGAGAGAATTCTGTTAGAAGCAATTAGCGAGAGGCCACCGGGGTGGGGAACTCACCGCTAATTTGGGAGGCTGCGGGGTCACGCCGCTCGCATCCTCCAGGGGCTCCCACTCCCGCGTCGCCCGGTGCCTGAATGAATTAGCTGGAATGTCGAGGACAACGGCAGGAATGTCTAATCACGATTTCTTTGCCAAAGGCTTGAGTGCGGGGGGTGTTTCTCTCAGCTCCCAGATGAATCCACGGCGGGCAGCGGAGGCTCAGGGAACCGGGTGCGAGGACGGGGTCGGCGCCTGCCTTTCTGTGTTCTGCAGGACACCGGGCTCCAGAGTCAGACACACCGAAACGCCGCGCGAAGCCACAGGAAACAGGTCTCCCCGCTGAGTGATTTCTTCAAACTCGTAATACGTTAATGTACAGTGTGAACCTCCCAAACGGGACCCTGCCTGGGGTACGCCCGGTGACATCACTGTGGAGTGGCTTCTGTGGGCCGCGCATGGTGCCCGAAGAAGAGTGCCCTGTGTCCTTGCTGTGGGTCGGGGCCGGACCAGAAGCCCACCTGCTCCCGGGCAGGTCAGTTCCCTGTGCCTGGGACCGGCCTCGGCCTCCTTCCTGGGGCCGATCTGTGCTGGCGGCGGCTGTGATGCGGAGGGAACGGCGTCCCGCAGATGGTCCTCCTCTGCGTGTCCTGTGCATGTTTATTCTTCCCTCCATCCGCTGTCCTCCCCTCCCTCTTTCCTTCTTCTTTTTTCCACTCTTTTTTTCCTTCAGTTCCCTACTACATTCTCAAATGGAGCAAATTTAGGAACATATAAAAACTCACACAAAATTAGCCGTAGAGATGCCGGTAAGGTACAAGGGAACGTCAGGGGACGGCGTCCTCCCAGGGTAGGAGGACAGAGAGACGAGGCTGGTCGGCGCCGCCGCAAGGCGTGTGAAGGCGAGAGCCGTCGTCAGCACTGGCCGTGCGCTCGCCCTGGGCGACGGGCTCGACTCAGCGAGGCACGCGGCGGCCAGTGGAGAGAACACGCGGCCCGTGGCACCTGCCCCCGAGCGTCTCAGGCGCCCTGGAGCCCTGAGTCCGCGCGCACGTCTGCGGAGCTGTGCGCCTTTGCTCGGCCGACTCCGCTTCCCCTTACTAAATTCTACCCAGTTCTGCGACACATTCTGTCAGGAGCCCTGGGGGCTCTTGGGGGAGCGGCCTCAGCCCCTCACAGCCCCACAGGGACGGCGCCGTCGCCCCACGACACGTGGAGGAACGACAGCTGGCCAAGCACACGGTGGACGAGGGGCCCACGGGCTGTCTGCACGGAGGCCGGGACGTGAGCCCGATCATGTCTGCACGCCCGACACTCCGCCTGCGCTTTCCTGAGTCCACGTTCACAGCTCGTGTCCTCGTGGCTACGGCCTGGCCCTGGTTTCCAGCCCGGCCCACCTTTCCGTGGCTGGTCACCGCTGTCTCCATCACACCGAGCGCACAGCCCGGCATCTCCCTAGATCGTGCCCTCCCTGCACCCGCCTCGCTAGCCTTGCCCGCTGGGCCTCGCTGGTGCTGGGCGAGCAGGGGAAGGGGCTTCACCCCAGGGCGGGGGGCCGGGCAGAGACGGGAGGGGTGTGGGTCAGAGAGGCCGAATTATCTGGAAGAGGACGGCCTCCCCACGCCATCTGACGAGGATGACCCTGTGAGGGTCCCTCCAAGGCCGTTATCTCAGGACCTCGTTGTTCTGCACCTCCGAGAAGCGGACGGACCGACTCTTCATGTAGGTGACAATTTGTTTCCTCTTAACTTCTCGACATTATTAAAAATTAAGCAAAGACAGTCATCGCTACTCTTAGTGGGAAAATCGAGTCAGATTTTAGCTGCCCGCGTGCTGCAGTGAGTTAGGCGGACGGGAAAGCAGGAACCAGTGTCTACCTGGTCAAGGGTAGCTCGGGGGCGGAGGCCTCCTCCGACCGCACGCGGGCGGCCTCTTTTCCAGCGGAGCCTCGCCTCGCACCCTTTGGATACAATTGAAATTTTTCTTGGAAATCACATCATAGGTCACGATGACATTCGTTTGTTTTGAGTATTAACCTAATAACATCAAAGTGTCTGTTTCTCCTAACACTGGAATTCCCAACATCATCCTAATGGCCTAATACTTGCAATCTTATCGTTAGAAGACGTAAAACGTGCAACCAGGTTTCTGATGTGGGGAAAGGAAAGTCAGAGGGAGGGACGGAAGGGTGGGGAGGGGAGGGAAGGAGGGAAGCAGGGAGGGAGGGAAACTATCTGAGGAAGCTCAGGGACCGGCTGAAGGACTCACGTCAGGCAGGACGGTAAAAGTTTAGGAGGTAAGAAAACACAGTATTAAGCACTTGTTTATACTGATAAAGTAAATAAAAATAAAATTTTGTACTCTGTCAAAGACAGCTTAGTAGAAATCGTCCTTCAATGACATTCAAAGGAAGAATTGATAACTTGACTGACTTTAATGTTTCTCATTGAACTCAATGCCTGAACCAGTTGTGGCTTAAAATAAAGAGACTTTTGAGACACCTGGGTGGCTCAGGGGGTTAAGCCTCTGCCTTCGGCCCGGGTCATGATGTCAGGGTCCTGGGATCGAGCCCCGCGTCGGGCTCTCTGCTCGGCGGGGAGCCTGCTTCCTCCTCTCTCTCTCTGCCTGCCTCTCTGCCTGTTTGTGATCTCTGTCAAATAAATAAATAAAATCTTTTTTAAAAAAAATGGGTTAAAGAATTCTTTAAAAAAAAAAAAAGAGCGACTTTTCTGCTGAGCCGTAAGGTACAGTGAGGGAGGGCCTTGCTTTTCCTAGTACTGCCTCTAAACGAGCGTGTCCCCACCTGGGCGGGAGGGGACTGGCACACAGGACACCCGCATGCACTGGCACCTTTCCCCACGCAGGAGGGTCACTCCCAGGCAGGACTCAGTGGTCTCAGTACTGAGTGCTGAGTCAGTACTCGATGCCGGCTCCTGACTACAAGGCAAACGTGACAGGAAACACAGTGTCTGATTCGAAAGAAGTGAGGTCATTGCTGAGACCAGGGTGTGGGACAGGGGCAGACACGGGGGCGGCGGGGACGGCGGTGATGATGACCCACGAAGGGCAAGCTGGACAGAGGATCTGGGGGGAATGTCAGAAAGCAGATACAGGGGTGCATACCAGTAGCGGCAGGTGTCCTGGGGACATCCCCGGGTAGCTGGATGCGATGTGTCAGTCAGAGAGGAGGGTGGGGTCCGGGGGATCAGAAACCTCAGATCTGATTAAAGACATCAATCCTGTAGATTACGTGGATTCTTATGAAAGTGGCGGGAGAAGGACTGGAGGGACGTGGACCTGAACCAAGGACTGCAGGCCAGGAGGCGTGGGAGTGGCCCAGGCTGGAGATGAAAAAATCCTTTGGAACAGACACCAGGAGGGTGCGCCGAGCTACTGACCGAGGAGGGGCCAGGCCTGTGATTCTGGCACGTCTGACTGGGGGACGCTCCTGAATCACAGCTGGCAGGAGGAGGAGACTCAGTGGGAGGCCAAGGCCACGAGGGTTGGGCATCAAGCTCAGGGCACCCGAGCAGGATCAAGTCCAGACACTCTCAGGTGCAGAGTCTGGGGCTTAGCGAGGGCAGCGGAGCTGGGCGCGCACACGGGAGGGTCCTGGGCGCATGGGCGCAGACCAGAGGCTGGAAGCGACAAATGGGGCTGGGGCAGAGCGGGCTGCAGCCGGCAGAGACAGAGACACCTGGGACCCAAGAAGCCAAAAGAGGAAGGGGGGATGGGGAGGGTGCGGGGGGGAGGCAAGAAGGGGAGAGTCCCCATAAAACGTGATCAGTGATGTCCAATGCAATTTGGAGGCTCATCACCACGAACTCACACGCGTCCGTCGGATTTGGAGGCTCGTCACCGTGAACTCACATGCATCCATCATTTGGAGGCTCATCAATGTGAACTCGCAGGCATCCGTTGGATTTGGAGGCTCATCACCATGAACTCGCATGCGTCCGTCAGATTTGGGGGCTCATCACCATGAACTCACATGCGTCTGTCGGATTTGGAGGCTCATCACCATGAACTCGCACATGTCCGTCATTTGGAGGCTCGTCACCGTGAACTCGCAAGCGTCCGTTGGATTTGGGGGTTCATCAACATGAACTCGCATACGTCCATTGGATGTGGAAGTTCATCACCATGAACTTGCACGTGTCCGTAGTTTGGAGGCTCATCACCATGAACTCGCATGCATCCGTCGTTTGGAGGCTCATCACCATGAACTCGTACGCGTCCATCGGATTTGGGGGTCATCACCATGAACTCGCATGCGTCCTTTGGATTTGGAAGTTCATCACCATGAACTTGCACGTGTCCGTCGTTTGGAGGCTCATCACCATGAACTCGTACGCGTCCATCGGATTGGAGGCTCATCAACGTGAACTCGCACATGTCCGTCGTTTGGAAATTGGGATGCAGCCTCTAACCTCATTGAGTCCAGGTGAAGTCAGAGGGGACGGCCCCGACACCCGGCACACGAGGATACACAGCGCCCCGGGGTTGGAGCAAGGTGGGGAAAGAGGTACGGGGGTGCCTACTGAGAGACGATAGCATTCCGGGGCTGCCATGGGACTGCAGGGACGGGCCCAGAGCACTCTTTTCGGGTTCTACCTTTCCAAGGGGGTCAGTGGAGGCATTGGAGACTGATACACACCCTAGTTTGAGGAACGTGTTCTGCCTTTTAGGGCCGGGCTTGTCCCTAAACACAGGGGTGGTGGTAGGAGGGTTAGTTAGACCGTGGAGGAGAGGAGACCCTTCCTAACATGTAGGCTTCTTAGCCCTGGGCTGGAGACCCACTCACCACCTGCTAGGGGAGCCACTCTGCCCAAATAATACTCGGATTAAGATTTATTAACTGAATAGCTAAAAAAATTAAAAATAACCCGTGTTGGCACTTGGAATTAATGAGGCATTTATTGATTAGCTAAAGAATAAATAAATATTATAGTCAAATTCGTAACCCTTGGGAGAAGTGTCTCCAAATAGTACTGGGTTGGATTCTTTTAATTGGAAGATAACAAAAAACCGTGTCGTGATCACTGACGGCCTCACGCGGCAGAGGAAGCCCAGGTCCCCGCTGACGCTTCATGTCACTGCCGGACGTCAGCAGGATGTGCGTGATGTGAACAGGACTTTTGGCCACAAGAGTAAAGTCTGTGACCTTCAGAACATTTTTTCTGTTTTTGAAGATTTTATTTATTTATTTGTCAGAAAGAGGGCGAGAGAGAGCACAAGCAGGGGAGGGGCAGAGGGAGACCAGACTCTCCCTGGAGCAGAGAGCCCGATGCGGGGCTCGAACCCAGAACCCTGGGATCATGACCTGAGCCGAAGGCAGACGCTCAACAGGCCGAGCCCCTCAGGTGTCCCATTCTGTGACCTTTAGAACCTTTGGTCATGACCCAAATGTCCTTCCGAAATCCTATTTTTTAAGATAGGCGATGAAAGACAGGACCATTTTTCTTTCCATGAATCCCCACCACACACTGATGGGTTATGGTGTCAGACGCGAGGACAGGAATGCGGGACCCGCCCCTACGTTATTAGGAAGTCACACTCACCCAACCAGACGGCCCCGGGTTGACGTCAGGGTTCGACCCGGTCTGTCTGACTCCAAAGCCTTGATCTCGCCACCGTAATACATCGCCTTCGATTTCTAAACCTCGCGTCCCACGGCAGAGGCCGCCGGACACAACAGCTCCTTCTGCCGCTCTCGGCGTGAGGCCGTGACCGGCCATGGAATGGTCTCCTCGGTGGTTCACGCTGCTCACTCTTTCAGTTCTGAGAACAGCTTTTTACAGTCTTATTTTCTGTCTACGTGATGTGTCACCCCCACCAATGAGTGTTGGTTTCAGGCATCTGGCATTTCAAAACCTGTTCCCTTACTTTCTATCTATGCGCCACCCCCCGCCCCACCAAGCCTGGCTTTTCTTGCTCATAAAAAGGAGAGAAACACTAATTCCCGACCCTTAAAAGTGATCGAATGAGAACATCCAGCAGCTCACATTGTGGGTGTCTGGTGTCTGGTGCAGAAAAGACAGATAAATAAGTACATTTTAGAACGTCTGTATTGCCTCAAACGTGCTGCTCGTTCATACAAAGTGAGTTTCTAAACTGCATACTGAAACCTGTTACTGTAATAAAAATAATTTGGAATCAGCAGGCCGGAGAACTCTCCCAGGAGACTATTTCTGAATTTTAGCTCGTGGTCTTGGAACCTGTGTGCATCTCAGGGGGCCTCCCGCGTTCCCAGCTCCGATCTGAAGGCAGGTCTGCAGGCACTGAGCTCGCTCCTGGGGACTGCGACTGTCCTGAAGGGTAAGGCCGTTCTCGGCACGTAGCAGTCGGGGTAGAAACAAGTCATCGGTCCCGGCGTTGACGCGCCACGCCCAGATCCTCAAAGGACCAGAGAGCAGGGAGCGGCGCTTCGCGGGCAGAAGGCCCGTTCCCTGAAAATGCCATCTCCTGCCGTCCTCTGGGACACCCGCTCTGGGGCGGGGGAGGGGCGTCCTGCTCTGGAAAGTTGGCCGAAAAGGACGGGTCTACACTCAGTTTACCTAAGCCCATGCAAATACACTGAGAAGTACATGTTTTTATGTAAAATATTTTCAGTGAAACAGCCTATTCACGCTCCTGGGCAAGTCTGAAACACAGGTCCCCGCTAAACATTAAATGTCGCGTAGACGCTATTGCACTCGGTTCCTTGGAGCCATTCCAGCGTCCCAGCCTTTCCAAAGGGGAATAACGCTGCGTTCCCTTTCACGTCTGTCCTTCAGTCAGCCGTGGCGGGGAGTGGGGTGCGGCGGCGCATGGTACCCAGCTGTGGCCTGTGACCGCTGGGGCAGCTCTGAGGTGCTGGGGGGCTGATGTCACACAAGGAGCCCCCAGCAGGCACGGCCGGGGGAGGGCTGATGTCACAGGAGGTACCCCCCAGCAGGGCTCCTGGGAGATGGGGGCTGGCGTCCCATGGGGTCACCCCCCTTGGAGGTCCACCCTCACCTGGGGACTCCATAGGGACACGGGGCGGCAGAACCATCTGCCGAGAAGAGGAAAGACAAGTGGGTTCTAGCTAGACGTAGGTCTCTAGACAAAACAAAATAGCTTTTTCTTTTTTGCCTTTTGTCTCTTTCCCTCAGTCCCAAGCAGGCACAGTGGCCCTGGACGGTGCCATCCTTGGACAAAATGCGGGTCCCGCCGGATGTGGGCCCGGGAAGAGCTCGGCTCCGTCGCCGCACCCTCTCCCGCACTCAGACGCGGGGATCTCAGAGACGGTTTTATGCCATAAATACTAACGCGGGCCAGTGCACTGTCTAAAGGTGTGAGAATAATCGTTGGTTTGGTTTTTAGGTTACATCTCGACTTTTACAACTATGTACTGCAATTATAGAGCGTCTGTGAAAGCACCGGGAAAAGGGAAAGTGGTGTGTCTAGCTAGAACACATTATTATTATTCATAACTTGGCTTCATGACTTCCACAGGAACATGTCAGGTGGCTCATAATTTTACCAAGTAATTAAGCCGAGTGAGTCTGCCCGTGGACTAGACGTCCGCCAAGCGGCCGTTGAATAACGTCGGCGCCTTACTCCGTGGCGTTCCTGTCGCGTCGAGGGGAAGCGGACGGCACTTGGTAGCGCTTTGCCGGCGACTGTTTCAACTGAGCGCTCTTTCTTAACAACTTTGTTTATTGACAAGGTCAGAGGCCCATGAGAAGATCAGGCGAGCGCGCGTTGCTCTAATGAGAAAAGGCAAGAGCGGAAACGCCGCCGTCGCCCTTCTTGTGACTCTATCTGGTTTTCGTACAGGATGTAGACGCTTTGCCTTGCTTTCACCTAACGGAAGAGAGCACGGCAGTGGGTCCAGAACGGTTTTTCTTGCTGAGACTGTCATCGCCCTGGCCGGTCTCCGGGACTTTGTAGGCAGCGGAGTCGAGGAGGTGCCCCCTTCGGAGCCGACTGGGCTTTCTTTCCGGCGACAGCAGACAATATGGCCACAATGTGGACTCCCAGAGGCTCAACACCGCAGACTGCCGGCGAGGCTCACGTGGGACTCTGCATGGGACTCGGCCCCGGGCCCTCACTCTGCTGCTGGGGCCCCGGCCGCGGCCTCGACCCCTCTGTTCTCTCCGGTGATCTCCTCGTGGAGACGCCACGCACGCTCCGGGGGGCCGGCAGCTCGGACGGCCGCGTTCACGGAGTTCTTGCCCCTGGGGTCCACACCTCCTGGTCACATCTGATGAGCCAGAGCGGGAGCAATGTCCCCGGCTCGTGCCGTGCCCACAGCTGGTGGGTTTGGACTGTTGCCACTGAGATGGATCTTAAAGACGCTGTGGCTCTTGCCAATCAGATGAAAAAAGAAGAAGAAAAAAGCTTCTTATTCCCTGTGTTGTTTCTTGGGAAAAAAAAGTCTGTAAGAGGTTTGGCAGATTCGCGAGGAGGTGTGAAGCAGCATGCTCGGCACGCGGGCCCCTCACCGGCAGCTCGCGTGTTCCAGGCTGTCATCCCTGGGCTGCTGCTCACAAAACCCGCAGGGGCCATCAAATGTGCACACCGCAGGCCCCCTTCTGCACATCAAACGTTGCTCTGCGGTCCCCTTCTCCACACCCGCGCATCTAAGAGCAGGAGCCTTCCGCTAGGCTCGGACACCTTCCTGACGCCAGCTGGATTGATGTACCGCACAGCGGCTGTGCATTCAGGCCTGGTTCCACTTCCCCGCTCGTCCCCCTGCCACACACAATATGCACACACACAGGCACACGGGACACACACACACGGGGCGCACACGCATGCACACATCCACACATAGGCACCCATAGATACATAGATATACCCATAGATACACACATAGATACACTTAGATGCACATGCACAGGTGTGCACACACACTCACACACACATCCACACACAGGTACTCATGGATACACACATATGGACGCACACACACACCCCCACACACAGGCATGCATGGATACACAGCACACTGCACACACATAAGTGTACACACATGCACACACATTCACACAAAGGTACACATGGATATACAGTGCACACAGACCCACACACGGGTGTGCACACGTACACACATCCATACACAGGCACGCATGGATACACAGCACACACTGTGCACACACATGCTTGAAACCACACGTAGAGGCCTGCCGTGGCCGTGGAGGGTTGGGCAGAGAGTGGTGGTGGTACACGTCGCCTGTGTCTCTCACTGACAGAGTGAGGAGGAGCCACGGCCTCCGTCCCACGGACGCGCCTGGGGCAGAGGGCGTTGGTGCTGAAGGACCCGGCCGCTGGCACCCTGGCCGAGAGGGCACTCTGTCGTTACCACTGCCCTGGGACCGGGCTCAGCCAACCAAAACAGCCTTCGTGCTGAGAGGAGTTGAGCAGACACCTGAGACAAGGGAAGGAGGAGATCACCGGCTCCTGTCTCAAACCCACAGGGCCAGCTCGGGTGCCGCGGAAAGCTACTGCCCCAAAGCCAGGCGAGTTGGGGTGTCCGCCCCCCGGAGGGCTTGGGGAAGCAGATGGCGGTGTGCGCGGTGATCACGGGCCTGTCTGTCCATGGCAATGGCCTGAACGGAACGGACAGGTGGTCTGCGTACACTCCCGTGCGAACGGCTCCTCTGAATGGGCTCTGCATCCCAGGGCGACGGTTCCTTCGGGGTCCTCCCCTCGCCGGCACCTACACTCAGTGGCCTGCGCCGCCGACGCAGCGAGAGCGGGTTCTCGCGAGCTGCTCAGGTGTGTGCGTTAGACGGAGGGGAAAGGTGCGCCACCAAGGACAGTCCCCTCAGGCCCTGTATACCCGGTGTCCAGGCCTGGCTTCCCTTTGCAGGGAACGCTGGGGGCCCGGCGACCGGGGCCGGCACCTGCTTATCTGCACGCCTGTGCCGAGATGCCGGGGCCACTGGGAGCTAACGCCAGTGCGGGATGCTCTCGCCGGTGGGCAATGGCCCCCCTGCACGCTGCTGTGGACTCAGGGCTTCTGCAGGGACGGGAGAGCTAGGGGCTACTTCTGGACCCCGAAGCCCCACAGTCTTCAGACCCATCCAGACGACCTTTAGAAACCCTGAAGCTCTACCTGGCCGGCCTCTGTGCCTCCACGACATCAGCGACGGCTCGCGGTCGCTTCTGTCGGGCCACTCTTCTCTGTGCCGCTGGTGTTCTCCCGTCCCTCTCTCGGGAAGCAAGCGGGAAACGGGGAGTGAGCGCAGCTGAGGGCCGTGACGCGGGCTGTGCTCCCGGGGGCCCCCGGCGCCGGAGCACGGCTGCACCTCCGGCCGAACGCGCGGGGAGAACAGCCCGGGGCTCCTTGGTGGCGGATGAGACACTCCTCGTCTCAACCACACGAGGTCGTTGGCAGGTGTGAGTGAGGTCGTGCCTGTGGCCACAACACAGCCCACACAGCCCTCTACTCCAGAAAATGCTCCTTCTCATTTTTCCATCAACTCTGTGAGTGTGTGCATAGAGAAGACTCTGTACGTTTTGCAAACAGAAGCCAAACCTCATGAGATACCAGATTTTTGCTCTAATAAATGTCTTTTCACTTCTTAGAATTTATAATCCTTGTTGAAAGAGAAGGTTATCATCATGGGAAAGGGGTAAAGTGAAGGAAGAATTTAGTTTGTTTTTGTGTGCACAAGGAGCCAATACTTGAAGAAGGAACATTTTCTTTATGGAAGCGCTCTACCTCGTAAGTGAGGAAGACGCGGTAGGTTACTCTTGTCAGCCCGACGCAATGGTGGACGGAGGCCACACACACCAACGGGCACCGTTTTCAACCATCAGGCGACAAGGTTGTCGGGTGACTCTCTAATAGAGGGTCAGGCGAGTAACCTGCCCAGCTTGGGCACCCACGGACCAGCGTAGCATGGCTCAGAGGGGACTGGCCTGACGGAGGCCGAGTGTGTCCTTCTCGCTCTAATGCAGCAGAGACCCTCACGGAAATGATCCCAGCCCGACGGAGCTCTAGTCTGACCAGCAGCTTGTAGGAGACACAGGGTCAGAAGGACAGACGGACAGATTAACCAACACCGCAAGGATGTAGCCAGCAGAGACAAGACCACGGGTCCCTCTACGAGACGAGCGGCCCAGTGTCACGACGGTAGGCTTTGGAGGCAAGGCCGCAGGGTCGCATCTCAACAAGATGCGCCGTGAGCTTGATTTGGATTCTGACTCACATGAACTGTAAATTTGTGAGGCAATCTGGGAACTTAGATCTTCACCAGATATTTGATGACGAGGTTCCAAAGGGGGTTGTGCTTTTACAAAAAGAGCCTTTATATTCTAGACATCCCGACTGAAGGGCTCCTGGATGCAGTCGTGCACGGACGTGACTGTGGTCCAGAGTGCTCACGCGTGGGGAGGCAAGGGGGTGGGGGGTCCAGTGAAACAGGCCCGCCGTCCTCCGAGCTCCAGGACGCACAATCAAGGCTCACAAGCACTGCGCGTGCGTTAAATCTTCCACAACCAGGAACACAAAATGCAAAAAAAAAAAAAACCAATCTTCGAGAAAAGAGAAGGATGAGTACTTGTATTTGCCAGGTCACAGGTGATGGAATTAGAGGTAAGTGTGTGTGCAGAGGCTCCCTGGGCCCTGGGAACGAAGCACGACCGAGGGGAGAGCCGGCCTCCGGGGAGCCTGGCAGGCAGGGGACGCGCCGGCTCTGAGATGCGGCTCCGCTCTCTTCATCAGCGTACATCAGACTCTGCGGGCTGTTAGTCAAACGTTTTATATCCAGGCCCTATTCCTAGAAATCCCGACATAAAGGTCTTGAGTGGAGGTCACGGATCCGTGGGAAAACAGCCAAGGTGACACTCCTGGAGATGGTCCTGGGACCACTCCTGAGAACGTGGTTCGGGGCTGGGTGTCGTTTCAGAAGCAGGCGCGCGCAGGGACGGACTCACACTCACCAGTTCTGTGTTCCCAGACTGGACTTTGGGGGAGAATCTGTCTACAGGTGTCTGAGGGAGAAGCGACAGCTGGACCCAGAGACTTGGGTCAGCAGGCTCCTTGTCCCTTCCTGGTGGGCAGACGTTGGCCTGTGTTGCTGGACGGTCCCGATGGTGGTGGCCTTGCTGACCTACCCGGGGAGGGCAGCAGGCACGGCTCGGCCTGCCAGCTGGGGGCAGGGGTCTGGACTTCCCAGCTTCTCTCCAGGTAGGATCGGGAACGGGTCAGCCTGGCCCCAACCTGCTGCACAAGCCCTGAAGGCCACTGCTTTCGGGAAGGCCACACATTTCTGATGTCAGAGCCACAGGGTGGAGGGGCTGCCTGCTCGGCTTCATGCCAGGAGACGAGAAAGCAATGAGCTTGTGGTGTGGTGCTCTGGCTGTGTTTCTGAGTTCACCTGTTCAACCCCTGGTGTGTCCTGACGACTTTGGACGGTGCTGAATCTTACAAACGATGGGGCAGCCCAGCGCACTCCAGTGGCTCGGCAGATCACCGCTCCGACGGGGGCTTGGGGGGTCTCTGGTTTGCCACTTGTCCGAGTCTGGGGGTGTAGGGACCTTGGTACTGTCCTCCCATGTGCTGGGAGGCCACCTCTTACCCACCTGCTCAAGATACAGGTACTTGCGTTTTCTGTGAGAGCAAATTATTAGCTATGAGTTTCTGACAAAGCACTTGAAAGATTTATAACCGAAATAGAGTTTACATCCTCTGCTTACAATGGTGAAAAGCAAAAAATAAAACAACACAAACAAACAAAATGACTCTGACATCTCATGCTGTCATCCTTGGGCTCAGCCTGTCAAGGGATCACGGAGGTACGTACCGAGGGAGACATGAAGCCAGGAATACATTTTAGAGTGTGCACAAGGGAAAAGCAAACTGACTGCTTATCTTGTTCACGGGGAGGTGTGGACGATTCTCTGTCCTGGAATCCCACACACGGGACACGGTTCAAGCAAGGACCATGACCTCATGGCCACACCTACGGAAACACGGTGACGTCTATAATTTAAAGAGGTGCACTAATATTTTATGTAAATATTATTGTCTTGTGGATCCTGAATAGAGAATAGTGAACAGGATTTAGCCCTTCTTGGTGAGAGTTTGGCTAATTAGCAAATTCTTTGGCTTTATTATAAGGATGCAACAATGTGTTTGAGCTCAGCAGGTTCCCTTTGCTCCTCGGTTTCTTCGCAGAATGAGGTCCGTACTTTTATTTCCATCGCTCTCCCTTCCGCTTTCCTCCCTCCGTCCTTCCCTTCCCTCCTTCCTTCCTGCACGTTGGCTTTTCTAGGTCTTTGGAAGAAGTTCTCGAGGCTCTGACTTCCTCGTGCCCTCGGTGCTATGTCCTGCGCTGTCCGGGTGAAGGAGGTTTGCACCGTGTGGAACAGAGCGGGCGTCACGGCGTCCTCGTGAGGCTCCCTGTCAGCCTGCATGGCTCCTGGGTCCCCCGTGCCTGATCCCGAGCCAGGGGTCGATGACACATGTGTTCTGCTCTACGTACTGTCCTGTCCTGGAGACCCGGGAGAGCAGTGACCCGGGAGAGACTCTTGAGAGCAGTGCCCTCCAGAAGCACTGACCGACCCATCGCCCCTTCTGTTGTGCAAGAGTGAATTAAAGAAGCATGGTGTTCACAAGACGCTGACATCTCGCTTAGGGTTTCAGAGTATGTGAGAAAAGAGATAAGCCGTCGCCACACGACAGCGGGACTTTTCAGAAGAGCACGCACACCATCGCTCGAAAGGAGGGACTTCCTGCCCCTGGGCCCTCACAACGGCATTCCCTGGTCTGCTACGGACCACACCGAGCACCCTGTCACAATGAAGTTTATTGCAACCAATCAAGTGAATGCACCGTGATCGAGCGATAGAGCGGGAAGGACCGTGGGTTCAAAGTTCGCCGGCGGCTCCGGTGCGTCCATGCTCTGGGCTTGGAGAGCTCTCCGTGCCGAGGGCCGCTTTCTCGCCAGCTGTAAGTCACGGGTTTTCGGTGCTGGTCAGCTGACTCAGAGCTGCGTGCCCTGGGGACGGTGGGCCGGCTGTCCCGGCTCACCGGACGCAGGGCGCAGACCACCCCGCCCCAAAGACCGTCCACCTTCACTGAAGTCTCAGAGGGGACTGTGGGTTCTACTCTTTGACTGTAACATTTTATTATTTTTTAAAGATTTATTCGTTGATTTTAGAGAGTGTGTGCACGAGCAGAGGAAGGAGCAGCAGGAAAGCAGATCCCCCATGAAGCAGGGAGCCCGACATGCGGCCGGATCCCAGGACCCTGAGATCGTGACCTGAGCCGATCGAGAGTCGGACGCTGAACGGACTGAGCCCCCCAGGTGGCCCTCTGTTTGTGACATTTTTAATGAATGTTTGAGGAATAAATACTCAAGAAAATCGGGTGCAATAGGGTCCCCTTGTGCCTTCATGGACCATATTATACACACTGCCGAGTGCCACACACACCCGCACGTGCTCACTCTCTCACACACACACATGCATGCACACGTGCACACGTACACATGGACACAGATACACACACCCCATGGACACACACAGATGCACACACACACAAGCACACAGACACACTCACCCTGACATGCACGTGGATTTCTGAACTATTTGAAAGTGGGCTGCAGACATCATGACCACTCCCACCTAAATTCTCCAAATTTACCCCTTAGGGAGAAAAACCACATTCTCCTCCCTAACCTAAGTGTAATTTTAATGCAAAAGGAAGTTAATATTGTTTCAATCATATCATAAAATATATATTCACATTTATATCTCCTCCAATTATCCGTAATAGGATCTCTGTAGATCTTCCCCGTCTGAGACGTATCTTAGCTGTCCGACCGTCCTCCCTTCGCTATCTGAAGACTTTCTCCTACAGCTGCTGTGCTCCTTCCCGCTCCTTCTCGTCCAGGCTTATTTCCTGAGTATTGTGTTAGAAAATACTCTCTTTTAATAATTTTAAAACTTTAGACTTTAAATCATAACTCTTACTGAGTAAGTGAATAAGCAATGATGTAGATTCTTAGTTTATATGTGGTAAGACAGATGTTCACTGGGAGGATTTCAGGGGCAGAGGTGGGGGAGCAGGTGAGAACGGGGAGTCCGTGCGTGTGCTGTGACCAGGGCAGCTGAGAACAGCCTCTGCTCCTTCCCACGTTTGCTCGCTCCCTCCTGTTTCCCTGCTATGGATTCCTGCTCTCCCCTCCCTCCGTCCCTCCCCTTCCTGTCTCTCCTTTCTTCCATTTGTGTGGTTTAAATATTAATGCAAAAAGAATAGACAAGAAAATAAAAAAGAGCCCCCCAGACCTGCCGGTTTCTGTGTAGTAACTACTCACGTAAACATTTCTATTAGCTTCTTGTCTGCCCTTTTAGAATTTTTATGCAAATACAAGCAAATATCTGCATGTGTGTTCATATTTCTGCTTCTCTTCCGCAACTTGCTTTTTTCTGTTACAAAGTATCCTTGAAACCTTTCTACATCCGCTCGTGAGTGCTTCCTCGCGTGCTCCCAGCTGCGTGGAGAGTGAGGCACTTTGATTTGAGTAGCAGAAGGCACAGCACGGATGTAAATCAGATTACTCCTGCCCTAATCTTTATGACGAAGCAAGTATGTCTTGGTTCTTTAGGAATAATAACAACAGTAACCGTTTTGTAAAGAACCTGAGCCGTGTGCTAGCGCGGGGCTCTGCGTGCCGCGTGTGCTGTTCCCCGCGTCATCAACAACCCCGCGAAGCTGTTTTATAGGTGAAAACACTGCGGTTCTAAGCGTCGGAGCAGAGGGCCTCTCCCTGCCATCTGGGCCAAGCTGTTGGGTGCTCTGAGTCACGCCCCCCCAGTGGTGGCACAACCCACCTGCATCTCTCCTTTCCTTGCACACACACACGTCTGCACCTTTATCCCAACCAGCCCGGCCCTGGCTGAGACCCACAACAGACCTTCTGTTCTCGCTCCTGAATCCACCCTTCACGGGTCTTCATCAGGGGAAGGTCGGCTCCTGTCTCCCCTCCCTTAAACTCACCCACAGTCCCCACTGTCCACAGCGCTTAACCCGAACTCAGAGCCCACACGCGTTCCTTCTTTCCATCCCAGACTCTGGGTCTCCAGAGGCTGGTGCTAAGTCTAAAATACCCACATGACTTGTAAAAATAGGTAGGCACCCTTGGAGCGTGGCCCCGATTAATTCTGTAGGACCCTACCTGCCTTCCTGGGGATATTACACTTGCCCACTTTGGAGGCTGAATCACCCGCGTTATACATCCCACTTTTCTAGCTCTTCTCACAGTTTTGTTTTGTTTGTTTGTTTTGGTTTGTCCTTTTTGGTATATGTGCACTCTCGCCCATTAGATGGTTAAGCATAAACAACTTGGTGTCTGCGTTCTGTAATTCCATTTTTCATATCTGTAATGTCAGGCATGTAGTTAACTAAAAAATGGGTTGAATAAATGCACAAAATCACACATTTATGTGACTGTCTGGTGACTGGTCAATGACAGTCATTGATTGAACAGTTCATTATATTAAACAATTCATTACCTTAAAAAATAGGCATCTATTTCCTTTAAATATCCATAACTGTCTTCCCTCCACTTTTATCTATGAGAAACATAGAACCAGAATTGCCCAAGAAAACAGACGGCCGTGTTCAGATTCACGAGTGGGCATTTTACAAGATGCTGTGGGGCCAAGCAAAGAAGTGAGGTCTGACTCCTCGTAAGCCTCTCCATGAGCTGTGTGTTTGGTGGAAAAGGCCAAAGGTGATGCCTTGAGTGGACGCACTGTATTTCATTTAAGGTAGGACTAAACGCACACACCAGGGAAGTAAGTGGAAAATACCGACACACGGTGAGAAGTAAAGTTTTCTGCCACCCTTGACCCCCAGTTAAAAAAAGAAAAAAAACAGGTGTGCATGTGCATGTGTATATATGTATTTAGATGCATATGCGCATATGAACATGCATGCATACGCATGCACATGTGTTAACATATGTGTACGTGTGTATGTCTGTACAACACATGCATGCACGTGCCTGTATGCATGTGTATATACATGTGTATGTCTATGCACGTACATGTATGTCTGTTGATGCACATGTATGTGTGTATATGTGTGTGCATATATATGCCTATATGTGTGTATGCATGTATATGGATGTGTGTGCATGCATATGGACATGTGCACACATGTATATGGATGCGTGTGCATGTATGTGGATGTGTGTGTGCATGTATATGGATGTGTGCGTGCACATGCATGTTCATGTATATGGATGTGTGTGTGCACGTGCATGTATATGGATGTATGTGTGCATGCATGTGTATGTATGCATATATGTGTTGTTCATATGCACACACACGCATACACAATCAAGGTGTATACGTGTGCATGCATGTGTGTATATATGCATATATTTCATACCTTCACTACATGACCTTGGGACACAGTGCAGAGAGTGTGTCTCCTACTTCTCACATCTCAGAACATGCACTCGTAGCCGTTCTCTCTCAGCTTCTCTGTGTTACAAACACACGATAACACGTCTCCACACGGCACAATAATCTACTCATTCCCTGGTGAAACCGACGCCAGCAGCCCGAGGCACGCGGCCAGCACGATGCCGAGAGCTGGGAGTATGAACAGGACATGTCTCCATGTCAGAACACCCACGCCCTCCAAATGCCAAGCTGACACCAAAGCCTTCGGATGCATGAGCCAAGATGGAGAGGGACGTCCTGACTGTGTTTTACGTCAAATTCAGAAGTGATGTTTCTGGATCGCTCACGGGTTGGCTGTCTGCCGGCAGCTCTCCCTTTCCCGAGAGCTTGTTCCCAGAGATCAGAAAGCCTGGATCCACCTCGACCCTTTACTCTTTCTACTGCTGACCCCCAGACCCCAGAACCAGGAGATGTCCTCGGTGATGCCATTCCTCAGGGAGTCCCAGTCTGAAAGGGAACCAGGGTACCTCTGTCTGCAATTTAAAGGTAACCCACTGTCCATTTCAAAAACAGCACAGGTGCCTGACATACTAAAAAATACCTTCCATTTCAATGACTAAATTCACTGCTCTATAGGCTTTGTACATCAGTTAATCTTTATAATGGTCCTATTAAGAAGGAACTCTACACTATGCCCATTTTACTTATGGGGAAACTGAGGCTCGGATTCCAGGAGTTAAGCACCGTTTCCAAAGTTACAGAGATAGTGCGGCAGAATTGGAATTTGCTCCCTGGTCTGGTTGCTTCCAACTTTTTACCCAAATTTTTGCCCAACACTGACTACATGTGAAACTAACAGACCTCTCCTTTCTTAACTACTGGGGGCAACTGACTGCCCCATGTCTGTGACTGGTGTTTCTACCAAATTCTTTCTTTCTTTTTTTTTTTTTTTTGAAGATTTTATTTATTTGACAGAGATCACAAGTAGGCAGAGAGGCAGGCAGAGAGAGAGAGGAAGGGAAGCACACTCCCTGCTGAGCAGAGAGCCCGATGCGGGACTCGATCCCAGGACCCTGAGATCATGACTTGAGCCGAAGGCAGAGGCTTTAACCCACTGAGCCACCCAGGCGCCCCTCTACCAATTTCTACTCTGCATTCTCTCCTGATCTCTTCTGAAATAATTTATTAATTGTCGAAGTGCTGCTTTAAAGATACATGCATTGTAGCAAATCGTTTCAGTGGAAAATATCAGTTAACATTCTGCATTTTAACTAAATGATTTATACTACTAATTGACACCCAAACAAGATAAGTTGGAGACACACAGAAGATAGCCCTTTAAAAATAGTCTACGGCATCATTAAAGTCTTCCTCAAGATTAATCCCTTTATGGGGCTTCTGATGTAAAATCTACTGCGATTTTAAAAAACCCTCTCTTGTGGTCAGCATTTCAGCCCCCGTGCTCTCTGTGATTCCTTCTGGCGTTACAGGGCGCGTGGGAAGGCAGACCAAACGGCTCACGTGTTACCAGGCTGTGTGTGTTGCTCCTTCCTGAGCCCAGGACCCGCAAGGAGGCGCATGTACCGGCACCTCTGAGCGCCCCGGGTGTCAGCGCTATTTCGGCATCAGGGTCTGACTCCTGACCCCCGGGTGTGCCCAGGTGGGCAGTACCTGTGTGTGCTGGTTTGCATTAGATCTTACATCCATACAGTTTTCAAGATAATTTAAAGATGTTTTTTGGTGGGCAGACTGACGTCGGCCTAGAAATCCTCGGAACTTTTTCTCCTCTTCCTCGCTCGCAGCCTTCCCGTGCTCTGCCCTGACGTCTGCGGAGAGGATCTGGCCTTCTCGCAGCTTCTTCCGGCTCCACCCGGACAACTCAGCTCGCACTTAGCGGCGTGTCTGTCTGCAGAGCAACGTGCCAGCAGACAAGGATTTTAGACACGATCGTGTGAGTTCGCAAGTAATAAATTTTGAGAAGAGAGTAAGAGTTATATTCTGTTTTCCAAAAATGACTGTGGTTATCGAGGACATCTGAATTTAGGTATTTACTATGGGTTGGGAAACTTCCGTCTGAGGGCCAAGTCCACCTGCTGCTGACTTTGTAAATAAAGTTTTATTGGAACACAGCCAGGCCCGTTTGTTTCCAAACGGTCTGTCGCTGATCTCCCGTCACGATGGCAGTGCTGTACTTGCCGCTGGGCCCACAAAGCCAATGGTACTTACCGTCTGGACCTTTACAGAAAGAGTCTGTGACCTTGATCAGTGCAAATGATGACTTACGGACTTCCGTTCTCTGGTGGTCACGTGACGGCGCGGACTTCGCTCCGGGACGCCGTTGTGCTCGCACACGGGTATCCCCACCCTGGAAGGCTTCCCTGCTCGTCTCAACCCACAGCCTTACTTTGTCACCCAGGGACCTGTGCTTGTGACATACACACAGCGAGGACGTGCTGACTGTCCCCTCAGGACCAAACACTACTCTGTAAAGGACCAGAGCGCAGAGAACTCTCCGGAAATCGCGGAGGATACGTGCAGGTGTTCCTTGGGCTTCGCAGAGCTTTCCCGCGCTGATGTCAGGCGCGGGATCACCAACGCTCTGCTGGGGAGAGACCGGCGTCGGTCCCGCACGTGCCCGTTGTGCTCCTGCTGTCATTACTGCCACCAGAGCCCACGGGACGGTCAGGGACCCGCCTCGGTCCCCTCCCACCCAGAGACAACGCACCTCCAGGGCCTGCCTGGTGACGGCGACAGACGCGAGAAGAGAACAGACAGGCTGGGGACCAAGACCTCAGACTCTCCTTACCTTCCCTGACCGAGTCCAGCCAGCTGCCCGGTCCCTGTCACTGCTATCCCTCAACCGAGGAGCCTACTGAAGGCCCAGTCTGTTGGGTGTAGATGTGGATTTCTCTTTGAAAACTAGCTTATTCCTTTTTGTTTCGTTTTGCTAATTCATGGCGAGATTTGCATTTGAATGCGTCATAGGACCCCGCACTGGTGACCATCATTTCGATATAGACATTTAACTCCAAGCCAGAAATGCCAGTTCAATGAACCCACATTTGAAAATTAGACCCATGGGAAATATTCCATTAAACAATCTTTAACGTATGACCAAAACACGACGGGATTCGACAGAACAACACAGCCCGTGTCTGCCGGAAACGTTAACCGACTTCAGAGTCAAGTAGGACTTTAACAAAGCTCAGCTGAATAGGTTTTTAAAAACTCCAGGGAAATGGTGATTAACCATAATGCCTTTCCAAAACCAGACCGATGGCTGCGACGGGCTCTTCAGGGAAAGGGAACGGGGTAGAGCTTAGAGAACAATCAGAACAACGGTGACCTGCTACACTAGTTCATAAAACCCACAGAGACGGCAGCACCCACAGGGCTGCGGCATATGGAAACCAACGCCTGCCCTAATTTCCACGGAGCAGTAAGTAGTTCTGTCATCAGACAGGCAAATGGGGAGCTGGCAGACGGATGAACGACTATCGCACAGTGAACCTTGGAAGCCATGCCACTTTCCCTCATAGAGCCTCCTAAGAAATGACCGTCCCGCCAGAGTCCTCTTACTTTCTCCAGCAAAGTAACATGTGCAACATGGACTCCTGAATGCGGGTATTGAGAAGATAATACCAGAGCTTTTGACTCTGCGTTCCGTGGACGCATTCAGAAGTGGAGACTTCGCATGGGTGAGATTTTGCTCACATCACAATCATGTCAACCTCCAGCTCATGAGAGTCTCTAAAAAAACACGTGCTGCCCAGGCGGCAATCGGACAAACCCCACCCCGACTCGCCAAACCACACCGGATGAACTTTACAAAGCCCTTCCTTCTGCAGCGAGTGTGGGGTTTTTAGCAACGACTTGAAATGGAGCCCTTCCATTTGAGGGTCCCAGTGCCACTGCGTCCCCGCCCGCAATCCCCAGGACGCCTCACCGTGCCCAGAGGGACACACACCCCACCCCAGTGATGCAGCGTCACTGGGAGAGTAACAAAGGCTTCATCTGATTTAACTGCCAGCGGCTCTTGTCATCATGAATTGTCTGGCGGGAGGTGGTGTACGACAGAACTTCTAAGTCTCCCCCAGAAGCCAGGAAGCACCAGGAAGCCGGGAAGAGTGGCCATTTGGAGCAGCAAATGGGGAGGACCCAGGGGACAGGACGCCGTCCACGCCCCCAGAGCTGCCGCCGCCAGTACCTGCACTCGGGCGCCCGGGGTGCTCCTTGGATCCGATCTGCTTCCTCAGGAGGTCAGGGTTGGAGATGCCCCTCGACGTGACTTCACCAAGTCTCCCTTGGGTTCATTTTCTAGAAGACAAAACAGCAGGGCGACATCACTAACTGGAGGGGTGGGGCCGGCCCTACAGCAGGGAGCTCCACGGTAGCGCGGAGCAGCTCACGAGGACGCGCGTTCTCACGCTCACGTTTCACTCAGAGCCTCGACAGGAAAGGCCGCGGCGGACAAGTGGGAAACGCTTTTAAACATGTAGTTCAGTTACTTTGAAATCCAAGATTTGTAACCGGTTTGGACATGTGTGTACGTGTGAAGGGAAACTCGGTGCACGGAACATTCACACTGACCGATTACCAGCCAGTTGTGGGATTACTGCCTTTTTAACACGTGGATGCAATTAAGAGACAATTTACTAAGTGAGAAATATTTGAGATGTGTAACTATTTCTTGGAAATAATGTGATTTCGCTCATAACAAAACACAGTCTGTTGATGGCAAGGGTTTTTCTAGATGTCAACTCAATTTTATTTTAGGGGAAGAACAACAAAAGACATTATCGTCACTAATGCAAATTTGGAATTTATTAACTCTCTATCCGGGTTTTCTGCACTATTGTCTGTGGATTAGGAATTACTGACTATTCTAATTGGAAAAGAAAATGCCCAGGTCATTTCAAACTCTACTGTCAAGGAGATAATTTATTTTGCTTACAAAAATAGATGGACAGAATATCAGAAAGTGGAGAGAGCTAGGTGTCTCCGTTGTAAAGCTATTGTTTCTGGTGCAAACCTCCAAATTCAGAGAAGCTCATTAAGTCGAGTCTGTGGCAATAACAGAGAAGTGTTAATGGGCAGCAGTGAAGTGTGTCAGGCAAATGAAGAGAGCCCCAGGGCTCGGCGCTGCTCCCCGCCAGCTACATTTCGCAGCGTTACCATAAATCCTCTAAAAGATACTGTACTTCCCTTCCTGCACGTTACCACACAATGAAGGAGGCACTCGGCGTGCTTGGCAAGTGGGATTTGAAATAAGATAGCACGCCATTTCCTAGGAAATTCACGGGCAGCCTATGAAATGCAACCATAGCAAATGTCGTTATTTTCCCTAATAAGAATTTACCAAAACAAACACAGAAGGAACAGAATAATTTGGAAATACGCACAGGGAGCTAGAAAGGTTTTAAAAGTACCCTGAAAAATCAAGGTTGAAAAATAAAATGAGAGTGACTGTGTTTTTCTGTGTGTCAAAGTCAGGAATCATTAGTTTGGAATTCTCGTGTAATGTTTTTAGGTACATTAACATTTTAATACAAATGATGACCCGTAGCTTCACATACGGGAGCCCAGAGACGTCTATCCTGGAAAATCTTTGAGGAGAACAGTGTGTCTTATGGTCTTTTCCTGACCGCCTGTACTCAGAACGCACACAAATAGACGCCCACGCCCACGCCCAGGCGCGTGCACACGCACGCACACGCGTTCACACGCTACAAATGCAGGGAAGTCTTTTCAACACGAACCGTTCTTTCGTGCACAGTTCGGTCTGGACACTTGCCTTCTGGTGACAGAAGCAGGTGCCCCCGACCTCCTCACATCAGACACAACCCCTTCGGGCCCCCTGGCTTTGCAAGCGAGCGTCCGTCGGGGGCGAGCAGCAGCGTCTCGTGCAGCTCTGCCCTGCACCCTGGTCACTAACGCTCAGCGTGCGGAGCCCTCGCCCTTGCACGACGGAGCCGTGAGCGCACACGGGTGCTCCGCCGTAGACACAGGGCTGAGGACCAGCGTGTGCTTAGCGGGTACTGCAGACCAGCCCCACGAGCGCGACCTCCTACAACCCACGCCCGCCCTTTCCGCCAGATCCTCCTAAGGCGGGTACGTAGACGCTTGATGTTACTGGCTTTGAAGTGATAATGCAATTGTTTAAAAATATAATAATCATGTCCGTGCGGTATTGGTGAACCTGCAGACCGTCCGGCTTATACATGATTTCTGGATAAGCAGGAGCCACGTCAGCCAGGACTGGTGTGAACGCTTTGGGGCCATTGAAACTCTCTGAATCCAGGTTCTCTCTCAGGCAATGACAGGGCCAGGATGGGAATGAAAAGTATTTCCTTGAACTCCCCTAAACCGACGTCCCTGCCTTGCCCTGCACCGGACAGACACCCCCGGCCCGGGGACCGCCCGCAGGAGAAGCGCACATTCCCGCCTTGGGCGCGCTCCGTTCGGACAGTCGCGCGTCATCTACCCGTTTGCACGGCGGCTAAGTGGCAGCAGGAGTCACCCCACGATGCCTTCCTGCTGCACGATGCCCCGGCCACAGGTGGGCGCTGACCTCTTGCCCCGGTGCGTCTGCCCTCCCACCGCGATGTCCCCGGCAGCCTCCGGCCCCTTGGGCTTGGGTGACCTGTCCCCATGTCACCTCTTTCCTGAGGTTCCTTAATGTCAGAGGGACCTTCCGTTCACTCGGTCGTGTTTAAATGACACATACAGGTGGCTCCCTGGCGATCTGCGTCACCGTCACAGGCTTCTCTATCAGAAGACATGCCTCCTGCCTCTTCTCTCTCCTGAAAGCTCTGTGGGAGATTGGTTAAAAGTGAGGGACATGTTTGACAGTGCTGCTCCTCAGACTTACAACCTCGAATGGTAGGAACCGGACGATCCCTCACAAGGCAGGTAGGGGTGGATCCTTCCCGGTCAGCAGACGCAGAGGCTCCGGTGAGTCTCTGCGGAGGAATCCAAAGGCCTGTGACCTGGTTTTGTTTGCTCTCCGCGACCTGTGCTAGCTGCGCTCCAAACAGGCAGACTCTCCTTCGAAGGTCTTCTGTGGGCTGGATGTGAGGAGGCCACTGTGAGCAGCGACAGCAGGCGGGCTCGGGCCTGGCCCCGTGGGTGCTCCCCGTAGCCGCCCGCCTGCCCGGAGAATGGGATCCCACCGCCCAGGGACGGCGTCGAGACGACTAAAGTGCTTGTACGCGGGGGGTTCTCCGTCCGTCTTTGCTGCGTGAATAGAGGCAATGCTTCCCTTTGTGCCAAATCCAAGATATTTTAATAACCACCCCCCCAACTTGTGTTCTTTGCTTTAGAACATGCTCAGTGTCTAGCTGGTAATGAGATTTAGAACGGGTCCTTTTCAGTTTTTCAGAGAAAAACGAGAGATCGTTGTCAGAAGACAAAGATGAGGGAGGTACGGTGAGAGCGTCTGGCCACATCGGTGAGTGGATGAGGGTCTCCTCGGATGCAACCACACGACACACGGGACACATGGGGGGTCCGAACCTCCTTCTCTTCATTTTTAAATATGGGTGCACGTCCCCATCACCCATTTCTCATCTAAACCGCTGCACATCTGCCCAAAACTTCCGTCCCTCTGAGCGCTGCCACATATTTCTGAGAATGAAGACGTTCCCCCTCGACCTCGTGTGCAGCCTCAGCAGCTCCTGCCAGGCTCCCGTGCGGGACGGCTCCTCTCTGTGTGGGACCCCTGACTCCGGCACGTTAACAAGCAAGGATTTCCCTAAATGCGGTCGGTAATGTGGAGCTTTCCTGGATGAAAACATCACACACGTGGTCTGTCTCCAGCTGGCCTCTGGTTGGTGGCTCCTGCCACGCTTACTCCCGTATCAGAAGCCAGCACCTCACTGACTCTCAAAACCAACACGGGAAAGGAAACTCCTTCCCACTGCCGGCGTTCAGCGAGAGCTAGTGGGACCCTGGCCCCGAGGACAGGGTATTGGCGGGTACGCCTGTCCGTGGGAGTGCTGAGAGGCCAGAAGCAGGACTCACACGGGCTTACACGGCAGTGAGGGGAACACCTCACCCTCCGGCACTGGGCAGTGTGTGACAATCACGTCTGTACCGTCTCCTGACAACTACAGCTCCTAGCACCACCAAACATTTTATAGTCACATCTAACACGGGTACACGTACGACCGCTTAGTGCAGTACTGCGTGCGACCAAAACGAAAACTGTCCGTGGCAGGCTGGCTAAATCATTACGAGTAACGATGTGGGACTGGCCCGTGTGGTGACGGGCCGGGTCGCCGTGATGAAGCGCGGGTGTTGACGCTACAGAGCGGCACGGACCATGAGCCCTACTCGTGCACACCTTTCCTGATCCGTGGCTGACAAGCACACGCATGTCGACGTGCAGAAGACAGTCGGAGTGCACGCCCACCCACGGCTAACAGGGATCATCTCCGGAGAGAGAGTGGGATTCGGAGGACTAAGAAGATTTTCACTTTTCATCTAATATGCTTCTAATTGTTTAACATTGCAAAAGCAAACTCATGTAACACGTATGTAACCTAAAACACCCTTAAAAACACGATAATTTCTAATATCTATTAGTATTTTCAAAAAGTTATGTATCAACTGCTGTAAAGGATGATTAATAAATTCAGTTTAAAAAACTACACTTCCAAGGTCACAGAATAATTATGAGCAACTTGAACTCCCCCCGAGATACGTCATTCCCAGCCCCCACTGTATTTGGCTGGTTCTGGGATCTGCTGACTGTTTACACACCAAGAAACAATGTTACAAGGAAGTCACATTAGGCTCAATTAGATCATTCAAGCTCATTAAAAAAATCTTCCAAATTAAGCAAAATGATATAGAAAAGCAATTAAAGATGGAGGCAATTAAAACAAAGGCCAATCAGGGTTACATCAGGGAGGAGAGGGTTGCTTCTGACACCAGCGGCCCCCAGGGGTCCCCCAGCGGTCCCCCAGCGGCCACCGCCAGCGGCGCGCTCTACCTGGTCAGGTCCGCCGCGCCTGCGACCGCGGGTGAACACGGAGCCCCTGTCGCCAGAGGCGCAGCCCCAGCAGCGAGTGCAACAAAGCGGGCGCAGCTTCTGGCGTCAGTGGACATTAGACCTGGAAGTAATTCTAGCGATCGTTCGGTTTAGTCAAACCCTCCGTTTTTAGGCTTGGGCGCTGACGTCTGGAAATCTCAGTGACGGTCCAGTTTCCGTGGGAAGTAAGAGCAGATCCAGGGCGAGGTCTCGGGTGGGCCGTTCCCAGCTCCCTTCCCCAACCACACGAGGGCTGTTCTAGAGAAATCTAAGACTTAATTTCGGTTCCTTTTAGTAACGATCCAAAGCTCGAGGCGCCACAGCGCGCGAAGTAACGAGTTTTGGTGCGGAGCAGAGGGGCAGAGATCGGCTTCAGCCGCGGCGCGGGATCTGCGGTTCTGCGCGGGTATGTGAATCTGGGGTATCTGCAGCCGTGGGACTTGGCCCCAGCAGGGGTGACCTCTAACCACTAAGGCTTTCAGGTTTATTTCCTTGCCCATCGGTGAAACAAGTGATTCTTACTGAAATCAAAGCTTTCCAAGAGGCAATGCCCAAGCAAAGCCCAGAGGACACAGACACCCCTGCCACCCTTCCTTCCTGGGAACCCCCTGGCCCAGATGCTAATTACCCTCTGCTGAGTTCGCTTTCCCACCTGCCTCCCCGACTCCTACTCCGCCTGTCCAGCCCTGCGGGCAGAGTCTTCAAACTCCTGCTTCTACCATGCCGGCGTCTGCTCAATAATGAATCAGTTCAATGATAATAATAACAGTTATTACATCGCTACCACATTACCGTGTATCACAATATAAAGTTAAAAGCGTTTCCTGTACAAACTTGTAAATTGTGCCCATTACAGGTGAGGGAAACGATCAGAGGCACCGGGTCAGCTCCTAAGAGGCAGAGCGGGAAGCGCAAACCGGCCCTTCGGCTGGCCTCAGTCCGTCAAGCTGGTCACAGTTGTCCCTTGGGTCTGGACTCTTGCTACTGCCTCATGGGACCTCTCGTCCAAGACGTTTTCTCAGTGTCGCTCTAATACAGAGGCCCCCGTCTCACTTGTGTTCATGCCACCTTTTCCTCTACTTTAATATCACAGATCCCCCAACCCTCTTCTGAAATCCCACCATGTAACTCTCCAGAGACTTCCCAGATCGCTCCCACGCTCGGTGCTCGGTGGGCCGCACCCTCGGAAGCAGGCCTGGGCCACCTGCCGCCACCCACGGCCGCTCACCAGCCGTGAGCATCCGTGGTGCGCGCCTCTCACCTGACATGCCGGGCTCCCTCCCCTGCTTCGCGGCCGCTGCTGCTGGCACCGTTACAAACAGTAAGTGTGTTGAAGGCAGGGGTGGTATCTGTTTGCCTTTGTTATCACCAGAGGCCAAGAGAGAGCAAATGTCTTAAAGGAATGCATTTCAATACTTACTCAGGATGTTTATGGAAGATGCGCACTGTTCTGTGGGTCCCTCCTGCTGTCCAGCATGGCTCCCACACTATGCCCTAACGCGGGACTCCTAGATAGTTGCAGAGCGACCGGGAAGATGCGAGCGGTTTGCCCCAGTCTGTTCGGGCAACTGCAGTAAAATCCCACTGACCGGGTGCCTCAGAAGCGACAGAAATCCGTTGCTCCGTCCTGGAGGCTGGCGGTCTAAGCTCAGGACGCCAGCAGCGTCGGGGACGGGCCCTGGTTGGGTCCCAGACCTGCTGCTGTGTCCGCACACGGGGGCAGGGCTGAGGGGCTCTCCGGGGCCTCCCGCAAGGGCACTAGCGCCACTCATGGAGGCTCCACCCCCATGACCCGATGGCCTCCGAAGGTCTGCCTCCAAACGGCATCGCCTTCAGACCATAGCACCGCCCTCCGGAAGACGGACAGACCGTTCGGGAAAGACAAGGCTCAAGGCCAGATCTGTTTGGAGCAGTCGTCTGTCTCGGGAGGTCACGCGGCAAGGCGGTAACTGGGTGCGCACGTGTGCGCACACTCAGGAGACCACTTCTCGCGCCTCTTGTCTCGGACACGCAGCGTCCCCATACGCTGAATCAGGCTCTTAATTGCTTGGTGAACTCCACAAAATCTGCAAGGGACCCTTGGGTAGAAAGTCAGAATTGCAGCAGCAAATCCCCTCTTAGAATATCTGTAATTACTGTCTGTCAAGGTCGTGATTGTAGATTGTGACTTAAATATGTTATTAGTTCAACTTAACCAAGGCCTCACATTCCAACCAGAAAATTCTAACACTAAGGGGCGTGGGCAACATTTAGCAACCTTCATTTCTGACACACTGCTGAGTGGAAATGCTTTGTCTTCTCGAGACAAAACGCCAAGGACGGCTCTCTGAAACGCACAGCCGTCTCATCGACAAGGAGCTCCCAGGAAAACGAGCTGAGGAATGGGGCTCCTCCGCGTGAGGGTTCCCTCCGACAGACTGCTTCCCGAGTGACGAGGAAGGCCTTCCCCAAAGCAAACGAGGGGAACCCCACCGAGAGAAAGCGCTTCTGCACAGCACGGGAAACCAGCGACAACACGGACAGACCACCTCCTGAATGGGGGAGGACACTTGCCAACGATGTATCTGAAACGGGGTTACAATCCGAAATATATGAAGGACCGCTGCACCTCAACACCAAAAATAAACAATTTAGTGGAAAACGGCAGAGGGCCTGAGCATGCATTTTTCTGAAGAGGATGGACACACGGCCAAAAGACGCATGAGAAGATGGTCCACAGCACTCGTGCTCAGGGAGATGCAGATCAAGCCGTGGAGATCCCCTCCCACCCGGCAGAACGGCTACAACCAACGACACCAGCAACGACAGGTGCCGGCGAGGATGTGGAGAAAGGGGAACCCTTACGACGGGGGCAGGGATGCAAACGGGGGCAGCCGGTCTGGAAAACAGGACGGAGGATCCTTAAAAAATTAAAAATAGGATTACCCCGTGATCCAGTAATTGCACAACTGGGTATTTACCCAAAGAAGATGAAAACACTGATTTAAAAAGACACGGGTACCCCTATGCGTATTGCAGCATTATCTGTAACAGCCAAATTACGGGTACGGCCCACCAGCAGATGGACGGATGAAGAAGATGTGGTGTAGACACCGAGGGGAAGAGTACTCAGCCATGAAAAAGAGAGAGCTTGCCATTTGCAACAACATGGATAGACACAGAGGGTTTAAAGCTAAATGAGATAAGTCTGAGAAAGACAAATACCACATGATTTCACTAAGATGTGGACTATAAGAAACAAAACAAAGGAAAAAAGTGGCGAGCAAGGAAAGAAGATAAACTCGTGAGTATACGGAATAAACGATGGCTCTGGAGGGAAAGTGGGTGGGGGGTGGGCGAAATAGACGAAGGGAATTAAGTACAAACTCCCAGTTACAGTGTAAATAAATCATGGAGATGAAAAGTACAGCACACGGGACAGTCGATAAGGTTGTAAGAATGTTTGGTGACAGATGGTGACTACAGCTACCATGATGAACCCTGAGAAAGGCACAGAAACGCAGAATCATTATATCGTACACCTGAAACAATGAAACTGCGTGTTAGTTATACTTCAATTAAAAATAAATAATAGAAATTTTTATTTTTTTATTTTTATTAAATTTTTAAAAAGATTATTTGAGAGAGAGGGTAAAAGAGAGAACACGAGAAGGGTAATGTCCGAGGGAGAAGCAGGCTCCCCGCCGAGCAGGGAGCCCGACGTGGGGCTCGATCCCAGGACCTTGAGATCATGACCTGAGCTGAAGGCAGACGCTTAACGACTGAGCCTCCCAAGCGCCCTGTGCTAATTATGTCATCCGGGCCTCAAAACAATCTTGAGAAGAGGACAAAGGAGGTATTATTAGCTTTATTTTCAGAGAAAAACTGATTTTCAGAAAGATAACTTGCCCCAGATCATAGAGCTGGATTTGAGCTCTGGGTTCCTGACTGGGCATTACAGAATCCCACCCTTTCAGACGTCCCACCACCGCGTGTGTCACTGACCTCTGATGTGGGGCTGACCGCGTCCCCTAATCTGACCTGCTGTACTTTGGGAACTACATGACCAAGGAGCCTCGCGTACACGAGGAAGACATAGACACACCCGGACGTGCCTGCCTGGGCGGGGGGGGGGGGGGGGGGGGAGGTGAGTGTGGGAAGGACCTTAACGTCACATTGTCAAGCCAGGATCCGCAACAGCCCGGGCCCTGACATTGGACATCGGTTCCTTGGAGCATTAACTTGTCTTTATTTTTAAGACTCTGTGTTTATAATGTGCAAACGGTACTGAGATGGCTAACAGTTTGCCCCTGTGTTTTCAAAAAATACTGACTTTTCATGCAGCGAGGGGGACGGCTGGGTTCGTGTGGGCCCGCCGTCTGTCTTCTCTCTCCCTCTCCCTCTCTGTCACACACCGTCTCACTCTGATTCAGCCGCTCACTGACCCGCAGAAGGGAGTGCCCGGAGGCGGCGACCGCAGGGACCTGCCTACAGGACTTAGGGAGCGCCGGAGACTCGGAAGCAGCTCATCGCCTGGAGCCTGGATCCATCACACGCAGCCGGTGGCGTCGTTGGCACCTAACCACAGGGTCCGGCTCGCTCTCCCTGTGGCAGCTGGTGGGAGTCTCCGCCGGATCGCGCGGAAGGAGGGCGGCCCGCGCACCAGCTTGGAAGGGCAGAGCAGGGCCGGCTCAGGCGCCAGCGGCAGGAAGGGAGACCAGACCAGGGAGGAGGAGGTCGGGCGCCAGCCCCGCGCAGAGCGGGACTCTGGGGCCTGCAGGAGCCGGGCCCACGCCCAGGTCGTCAGCCCCGTCAGAAGCGCCGACGGAGATGGGCGCAGCGCGCTCGGGCCCGGGCGGGGGAGCTGGGTCTGCCGTCGGAGCCGCTGCGGCTGGAGGGGTTCTCGGGCCGGGAGGCGGAGCCGGGCTGTGCGAGGCGCACGGTGAGGTAAGGGGCGGGGGATGGTGCCCGGGAAGGAACAGGGCACACGGGAAGAGGACGCATGTTTGGACCCTGGGTCCCCAGGGGTCCACGTCTCTCCCCGGGACACAGGGAACCGCCACTGACATCAGGCAGGGAATGACAGGTTGGGAAACGTTGCCGTGGGAACAGAGGGAGGCCCGTGGCGGGACGCAGGGCCAGGCACGTGGATGGGGCCGCCGCGGCCCTCGGAGCCCCCACGGCCTCAGGGCACCGTGGACCTGCCGGTGGGGGCCGGAGGGCGCAGACGGCCGCCTCACGCTTCCCGCTGGGAGCTCCCAGCCACACACACGAGAGAAGACTCATCCTCTGGATTTCTGACACTCCGCCCACCTGATGACCCTGCAAGGTGAGGACTCAGGCAGAAGGTTCTCCGCGAGATGGCGTAAAAATCAGTCTTTCTGGGGAAAAATTGTGTGGAAACACAGCTAAAGTCTGTAGAAATAGGCAAAGGTAAAATTCCTTTTTCGTAAATTTTTAATTTAAAAATATCAATGGATGTTATATCTTCAGCTAATAATATCTTCTCGAGGCAGGAAGAAAGAAAAAAAGGGGAATCGAAACAGGGGAGGAGGGAAGCAGGGGGAGTGGCCCGAGCAGCACGGGCCGAGCTAGGGTGGGCCGCATTTTGAAAAAACAAGAAAGCATCTATCCATGGGAGACTCACAGATGAGTCAACTTGACTTGATATCTCTGATATGTAATTACCGATGGTGACGGGCGAGTGGCAGACAGATTCTCAGGGTCGGCGCGTGCCAGTGTTCAAAGCCATGGCGGGAGCGGAGCGGAACGAGGGCGGCGGCCTGCCCGCCGAGAGGACGCCCCGTGCTGCCGGCGGCGGCGAGGGGCTGCGGACAGAACACGGGCCTCCGCGCCGCGGGCGTCCCTACGTGAAGGCCCATCGCACACGTATGAAATGACAAGCGCAGTGGCAAAGTTGTATGTTTTTAAACTCGGGAAACTGAGACTGTTTCATGGGCTGATTTGATCAATGAAACATGTCCCCACCACAGCGGGGACGGCCACATTCCCACCTGCAGGCCCCGAGCCCCGCGGGCACGCACGCCCCCCAGGCGGGCAGCCCTGCAGCAGGCTGTGGGGACAGAAGCCCTGTTCCCTTTCTGAGGTTTGCGGTGGGCCCAGAGGGACCGAGCCGAGAGACCCCAAGCTCAGCGAGCTCTTGCCAAGCCCTGGAAGGGGACCCCGGGGCACAGCCCACCTTGTCACCACCTGGTCCCTGGAGGGGGCTTCGCCGCCTCTCGGGGCTTGGGTTTCGTCCCCTGCGGAGTGGGAGCACTGTCGCAGGTGTCTCTGTCTTAGAGGGGCCGTCTGAGGATTGAGGTGACATGGTTCCGGCACAGTGAATACTTTCCTCCTCACCGTCAACAACCTGGGCCTGGGCCCCCGGAGCGTCTTCCTGGCCTGTCTGCTCTCGCGTGCTCAGGCCGCAGCGACACAAACACCGCCCGTGGGCTCCCGCCGCCGTCTGGGCGGCACGTCCTCCCCTGCGGAGACAGCAAGAGCGCCCCAGCTCCCCGACTCCTCCCATCAGAGCAGGACCCCTATCACGCGGGCCCCCTCCCCGCCTCGTCCCCCGACAGGCCCGCTCCGGCACCCGCTGGGGGCTGGGGTCTCAGGACATGAGCTTTGGGGGAGGCGGACGTTCAGCCCATCATGGTCCCTGACAAGCACGTCCCTCGCGTCTCTCTCTGATCCCTTCTGAAAGCGTCATTTTAAAGAGAAGTAACAGCGCGGGGACTGAGGCCAGTGGGGGTTCGGGCATTTTTAACACACAGAGTTTGTTAATATCTTCGCACGACTTAGAATTGACCCATCTCTGTATTTTCCACGTTCTCATACTTCCCTGCATTCCAACAGCTCTACGCGAAGATGAGTGGCGCACGGTCAGCTCGCCGGTGCGCGTCCAAGTCCTTGGAGCCCACGTGTGGGAGCGACGAGCTCTAGGCCTCCCTGAACCTCACATTCCTTACTGGACATTCCTCATCCCTTAAAGCCAAGAGAGCGCGTACAGTGCCAAAGGGATATGGATCCCAATGCACAGATGATGGGGCAAGGTCATGGACCCGCCTCGGAGGGACGTCCACAGCTGACCCCCCCCACCCCCCGGGTCAGGACAGACACACGTGCAATACATGGGCACCATTACCAGTGATGCGGGAACGACGTGGGGTCTGCCCCGACCCCTCCCAGCCCAGGTCCCCCGCTGCAACCTGGAAGGCGAGACCCTCTAGTCCTTCTTGGCTCTCCCCTTGATACTTGTTTAGCTGTCGCAGAATCCAACTCTGTAGCACACACAGTGTTGTACAACCTGAGGGACTGCACGGTCCACATCGTGAACGGGCACCAGGGCCTGCAGTACAGACTGGGCCCCACCTTGCCCGTGACTCGCTGGTAGAGAGATCTGTGCCGTAAGCGAGGCCAACCTGTGGCAATGGTCTTTCTACCGAACGACCTAGCAAGGACAGCCTTGCTGCCTGTGGATATCCTACTATCTGAGCGTGCAGACTGTTTGGTTAAAATGATTGGGGACCCTCTGAGTGGAGGCAACCATAGGCAGGTGAAAGTGATTTGGCCCCTTTGTCCATCAATTCATAGAAAATTCCAATAGGAAAAAGGAAAGAAAAAAGCCCAACTGTGTGAAAGTAAACGATTCCAGTGATTTTCAAATGAAACAGAGAGGAAGAAACGTCCAGAGGCATGAATTTCCCGGATTAGCAGGTAAACGTGGGCAGCACACCCAGTCCCGTGAGAAGGCGAACTACCCCGGCCCCAACCAGGCTGAGATTCTACAAATGGACCCATCAACCACGCCACTGCCCTGTGGTCCCGCGGGGTGTCAGGGAGAGAGCAGGGGCATGCGAGGGCAGTGGCCTCTGAGGAGGGGGCCTCCCTGAGCAGGGCCCTAGGAGGACGTGCCCCACGGCCCTTGTCTGTATGCCCCATGCACTCCATCCAGCACCCCCCACGTTCTTGGTTTGGAAAGGGGGCGAGTGGTATCAGACCGCATTCTGTGTGTCTACTTCCTGTCGCTAAACAAACAGGTCTGTGAAAATGCTTATTTTCTAATTTCCCAAAATTAAGTTTAAAGTCCATTTGTATAATAAAAAATGAAAAACTTGAGTGAATACAGTTTGAGTAGATTTATATGACAATGAATCAAAGTTTAGCAAACAACCTGTTTGCATGATCACATACCTAAGATTTCTTCCTACGATGGAAAAACTGAAGGTAAGGACAGGAAAGGGGGGGCCAACCACCCACGGCCACACAGTGGCATCCGACCCGGATCAGGGCCTGTGGGGTCCAGGCGGTGTGTCCCGGGGATGCGCAGACGGCAGGCGGGAACCGTTGGGAGACGAGGGGCTGGCTGTGTCTGGGCGTGGTACCAGTGGGAGTGACAGTGAGTACCTGAGCAAATGTGATGCTTGCGCGGGAAAATTCTGTGTAAGACCCCATACAGTCGTCTCTGAGGCACGATCGTGCTGGCGAGGCTGGGGCTCACCCGACCACTGCAGGACACAGTCCTGCTTGTGGCTCTGCTCCTACGATCTTCATGCTCTGGGACGAATGTCCCACATCCATGAGCAGTGGCTTTCCTGTACGAACACCAAGTTCAACCAGATGACCTCTATGGTCCTACCAGCTCTAACTCATGGAGACCGTGATTAAAATGTTCCTTTAATTAAAAAAAAATTTTAAGTAGGACCCATGCCTAACACAGAACCCAACACGGGGCTTCAACTCAAGACCTGAGCTGAGATCCAGGGTCAGACACTTAACCATCCAGGCACCCCCAAAATGTTCCTTTAAATAGTGAGTTGAAATATGCATCACAGGATTTGATTGTGACAACTTAAAGTGGAACCCAGGTTTATGCCATGCCGGGCAGGGCAAAATAAAGTAATTGCATCATCTCCCAACTGAAGAGAAGTCCCTTTTATTTATTTTTCATTTGCTTCCGATCCCCTCTTTGGAGAAGCAGAAAATAAAGAATCTTAAAGAACGGCCTTAATGACGCTCCAGGGCGATTCATCCCCGCGAGGTCCAGCCTTTCCGGGATCGCAGGCAGAGGGTAAACCGGCGGTAGGCGCTGGCCCTTGATGTGAAAGCAAGTGTCAGAGGAGAAGCTCCAGCACTGGGTCGTGGGCTCCCACCTCATCGCAGGCATTGGCTAAATCCGCATTTGATGAGCTTCTGCAGCCATCGCTCCGGCCAGCTCCCTCTGCAGCCGCACGGAGCGTGCCGCGTGGAAATGTCATCCGCCGGGCCCGCAATCACGGCACAATGTGGAGTGGGTTGAGTCCAGGTGAGAGCACACGGCAATCAAGCCTGGGGATGGGAGGACAAAGCCATTTTCTCTCATTTGCCGGCAACACAGCCATCAGGCCTTAATTAGGAGGCACGTGTGGGCTGGCTGCTGGAAGGCTGCTTGTTACCCGGCGCGGCTCCCAATCAGCCCGCCAGCGAGAGCCGGCCACCCTGGCCAGGGAAGGGGGCTGGCGGGAAGGAGCCACGAGGGCAGCGGGGACAAGCCCTCGGGAATAAAATTAAGTTCGGAAGGGAAAGGGGCCAAACCCCCGGGAGCTGCAAATAAGTCACGCAGCTCTGCGGGGGCGCCCCGTGCGCGGTTCACAGTCACCAGCCCCGGCTGGAAGTGTCAGTCCCATGACACTCCCTGCCCCCCCAAAGCTCTTCTTCTCAAGCGACATTCCCCAGAGACCACCCAAACCGGAATATGTGCAGTACGTTCTTTTATTCACAATTGTTCATAACCAACTGAAGAGCATGTATCTAAAACAAGTTCCCCAATATTCCTGTGAATATCACATGAATGTATTACATGTTTATATTGCATGGCTACCTATCTGCTTGGGTCGACAGTAAAATATCAAAAGGTCAGTTTAAAATATCCTCTAGAAACTGGTATGTTAACATTTAATTGTAAGCCTAATTGTCTTTGAATAAAGCCTGTGCATTAAAAATAAATGTAGAATTTACTGATAAGAATCAGACAGACACACACACACACCCCTCCTATATCAAAACACCTACGTTCGTGTAGGAACTAAACACAGAATTGCGTTGTCCCCAGTATTATTAAAATCTCTGTCGCGGGGACGGCCGCACTACAGAAGGCGACCGAGAGCCGCGTTGTTGAACGTTGTGGGCAAAAGTCTGTGCTCGGTGGCGCCATCCCCTGCTTGTGGGAGGAACTGCACAGCCGTGGCGCCGGGGAAGCACCACCGGCCGCAAACCCGGGGCCCACCCGGGACGGGGCAGAGCCACAGGCGTGCGCGCCTGCACGTGGACCAGAGTCATGTACGAGGCCTCATGGAGCCTAGTGCCCAAGAATCCATTTCAGGGAGCCCGTGGTTCCTAATCTATTTTAAATGGCCCAGGAAATAAACCGTCCCTGTGCCTGGACGGGACCCGGAGGAAAGGGGAGGCCAGAGCTCTGCTGTCCCTGCCCGTCCCTTTCTCCGGGAACCTGCGGGGGGCACGCTCACGTTCTCTTAGCTTCTGCTCGTGGGGGGCATGGGGTTTTGAGAAACCCATGAGAAAACAGTCGCCCCCGCGCCGGTGAGCCAGCAGGTGCGGACCACGCTCGGAGCGATGCGGCGTGTGAAATCCACGTCCACGGTGAACTTAGAGCCCAAAAGGTTTGTCCTGCGCATCTGGCCGTCCCACCTCCTTGGTGGACAAGAGGGGAAATGATATAAGGGAAGTAAAATCAAGGTCCCCAAAAAGGAAAATCGCGGGGCTGAGGCAGAAGAGGAGGCAAGACCCGGGAAGGGCCGCCGTCCTCAGACTTTCCGCACAAGCCCCGAGCGAGCACGGTGCCTCTCTGACACCACAACGGGAGAAAGTAAATCTACTGCTCCAACCCCAGGTCGGCTTCTTCCCCCAGTCCATCCTCCAGCCAAGCAAGGGGGTCAGACTAGGCCCTCCTCCCACCCAGGAGCCTGCAGCCGCTTTCCCACGGCGTTCGGGGTCGGAGGCGCGAAACTCCTGACCACGCAGCAGGACCGCATAAGGCCTGGCCCCTCTCCCCTCTCTCAGCGCATGCGGCCCTCACGGTGCTCTCCCAAGGCGGTTCTCAAAGTGGGGTTCAAGGAATGCAGTCATTTCACCCCAGGGACTTTGCACAACCTGTTTATTCTGCCAGGAACCCCTCACCCATGCCCAAATGTTAACCCTTTCCATGATGAGGGCTTAGATCTCATCTTCTGCATCAGCTCTGCAAGTTTTCTTTTTTGGGACCTCGATTTTCACTCCCTTTATATGATTTCCCTTCTCATATGGGAAAAAATCTGATCACTCAATACAGAACTCATCTGCCTGTTCCCTGGTATCTTCACAGTGCCCACCGCACAGTCAAGACCTGTACAATAAGTGGCCGGTAAGTGGAGGGGACGCAGGATTGTCACATCTCAGAAGAGAGCTTTGCAAGACAGGCTTTGAAGCTTCCCGGTACAAATGCACGTACATAGCAGGTCCTTATTTGTCGAAAATGTTCTGGGTGAGGCCTTCCCTGGAAACTGGAGAGTGACCAGGGTTATATCATTTTGTAGAATACTTTTGGAGACCCTGGGAATTGAGGAAATATTCCCTTCGGCGGTGAAGATGGAGGGAGCATGCGAACGAGATAATCCCGACGCCCACTGCATCGTGGGCCCCAGAACCCAGCGCATCTCAGACCCGAGAACATACTGCACCTTGGGCCCCATAACCCAGTGCATCCCAGACCCAAGAACCCACTGCATCTCGGACCCCAGAACCTAGCGCATTTAGGACGGCAGAACCGAGTGCATATGGGGCCCTTCTAGCCGGCAGGGTATGAAGAGTCGGGGCAGGATAAAACCAATAGGTCAGATCTAAGCTTTTCAAGTAAATACCATTTGCTTCCCACTGGGGTCAGAGACCCTAGGGAAACGTCAGAGCCGTGTGACTTATGGAGGATGTGCAGATCCTGCCATGAAGCAGATGAAGTGCCAACGCAGAGCCACGCCCCCTCGTGCGCATGCAGAAGCTTCCTGAACGTTCTGCGGGCGGCAGAAGACTTTTCCTTCCTGGAGGAAGAAGCAGACGGACCAACAGGAGGCGCTGCAGCCCCGGGCCAGGTTGGGGGGCCGCTCCCTGCAGCTCCAGGCGAACCGAGCCCGGCCCCGCGGCAGGAAGCACACGCGAGCCGGACGCGCACGGCCGCACGGAGACTCCAGAGCCGCTGGCCAGGCGGACGCACGAGCCCGGGACCTCTCGCGCGTGTCTGGGCGGTAGCGTCCAGCTCTGCGCCCCGACATCCCGTTCCCCGTTTCTCATCCTTTCGGGCAGCAGAGGCTGGGGGGGAAGAGCCCGGCGCGCGGGTCGGCCCAGGCTCCGCGAAGCCCGCTACTCGACGCCCGACCGCAGGCGGCAGGCCTGGGGCAGCACGGCCGCCGCGGAGCCCTGTGAACCCTGTTAACTCGTCCCCTCCACGTGCCGGAGCCTTTCTCCTACCGGACGCCGTGCCTGTTCCTGCCGACAAGACGACAGACAGACACCGACGGCACCCGGCCAGGAGGGAAGCCCGCTCTCCCCGAGAGAAAGCCGACTCTGTCCCGACACGTCTGGCCGGTGGCGGCGTCCTGGCCTTCGGGTGGCTGCTGGCACTCAGCCGCGATCGTCCCGTGTGCGCGAGCGGCTGACGCAGGAGGGCTGCCCGGAACGAGCTGACCCCCCGAGAGACGTGTCGGAACGAGCTGACCCCCCGAGAAACGTGTCAGAGGAAGCTAATTCAATGAGCTTCTTGTGGCCCGTTGTCGCTCAAATATTTTGTCCTTTTAACTTCATTAAACGAGGCCACGACATAAGGCTTGCCCTCCGTTTTCCCATCTGTGACACTTTGGAATACGCTGTTGCTCCCTGTTGGGTCTGGAACCTCAGGCCCCAGACCCCGACACCCGTGCAGTCTACACGCTATCCTCGGTACGCTGCTTCTATCGAGCAAATGCTGAGAAAAGATAAAAAAGTAAAAATGAAAACCAACTGATGGCCAGTCTCGTGCCACATTACACAATCCTGATCATATCCGATCTGGGAAGCGACGCAGGGTTGATGAGATCACCAGGTAGATCAGCAAACAGGGATCCCCGGGTAGTGGGAGGCGACTTCGGGGACTATCAGGAGCACTGCTCCTTCTGCTTATGTGTGAGCCGGAGGGGTTTCTGAGAATAGGAAGCAACCTACTCACATTTTATAGTTACAACTTAAAGTAAAGGATTTGAGCGTTACCTATGTATAAAACGACTTGTAGTAAAAAATTGATGTTGGTTCTCTGAGCCAATGTACTGATTTTAGATTTTTTGTTATTTTATTTATTAATAATGCTTTCCCCAATGATCTATAAGATTAATCATCTAAACGTTGGCATTGTATAGTTACTAATCAGGTTTTATCTTCTTTGAGAACATTTCAGAAATCCTTTGATGCCAAGAGCTTTTGCATCATATTGAGATGGAAATTTATAGCTGCATTCCTTTGGAAGGGCACACCTCCGGGCGAGGAGAAAGGTGAGTGACCCACAACCGGAGATCCTTCTGCTGAAAGTACCTTTGCACTTTGGGGGCGCAACTGGCTGTCATTACAATATCTCTCTGCAACAGCGCTTGTCCTGCCATCCTCGTCGGGCGTGGGGGGAAGCAGCAGTGCCCCTAGGCTCTAGGAAATTGATGCTAGTCCGGCTGCTCGCAAGGCGTCCTTGCTGGCTTGCAGCCTCCTCAGACTCTCTTTATTCTGCAACAACAGCTCTAAGAACCACGCTGTTGGCTTAGAGCGGGGCAAGTGTACGCTGTACCACGAAACGTTATCACTGTCCTCTTCCTTGCGGATATTTACTTGGGGAATGCTAGACTGTCAATGCTGAAAGGGATCCTGGAAATCCTCTCCCGTGACTGCCTTCAGAGCTAACCACCCAACGTCATCACTGATGGTGGATAAAGAAGTGGGTGGTTCCGCTTTGGGGACCACATGTAATCTTTCTGCACAATCGTCTCGCTGATAACGAAGAGGCGAATTAAATTCTGTTTACATAATCTGTTTGAAGCATCGGAGAGTGATCGAGATTTGCACGACCAAGAAACCAGGCAGAGAGAAACCCACAGGGATGGGCCCTTATTAAGCACAACTTTTTGGCTTGAGACATTTACTGATACCGAAGTGACCCATGAAGGTCTCAGAATCTGAATGTCTCTGTGCGTCTCTGAGCACCGCGGGACCAGGGGCATGAGACTGGAGCTCCTGGCCCACGGGAAGGGAGTTCCCCAGAAACACCACACACTTCTGCTGGGATCGCTTAAGGTCTCATCCCAGGAATAAATGTAAACTGGAAATAGCTCATCCCTCCCGCATAATAAAACCCAGCTTTGAACCGTCTCAACTCCTGATCTGATGGAAGCCACGTCCCTCGGTCTGGATGGCCACAGCAAAAACGAACGCTTTCCGGAGGAAGATGACATAACGTAACATAACAGAAAGCTGCGACGCGTAACTACAGTTGTTTATCTACCGTGTCTGTAATCCAGACTAAACAAGGCAAGTGAATAGGTCGATTTGACCAAACCCAGGGGGAAAAAAATAACAGCCGACAGAAACGGACGCGTTGGAATTATCTGACAAGAATTTAAAGTAATGAAACTGCCAAAGGCATTTAACACAATGTCGAATTTCAGGAGGTGAATAAAACTTATTGTAAAGATCAAATGGAAATTTTAGAATTGAAAACTATAAGAATAGAAGCTAGGAATTCAGTTGCTGGAATTAACAGAGTATGCCTGGCTGAAGAGACAATCCGCAGACTGGAAGATAGGTCAGAAGAAAATAGCACAATTAATACAAGAGAAATAAAATTATATTAAGCAAAAGAATACAAAAATTTGAAAAATTAAGGCTAGGAATTTTCAAAAGTATGAAAAATATAGACCACCGAATTCAGAAGCACCATGAATCCCAAATGGAATAATTACAAGGAAAGACCAGACCTCCTAGTAAAACTACAAGAAGCAAAAATCAAGAAAAGAATTGTGTAAACTGGCAGCAATTAGTAACAGCGAACTTCTTAACAGAGACAAGAGAACTCAGAGGATAATGGAATTCTGTATTAAAAATGTTTAATGAAAGTAAATGCCAATCTTGTGGGGAAAAAAAAAAAACCCTTCAGATATGAAGGTAAAAAAAGGACATTTTCAGACCAAAAAAGGAAGGAATTTGTCATCAGTAGATCGACATTAAGTAAAATTCTAAAAGATCATTTAGCCAGAAGGAAAATGATGTGCTTGTAGCTCGGCGGTTCACAAGGAGGCGAAGAACACGAAACTACAAACAAGGGGTAAATGTATTTGACCACTAACAGTGTTAAAGGACAATCATGAAACCTTGTAGGATTTGACATATTTATAAAGAAATAACACACATACTAACATATGTGTATGAGGTATTACTTCCATTACAACAGCACGTAGACTGGGGGGTATGGACTGAGTTAAAGCATTCATAGAGTCACTGAATATTTGGAAAGTGGTAAAACTGCAACTAATATTAAATTCTAGTAAGTATGAATAAATACTCTAATTTCAAAGTAAACAATAAAAGGCAGTAAAAGAAAGTGTAACTAACAAGTTAATAGTGGCAAAAAGGAATAATGTAAAATACTAAATCCAAATAAATTTAAGAAGCATTTTGAGTTGCGCCATCAATACAAGGGCAGGGGCTGTGGGCCGTGGAAGGGGGAGCCCACCTGGGCCCAAAGTGCCGGGAGGCACCATCCCCGCGGCGTCTGTGCTGGTTTCGGAGCCAGGGCTGGGCGCGGGACGTCAGGACTGTCTCCCGCTTGGCCAGGGCACCTGGAACCGATGGACGTCGCACGGCTCGCTCTGAGAAGCTGCAACACTGGGTCTGGACTGTTGATCTTACTGACGAGGGGCCTGAGATCAGAGGACACGTGAACCTCCGGTCAGCACTCGCTCCGCATTTAGGAAGCAACTGCAATGAGCCGCACAGCGAACGGGTGTTTCCTTAACTCACAGAGTTTTAAAAAATGTGCGTATACACGTCGGAAATAGCTACAAGTGAGACAGAAAAGAAGCCCCTGCAACGGGACCAGAGAGAAGGCCATCGATTACAGTAGGGAACAACCGCTTCCAGGACAGGCTTCAGTGCGTCTCCACAGAGCTAGGGCTCTTAATCCGGAGATAAAAAGTGAGCAGGTGCGATAAAGTGGAAAGGGGGGGGCACAGGTGTGCGAGCTCTGGGGGGGCACAGGTGTGCGAGCTCTGCAGACACTGTCCTCAGTGACAAAGAAAAGCGTGGTCTCCTTCTCAAAAGGGTCAGCCTTTGCTTTGAAAAGCAAATAGCCTTTTTGATTTGAGATATTTTGAAATGTTAATTTCTTAAGGTAACAGAATTTTGGGCGAGCTGTGCCTAACAATAGATCGTGTGGCAGCCCAGGTGCCCACCACCACACTCCCCACACAGCCAAGCCACGTGCACGGCCTCGCCTGCAGGAAGGTGTGGTCCAGGGCCCAGCCCGGGTGGCATTTGCAGCTGAAGCGACGTGTTCACGTCTCCCCTGCTCCCTCCAGGGCCACATGCCCCAGCCATCAGGTCGGCGACGGGCCGGGGAGCTCGCAGGTGGAGAGGAGGCAGGGCCCAGGACGCCTGCGCAGGGCAGGCTCTCCCTCCTCCAGCGACCCACAGGACGTGAGGGAGCAACGTACCCGCAGGGCACCAGCCTACCGATGCCACGGGGCCGTGGGGCAGCCACCAGCCTCTTCTGCTGTTGGAGGGGGCTGCAGTCCTGCCGTGGGCCTGCTCCGCCCTCCTGCCTGCCCCACCGCCGGTTTCTCCCGGGCACGGTCCGGTGGGACACGCCAGGAGCACGCTGAATCCCTGCTCGGCGGCGGGAGGCACAGGCCCACTGGTGCTTTCTGCGATGGAAACTGCCCGTCGGAGAGCAGGCGGGGCAGACGCACCTGGGAGGAAATTCTGAAACGCAGGCGGGGCTCAGGGGGGCTCGGGGGGGCCCACTTCCCTTGCACAACTTCAAGGTGCAGCCCCCTGACTTAGCCAGCTGGAACCGTGGGGTGCTGGTCCAACTCCGGGGCACGCCCGCATTTCAGCATCGCCCTCACATCCGCCAAGCTTCACACTCACAGAAGGCGTCCCTCTAAACACGGCCTTGGAGTCCCACGGCGTGGGGAGGAGAGGCCCGAGTCATCACGGCTCACGGCCGGGGGAGCCTGGCTCAGGGAAGCGGCCGCCGGTGCTGCCGTGGCCTCCCAGCTGCTGTCAACGAACCAGCAGAGACTTGTGCCGCAGAGGATGCGGACTTACTCCGTCCCACCCCGGAGGTCGAGAGAGCTCGCGCTCAGGGCCGCGCTCCCTGTACAGGCTCCAGGGCAGGAGCCTCGGCTCTCTCCGCGGCCCACGTGCCCACGCTCCGTGGCTCCCCATCCCTTTCTCGGGTCGCTCTGACTTCTGCTTCTGACCGTCCCTTCTGCCTCCCACAAGACCCACCAGTAATGCAGGAGAACGTCCCTGCCTCAGGGCCCTTGATCACGCCCGCAGACTCTCTGTCATGTGGCACGCGTGCCCGCAGGTCCCGGGTGAGGGCGTGGGCGTCGTGGGGACCATCGTTCTTCCTGCCACGGCGCAGAGGAGGTGGCGGAGGGAAGGGCGGGCCTCCAGTCCTTCCACGGGACAGCGGCGGCTCTTTCGAGGAGCCAGTCCTCAGGCACCAGTGATCCCCGAGGAAAGTGGGGTGTCCCGGCGTGCACGTGGCGCAGTTCTGGAGCGTTAGCCTGGCCCGGGCGCTTCTGCGCCACAGCCTGGTGGGAAGAGCCACCGGCAGGAGTGAAGGTTCGTGCAGAGAACACGGCGTCCTGCTCCGCCGGGCCGAGCAACTCCGAATCCCACACACGTGGCGCACGTGGGCTTCAGAGAAGCGGGCGGGGCACAGCAGCGCCCCGTGAGCTGGCGAGGACAGGCAGGGACCGGCGAGGACAGGCGGGGACCGGCGGGGACAGGCAGGGACCGGCGGGGACCGGCGGGGACAGGCAGGGACCGGCAGGGACGGGCGGGGACCGGCGGGGACAGGCGAGGATAGGCTGGGACAGGCAGGGACAGGCAGGGACCAGCGTGCGCAGCCCAGCCTTCTGGAAGGTGCCTAAAGCGGGCGTCTCGGGTAACACGGACTCGTGGTCAGAGCAAACGAACCCGCGCCCAGAGGCGCTGAACCCTGAAACCGACAAAGCTGCGTGGACGTGGATCCCAGGGTAGGTACCGGTGCCCGGGGACAGTGGTGACCCCGGAGGATGCCTGCAGCCTGCTTCCAGGTCTGGTGGCCCCAGCCCGGCGCCAGCTCCGGTCACACTGAGATCGGGTCTGTCCTCCTCGAGGTCCGGCCCGTTTTCCCAGCTCGAATGCGACCGCACGTGCTGTTCAACAACCTTCTATTTTTTGCGTTTCGTGGCTAGTTTTTTGAAAAATTTTATGCATTTTAAAGTTTAACCGTATTAGTGGTATTTTAATCTAAAGTCCTTATTTTGTCGTTTACCACCAACGAGAGATTAAATTTTTAGGTTTCGAAATACTAAAACCTTCCAAAACCATCCCTTGAAGCCCTGCATTTCAGGGCATTTCAGGGCATTTCGTCATTACCGCGGAAACAAGAAACGGAGCTTTACTGGACGTTAACAGCGAAAAGTGAGCGTCCTTCTCAGTGCAGCACAGAAAACAGCTCACGTGCACCAGCTGTCCTGTTTCTTGAGTGGGTTTTATTTCTTCCCACCGTGGGAAACTTAAGGAAATACTAACCTGACTACTCTTTGATTCAAGTAAGATGTCGACTGATCATGCGCCCTAACGCCCGTGGTGCCTGGTTCTCTGGAGAGGAGGAAAGCGTGCTGAATGACGCCTGCGACCGCACGTCGCACACGCCGAACGGAGAATCCGGACTGGACGACCCTGGTTTTCAGGTTTGCGGAATCTTTGTTTGAGGACTTAACGACGTCACAAATAGCTCCGCCTCTGTCCACTGCCACCCAAGTCAGGAACAGCGGCGGGAACAGTGATTCTGGGATCCAGACTGCTAGCCCTGTGCGCACACGGCCATCGAGTCTCCCTGCGCTCCTTTCTAACGCGCATGTCCGAGACTGCGCCTCCACACCCCTCCCCTGTACCTGCAGGTCAAAGACCAAGATCCTTCCATGGTCAGCCAAGGCCCTCGACTAGGTTCTCGCCAGGGTTTCCCATAGGAACTCCCCTGCTCCCTCCTACCATCTGATGACAACATCAGAGTCCATATAATTTCCCAAACACAGTAAACCGGGCCACATCCTCATGTCTGTGAACATCTATTTTCACAACCCACCTCATTCTTTCCTCGTTGCTCAGCTAATGGAGTCCATCATCATGAGAAATCCAGTGCATTTGGAAGTTCTTTTGATAAGACTTGTATGATATTGGAGAGAAAACATGAAGAACGCACCCAGGACTGTGTACTTGTTTGCATGTACAAACCAGCCGCAGAGCCGGTAGTTTTCCTGCCTCTACACCAGACAGTGTCTGCAATACTGCAGGGTCTCGAAAGTCGAATTCAAACACAGTAGAAGAAAGAGCAGAAAATTACCTAAATTATTCCTCGATACAGTGTAACCAAAGCATTCTCTCTGAAATCGTCCCTCTGCAAAGCCACTAGAATGAACATACAGTTGGCACCCGTGTGCGCACGCAAGCGTGTGTGCGCGTGGACCTCCCAAATGTAACACAAACGTAACGGTGTCCTTTCCTGCTTAGAACTTAATCCCCTGAAGGGACGGAACACGGATATCTCTTTTTGCCCGTCTGTCTCCCTTGTCAAGGAGAGAAACGTCTTGGAACGTCCAGACCCCTCTTAGGCTTTGTTCGGCTGCAGAGCACGAGGCACGGTTTAGTTTGATGCCTTCTCATCGGCCCTATGTACACCACAGACTAACCCGTTAAACGTGCTCAGTGTCGCTCCTCTGGAAGGTGACACAGAGTGGGGCTTGGCCATTTTGTTCAGCAAGGAGCCTAGAGCAGTAGAAAGTCAAGTCTACAAGGCGCTGCTGACAATTACTGTGGGGACTGTGCAGTGAGATAATTCTTCGTCAAGGATTCTCCCAGGTCCGAGAAAGACTACAGGCTTCCTCTTCTAAAACCTGCAGAGATCCACGCCATTGCGCACACATTTTCTGGGGGATCATAAATTGTGCAGAGCACATCTGTATCACCCCCAGAAGACGCCTCGCTCCCATACAGGGAACCACCATGCCTGAGAGTAAGACGATGCCTGGAACTTGGCCTTCTGGCCCTGCCCACCTTGAGTCCTGCCCTTTCCTGTAATCCTCCCTTCATGGTACCATGTCACTCCCATTGCAGGGCGGGACTGGATCCCACCCCACACGCACTCACTTGGCCAAGCTCCCGCCGAGGAGGGTTGAACCAGATCCAGTGTCCAAGCACACCGCAGTGACTCGAGGCTCTGGGTAACAGAAATGCCACCAGCGTAATCAAGCCTGTCTCCACCTGTCCCTTGTTGCAAGCACCGTTCGTTCTGTCAAGGAGGAAGGGTGAGTAGCTTGAGGGCATGCACCTTGGCCCGACTGAATTCAGGCTCTGCACCTACTCCTGGTCAGCCCAGACTTGTGACATGCCTTTTACAGAATCCAGGTTCCCACCGAAATCCGGTTAAATCCGGTGGTGCTGACACTTAGTGTGCAGATCCGTGCTCAGGGTCACAAGAGATAACATGTGTGCAACATGCCCATCATAGCCCAGGCACACCACAGGGCCTTTGCACATCCGTGTCCTGCCCTCACTGACAGGAGGGTGCTATGTCCTTATGTGTGTCTAGAGCAGACTATCTAAACTTTCTAACTGGGCATCTTCAGCAAAAATATAATGAATAATCCTCTACTAAAAACAGTAAAGGGTCCTCTAATTAGGTATCAGGGTGTCTATTTATACACACTACTGTGTACCGACAAGTCATAATAACTGTGGGACACACATACTAATAAAGCATTTACATTTAAAAGTACAAACAGTACACATCTTTTTCTTCTGAAATGTATTAAGAATTTTTTTAAAGTGAGAGAAATATCTTTAAATATGACTTATTATTTTTTTAAATTTTGCCTGGCACTTCCTGAGAGAGCGATTTGAAGCCCTATTTCTTACTCCAATTTACACGGATACTTGCTTTTACGACCTGTCATGGTTGAAAAGACGCCTCGCCAAGAAGCCTCCGTCTCAAGTGGAAGAAGAGTAACTTCTACACTGGCCGCCGCGGCGGAAGCCGCTCGCTCTCCTCCACGACCGAAGGTCACCCCATGATTCTCACTGAGATTCGAGTAGCCGATTTCTGTGGATCCCAAATGCCCCAGGTTCCGCTTACAAACCACCAGAAGGGGTTAAATAGAGATCTTTAAACAAATGGATTCAAAACACACTGAATTTTTTTTTTTTTACAATCTTTTAAATTGTTTAAGAAATTTTGTTTCCAAATTCTTTTTTTTTTAATTGTATTTATTTGTTTGCGAGAGAGAGAGAGAGAGAGAGAGAGCGAGAGAGCATGAACTGGGTGGGTGGGAGCAGAGGGAGAGGAAGAAGCAGACTCTCCAGGGAGCCGGGAGCCCAACATGGGGCTCGATCCCAGGACCCTGAGATCATGATCCGAGCTGAAGGCAGAGGCTTAGCAGATGGAGGCAACCAGGTGCCCCTGGTTTCCAAATTCTTCAAGTGGGTAAATCTGAGAGTATTTAATGTGATTCAAATATTACTTATAGCAAAACTTTTAAAGTTATATCAAAATGACAGTTTCTCCACATCCGTTTTCAAAGTGTTTGCTTCATAGTCCAAGTCTCTTCTTTTTTTTTTTTTTTAAAGAATTTTTTTTTTAATTTTTTATTTGACAGAGAGAGAAATCACAACTAGGCAGAGAGGCAGGCAGACAGGAAGGGAGAAGAAGGCTCCCCGCTGAGCAGAGAGCCTGATGTGGGGCTCGATCCCAGGACCCTGGGATCATGACCCGAGCCGAAGGCAGAGGCCTAACCCACTGAGCCACCCAGGTGCCCCAGTCCAAGTCTCTTCTTAAAGAGACTCCCAGTACTTGTTATCATTATCTTTACTTTCAAGCAGGATTCCATGTAGGAAGGTTTTGAAGGCTATCCGCTGGCACCGTCCTTCTCTAGCCATTGTCCTCCTCCATAAATAACCGATTTGGAGCATGGATCCCTTTGTGAAAGGACACTGTATCTCCCCTTTAAAGTCGACAACCTGCTTAGAAATTTACTATAAAGACATCTTTGGGGAACAAATGATTTCACAGTAGTGTCCTACTTCATCACCAAGGATTACAAAATGTTGCAATATAAGTTATAAGTCCATTTGCAGAGGCCCCGGACGCCGTATTATGGAGCAAGAGGCCACAAGCCAATGGAAGCAGCAGGTTCCTGATCTAAGCCCCTGGATTTGCTGCTGCTCGTTCACCTGCAGAGTATCATGCGCGCACGCTGATGTCGCTGATGTCATGGGCGTGACATCTGGAAAAGCTCAGGCTGTCTATTCCCACCCGCATGTTTTATACCAGGAAAACTTAATATAGTTATTAGTTTTAATACAAGTAAGTTTGATATTTTTAATATCCCAATACTTTGTAAACCTCTGAGACACAGACATTCCACTTTGAACACCAAAGTCCTAAATTCCCAAATAAGTGTTTAGATTCCCCCAAGATGGGTTTACTCCACCGCAAAGAACCATTTTGTAAATCAGAAGTACTGGTCGGTGCCTTCCTGAGACACAAACGTAAGCTGTGGCTGTCGGTGTTTATTATGAGCAAAAGGCAAGATGAATAACTAAATTAACAAGTTGTGTACGTATATAAAATATTACAATATGTTATGTGTACATAGCATTAACCTGCACACACTGTGCGCATCTACTCTAATTTCACACACATACCCTGAACTTGAGTTCCCACAAATGCTCTGCTGCGTAACACTAGTGACGCGCAACTTGTGTACGTGGAACTCGTATTAATTAGCAATATTGTCTCATGGCTAAGTCAGATATTTATCAGATATTCATATTTTTCCTTCTCACTCTTTAACTTCCCCATCATCTCTAATTAGTCTTAATAGTTAAAATGGCCCTAGCATCATATCCTGTGTTGTCATGGCTATAGTCAGGGTCACACACAGGTCAACAAACACTGAAACGCAAAGATCTTGATACGTCTTTCTTCCCCGAGAGCTCCTTCTCGACCTTGGTGGAATGAACGTGTGCTCTCTGCTGAGGCCCAGGCACCAGGCGGGACAAGCAAGGAGAGGCCCTTGGGCAGATGTCCATCGCTCATCTGCTCGGAGGGGCACAGTAGGCTGGTCATCCTTCCATCTTTATTTTACTATTTTTAAAGAATTCATTTACTTATTCGACGGAGATAGAGAGACAGCAAGAGAGGGAACACAAGCAGGGGGAGTGGGAGAGGGAGAAGCAGGCTTCCCGCCGAGCAGGGAGCCCGATGCGGGCTCGAACCCAGGACCCTGGGATCATGACCTGAGCCGAAGGCAGATGCCTGACCACTGAGCCTCCCAGGTGCCCCTATTTTATTTTACGTTTTTAGAGATAGTGTGAGCGGGGGAGAGGGGCAGAGGGAGAGAGAGAAGGAGAGAATGATAAGCAGACGCCCCGCGGAGCACAGAGCCTGACACGGGGCCTCGTCTCAGGACGCTGAGATCATGACCTGAGACGCAATCAGGAGTCGGATGCCCAAGGGATGAGCCGCGCGTCCCCGTCCCTCCGTCTCTTGTGAGGGGAATGGAGGGAACTACTGGCGGCGGAGAGTAGAGGACGGGAGTGAGTGAGGTCGGATTTATGTCCCCCCAACCGGCACCAGGACAGAAGCACGGAAAGAGGCACCTTGAGGCCGTGGGACTCCTGCTTCCGACCAGCGCGGAGTGACAGTGGCCCAACTTTCTTTCTTGCCAGATACAACCAGCTGGACAGCTCCACGAAGACGCCGGGAGTGGGACCGGGCAGGACAGCGCGCTCTGAGAGACGGGCTCCCAGGCTCCGTGACTGCCCTGGCGGTTGCCTTGAGAGTCCCCAGGCGCGGCTGCGGGAGCCGGGGCAGGGACAGCTCCGCAGGGTCCCTGAGGCGAGGACACGGAGCTGAGACTCCAGGCAGACCAGGAAGGCAGGCTCTCAGGACAGGGCGCTGGAGAGAAGGGCACCGGCCTCCACGAGAGCCCCCCGCAGAGAAGCCACCGGGACCGTCGGAGGGAACGCGTGGAGGCTGGGAGAAGCCCCGTCGCAGTTCCCCACAGCACAGGGGCGGCCCCTGCGCGGCAGGAGGAAGGACGCCTGCCCCGGCAGCTGGGTGCGGAGCGTGAAACTCACAGCCTGGGGGCTGAGTACACACAAGACCTGGGCTCAACAGCCAGGAATCGTGAGAGTCTGAGTATGGCCTAGATGCCGCCTCCCAGATCCTAGAAGCCCACAGTGGGCCAAACTGTCCCAAGTAACTTCACCGCTTCCGGGAGCAAAGCTCAGAGGTATCACTAGGGTGAGGATAGATCTCGTGCTCGAAAAGGCAAAAGTCACCATATCTAGGAGTCTGTGGGGAATGGCCAGGCATAGGGGTGCCTGGGTCACTCACCCCTTAAGTGTCCGACTCTTGATTTCAGCTCAGGTCATGCTCTCAGGGTTGGGAGACTGAGCCCCACATCAGGCTCCACGCTGTGCGGAGCCCGTCTAGGATCCTCCCTCTGCCTCTGCCCTGCTTCCCCACCCCCGCTTGCCTGTGCTCTCTCTTAAAGGAAAAAAAAAAAAAAAAGAATTATAAAGCATGGAAAGAAGCAGGAAAATAAAATTCTCAGTGAAGAGAAAAGTCAATCAATCCAAACTCAGTTGTAGAACTAACACAGATGTTAGAATCGTCAGACAAGGACAATACAACAATAATTATAATTGTAGTCTGTATTTTCAAAAGTTAAGTGGAGACAGAAGATTAAAACCACAGCACCTAAATCCTATTTCCACAAATGGAGGCTGTGACGTCTGAGATGAAAGATACATGGATAAATGACAGACGTGCCCTTGGAGAATTAAAATTAGCGAGTTTCGAGATGCACTAATGGAAACCGTCATAAGTAAAACACGCGGAGAAAAAAGAATTTAAAAACACGAACGAGACGCCAGTTACATGGGACAACTTCTAGTGGCCTGACGTGCCTGTAATCGGAGTAAATGTAGAGAGGGAGAGACACGGGGGACCACATGACATAACGCATGACGTAACACATAACATAGCATACTTGAAGCTAATGGCTTAAAATGTCCAAAGGTAAAGAAAACCTGAAACCTACAGATTCAAACTAAATCAATAAAACCCAAGTACAAGAAACGTAAAGAGAAGAGCATACAGAAAATCGTCATATTGCTCAAACCCAGGGACAGACAGGAACTCTTAAAGTAGACAGAGGGGGAAGCCGGCTCCGCGTAAGGAAGCCGAGATCGGGGACGGGACATTTACCATGAGAACAGCGTGAGCAGGGAGGCAGGGCAGCTCGGTTCTTAAAGCAAAAACATGACGTTAGCCTGGAATTCATCAGCCAGAGAAAGTACCTTTCAACACTGAAGGTAAAATAAAGATTTTTAAAGGCATTTAAAGGTGAGATCATCTATATCATCAACACACTGACCATGCAAGAAAGATTAAAGGACGTCGTCCAGCAGAAGGAGTACAGCACTAGCCATGGTTGCCCCAAAGCCGCAAGGAGCACCAGCCACGGTGACGGCACGGATACAGATGGAGTGTAGTTTTCTCATTATTTACGTCTCTAAAAATAAAGACAGATTAAACCAAAATAATGATGGGATGTGCCCTCCGTAACACATGCAGAACTAAACTTTATGGTAATAGCACCGAGGTCCAGGGGGAAGAAATGGAAATGCGATGCCAGGACCCGCACACCGTGTGCGGAGGGGCGTCCGCGCGCTTGACAGGAAACTGCAAAAAGAGACAGAACGTATTTTGTAAAACCCAAGCAGCCACTACAGCAACAGCTACAAGAGTTACAGCGAATAACCCAAACAGAGGAGACAAACAGAACTCTGTCCGAGTACCCGGTCCGAAACAAGGCAAATGGTGGGCAAAAGAGACAAGGGGCAGACGCGATAAAGAGAAAACATACAGCAAGATGGTGCACTCAGATCTCATACATTAATAATCGCATCGAACGTGTTACCTGAGTATCACAAGGAAAAGGCCGAAGCTGTTGAATCAGAGCAAGAACGAGGCTGCCCGCAGAACACATCGTACATGCGACTGGGTGTGAAAGCATGAGAGCACACACCATGCTCACGCCAGTCAGAGCAAAGCAGGAGTGACCATATTAATAACAAACAAAGTAGCTTCAGAGACAGGACTGTCACCAGGGATTAAAAAAAAGGGGAATTTCACAATCATAAATTAAGAAAGAAGAGATAACGGCCTTACTTGTGCACCTAATAACAGACTTTCAAGCCCACGGAGCACAACTGGACAGACGGCAAGGGGAAATGGACAGACCCCCTTTTATGTCCACACCCCCATCCTAGGAGTCAGTAGGAGGAGTGGACAGAAAGTCAGGGGAGATGTAGATCTGAGCCGCACCGTCGAGCGGCTGGACCTAACAGGCATTTATAGAGTGCGTCAACCAACAACACCACGTGTGTGTTCTTCTCAAGTGCACACTGGATGTACCCCGGACCCTGAAATTCCGGGTCGTAAAACAAGCCCGAGTGAATGCTAAGAGGTTCGAGTCACACGAGCTATGTTCTCTGCCCACGGCAGAATTAGAATGGAAGTCACTAACAGAAAGTTCTTTGTGAAATCCCCGAATGTTTGGAAATGAAATAATCTACTTCTATATAACCAAAGGGTCAAAGAAAAAACAAAAAGAGGGGAAATCTGGAAGTGTTTTGAACTGGATGAGCATGAGAAAAAGCCCACAACATACCCCTTTGAGGGTTCTACTAATGCAGTACGTAGGGGGAGACTTCGAGCGCCAAGGTACAAGGCAGAGAATAGAGACAACGAATTCAAGCTCGACCTGAAAGCCAGAGTGAGTGGAAGACGAGAAACCATAAAGATCAGAGGAGAAACCCATGAAACGGAAAACAGAAGAAAGTAGAGAAAATCAATAAAGCAAAAGCTTATGCTTTGAGAAGATTGATAAAATTGATGAATCGCTAATTAGGCCGATCATAAAAGAGAGACATGAGAGAGACAGAAAAATAAAGGTGTGTCTCTGTGTGTGTGTGTGTGTGAGCGAGAGTGAGAGAGGAGAGAGAAGTGAGAGGAGGGAGAGAGGGAGGGGGGAGACAGGAGAGGGGGGAGGGTGGGGTGAGGGGGGGGAATTAAAGTGTCAGTGTCAGGGGTAAGAGAGAAAATCAATACAGAATGTCACACATTAAAATATAAGAAAACACAATAAAGAAACATTATGAACAACTTTAACCAACAAATTTAGCAACTTAGATGATGTAGAAAAAATTTCCTTGAAAGACACAAACCACCAAGTTAATTCAATAAGAAATGGGTACCTTGGACCCCAGAGATCTACTAAAAAAACTCAACATAATCGAGACCCTCCCCACGAAGAAAACTTCAGTTCTAGACTCCATCACTATCCCACCAAACATTTAAGAAAGAAATAACACCAATTATACACAAATATTTCAGGACATTTGAAAGGAGGGGATGATTCTCAATGCATTTCTCAAATTCAAAACCAGACAAAGGCATTATAAGATAAAAGAAATATAGAGCAGCATCTATCATGAAGATAGACACAAAAATTCCAGATAAAAATGTAACAGTAAGTCCGCATCATAAGGTATAGAATGTCATGACTGAGTGGAGTTTAATCAGCGTCAGTAACATCTGAAAATCAAAGTAATTCATTATGCATGAACTAAAAAAGAAAATCCACATTATCATCTCTAGATGCAGAAAAATGTGACCCTATCTACCACGTATTTCTGAGTAAAACATTTAGCAAACTAGGAATAAAAGAAATCTTCCCCCAGCTGGTAAAGGGCATCTACAGAGAATTCACAGCTTAATTTACTCCTGCGATCAAGGATGAGACAGGATGTCCTGCACGACTGCTCTTCATCATCATTACACCGGACCCTGGAGCCGGCATAGGACAAAGCCATAAAAGAAACAAAGTACAGATTGACAAAGAAAAAGTACAACTGTCTTTTATTTGTAGATGGCGTGATGGCTGTGTAGAAAACCCGATGAAGTCCGCCAAAAAGCTACTGGAATGAGTAAGTGAGTTTAGCAAGGTTGCAAGGCACAAGTACCACGTTTAAAAATCAGTTTTAATTCTATATACTGGTAATGAACATTCAGAAATTGAAATTAAAAAATATAACTTAGAATAACACCAAACATGTTAACTATTAGGTAGAAAATTGACAACAATGAGCAGGACCTATACATGAAAACTAAAGGAAACTCTGTTAGAAATTAAACAAGACCTACATCAGGGGAGAGCCGTACCGTGTCTGGCCTTCAAGAGACGCCCTTGTCCCACACCTAGAGTTTCAGCGCCATCTCAGTCAAAATCCTAGTGCTTGTTGCCTACAGGAGTTGATTCTGAAATTCACATAGAACTGAAAAGGACCTAGATTAGTCAAAGCAACTTTGCAAAAGAACAAAGTTGGGGAATTAAGACTACCTGATTTCAAGATTTATTACAGCATCGAGATTTGCCACAGTGCACGGTGCTGGCCTAAAGGCAGACACGCGGGCCAGCGGACCCGAGCTCAGAGCCCAGGAACAGGCCCACACGGAGACAATGGATTCTTGACAAAGACGAAAGTGCAGTTAACGGAAAAGGATGCTCTTCTGAACAAATAAGGTTAGAGCGACTGGATAACCATAATAAGACGTTAAACGAGTGGAGCCGGATCCATACCTTGCACCGTATATAAATTAACTCAAAATAGACCCTAAACCTAACTGTAAAATATGAAACACTAAAGTTTCTAAAATAAAACATAGAAGATTGTTATGACTTTGAGTTAAGCAAATATTTTTGGATACATTATCAAAAACACAATCCATAAAAGAATATATTATTAATATGGACATCATTAAAATTAAAAAGGTTTGTTCTTCAAAAGGCACAGTTGAGAGTCTGAAAAAATAAATCCCAGTCCGGGAGGAAAGATGTGCAAATCCCGTGGAAGACGTGTACCGAGCACACACCACGGGCTCTCACAGCTCCGGAGTGGCGAGCACCAATGCAAAGGGAGAACAACGGGCAAATGGCTGAGCAGAGTCTCTACCAAAGAGATACATACGGAGGGCAGAAAAGCACATGAAAACATGCTTAACATCAGTGGACGTTGGGGAAATTCAAATTAAAACCCCAGCGCGATGTCCTGCACGCCTGTTAGCATATAACGATAAGAAGAGCGATTGCGCCAAGTCTCGGGGACGATGGGAGGGGCGCGGTGCTCACACGTCGTGGCGGGGATAGAAGGGACGGGCTTTGGGAAACACTTCACAGTTTGTGAAAAAGTTAAACTTCCACTGACCACGTGACCCATTCCCTACCCAGGTCTGAGAGGGATATATGTATGTCCAGACCAAGACGTCCACGTGAACGTTTTACAGAATTTCAGTTTGAAACAGTCGAAGTTCAAGGTGAGCTGATAAACTGCGTGCTGGCCGCACAATGGGACGCGACCCAGCAGCGCCAATCAGTGCGCCGTCGGGGCAGCGTGGCCCAGAAGCGTCTCCAGACACTGACATCCAGAGAAGGAACAGACAGAACGTGCTGCAAAAGAGAGTTTACCTGAAACCCTAGGAAATGCCAACTAATCTCTAGGGACAAAAAGCCGATCTAGGGTTGTCTGGGGAAGGGGTGGGGAGGAATGGGAAGGGGGGGCGCTACGAAAGCTTGTGGGAGCTGCCCTGACTGTGGTGATAGGAAGCTGTACACGTTGGTCAGAACGTGGAGAATTAGGGGCTCCTGGGGGGCTCGGTGGGTTACGCCTCTGCCTTCAGCTCAGGTCATGATCTCAGGGTCCTGGGATCGAGCCCCGCATCGGGCTCCCTGCTCAGTGCGGAGTCTGCTTCTCCCTCCCCTGCTCCCCCGGCTTGTGCGCTCGCGCTCTCTCTCTCTCTCTGTCAAATAAATAAACAAATAAAAACGTACAGAATTAATGCACATCAAATCCGTGGAGTTTACATATATGACTATAATTCCACTGATTTAGTAAAACAAGAGGGGCTGACAAAGCCAAGGGAAGAGCCAACGCAACTGCGGTTTCCCCGCAGACTCGGGGCTGCCTGCTTTCAAGGACACGGTGGACAGGGGCGGTCCGTGCAAGAGCCACGGTGGATGCCGTGAGCGGGAGTTTGTGCACCTGCACCATCTCGGATGTTTCCGGTCTGGACGAGGTCATGTAAATTTTGAGACCAAGAGGCAGCATCTTTCATTTCTTAATATGAGATAAAAGCATGAAAACTTGCACTTTGGCATGGGTCAGTTGGGCTGACGTGGAAATGGTACTTCTTGACGTATTGGAAGAAGGAGGTTTGGGTCTGGAGGACACGGTCCCGTTGCTGAGAGCCTGGTGGAGTGAGCACGGAGAGCCGTCCGAGCTGGGCTTGGTAAGCCGTGCTGCGGGGCCCCGGTCCCCAGAGTCCTGGAGGGAAGCTCTGAGCAGACGCTCCCTCAGACGCGGCAGCTCAGCGTCGGTGCTGGGTACGGGCGTTGGGGACGTGACTCGCAATTGCAAACAGGAAGGTGTTTAGAATCGGCTTTTTAATTTTACAAAAAACCCTCTCCCCCCAGCCTCCCCTCTCTGACAGAATCCACGCTAATGGCCTCACTCCGCGCCAGCCCTGGCACAAAGTGGTGCGGGGCAGAGAGAGAGTGCGTGGGGGTGGGAGAGAGAAGGGAGTGCATGGTCTGTCCCGCCCCAGCACGGCACGGTCCCCTGATGACGAGGCCTCAGCGATAACCGTGACCGTTCGAACGGGCGGACGGAGAAGCACTGGGAGGGACGAAGGGACGGGACGGGACCCGGCAGAGCGAGCGGCCGCCCCTGTGCCTGGGAGGGTCGGTTTCCGGCACCTCCGCTCCCCACACTCACCGTCCCGCTGCTGGACGGCGCTACCTCAGCCAGGCCGTGGGGTCACTTCACAGAGCGGCAGCGCCACGTCCGGGTCTCCGGAGCAGGGACGAGCCACAGGGCTCCCCGGAGAGGGTCAGCCGTGAAGACACGGACCGGGGCTGCGGACCGCCTGGACGTTCTGGAGGGTGAACTGGGAGTCGGAGCCGACTTTTCTAGCTCAGCTAAACTTGGGCTCAAGATCATCACCAAGGAATGGCCCCAGAAATCGGACTTGGGCCGAGGAAAAGCCTGTTCAGAACTAGTGATAGGCAGAGAAGTCGCCTGCGGTCCCTGGCTGGGAACTGGCCTGTCCCACGGCCACAGCCACTGAGAGAGAAGAGGCGAGAAAACAAACGGCATCACCGAGTAACAGAGCAGGTGCAGCGTGCACACGGGCTCCAACCCGACTCGCCCGCGGACGCAGACGCCGGGCTCCTTCACCCCGTCACCTTCAGGGGTGAGCCGGACACCTGCAGCCGCAGCTGCTAAGCCGCAGCGCGCTCTCCCTCGCCAGCCGCACTTCGTACGGTTGTACCTGATGCAAACAAACCAACCCTGAAGTGTGAACAGCCTTGGGGCGCTGGCACTTTAGAAGAGAGACGTTAGATGGAAAGACATTCAGTTGCCAAAAGACTGGACTCGGACGGCAAAATCCCTGGTCACACCCGCAGGATCCTCTCGTGAGGTTCTGTGGCACCTGCTGTGGTAGCCAGGCTGGTCCCCAGAGCTGCGCGGACGCGGGGCCACCCACGGGGAGTCCCCGAGATCCCCAAGGGCCACTCGACGTGCTTCTGGCCTTCCCGCGAGCCCGTCCGGGGAGCCCCCTGTGCCATCCGATCGGTAAGTGACTTTTCTTACAGTTTCACGGGTACGACCAGACGTTTCCCCTGTTGTGCTCCTAGGGCGACCGGACAACGGGGCTGAGAAATGTACACACACCCACCCACAGGTGTGTAAACTGTGAACAATATGACGTGTCCCGTGTCTATAGTTTTTAAAATTGTCTGTATCAGATGATATTTTAGTACAGTTTGTTAAATGCTACATTCTATATTACATCAATACAACTGTTACTTATCTGATTACATGTTACATACAGTATGTATGTTACAGTATCAAATGGTAAAGAAGAGTTCATCACCTTTCTCAGAAGCATGTCTCTCTGTCCTATATTTTTCTTAGATTATGGATTTACGAACATCTATAGGAGCGTAGTATTTTTAAACAGATGTTTGTAAACAGAAGATTATAAAGTGCGGATCTCGTTTGGGGTTCACCAAGAAGCCCTCAGAGAGAGAGGAGAGTCTAGACTCCACACAGACTCGGTCCTCATAGACTCAACCTCTCCGGCCGACCCCTCTCCGCCTTGGGGGAAGGCGTCTCAAACTCTGGGGGACCTCCTTACATTGTCCATCAAAATCTAGAGTTGTCACGACAAAGTCCTAATCTGATGTAATAGCCAGAAAATGTTAAACATTGTCCTTTTTTCAAAATACAATTCTTACAGTTGACACCTTTAAGGGACAAGGGACATTATAAGACATGCACATTAAAAAAACAAACCAAAAAACCCCCAGAAAACAAAAATAAAACCAAAACCAAAAAACAAACAAAAACCCTACACTGATGAGTGCAAAACCGAGCACAGGCATCTGGCGTTAAGTGCAAAGTGTCAACCTTCTTCCTGTCCCAGGACGGACAGACGTCCGCCACGGGTCCCTCCGTGTCTCCTGCGCCACCTGCGTGCGGACCCAGCCCCTGGCAGGTGGGGGGGCCGAGCTGTCAACCACGGGGCTACCCTGTCCGATCTGTGAATCATTCTGGAAACTAGAGCCGAGTCACCTCTTTTCTGGATCAAGACAAGCCAAAACCATAACCGGTGAAGGAGTCAGAGTGAAGTGGGACCCGGCTGGCGAACCGGGGCCTCCGTTTTCGCACGAGTGAAGGTCTTCAGTAGACGCCTCGGGGAAAGTTCTCTCTCACAGGTAATTTGAAAAAATAAATAACCTCGCTGCACCTGTGTGTTCCACGGCGAGGGAGCCGCGGACAAAGTCAGGTTTGTCAGCTTCACGTTCCTTTTCATAAACAGTGTGCGGGGTTTGACGGTTTAAAAGACTAAAACCTAATTCTTGGTTGGCCCCGCGGTGACATGGAACGGTAGGCATTTCTAAAAATAGCTGGTTTGTTAGATGGCAGGGAAATATTCATTTTTAAATTATTTCCTCCACATGTTCAACCATTTGTTTCATATATTTTTACAACGATTTCACGGACCAATGTTTATCTTTACAAGATTGGATTCGAGCAGATAACTAGAAGTTCAAAGTCCAAAACTCTATTTTGCAATTAGCTTCAAATTGGAAAGATAGCCACCTGGCACATTTAGTTTCTTCATTTTAATTTTGGGATGTTTTCAATTTTATCTTCTAAAAGTTAAAAAAAAAAAAGGGAGCTTTAAGCAAAAGCTTTGGAAACACAGAAACATAGGCGAGCTCCATGTGGAAATGAGCTCGTAGTCGAAAGTACCGTGCCTCCCACCTTCTCCAAGCGGGCCGGCTAAGGCACGCCTGCACGAGGTCGAGGGCAGCATGGCCCCGCAGAGCCTGCAAATCATGTGGCCGGTCCTGTGCCAGGCATCCATCCTTAAAGATGACGCCTTTTTCTGATGCAGTTAAAAGACCTTTTCTCAGCCTCCTCCCCTGAAGCAGAGTGGCCCTCGAGCTCGAGAACCGACTCAGCCCCCGACAGGTAGAAATCGGTTCCTGCCTTCACCGTCCCCCACCCCCTGGACCAATCAAGGACACGTCCTCTGCAGACCCCTGTGAAACAGGTGGTTGTCAACCTGGAAAGGGTTCGTAATTACCCTCCCCGCCTCCCTGAGAGTGTCTGAGCCAGAGACGGGGCGGGCATGCGGAGGCTCCACATTCTGAAAGCTCCAAAGGCAAGACCTCCGTCCCTCGCCCGCAAAGCGCCCCCTGAGCTGCTCTCCCTGAATCTCCCGGCTAACCTCACCAGCCGCCCTGCTCCGAACTACACCGGCACCTCCCCGGAGGGTCAGGACTAGTCTGAGAGCCTGGAACCTGGTCTGACTTCCACTTGACAACACAGCTCACTTTCCATAACCAGGCAGAGATACTGTAAAAATGATCATCTCGTTCCACGCCACCCGTCCTCACAGCGGATGGTGATGGGACCTTAGGAAGACTAGCCAGGTGAGGCTGCATTCTGCAGCCCAGGGTCATTGTGCCTGTGGCCTTTCCAGCAGACAGGGCTGAGCGTGGCTTTGCAACGGCCCCTCGAGCCTTCCTTGGTGCGACCTCTGCCCAGCGTCCAGGTGCCTGCGCTGCTACCACATGCGACATGCCCAGGTCCAGCCCGGAGCGTCGCTGCCTCCTCCTCGCCCGCCACCTCTGTCTTCGTGGAACTTGGTCCCTTCTGGGGTGGCCCCCGACATCTCTCAGGGGAAGGTTAGCTTCCAGGCCCTGCACTAAGGGACGTCGTCTGTGGCTGCCCGTCGGCCGCGCTCACTGGGGTCGCGGGAACACATGAGTGCATGAATACCTCTCCCCTAGACGACGGGCGGCCCTCAGCCTCGCCGTGCTTCACCCACCTCAGCGTCTGACTCAGCAGGCCGCTCACCCCGCCCGAGACACTTTCCTCTCTCGATCCGCGGGCCCCCTCTGCCGGCCGTCCTTCCGCGGAGGGCTGCTCCTCCCCACGCTTTCAGCCGGGTCCTCCCCTCGGCTCAGCCGTGGGGCACTGCAGATCGAGGCGCGCGACCCTCTGCCCTCACGCGCTGCTTCTTGGGCCAATCTCGACGGGTGCGCGGCCTCAAGCACCGTCTCCACACGGAGGCCTCCTGGAAGGATAATCCTGGACTGACACTTTCCTCTCATTTCAGACCAACTGCTTAGCATTTGCGCTTAGATGTCAACCCAGCATCTCACATGCTGGGACTGCTCACGGTCCCCACCCGCTTGTGCCTCCCGTCCCGGCTGCCAGACAGGGAGGACGGGGCTAACGGGACGCTGCCCACAGCTGGGGCTGGCCGCAGGCGCCCGTGCAGGGCCTCATCCCGTCCCCAGTCCCCAGCAGGTGTGCCGCACAGGCCCCAGGGCACATTTTTCATGTGGAAACCCAACCACTGCTGTCTGCTAAGGGAGCTCCGGCCCTGCTATCCCTTGTTTATTTAGCTAGAAGACTTTCTTATCGGGAGTAGGATTTCAAATACACTACATATCACTGTTGATTTAAAACTAGTTAGAACTGGGGCACCTGGGTGGCTCAGTGGGTTAAAGCCTCTGCCTTCGGCTCAGGTCATGGTCCCAGGGTCCTGGGATCGAGCCCCGCATCAGGCTCTCTGCTCAGCGGGGAGCCTGCTGCCCCCTCTCTCTCTGCCTGCCTCTCTGCCTACTTGTGATCTCTGTCTGTCAAATAAATAAATAAATAAAATCTTTATGTGTGTGTGTATATATATATATATAAAATAGAACAACAACATGATTTAATAAATAAATAAAGAAAGAAAAACTAGTTAAAATCATCTGAAAACATGATGTTGCCCATGAAATTAAAGTTCAGGCATCATATACTTTCTTTTTTTTCCTTTACTTTTCTCTTATTTATTTATGTATTTATTGAACATACAATGTATTATTTGCCCCAGGGGTACAGGTCTGTGAACACATACTTTTTAAAAGGAGGTTTTCACTAGATTATAAAAAGAACTTTAGTACTTGGACTAATTTCCACCATTTAGCAGAAAACACCAGAAAAGGAATGAACGTTCGTGGATCCCCCACCGCCCCTCAGATGTGCTGATTCACGTACTTGCTCATTTAATCCTTCAGATATTCTAGGCAGCCTACGAACTCCATCCTGTAGCTGAGACGAAGGCACTCGACACATTAATTACACGGCCCAATGTCACACCAGTTGTCACGACTTGCAAAAGCCCGTCACTGAGCACGGCATTGCTGATCCCACAGCTGGCACGTCCCTGAGCAGAGACCAGAGACGACGACGCAGTCATCAGTAAGTATCAGAGGTAGTGTGAGGTACGGGTCTGTAATGCAAGCCGTACCAGACTCGATAGCTAATTCAGTATTTCAGCCTCATAATTATCTGAAGAGTTCAAGTTTTGTACAAAATTCATGCAATGGGCTCACCATAATGATTTCACTAGGGGCACAGTTAAATGAGATGCATTTGAAACACTGTCAAATAGAAAATAAACAGTATCACCCAGTGAGTGGGGGTCTAAGTGATACCCGTTCTGAATACTGTTACTCACTAGAACAAGATTTCATGCCCACATCTCAGTGGAGAGGATTTTAGAATTCAGGGGACCTTAGAAGCATGCATATATGTATGTATTTATTTTGCCAAACCTTCTTAATTTTACCAATAAGGTACTTATCTTTACATAAAGGCTTCTTGACTTAAATTTTTTTTTAAATCTTTTTAAACTAACAATATATATTACAGCCTAGAAACACATTCTCTCTGGAAAACATTGAAAGAGCTCCCGTTTATATAATTTACTTTGGCACAAAAAAAGTTTTCAGTCTGAATATTATGGAGATGAGTTATAAAGATGTCATAGTACCTGTGCCTCAATACTTTAAAACTCATGAAACTAGTGGCTGCTTCTATTTTTAAAAAAATTTTAAAAAGACTTTACTTATTTGTCAGAGCGAGCGCACAGGCAGGGGGAGCGACAGAGGGAGAGAGGGAAGCAGGCTCCCCGCCGAGCAGGGAGCCCGACGCGGGGCTCGATCCCAGGACCCTGAGCCCATGACCTGAGCCGAAGGCAGAGGCGTGACCCGTGGAGCCCCCAGGCGCCCCGTTAGAGGCTTCTTGAAAAGTAACGGGTGAGGAGTGAGTATTTGCCCAGCGGACGCGAGGGTTGCGCTGGGTCCTGAGCATATTCACTACACGCGCTTTCGAGCCGCAGGACACCCGCAAGCTCACAGAACTGGAAGAAGCCGAGAAGGGTCTTCCCTGCCATTACCAGCCCGCTGGGGGCTCCGCTGGGGTCCCTGTGCTTTACCACACACCTGCCTGCACCCGCAGAAACACACGGACACACATGCACGGGTGTCGGGTGGACAGGGTCCCCGTCCCCTCCGCAGGCGCGGAGTTAGCGGCACGGCTGAGACGGCCTCACGGGACTCAGTAAGCTTGACGTGCGGTCTTGTGCGTCACCTGGGCTGGCGTTTCTTCATGTGCTTTGTTCTGTTTTAGAAATGCCTGTACCCCTTCCCCGATACACGACCAGGGCGTGACCCGTCGTCTCACTGACGTGTGTGGCAGTGAGCGTCCTCGGCGCTGCATCCCGGCAGGTGACCTGTACGGTATGTTTCCGTCGGTGGCACTGCCGGCAAAGGGCCGTCGTGTGTAACCTGAGGTTGACCAGATCTGTCCCCGGACAGTGTGGGCCAACGTGGCTCCCACAGACCCGAACAACTGGCTTCAATTCCGAAATCCGGCGGGGCCCGCAGGTGACGGTGACGATGTCAGAGGCGTCCGAACGATGACTGTGTGTCCCCTCTGGGCGGGCCTGTGTGTCCCCTCTGGGCGGGCCTGTGTCAAGAGTGTCACCTACGCCCCTTGTGAATCTGTGCAGCCCCTCTGTGCCTGGCCACGGCCCACCTGGGAGCTCATGGGCGCAGGCTGCGCGGTGAGGGCCGCGTCCGTCACCCGCTCTCCAGCCATGTCAGCGACCTGAGACCGCCTCGGGGAACAGGAAAAGGTGGTCCACAGACAGAGGATTTGCAGGTTCCTCCGGAGAAAAGCCATTTGCTTTGTAGCCCCTGCCACCGTGAAGCCGGCAGGGTACCTGGCCGTCCCCTAGTCCCACTTTTAACCGTTTACTTGCCGGCAAATCCGACTTCAAACCCTTCCTTTCTCCGGGTTCGAGCTGCGCCCGGCGCTGCAGTGACCCGACCCCAGACGGAGCCGTGTGGCTTGTGTGACGGCTCCTCCGCGTGCTGAACAGTGATTTCTCAACACGGAAAATCAGGGCGTTGACTTTGTTTTATAACCGCACACCGTCTGTATAGAAACGACAAGGAAAACCAGGCAGCTGCTTGAGCGGAGTCTGCGATGACGGGGACACCCCCGAGCGCCAAACGGGCCACCGCAGCCGCGTGGTCTTCCCGTCCCCGGGTGCCGGGAGGCGCTGCTTCTGTCTGGGGCACGGTCAGCTTCAGGCTCCGAGTCCTGGATGGGACCCACCGGAGTGCGCCCGGTGTTCTGCGTCTCCTGGCCCGGCCCGGCCCGCCAGCTGCGGAGCCCGAGTCTCAGGCGCGTGTGCAGCCGCCGGCGCCTGGGACGGCCCGAGGGCGGGTCCTGGCGTGAGCTGCAAAATCCCCGCACCCCCTCCGTCTCCGCCAGGCAGCCGCATGCCCGCGAGGTGACATGTGACAGTGGAAGCCAGCTCCGACCCAGATGCTGAGCCGTGGAAAATCCCCCCGGCAGCAGCCGGGGCCTCATGGGCTCCGCAGGCAGCGAGCTGACAGCCCTGACGTTGCCTGTGGCTCTGTCACGGAGAGAGGCTGCTCGCTGCGTTCAAGGACTCCACGTAAGCCATTTTTCTCTGACTTACCTTTGATCCTCTGTTATTTGCATATCGTTCCCGGCTCAGGGCCAGAGAAAGCACCTGCACAAATGCCTCTTGAGAGCTCTCGGGCTGTGCGTGCTCGGGTGGGAGCTCAGATGCCCGGGCCGGTGTGAGCCGGGCCTCAAGGGTGCTACTTCTAGAAGGCCTTTTCCTGCAGATCAGGTCCTAGTGGCAGGCCCACCCCCTCGTCTAGGGGGGAGATCCAGCCTCACCAGGTGCCAGAGCTTAACAAAGCTTAGCCGAGCCGCTTGTCGACCAGCAGAAAGGGAAGCTCCCCGACCGTCCTCGTCGGGGCCTTCCGCTCCCCCAGTGGGGCGGCAGAGCGGCCAGTCGGCCTGGGAGTGAGCTGTGAACCGCTGAAACGTGAGCAGGAGGGAACCACGTCCCGCCGCACCACAGGGAGAAGCCTGTTCTGTCCTCTGGGCACTCACCCACCCTTGTCACCCACCCTTGTCACACACCTGCCTGTCACCCTGCGTCTCTCTGCTGCTCTGTCTCTCCCTCCCATTCTGGAAGTCTTCATCGTCTATTTCTCTGTCTCCCTGTGTCTTTCTCTCGCTAGCTCTCATCGATTTCTCCATTTCTATCTATCTATCATCAACCTGTGATGTGTCAATCCCAATCTCTCCCGCCGGCAAATGCTAGAAGCACGTGTAAGTTGACGGAGGCATGACACAAGATGTCCAAGGCTTGTTGGGGACAAACCACACATACAAAAGCAAAACCAGTGACAAAGCATTCAAGGGTCCACACGATGGAATTCTATTCAGCTCCTCCACACTCCCTCAATCCCGCACTTGGTCGTTGTTCGGTCGGTCGGTCGGTTTTATTTAGGTTCTGTTTCGTTTGATCTTCAACGCAATCAGAATAAGCAACCGGCCATGGTGGTTCTCCTCCGAGGGACGCACAAGTTCTGTCGGAACAAGGAACACCCACAGTTTGATGCCACCGATCCACGTAGCAATAGAGGAAATTTCATTCTATGGTTGTAGCATAGGTTAATCTTACAGTTATCCCCAGGAAAGACAGCCGAGAGACAGGTTTTCAACTTCCTGAAGTTTCCATCCCTCCTCTTCTCCGTTTCCCTCTCTGTCCTGCCCCTGGACCAGCATTTCCTCCTGAACTGCATGTCGTGTGTCTCTGGGCCGTCAGAGGGCCTCCGCGAAACAGGGAGCAGAAGAGAATCTAGCCGGCGGAGCCACTAGGCTCACTGGCTGGGACACTGTCTACGAGACATCTGACTTAGGGCCTGGCACCCGTTCAGCTCTCACTCCACACCCGACTGTAGTAGGTAATCCATATGCGTATTTGGAATTAATGAGTGAATAATAATTTTACAAAGCTCCCATATTTCATGTCTAGGAAGTCCTGGAGAAACAGAGCCGAGCTTTCTCAAGGTCATACAACGCGCTAGATACGCTTGGTCAGGACCACACTGGATTTCCACCTCCTCGCTCAGCGTTGTCTCCTCCCTGCCAGAGTACCTTCTCTTTGTATTTGTTTAATGGAATTGAAATGAAGGTTGAGGAAGAAGAGCACAGGCAATCTGACGTTACTGTGGAAGGGTGCACATTTTCCTCGAGTCACTTAAGAACCGAGACCCACCTGGGAGGGAGTCATGTCGAGTATAAGAACTGCCCCCTCCCACCACTGACTTCTAACAAGGCAAAAACAAGTGGGGGGTCCCAGGAGGAAGCAAATTTCCAATGACCAGGATCCCACACAACATGCGACGGCACGTCCCGGGGACTGGGTGACGGCGTGAGACCCTTGAGGGCAGAGCTACCTGCTACCTGAAATGCCATGGCACGGGGTGCCACCGTGGCCCTTGCCCCCATCTCCGAAGCGGCTTGCTCCTCCTCTGGTGGGGTCCCCACACCTGCTGCAGACTGGCCTCGGGCTGGTTTCCAGCGGTGCCCGAGACGGCTGGTGCACTCGGCGCACGGTAGAAGGGGGGGAAAAGGGCAGCCTTTGGCGTGCACTAGACTGAAGACCACGGACAAGGGCTCCCATTTGCCTCGCAAGGAGATTTCCAGAGGAAGCGGAACCAAACACCGTCAGACCCACATCAGACGGCACGTGAGGTCAGAAGACGGAGCAGCTGCGTCGGGCAGCGAGGGTCGATGTCGGCGACCGCACTGTTGGACAGAAGTAAATCCGTCCGGACCGCGGCGTCCAGACTCCTGGATCGCTTTGGCCTGTACCGATGACTTGGCGTTTTGTTGTACTAAATAATAGTCTGGAAAACAGAAGTAACTTCCGACTGCTCAGAAACATTTTCTGTTATGGGGACTTCTTTCCTCGCGAGAGGCAGGGATGGGAACAGAGGCACCGAGACACCGGCCTACCGGCCAGCCTGTGACTCCAGGGCAAGTCCGTGCCCGCGTTGAACAATAAAATGTGAAATCAATCTACCAAGAAAACCTATTCTGTACATTTTAAGTGGCAACTTGTTTATACTCATCAGGTCAAGAAGCTAGATCTGTGAAACGCAAGCGCGCATTTGTCTCCGTAATGCGTGCGCCCCCTTGTACTCATCACGGATTGAATCAGGCAGCGTACGGAACGAGAACACCATTCACACGCACTGCTGTTCTCCAGACCATTCCAATTAAGAATAGTAGCATTGAATGAGCTTATAGTTTCAGACTCGTCTCGGCTTTCCTGCTCTGAAGACCACAGACTAGGAAGCGCCCCGTCGTGCTCTCTGCTGTTTGTGGGAGCCTCAGACAACATGCTTACAGTTGGACCAATTTTGAGAAGTTGTAGCACTTGTTTTTGGATACATAATAAATGTATTCACTGTTATTAATGCTTGCGGTGAGAGGGTGAGACGTCAGGAGAAAGCCTACTTAGCACGGGCCTTGTGCTGCTCGAGCCGGCGACATCCTCGGGGACTCCCCTAGAAGGCCCGCACTGATAGGCTGGCGTTTCTAAGAAGCAATGACGTCGCCAGGGTTGAGGAATGTCCTGGCTTGAATCGCGGTGTCTCTTCCAGGCTTGCCGTCTCGTGGAGGGGATGTGAAGCTACACCCGCTCCAAGGGCTGCCTGGAGCCGGAGCGATGAAGTGAAGAAACGCAGACCGCTCCCGAAAGCAGGCTGTCTCGTTGGAGCAGGGCGGCCGCGGGATGTCCAGGCCTCCTTCCGCCCCCTCCCATCCTCTTGCCCCAGTTCCTCTCTCCCTCCCAGTCTCTGGCCCCTTCTGTTCGCAGCCCGAGTCTCTGGTGCGGCTGCCACCATCCGGACCTGCCGCCCCTGGTGGCCCCTCTTCGGCCTCTTCCTCTGCGTCCTCTCTGCTCACTGGAGCACCTGTCACAACCGCGGACTCTCCTTCAAGTCCAGCCTGGTGTCCTTGTGGCCACTGTGGTGCCGCCTTAGAGGCCCATTTCTTAGCCGGTTGAGGTCATTCCTGTCCCTGGCACCGTCCACCCCCCGGCCTGTGTCACCAATGCGGCCACCTGGCCAGCGTATGGGAGCATGCTGTGTCCATGACCCTGCGGGCCCTTTGGGGCTCATGCGTGATTTCTTTCTGTCCTGCTGCATTGTCATTGGCCAGGGCACCAGTCATTCAGCACAACTCTGCCCCAACAATCCCACCCCCACCCCCGCCCCCAAAATCGGTGCTGAGCCTCAGGTAGCCGGTGTATTTCCAGGATGGCTGTGAGCTTGCACTGTTGAACTTACTTCCATACTTTTCACAGGCGCCGTCGCTCACCCCGCCACTTACCCATCACCCTAGTTGAAGCAGGGTGTTCCCACCGAGCCGGGCGAGCGCACCTGTGAGTGGACCTGCCGCCGGCGTGCGGAGGGGCAGGTGTACCCCGAGGAGCGAGGACCGCTGTCTGCGCCACGCGTGGAGGTGTGAGGCGCACAGAGCTGAGCCCTGGAGCTCCCTCTGACTCTCCGGGAGCCCGGGAATTCCCACGTCACGGTTGAGCCCATTTCTCCCGGCGGCGGGTTCAGAGCGGCCCCGAGTCTTGATCTGTCTGAAAACTGCCAAAGACTCAGCGGCTCTCCTCTCTTCAAAGGACCCATGTTTTGGAAGGAGGTACTAGAATATCATCATCCCGCATCTTCTTCTTCCGTCCTCCTGTGCCCTGCCCCGCCCAGACCCCCTCCTGACCCTTTCCTCCCAGCCTTGCCTCACTGCCCGGCCCCCTGGCTCCCGCTGACACGGGGGGACAGTCAGGACTAAGTGCCCCGGCCGCCTGCAGAGAACCCGCGGCGCAGCTGCACCTGGGCCAGACGGCTGAGCTGAGACCCGCGCAGCAAACACGGGTCCGCGGTCCGTCTTTCACGACTAGAGACTAGAACTTAAACGCTCCCCCACGAAAAGAAATAGTAACTCCGTGGAGTGACAGATGCTAGCTAACTAGGCGGTCATTGCACTGTGCGTGTGTGTACATGTATCAGGTCAGCTCATTGTACCCAGGAAACTTACACGGTGGCACCTGTCAGTGGTGCCTTGTTTTTAAAAAGTAAGTAAAACTTTCCTCACATCACAGTCTGGGGGGCTTGGATAGAGACTGACATAGCCAGGAATACTGTTCTGTCATTTTAATGTCTCAAACACTGCTTTCTTTGCTAATAAAGCTTTAAATTACCACCACGCAAGCCTCATTCTAATAACCTTCCGGTCGTGACCCCTTATTCTAAATGCCCACAGAGGGTCAGGAGAATGGGCCTCCCTTCAGGAGGCTGGAAATGCCTGTGATACGCAACGGTCGGCGGAGGTGACCCCCACAGGCCAGCCCCCGCCCAGGCCCAGGTGAGTGACGTCCTTCCCCCAAAGAGGGAGGCCAGGAGCTGAAGCTGGTCCTCAAAGTCTCACAGGTGGGACTCCGTGAGGGCAGAGATGACTTTTGCAACATGCTTCTATTTTTTTTCCTTTAGATTTTATTTATTTGTTAGAGAGAGAGCGAGAACGAGCACAAGCAGAGGGAGCGGCCAGCAGAGGAGACGCAGACTCGCCACTCGGCAAGCAGCCCGATGTGGAGCTCGATCCCAGGACCCTGGGATCATGACCTGAGCCGAAGCCAGATGCTCAACCCACTGAGCCCCTTGCCCTCAGGCACCCCCTGGAGCTAGCTTGTGCTTTGCTTGAGCTGTTGGGGTGTCCTGGGGAACCCCGCAGTTCAGACACGCTTCCAACTGGTCACCACACTCGGCTAGAGACATGAAGGTCAAAGTTGGGTGTTTAAAGACTGGGGTGTAGAGGCACTGACAGGCTTTTATTTTCACGTGGAAGGTCCTTCAACGAAGAGTTGTGTTTTCATTTCTCCACAAGGAAAAGCCAAGGTCACTGCCTTGTGAAAGGAGATGCGTGTTTTATGAGACTGTAGCTACGCTGTTCCTTATGCAACCCCAGGATCTCAGCGCTACGAAACACGGGGGAAAACCTGATTTGCGGCACTCGATGAAACAAAGTTTAAATCGGGGCCACGGTCTGCTGTTGATGAAGCAGGCCCTTGCCTGAGAACCAAGAGCCCTGTGGCCTGGGGCCACGCGCCCGCTCCGCTGGGCTTCGGCCCGCTGACCTCCAAACCGCGGCGGCCGCGCACACCAGCGACTCCACCGCCGTGGCCGGGAAGGCGAGTGCGGTCGGGCTAACCTCAGGGGTGTGTACCCAGGGCCGATGCCAGGTTTGGACACAGGTGCTCGAAGCACATTCTCCCCTCCCGCCAGTGTCTGAAGGCGACTGTTCACCAACGGTCTAGTCAGGGCGCCGGACTCCACACGAGGGAGCAGGCGTTTTCGTTTGCTGGGGGACCCCCTCTCGTTCAGGGGACCCAGGGCCTGAGCATCCTCGGGCAGAAGTGCAGCCTGACACAAGCCGACGAGCACTGTGTGCCTGGAGGCTCTGGGCTTTGCCCGCACAGACTCCGAGCACCATGGAATGCGCCCTCGGAGGCCGGCTCCTGATCCAAACGCGGGTGCAGATGCAGGTGTGGCAAGCAGGGCGCGTGGGGCCCCGTGCTGACGAGGTGAGGTAGCGGAAGCCCCATCAGACCTTCTTCCGATTCTCCTTAGGGGCTCCTAGAGCCACAAGCATGCCGGTCCCGTGGGAGCTGGAGCAGACCTTGACCTTGTCTTCCGCGATCGGGACTAGCAGGAGATGGGGGTGGGGGGCCCCGCAAGGGAACCGCCCAAGAGGACGGTGATCTGGGGACCGGCGCGCCACACGCCACCCCTGTGGACTTGATCAACGGCGCTCGCCACGCGGAACCTGTTCTCGAGTCTCAGAAAATGCCGGCAACGGGAGTTCCTATTTAAATGTTCTTTTACCCGACAATGCATTAAAAAAAAAGCAATGTCAATTCAAGAGCAGGACACGAACGTGCTAATATGTGCAGCATAGAGCCGACACCCCGCTCCTCCATACGGCGCTGCCACGCCGGCATGAGGGGACGCTGGGCACGCGACGCTCACCCGTTGACTCCAGGCACGCAGGCCCAGACGGACGCGTGTGGCAGAAAGAAGGCAGGAGTCCCTCAGACGGCACCGAGAACAAGGCCAGCGCGACCTGCCTTGCAAACATTCTTACAGACGAATAATCGCTCCTTCATGTTCTCCACTGCTATCGCGACATACTGCGACGCACACCGGTGGTGGAAAGCTAATTCTAATTCTACACGGAGAGGTCAGTGCAGCAGAATTCAAATAAGGAAACAACACCCTACAGATGAGGGGTCTGTTAGTCTGAGAAGGAAGCACTTCCTGCTTCGAAGGGAGAGCGGGCAGCCGCCTGCCCAGGGCCCCGGCACAGCGCCGCTCCGCGCGGCCGGCCGTGACGTCCGCTCCCGACTCGGACTCCAGCCGCCTCCCGACTCTGCTCTGCTCGCTGCCGTCTCGGCCCAGAGAACGTGGCCCCTTCTCTCCAGGGAGCTGGTCTGGCTGCCCGGCTGCCGCCAAGCCACTAAGCACGGACGGCAACGAGAGCACCACGGAGAGAGGCGGCTGCGTGACCAGCCGATGGGCCGGCCCGTGCACAGGCCCGGGCGACTGTCTCCCAGACGGTGGAGGTGCGCACGCAGGGCCCCTGCTCTCCCCGCCCCCAGGAGTGCTGCTGGGGGTCCCTGCTCTCCTCTCCCCCGCCGGCTCTGCGGGTCCCTGCTCTCCCTTTGCTCCGGGGGTCCCGGCACTCGTTCTCTTTGCTTCTGAGTTTTCCCTTTTTCCGTCACTCCTTCCTCCACCCTTTTCCCACTCGCTCTGCATTCTTCCTCATCTCTCACTCTGCTACCCGACCACTTTGTCAAATACCATGTAAATTTAGCTCCTGGTTTATTTCAAATAAATGAAATTATTTTATGATTTTTTTATGATTTTATTTTAAATAAAATGTTTTATTCCTTGCTCTTAAAAGTGGTTGTGATATGCAGACCTAGTTTTCCAAGTGTGCGTGTGTTCAGGGAAGATGGTATAAATTCCCAAATGACAACAGTGGTTGTTTCCAGATGGAGAGATTTGGGATGATTTCTCTTTTTCCCCTTTACTTATTATTACTTGGCAATCTTACATAATTAAATATATTGTTTTCCTAGCAACAAAAATAAAATATATGCACCTACTCCTTGTAGAAGTCTCCAAACAAAACAAGAAAAAATGGGTATGCCTTTTCTTCCACGTACCCTTGAATTGCATTACTTTTTTTTTTTTCATCTCCAACTTTTATTTATTTATTTATTTATTTATTTATTTATTTTTCATCTTGAACTTTTAAACTGGAAGCAGAGGAGTACTTTCATTTTTTTTTACTCTGTATACTTTTTAAAAAATTTTTAAGTGGGGAAAAGAAATTAGGAACAAAGATTAAAAAGTGCATAAGCAAATTCTGTGAAGTGGCCAAAACCCTTCCACTCTTCTTAGTCACCTGATCTGACACACTGATCTCCCACCCCTGCCTATACTCCCTACCAGAAGCTGCAGTGCAAGAGGATTCCTAAAGATGTAGACCAGCTGTAGAAATTTAAATGCGCTGCGCTTTAGGCTTGAGGGTTCCTAGTTTTAATGCATTTCTTTTTTTTTTTTTTTTCTCAGTAAATCTGTATTTTTTTTTTTTTTTCAGCGTAACAGTATTCATTGTTTTTTCACCACACCCGGTGCTCCATGCAATCTGTGCCCTCCCTAATACCCACCACCTGGTTCCCCCAACCTCCCACCTCCCGCCCCTTCAAAACCCTCAGGTTGTTTTTCAGAGTCCATAGTCTCTCATGGTTCACCTCCCCTTCCAATTTCCCTCAACTCCCTTCTCCTCTCCATCTACCCTTGTCCTCTATATTATTTGTTATGCTCCACCAATAAGTGAAACCATATGATACTTGACTTTCTCTGTTTGACTTATTTCACTCAACATAATCTCTTCCAGTCCTGTCCATGTTGCTACAAAAGTTGGGTATTCGTCCTTTCTGATGGAGGCATAATACTCCATAGTGTATATTACTTGAAGGTGAGGTTTGGTGCCCTTGGACAGAACAGTCTCCCCTGCGCTCATCATGGCTTCTCTCTGTGCAGAGAGCGTCACAGGGCAAGGCTGCGCAGGCCACCGCAGCTGCTGGGCGGGTCTCTGCAGTCCTGCTTGAGAGCATGTTCCCTTTCCCAGCTTGTCAGGAGTTGCAGAAAGCTTTCCTATTTTAACAACTGAGACATTTAGGTCAAAAGTTCTGCTGTCAAGAACCAGGACCAGAATGACATCCTCATTTTCCATTCATAAATGTGCTCCCTGCCGCTAGGGTTCGGCTTGCAAGCCCTCTGGTCATCACCACTGTGCATGTCCCCGTGTCCTGGAGAGAAGGTGCAGGGGAGGGGGAGAGAGACCAAAAACTATTGCCAATGCAACGTGTGACGCTTTTTACTCCTTCTTAAAGTGTGTGGCTGGAATGCTGCCAAGAGAGTGTTTGGTTTCCTGAATTTTGCACATCAGTGGACACACCTAGGTGTCCTGAGGGCACATTTCTCAGCAAACCTCATTTGAACTTACCCCTTGTTCTATCCTGCTGTACCCAACGGATGGGAAATGTGATCTTTAAAGGGACTTTTAAATACATTTCGACTTCTTATAGAATACATCTCTTTGAGTAACACAGATGATGAGAAAAGCTGGGGGAAGAGGCAGGGTTGTGGAGCCCTGCGGCATGGACCGTGGCCGCCCCTACCTGTGCCCATCCCTGGCTGGCATGGGGACCCCTGCACCACTCACACACTCTTCAATGAGGTCAGGAACAAATTTCAATGTATTTTTGTGTACAAATTTAAATGCACGCCTTGCTGCGTTAACGGAACGCCCACGATGCCTTGACTGAAAGAAAAAGAGCAGGAAGTACAGTGTGATTCAGTGGCGGAAGCTCTCATCACTTAAGTAACTGGAAAATCAGAGTTGAGTATTAAGAAAGCTTAAAGTGGGCCAAACTTTCCTACAAAGAATTGTATGAGCACAGACAACAGATCCTCCTTTTTTGTTTCTGTAAAGCCCTGCCTTGCTCAAGGCCTGACAAGGAGTAGAGACCAGTAAATATCCGCGAAAGGCACAGATAAGCACAGCGTCCTTACTAAGTGGCCCAGTGTCACTGGCATTGCTACGCATGTAACCAAGGAAGTGTGAATACTCTTGCAAGCGCCTCCCAGCCCCACCTGAAGACAAATCACATCTTCTCTGCCCCGATAGAAAGAACTGGACACCTTAGCCAGGAGAAAACGTCCCATCCTGTCCTTTCCTCCTGTGTCTCCCATTTTCCTAGAATTTGTTCTGGACGTCGTTGAGGACAGTGGCTGGCACCAGCAGGGGCTCCATAGGCCATGCCACAGGGGCGATGCGTGCAGCTCTCCCTACATGGCTTCCATTCTCCAAGCACTCGACACCCCAGGGGATGTCGTGGGCACTCTTGGGAGGAAGCAGGACAGACCTACTCCCCAGAGACCCCGGGCACAGATCGGCCATGGTGGTCGGGCGTGCAGAGGAGGGCCCACGTCAGCAGACATCGGGCCTCAGAGAGTCCGTCTAGCGGGTGGGCATTTTCCTGGCCGGGGAAGCCAAGTGCCAGGTGCTTGCGGAGGGTCATGGCCGCACGCGCTGCGGAACCAAAGCGCAGGCCGGGCTTTAACAGCCGGTGTAGAGAGAAGAGGTCAGGTGTCCAGCAGAGACAGCAGTTGGGGAAGGCGCTTGTGGACCAGGGAAACCCTCATATGGGTCTGCTGGCTGAAAAGTGTACCCCAATCGCAAACTGTGGGAGAAAGTCGAGGAGGGCCCAGAGGTAGAGGGAGGGAGGACTGCGTCCCAGCGGGGCCGGAAGAGGGAGTCTGTCCCGCCAACTCAGAAGTAAAAGGGAGAGTCAGAGGCTAAGGTCCCGGAACAGGAATCGTGTTAGGTAAGAACACCCTGTACCAGAGTTTCCCGAACACGCGTGTCGCAGTCCAGCGTTGTGCAGGCTAACCCTATTTTCAAAGCCCGGGGAGAGTTTACTTATTCTAAGACATTCTTGGTGAATTCTTTTGCAAATAGAACAATTCTTTTGTAAAATAAATAATCTGCTAGGCAAACTTATCTTTTGGAAATTTGCTTAAATCAGACCGTAGTCTCCTGTAGCAGACTTCATCGGGACAGCTGGATCGCGCACCCCAAAGAGAGCAAGACAGAGACAGACACTGAGGCAGATTTCGCAGTTGTGTTAACGCCAGCTGTAGACAAACACGGCAACTCCTGAGCTCCCTCGGTCACCAGTTACATTACCTAGAACAGAATACACATTTGAGCTGGGTTTTGACCATCTCATTTCAAACTAACCCAGGGCCAGAGCGGGAACGGAGCTGGCTTGAATGCTTTAACCTCGTCTCCGTTCGCAACACACCAGCTGCGTGAGGTAGAGGAAGTCGGAACCCAAAAGCGCACCTTTCTCGTCTGGTTAACTCTTCTCCGGTCTCTGTAACGACTCAGTGGAATGAAGCTGGGCTTTCTGGATTCCAGCGGCAGCTGCCTGAGACACAGCGACGTCGCTTTGGCATCTGAACGCTACACTACACATTTCAGTATATCAAACTACTATGACTCTCAAATTAGTTTCTAGTGAAAAAATGCCCACATCACAGAAAAATACTCTCCCTAATGGGCAACCTTGTTAGCGGCTGTTTCCGCAGAGGCTACACGCAGGATCGCTGCACTGACAGACTCAATTTTTTGAATGACTGAATTTTAGAGGCACCCCAAAAGCAATTAAATACAGTCTCCATAATAAAATACTCACAGAGTCCTAGAGATTATAATTTCAAATATGGTTCTATTTATGATGATGTGTGTTTGGTCCACAGAAAAATATTTATGCTTATCCTAAGATGCTTACTTATCAAACTACATACAGATACTTCCATGGAAAGTCTCAGAAAACGCCACCCCCGTGTGCTGTCATCTCTGGTGGGGAGGGGCAGCGTCCCCAAAGACCCACCAGTGTCCTTCAAGTTTTTGTTTGTTTCCATCCGCAAAATTAAACAAGAAACGTTTGAAAAACCCTTGGTCGGTGGACATCTGAGAAGGCGCACAGAACGCCCTCGTAAACAAAAGAGGATAGTGACCCAGTTTCCACAGTCCTTTATGGGATATAAATGTTCTCCCACGATCTGACTATACTCGCTACACTCTGTACAGCAGGCGGGACAGCTCACTTGCTGGCATTCTGGACGAGGAAGGGGCATCTCAAGGTTGAGTGTCTCGAGGCTCAGTTATTTGTAACAAGGCTGGAGGTCGCTGGGAGAAGGGCAGGATGCACAGCCCAAGGCGCACTCGACAGGTGAGGGAGCTGTTCCTGCATCAGCCCGGGGAGCAGGTTTTGCATAGCAGGAAAACATGATAGAAATGCAGAGTTGTGCCTAGGAAATGATCTTTGCCAAAAACTGGTGCTCCCGGATGTTGTCTGAGTGGGCACTGCCCTCTGACCTATGCCCTATGACCTGCCTGCTCTCATCTTTAACCGAGAGATCATCTGGGAGACGTGAGATGCTGACATAATTATTCTGAGGTCATAGGTAAGATAGCGACGCGGAGGAAAAACTACTCGGCTGTTCGCCACTGTGCGCAATGCTGTGTTCCATTGCGCACTCCGAGCCGTCCCGCACACGCGCCAGGCACCAGGGAGGGGCGGGGCACAGACCGCCTAAGCTACCAGACACGTGACCCAGCGCGCCCCTGCATCACTGTTTGGGACAGGGTCTGCTCCGTAGGAATGCCTCCAGCAAGGCAAGCTCTTGCACCAGAAGTGATTTTTAAAATGTGGGCACAATGGGCAGAACCTCGAGGAACAGAGGAAAGGGCGGGGCAGAGGTGGGGACCGCGGTGGGAGGGGAGCAGCCTCGTCCAGGCCGCTGGCTGCGGGACGTCTGTGTGGCCCCTGCAGCCGGCCACCCACTGTGTGGGCTCCCGTGCCTCTGCTGGGCCGTGGAGAAGAACCTAGCCGCCCGAGCCCTGGACCCGCTCCCGCTGGCCCGTGGGACCGACCCCACCCACCTGGAGCGCGGTGGCTGTCCCGACTGCTGGGGTCCTTTCTTCAGGAGGAGGAATGTGGATTAGGCTTTGAGGCTTGGCATCACGTAAGCCAAAGTGTCGCCGGGCAGACTGACCTCACCTATGTCCTTCCCCAGGGCGCACAGACTGCCGCGAGCTGTGCACGCTGCGGAGGGCGTCTCCTCTCCACCCCTTTCATGTCACAGGCCTTCCTGAATCTCGTATAACGTAATGGGTGGAAATTCTTTTTTTTTTAAGATTTTATTTATTTACTATTTATTTGACACAGAGAGAGCACAAGCAGTGGTGGGGGGGGTGGGCAAAGGAGAAGCAGGCTCCCCGCTGAGCCGGGAGCCCCACCCGGGACTCGATCCCAGGACCCTGGGATCATGACCTGAGCCGAAGGCAGATTCTCAACTGACGGAGCCCCCCAGGTGTCCCCGTGGGTGGAAATTCTTAACTCAGTGTCTGGAAGATAGTGTTAGAAGTTTTAGCTTCCTGTGATCCTAGCGATGCCAAAAAGAAGCGGTCAAGCACGCTGCAAACGTACCAATCGGATTTCCACGATCCGACGGTCTTCAGAGATGTCCCACCCACGCGGCAGAAGCCAGTCTGAGATCTGCAGCCGCAGTAAACAGGAAAACAGCAACTGCTTGTTCTCATAAGGTTGGATACCCGTAGGTTCGTAAGGATCAGGGTGAGGCTCGGAAGGAAGTATTCTAACTGACATCGGTGTGTTCCGTAAACTTATCAATTCATGGAGTGGCCATCAAGAGCCATCACTTTCTGTATGTCCATTGACCTGGGCGTTATACCATAAATAAAATCCTGAAACACTCAGTGGAGATGTAGATCCAGTTTAGATCCACATAAAAAGCCTGCATGGAAGAAGAAGAAGAATTTAACTTTGAACCTTAATGTCATATTCTAAGGTGACGGAAATGAAAATATCTCTTTGAGACACAGAGTGTACAGGGGCAGGACCTGTGGAAGGCAGAATCCTGGCCCCAAACGCCCACACCCTACCCCCGACCTGTGACGATGTCATCTAACTTAGCTGTGACCGACCCGAGGATCTCGAGGTGAGGATTTTTCTGGACTACCCGGCAGGGCCCGGTGTAATCACACGGTCTTCATAAGAGAAAGACGGAGGCCAGAGAGTCGGACAGAGGAGGAGAGGCTGGGCTGCCGGCTCTGAGGACAGAGAGGGTCCGTGAGGCCGGCAGCACAGGTGTGTCCAGAAGCTAGAAAGGCAAAGAGATGGTTGTCCCTGGATCCTTCCAGAGGAACGGCCCTGCAGAGAGTGAGTGTAGCCTAGCAGCACTCATCTCGGACGCACAACCCACGGAGCCGGAAGGAACTAAACTTGCACAGTCGTGGCCCGCACGTGCGTGATAATCTGGCGCAGCCGCCTCGGAAACGCCGGCGGGGTCCTTGGCTTCTCGTGTGCGCAGTCTAGCGTCACCCACCCGAGGGCACCGGTTTATTTTTGCGAGGCTTGGAGCGGAGGGAGGAGGAGGAGGAGAGCTGACCGCGGGGACTAACTCAGCGGCTCCCAGGAAACGCACGCGCGTCCCACAGGAGCAGAAACCGTCAGGGGCCGGGAGGGAGACGACGGCCTCCCCCGAAGGAGGACCCCCTCCGGCACGCGCTCGCCCGCCTCCCTGTCACCCCTCCCTGACACGAGTGGGCCGTGGGGCCGGAGGGTGGCGCCCGCCGCACCGGTGCCCGAGACGCCCGCACAGGACCTCGCGGCGCGGTCGTGAAGGCGAGGGGCCCAGCTGGGACACGTCGCGGCGCCGGGTGGGTTCTCCTGTCAGTCGCTGCCTCGCCAGTGTCCGCCGTGTGCCAGCCACTCCCGGGCCACTTCCCCCTTTCGCTTGCTTCAGGGACTGATCATTATCCGTATCATTTATTCCTGTGACGGAATCCACAGTCCCTCGGCGGAAATCAGCGCAACATGGAAAGGGCCCCATGGCGGGTGAGGACCAGATGGGTCGTTAGAAACCGTAAATCTCCATTCGCTTCCGCAATGAATGCTGCTTAACCGTACCGATCACTTACTTATTAGGAACCAAAGGAGCTAAACTTTAGCCGATTACATCCGGCCTCAAGTGCTTTTGAAGGATAAGGTGAGTGACGGTGGCTGAGCTCCAGACCCACCTGTGGATGTGAGTGACTTCCCTCAGGCCATTCCAGAACCTTCTTAATGGGGCTGACTCGTCTGCACGACCTCCACAGACCGGCCTGAGTGACCTACCCTGAGCGTCCCTCCTGTCCCTCTCCGTGCCAGCGTCAGCTCTAAAATGCTCGGTCCGAGTGTGCAGACAAACAAGAATCGTAGCCTTACCTACAGCCGAGGAGAACCGGAGAAACCCGATGGTACCCTTAGAAAACAGGTAAAGCTACGGTAACTGCACCAGAGAGAATACTTTGTAGCCTCTTAGACTAACCTTGACACAGACTTTAATGCCGTGACGAAGGGACCTCGTAGAAGGTGACACGCAGAAACCCACGACACGTTAACGTTCATGAACAGCTGGTCCCTCTAATCATGAGATGAGGGGGATTTTTACTTTTCTCATGGCTTTCTTTTCTAGAATTTGCTTACAATGAGCAAAATTCCTTTTGTCATCAAAGAAATCATAATGTAAACTATTTCTAAATGCTCTAGGAGCAGATACACGTCTGGTACGTCTCAGGCTCGCCCTCCCCCCCGCGGCTTGCTTTTCGCCCTTGAATGAGGGTGTCCTCCCGGGAACTTCTTGGGTGTCTCTCCCTCCAGCCCACGGAGGGGGGCCCCCACGCCGTCAACCTCAGAGGAAGCCGACGTCAGGCTGAGTCCAGGCCTGCAGCCACCTTCCCACCTCACAAGAGTCCTGGCATCCCGTGAAGGTCAGCTACCGGAAGGAGCACGTTTGGGAACAACCCGGACATTGAAGGAAGCGTGTGGGTCAGCCGAGCAAGATGCATCGTGTTTTCTTTAATGCCCGATAAACGCTTCCGTGGCTCGATCATCGCACGCTGCTAGTAAAGGAGTGATCCGACGTCAAAGTTCTCTGCAAGGTGTAAACGCAGTCATAGACCCATTTTCAAGGGTGTCCTACTCTCACAGAAAATTTACCCATGACTACTTCAAGAGCTTCTTTTGAGCATCTAAGAAGGACCAGGTTAAGGTAGAAAGAGTTCATTTAAGGTCATGTGGTCATAGTAGGCTCTCAAAGAAAACAAAAGACGAAAAGAGATTTGCCTAAAGTTATTCCAGTTTAACCCAAGGGCAAAATGTAAACTAAAATTCAGCCTTTCCTGCTATCACCTTAATCCTGTGTCAAGTGTTTGAACAGCTGGAAGGAAGGCAGAACCACCCCCGCCCCCAATGCCTCAGTTTACCTTTCTGACTTTCTCTGTCACGTACAGAGCCCAAACTGCGACATGAAGGGGCGTGGTCCCCGTCTCTGATCACCTCTTTCTTTGTCCGAACGACCCCACTTCCCTCTTCCTCCAGCCCGTGGTGTGGATTCTAGGCGGAGAGTCACCCTTTCCAAGGTCTCTTTCTGGACCCCAGTAATTTCTCCATCGTCCAGTCTCACAGCTCTTGCTGATTATCCGTACTTCCCTGGAAGAACTGGTCTTGTCATTTACCTCCAGGGACATCCACCCGCGTGTCCTGGATTCTGCAATCCTGGGGGTCAGTGACATAGCTCCACACAGCGTCAGCACAGGAACCGTTCTTTAAAAAACTATATTTACTTACTTTAGAGAGAAAGAGAGAGGTAAGGACGGCGGAGAGACAGGGAATCTCATCAGGCACCAAGGCCACACCCAGCGCAGAGTCCCGTGCGGGACTCACTCCCATGACCGGAGACTGACCTGAGACACAGTCAAGAGTTGATGCTCAGCGGACTGAGCCGCCTGGGCCCCAGTGCAGAACTGCTCTTGCAACATAAGCGATTCCTACCGTAACTGATTTATAACTTCTAGAATGCAAGAGCATGCACATAAGGCAGGCATTTTGTGGATATGATGGCAGAGGAAGGTGGAAGGTTGGGAGCTGGGGACGGGATGTGGCCTTGTCTCTCTCCCCAACACGCTAAGACTGGTGTCTCCAGGTAAAGGGAAACTCCCTCTCCCTCCTACTCATCCTCTCACCTGCAGGGGGATTTCTGGGTGTGCTCTGCGGAGTGCCCCTGTATTCCAAAATTCCTTCCCTTTCTTTTTCCCTCCTCTATCTGAATCTTTCTAGAACACCCTGCCGCACACGTGTGTGTGTGTGTGTGTGTGTGTGTGTGTTGGGGACGGATAGACATATGAGAGATGCCAGATCATCCCCTCCTCCGGGTCAAAATTCCTAAGGCTCATATCCTAAACTCCTCTTGATATGTAAAAAAGACATGTGTTCAACAGTCTTAAGAAAGAAAAATATTTAAACTAAATTCCCCAAATCATCATGTCTTACTTTAGATGGTAACTTTTTCTGCAAAATTTTGGAATCAATCAAAGAGAAAAATACATAAAAACAGCCTAGCTTGTGCTGCTACGGTTCCTCTGGAGCACGGGGAGACAAGCAGCCAGCGAGGTGCCAGCCAGACGTGCGCCTCCCCCCGGCAGCCCGCCCGGGTCGGGGGTGGGGGTTTGAGCCCCGCTGCCCCATGGCCGGGCACCTGCTATCGGGAAAGTCCACGGGTCTTGCCCCTGCGAACTGCCGCCAGGGACTGAGCGGACTGCCACGGGGCGGTCCTAATCCCGGACTTCGGACAGAGTCAGCACGTGAGACTTGGGGATGACAGCCACCCCGAGCCTCCGTGGCCGGGACCCGCGGCACAGCTCCGACCCAGAGCGCGGGCACAGGGAGTGCTCTGTGCGGGGACAGAGGCGATTAAAAGGAAGGGTTGGGAGCACATTTGTAAGAAATAGGCCCAGAAAGTGTCTATGGAGGAACCCACAGGGCAGCTGAGAAGTGAGTCACAGACTTAAGCCTGAAGAGAGCCGTCTACACCCTCGTCTACACCCCGGGAGGAGCTGAGGGCCCGCAGGCGTGGCGCGTGAAGAAGCTGCTCCTGTGCCGGCAGCGAGTTTCGCCCTCACTCCAGGCTGCAGGTGAGCTCGCCTTGTTGTAAATGTTCCTCGCAGGTAGAAAGATTGTACGGTCCCAGGACACACACACACCCCACTATGCACGAGAGATGACACGAACGGAAGACAGTGTGCGTAAGTACCGGCCGGGGCAGGTGCAGGCGGGGCCGCACACACACACCACCATGCACAAGGCATAACACAGTCGGAAGACACTGTGTGGTAAGTACCGGCCGGGGCAGGTGCAGGCGGGGCCCGGCGGCCGCACAGAGCCCTGCGCAGTGTGAATCCGCGCTCCTGCTGCCGCTTGCTAGTGTTTACGCGCACACGGAGGAATTTGCAGGAGTCGTCACACGTGCACCACACAGATACTGTGGGTTTGTACTGGACGCATCAGTGTGTGTGTGGGACAGTCCCCCCCAGTGACTGCAGTGTAGACCAGGTGCTCTGGGGCCAGGGACACAAGGGTCTGCTATGTCTGTGCCCTGTGCGGCCAGAGGGTGCGTCCCAGACTGCGGGGTGGGCTAGAGTGCTGACTCTGGGGCCAGGGTCCCGCGGGCTCCCCCACCCCTCCCATCCCTCCTCTGTGACATGGTGCTCAGCTCGCGCCCAGGTCGTGGGGTCCCACGCGGTCATAGTCCTGCATCTGTGGGCGCACGCACCAGCCCGGGGTGGGACAGCTCTGGCTCTTGCCGCAGGCGCCCCCGCTCCTGTGTGGCGCCGTTACAGACTTCCTCAGAAGCGCTCTGGGCCCAGAACCATTCTGCGAGGTGAGAAATCTTTGCTCTGTTCTGGCAAAAATGCTTGCTTGCATTTCCGCGGTCATTTTTTACTTAATAAAGTTCAGCCATCATTACAAAAACAAAGCTTTTCTTTCTGCAGAGGAAATGGCCCCAGGCCCCCCCAGGCCCCCATGCAATCCCCCTTCCTCGCTGCGCTGAGGAACCCACCAGGCACCCTCTCCTTTCCATTCTTTCCAATTAATTTTCTTTCACATTATGATTTTAACCCACCTACTTCCAGGAAAGATTGGAGGCCATTTAAAATAAGATATTTGGACAGTTGATCAATAATAAAAGATCACGGGGAAACTTTTTGGGAGAGAGAGAAAATTACGGAGAAACAGTGGTTATAGAATTTACAAGCTTTATTCTCCCAAACCAAGGCTGTTCCGCTTCTCTCTGCCCGTCTTCAGTTCTGGCCTTTCTAGTCCTTCCCTATCTCCTCCTTCCCAGGACACTGCCTGCTGCCCTGGGGGTCTGGTTCCTGCCCCCCCACAGGGTCCCAGTCCTGGTTCATCCTACGGAGCCCACAGAATGCAGTCTGTGTAGAGGATACTTGGGGTTAATTATGATTAAGCACAAATGTCATCTTCCTTTTAGCCAGACATTTTGCACACAAGCCTTCTGCTCTGGAAAACGGCAGTGTACACCCATCCAGAAGCCAGACAATAAAGAGAATTCCACTATTTCCACTGGAAATTCAAAATACTTTGGAAGCGGTAATGAAATCAGTCCCCATTTGCTTCCAGATACTCAAAACATTTTAATTAAGAATTTTGTTTTCCAAAAATATGAATCTGTTAAGCATAAAAGATTGGAGAACTAAGGCTGGGCCAGTTTTCCAGTTTTTAGCTACTTACAATGCACATACGTGTAGATTCCCACCGTGATAGGGACACAAAGTGGCTTAGCCTAATAACAGCCACGATCATACTGCAGTGTCCACTGTTGATTAAAGGAACCCAAGACGGCCGCTCTGTCTCGTGTTGCCCACCATGTAAGTCGTCTGTCTGGGCTGTGGGTCGCAGCAGCGCGTACGCAGAAGAGAGCTGGCTGGAGTGCTGGCCGTTGTGAGCATCCTCTCTTTTACCGAGAGGGCGGAACTCACGGTAAAAGCCAGCCTGCGGTCCATGCTACTGTTCTCCAGGGATGGAGACTCAGAAAATAGGGAGTCTGTAAAAGGTAAAAGGTCAGTGTGTTTTTCAAAGAGATTCTGCACACTTAACAACCACTGGTAACCTCAACTGTCGGAACCACCTCCAGCCACAGACAAAACACTAGATGGACAGATGGATGTTTCCGAACGTAGTTGTGCAGGAAACATGCTGACTACTGAGGGGCTGCCTGAGGAAGGTCTGACCTTAAAGGGGATGGGGGCCAAACTGGCCTGCATGCCCCAGGCCAGCACGAGTGCCCTGAAGGATCCCATGTGGAAGGTGAAACTGTTGCTTTAAAGGGTCAAGACGGAGGAGGAGCAGCCGCTGAGACGACATCAGGCGGCAGATCGGCGAGACGGTCACCAAACGGCTCCGAACACCTACCAACCCAGCAGGAGATCGAAGAGAAGAAGAGCAGCAATTCCAGAAACACAAAATCGACCACTTTCTGGAAGGTAGGACGGCGGAGACGTGAATCCAAAGCGACGGGAAGACAGACCGCGGGGGGAGGGGCCGGCTCCCGGCAAGCGGCAGAGCGACAGAGCACAAAATCGGGACTTTTACAAGTCTGCTCCATGGAGGGACATCGCTCCGGAGGCGAAACCGGGGGGGAAGCCCAGGCGGGGTCAGTGTGGCCCCAGGTCCCGCGGGGTCCCTGAAGGACCGGGGGTGTCTGAGTGTCGCAGAGCTCGCAGGTATCAGAGCGGGGAAGCCGGCTACAGAGCCAGCCGAGGAGTGAGCTCTCAGCTCGGGGTTACCTTGAACCGTGATCCATGGCACAGGCCACTGCTCTGTGAGCGGGGACCCCACAAGACCCGGGAAACCCCCCCCCCCCCCACCGCCAAGAGCGCAGGGATCTGCGGGGTTTGGAGACTCCAGGCGGGGCTGTGTGCCAGAGACAGAGACGCTCGGTCACAGGCTGGGTGAGCTCGGAGCGTGGCCGGAGGCCAGGGAGACGGGACGGATTGAGCACTTTTCTCTGAGGCGCACTGAGGAGTGGGGCCGCGAGCTCTCGGCTCCTCCGGCCGGAGACTGGGCGGCCGCCGTTTTCGTTCCTGTCCTCTGGACTCTACGGAGAGCGCTCAGGGAACAAAAGCTCCCGAAAGTGAACCCGAGTGGATGACTTAGCCCGGCCCCTGGCAAGGGCCCTGCAATTCCGCCTCCAGCAAAGATGCTTGAGAATCACGGCAACAGGCCCCTCCCCCAGAAGATCAACAAGAAATCCAGCCAAGACCAAGTTCACTAACCAAGGAGAACAGCGGAATTCCAGAGGAGGAGAAAGCAAAGCATGGAATTCATGACTTTCTCCCCAAGATTCTTTAGTCTTGCAAAGTTAATTATTTTTTAATTTTATTTTTTTCTTATGCTAAAATTTTTTGAACTTTTACTCTTTCCTCTTTTAATGTTTTTTAACTAGCTTATCTTTTCTTTAAAAAATTTTTATTTATTTTCAGTGTAACAGTATTCATTGTTTTTTCACCACACCCAGTGCTCCATGCAATCCGTGCCCTCCCTAATACCCACCACCTGGCTCCCCCAACCTCCCACTCCCCGCCCCTTCAAAACCCTCAGGTTGTTTTTCAGAGCCCACAGTCTCTCATGGTTCACCTCCCCTTCCAATTTCCCTCAACTCCCTTCTCCTCTCCATCTCCCCTTGTCCTCCATGTTATTTGTTATGCTCCACAAATAAGTGAAACCATATGATACTTGACTCTCTCTGCTTGACTTATTTCACTCAGCATCATCTCTTCCAGTCCCGTCCATGTTTATACAAAAGTTGGGGATTCGTCCTTTCTGATGGAGGCATCATACTCCATAGTGTATATGGACCACATCTTCCGTATCCATTCGTCCGTTAAAGGGCATCTTGGTTCTTTCCACAGTTTGGCAACCGTGGCCATGGCTGCTATGAACATTGGGGTACAGATGGCCCTTCTGTTCACTACATCTGTATCTTTGGGGTAAATACCCAGTAGTGCAATGGCAGGGTCATAGGGAAGCTCTATTTTTAACTTCTTAAGGAATCTCCACACTGTTTTCCAGAGTGGCTGCATCAACTTGCATTCCCACCAACAGTGTAAGAGGGCTCCCCTTTCTCCACATCCTCTCTGACACACGTTGTTTCCTGTCTTGCTAATTTTGGCCATTCTGACTAGTGTAAGGTGGTATCTCAATGTGGTTTTTATTTGAATCTCCCTGATGGCTAGTGATGATGAACATTTTTTCATGTGTCTGCTAGCCATTTGTATGTCTTCATTGACCCTCAACTCTACGGTCAAATAATCTTTGACAAAACAGGAAAAAAATATCCAGTGGAAAAAAGACAGTCTCTTCAATAAATGGTGCTGGGAAAACTGGACAGCTATATGTAGAAGAATGAAACTCGACCATTCTCTTACACCGTACACAAAGATAAACTTGAAATGGATAAAAGACCTCAACCTGAGACAGGAATCCATCAGAATCCTCGAGGAGAACATAGGCAGTAACCTCTTTGATATCAGCCACAGCAACTTCTTTCAAGATATGTCTCCAAAAGCGAAGGAAACAAAAACAAAAATGAACTTTTGGGACTTCATCAAGATCAAAAACTTCTGCACAGCAAAACAAACAGTCAATAAAACAAAGAGGCAACCCACGGAATGGGAGAAGATATTTGCAAATGACAGTACAGACAAAAGGTTGATATCCAGGATCTATAAAGAACTCCTCAAACTCAACACACACAAAACAGACAATTATATTAAAAAATGGGCAAAAGATATGAACAGACACTTTTCCAATTAACCAGCTTATCTTAACAATACCTTTCATTAAAAAAATCTTTTTTGAACCTTCATTATTATAGTCATATTTTATCCTTCATTGTATCTAACTTCAATTTTTGTATACACATAGGGTTTTTTCTTCTAAAAAAATTGGGATACAGCTTCTTCTAATAGATCAAACTATACCCTAAATCTAGCACAGGGCTTTGTTTTAGTCTCCAGCCTGACAAATTCCTCCACTTTCCTTTTCTTTATTCTCCCAACCAACTTATCTTATCAATTCCTTTTTTAGAAATGTAAAAAAAATGTTCATCTTTATAGTCATATTCCATCCCTTCATCGTGTTTACCCTTATTTTGTGTATGTATATGTAGGTGTATATATATACATATATATTTTTAAAATATGTATATATTTAAAATATTCAAAATTTTAAAGAATGAAAGAATATGTATACTTATATATGTACATATGTATATATGTGCATGCATGTACATATATGTATATGTATATATTAAAAATAGTCAAAATTTTAAGGAATGAAAATATATCTACACACATATGTACACGTTTGTATGTGCATATATGTATATATGCATATATGCATATATACATATATATATTTTTTTCATTCTTTAAAATTTTGGGAGGTAGTTTCTTCTAAGAGACCAAAATACTCCCAAAATTAAGAGGGTGACTCTGTTCTATTCACCAGTCTAATATATATATATATATATATATATATATTCTCTTTTTTGTATCTTTTCTTTATTTTTTTCTTTTTTTAATTTTTTTTTCCCTGAACTTTTTACCACCTTTCTTCCCCCGACAATTTGGGGTATCTTCTGATTGGTTAAAGCACATTTTCCTGTGGTCTTTGCCACCCTTTTAGTATTTTGTTCACTCCTTCATATATTCTTCTCTGGATAAAATGACAAGGTGGAAAAACTCACCACAAAAAAAAAAAAAGAACAAGAGGCAGTACCAAAGGCTAGGGACCTAATCAATACAGACATTGGTAATATGTCAGATCTAGAATTCAGAATGATGATTCTCAAGGTGCTAGCTGGGCTCAAAAAAGGTATGGAAGATATAAGAGAAACCCTGTTTGGAGAAATAAAAGAACTAAAATCTAACCAAGTTGAAATAAAAAAAGCTATTAATGAGGTGCACTCAAAAATGGAGACTTACTGCTAGGATAAATGAGGCAGAAGAGAGAATAGTGATACAGAAGACCAAATGACAGAGAATAAGGAAGCTGAGCAAAAGACAGACAAATAACTACTGGACCATGAGGGGAGAATCCTAGAGATAAGTGAAACCATGAGACAAAACAACATTAGAATAATTGGGATTCCAGAAGAAGAAGAAAGAGAGAGGGGAGCAAAAGGTATATTGGAGAGAATTATTGTAGAGGATTTCCCTAATGTGGCAAAGGGAACAAGTATCAAAATCCAGGAAGTGCAGAGAACCCCCCTCAAAATCAATAAGAATAGGTCCACACCCCATCATCTAATTGTAAAATTTACAAGTCTTAGTGACAAAGAGAAAATCCTGAAAGCTGCCCAAGACAGGAAGTCTATAACATACAATGATAGAAATATTAGATTGTCAGCAGACTTATCCACAGAGACCTAGCAAGCCAGAAAGAACTGGCATGATATATTCAGAGCACTAAACAAGAAAAACATGCAGCCGAGAATACTATATCCAGCTAGGCTATCATTGAAAATAGAAGGAGAGATAAAAAGCTTCCAGGACAAACAAAAACTAAAAGAATTTGTAAACACCAAACCAGAAAAAAATACAGAAAATATTGAAAGGGGTCCTCTAAGCAAAGAGAGAGCCTAAAAGTAGGAGACCAGAAAGGAACAGAGACAATATACAGTAAAAGTCAACTTACAGGCAATACAACGGCACTAAATTCATATCTTTCAATAGTTACCCTGAATGTAAATGGGCAAAATGTCCCAATCAAAAGACACAGGGTATCAGAATGGATAAAAAAACAAAACCCATCTGGGGCACCTGGGTGGCTCAGTGGTTAAGCTGCTGTCTTCGGCTCAGGTCATGATCTCAGGGTCCTGGGATCGAGTCCCGCATCGGGCTCTCTGCTCAGCAGGGAGCCTGCTTCCTCCTCTCTCTCTGCCTGCCTCTCGGCCTACTTGTGATCTCTGCCAAATAAATAAAATCTTTAAAAAAAAAACCCATCAATATTCTGTCTGTAAGAAACTCATTTTAGACCCAAAGACACCTCCAGATTTAAAGTGAGGGGGTGGAAAACAATTTACCATGCTATGGACATCAGAAGAAGGCTGGGGTGGCAATCCTTATATCAGATCAATTAGATTTTAAGCCAAAGACTATAATAAGAGATGAGGAAGGACACTATATCATACTCAAAGGGTCTGTCCAACAAGAAGATCTAACAATTTTAAATATCTATGCCCCTAACATGGGAGAAGCCAACTACATAAACCAATTAATAACAAAATCAAAGAAACACATTGACGTATAATACAACAATAGCAGGGGACTTTAGCACTCCCCTCACTGAAATGAACAGACCAAGCAAAAGATCAACAAGGAAATAAAGGCCTTAAATGACACACTGGACCAGATGGACATCACAGATATATTCAGAACATTCCATCCCAAAGCAACAGAAAACACATTCTTCTCTAGTGCACATGGAACATTCTCCAGAATAGACCGCATTCTGGGTCATAAATCAGGTCTCAACCAGTAGCAAAAGACTGGGATCATTCCCTGCATATTTTCAGACCACAATGCTCTGAAGCTAGAACTCAAACACAAGAGGAAATTTAGAAAGAACCCAAATACATGGAGACTAAAGAGCATCCTTCTAAAGAATGAATGGGTCAATCAGGAAATTAAAGAAGAATTGAAAAAATTCATGGAAACAAATGATAATGAAAATGCAGCTGTTCAAAATCTGTGGGACACAGCAAAGGCAGTCCTGAGAGGAAAATATATTGCGATACAAGCCTTTCTCAAGAAACAAGAAAGGTCTCAAATACACAACCTAACCCTACACCTAAAGGAGCTGGAGGAAGAACAACAAAGAAAGCCTAAACCCAGCAGGAGAAGAGAAATAATAAAGATCAGAGCAGAAATCAATGAAATAGAAACCAAACCAAAACAAAAAAACAACAATAGAACAAGTCAACGAAACTAGGACCTGGTTCTTTGAAAGAATTAATAAGATTGATAAACCCCTGGCGAGACTTACCAAAAAGAGAAAGGACCCAAATAATTAAAATCATGAATGAAAGAGGAGAGATCACAACCAACACCAAAGAAATACAAACAATTATCAGAACATATTATGAGCTACTACATGCCAGCAAATTTGACAATCTGGAAGAAATGGAAGCATTCCTAGAGACATATAAACTATGACAACTGAACCAGGAAGAAATAGAAAACCTGAACAGACCCATAAGCAGTAAGGAGATTGAAGCAGTCATCAAAAACCTCCCAACAAGAGCCCAGGGCCAGATGGCTTCCCAGGGGAATTCTACCAAACATTTAAAGAAGAACTAATTCCTATTCTCCTGAAACTGTTCCAAAAAATAGAAATGGAAGGAAAACTTCCAAACTCATTTTATGAGGCCAGTATCACCTTGATCCCAAAACCAGACAAGGGTTCCATCAAAAAAGAGAATTATGGGGTATGTGGGTGGCTCAGTGGGTTAAAGCCTCTGCCTTAGGCTCAGGTCATGATCCTGGGGTCCTGGGATCGAGCCCTGCATCGGGCTCTCTGCTCAGCAGGGAGCCTGCTTCCTCCTCTCCCTCTCTGGCTTGCCTCTCTGCCTACTTGTGTTCTCTGTCTGTCAAATAAATAAATAAAATCTTTAAAAGAGAGAGAGAGAGAGAGAGAATTGAGAGAATTACAAACCAATATCCTTGCTGAACACAGATGTGAAAATTCTCACCAAAATACTAGCCAATAGGATCCAACAGTACATTAAAAGGATTATTCAACACGACCAAGTGGGATTTATTCCAGGGCTGCAAGGTTGGTTCAACATCCACAAATCAATCAATGTGATACATTAATGAAAGAAAGAACAAGAAGCATAGGATACTCTCAATAGATGCTGAAAAAGCATTTGACAAAGTACAGCATCCTTTTCTGATCAAAACTCTACAAAGTGTAGGGATAGAGGGTACATACCTCAATATCATCAAAGCCATCTATGAAAAACCCACCACAAATATCCTTCTCAATGGAGAAAAACTGAGAGCTTTTCTGCTAAGGTCAGGAACATGGCAGGGATGTCCATTATCACCACTGCTATTCAACATAGTACTGGAAGTCCTAACCTCAGCAATCAGACAACAAAAAGAAATTAAAGGCATCTAAATTGGCAAAGAAGAAATCAAACTATCACTCTTTGCAGATGATATGATACTATATGTGGAAAACCCAAAAGACTCCACTCCAATCTGCCAAAACTTGTACAGGAATTCATTAAAGTGTCAGGATATAAAATCAATGCACAGAAATCAGTTGCATTTCTTTACACCAATGACAAGACAGAGGAAAGAGAATTTAAGGAGTCAATCCCGTTTACAATTGCACCCAAAACCATTAGACACCTAGGAATAAACCCAACCAAAAGAATCCATACTCAAAAAACTACAAAGTACTCATGAAGGAAATTGAGGAAGACACAAAGAAATGGAAAAGCGTTCCATGCTCATGGATTGGAAGAACAAATATTGTGAAACTGTCTATGCTACCTAAAGCAATCTATACATTTAATGCAATCCCCATCAAAATCCCATCCATTTTTTTCAAAGAAATGGAACAAATAATCCTAAAATTTATATGGAACCAGAAAAGACCTCAAATAGCCAGAGGAATATTGAAAAAGAAAGCCAAAGTTGGCGGCAACACAATTCCAGACTTCAAGCTCTATTACAAAGCCATCATCATCAAGACAGTATGGTACTGGCACAAAAACAGACACATAGATCAATGGAACAGAATAGAGAGCCCAGAAATGGATCCTCAACTCTATGGTCAATTAATCTTCGACAAAGCAGGAAAGAATGTCCGATGGAAAAAGGACAGCCTCTTCAACAAATGGTGTTGGGAAAATTGGACAGCCACATGCAGAAGAATGAAACCGGACCATTTCCTTACACCACACACGAAAATAGACTCAAAATGGATGAAGGACCTCAATGTGAGAAAGGAATCCGTCAAAATCCTTGAGGAGAATGCAGGTAGCAACCTCTTTGACCTCAACCGCAGCAACTTCTTCCTAGGAACATCAACAAAGACAAGGGAAGCAAGGGCAAAAATGAACTATTGGGACTTCATCAAGATCAAAAGCTTTTCCACAGCAATGGAAACAGTCAACAAAACCAAAAGACAACTGACAGAATGGCAGAAGATATTTGCAAACGACATATCAGATAAAGGGCTAGTATCCAAAATCTATAAAGAGCTTATCAAACTCAATACCCAAAGAATAAATAATCCAATCAAGAAATGGGCAGAGGACATGAACAGACATTTCTGCAAAGAAGACATCCAAATGGCCAACAGACACATGAAAAAGTGCTCCACATCACTCGGTATCATGGAAATACAAATCAAAACCACCATGAGATGCCACCTCACACCAGTCAGAATGGCTAAAATGAACAAGTCAGGAAATGACAGATGCTGGCGTGGATGTGAAGAAAGGGGAACCCTCCTACACTGTTGGTGGGAATGCAAGCTGGCGCAGGCAATCTGGAAAACAGCATGGAGGTTCCTCAAAAAGTTGAAAATAGAGCTACCCTATGACCTAGCAATTGCACTACTGGGTATTTACCCTAAAGATACAAACGTGGTGCTCTGAAGGGGCACGTGCACCCGAATGTTTATAGCAGCAATGTCTACAATAGCCAAACTATGGAAAGAACCTAGATGTCCATCAACAGATGAATGGATAAAGAAGAAGTGGTGTATATACACAATGGAATACTATGCAGCCATCAAAAGAAATGAAATCTTGCCATTTGCGATGACATAGATGGAACTAGAGGGTATCATGCTGAGCGAAATAAGTCAATCAGAGAAAGACAATTATCATATGATCTCCCTGATACGAGGAAGTCGAGATGCAATGTAGGCGGTTTGGGGGGTAGGAAAACAATAAATGAATCAAGATGGGCTCGGGAGGGAGACAAACCATAAGAGACTCTTAATCTCACAAAAGAAACTGAGGGTTGCCGGGGGAGGGAGGTAGGGAGAGGGTGATGGGGTTATGGACATTGGAGAATGTATGTGCTATGAAGTGTATAAAACTGGCGATTCACAGACCTGTACACCTGGGGCTAATAATACATTATATGTTAATAAAAAAATTAAAAAAAATTTTTAAAATAAAAGCTTAAAAAAAAAAAAGAAAGTTGAAATTGTTGACCCCAGAAGCAGATTGGGGTTTCTTGGAAAAGTGATTGGGGGATTTAGATCAAGGCCTCGCAAACTATAGCCACAGGTCAGACCTGGTAATGCTGATATGAACAGCCAAAGCTATAAAAAGAAGCCAAGGCATAGCATTCCCTGTGTCAGTGGTGACAAAGGGGCCAAGGATCCGATGTGGAGGAAGAGCAGACACCTGCTGTGTGTGTGTGCATGGGTGTGTACACATGGGCATGTGTATGCACATGCCATGCATGTAACCCCACACAGACACACACGCCTGTAAGCACGCACGCCACCACACACGTGCACACGGCTGCCTCCCTAGCATCACTGAAGGGCAGTGCTTTCAAACGTCACCTTGCTCCTCCTGGAGAGATCATTAAAACTCCGATTCCCGGGCCCACCCCAGAGTTTCTGAGTCTGTAGGTTTGGGGTGGGTCTCAGAATTGGCTGTTCTAGCATGTTCCCAGGAGATGCTGTTGGTGCTTCTGACCCGGGGACCCCGCTGAGAACAGTGCTTAAGAGAATCCTCACCGTTACTGAATTAACAAACCCCTCCCGATACTTCCTACAAACTGGGAATCAGTTCAGGTGGAACACGGCCTCTGCGACCTGTGGTTAGGACTTGGAATTGGGTTCCTATTGGAAATGCATGACATCTGCCTTCCCGGGGCCTGTCTCTCCGGGCCCGCAGCCACGTGGCCTCTGACCGACTCTCCCGACTGCTCTGAGGCCCGCCGTCTCTGTGACGGTCCCCACAGTCCCCAAGGTTGATGTGTGTGCAAGAAGCTGTCTGCATGTCAAGTCAGGCCATTCCAAACCCCCCTCTGGTGTGGCGACAGACATTCTAGCTCTTCATGTGCTGTGCTATCAACAAACAAAGTGTCTGAGAAACAAGTGAGACCATGTGGCTGGTCTGGCCCTAGGCTAAGGGCTGTTAGGACGTTTCTCTTGAAACGCACTGTTGGTATTCTTTGTAAAATATGCCATGTAAGGAACACAAGATTAAGAACCATGTCAGGAGGACCGTTTAAGAAAAAATATACAACATGATTCTTTTGGGCACTCCTTACTTCTAAAATCTTAATAAAGAGAAGAAAAATGTCAATTAAAAATCTTGGATATGACTTAGAATAAAAACACCCATATCTGGTACACTCTCCCCCACCCTTTGGGTGTGCAGAAGTCCTCAACCATGGGTGGTCAGTGCGTGGAGGTCCGCAAGGACCAACCACATAAACAGAAGGGCTTTGGCATGTGGGGCGGTCATTATGTAAAGAACATCCCTCCTCAAAGTTCTCTGCTCCTCTACTTGTGAGAGGAATCGGGAGATCTACAGATGGGGCAGCCCAAGGCAGACACGTGCCTCTCTCTGGACCTCAGTTTCCCTTCATGGCTAAAAGCAGGAAGGTTGGTCCTAAGGCACTTTGGATCATTTCCAGCCTGCCGTTCTAGGTCCATGAGCACACCGATGGCCTCAGCGGGGTTTGTGGGTAATCTTTGGATGCCCTCCTGGGGAAGGTCCTACATATTATGTCTAGCAGATTCAGACAGACTATACAAAATGTTTTGCATAAGACATTAGGTTTTGTGATGACAGAGCTAGGTTTTTTTGCAATATTTAAAAAAATATATATAAACCCATAAACCAAAATTTCTTTCCACCTTCTACTTATAATATATTAAATTGCTATGAATAATTTTATTTCTTAAGAAAACTAACTGCTCTGCATTTGCAAACTATGTTCCATAAAGATCAAAGTTTTTGAGACTGGTATAAATGAAAGTGTCACTGAGTCATTTATCAAGGACGAGTAACACCTTTTTGACTCTTTGCTCCTGTTGGGAAGACACTATGTCCTTCACGGTTTGCCTTCTCTACCATGAGTAATGCCGGAACACTGATCGGATCTGAACTCATACCTGCTGATTGACTCTGGATTTGTAGGTCACAGAGGTAGTGAACAAATGGTTGGAAAATCAACTGGTTTGAGTCAGTAAAAAATTGCAAATCTTTACAAAAGGCTGAATCAAGGTCTTCAGAATAATTTAAATAATTTATGATTTTAAGAATCACCTCAACCCTTCTTTAGACTCAAGAGCCCAATGAAACATACCTAAACGTTCTCGAGAAGCCTTCTCCCTATACGGACAGAGCCCGTCTTCTACTTGAAGACCAGCTTATCACAAGGGATCTGTGCATGGGGAATACACCCAACACAAAGGAGTGCCATCTGTCGAGTGGCCTGTCTCCCTTCAGTGCGTTTTGCACACAGTGTTACCTCCTGAGCCCTCAGACTTCTGTGGGCCTCTTGGGTCCAGAAGGTGCAGCAGTCCCCGTCCATCTACGGGCAAAGTCATGACCAGACCAGAGAAGAACATTCCAGACGGAGAGGAGAAGTGAGCCCTGGAGAGCATCAGACCCCAGGAGAGACTTCACCATTAGGTCCAACCGTGCTCAGGAGGCCAAGCACGGGGGGTTTGGGGTTTGTGTCGCTTCTGGTCACCTCGCCAGCTGAGCATGCTAGGTCAAGTTCCCTAACATTTCTGAATTCCAGGTTCTTATAAAGAAAAATGCTAATAACACGGTGCAGGGATCCTATGAAGAAAAATAACCTGGCCTATGAGGACACTGTCTGGGAAGAGTCAGGTGCCGTCAAGTCACCGTGCTCCACGTCAGGCCCCTCCAACAGCTGCGACGCGCGGCTGCCCGTCCCCACGGCACATCAGGAGCGCGGCTTCGACCCCTGTCACAGACGGCACCACACGGCCCCTTTCTGTCTCCAGCTCCACCTCCCGGGCAGCGAGGATGTAAGGGAAAGAAGAGGATGTGGACTTAGCGTCAGCAGGTTTCATACCTCTTTGCTGACACGCGATCCCAGCACATCACCGGCCAACTCTGTGCCTCAGTGACCCCACCAGCAAAATGGGCATCTCACTAATAACAACTCACAAAAATCCCGTGAGGAGGGAACGGGCTAGTTTGTGCGTGAGACGCTGAGATGGGACAGGGACACGCAGCACGTTACGGCGCGCGCCGCAGGGAGCGTGGCCCTGGCTCGAGCACGGCGGGCGGTGCCCCACAGGCTCGGCTTCCGACCAGAAACTGAGTGCTGGCATCCTGACTTCTACCTCACAGCTTCCAGAACCGTCCATGCTTCCGACTGTGAGTCCCTGAGAACAGAATCATCATCCACTCTGGCCCGTCCTCTGTCAGCGGGAAGTCCTTTGGGACTCCCTCCTTCCCACCCTCCTGGCTTCCTGTTATCTTACAGAAGCTCAATTTACTGTAGCATCATTTTTGTCTGAATCATTGTTTCTGACATTAAACCCAAACCGTCATGTGTTTAGACTCCCTGACAGGCCCGTCTCTAGGTCTACGTCCCCGTCGCGGCAGGGCATCTGCGGTGCCGTCGCGTCTCCGGTGGTGAGGGCGTGAGCCCCGGCAGACAGACCGACCGTCTGCCGGAGCCCGGGTTCCTTCTGTCATGCTGTGTCACTCTAAGCTCCTGTGGGGCAACGAGGCTCCTCCGTGTTCCTGGGGACGGCGTGCGCTCTGCTCCCAGGAGACCTTCCCTCACATCTCCTCACAACCTGTCTTCTGAGCTCCAGACTGTTACTGTAAGACGCCCTCGGGGTCCTGGCTCCCTGCACTCGGGCCCCGCATCCCAGCCCGGGGCCCGGGAGAGGCGGCGGGCACGGCCCGCTGCCCCTGCTCCCGCCACGGCCCTTCCTCCCAGATGTTTTTTCACCTTTTTTTTTTTTTTTTTTTGGTTTTTCCAAAACACGTCTCCCACAGGGTCTCCAACTGTTGTTTTGTTTCCGTTTTTAGAACACGGCTCCGTGCAATGTCTTCCCATCTCGCTGAGCTTGGAAATGATCGAGTCCAAACAGAAAGCTTATTTCTCGTGTACCTACACGTATTTCTTTAGATTATTTTATTTTCATTGTAAATCTGATGGTAGCCTTTTAGCGCCATCAGAAGTGTCAAGGGATACCATGAGCGGGTGATGGGACTCGGCCGTCTCCTGATGTCAAGCGGAAACAAAGCCATTTGACTAGAACAAAGACACGACATAACAGAGGCCTGCAGTGACCGCACGGCAGTCCTCGCTGCCAGGGAGGCTGGGGCTGGCACTGTCCCCACGGTCAGCCCTCAGGACCGCAGGCGCTGGGGCGGGGCCCGCGGGGTCTCCCACGTGGCCGCGAGGCAGACAGGGGACAGGCTCCGCGTCCGTGCGCGGCAGAAGCAGCTAAAAGTCAGGAGGCAGGAGACGTGTGCAGGGGCCGGCCCGGCTCCTACGGTAAAAACAACAGCCTCGCGGGGATCTTTAAGCCGCCAGCGTGCCAGAAGGGACTGGATTCGGGCATGCACTGGCAGGACAGGACTGACAGAAGCCTACTGGGGAAATGCATGCCAGATGCTGCCATGATCTTCCCTGGAACCAGTCAGAAAGGAAAACACGCACTGAGAACAGCCTTCATTTCTCCGAGGAAAAAAATAAATTAGAAAAAAGCTCACATGGAAACAAATTGGAATGACGTAAAATTCAAATACACGGACTGATGCCCCAGCCGATATCTGTCTCCTTAAAGTGTGGTTTTGAGCAACACGGTTACTGGATAAGTGAGGGAGCTCAGGGCTGGGCCGCTCTGCGCCCCGCAGCAGGAGGTCGAGGACACCCTGTTCTCCTGTTCTGTTGCTCTGTTTCAGTATCAAATCCTGACATCCGGGTAGGCATGCGACACAAAGGCGTGGAATAAGATTTTGTGGAAAAAGGAAGGAAGAAAGAAGGAAAGAAGGAAGGGAGGGAGGGAGGGAGGGAGGTCGGTCCCTGGGGCATCACGGTGAATGAATGACCCCAGTAGGTCACAGATTTCCCACAGCCTCTAACTTACTGAAAATCTTCATAAGTTTTCTAATTTGGTTTAATATCCTGCCATTTAAAACTTTTCCACAATTAATTATGATAGCTGCAACTGTAATCTTTGGTCTGATTGTCTTTGCTGCTGATTTGAATTTTTCTAGCAAAGCAAATGACCAAACCATTTCTGGTAGAATCCGACTAAAGACAGTTCAAACAACGTGCATCGCTCCTTCCTCTGCGGGCCGCGCCTAGCCCGGAGCTCTCTTACCCTCACTGAGCTGGGAGGACCCCCACGCCTGCGTGGATGGCCGCCGCCGGGCACATGTCAGAGTTGTAATCTAGTTCTTCAACCAAGAAAAAATAGCACAAAGTAAATAAATAAAATTGTTTTTGTCCCCAAAGGCAGGATTAAAAACAGAAGTAAATTTTTCAAATATAAATCACATTGAAATTAATAATTTTAAATGAGAACTGTCACTGCCTGTGGAGAGGGTAGTTGCCTAAATGCCTGAACGTGACTCCTTTTTTGGGCTAATTAACTGATTAGGGTTTTCGCTATTTAAGAAAATAATGCACTTTGAAAATGGAAAGAAAGCTAGTGTAACTGGCCTGAGCGCCGGCCGGGAGCGCGCACCGGACACTGGTACAGACCTCCCGGGAGGGCAGGACAGTGTGCACCGCAGACCCCGGCCCGGAGGTCCCTGACCACGTCAGGAGCCCCCGCGGGTGAAGGAGGTCAATGCACAGAGCGCACCGGGCAGGTGAACGTTTGCGTGTGGCGGGAACTGTTTCTAAAAATATCTGTTTGTGCACAGACGTGAAGACCCGCTGGGTGTGCAGGACAAGATCCAAACTGGGATCTGCAGCACCAGCCACACTCCTTTCCTCCTCCAACAGGGCCACAGTGAGCGCAGGGCAGCTCCCGGTCCAGAGCCCTGGCGGGGAGCACTGGAGAGACCTGCCTGCCTTTTGACTCGATCCTGACGCTAGTTAGCATTTTGCTCACGACGGCGTCTGCCAGAGGCCCTGACGCTCCCGACCCGTAGGAAGCCGCGGGAGGTGCGGTCCTAGCGGCCGTGCCTGTTGTGTCACGCACACGGTCTGTGTCCAATGTGCCCTGTGGGACCGTATCCTTGCAATAATTTTGTGACATGAATCTTCTATCCTTGCTTCTTAGAAAACACGGGTCTCCGGGGGTGGGCTAGTTGGCCAGGAACCCCCGCTCGTCGGCAGGTAGGGCTAGAATTTGAACCCAGACCCAACTGGTTCAGGAGCTCACCCTGTTCCCAGGCCGCACCCGGGCTCCGTCTGCAGACTTCCAGCACTGTGCGTGCGTGTTCTCTGCCCCGGATCCAGGACCCACGCCCACCTGACCGGCGTGGACTGTGCTCTTGGTGTGGAGACCCCGTGTCTCTGCTGCTGACGACCTCCCTGTGGCCTGAAGGCCTGCACATCCCTGTGTCTGATGCTTTTTCTCTTACTCATACCCACCCAGCATCCCATGACATCACCAGAAACACCAGAGAACACCCCTCCACCTTCCTCCCAAACCCACAGTGACCCTCACGTTCACAAGCCATTGTTTCCATGTTGCTTTATAGACAGAGAAATGCTGAAAACATCAGGCCACAGCCCAGGGCTCATATAACCCGATAATATTAATCAGCCAAGGAGACAAGAGTGCATCACCTCCGCCGGGGCTGATTTCAATGGCTTTCCTCCCAGAGTCCCGCCACCCGGACAAGACGCCGCAAGGTGATGGCACTCATTTCCCTGCAGGGCTGTGTCCAGTGTGCACTGCGGACAGCCTCTCCCGTAAATGTGCAGGGGGGTGGGTAGGTGGAGTGTGAAGTCAAGCCCGACAGGCCACCGAGGGGTCAGTGCTGAGACCGGGGCTGCAGGGAGTCATTAGCATCCGTAGGAACTCGGTGCTCCTTGGCGAGAACACTGAGAATGACACGTGGCAAAGCCCTGTGGACCCAGATCAATGGTCCCACTGTGTTTTTAGCCATTTCTGGTGTGCAAGATACCAGACCAAATGCTAAAGGAGACAGAGATGAGAAAAAGAGAAAATAAAAGTACGAACTGGGTTCGGGCGGACTCAGGTTCAAGTCCCTGCTCTCTCAACTGATTTTTTTTTTTTTATTTGAAAATGAGACAATGGCTTCTAACTTCTAAAGTTGCCATTAGCGGGAAATGAGATTATGGAGGGGAAGCACTGAGTGCTTTGTCTGGCAGAGAATTCAATGTGCAGGAGCTTTTGTTACGTGGGTGCATTGAAAGTCCTTGGGCTCAAGGGACCCATCTGGTGCTGGTCACCGCGGAACGTTGGGCAGAACAGGTTATCACAGGTGCACAGCGGGGTCTGTGGGGCCTCGGTGGTTTTGCCTCGCGGCGCCCGACCGGGGCTCCGTGTGACTCCTGACCCCGTGGACCGGGGGCAGCGCCTGAGGGAGCTCGTGCTTCTGGAGCGCGCCCTGTGCGGCTGAATGACCATGAGTGGACCCGCCGACCTCCAGCGCGGCTTCCTTCTCTGCGGCGCTGATCGTAGGGCCGCACGTCTCACAGGGCGCGGTAGGCACCGGATGCCAGCGAAGACAGGAGGGGCCGCTCGTGGTGCATAGAGCGCAATGCACTCAGCTCTTGACCGTGGCAGTGGGCCGTGGCGGCGGGGGTGAAAGGTTGAAGGAGGTTTTCTGTTGATGCCCTGGGGATGGTTCACACGCAGGTGTGGGAGGGCTTGGATGAGGGTCCGGCTCCTGGGGGCGTTCGACATGTGGGCGCAGCTCCGGGCTTGGCTTTGCTGGGGTTCGCTGGGCGAGTCACGCGGCTCCGCACCACCGTCCACAACCTTCCTGCTCGGGGGTGTCTGTAGGAGCGCTCCAAGCGGTGCCTATAGTCACCTCCGCGGCTCACAGGAGATGCACTGATGCCCATTCCGGGGGTGAGTAAAGGGATTCTCCACGAAGTCACAGGCCCGACAGAGCCCACAGAGTTAACACGCGGTAGAGCGAGGCTTGACACATCTACTCGGTTTCGCCGTCTGTGCTTTTTCTAAACTACGGCACCTCTGTCCATGGGAATAATCCACACCCCTGGGTACAACGGAAAGCCAAAAGTGTCTCCATTGGGAGCTCTGGGTGGTTTCACATGATAAGACCTCAAGCTTCAAGCCAACTGGGCAGAAAGGACCCCACCGGGCTTTGCTGAGCTACATCTGGAAGCCCCAATGGCGCCCCCACTAGAGGCACTGGGGAGCGGGGCAGGCAAGCGGCCGGACACTGACCTCCAGCCCTGCACCTGCGGGTTTCTGCGGCTGAGCCCTCCGTCTCCTTCAGGGTGGTGCGGAAGGGAAAACAGGGACAGGGCGGGACCCAAGAAGGAGGGACCAGGACCATCGCTGGGGAAAACAACATGGTCTAGGAAGAGCGCCTTAAGGACAGGAAAGACGTTGTCCTACCCACGGCGAAGGACAGTAACTCAAGGGGATGAGGATGCCACAAACCAAGAAGGCAACAAAGGACAGGTGGCAGGACCAGTGACCACCCAGGGACGGCTGCTGCCTGGGGGCAGTTCAATGAAGCATGAATTTGGGAGCAACACCCACGACGGTAGCTCTCCCAGCGGCTGCTCCCTCCCCCGGCCGCCCTCACCGAGAGCAGGTGCTCTAGCTGGGTGCGCGGTCCTCAGACAATTTGTCATTTCCATCATTCAAGACGGGGACTGAAACTCAGAGACGTTAAGTGAATTCCCAAGGCCTTGGAACAGGCAGAGAGCAGAAGGGGTTTGAACCCACATGAATGACTCAAAGCGCCTGCCTCACATTCTGTTTGAGGAGGAAAACTGGAAGCCGTGCAAGAGGCAGGTGTAGCAGGACCGTCTTGTGAGCAGGAGCTGGCTAGGGAGAGAAGGAAACCTCCCCAGAGAAAGGCACCAGCGTCTGTCAAGGCACCTCCAGGAAGGGTACAGGGAGACCAAGGCAATCCTGTGGTCTGCACGGACCGGCGGGAAGAGGAGACGCGGCCCCACAGGGGTGGGCCACGCTGGGCTCGGGAGTCCAGCCGGCACCTTTGCAGGAGCGTCCTGCAAAGGGGTAACTAGGGCGTCTGCCGCTCCAGAAGCTACAGAGAGGACTGAAATTCAGCTGAAGATGGGAGGTGATGGTAGGCAGACCCCACCTTACGGCAGGTGTCCAGGACAAGGGGAGGACGAGGCCCGAGGCTTTGGAAGGCCCTGGACCTCCGCCCCACACACTCCCCGGGAAGCCCAGGAGTCCAACATGTGCTCTGAATGCAGGACTTGAAAGTTCATTTAAGATTTAGCCCGTGTAGTTAATATTAATAAAGAGTGAGATTTGGGGGGATCACGCTGGGAATTCCAAATCGTTAGAAATAGATTTATAAAATATAGAGTTAAAATGAGGTCATTTTTCAATTTCCCAAAAGCCTTATACATTTGATTCATGCATATGCCTACTTTGGATGGAAGCATTTTATTTTCCGAACTCCAAATAATCAATTTCTCTGTCATTTCTAACTAGGAAGGAAAGGTAATGATCAAAGTATGGAAAAAAGTACACCCCCAAAATACAGACATTTAATTCTCATACACTTTAGTGCAAACAGCCAGCAGGGTGAGCAGAAGGGTGCTCCGGGAGACTGGGTGGGATGGGGAGCCGTGAGCCTGTGCACGGGCGGTAGCAGACAGGGGAGAACGAGCCGGGAGAGCGGGTGGGGGTCACCTCTGATCAAAGCAGAAAATGCTATTTTAAGGCCCAGTTTTCTACATTTAGAGCCCATGAAAATTGTCCATGAATTTCTTACCTTGAAAAAACAGCCAGATGTATAACAAAAATCAGTGGTTATTCCTAACACTAGACAATTAGAAAAAAATGTTTAGGAACCATTATGGTGAATAACAAACTCTGGAATGGAAATGGATGGTGGTCAAGTTCACTTGGGAAGCCATGCCGGAGAACCCATAAGAGGAGTTCTCTTTTTCACTAATTTCCACTACACAACCATCTTCTCTTACTGACATGTGTCGGCCTTGGAAATAACCCATGGCAACGGGTGCTCTCGGGCTGGCTTCCCTTCACAACAGTGTAAGAATTCCTCTGCCACAAAATCAAGCATTATATGTTTAGGGAATTCACACTTACTTAATTATTAGCCTAAGTACAATATAATTATGAAGATAAATCTGTAGGGAAGAGGAAAAGAAACAAAATAAACCACGCACAAGACAAACGGCAACGCCACTTGGATGAGCTCCTTCTTGGTTCGCCCCAGGGCAGGCCGCTGCTCTGTCACCGCGCGTCGTGCGGAAGCACAGGGAAGGCGGGTGAGCCGTCCTCGCGGTGTGGTCTCTCATGGCCGTGGAGACCCATGGCTCGGTGACCAGCCCTAGCTCCGCTGTGCCCGGCCACGTGATTCCCCACAAGGATCGTCATTCAGGGTTTCCAAAACTATCTGTAGTTGAACAAAGAGTTGTTTTTTTTTTTAAAGAAAAGCCTCCAAATCAGTTATTTTAAACCTATTATTTTAGAGAATACAATGAGAAAGAACTTCCAGAAACGTGGCCAGCCCTTGAATGTTACCCTGGCACCAAGTGGCCGCGGATTCCTCTGAAGGCGAATTCCAGCTCCGCACACTTCTGGAGTGGGGGGCCTGGGCGGTGGACCACGCTCTGGGGGGCAAGCCTGCAGCACCTCTCCTCCTCCTCCCTCTCCTACAAAACAGACAGACTTCCCGTCTCTGAGCGGTCGTGGAGACCAACTGTGCTCACGGGCGCGCACGCTTTCTGTCCAGGCAGGCGCGGGTCCCTCCTGTCGCCGTCCTTTCCTTCTGTCCTTCTGTCCTTCCCTCTTGTATGATCTCTAGATGCTGCCGCCCGTGAGCTGAGTGGAGATCCGACAGACCGACCTTCGCGAAGCCGATCACCGCCGTGTGGCATCTCGGTAACCTCAGTCCCCTGGCGCTGTTCGCGGCGACTCGTTCCCCGGCGTCGCCGGGAGCCCCGAGCTCTCAGCCCGCTGACCCTGCACACCCGTCAGCTCGCTCCTTCCTTTCTGCCCCCGCGTCCCAGCGAGCAGAACGAGGCTGCGGTTCCCGACACGCTCCGACCCTCGCAGCCCTCGGCAGCCCCTTCAGCCCCAACGTCCTTCCTCTGGCCCAGAGGGCAGAACCTCAGCGGGACCATTTCTGTGAATTTGTCCTCAGAGTCTCCCAGCCGGAATGATCTCCCACTGCCCGCCAGTCTCACAGTCCTTATCAGTCCCTCCAGAGATACCTACTGCTTTCAGTCTAATATCGGAATCACCTCTGCACACGTATTCAGCCTAACACCAGGAATCACGTCGGTGCACGCATTCTGTCGAACTTCGGGAACCACGTCGGTGCACGTTCAGACTAATCCTGGGAATCACGTGTGCACACGCATTTGGTATATGTGCTGCCGAAGCGAGCACATGCACACGCATTTGGTTTAACACTGAGTGCCATGTCTTGTATGCACACCTCCAGACTAATATTGGGAATCCCATCTGTACACGTATCAGTCTAATATTGGGAATCACGTCTATACACACACACATACATGTTGGAAATCTACATGTACAGACAGCAGTAACCGAGAGCTTCCCATATTTGCCTCATCAAATTCCTCCGTTACGAACGTGGCACCTTATATATCCACATACACTTATTCATTTCTGAGTCCTCGGCCCATGCCGGGTGAGGCGGAATACAGAAAACGGGAAAACCCTAGCACTTACGACATAGATCCTTCACACACGAGGTCGGCCCAAAAATGATGACCAACAAGCAGAGGAACATTACGACCCACCTCCCTCACCGGCCCTCACGGTGCGCAGGCGTTCTTTAGGGATAGCAATAAAAGAACATTACGGACAATACACAATGAAGCAAAAGCCGTTAACGAAGAAAATACAGCCTGGTCTCTGGATGCCCTGAAGTCTGGCCGAGTTCAGTGACTACGCATCGCCTTGTACCCGCTGGCCAGCTCAAAGGTGCAGAGACAGCACACAGCGGTTGTATTAATATGACTGTCCTCTTTTTAAAATTCACTGAAGCTTGCCCCTAATTCATTTTTCTTTCCTCCTGGTCACTTAACTGTTTTTATTATGTCAGAATATATTAATGCATCACCAGCGCCTTGCACTCTGTGGTCATCACTCTCCTTCCTGTGTGCTGTGAGAGTGATGCGGACACGGCAGGATAGTGGGGAGCCTGGGCAGAAGCTTTCCCACCCTTGAGATCCCATGCCTGTGTATGTGTTTGTATGTACCTGTGTGTGCACCTGTGTGCATGCCTGTGTGCGCTTGTATGTACACGTGCATGTACCCGCGTGCACTTGTGTGTGCTTGTGTGCATGCCTGTGTGTGCATGTGTGCATATACGCTTGCATGTACCCACGTGCGGTTGTGTGTGCACTTGTGTACATGTCTGTGTGCACACCTATGTGCACTTGTGTGTTTTTGTGTGTACACCTGCATGTACATGTGTGTAATTGTGTATGTGCTTGGGTACATGCCTGTGCATGCATGTGTGCATGCCTGTGTGCACCTGTGCTTGTGTACATTCACCTGTATGTGTTTGTGTGTACACCTGCACATACCTGTGTGCACCTATGTGTGTGCTTGTGTACATGCCTGTGTGTACCTGTGTACCTGTGAATGCACATGTGTGTGGGCTTGTGTGTACACCTGTTTATGTGCCTGTGTGTGCACCTGTGTGTGTGCTTGTGTGTGCACCAGTATGTGCTTATGTGCACACCTGTGTATGTGCCTGTGTGTGCACCTGTGTGTGCTTGTGTATGTGCCTGTGTACCTGTGTGTACCTGTGTGTGTGCCTGTGTATGTGTGTGTGTGTGCGCTTGTATGTGTACCTGTGTGTATGCTTGGGTATACGCTGTGTGTGTGCTTCTGTGTGTGTTCACGTGTTTGTGTGCTTGCACATGATCACCACCGATGCAGTATATGTCATGTGAAGAGTTCTGACAGATAACAAGGGATTTACGGGGACATTTTTTTGTTTTATTTTGCTTCTACATTCTGGTCAGGTCACAAGTGAATGCAGTACTTAGCATGTGGATTTTTACATTGGAACTTTGGTGAACCCCAAACATGTAACAATACAGACCAGGAATACCTACTCGAGGACGGACATGCCTGGGCACTCTTGACTTATTTATTCTGGTTAATAAGAGAAAGTGTCTTGCATTTGTAAAATAAGTTCTGCACAAATTAGCCATGATGGGACATGAGAATTTGATTAATCTAAATGCTCCCCAGCCCACTTAAAAAAAAAATCAGCGCATGAATGTCACATAATATTATTAGGAATATTTAGGAATTTACGCTTCTCATCACTGTAGATCTTCAGAGGAGGGATTGTCTCAATCTGCCCTGGAGAAGCCAGCAGCGATCCGCGACCACACTCCTTCCTGAGCTGCGGCACTTGTGAAGTTGTTGTATCCGTGGGATCAGCTGCCGTAACAAGACACCACAGATCGTGCCGCTGAAACTACACAGACTTATTTTCTCACCAGCCGGGAGGCTGGACGTCTGGGAGTGAGGTGCGGGCGCCTCTGGTTTCTGGTGAGACCTGTCCGCCTGGCCTGGAGATCACTGCCTTCTGCCTGGCTCCTCACTTGGTCTTTCTTCCAAGCGCAGAGAGAGCAGCCACTGGGGTGTCCCCTTCTCGCGAAGACGCAGGCCCTAGAGGATCATGCCACTCTCGACCTCCCTTGAACTTAATGACCTTCTAAAGGCCCTACCTCCAAACACACTCACATTTGGGGATGAAAGTTTCAACCTCTTAGTTCTGGGAGGACGTGGTCGTATTTTGTACCTGGGTGGGTCCGCGGGAGCTGTCCTCACAGGGATGTACTGAAGCTCACGGCCTTTCTGAGGGTGAACACAAGAGCCTCTTCACAGCTCATGCTTCCTGCACTTTCGCGTCTGCGGTGGGCAGGGCCCACGCTGAACTCGGCAGGTCCTGCCCTCCTCCCGGCTCTCACCATTTCGGCCACCCAGGCAGTGCCTCATGCCCACTTGGCAGACCTCTCCCTCCATGCACGTTCTTCGCTATCCTTGGCCACATGCTTCCACGGCCGCATGTTGGACCCCCCGTGCTGCTATCTGTGCCTTTGCCGGGGCCCACCATCACCTCTCTCTGTCCCTGCCCCAGAATCTCAAGCCGCTCCTCCTGGGGACACCAGGCCCTGACCTTCCTGCCCGTCCTCGCCCCACGGCCTTCTCCAAGAACATGAAGTCAATAACGTCCGGTCGCTCAGGAAACCTCAGCTCTACAGGAAAGGAGCAAACTAAGAAGGGATTTGCGTAAGGATCGAAAGACACGTGAGGATGGTGACTGAGAAGTAGAAGTTGGGGCCGGGGAGGACGGCGCGTATGTGCCAAGGGAAAGAGACCCTTCCAAACCTGTTATACTCCTACAGGATTTGGGGTGACTTTTTTGCCGCTTTTTGAATCTATCTTGTCAGAAAGACTAAGTTTTTTATCTGTAGAGGTTTCCGTCTCCCCAGAACGTAGTCCTTCTAGGAATCGGGCTTTTTCCTGGCACATCAGACCCAGAGCCGGTCTCTGGCGGGAGGCAGGCCGTGGTCGGCCCGCAGCGCACACACCGTCCCACACCCCTCCGATCTCACGGCAGCCCGAACAGCAGAAGCTGGAGCAGAAGCCACGGACTCTAGTTCGCTGCAGGTTTGAAAGATCGTTACGGAGGAACTGGGTCATAAGAGGAGAAAACGCCGGGAAGGACGTCTCCGTTCTTGCTCTGGGAACCTCGGGTGAGGGAGTCACGTGCAAGCGTTGCTTCCTGTCCACCCACGAGAGCGTTCCTGGGGGCGGAAATTAGTATCCGTCTTCCTTTGGAATCTTAAATCTTTTGTCTTCTCATTAAAATAAAAAAATGCAATAATACGACCTCCCAGGACACAAACCAAATAGTGATGAAATGCGTATAGAGGAATGATAAACGTATCATACGTTCGTACAAAAAGAAAGGGGAGGAAGGAGGGGAACCTCATGCATCCAGAGTGTCCAAATGTCATTTATTTATAACGTAAATTAAAGTTTCTTCCAAAAATCTTAGGATAATAAGGGAATGGGACATTCTTAATTATTCTTTGAATGTGAAAACCCTAAACTTCTATTTTCAGTAATCCCAGATTGTGAGTGTTCACGTGCTGGGAGATTTGGGCTTTTTTCTAAAGTAATTTCTGAGTCTGAGAAAGGTCTAGTGTGATTAAAGCGTTTTTTTCAAGTAAACTCTTGTTGCTTGGCTGCACACCCACAGTACGGGACATCTTAGCAGTGTCACTTGGCACACGTGAACAGGCTCCTTACAGGGATGGTCACCCGGAACGCCTAAGGAACTCTGAGCGTGTGGTTCAGAGAAAGAACGGACATATCTTCAGGTGTGAGAGCCCCGCCGAGGATGCTCACGAGCAGAGTCCTGCCAGAGCCCCAGACTGGGTCTGGGGTCATTCCGTCAGACGCCTGGGACTGCACGTGGAGAGCCGTGACCCTGCTCTGTGCTGTGAGGGGCCAAACCAGGACAGCCGATGGTCATGCAACAGCAAAGTCAGGGTGCTAGCGTGAACAGGAGGGGACACTGCAAGGGAGCCACAGGCAGGGGTGCTCTGGCATGGGGGTGACGGTGACTGTGGTGCAGTGGAGGGCAGGCAAAGCTGCGTGTGTACCTTTGAGCTGCGCCAGAAGGGGTGACTGGGGTTGTGCTGGGGAACTACGTTGGCAAAGGGAACCAAAAGTTTTGCATGTGTGTGTGTTACGTGCTGTGTATCTGTGTATGTGTGTGTATGTACATGTGAACATGCACAAAAATACATGTATGTATGCATGTGTGCATGAGCAAACACAAGCATGTGATGCGTATGCATCTACACATGTGCACACCCATATCCATAGCACACATGTGCATGTGTGTACACATGAATATGTGTTGTGTATGCATGCACATGTACACCACGTGCACACACACAACACACACGTTTTCATGACTGTTTACATGATCACGTGGAACACATGCATGTGCACACTGTATAGCACACCTGTATGCATAATACACACGTGCATGTACACAAGCGCGCACACACATGTGAAGTTTATGCATGCAGGCACATCCACACGCATGTGTGTATTGCATACATGCACGTGTGTATTTAAGTCACGTGTGCATGCATATGCACACACATATGCACATGCAGACACACATGTAGATGGGCATGGGTGCACATGTGTGGATTATGTGTGTGTTCGTGTGTACATGCACAGGTGCACGTGCGTGCATGCATGTGTGTGTGCGCGTGCCTCATATAGCAGAGATGTGAAGCTATCTGCTTGAGAAAATCGAGTAGATGGAGCCGTATTGTGCAGTAATTTCATCTCGAAGGGTTGATCTGACCTAAAGAGAATACAGTCAATTTCTTTTAATTCTGTTCTGCATTCTGTGACTTCAGCACTGTGGGTGGTCCTAGGGTGCTGATTTTCCACTCATTTGATGCTCCAAGCATTGCTGGGCGCTAGGGACACCCCATCCAGCTCTTTGGATGAGAACAACAAAGCCTGCAGTGGGCGGGTCGTTTCCTCAGGCCACAGAGCCACCAGGCATGAGCTCTGACGCTGACCACTGTGCTTCATGCTATAGCATTCTGGCATCATAGAAACACAAATGCTGTCTGGGAGGACGTCTCCACCTTGTCACTGTGATCCAGACACTCTCTCCTCCTTATTTCAAGTGTATCTTGAATGTTCTCTACTTGTACACTGAACACCCTTCTCTGCTGCGTGTCAGATAAATGCCAAACGATTTGGGATGGGATGATGTCCTTCCTAGCCACAGGCCAGCCTGTCGCTCTGCATGTTCTCCACACCGTTGCGCTGCGCTTCCCTCGCTCCCCAGTAAGAAGGAAGTCCCTGCCCCTCCTCTGCCTTGGAACACCCCTACTCGCTCCTCAGCGCCATTCTTGATGTGCTTACGCCATCCTCCCCTGCTGATCTCCCCTCCGCCTGGCACCGTGTGTCCCCACTGTGGCTTAGCACAGGCTGCGTTTTACTCATCTGTCTGTCGGAGGAGTGTGGGCACCCGAAGACCTGTGCCTGGGCTTCCGCACACAGCAGGGTCTGACTCAACAGAGGGGCTCAGGGTCTAGGGAAGGTAATGAGCATTTCTATTCATCAAGGTTTGTGCATAATTGAAGTCAGGAAAATTCAACCATTGTGCCAGTAAGCCACAGGGACCATGATCTTAAGCAGGGCATACACTGTGCCATGTCCTCATGGCAACTTCCTGTGGGACAGAGCCCAGACCCCATGGACACCTGCTAATCACATCCCCTGTGATAGACTGAGGACTAACGAAGCCTGTACCACCCTAGTTTAGTTAAAGCATAGGTTATCGGTGGCTGAGGGTTCTCTATTCCTCTAACCAGAATTATGTAACTTCAGAGGATACAAATCAGGCAGTTTTGGGGATTTTACCGCTGTGTCCATTGATGTAAAAAGTCCTTTCCAAATACAGGGAGATGACATCACCAACGTAAGACCAGGCGACCAGAGGACACAAAGGAACAAGGACACGGCACAAGTGGTTTTTGTGTTGCTGGTTTCTGTGCCCTGTGGTCATCCCGACACCCTCCTGCTCTGTATCCCACCATGAGCCAACGAGCCACGGAGAGGCTGGGGAAGGCAGAGCGGGAGTGACCGCACACAGAATCTCATCCTCCCCACGTGTGTGTGCAAACGACGCGATCTATGTTTCACATTCTCCCTGCTTTCACCTCTGCATGACTGTTTCTTTTCTCCCTATTATGTCACAGTTATTTAATCCGTGCCTTCCAAGAGACGCTCCTGGCTCCGGGCTTCAGAATGGGCACCGTCCCTCCAGCTCTCACCGCACCCATTGGTGGCACCGAGCACTCCCTGTGTCTGCTCCCTGTCTCACCTGCTACTTCATGACTAACTTTCCAGAAGGTTTCATCTTCACCCGCATTGTCATCCCTTCTCACCTGGCACAAAGCTGTTGCTCAAACTTGAGGCTGGTGGAAATCACTTTTTGTTCAACTAGTGACATAATTGAAATGAAGAGACCCCCACGGAGACCCAGCCTGGAGAGGAAGGAAACACGGACCACACTCCGAGGGGAGACAGCAAGGATGGAGACAACCACAGAGCTCCCTGTTATGTGCACTTTCATGTTTCGAGGACCTTTACTTTGTTTACCAGCAGAAGTGGGTTCCTTCAAAGACAGTGGTCCAAACCCCCCCCAACATGGATTCCTTTTCTAGAACAGCTATGAGTTAGGGCTCAAGGAACATGAGGAACAGAGCAGAAAGAAAAAAAAAACATGAAAAATGTTCAAGGTATAGTCAGTGTTGCAGCTAAACTGTCCAATTGATTAAACTATCCTTTGAAGGAAAAAAAACCATAATATATTCCTAGCAAGTTTAAAAGCCCATTTTTATATCATTTCTTTAGACACCTTTAGAAATATATTCAAAGGTACAAGTCACAGAAAAATCACTAATTATTAAATCAATCTGTCTTTGATTTTAAAATCCAAAAGTTAACTATTAATTCTGAAGTGTTTTTGTGTATAAAATTGAGGGCTTTTTCTCACAGCACCTGCCAATAAGACAGATTCCCAGAGGAGGACACACACACAGGTCCCACCCCCGCGGGCACGGACCACAACCATTCGTGGGCGTTCTGCTGGGCACAAGGCGCTCAGGGAGGCTCACAGGTGACGTGTTACGTGGAAGGACCCCCACGCTCGCCCCAGCAGCCCTGCAAGGTCCAGACCGTTATCACCCATGTTTTCCAGTTGAGAAAAGAAGCGCGAAGAGGAAATTCACCCCCAGGTGACAGGAGAAGCTGGTGTTATTCCCTGCGCTGGAGAGAGAGGACGCCTCTGTCATCAGCGAGGCCTCCAACTTCCCACTCACCGGCACGGTTCACTGGGGAAAGTTTAACTACAAAAGTAGGAAGGAGAACATAATAACCCTACGTGCCGACTACTTAACATCCTCAGCGATACGGCTGTCCAGCAACTATTTCTACATTATTCTGAAGGAAATTCCAGAAACCATACAATCTTATCTAGAAATGTTTCAGAACGCCTTTCTTTAATTAATTAATTTGTATTATGTTCAGTTAGCCGGCATATAGATCATCATTAGTTCTTGGTGTAATGTTCAATGACTCCTTAGTTGTGTATAACCCCTGGTGCTCATCACATCACGTGCCCTCCTGGATTTCTAAGATGTAAAAGCTTTTAAAGCCACGTCGTGATGTCATTCACATACCGAAGAAAGTAATTCCTTAACACGGTGTAGCTGATGTTCTAAATGGTGCAGGTAGTCGATGTTTTAAATTCTAATGTATGAGGTCCCAATCTTCAGTCAAATGAAATACGCTTTTTCTCGCTGTATTTAAGGCTTTGTGCTTCATGTTAAAAGAGACACAAAGATGATGGAGGAAATCTAAGGGAACAGTGTCACTGAGACCCAGAGAGCCACGTCACATGCACGGAAGACGCACACCACCTAGGACTTTCCCAATGCCAGAGGACAGCCCTCCTGCTCTGATCCCAATCAGCACACAGCGCAGGTCCGCCCCGGCACCCCGTGATCCCCTTTGCCCAGCTTCAGGATGCAAGTGCCTCGAGGCCACCTCTGCACCCACCCCCTCCGCCCCTGCACCACTGTGACTTCGTTGTCACCGGAGACGGCAGCTCTGGACCACCTCACTGCCGTCCTTCACACCAACCACTTACAAATGACCCTCACGGTACGAGCGGAGACCTCCCGAGCAGGTCTCTGGTCACAGGTGACTGTGTCGTGTGGGCCAGCGGGGCACCGCTGGGACTGCGGGGTCTGCAGCCGGCTTCTGGTCCCGGCGCAGAGGACAGAACCACCTGTGTTCTAAGGCTTGCGGGTGAGGAGGGCTGAACAGTGTGTCCTTGTGTTCGACTTTGGCCTGCAGGATGGACGAAAGGCCGCCTTCTCTCCTACCCCGGCTCTGTAGTACCCGCTCCCGAGTCTGTCGCTCGACACCCAAGAAGCAGAGGGGGAGGAGTGGGAGGAGGAAGGAGGAGGGAGGAAGACGCTTGTGCAGACCCCGTCCCGCCGCGTGGTGGCCCGCCCGCCTTCCCACCAGCCGGCCGCACCTCCGCGCGGGCCGTTCCTCTCCGGCCCGGTAGGGGCCTTCCCTGCTTCCCGTCTACCGACACGTTTACGCGGGTTTGATTTCTACCCTCAAACTGTCAGACACGGGACACCGGACGACGGCCTTTTTGTCACTCCTGCTAATCAGAGGACATGAACTGTGAAGAGCGGGCGGCTGGCGCTGTCCGCAGGCCGCACTCCCACGACCTGGGGCGGGGTAGGAGGTGAATGAGAACAGAAGCCTCGATGTGGCCCAGTCATGTATCCGTAAGATACACGGATACAAGAATTAGTGAAAACAAGTATCCGGAAAGGAGGAAATGAAAAATGCTAAATACAACCAGCCAGAAAACTTGAGAATAAAACGTGAGACAATATCCATGAACACCGAACACATTCCCGGGCTCGGGAGCACTGGGTCTTCTAAGAAGCTTGTCTTCATAGAAGAATTTCAAGCATATAATGTTCATGCTCATGTGAAGTCAAATTTGGCCATTTTAGTGAAATGACCATAAAGTCGCCGGTTCAGCCTCATTTACTGTCTGGATCGGGTAGCTCACATGCGTGTGGGTCAACGTGTTTTTGTCATTTGCATATTTTTGCTTATCAGAGCAGTGGGTGCTCATGGGTATTTATCTCCAAGACAAGCAGCTGATGGAGAAACGATCTGGAGCGTACGGCGTGGCGTGAACCGCGGGCGCCAGGCGCTCGGGCTCGGGGACCTCACACCCAGGCCCTGCCCCTCTGATTTGACCCCCTGCACATGACATAACTTCGGCCTCAGCTTTCTCCCCCTCAGAAGGGGGACGCTATTTCCCGCCTTGAAGAGCCGTCTTGCGGATTCAGCCAGTTGATGCACGTCCGCCTCACCACCCACAACTCCACCACGGCGGCGTCCTCCACTGTGACCACACACTTGCGGCATGTGTGTGAAAACTCTTCCAGAAAACACACCCACGCCCTCGGAGGCGTCAGAGCTGTATGAACCAAGCCCAAGCCCCCAGGCACGGCACTCTGACCTACAGTTGTGGGGTTGGAGCCTCTGCCGAGGTTACCACATCCTTCATTTTGCAGATGGGGTAAGCAAGGGAGACTGAGTAGCTTGCTAAAAGTGGCAGCTGTGGGACAGACACCTAGGCTGTCCCATTTCCACGTCAGGTCACCCCTTACACTAGATACACACACGACAGCAAGACTCTCCTGTCACTACCACCAACAGTTTGGGGCAGATGACTTTTGCTTCCTTTGTAACAAAATCTTTGGTGATCTGTATGAAGCTGGGGGCCATCTCTGTCTTCATGGTCAGCTGGGGGACTCTCCCCCACTAGCCTATGTGGTCAAGAACTGAAGTCGACTTTTACGACTTTATGGAAACTTCGCAGGTTTAGAGGAGTAACAGTCCCATTCCCTTGGAAATGGTTAAGTTCTCTAACCTGCATACTTAGGAAAATATAGCACCCATCAAATATTTGAAATACTGTCATACGAAATAGGAATGAGTCTCAGCAGCTAGAACAGTTCCCGACCACAGCAGACACGTAGACCGCATCCCTGAACTGGATCAAGTTGACCGTACGCCACATGTCTCCAGGAGCTAGAGCTGAGAAGTACAGGTGCCTGTTGTCACTGGTGTCACCTCAGGAACACTATGAACCACATTCCAACCGTGCACGCAGTCCGGCAGCGGGATGGACCGCCTCACGGAGCGGCAGCCTGTCCGTTTCCGTAGTAGTCAAGACAGCGGTGGGAAAGCTCCCCGTCAGGGTGGCAGGGTGGGGACGGAGGATTGGTACAGAACCGTCTGCAGCACGGCACAACGAACGTGACACAATCTTCCCCTACTGGCTGCGGATCTTGGGACTAGGGTTACAGCTCAAGAGTGATCGTGGTCACTGTGTTAAACAGTTAACCCTGAAATTTTATATGTATGTATATGTATATACACACACACAGATATAATTATGTATTTGAGATTGTGTATATGCTCGAGATGATATACATGTGAGATTACATATACATACACACATTTCAGGTAATTTACATATATATTTTTAAGCGGGTTCCACAGCCAGCACGGAGCCCGACGTGGGGCTTGAACTCACAACCCCAAGTTCGAGGCCTGAGCTGAGATTAAGAGTCAGATGCTTAATTGGCTGAGCCACCCAGGCACCCCCGAGACTGTTTTCTGAAGCAGTTTGTTATCGCGTCTCTCACACGGTGTCCGGCGCCCGGTGCGAGTGTGCATTCCATCGCCCTGCCCAGAAGTAGGGCTACGTCCTGCCGTCTGCGCACCGGCAGCGCCCGGCTTCGGGCCTCATGCACGGTAGGTACTTCATGTGTCAAATTAATTCAGGAACAAAAGAACAAAAGTGTAGGATGTGGAAATGAGCTCTTGGGACTCTTGGGTTATATATGAAACAAGATCTCGTTCCAGTAGCATCCTTTTCCCAAGTCAGATTCATACAAGTTGTGTGCGGAACGGCCGAGCACTCCAACACGGGTCTGAGCTGTGTGTGCAGTCGCAGAGGGTGCGCCGCCGTCACCGGACAGGACGGACGGATGAAGGGGCATTTTAAAAGCTCTCTCCTTCTCAAAGGCCTTAACATGTACGTGCACTTGGAGCTAGCTGTTACACCACCAACTATGTCAAGGGGACAATTAACAACGTAAAAGGTTTACAAGATCGGCCGTTAACTTCTTTCATAAAATGGAATTTAAAAAGCCAATGGACAAAATTACAAGAAAGGATCTATATGTACTTAGCATAGCCGTAAGTGGAATGCTACGTACCATGGAAAATGGGGTTACAAAAATGTGCTTATTGATACAGAAAGATGTGTGTATGCGTAAAGAAAAAAAAGGGTCAAGAACAAAACCCCAGTGCAATCCACCTTAACTTAAAATTACATGTGCAAGGGCAATGGTTGCAAGAAATTTTGAATCAACATATTAATGACGGTTTTCACTGAATTCTGGTATTTGCAGTGTTTTGGCTTTTTATGAGGTAGACATGGCTACATCTATATATGGAATAGAGATATAGATATTCATTAGAATATCTAATTCTGTACAATGGACAAATACTAATTATGTAGCAAAACCTAAAATTAAAAGTTCTCTCTAGCTCCCCGGCAGTTCGATGCCAGCAGGAATGACAACATTTAGAACATCAGTTCCTGATAACGTCGCCGCCAAAATGTGAGGGAGACTAGAGAGGGGCCTTGAACATGTGATTCACAATTACAGATTCACCGCGCAGTAAATGGAGAGCGCCAGGTCCGAACGATCGGCTCATTTCTGATGGTCTTGATGGGGATTCATCTGGTCTTATTTGCAAGACTATCACTTCTCAATCCCACCCGCTCATCACTGAAAAAGGAAGCAGAGGCTCAGAAAGGTCGACTGTGTGTGTCGAGGGCACCGGACGCAGAGCTCCAACGTGCTCTAGTCAAGGTTGCACTACTCAAGAAGAGGGTGAAAATTGATGAAATTGAGTCTCAAGATACATTTTCTAAGAGTTACGAATGGTGGTCTAGGGTGTGTGACCTTGGAAAGAAGACACCACAGGGTTACCACATGGCTGCAGTCCTAGGTGAGTCATTGGAAACAGATGTCCCCTGGATCAGCTGTCCCCCTGCCTCAGCCCTGTTGTCATCATGTCCGCAAGGGGGTGAGGACAGGTCCTTCCCAAGGGCACAGGAGGACTGACAAGGAGGACGAGTCAGAAGCCACACAGGGCGGCCAACACGAAGCAAGCACGGGGCACGTGCCAGATGCTATTAGTGACGACGCGCCTCTCCGTGTGTCCATCAGGAGAAAAGGGGACGGTCTCGCAAGAATGACACATCTCCAAACTTCCACCTTTGCCCTGCACATTCTGAGTGGGTCACAGGCTGCCTCTGGGAGACAGAGGGAACGCCAGCACATGCGGGTCGCGGGCGGGCTCATTCGCGCTCTCCTCTCCACCCACCAGTCTGCAGAGAAACGATGAGGCCCCTGGGGGAGGACCCCAGCCGAGGTCGCCTGAGACCCATCAGGCACTGTCCGGATATTAAGAATGAGACATGAAGAACTTAAAAGCACTGTGTTGACCTATAAATACGCGTTTTGGCTAACACCCTCGGCTTAATTTGGCTTGTTTCTGAGACACCGAGATCGCGCACAAAGCTCTCATCAGGGTAAGACTGTGCCCCTCTAACTGGTGGTATTTCATCAACTGAACAAGAAAGTAAAACTGAAGCATTTCAGTAAGAAATACTGGCAGAGAACAGCCCTTGCCTCAAAGGACCGAGTTCAACGTCGGGCGCCAGCACATCCCAAGTGCCTGCTCTCAGGTAACACTCCTCGCGTTCCCGGCAAGAGGGCCAGGCCCTGTTTGTATGAACATACCACACTCCACGACTCCTCAAACGTCAGCGCAGATCGCACAGGTGTCCAGACGGCCGCTGCGCGCACCTTGGCCTCGGCGTCCGTGTGAGCGTCTCTGCACAAAGAGAGGACAGGAGACGTGGTTAATGGGACCGAGATGGTCTCGCGATCTGATGGGAACGGGGAACTCCCTGCCTGGAGGCCGCTCTCCTTGAACCAGTGAAGGCTGTGCACACACGCGTCACGCGCACTGCCGTGCAGCTCGGCACCGTCCTGGAGCCGCACGTCCCCGCTCCGGCCTTCAAAGCCGTAGTGCCTTTGAAATAGAAGTCCGCTCTTTAATAAAAATTAAAGAACAAGGTCATGTGTGTGACACTTGGGTCAGTCCTCAGAGCTTTGGCCTCTGTACAAAGACCACCAACAAAGGGAGGTGAGTCCGAGATGAGCGCAGGGGCCCGGGACACCGCCGGCTCATCAGGGAATCATCACAGTCACGCACAGAAGGTTCTGGACCGCAAGGTGAGCCCGCCAGCTTTCAGTATGACGGCAGCCGGGATCGCATCGGAACCTCGGCACCAGGTTGCTCGCCCAAGGCCGCCTGAGGACTCATTCTGCAGGGAAGCCCAGGATCTAAACAAACGGAGGGAAGAAAGCCGGGCGGGGCGGGAGGGGAGCCTGACATTTCCTGTTTCCCAGGTTTACCCGGAGCAGCGGAGGCGCGGAAGGGGAAGACTTGCTCTGCGGCATTAACCCAACCTTTTCTAACCACCAACCATACTCATTCCAATTTTAGCTGGTCTGTGGGAGGAAATATGAAACATGAAAATCTACGCTCTCGACTGTGCTTCTATTCTGTGCCTCTACCTGGGATGCCTCCCCGGGTCTTCGCAGCCCGCCCAGGATCTTGCTTTCCACGGCTGAAGTGAGGCCTCAGAGTGTGCTAAGAGCAGTGTGGACCGTCGCTGCCGTTACTGGCTGACCACGAGAGCCAGGCTCCGCGCTAGAGGCTGCGGACCCACGAGCTCATCTCACTCCCAAGACAGGAGACATTGTTCCCGTTTTGCACTCGTTCAAGATGTCCTGTGATGCAGAGACACACAGCCGGGACGCAAGACCCGCTCCTTCTGACTCCAGCATTCTGTCTACGTCTGCACGCTTTCCTCCAGCGTCCCAGACCCTCTAAAACACCAGTCCTGAGGTCTTCACTCTCTTGGAAGGAAACATTTCGTCCTTGCGACCCCGCCCTGGCTCACACGCAGAAACGGTTCCTGGTGTCCTCAGAACACCATCGTTGCTCTTAAATGTGGAGACCATTTTAGATCAGCCCCCAAATCAAATGAAACATGCGCACTTCCAAAAGGAGGGACACAGATATCAAGTTTCTGGCAATTTCTAATAAATGGGAAAAATAAAACAAAGAACCCATTAGAAGCCACTTATGAGAATTTCAGGCCTTGTGATCTTACTTTATAACCAAAAATGACATTAACTCTGGTTTCTACTGGGGTCAGAGCATGCTTGCCTAGCGTGAGTCAGAAGCAAATGTTCTGATGGTTCCAAGTGGCCCCAAAGGGCTCCCTGTCCTGGCGCAGGGCAGGGGAGGCCACCCGTGCTGGACAGGATGCTGACTCAGCCACCTGAGGGGCGCGTGAGCCGGCTCCGGGGGCTGCGGCCGGGACACAGGTGGGCCTCGGTCCCTCTCCCTCCTCTGAACGGTTCTGCGCAGGGCAGGGGGAGGGCTGCGTAATCCCGAGGGCAGGGAGGGAAGGGGGCTCACGAGAGGACGGGATCGGCGTCAGACACCACGGTGCTGAGTTCTTTCTACCTGCCGCCCCACTTAGAGAAGTCTGCGGCCAGTGAATGGAATTAATGCTCGTGCGGTCACGTAAGGACAGACGTGGATACGTGTGTGTGTGCACGCGTGTGTGGACGCGAGCATTCATCACACCTGGAATTACCACTGCTTTAATCTGGGTTTAGTCAATGATCTTTCTTTTTAAAAAGGCTCCGTAGGTCTACAGACGCCCGCGCGACTTTGGGTGTATCGCAACGGGGTGCTGGGCTTTGGAACGTCGGGAAGAACTGACTAGACTCGAACGCTTTTGGCCCGTTGTCTTTCCCAGCCTTCCTTAAGGTCCTGAGAACCAGCGTCCCGGCTCCGACGGGAGACGCGGGGTTTACAGTCCGTGCAGGTGCTCGAGGCTACGTGATCTGAAGCCGTGGGAACAAGCCCAGGCCCGTCCCCGTCTTTGTTTGTTTGTTAAGTCTCTCTAAAAATACGAATAATCTAATTCCTGTGGATGGAAAAGGGCAGAATTTCAAAGCTTTGGGAAGAGTTTCTAGTCTGCAAAGTGGGCGCAACGCATTCAACACTGACCTCCACGATGAAGCTTTCGTTATCCGTGAGTTAGGGAATCGGTCTTTAAATTCGTATGGATATTCCGGTCAATAATTATCCTTTAAACACAAAGTTGTAGTCATTTCTGCATCAATTGACCACTTTCCAGGAGAGCAGAAGCCGTATGCTTTCCACGGAAATGACAGGGGCACGGCAGCGACAGCTTGAACAGGCCAGGCGGAGCCCCGGGTCGGTTCCGACTACGGGACGGAGCGCGCTGGGGCGGAGGGAGGAGGAGGTCCGAGAGCAGGGTGTTTGCTATGCCTTTCTGCAGCTTTCCCAAAACAGACATGGGTGTAGCATTACATAGGTTCTTTGGTTTCGTTTCCTGAGATCCATACTACGGTTCATTCTCTGATGAAGGGAAGATGTACTCACAAAGACAGAAATAGAGACGCGGCACGTGCTCTGTCGTGCGTAGTCCTCGCAGTGAGGCAGGTGGATTTCGCTGACTCTGCAGGTGACAGAAACAAGGCCCGGAGGCCGAAGACCACGGAGTCTGTAGACCGTAGAGCTCGATTCGAACACGGACGACCTAATTCCTCAGCATGTGCTCCTGGACCCCACGCTAAACCCTCAATAAAATCAGAGGCCGCTTTTTAAAAAAATCACCACGTACCTAGACAAAGCAAAATCTCGGGGATACTTTAGTGAGAGGTTATGTGTCTCTGCACACCTACGCCTGTGCTGTCCCCAGCCATGGGGGCTCCCGAGCGCTGGAGGCTGGCTGGTTTCTGAGACGTGTTACAACTGCAAAATACTAGGGAGCGCTATGAAAACAGATACAAAATAGTCCATTAACAAATGCATATTGATTACCTATTAGTGTGATCATCGAGGTTAGATAAATATTAAATCTAATCTCATCTGCTTATTTTTATTTGGTTTACTCTATGTCGGGAAAGGGAAAGCACAGACACGACGCTGTGCCTTGCGTCGCATCCCCACTGGACAGCGCTGGTCCACAGTCTCGCTGATCAGGTTCCTTTCACAATGAGCTACACTTTGAGTTTTTATCTGACTGGGGCCAAGTGCAAATGCTCAGAGTGGATGCTCTCCTGCTAGAGGACAGTGTAAGACACCCAGGTCGGCCTCCAGAGTGCTGGGCTCCTCATCGTCTCCAGTTCACAGCTTCTCAAATGAAAGTGAGTTGACAGCACCGTGATGGGGCCCGTGCTCGGCTGGGGATGAGGCAGGTTCTGTTCTCGCTGGCAGGCAGGCTGCAGCGTCTGGGCACCGGAGTCTGAAAGTTTGCTTCTTTGTGTTTATTATAAACCTAACTTACTACGTAGACGTCTATCTGTCGGCGGCTTTTCCAGGCGCAAAGTACCCCCCACCTCCAGCGCGGTCGCAGCAGAGCCCTCCCCTCTCTTCCTTCTAAGCGATGTGCCGCTTGCTTATTATTCTGCCTTCGGGCAGGATAGTGAGGTCAAGGCAGCTAGTTCCCACACGCACCTCGTGGAAAGGCTGGGCGGCAGGAAGCAAATGCAAAACAACTTCAAACGTATGAGCACGTGGCGACCCCGGTAGCAGCAACAGAAAAGACCCTAACAGCCTGCTCACCGCCGAGTGACCTCGGACGCGCCTTCTCGTGAGCCCGGGGCAGACCCCTTGCGACACTGCCTGGTGGTCCGCAGGGGAACGTGATCTCCCGGGCGCGGCCGGTGGAACAAAACTCTCTAATGGGCTGAGCCCACGATGGATATTTTAAAGCATTTGATATCTGAGAAATGATGTGCCTTTCTTAGTATTGTCTGAGGGGACGCAAAAATGAGATTCAGATGTAGATCCAATTAATCTCCTACAGAGTCAGCAATCCCCAATCCCCAACCTCACCTGCGTCACCGCATAGACAGAGCCTCCTAACCCACCGCCCACAGGGTCCCTGGAGGTGGAGGTGGGAGGCGCAGGGAAGGAGGAGGATGTGCCGTGCAGGGAAGTGTGCTCCCTGGGGAAGAGCTCTCCAAGTCAGGTTTGGGATCCCGGCAGGAGGCAAGGTATTTATGTTCTGACGCTGGCTTGGCAACCCCCCATCACAACATCACCCATGGGCACGTGATGCCAGCCACACAGTCGCAAACCCCGGTACAGGGGCAGGCAAAGAGGCGGCAGGGCCCCGGGCGGACGTGGAACACCCCGCTCGCTCCGGGGTCCCTGGTAGCCCAACCAGAACCTCGGAGGACTTGCCTCCCACAGTCTCTGCTTCTGCACTCACCGGGAGCCCCAGGCCACACCTAACCACTGCCTGCACAGATGGCCCGGGAGACCAGCTGGGGCAGAACGGAGCTGGGAGGCCTGGAGCCCCAGCTCCTACCTCATCTCCTTCCTTTTTTTTTTTTTTTTTTATATAAGGGGGTTTTCGTTAATGAGAGTTTAAATGCCGTTGGACTAGTTGACCTCCCAAGCCACCTTCTGCCGGAAGACGAGGGCGTTATGTGCCTTATTACCCCGGCGTGAACGCACGACTAAGGTGCACTGATTCCGCCGCGTGATTAAGAAACTACATTTCCAGGAAATGCAACGCTGATGGGGGCATTAAGATAGCACCGAAGGAAGGGAATCATTCAAGCTTCATTACTCACGGTATGTCCACACCGACTAGAAGGCTATTCAAGGAACCCGGGCTGAAAAGTCAAGATTCTCTTAGCTGTCCAGGCGCCCGTCCACACAGCCGGCTCCCCCCGCTCATTCTCTGACCGGGAGGAAGAACACAGCAGAGCCCTCGGCCCAGGACGCATGTTGGAGTCACCCGGGGAGCGTTTCCGACGCGCTGACTTCCACCCGCAGAGACTGGTTTAATCGGTCTGGGTGAGCCCAGGCATCAGTGTTTTTAAAGCACTCCCAGGTGATCCTCATGTGAAGCCGGGGTTGAGAACGACGGGCTCAAAGGGAAGGTTTCACATCCACCAAAGAGACCCCGGTCTGAAGCAGTCCCGAGCCGCTCCCCGCGGCCAGCCCCTCACCGTCCAGCCAGCCCCCGGCCGGAGAGCGAGGCGAAGGCGTGACGACACGCCCGCCCCACTCACCTCGCAGGGCTATCGCGAAAATCAGTCTGGAACGAGAAGGGAAAGCCGGTCACCAAAAATACAGCGGCGTACAATTTCTATTTTTAAGGAAGACTCAGAGAAGCAGAACTCAAAAGCAGGGACGGGGCACAGAGCAGCAGGAGGAGTGAGAATAACCAAAAGTCAGAGAAAAAAGGGCCCTATTTCCAGGTTTTCACTGCGGAGCGTGGTGTGGCTTATCTATCTCTGACTATGAGACCAAGGATTTGTGACTTAAGTTTCAGTCCCGCTATGAGGTCAGACAGTGTCCCGGACGCGGGGCGAGGAGAGGTGCGAGGCCGTGACTCTGCAGGTGCCGGCAGAAGGCAGAAGCCCCCGGGCCATGATTTAGGAGGTTCAACCCAGCCGGCGTTTCCGCCCCGAGAGAGTTGAAACAGTGACTCCGGGGCAGGAGAGGCAGGACGCCGAGCCAAGAGGAAGACACCGGCTCCTCGTCCTAAACGCCCAGGAGTGCGACAGGAGGGGCGCGTCACGGAGCGAGAAGGAAGCCGGCTCCGCCGAGATGGAGGCAGGCGGGGCTCGGGCCCGAGTCCCCGCGCGCAGACGCAGCCCGCGTGCTCTGTGGGGCACGGCGGGTTTCTGGAGGGCTCACCGCGACGGGGCAGGTGGGCAGGTGCACTCTGCCCCGCCCCAGGGGTCCCCCTCGGACTAGATTCCGCACACCTGGGTTCGGGGAGGACGGTGACATTATGTCTTGGTGCATGTAATCATTTCCAGTATTTCTGAACATGGTCTTCAAGCATCTACTGAGGCATCTCTTGAGACTTTAAAAAGCCCGACTCTGGAGGTGCCCGAGGAAAACGCACAGGGGGTGGCCCGTGCGTCAGGGTCATCCCTGATCTACAGGCGTGCAGGGCCACCGTGTGAACTCCCAGGGTGCCTCTCTCGGTGCCGGGGCTGTGGCTGAGGGTCCTCCGCGATCCCCCACGGTGTGGAGCCGGGAGGAGGTGGCTCAGGCCACACTGGGCAGAGGACCAGCACGTCCAGGCTGTGTGAGTGTGCCATGGCCTCAGACACAGCGGACAAAGGAGGGTGCAGGCCCTGGGGTGGCCCCTCGGGTGGCCAGGCAGAGGGAGTGCACCCTAGGCTGTCACCACGCTGGACGCGATCATGTCATCTGGGTGTGTGGCTCTCCTTAGGTGGGGGCCTCCATGACATGGGACAGCAAAGCAATCCCATTCTCGAATGGCTTATGTAAAAATGAATCCGAAATTAGAGAAAAAGTTAAAAAGTGCACAAAATCCTGAGGATTGGCTCTCTAAGGATTTTCTGGGAAGTTTTGCAGTTAAGTTGTCTTTGCCGTTTCTGATTTCTCATGTATGTCTGGACCACACAAGGGCCTCCCCACTGTGACTCGGCATCTGGGAGAGAGTACTGGGGACCCAGGGGTGGCCAGGTCTGAGGTGGGCAGGCTGGACACCCTGAGGCCTCGGAGGCACTGGCCAGACAGCTGGACAGGACCAGCCCCAGATGCCGTGCTCAGCCCTGTGCACAAGTCGTATGAAGCATCAAGTTTGTATTTTGAAATTGAAAAGGGTTACAATGTGGGTCAGCACGCCCGTCTCCCAAAAAGTCTGCTCTCACTGAATTGGAGGTATTGAACAATAACTGACCCACTATTCTCTCCAATTAACTTTTGTCACTTTAACTTCAAATATGTGAGCAAAACCATCGAGAAGAAATTTGGGGGCAGAAGAGCCAGAGAGAGGTTGAGGGACAAGATGTGAAAATCGGCGAGAGAGAAGGAACGGGGCAGTGCTCACTGAAACACGGTCCGAAGTACATTCCTCTACCTGGGGTAAGGCGGTGTCTCAATGTGGTTTTGATTTGAATTGGATACTGGGTATTTACCCCAAAGATACAGATGGAGTGAAAAGAAGGGCCATCTGTACCCCAATATTCATAGCAGCCATGGCCACGGTCGCCAAACTGTGGAAAGAACCAAGATGCCCTTCAACGGACCAATGGATACGGAAGATGTGGTCCATATACACTATGGAGTATGATGCCTCCATCAGAAAGGACGAATACCCAACTTTTGTAGCAACATGGACGGGACTGGAGGAGATGATGCTGAGTGAAATAAGTCAAGCAGAGAGAATCAAGTATCATATGGTTTCACTTACTTGTGGAGCATAAGGACTAACACGGAGGACATTGCGAGAAGGAGAGGGGAAGTGAGTTGGGGCAAATTGGAAGGGGAGATGAACCATGAGAGACTGTGGACTCTGAGGAACGATCTGAGGGTTTTGGAGGGGCGGGGGGTGCAGGGTTGGAGGAGCCTGGTGGTGGGTATTAAGGAGGCACAGACTGCACGGAGCACGGGTGTGGTGCGTAAACAAGGAATCTTGGATCACTGAAAAAACGAAAATAAATTAAAAGAAAAGAAATATACTTCCTCGGTCTTGAAGACGCCCCTTTCGTTTGCAAACCTTGCTCCCGGGAAGAACATCAAACAGCTGAGACACCAAATCAAGGACGTGGAGGGTCGGGTTCGTGGCAGCTGAGGGGCCGGGGGTGGTGGGCGAGTGGAGACCCCAGCCCGGCGGCTCTTTCCGCAGAGCCCTCGTCGCAGTGACGCGAAGGCGCCGCGCAGTTTAGCTAGGACAGCCGGGCTGGTGTCCCCTCCTCCAAAGGCCTGGGGGAGAATACGGACACGGACACCACCAAGGAGTGGAAGAAGAACGCCCGTCTGCAGGTGCGGGTGCCCGCCACGTGCTCTGAGGGAGACGGGGGAGACGAGGTGTTCGGAGCACTATCGCCAGAGCCCAGGAGTCACAGAAATGAGGAGAGTGCATCCCCCCCAGGAGGCAAGGGTAGCAAGACAGAGTGCTCACCAGGACAGGCAGAGCCGGAGATGTGGCCCTGCGGGGCGGGCCTGGCCCTCCCGGGAGCTGGGCCAGCCTGGGGGACAGGAGGTGGACACTAGCCCTCCTCCTGGCTTATCTGGAGTCAGACAGACAGTTTTATAAATGCAAGAAGGAAAGATGTGGGACACTCTCCGTGGAAGGACCTCATGCTTCTTCATGCTGGACCGCACAACCTCCACCCACGGCTCTCCCGGCGGGCTGTCTGAGGGCGTGCTGGCGCAGGATGGCGTGAGGCGGAGAAAGCGGTCGGCACCGGGGCTGTCCCGTCTGCTGTGCATTAGAGGGACTTCCAGAAGCCGTGAAACACATGCACGTATGACAAAGCAAGCAGGCTCCTGCGTGCCGTCGGCACTCTCCACGTCTCACTGTCAAAAGTTACATTAGTATGAAGCTTCGGGCAGGAAGGTGACAAGACAGAGAGACAAGCTTGGTCACAGAAGATGGTGACAGCTGACAGGCATTCCTCATGTCACCTGTCTATGGTGAGAAAGCAGTCTGCCCTCAGGGGGGACCCCTGAAATACCAGGCCCCCAAGACACTCTCGGATCCGGCCAGGTCCAACACAGTAGAGCCCAGTGGTCGCAGCTACTGGTTTGGGATGGTTTTGAGAAAGAAGGTGGGCCTGGAAGGTGGTTGGGATCACAGGATGTTGAGCCCAGCACACCACCTTGCTCGAGCCGGGTGCACCCCTGGCCTTGTGCGGTGCCACGACCACAGCAAAGCCAACTGGGAGACTGCGTTTCCGTCTGCGCAAGGGGAGAAGAGACAAGTGGGGCAGGAGCCGCGTAGAGCAAGAAGTGTCTCCGGCGCACTAACGGGACCCAATTGCTTTAAATATGTCCCACTCTGTCTCTCCCCTCTGTCAGAGTGGGTGAGGGTGTCCAAACCACATGCAAATATGAGGAGATAGGTAATCCATTATTCCTCAAGGGTCATTGGATGCTCATTTTACCATTTACTTTGTAGAATAAATCCATTATTAGCTATTTGTTGAAAATGTAGCTTGGGCAGTGCACCCTGCCGGGCATTATCTCTCTCTCTATCCCTGGACCGACGTCTGTCCCTGCACAGACAGTCCCAGGCCTCAGGCAGGTAACATTCCAGGTACAGAAGCCATCAGAGAATGACATCCATTAAGTGTTATTAAAAATGACGTGTTTCTGTTTGCCAGTGACCTCCCCATCATGGTGGGTCTTCAGAGACCCTGAATACATGCCAGGGAGGTTTGAGGGGAACTCCTGAGACATGTGAGTCAACATGAAATCTGTGATTCATCTTTGTGTATCAGAGGCACTGTGACATTATAAGCACTGAGGTCTGGGAGTAGATCTGTATGAACTCAGGAAAGAGGAATCATAGGCTGGGCAAGAGTCAGGAGCACAGCTCTGAAGCCTGAGTATGATTCAGGCAAAAAGCTAAGAGGAGGACATTCCAGACAGGGGGTTGGAGCCACGGTGCCCGGGAGGTCAGGAGGACAGCAATCCACCTGCACGCAAAGTATCCAGAAAGCCGGAGTGTCTGCCGTGCAGTATCCATTTGGTAAATTATGGGCAGCAAGACTGCAAACATCACAGAGTTTCTCCCGCCATCCGGCCATCGGAAGAGGCTGACCCAGAATAGAGACGCTTCACCCTCTGAGAGAAGGGCAGTCAGCCGGATGGGGATGTCGCCGGAGGTGGGAGACACAGAGAGACGGACGGAGCTCCTGCCCTCAAAACCACCTCATTCCAAAAGGGGGCAGCCCAAATACAGAGAACCAAGAAAACAGAGAACGGAGTTGCATTTAAAAACCGATCATAGGGGAAAAACAGAGAGACGCAAACTAAGAAACAGACTCTTGACGACAGAGAACACACTGACGGTCACCAGAGGGGAGGTGGGGGATGCAGGTGCTGGGGATGACGGAGGCACCTGTTGAGAGGAGCAGCGGGTCACGTGTAGGGCCGCTGAGTCACTGTCCTACACCTGAAACTAATGTAGCACTGTATGCTAACTGGAATTTAAATAGAAACCGAATGGAATTTTCTTTAGACTCCAAGCCCAGTGAGGAGCCCTGCGTGGGGCTTGATCTCTGTCTTGTGAGATCCAGGGCTGGGATGAGGACTCAATTGCTGACCCAGCTGAGCCACCCAGGGGGCCCAAAGTTAAGTGGAATTTTAAAAAAATAAAAAAACAAAAACCTCAGTGGGCAAATATGGAAAATACAGAAAATGTTATTCTATATTTCCAGGAGGTGCCTATAAGCACGCCAGAATCAGTCAAAAGGAACACTGAGAAAAGGCTAAGGAAGTTGGATACAAAAGTTACTGGAGGGGCCCTGGGTGGCTCAGTCAGTTGGGCGTCCGACCCTTGTTTTCAACTCAGGGCATGATCTCAGGGTCGTGGGCGAGGCCCGCATTGGTCCCTGCACTCAGAGGGGGTCTGCTTGAGAGTCTCTCCCTCCCTCCCCCTGTGCTCCTCCCCCTGTTCTCTCTCCCTCTAATAAACAAATAAATAAAATCTTAACAACAACAACAAAAAAAGCCTACCAGAAATGCAAGGAAATGTGCTGTCACTAGTCCTGAAGCAAAAGCTATTTATGAGGCAAGAGATATCAGCGCCTTCTAAAACACGGGGGAAACAGCTCTCCAGAGAACAGACCGATTCTCCAACATAGAATGCTCGTCCTGTTTGATAAGCTGCTCCTGCTCCCATTTAGACTATTATTTTTTTTATTTTAAGAGAAAGGATGTGATTCATGGAAAATATTTCCAGTTGAAGGGTTTTTCCCCTTTATTTAAGAAATTAAAATTTTTAAAAGCTTTTGATGAATATTGGAATACTCTTTTGAGTATGGATGGTGTATAATTTCTTTCTCGATGTTGATATCTCAGCAGTGATACAGACATTTTCTTTCTTGTAGAAATGCTGTCTCACTGATGTCATTAACTCCAGGAGACAGGGAAGGGGAAAGTGGGGCCCGTCAGTGTAAAGACAAGGAGACGAGCGGGACAAAGTGCAGAGACAGGTTCCCCGTGCCACGGCCGTGCAAGTGCGGTCTGCTCCGTGCCCAAGGGCGCAGGTAGGCGCTTCCCCAGTATGGAAGGAAGCCATGGCCTGTCTCAGCCTCAAGAAAGCCATGACTCAATGGAATCAGCAGCAATCTTTACCTCTCCGTGGGCAGATCGTTAGGAGACGTGAGCATCATCAGGTAGGGCTTGCAACCTCCCCTGAGGCTCCCCAGACCAGCAGCTGGTCCTGATGTGAAGAAAACAGCGCCCGAGCTTAGGTCAGGTGGCACCAGCACTGGGGCCGTCACCCCTTCTCATGTTGACTGTCATTGATCTAGAGGACATTTTAGGGCCAATGGGAGCTACCTGCGTGTGGATGTTTTTAGGGTGGGCCAGTAATCATGCAAAATTCAGGTTCCCGGCAGTTTTGGCTAGGCACAGGATGCACCGCCCTTATTCAAGACACGTTGATTCTGTGGGTTTTCTCTGCTTCTGAAGACACCGTGGTGAAGTACCAAAAGCCTCAGTGTCCTAGAAATGCCTTCTGAGTCATTTTTCCTGTGGGCTCGAGTCAGAAGCATCTTGAAATTTGTATTTGAACAGTGCTAACAATAGGGCAACACAATCAGGGCACCTTGTTCAGGACAGAAGTTAAAGTAGGTGGGACACCTGGACAACAGGTGTAAACCAGGACCATCCCAGGCACGCCAAGTCACGTGGCGCTCAGCATTGTGCACGGCACAGGGCAGAAGCCACCTGTCCATCATCAGCGCAAAAGGTTCTCACCAAGTGCATTCATTTCTGCAGATGGGTCAGGGCATTCCTATGAATTTTCCCCAGGAGACAGGTTTTAAAATTCATAACATTCAGACACCTTCACATCTCTCCACGTCCCCTCCCACCACTCCGGCAGCCGTATGCACTACACAGTGTGCTCAAAAGCATTAAGTCCAGGGAGGTTTCAGGAATTTCTCAAGGAAGAACAAATGTATCCTTTTATACAGAATGAAATATTGTCCTCCTCCTCCTCCCTATTACCATCTGAGCACTTTCCCAGTGAGGGAGGAAGGCCAGAAAAATAAAGTAAATGCACTTAGGAGCCATCTAAGGTAAGAAAAATGGGCCCTAAATTTTAGCAAAGCAAGTCTATTCTGAGAAACCATTGCCAAGACCATTGTCATGAAGCCTTTCCCTATTTTTGCCCCAAGGAGTCTTAGTTTTAGGTCTTATATTTAAGTCTTTACTCCATTTTGAGCTGACTTTGGGTACGATGCAACATTAAGGGTTTCACTGTCTTGCTCGTGGATGTCCAGTTTTACCAACACCATTTATTGGACCAACTCTCCCTGTCCTCTTTGTGTACGCTGGTCACCCTTGTTGAAGATCAGTTCACAGTGTATATGTGGGTGTTTCCTGGGCTCTCTCTTCTCTTCACCTGTTCTACTCACAGTCCATGCCAGCACTACCCTGAGTTAGTATTTGTACCTTCGTTATAATATCTTTGAAGGAGGAAGTGTGATGTCTCCCATGTTGTTCTTCTTGCTCAAGATAGCTTTGGCTATCTGGGGTTCTTGTGGCTCCATATGAATTCTAGGATTGTTTTTTCTATTTCTGTAAAAAAATGCCATTGGGATTTTGATGGAGATTTTATTGAATCTTTAGATCACCTTGTATAGTATGGACATCTTAAAAATATTAAGTAACAGAAACAAAAATAGACAAGAGGGGTTTCATCAAAACTAAGAATTCTGTATCAAATAAAATAATCAGTGAGAAGACAACATACAGGATGGGAGAGAATGTATACAAACCACACATTTGAGAGGGACTAATATCCAAAACATATAAAGAACTACAACAACTCGGTAGCACACAGAACAACTCAGTTAGAAATGGGCAAAGAACGTGGACAGATATTCCTCCAGAGCAGACACACAGATGCCCAACAGACACACGAGAAGATCCTCAACATCACTCGGCATCGGGGAGATATAAATCGAAACGACGACGAGACACCACCTCACACCTGTCAGAACAGCTAAAACCAAGAACACAAACCATAGGTGTTGGCGAGGAGGTAGAGAAAAGAAACTACCGTAGCTGCTGGTGGGAATGCAGACTGATGCAGACACTGTGTTCCTTAAGAAATTTTTAAAAAATAGCATTACTATATGATCCAGCAATCCCACCTCTGGGCATTTATTCAAAAGATTAAAAATAAGAATCTCAAAAAGACACCTGCATTCCCACTTTCACTGTAGCGTTATTCACAATTGCCAAAGTACAGAAACAGTGTCAATGTCTATGGATGGACAGATGGATAATGAAGCTGTGATCTATGTGACAGATCTGCAATAGAGTATTATTCAGTCTTAAAAAATATAATCCTGCCATTTGAGGATGGATCTGGAGGACACTATGCTCAGTAAAATAAGCCTGACACGCAAAGACAAACACTGCACGGCCCCACTCATAGGAGACATTGAAATTATCCCAGATCCTCGAAACAGAGCACGGTGGTGGCTGCCAGGGTGGGGAGGGAGAAGTCAGAGTTGCCACGGACGGGCGCAAAGTCTCAGTCCCATGGATGAGTAGTTCTCCAGCTCTGCCGGAAAACACCAGTTCCTTAGTGAGCAACGTGTTGTGCATTAAGAATTTGCCAAGAGGATAATCTCATGGTAAGTGTTCTTACCACACACAAACAAATACACAGAGAGACCTAGTCTAGCCCTCTCTCCCCACCGAAGAAACAAGAAGGATTTCCACGCATTTTCTTCTCACATCCACTTTGCCTCAGGGTCGGTGTCCACACCGTCTGACCAACTGAGCCGAGGTTCTGAGGAGAAAGTGTGGGTAGTTCTGATCAACTCTGGAAGGACACGAAAGGCAGAAAATACCCATGAAATAATGTCCTTAGCATGTTCGATCTCCCAAGTGTCCTAGTGATTAGTAATTCTTGGCCCTGGGACCACACTGGTCTTTGATGAAGCCCAGATTTTAATTCTGGGCTGAAATGTAAGTGACACTCAACATCCAGACCAACCGGCACACACACATTTTTGGTCATTATTTATCATGCCCCCACTGAGGACCAAGCGCAGTGGGACAGGCTGGCCCAGTCTCCATGTTTTGCTCAGAGACCTCATCTCTTTCTAAAGAGACAAGATGGACGTAGAAACACAGCGAAATTTATGTGGTAAGTAATTAGATGTGAAATCATTCAACATAGCTTAACTACAAACATTCCTTCCTGGATGGGACTTGCCAGGGAAATAAATCTTCACGATGAAGATAGATTTTAATTTGAAGAATGCTTTTGCAGTAATAATTTTCTAGCCACAACTAAGAAACTGACATAAATACTATAAAGTTTTATAAACATCCTTTTCTAAAAGATTTATTTATATATTTATTTTTGTGGGGGGCTGTCAGAGAGAGTCTTAAGCAGACTCTACACTCAGTGCTGAGCCCGACATGGGGCTCGATCCCAGGACCCTGAGATCATGACCTGAGCTGAAACCAAGAGTCAGACACTCAACCGACTGAGTCACCCAGGCGCCCCTGTAAACTTTCTTTCAATAAAAGGCTTTTCTTTAAAAAAAAAAAAAAAGCCAAAATTATCCATGTGATAATACCCCTCTGTGTTTTAAAAATAAACCCCTGTCATGGACATCGAAACTGTTAGTTCTGGGAAGGTAAAGCAAGGTGGTCTTCGTGCAGGGAATCCCGTGACCAGGAGGCGGGCTCTGGACCCTCAGCCGGAGGTACAGAGCGCGGTCCCGTGTGCAACCGCACCTGCATCCCCGTCCCCTCCAACCGGGCCCTTGCCATGCCGTGCGAGGGGACAGTTTCTCTCTCTGCTGCCAAAACTGCTCACTATGGTCTGTTCAAGCCCAGGAGGCACTGGGCTCCTCTGCAAGGACGGGACACAGCGCAGCCTGTGGAGGCCGGGAGCCACAGGCTCATGGAAATCCTCGCCTCACCGGGTGGCAGGTGCATCCAGTCCCCTCACAGAGCATCTCTGCCCACGCATCACCCAGAGGGACACCTGGCCAGAGCCAGAGACCACCTCAGTCCATGGGCTGCCAGCCGGGATCCAGGAGGAGCTGACTGTGTGGAAGGAGGCTGTGTCTGTGACCTGGAGGCCTGCGCCCACAGCTCAAGATCTCAGGGGACAGAGATGTGGGGAAGGGGAGGTGGTGCTGGGTGGGGGGGTCTTGCATCAGAAGACGGAGGGCTGCCTCTGGCCGAGACATACGCCCCTCAGCGCTCGCTAAGCAATCTACAACTGGATTTCTTTCTTTGAAAGGAAAGCATAATTATCAATCAAATTGGGAACCCCAGACATTCAACTAGCTCATTGTGTGTTTTCTGTAGCTCTGCCTCATGCCCACTCATCTGCCCCTTCAGAGCCGCCAGGGACAGGCCCACATTCACGCTTTCAGGGGTAGACTCTTAGGATGTGCTCAAACCCCCGGCTCCCACCTCAACCTTTGTCTGTACCATCTCAATCTTCCACTTGTCAGATTCCTAAATCACATTTTGGCTCTAGATGATTTTCTACCAGCTTGCTGATGTATTATATCCTTTTAATTAACTTTAAAGCAAAGGAAAAAAAAATCAATACTGCTTGGTATGTCAATGACTTTGGAGTGATTCCCAAGCTGCTTAACCTGGCCTGAAGTCAGTTTATTTTTCTGAAACACTAGAATGGCCAGTATGGTTTCACGCTGGGGCACAACATAAATTAAACTCAGAAGTGTGCATTTTTTCATGGAAACATTTCTTCCTTGTGTATAACAACTATGTGTGGATGACTGGGAGTCAAATTAATATGGTATTCTCCAGGTAGCCGCATAAACATAAAATACACGCAATTATGTGTTTATGTGTGAGTATAGATGTTTAATTTCTGGTTGCCTCTGAAATTCCTAGGATTTATTATAGGATGTTTGACACAACCCTGTAAACTGAAGACCCCTAATTCTGTTTCCTGAGGAGTCGCTGAAGCAGGGCTGTGTTATTTCCAGCAGCCGATGCCTGTACATGCACAGCCAGTGGGAAATGCAGGCTGTCCCCGGACAAGCCTCGCAGGGTCCGACACAACGAGATGCTGCAGGAACCATCAGCAAGGGGTAGGCACGTCCCAGAGCGTCAGAGTCTCATTCACGGGAGCCACGAGTGAGGCACATCTTTTCAAATAATCAAGCTTTTTTTTTTTTTTCTTTCTTTCTTTTTTTTTTTTTTTTCTGAGTAAGGGTTTAGCTTGAAACAACTCTGTCAACTGTACCTTCTGAGTTGTCTAAGCTCTGGTGGTGAGGTGGAGGAGTTGGACGTCCTCGCCACGTCCTGGTATTCTGAGAAGGCTCACAGACAACTGACTTCCGACAGGCTCCAGCTTGCACACGGTGCAGCTCAAAGGGGAGACCCATCTCTGACCCTGATGGGAGTTGGAGCAAGGGCTTCCCCCAGCAGGCTAGACTCTGCTGCTCACGGGTCTCCCTCCCAGGTCCCCAACACATCAGCACCGGGGACAGCGCCTCGCCCTGGCGTCAGGCCACACTTCGCAGGCGCCTGAGCTCCTCCTTCTCAGACGCTGGACCCTGTGCAGACGTGCGTGGCCTGTGCGTGGTGGACCACAGCCTTCCCCTGCGCATCCCTGCCTCTGAGCTCCCACTTCGTCCCCACCTGTCTCTTACCTCCTGTGTCCTCTCTGCCCACCCATGCCTCTGTCTCCCTCTCTCCCTCCGTGTCAACGGGCACGACGTTTGAGACAGACGTGCAGAATATTCCTTTCGAGCTCCAGTATGCCCCATCTCACAGATGTGGGTGGACACATTTATGACGTCATTGTTCTGTTTAGCAAATATTCTACTTGCATTTTTTAGCCCTACTCTGAGCCGGGCACCGCTCTCAGCCCTCTATTCTCTGGTTACAGAGAATAATAGAACAGAAATGAAAGGATTCGTGAATGTAGCCATTTTAATTTTTTTCTTTAGCTAAAAAGTTTAATATGGGCATAACATGTAGATTTTCCACTATGCCCAAATATTTAGTTCTTGTGAATATGACCAAATAAAAAATGTTAAATGTAAAATTATGTACTGAGCTACATCCTGTTGATACAAAAATAAAGATAAAAATGGTTTGTTATGTTATAAAGGGGGTCAGACTCACAAAGAGGCCTCTGTCCACTCCAAATTTTATGTCCATAACAGGTTAATACTATTTCTGTCAATTACCTTTAAAGTATATTAACATAAGCACATTTCACAACTACTACAGAAAATGCACACTCAATAATGGGGAAAAAGAACAGGATAGACCACATTTTCACAAATATAAAGCGTAGCAGGATACCAACACAGAGTCAGAGTCTACAAGCAGGTGCACAGCCCGGCTCGAGGTTGGAATGTCAGTGGGCCTCTCGATGACTGCCCAATGGCCTAACGAACCTCCCAGCCCATAGGTGTTGACTGAATTTTCAGAATTTTGTACGAACTGATAAATGCACAGAAATGGTCTTGGTTTGTTCCTTCTTGTGAGTTTGCTCATCTGCACAGGTGAGCTTGGAAACGAGGGCGCCATTCCTCTGAAATGTTGCAAAGCGGGCCGCCGGGCCCCTATTCCTGCCCCACTTGAAGACAAACTTGACAGAGCCATCAAACGGCGGAGGCTGCACCCACCACGAAACCTGCTCATGAGCTGTTTCCCACAGCTGATGCTGATCCCATGCACAAGGAGTCCCTCCCGTCCCTAGGAAGACAGACGGCTCTGCCAGGTCAGATGGCCGGGACTGAACACAGAGTAGAAACCCAGTCAAATGTTTGTAACTCTTAAAGAATTCAAATGGGCCCTTCTGTTGCATCTAAAACTTTGATAAAGCCAAAATTGTAAATTAGATTACAGATATGCTAATATGCAATGATTATTTGATGTATGAATAAAGTCCTTCAGAAATGGACCAGTGGACAGTTTTGAAGAGTGGGATTTTGTCTGAATGCAGAAGCAGTCCTGACTTTGAGGCTATTCAGGAACGCCCTCAGTAGCAGCGTGTGTCCCCTTTCGGGTGAGGGTGTATCTTTGATTTTATTATTCAGTAAGTTAGTCAGCTTACACTCACTCAGCTACTATTTGCCAGAGAGTGAACTACACACCTAATTCTAGGTAAAAATGATTTTTAAAAAGGGAAGAAAAAAGTATAGTCACCATCATAGTCATAGTTTGGGGACCTCTTCCATATCTCACAATGATTATTTTGTCTTTCCAAGATCTTTGATAAATGTAATGCCTGTGTACCATCCTTGGTTTTGGAGGGGGAGATTTAATATCGGGATGAGATGATTTGTCAGGAAAGTCCATAAACTGTAGCTAGAATGGCAGTGGTCTGGTTCCCGGGTTCGTACTTTTGGGCAAAGTTCTTCCAGCAGGACATGTTTTGTTCAGACGCCCTACAGTGGACGCACCTGCCACTGTCCTCGGTGCACACCAGCAGCTCAGGGAATTATCAGCTGGCTTGTGTTTACACAAATTGCGTTAAGAACAATGTAGACAATATTTAAAAATCAAAGGTCACTGTTTCTTCAGGACTGTCATGACCCTTTGATTAGAATGGGTTGGGATGGAGCATCCCATCCCCGAGCTGTAGGTCTCTATGCCCAGGGATTTATTTCCCTGAAGGAATGCACTTGCACGGTGCATAGACCATCTAGGAATGTTCTCAACAGGCCACAATGGACAGGAAGATGTATCCTACAGGATTCCACGTAGAAAGCAGTTTATTAACCCACAGATATCAAGAGTGGACTTTAAAATTTAAACACAAATAAATAATATAAATAAATAATGAATAAATAAATAAATAACTACAAATACAAAACAAAACCAGCTTGTCTGAAAATGACCACATCGCAAGGCTGTGTATGTAATAAAGTTTCATTGCCAATGAAACTAATATTTGTCACTTGACCTCTCAGGAGAGTAAGGTATGAAACACAACATCCCCCTCAAGGATCCTCCCTGAGTCCCGTTGCCCACAGAGGACATGTCGCAGTGAACTATTCCAAAGCCTCCCAACTCGTACAGGGTTGCCTACCTATACACGGTCATCAAATTTCCTTTTTCCTGTGTGTGTGTGTGTGTGTGTGTGTTTCTCATTTGTTGTGTCTCTTGAAGACTCTTTTGTCCAAGAACAATAATTTGACTTGAAATTACGCAGAAGCAGGAAACAAAGATGCCAAAAGGTAGACTAAGATATGTTGGATATACTGGAGTTAACATGATACTAACACTGTGTGTTCTTTATCCCACATCAGTCTAAGAATCAAGCAAGCTACCTCCTGAACACTTCTCATGTGTGAGGCACTAGAAAATCCACATGGTGGGACCCGACCCACTCAACGCATGGTTCGCATTCTCAAAGAGCTGCAGTCGCGTTTGGGCTGGGAAATGAATAGGTTCGTTAACAAGCAGCCTGAGAAGGTAGGTAGCCAGAACACAGGTGGGGGGTAGAGCAGGCGAAGGAGCCGCTGGGGAGGGAGGGAGGCAGTGTCCTGACGGACCGGTCAGCGGGCGCTGCCGGAGAAGGACGGTGCTCCTGGGCCCTGAGAAGAAGAGCCCCTTCCACAGCCCCCACCGTGGTCTGCTCTGGGCTCTGCACCAATAACCTTCCTCATCCTCTTCACTTGCACTTAATACAAGCACTAGATTTCTTTTCTCTTCTTTTTAATCTTTTAATCCTTTTGACTCACTCCTAGTGAAGAAGTTTCATGGAACGAATTGTTTCTGTACACCTGTATCACCGGGAGCCTAAGTGGCTTGGCCGAGTTTCTTTTGTGACACACGGAATTCACCTTGCTTTGGAGATGAGGTGACATCACGGAGGGTACAGATCTACGCCATAAACCCCCGCAGTCTACAGAAGTGTCACCATCCGAGCAGAGCCCAGACAGTGCAGAGAGTATATTGCAAATTAAAGTTAAAAATTATGGGCAGAGTATATAAAGAACGAGTCTCACTGTACACTTCCCCTTGCGGGACCGCATGGACTCTATCCATCCCGTGTTCAAAGGCCAGGATGGATGTCTTAAACAACTTCTGGTTTAAAATACGCAGCTGTGAAGTATGATATCTAAATATCTATTTTCCCTGAATAAGTTTAATCCAGCTTAGCCATACCATTTAAATTGCTAACATTAGTCGTTTCTGAAATTCTCACAAGACACGAAGGATCCTGCCTCGACTCAGGAGAAGCCGTCCACTGAGACGGCCCGTGGCAGACACAGGTTACTGTCATGGGCAGAGCTAGTGAGGACGTCAAAGGGCTGCCTCTTTCTTGACAAGGCTTCCTGGGGGCCAGTGTCCACCCGCCCCCTGGAGCCTCTACGTCCCCTTCCTTCCACAGTCAGAACGGCGGCTCCTCTGAGCCTGGGCAAAAGGAGGTCAGGAGCGTCGGCGTCACGCGAGTCTCTCGGGGTGCGCGCCTCCGGGGACTCTCCGCCCCAAGCTCCTCCTTGCCCCGCCTCACTCCCACCACGGTGGGACGGAAAACGGAGGAAAAGGGGAAGCTTCCCTTTCCGGGGGTTCAATCCAACTTCCCCTTTCAGCACTAACATCGATTGCTGTGAACAAGCGCTAGGAATTTGAGTTTTCAAGGGTCCTTCTCCTAGCTCGAACTCAAGTGGCAGATACACAACTATTTATTTTTAAAGTGGTAGCAAAGGGTCGGAATGAGACAGAACACACTTCTCTCCTAAGTAGATGATGGAAAATAAACTGTTCGGAAGGCTAGGTTTTCAAATAGGAGTCTGGACATCTGACTAATGAAATTTCTACACAGGCCGTTTAGTCAGTTTAGAATCCACCCCCCGCCCCCCCGTCTCCAGCGGTGTGGGGCAATGGGGCACACAGCTCCGTCCCCGTGCTCCGTGCACGACAGCACGCCGCTTCCCAACTATCAAGGTACGTTACCTAACAAGGACAAACACGATCACCACTTGGGATAAGTAACTGCACTTCGAATCGGGCCGGCCTGGAAAGCGTCAGGACCCGCAGGGCGCCCACGACAGTGCTGCCTCCATCACTCCGACAGCCAGACAGAGAGCTCGGCACTCCACGCCCAGCCAGCAACCGCACACGACGTTTGCATGGGGACCCGCGCGGAAAGAGCAGTACTCACAGCCTCAGAGGGGAGGTTACACCGTTACACAAATAACTACGAATGCGAGGTGTTCGTGTCTTGTGCCGAACACACCTCGTCAAGATTCAGGGCAGGATCGCTGGGTCTCCTCTGGCGCAGACCAGGAAGGGCTTTTTGGAAGAGCGGCATCTGAACCAGGCTTTGAAGGTGGACAGGTGTGTTTGCGCAGGCCTCAGGGAAGCCCACTGCGGCTGGACGGGGCGGTGCCAGCAATCGGTCTGTAGACCTCCTCGTTGTACTCATGACCGGGCACTGGTTTGGATAAGGCAGCGATCAAAGGCCCGTGTAAGATCAGGTGGGGAACTCCCTCGACGGGGAGGATAAGGTGTTTGGGCTGAATTCTGTGGAAATAAGAAGACCCTGGTGTTGTCTGAGCGTGCGAATGTCAGAGCTGTACTTCGGAACAATTAATCTGGAAGCAGAAGACAGAAGGCGGGTGTGCGTGTGTGCGTGTGGAGGGTGACGTCCGAGGTCACTCCGGCAGGCCGGGAGGAGGCTCACGGCGTCCACTCTAAAGGAGCGGGGGAAGGGACGCGAGGGGCGGAACAGTTGGAGAGTTATTTTAGAGACAGAATTGGCAGGAAGTAGCCACTGATTGGCTGCCAGATTAATTATCCCAAAGAATAGCTCTGGCCTTGTCACTCAACCACACAAAAACCCTCAGTAATTTCCCATTATCTGGAGAACAAAGTCCTAATCTTGTCTTCTGTAGACTCTCGTACGTGGGACACGCACAACCCAGCATGACCTACCCCTACCTGTGCCTCGGGGCTCCACTCGGCTACACCTCTGCAAGTGCCCTGTTCTCTCTTCCAAGGGGGGGGTCTCCGAACCACCCCCCAAAGCCCCACGTTCACTCCTCCCCGGAGCTCTCTCACCTTACTCTCTCTGCCTGCATTTCCCCCTCTCTTCTATCATTATCTGCTAAAACCCCACTTTTTCTTCAAGGATTGTCTCAAATCGACCTTTTCCGTGGAATCCGCTCCCCTGCCCCGCTCCAGCTTCGCTGGTACTCTCTCCCTCCTCTGAGAAAATCACACTTAATTTATAGTTCCTCGTCACTTTTATTAGATTCAAAATCATATTATAGACATTTATAAATTTTTCTTTTCTTCCTTATTGGTGTACAAAATTTCTGAGGAAGGAGGGTGGTTCTGATTCATTTTCTCATAACCCACAGCATCTAACATGATGAAGATTTGGTTCAAGGAATGAATGAAAGGTTAACTGTCGGGGCAACTTCCAGCTGGAAGGGGGCTCCCAGGAAACGCCCCTGCCTGCAGCCCACAACCACAACCCCAGAAAACAGAAGAAACTGCCTACTGCGTCTCACCTGCGGGACACCCCATCCTCATGGGGCTGACCCCTTAAATGCTGGTGTCTCATCTTGACTGCACACGGCCCTACAACACTTCTCCATCTCAACCACCGGTGTCCGTCCCTCAGACCGGTGATCTCAGCACGGCCACTGGGAGCGGATTTCGAGATGACACATGACAAGCGAGAAACGTAAGATCTTGATAACCAAGATCCTGCAGGAATCAGGGAAGGAGGCTGAGGGTCAATCCTGGCCGACGGAGCGTGAGCCCGCAGACATTTACCACATTGCCGTCTCCCCCAGCCCGCGTCGCACGCTCGTCCGCGTCTAGCCTGCACCGTCCGTCCGTGCCGATGTACCCAGACGAGGAGGCGGCCGAGTGGCCTGGAGCAGGTTGCTGCCCTGCCTCCTCTAATAAACATCCCCGGTGCCCCTTACGTAACACAAGGGATCCCCAGATGAGAGACGTGCCGTACAGCTGATCTCGAAGGGGTAGAGTTAATACACGTCCTCTAGTTGAACGAAGCACCAGACGGTATCCGGAAAAGGAGGGGAAGGCCCCAGTCCGTTTGTGGCCAGTGTGAACGGATATTCCAGAGGCCTCCAGGGCCCTCACCCCTCCTGCCAGCTCTGGCACCGGGACAGGGGTGCAGGACAGAATGGGGAAGCCTAATAAGCCTCCCCCCTGCCCATAACAAGCCTCTCCCCCTGCCCTTCACAAGCCCGTCCAGTCAAACGCATCCAGCGGGCCGCCTCACTTCGGACGCTGGGGTCTCCGTCAAGGCGCCGTGTGGTGACGGGGTCAGGAGCAGACGTGCCCAGCAGAAAAGCTTGACTCCTCGCTCCGGGACCGCTGGACCACAGCCGCCCAGCGCAGACGTTCCGAGCACCAGCGACAGGGCGCCCAGCGGCCTCAGTGTCCTGACGGTGAGCACACAGTGTTTCGGGATTCCGCCCGCGTTTCCTCGTGCCGGTTCGGTCCCCGGGTGGGCTCGGCCTGAGCCTGTAGCGCACGTGAGTCGTGACGCTCAGTGAGAAGTACCGCAGGGTCTGAGCGCGTGGGACGCCGCTGTGTGCGACTCAGCGGAAAGCAAGCTCGGGTTTACGGGCGCAGAGCCTGCCGACTCCAGACCGGTGGTGGAGGCGCCGCCCTCCCCATCGGGGTTTGGAAAAGGAGTTTACAGAGAGGATGGCCCATAGGGGAAGACACGAGTGTGAGACAAGAGCTAGGACCCCGTGTCTGCGAAGCCACCCAGTAGCCAAAAATGCGTCCGGGCCCCTCGCTTCCCCTCTCTGTTCCCATTTCCCTCTTTCTTATGGCCGCTCTCTTGGCGTCTGACCAGTTGTTTCCCCTTCGTGACACGTGAGAACTAGAACAGCAATGTACTGTCCACCCGCTCAAGTCCCCTCACCAGGATATAGCTCTGCGGAGGGTTGTTACGGGTGTTCACTACCAGTAGCTTTCTGAGAGTTTCATCCCGGTATCCATTCTTCCCATTTCTAGGAAGAGACAGGGATGGAGAGAGAGACAGAGACAGAGACAGAGAGAGAGAGAGAGAGAGAGAGACGAAGCCTGTGCTGGGTCACCCAAGGACAGGAGGAGACATATTCACCGAGTATGGGGCATTCCGTCCCGAGTGGGGCACGGCCCGTTTGCTGCTCTAGAAAATGCCAAAGCCACGTCCTAGAGCCAGTCCATGGCACTGCTTTGGTTCTATCCAGAAACAAAGACAGTGAGAACCATTATTCATGCTTTTACTTTTAGAGATATTATACATTCTGCGAGTCGTGTTTACATTTGATCTTAACATGGAAGGACTAAATTATTGCTAATTTTAAAGCCATCTTGGAGCCTGAATCGAATGGCTTATTTATCTTCACTCATAATCTAAAAACATTTTGGGAGTTCAAACTTCACTCTATCATAGAGCTCTCTGTATATTTGTCTCTATAACACACCTCTTTCTCTGAAAAAAAAAAAAAAGAGAGAGAGAGAGAGAGAAATTCCTGCTCACACATGGAGATTTCCAGAGCAAGTAGGAAATAATTATTCCCATTACTTCTTTGGATGTATTTTTAACTGTTTTATGATCCGTCTTATGGAATTGTTAGTAAACGCCACAAGATTAAATGTCATTAATCTCTTTGTTAATCATGCCATAGAATCAAAAAGCCTTTAGGTTGTCATGTATTTAGATCATAGAATAAAATGACATGCATTTATAAAAGCTTTTTAAAAAGCAAACTATGAATAGTTTTCAAAACGGAACTGCTACCCGCCTATCTGTGTGTCTCCGTCCCAAGACCCCCTGGCAGTCACGTACGGGCCGCGGGTGACGTCACAGAGTGCGCCACCCCACACCATCAAGCATCACTCGTGACGACAATCCAGAGTGTCGCGCTGACTTACTACTCTTACTGTGTTCATATTAATATAGGAAGCCTCGTTCCCCACGCATCCGAGTTACATTTATTTCCAAGAACTGGCTCGAACATGACCCATTTATGGCCGCCAGCCGTCCCCCAGGACCCTCCCTCTACCTCCCTCTGCGTCCTCACCCCGGGGCACGCCGCACCACCGCGGTGGTAACCGCCAACGAACACGCCGGGTTTCTCCCGGTACCTTGACTGTCTGTGGAAATTGTTCGTCTGTTTCTATTTAACCTCTCCTGTGTTTGTATTTTGTGTCCTCAACTAGGTTCTGCGTGCTCGCAGGCAGGGGCTATGCCTCACCCGCGGCTCAGCGCTGGCCACCGCACACCACAGTCAGAAAAGCAGCGCTGGGTCTCCTCGAAGCCACTGTCATCAGCCGGAGCAAGTACTAAACTTACAGACACGGGAGCCATTGACTCCCTCCCATGGAATGAAAGCTTTGTGCTTGGGCGTTTGTTTTCTTAAACAGTATGTATCTTTAATAATCTGAACCCTTTAATGAGTACGCTAGCTTGCTTTTTGTGATGACAGAGCTAATAACAGCCTTCGCGATCGATCCCATAGGTTTCTGGAAGCCGCACACGACGTAGTTCACGAGTAAAGCCTTCGGGGCGGCGTACGCGTTCGCCGAGCGTCAGGGGGTGTCCCGAACATCATCCTGGTGTTTTCCCGATCGTGTGTCTCCATCAGTATTTCAATGCACCGTATCCATGGTTTGGGCTTGCATGGACTACGGGTCCTTGTCACTGAACACTCCGGAACTCTGGAACTTCTGAAAGGATGACTTCACCGGTTGGTTTATCTGCACAACGTCCCGCTTCCAGTCGGAGTGGGAAGGAGCAGAGCTGAGGGTCCGAGGCGCGTCCGCACGGCCCTCACCCGCGGGCTCACACTCACTCTTCCCTCCTGACTGCTCCGCGGCTTCTGGCGTGGGAAACACTTCCCGACACGCACAAGTTCCACATTTGGCATTTTGAGCTCTCGAAAGATTGGGTTGTTTTATTAGGTGGAGCATGTCTTCATTTAAACTTTCCCAAAGGAACCTCTTTGGTCAGAGGGACCTGGACAGGCTTCTGCGACTTGGTGAGGAGCCGGTCCAGGGGACAAAGGAGCATGCGCAGGTGGGCTGGCGGCTCTGCATTATTTGCTTCCCAGGAGGGTTCCGTGTTCTCCTCTACTTCGCTGGGGTATTGTGAGGAAAATGTTCAGCTCATTCTTTCGGATTGGGGAAGATCGTGTACCATTGGGCACTGTGGTAAAAGCTCAGTGTTTGTCTGGACTTGGGAGATCTTGTGCGTGATTTGGGGACTTTCGGGCACCGAAGGTGGGACACGGACTGCGTGACACAGCTTTGCCGCTACAGGCATGGGCCAGGTCAACCTCCGTGCCCTGGCTGCTACCGCCGTGTACACGCTGCCTCCTGACGGGGAAGGGGAGACCGAAAGCCAGCGGGCCCGTGTCTTCCGGCATGAAGCCTGGCGATACCAGCTCCAGACACGGCGCTTCCGCCGTCGTGACCAGGGAGGAGGATGAGGCGCCGTCTGACCGCGTCGGGAGAGGTGAAGCCACAGCCCTGCGGTCCTGGCGACACAGCCATTTTTGCACATTGTCTCAGGACCACTCACCCAGCATAATCACTGCGGTAGAATATTTGCAAGGTAAAATAAAATTATAGTCACAACAGACGTAAAATCGAGAGAGACACTGACTTAAAACAGAGTTAGTTTTCAGCTACCTATGTGAGTCTCACGTGTGACCCAGTGATTTTTCAGGATGACCCAGAAGCCTTTGATTGGATGAATTCTACGGCAATTCAGCTGACCTTGGTAATCCTGGATCAGACGCATCCGTCAAAAATAACACCTCCAGGCTGGGGGTGCTGGGCCTGCTCCGTGCTCCTCTCTGCAACAGCACCCCAACAAGGAGCAGAGGTGCTTCCCCCCGGCAGAGGCCCGCCACCAGCATGGAGCCCCAGCACGGAGCAGTGGCCCCTTTGCCGAGCGGGCCCGGTGTGAGGATGGCAGACACTGTCCCGTCGTGCCAGAAGGGGGAGGGGCTGAGGAAGCACAGCTCAGCCCCTCACCTGAAGCGAGGGCGCCGGGTCGTGCGGAGCTGGACCGACCTCTCCCGAGCCGTCCGCGAACTGCGAGGAAAGCAGCGGACGGGCAGGAAGGCCCTTCAACCCCAGACTTTTCACACGGACTCTCTGTCACTGTCTAGGTCGGCTGGGGATGAAAGAGCTCACTGAGAAAACAGAAAGGACCAAAAATAAATAAATAAATAAAAGGAAAAGACTAAAATTGGTAATAATAGGCGAAAATCCCCGCCAAGGAGCTCATCGGAAAGAGAAGTTTCCTGGTGTCTTCGGCGGCGTCCGTCCGGCGAGGAAGTCGTCCGAGCGTGTGCGAGGTGTGCGGCATCAGCGCGGTGAGCAGGCCAGCGTGGGGCTCTGTCCCCGGAAGAGCCCCTGAGGTCATCGAAGGAATCCATGAAGGGTTTCCCCGAAAACACAGGGTCGGGAGCCGGCAGGGAGGGCATTGCCCCGAAGCTATGGTCGATGGCTCCCTTGGGCAGACTCCCCTGTCAGAGAGAATCCAAGTGGGAAGGAGCGCCCGGACAGGGGTCACGCTGGAGGGTGAGGGGCTGGAGATACCGTGCTGGATGGTTTTTCATACACAGAGGCAGACCCGTTTTTCTAATGTTGATTGTCCAGTATTACATTTCAGGAATACTTTGGGCTAAACAAATGATTCAATCTGTGTATGTTGGGTTTAGAAGATGTAAAGCACATATGAACCCTAAGACACATTCTGCATCTAACCCCGGATTGTTGGTGTCTGTGATAAGGAGTTACTTGTCACAGGCTGAGTATACTTTCTAACTTACGCAAAATTTAATGCCAAATGAAATGTTGTGTATTAGAAACGGGGAACCGGGACGCCTGGGTGGCTCAGTGGGTTAAGCCGCTGCCTTCGGCTCAGGTCATGATCCCAGGGTCCTGGGATCGAGTCCCACATCGGGCTCCTTGCTCAGCAGGGAGCCTGCTTCTCTCCCTGCCTCTGCCTGCCTCTCTGCCTGCTTGTGTGTACTCTCTCTCTGACAAATAAATAAATAAAATCTTTAAAAAAAAAAAAAAACGGGGAATCACCTGTAATCTCACAAATGTGACTGAGTTCCCTGTCATACTGACCCTTGATCACGTACTGTTTTGATCATTAACTTTAAAAGTAGATGAACAGGTGGTGCAGCCCATTTGTAAACAGGTGTGTTAGTGTGTCCCTGGAGAATAGACACAACATTTCTTGGCTTGCACTAGGGGTGTGGGTCTCTTAGGGAAAAGGATTGTTTTTGAGCTAACAAAACCCCAGTAACAGCATATTAGCAAAAAAAAAAAAAAAAAAACCACAACAAAACAAAACAAAAATTGGGGCAGTGAAACTACCTTCATTCTTATCCTTGGGACTATGAAAAGATACTGTTTGATTTATAACGCAAATCCTGTGGAAAATTCCAAGTATTAATTCAGGACCAAATGTGCCGTGTTAACCAAAGAGCAAGTAATAAGTTAGTCTGCAACGCATCTGAGCAAACTGGTCAGATTTCCTCTCCTGTTCCGCACACGCGTCCAGCATCAGCGGGCACCACCCACTTCGTGCCATCCCAGACTTCCGTTGTTAAGCAAAGATATGCAGCTTTTGGATGACGGAGCCGCTTAAATGTTCAGACTCCAAGAGAATATAAAACACTAGTTCTAATCTGACTTTCCTTTCACAGGATTGAATCACAGATTCTTAATTCCGAAGAGATCGGTGTGACAGTCGGGTCTGACTCAGTGGAAATGTGGCGGAGACTCCACTGAACGGCCAGAGCCGCGGGAGCAGTTTCCCGTCTGAGCCTCCTCTCCTCCCTCCCACGCGTCCCCAGCCCCGTGAGCCCGTGGACGCCCGGGAAGGAGCCGCAGGGGAGGGAGCAGGACCCAGGGCTCTCCCGCTCGTTTGGCAGCGTGGCCGCAGCCCTTAGTGCGGGGCCAGCCCGCGCTGCGCTCGGACGCTCTGCGGCTGATCTCTGGGACCAACAGCTTTGAGAGGTTCCAAAATTGCAAAATAGACACCTGACATTTGCCAACACTCCTTCCTCAAAATAGCGTTGTGTTTACTGTTTCGCGCATTCTCAGGGAAGCAAAGGCTCGCTTCGACTGTCACCGCATAGCATAACGGGACGGCTGACGTCAAGACGGAGGCTGTGCCGAGTGAGGAACGAGCATGCCGAACCCTCACAAAGTTGGGATTTTTAGCTTAAATTTTATAAGAAGGTGATAAACTCAAATCGCATATTTAATTACGTACAGAAATAGGATTATACAATGCTATGTAATTGAGAACTAATTTTCAGAATGATCGCCCCGATCCCCGAAGTACTAATCATCTAAGAAAGGGGCATCAGTGTTTACCCTATTCTTATGATTAAGTCAGAAAAGTGGCCTAATCTATTTTGAAATGTACTTAAGAAAAAGTAGGTCTGGAAGAATTTGAGATTACCCTTTATCCGAAATATACACTTATATTTAAGATAAGTATATGTTTGCATATAATCTACAAATATAATCTAGAACATATTATGTACATGACATGTACGAGGCATGTAACATGACATCTACGTTGCGCATGTAGGATATCACAGTATTATCTACGTTACATATACATATTTTATAGATTATACATGAACATACATTTACTAAAACTTATGCACACACACACCCTGAATTGTGTGGCTCGGAAGTTTAGCCGTCAGGCCCCTCTCTTTGGGCTCTTTTGATGTAATAGGTGCTCAGTGCACGTAGCTTGCACGAAGCGCTCAGTTACTATGCTAAGAAGGAAAGCACAGCCGAAAGGAAGGGGCCCTGCCTACAATCGTCAACACCGACTTTGATGTTTTGTTTTTTTTTTCCAGGAGAAGATGGTGAAGGGAGCCCCTGGGCTGCCATCACTGTTATTGACTCCAGCTCGACTCTTACCTAAACTCTTCTAAAATGCAGAATCTAAACCTAATTATTAATGTGCCAGTAGGGTCCACGAGAAAGAGAACAAAAGAAAGAATCACTAGCCCGCGGCAGAGACCCCCCGGGGGACAACATTTCCCCTGATCTTGAACCCTGAGTTAGTGTCTGCCCTAGACACAAGGGGTCTCAGCTTCAGCAGTGCATCTGAGCTCAACGGTGGGTGCCTCACACTTCTTTGGAGTGCATGGGCTTGGGAAAGCGCCACACGAGGCATGCATAGGGTTAAATCCAGGCCATGCAACTTATTCACACCACACTGGCCTCAGGAACACTACACTTAGGCGTAACATTTTATTCTTCTGATAATATACTCCAAGCCCTAAAAAAAAAAAGCTAGTGAAGAAAGGAATTTCCCTCAGAAAAAAGGAAAGAGAAGAAAAAAGGGAAAAAGCGGTAACTCTTGAGGATAAACAGCACATCCCTCTCCGGCAACTCCCACCGTTCACTGCAAACTACAGGACACGAGGTCAGCATAAATGTGAATTTAGAAAACGCACGCAGTTGTGCCCTGTCACACCATCGGAACCTCTGAATCCCTCAGTGTAACCCATCTAGCTGCTGCCTGTGGGCACAGCACAAACGGTCACTGTTTCCCGACGGAAGCCAGCAAGTCTGTCTGCAGAGAAGCCTCGTCTGGGTAAAGCAACAACCGACTGCCATCCGCACATACATCAGGACGATCTCATCTTCCCCTCCCTCGGGCCGATAATAATCTCCCCCTCTTTCCTGCAACTAGTGATGAGCAGTACTTTCCACGACCCAGACAACAAACAGCTGGATGGACGCCAAAGGACCGTACATCCGTGGTCTACCGTGCCCTTTTTAATCAACTTCCTAATTAAAAAACGCCATGCTGGCACGAGGTATGAAGGGAGGAGGCTTGGGATATTTCACAAAATCGTATCCCCTAATCTGGGGCTTGTTGAAAATCTGTGTTCTTACAGATGTTTATGAGTTTTCCTGGTGCAGAGATAGAATCAATTTGCTTGTGCCTGGCCCTCAAGACGTATTAAATTTATCCTGAAGGAAACTGGTTTCTGGAAAGCTCTTGCCCAGATGCATTAGGCAGGTGGGAGTTTCAGGGAGCCAGAGGGTCCACTAGCAGATGCAGCATTGATTTCTGAACGTTCACCATCCACAGACAGCTCAGAGCAGACTTGATTTGATGGCTCTCTATGGGGTGCCCTGCAGACTCGATTATTTCCACAACCAGTCTGGCTAGCATTGTTTCGTGGCGACAATGCTCCGTGCTCTCGGCTTCTGTTCACATGGCACAGGCTAGAGGCATACATGTACCCGGGTAGGAGGAGACTGGGCCAAATTTAAAGTCCGTCTCTAAGAACTCCCCTCCCTTTCAGGCTTGAGTGATGCAGTGGGCCCTGGAGCTGAGAGGTAATGCTGACTTTAAAAAACCATCTTGTTGAGTGCTACTGAAATACATTATGAGCCCAGGCGGAGGGATGGCGTGAAGGTCTACCCAAAACGGTCTGCCCCTGGAGATCGGAGAACGGGCAGGGGACTAAGAAGAGCCCCCGCCCTATAAATTATTAATTCAAGAATTGTTTGATTTCGAGATCTACACCGGACATTCCAAACCTGAAAATATCTCAAGTAGATGTCTAAGAATCTTCAGGACATTTTCTCTAAAGCAATTTGAGACTAGAGCAGCCAGACCTCAGTACAAAGCAGGCGGCATGTAATATTGAGCCCTAAAGTTCCTTCCAGCTCTATCCACGAGTACACAAACATATCCAAAGCAGGTTCGCGCGGTACACGTATGAACCCAACGGCTGAAGTACTGTCAGATTGCACACAATACTTTCATGCTGGGGTTTGAAAAACACATAAACACCCTCCCTCGCAAAACCTTTGCAGAGATTAATTGAGTACTCCTGGGACTGCAAAAATACATCCGAGTACAGACTTAAAAAAAAAAAGACCAAATAACCTCTTGAAAGAAAAGTATTTACACCCGTCTTCATTTACAATCCACGGGAGCCCCGGAAGAGCCTGGCCTTGGGGCACCCACGGCACAGAACAGACCCCACAGGGTAGAAGTCTGCCCGAACGCCAGCCCCTCCCCCCAGCGAGGCAAAGAGGCCCCGAGTTCCAGCTAATATTTTGGTACCTCATTGACTGCTTAAAAAATTTGTTATGAAAAGCTGTTTTTCTTCCAAAGTGGATCTTCAACCTTAGAGGTAAACCAAATAAATAAATAAATAAATAAATAAATAAAAATAAAAAGAAGAAGAAGAAGGAGGAGGAGGAGAAAGAAGGAAAAGGAGGGAGGCAGGCAGGCCCCCTTAGAAGCCACACTCCCACGCAGGTGTACACCACCATATTTCTAGCCATGGGACTTCATTCTTTCATTGTCTTTGAAGGCAAGCCCTTTCCAACTCCACAGTGCCTGAGAGCTAATGTGACAGATAGTGGCATAAAGTGAGTCTGTCAAGTGGAAACTCATGACATAATTTTGGCCCTTAAAAAGAAGCTGGACGACACCTCTGAGGGGCAGCCAGGCACAAAGGAAGACCGGGAGGTGACATGCCAGTGCTCCCTTCTGTTTGTAAATGGACACATTGAGAGTAAAAACTAATGCTCATATTTTGCCCCAAGAAAGTTATAACCCATCACCAAACAAAGGAGTTATTCTAATTGGGGAAAGCTTGACTCAGTAATAAAATGAAATACAGTGTGGAAAAATAATGGAAACACTCATTTTCTCTAGATAAGAGTTCATGAATCAGAGAACAATTTGGTATTTAATACTGTGGAATTAAGTAAACAACGACACTGCTACTAGCAAATTTTAAAATATAATTAAAAAGATTATATATATATATGCATCGATATAAAAATAGAGAATTCACCTATTACGCAAGAAAATAAAGAGCTCAGTGTTGACTGTTCAGAAACTTGCAGCACTAGGGGGAAATGATCAAAGCCAAGTGTCAGGGGCGTCCCACAAAGGGTTAATATGTTTTCCGACACCTTGTATTTGAGGTTAAGTTTCTCTGTAAGAGAGTTGGGTTTTTTTTTTTTCTTTTGGGGAAAGGCATAGTTTTTTTAAACAGGAGAAATGACCCTCCAAAAAGTTGAATTTTCTGTCAAATGGTTGCTGTCATTGTCTAAGGAAAAGAGCTTAAGGAAAGCAACTCTTAAAAAAAGAAAAGAAAAGAAAAGAGAAGAAAACCTAAAAATAAAAGCAAAATAAAATCCTGAAGTGATTTGCTATATTTAAGAAACCAGCAATAGGCAGTTCAAGGATAGTAATTCCTACTTGAGTTCCACCTTAGAAACACAAAATAATTAGGTCAGTTAAAATGACAAGCTTACCTTTTAGGGAGAGTAAAAATTATGAAAACAAGAGAGAACTATTTATCGGAGAATTCCCAGAGAAGGAAGTATTTCTAACTAGACACTAAAACACCCCTGTTGCAGTATTACAGTCAGAGAATTATATAAGAAATGTATGTCAGAACCGGGATTCCAGCAGGCTAATACTTACCTCCCAACTCGGGAGACTGGTTTGTAAAACCAGTTTCCATTATTATTATTTTTTTCCCCGAAAAGAACCGAAAGTATCAGAGGCAGGGCTGATTTTTCTATTTCCTATCTGTGGATTCTACAGAATCAATACAAACTGGAGTTTGATTTTCACAATCTCTCTTAAGTTGCTGGTTAAATTAGCCAAAAATCCTCTTCCAGCAAGGAAAAATATATACCAGGCAAAACCAATTATTCCTGAGCTTGAACTGAAACCGCGTCAGCTCGTCTTCCTGGTCTGGATACACTGTTCCAGAAAATATTAATTAAACACCTTGAATCATGGCTGCTGTAAAGATCTGCAAGCAGTGCCTTCCTCACGGGCAATTCTCACTCGCAGACACAGGCATGGGAAGACGCATCAAGCAAGTACCCCAAAGCCAGCCGCAGAGGACGGTTCTTTTGTTGCTGACCAGGAGGAGTTGAACTTTGCTCCACTTTGGGGAGCGCAGCCACCGCTCGGCAACAACAAGGAGGACAGGACATATTTACCTGCAGGGAGCATCAGAGAGAAACCTGAGCCTCCGCAAAACAAAGTGGTCCAGATGCACCGTCTGCGGCTGCAGGGCTGCAGGCCCCCCGGCTGCTTTGGCTAGGCCGGCTCCTGCCAAGCAGCCGTCCCCACGGCGGCCACCCTGCCTTCCATCTTGGGGACTCACCCAGAAAATCCCGCACCCTGCTCCAGGACTCCAGAACTCGAGCAGCCTCCCGAACGCCCACCGTTCGTTCTGCAGTCATCCAGTCAACTTTGCACTGCCCATCTTCCTCCACCGGCGCGCAGACGCCGGGCCACTGCTCATCTGTATGCTAATTATTTTGCCACATGGACAAAAGTAATAATGCTTTCAGACAGGAAACTAACAGGCCTGAAGTCGAAGATGGAAATTAATAAGTTGACACCACTAAACGCCGGCCAGGCTGTCGCGTGCCGTGCTGCCTGGTGGGGAGGGAGCCGAGCCCCAGCGGCCGGGCTGGGCGTCGGGCAGCGGCTCCCGGGGAGGCCGTGGCCGCCAAGCGGCACCAGCTCGCCGCTGACTTACCCTGTGGCAGGCTGCATCCTCTAAGCACTACAAAACGTATCCATCTCCCCCAGTCCTAGCACGGGAGGGAACTTCGGCTGAGCTAGATATTTTTCAAGTGATAGCTCTGGATTAAACCGGTGATTTCTAACCTTCCCGTTTATTAAGCCTGCAACACAGTCAGACAAGATTGGGGATGCACGCTGTATGCTTCTTACATTGTACCCACAGGCCCCTAAATCTCTAGGGCTGAATGTGTATCATGTGCAGTGCCGTATTCAATGTAATAGATGAGAACGGAAATACCGGAGTCAGGCCGGGAACAGGGGCCGGCTTAGGCAGTAGATCTCAAATTACCCCCCACCATCATGGACGTTATGGCAAATTCATGCTGTGGCTAAAGAAATCTCACCAAGTCAGCTGCACCCACAATATTTTACACGGTGCTACTGCTCAGCATCGAAACAAAACCAGGAGGGGTTCCAAACTGCCCTGGCACTTCCGATGGGAGAACAGTTACACAAGAGTTAACGGGAACGGACTCCTGAACCTCTCCGGGGCTGCCAACCACACTGTGCTCTGCTTCAGTGGGAGCTCCTTTTATCACTTGCTCTTAAAACAAAAGACATAAAACTATTTCTCCGAGAAAGTTAACACATCATCAGCCTCTCGGTCTTGTTTGAAGGAAAGAAAATACCCAAAAAAGTTCTATCTGAGAAGGCGAGACCCAATAAGATTTCAAAAATATAGAATGGAACATAGATACATGACTTTCATTAGCATTTTTCTGGTTAAAGAAAAAGTGCTGATTTTATAGATAGCTTCTTGAGTCAGGCAATAAAGGCTTGGGTCCAGCAGCGACTCCGCCAGCGCACTTCCTGCAAACCTCTCTGTTCTAGCACTCACCACTATGAGAGTGCACACGAAATCACAAAGGCTACTTAGCACCTCCCACTCCTGCCCCTGGACACTAGCCTTGCAGACACAGACTTGTGTTTCATGACAACCCCAGCAGCACGCAGGCACCTCGGGCGCCTGCCCACAGAGATAGGATCCTGCAGGACCAGCTCTGTTGGAGAGAGAGCCCATTGTTGGCTCCTGCACACACCAAGCCATGCGATTTTAGGAAGTTTCAGGATCCGTCATCACATAAGAGCTGCAGATCGTCAGGTAGGCAAGCAGACAACTATTTGTTCAAGTACTTAAGAGACCAGGTGAAATAATTCCAAACAGCCGGAAGTGGCAACCACCACCTACATCACAGGCAACCTCTAAATGGAAAGAAAGGGATACCTTTTTTGCAGAAGAGTTGGTGGCCACGAAGCAAAATCCCGTTCCGCAGTCTATTTCTCCACACATGCAGGGCTATTTCCGCTGTGCAGAGCCCCTGGCACGTGTTGCTCGCTCTTCCCTATGCATCCCTGCTCCATGGGCCCGCGCCCTCCAGCGCCGGGCTGTCAGCTCACCGTGCGCAGGGAGAGTCTAGGGCAGGGTCGCCAGCACTGATGAGGCACTGCAGACTTTCCACAGCGCCAGGCGCCCGCTGTGGCTTCCGTCGGGGACAGCACTCGAGTCTGAAGTTACCAAGAAGCCCCCAGTCTAGCTTTCCGAGGCGATTCCTCTAAACCCCGAGCCTGTCGCCTGGCACGTTGAGAGCAGACGTGCTGGTTACCACAGAGCCTACCGTGCCTTTTCCACCCAGCCCTGCTGGAAATCGCCGCAGTCTGAGAGCGAGAAACGCTTTAGGAGAACACCCTGTACTGCTCTGTCTTCTCACAGCACAACACCCCTTACACTTAGACTAAAACGTTTCCTCCCCCTCCCAACTTTTCCAATAATCACCACGTGGGGAGTAGGGATTTTTTTTAAAGAGATACATTTTAGGAAAAATTGTCTAACAGAACAGCCCAATACAGCAATGCTTATCAGTATTGCTTCACATAACAAATAAGCATTTATGCGTTCTTTCTAGTTTTATAACACCTGGCTTACATCTTCTCTGCTATCTCTGATTACCTCTACAGATACCCTGAGGACTCATTATGATGTCAAAGCTTAAAACAGTCTCATTGTGAAAACAGGCATAGAAAAATCATTGTGTATGCTTGAACAATGCAGGTGTGAGAGAGACAGAGAGGAGAGAGGGAGGCAAAAACAGACAAACAGGAACAGAGTTACAGAGAGAGGGAGAAAAGGGGAGAGGGAGGGGGAGAGGGAGGGAGAGACAGAGGGAGAGGGAAAGAGAGAGAGAGAGAAGACAGGACACAAAGCATACTCCAAACTGAAACCATGTTGCATTGAAATAGAGCCCACTGATGGAAAACGTATAGCTGCTACCTTAGAATAATCTAATATCGGGAAAATCATACCTCAAATTACCCCCACAGTATTTAGTATTATTTCTTGTACCAGTTATGGCCGTTATGGACATTATTTCTAAATTGTAATGTATGCCAATTTAAAATATCTTTTTTGAATATCAGCCACATGTGGTACTTCTATGTGCTTTATCCCTGCCACTTCAAAATAAAATGCAAAAAATAATTTTATACACACATAATTTTAAGTTTGTGATATCCTTTCTCTTTAGTTTGGAATTAACGTAGATCAATGCCAGGTACAGTGTTGTGAAGAACATACTACGATGAAACTCAGCTGAACAATGTTAATCATTTGCAAGTTGTGTTCAAGTTTAGCCTCTATTACTCCTTCCTGAGGAGTGCTACACGTATTTTTCAAAGAAAACAAAGAGAAGTCATTTTTGTAAAGGGCTTTTCAAACCACTGAACACAAGAAAGAACGTAATACTATTACAATCAAATTATAAAAAGAAATAATTGGATTGTAAGAATTTACCAAAACTGAAGATCTTTCTTTCTGAATCTGCCATTCATCTGCTGCCTGGACAGACTGCTGGTGAGGCTTTGTATCAAGGCAGGCTTCATGGCCAAGTGGCAGGTGCACTGGAAAACCCGGTTATTGGTTGGAACTGTAACCCTGAACTCAAGAGGACAGCCCGGCGAGCCATACCTCAGTGTCAGAGTGGGGTGGTCTGTGCCAAAAAGTGTTTCATTAGTCCCTCTTATTCCACTGAGTGGGTTTCTTAATATGAATATTTAAAAGTAACTAAAACATTAAGTTGTTTGAAGTTAAAAATGTAACCATCAAAATATAGAATAAGAAAACAAAGTATTTTAGGTGATGTATTATGTTTCTTAAAGCAATGCCTCTCCTGCAAATCAGATTATCCTACAGGTAGAGCTGGAAATCTGGTTTACCCATGTGACTTTGAAAATATCATTTAGGCAACAAAATAAATTTTTCACAGAAAACTGATTTGGATTTTTAAATCACACATGTGAAATATTTCTAAAAAGAAATCAACAAATAGATTGTTAACTCTAAATTTTAAATATAGTTTTAACAAGTAGAAAAACTTTAAAAAGCCCTCAAGTTGCAAAATAACATTTCTTTTCCCTAATCTATTGAAAATTGGCATAAAAAACAGACATAGAACATCAGACATATTCAGTGGTAAAGCATGAAATACAAACATTTTCAAGACATAAAAGAATAAATAAATAAACAAGGTAGGTGAAAAACACAACAGGAATAATGAAAGCCACACACTGAAGGGGATCCTTTTTGAAAAATACCCACATTTTCCCCAAATCATGCTTGTTTAATTTTACAATCCAAAGGGAAATTATGTGCTCAGATTCCTTTGGTAATTTTGGTACACCAGACATACATGGTCGCAAATTATTGCGCCTTCAGCTTTGGTCTCAGCTTCTAACACAAATTTATGAAATCAGCCTAAGTTTTGCTGTAGGATGCAAGGATAACTCAAGAGAAGTTGAAATTTATGCTTCATGCATACTTTTTGCCTTCCTGGTTCATCTTGACAATCCTGACTCATCATTTCAAAACTAGATTCCATCAATCATTACATAAATTGCCTTTACCAAAAAGATTTTCCATTTGAAAAACATGTCTACCTAGGGTTTACAGTTTTTCGATTCACCATTGTACAGATGCAAGTGATTTTAATGAAATCATATGTTTGGTCATTTGGAAAGTAGGATAAAATATTTCTGTGCAAAATAAAATACTAAGATTGCATATCTTTCCTCCCACCGTCTCCAGAACACCCAGCTGTGGCCATCAAGGCCGCCCTTGCTTCTACCTCAACGAGCACAATCGTGAAGGTGAGGCAAGTGAGCCATTTGCACATCGCCAGGGAGCTGGTGGGCAGTCAGTCCCCGCCGAGGGCAACCGCTGTCCGCCGCGGACAGCTCCCGGTGCTGAAAGGGAGAGGGAGCAGCCTTGCTCACAACGGCTCACTCAACCAGCCTTTGAAAAATCACAGCAAAACTGAATGAGGTGGCAAGTGCTCAGGCTGAATAGCACTGTCTGCAGAACAATGGCAGCCAGCTCCAAATCCCACTATAATCACATTAATGAGATTAATCAGTGAATTAGCAGCAGTCAAATGTCAGGGAGGCAAGGAAGAATCCAACCAAGATTGGTAATTAACTTTTTTGGGGGGGGGGGGCAGGGGAAAATCAACTATGCCACCTCCTAGTTTTCTCAGAAGTTGACAATTTTCCTTTGCAAATCTGAAGACTACAGGTACTGATCAAAAGGCAGGAAAAGCAGAATCCTTCATAATATAGATCCAGGTATCACATTACCATGCTTCAACCATAGTTCTCTGAGAAAAGTGATGTCCCTTTAAATAATCTTCAAGAACTATCAAGCTTTTATTATTTTGAACTTTCTAAGTATGAAATTAAGAATTAAAATGAAATCATTTCTGTAATACTCAAGCAAGATATTAAAAAATGGCTGATTAAAAAGGATTACATAACAGCTGCTTTGCTTATGAGTAGTCTGTGATACTGTGGCAAGAGTTTTTAAAAAAGTGCCACCAAGTAAAAAACTACTATACAAACATATCAGCAATCGTCTATTGTCTTTAGTAAAGAAAATATGTAACTACAGTACAACCTTAAGGAGAATTTCAACCAGTTAGCCTATTGGGCTTGAGATCATAGAATCACACACTTTCCTTCAGGTCAATTAGAAAAAATAAACTTATTTTTTCCTAGAATGTGTCACTTAGTAGTGTGTATAATACACAATCAACACTTTGTATTCAAAGTTCTGAAGAGATGAAAACTTGCAGGAATGCGATGGAGCTGTTTTTCAAAAAGGGATATTGTACAGAAACACGTTTTAAAGTAATCACATTTTTATCTGCAGGGAGACATGCTCTATTTATCACTTAAAACCTGCCTAACTTTTATGAAGTTGAACAATTAGAAAGACTCCCTTGTGCCTATAAGAGTGGTGGTAGGGCGCTTTTGTCTATAAAGTTAATTTTGTTCAGTAAAAGGCACTTTAACATAAAAGCTCTTATAAAAATATTTTTGCTCAAAGTAAACAAATAACTTAAGAATTTTATTGGTTATATAGTATGGTTCTAGTGGCAAAAGAAATTGTCATGGATAATTTAATACTAAATTCAAAAGCAGTGCTCTATATTTTGAATAACTATCATATGACTATTTGCCTATGTATTTATTTCCTTATTAATGTCTAAACTAATGTTTGCAGTTCGAGCTTCTCATTTATCTACTTAAGTTGCTTTAGAAGACATATTCCTGTTACAACTGAAATAATGTTTCATCGCTATCAACTTCGGACATTTAGGTTGTCGTTAAAAATCTTTGAGTTTCTCAGTTTAGACAATGTAAGTCAACTTCCTTACCACGAGGCAAAGGGAACATCACACCAGGAATATCTCGTGTTTTCACAGCCTTTGAAACAATGCTCTGCTGTGTTTGTCATGGAAAGGAACCCAGGAAAGTCTCTGGGAAGTTTTTGTTTCAGTCTCAGCAAATCATCCAAGGATTGTCCATGCAGCAAGTTTTTTAAATATACAGCATCACGGTTAAGGCATGCATCTCAGTACCCATTTTGCTGTGAAGAGACACTTCTGTGCATTGCAAACTCTCTCGCGCAGGAGCATCTCAGCTCCGAGCCATGCTGTAAAAACAACTTAGGAAGGAGCAAACAATGGATGCTGCAGCCGCAGCCCTCGGCGTCCGGCAAGAGGCTCCCTGTCCGCCAAGCGCACAGAACTCACCTAACGAGGACCGCACACCCCACCGCATGGCCGCGACCGCTCCCGAGTTAAAGACCAACCAGCTCAATGCTGTTAACTGTGCCGGCTCAACAGACACCAGAAGAAAAGAAAACCCTTTCCACCGCAAGTCTGAAAGAGGATGAGGAATATGCCTACCACCGAGATGCAGAAAAGGTTGCTTTTTGTCTTCAGTGAACACTGACACCGTAACCCAAGTCCAGGGAATAAAACGTAAAATAAAATACACCCACCAACAACGCGTAAAAAAATCAGGGGGCTTCAAGAAGGCTGCGAGGAACGCTCTCTCTCTGCTTAGTGTGCAGTAGCTTAGGGAAAAAATGTCGCCCGGGCAGGACTGACAAATGCAGCGCGATCGGCTTGCGGGCCGGAGGGATCTGTTTCACTTCCACATGCGTCCCCTGATGCACACACTCCCACTCATGCTCTCGATATGCTTTTTTTTCTCCACATTTTTTTTTCACGAGCTCCAAATCCCCGGCATATGACCTTCTGTTAAATAGATAAAAAAAAAAATTGCTTATCAGTCATGCAAATGAGGCTGAATTCATTTTCCACAACAGATGGCCTCATAGATAATGATGATGGAAGAGAGAAAATTGAATGTCTCTCACAAGGTGGCCATGGCAACCGAGAGCAGAATAATATCAATAATAAGCTCACTGCATAATAAGGTTGTCAATCCCACAAATCAAAGTCTCCAGCTAAATCAGGTACACCACCCCAGCTAGTTACCAGGTAAAGCCATATATATATATATATATATATATATATATAGCAGTTTACAGTGACCATGAAGAAAACTAGAATTTCAAGGCATTCTGTGGAATGCGCGTGTGTGTGTGTGTGTGCACACGCGTGTGTTCCATCGGAGGTGCGTGGTTTGATAATGAAATGACAATGTGACATATTTTTTCTTTATTTTTGTGTCATTATATTTTCTGCAGTGGACTTGGTTTCGGGAAGGATTTTTAAATAGCCGTATTGAAATCCGGAATGCGGAGCGTGGAATCTCCTGCCTGCTCCTCGCCCCCACACCCCCTGTCTGATGTTCTGTGCCGCCCTGATGCCGGGGCAGCGCGCCTCAGGCTTCCACCTTGGCTCCCAGGGGGACATCCTGCAAAATGAATCAGCAGCCATCCTGAGCAGGCTGATTAAAATGAAAATGGCAAGGCACATGTCTGGGCGGAACTGGAGCTCGGCTTTGCTGCCTGTCTGGCAAGCAGGCTCAGTATAGCTCTTGCTAATAATGGCTTACTGCCTTTCGCTTTTCAAAAAGGTATCGCCCTTTTCCCCCTTAACCGACCGGTGTTGGAGTACGTGTGTGCCTGCGGGCGGGTGGGCGTGCGTGTGTGCGCGCGTGGCCGCGGGTGGGGGACGGGAAGGGAGTGTTCGAGTCTGCTCATTTTCTGCTGCTCACATGCGGACTGCCTGCCCGACAGCACCATCATTGTAAAACCGAACGTACCTCTGTCGTTCTTTTGGGGAGGGAGGTGGTTGATCAGTCTTGGGGTAAGAGGGCCAGTTATAAACTCAAGCCGCCTGAGCGACCAAGTCACCCTTTTACACCTCGATACGATAATTTCTAACTGAATCCGAGGCAGCAGACCTCGAGAGAATGCGAGCTGCTTCACAGGCTCACAGTTGGACTCTGAAATGCAACCTATTTCTGTTTCGAACATTTGCAACCAACCTGCTACTGTATCCCCAGATATTATGCAACACAAAGCCTCCAAAATAGGAAAATGAGAGCTGAATGACTGATGCAATAATCAAACGAATTTAATAAAAATAAACCTCTGACTTTTCTCTCAAAATTCTCAGGCACATTAATATTACCTTCGAATAAGCTATATTTTTCAGTACCTCTGTCAGATTTTTCTGTTTTTTAAGGCATTCTGGAAACTAGAAGATTACCATCTCTCATAAAAATGGCTTAGAAATTAGAACCAAGGGTTTTCCTGAATTCATTATACTTTATTTTTCTTGTACACTTTTTTCTAAGCTACTAACAATCTTTCAATTTTGCTGTCTTAATTTCCCTTATTGATTCCTTCTGGTAACAAACATGTGGGGTGTGTGTGTGTGTGTGTGTGTGTGCTCATTTTTGTCTTTAGTAATTCTTCTCCCCGAGATGTGATCTTTTTTCTCCTGCGCTCCAGCCCTGCTGCTGCGGTGTGAATCAGAAATCAATAGAGCTGCCCTAATGGAGACTCCACTCGGCACGCGGCGGACCAGCTGCAGGCGTCTTCCTCCCTCCCTCCTTCCCTCCCTGCCTCCCTGTCTCTCTCTCTCTCTCTCTCTCTCTCTCACACACACACACACACACACAACTAATGACGTCTGTACAGCTTTTTCAGCTGATTGGGCAGCACATCGGATGTTCTGTGGAGCAAAGAATAGGAATCATTTACAGTCGGTGGAAAAAAAAAACGGGAGCATGTATTCTCCTGTGTCTCAGACACCGATCCTGAGCTCCCCAGACAACCAGCCACGGATAAGGGACCGTTCTTCAAGTTATGTGGTCACTACAGGAAGGAAAACTCCAAAATGGTCGTAGGAGGAACCGTAGCACAATGGTAGTGTCTCCATTTTACAAAGGACAAAGCATTTCTCTAAAAAAAAGCAAGCAGAATAAAATGTATATAAAATGTGTATGTTTAGGTCAAATCGTGAATTCCTTTGCACTGCTTTTAAGGGTTTGAGTATGCAATGTAACATTATTTTATAATACTTCCAAATGCACTTTAAAAAATCAGGTACAAATGAATGTATGTGTGCGCACACGCACGGACACACAGTTAACTTGTTTCTCTGCCTTAGCTTAGTTCTGTTAGCAGTAAGATCAATTTTCTTAGTTAAAATTTATTCCCACGTTTCTTATCTTATAGTAAGAAATAAATAAATCTCTGAAGGATACTACGATATTTTAAATCACCGGCTTATCTATGTGGCTATGTTCCTTAGACATAGGTACATGTCTATGAAGATACACAGTCTGTTGGGTAGAGGACGCCGGTACATATGGAAGCATGTGTGCGTGAACACGTGTGCACACACACGCAAGCACAGGCGCGGTACTGTTTCAACCGCTCTTGGTTACCTGGTGCTGTAGGTCTATGTCACTGAAAGGACGGGGTGATGAGCGTCAGTGAGCGAGGCCTTGTGCTGGCCGTGAAGGAAAGGTGTTCTGGGGTGTGCAGTGCGGGGAGCGCCTCTCCCTCACCACAGCGTCGGTGTCCGCTGTCCCTCTGCATCTTACTGGCGGCAACCGCCCAGCCCGAGTCTGGCTCCAGAGGGGCACCTGTGCTCCTTCCATACAGTCCTTGCAGGACTGACACTTGCATGGCTTGAGAGGAGGGGAGATGTAAAGGGGTCATGAAGCCACAGAGCACACAGGCAAGCATTCTGCAGTTACATTGTAGGTACACTTAATACATTAAGATTTCTTTAAAAATGCATTCCAGTGCTCTGCAGTAGGGTACATCAGGACCAGGGAGTACCCCAATGGCTATTTAAAGATCTTACTGCAGTTCGCAATTAAACCATACCATGCATCATTTCGCTTCCAAACATCTATCATCCTCTTCCTTAAATTATTTCTACTATAGTATGTTGCCCTTAGACTCATCGCCTTTCTGTATTAGCAAATGTAGCTTGTAGCTTATCTTATTAATTAATCAATAGTTTATCAATTAACTTCTTTGTAAGAGGAAATACATATGCAGCACCTTTTAATTGTCATGTCCTCCGATTTAATACAAAAGAAAATAAATTCCAGGTGCTGTTGTGTCTTGAACTATAAACACACAGGTAATACACAAGAGTGTGCTGCAGCTACTGGCTGCATGCCCTGGTTTCTCCAACCAACAGTGACTGGATCTCCGGACGTGTGGCCAGAGTTGGTCTCAACAGGATAGGTATCTACAGGGGACTTGACATTTCTTCGGACGCCGTGTTTCACACCAAGGCAAAGGATGGGGACCAGATCTCCATGTAAAACGTGAGGATGACCCTTCCAAGTTTTGGTACAGGAAGCTCATGACACTGTCCCTAAGTATCTTCTTTTTAACTTTATTACCTTTCTTCAGAATTATGTCTGCATCAGTGATGGAATGGTGTGATAGGAAAGGAAGCCTTGGACTAACTGAAGACAGTAGCAAATAGGAGAAATCATCACAATGGGGTAGCAGGCAATTAAAACCCGGAGCTGAGACATCCCCCACTCCCCGTCCTGTCCCCCACACTAGGATGACATAGCCAACCCCCGACTCACCGCCCCCCCGTTCCATTAACAGTTGAACTTTCTGAATTAGGCTTATATGAGATAAGAGCTACTTCAGTAATACACCAAACAATGATCGAGATGGGAAACTCATCTTCATCGCAGGGAATTAGTTTTAATCAAGGGGTACACCTGTGGAATGTTACAGCAAACAGTAAGGAGGACGAAGGTACGGGTGCTTTACCCGAAAAATCGAGGGGTGGGAAGGAGATCTGGGGGTTGTAGCACAAAGAGCGGCACATGAAGTTTGTTGCAGGCAGACAGAAGTTGCTCGTGTAATCTCAGTGCACTGGGTAGAGCAGAAAGTACAGGCCATGAGCTTGGTGGGACTCATGGGTGTGCCTTGGAATCTGCCTTGGATTGACTATTCTACTGCATGTTAGTAGGTCCTGGGGTTTTCAAAGCATTCCTTCAGACCTCTTGGCCTGACTTTCTAGAGCTGGTCATTGTCAAAATATGTAGATATAAAGTGTATCAAATATAACTCTGAGATTTAAGAGATTACATGATTACAGCCAACAAACTAAAATAATCTATAGAATATATTTATTTCATCTCCAAGTTCATAATTTTAAGAACATGAGCTACAATTTTGTGAAACAAGTACTCTCCTGACCCATAGTCTCTGAATTCTCTACCAACTGGAGTCTTTGTATCACGTGTTCTCACCTGTGATTGTAAGTTTAGCGCATCTACAACGACCCAAGATACTTGAGGAAGGAACACATGCTTCTGCGCTCATGAGTGCGATTGTGCCATACGAGCAGGTGCTTCTGGCACCGACATAGGTTCCCCAGTTCATGTAGATACCTCATCACTAAATTCAGAAATCGAGTCGTGTTTTAGACCTTTTACCTTATTTGGAATGGAATTATTCTTCATTGTACATACCTAGAACAGGTTTTGTATCGAAATCTGTAGGAAAAGAGAATCTAGAAAACCCACAGGTGCAGAGAAGATACTAGGGATAAACAAGAGATAACCTACTCCCTCATCCTTACTGCGGTAAACTTACTCATTCTCCTTGAGTTTCCGGGATTTGAACCTCTTCCCAATATCCAGAACCTCAACATTTGAGTATCCTTAGTAAATAAGAACTGCCTCTTACTACAGATACTAAAATTACTAGGTATTTCCTCCCCAACTTCTCTTACAGCTAAGATGTGGACACATGACTTACTACTTGCCATCATGATGTGCCCATCCCAAATTTGAATTTCAAGTTGGTTGCACAATGAAGTGTGGCCTTCAAAACCCCTTTCAGGCTCATGGCAGCAGTTCAGTGCTATTGATTTATGGAGGAGAAGGTCAGTGTCTTGTGCTATGGTGACGGTGTCCGTATTCCACCTGGACCTGCCCTCCTGCGTGTTTTTAGGCACCGCGGCCAATGAGCTCGCCTCCAGGTCTGATATTTCAGCGGTCCTGGCAGTCCTGTCTTTCTACTCAAGTCAGCAGCATATTCACTTATAACAAGTATTCTTTGTGATACATATATTGGTACTTAGAATGTAGCAGGCAAGTCAAAATAGGATAAAGGGGAGTAATCAAGATTCATTATTTCACTTTCAGAGAATATCCAGCAAGACGGGAACTTGCTACTTGTGATACATGGGGTCAAAACAGGTAAATTATCTGCTCTGGTCATACGGGAGGATTTGCTGGACTAAGAATGGTGACAGACAGAGGTCCTGTCTGATTTGCAGACCTGAAGTAACTTGATATCTGAGAAGAGGGGTCTGATGTGGGCGCCACCATGAAGATTCCACGTTCTTCACCTGATCCTGGAAATGAGTAGATTCCCAGACCCGGGGCACTGAGAATAAAGGTATCTTTGAAGAAAGACCTTGCAGTAACATCTCAAAAATAAATGATCCTTTCTCAGACAGAGCTGCGGCCGTTTGTCTGAGAAATTACAAGCATCATTGGACACTGGCTTCATCTAGCTCCTGAGAACTCAGAACATCACTTGGCCTACTGGATAAAGTGGGGTCTTATGGGGAGGGGAGCCTGTGACAGATTAGGTCAGCGAGGCCTTGAAGTCTCCCTATGTTTCCCCCGCATTCCTGAGGGTAGAGGTAAAAAAATACCTATTCAATAATTGACCGAAGCTGTACCTTAGATCCATGAAAAATGGACTGTCCACAGAGTAAACCCAAAGCATGCTGTTTTGCTGGAGAAATCACACATTATCATCACCAACAAAATCAAGTCTTAAAAGATGCAATGATGGGGTTCTCATCGTGTCCCCTTCGGTTCACTGGTGTGGCTAGTAGACAGCACAGGGCACTTGGAGAATGGTGAGGACACAGTAAGCTCAAGCCAGGGACATAATATTCTACTCAAGCAACTCAACGCAGCTCTAAACACAAGGAATTGGATTTTATCCCAATAAAAGAGAAGACCGTGACAGTTTTTCTTCCTATATTGGGAATAATACATCTTCATCATTTTGTCTCAGGTTAAATTAATTCTTCATTTTTGCAGGAAACAGAATCATCTTCCCACCCCTGCAGGACATGAAGCCAACCACTGTAGCAATGGTAACATGCTGGAAAGACCTAAAGGGGTGAGTAGTACCCATTCTGGATTTCTTGGCAGGATGGAGTCTCACCAGAGACCGGCAGGCAAATACAGTGAAAGATACAGGAGTCTGTGCCTTCCGAAGTTACAGGAGGTCTACTTGTCTGGGACCTTTTAGGTTGTGTCTAGCAACAGAAGGATGCAATGCTTTACTCTGTGCTCTCTGCTTTGTTATGGGAGAAACAGGCCAAGTAGGGAGTATGGTGTTGGGAGAGGGGATCAATCCTGATTATTGAGGAGTACAGCAAGGAAGTGAGAATGAAATGTGAAAGGAAGAAGGGAATTTCTGGGCACCTTTCAACCACGCCAGGTTCAGTGGTGACAGTAAAGAAAGACCAGGGAACCCCATGCAACAGGTTCTCAGGACCTACCTCTCTCGGTAAAGACATCAGGGGTCATTCTGTAAGATGCGTAATTGGCTCTCCTGGGTCTGGCTCACCCGGGCTGCGGGCCAGGAGGGATATCATGAATATCAGTGTGAGCAAAGGGAACAGAACACTTATCTGCACTTCCGCTCCTTCCTTTGTCATATACATTTTATAAAATGTAATTAATTGTCTCTTTAGTCTCTTTCTCACCTGATTTTATCAAATGGGTGGTGTATAGTGTCTAGAATATTGACGTGGAATTGGGGCAGATAACAGCAGAAGCGGACACCACGTGGTGATCCTGGGCCAGGCACTGACTTAGACGTTAGGGCCATTCCTTCCTGAGGAGGGCAGACCCTTGCTCCTCTGATAACTCCCCCAGAGCACATATGCACTCTACAGGCCTGCGTGCTGACATTGAGCAGCAAAAGCTAGAAAAGGTGGGTGTTTGTTCCATTTCGATCTTCCCTTGAGGAATGTCCCTCCCTGTGAGTCTTGCCCCTTGGGTGGGATGATGATGGCCCCTCCATGTCCAGGGTGAGGAGGCAGGTGTGGCGTGTGGAGAACGCTGCGGGGATGCTCTGGGTGAAACTCTGAGCTGCGCCACGTGGGCATCGGCAGGGCTGCTCAGTCTTCTTTCCTTGTTCTCCGCTCCTGGGCACTCAGAGAACTCCCAATATCTTGTCCAAAAATACCTTTTCTGCTTCAATGAGCCAATCGGTTTCCTTTTCTAGACCCAGAGAACTCTGACTGACACAGCTCACAAACACAAAACACAGAGACACACACGCACACACACACACAGCACTCCTGCGAGGCAGGAGTCACACTCAGGCTCAGAGGCCGGCCAGGGTTTACGACCTGCCGTTGCCACACCACCATCACCCCCGACCCTGGCTCATTTGCTCCCCAGGCACTACCCCTTCACTTACTAAGGCAGCCCTCACCGTTCTCACGGGGTGGCCCTTCTCCACCCAAAGTCCTATGACACTCTAGCTCTAAAAATTATTCCTCTCCCAGGAATATTCCATGTCCGTCAGACTTAGGACAGGGAACAGAACAGTCCAGAATCTAAACCATATCAGGAATGAACCAAGTAAGTAAGCTGATAAAAACAAGCTCCTCTTGGTTCTTTCAGCCCCCAGCCCTTTCATGATATCCAGCTGGAGGAGACTTTACAAGGAGACACATCTCAACAACCTATCTTTGATGTGCGGTCTTCTTCATTTGTAATAATGGACAGTTCCTACTTTATCTGTTAATACTCGACACAGCAGGAGTTCTGCTTCCCAGTGACGGAGCAAAACGCCTCTGTCTTGCACCTCATTCTACGCCTGATGCATACACAGAGGCCATCCAAACAGCGTCGGGACAAACCAGGCTGCCCCTCTGGGGAGCTTCAGCTCGGCTTCCCGGGTCAGAATGTGCTCTCTCTCGTCGTACCCAGCAGATCAGTATGTTCAGGAAAGTTTGAGGAACAGTGGAGCAGACCAGGGCATTCCAACAGAAATACAGTGTGAGCCTGATGTACAATTAAAAACTTCTAGTAGTACACACAAAAAGAAAACAGAAACAGGTGAAATTAACTTTAGAATAGATTTTATTTAATCCAATATCCAGAATATTACTTTAAAATATAATCAACATAAAATACATTAATATTTTATATATTTTGTGCATAATTCTAAGTTTTTTGAGATACAGTTGACACTAACATTATGTTAATTTCAGGTATACATAATATTTTGATATTTGTATGTATTATGAGATAATCACCACAGTAACTCTGGTTAACATCCATCACCATAATTACAAAATCTTGACAATTTTTTTGACCTGGTGTGTGTTCTGCCACCACAGTGCATCACCGATGACCACCAGTGGGATTCCCAGCTAGAATCCACCGATCTCCTCTTCCATCTTTGGGTTAGGAGAGGTCTGATGGAAATCGCCCAGTTGAAAGTAACCAAGCAATGTGTGAATGAAGGTCTGTGAGATAATGTTCACAACCAAGGACTACATATTCACACACAGATAAAATATTAGTTACTATTTACTGATTAATGACGAATGGCCCCAGGACAGGCCATCCCCCGCCACTGTTCTGGTCCCACAGAATCTCCTGAGTGTCCCCATCTCCTCTGTCGGCTTCCGTGTGGGTGCAGAGTGGTTGTTACGCAACCCTATGCCTTGTGTTCTATTTGGATGCCTTCAGTTGTAACAGATGGGTGTGGGATATTCGGCAGTTCAGGGATTTCCGAAACTCAGCTATCCCCCCACTCGATTCTTGACTCTCCCTTGCATTTCTGGTTCCCCGAGTGACCTGCTGTCCCATCATGGCTGTGTGGCTATCCCAGGCTGCCTCACACAGAGTTTCTGTCAAACTGTCCCTGCTGTCCCCTCACCAGCCTTGTGCACATCCAGTGTGGACAGCAGCATACAGTCTGTCTTCTTCTGTCTCTTTACCAATGTACATCTCCAGGCCCTCTCCTTACAGCGTTGTTGTGATTGATGACGAGTTTTACAGGAGGGTGGCTCAGAGGTGCTTGTTCAGCACTATTTCTGAACGTGTGCATTCATGAGCAGAGCTGTTTTCCCTTGAACCTGCTTTCAGTCTCCCCAGAAAAGAATGTCAAAGACTGGTGCTGAATGCCACCGTGTTTTATGGAGCCACGACAAGCGGAGGGTTTACGTGAGACGGTGATCTATATTCAGCAACAGACGTTAACTTACACTATTGGAATCTCATTTCCTGAATCCATTTACTTTCCAACTAGAAATAAAAGCATAAACAGATATTAGAATTATAGGAAATTAGAACTAAAAAGTCCACATTAGAGATTATCAATGTTATAGTTTAAGAGGCTGAAGTCTACAGAGGTGGTGACTGGTTCATAATCAGTGATGAGACAGAGGGAGGGACAGAGAGAGGGACAGAGGTGGGGGGAGGAGGGAAGGAAGGAGAGGTAGAGAGAGGGAAAGGAAGAGGGGAAGGGGAGAGAGAGATATTCACAAGGGAAACGAAGCTTCAGTCACTGTAGATGGGGCATGGGGCTGCATGAATGAACTTGGTTGTCCCTTCGCTAAAATCATGCTATCTTAAAGACATCTAAGAGTATTTGGTTAGCAGGAAATTAAAGATGTATTTATTCATGGGCCAACAGAGCTCAAATTGGGACATGAACTCAAACCTGAATAAATTCATCTCTACCAAGGGTTTCAAGCTAGGTTTGAAAATCTCACAGAGTTTGCAGTGTCCCTTTGACTGGGTCCAATACGAGAGAGAGAGAGAGAGAACTGCCCAGAACTTCACAAAATATTTTCCATGCATTATTTCATTGAATTTGAAAGTCAGAAACTATATTTGTGAAGTAATATGAGTGACTTAACAAATACCCAAACTTAACGCATTCAAAAAGCTCTGCTCCCTTTGGTCAGAATCACAATTATCCCAGATTTTTACACTGCCTAAGATAAGGCTTTAATTTTTTGAGATATATTTGGGGTATTTTCAGGTTTTCTGGCATTTCTTACATAATTTCTTCAGTGCAGAAGATCTTCATTCTTAGAAGATGAATTTGTAGGAAGAGCCAAAATCGCTCAAAAAGCTAATACCCCCGAAACACAGATGTAATGAAAAAAAAGAGCCATCTGTACCCCAATGTTCATAGCAGCCATGGCCACAATCACTGAACTGTGGAAAGAGTCCAGACGCCCTTCAATGGACGAATGGATAAGGAAGATGTGGTCCATATACACTATGGAGAATGATGCCTCCATCAGAAAGGACGAATACCCAACTTTTGTATCAACATGGACGGGACTGGAAGAGATGATGCTAAGTGAAATGAGCCAAGCAGAGAGAATCAAGTATCATCTGGTTTCACTTACTTGTGGAGCATAAGGAATAACATGGAGGACATGGGGAGATGGAGAGGAGAAGGGAGTTGGGGGAAATCGAAGGGGGAGACAAACCATGAGAGACTGTGGACTCTGAGAAACAAACTGAGGGTTTGAGGGGAGGGGGGTGGGGGGTTGGGTGAGCCTGGTGGTGGGTATTAAGGAGAGTATGTATTGCATGGAGCACTGGGTGTGGTGCATAAACAATGAATCTTGGAACACTGAAAAAATAAAATTAAAAAAAAGTAAATCAATAAATAAAGTAAGTGCTATATTTGTCAACACTTTTAAGGTGAAAACCCAATATGATTAGAAGGTAACAAGGCTGTTTTCAAAAGGGGTAACTTCTGCACCAGTTCTGAAAATATGAATGTCAGAGAGAAGTTGACACTGTTGACCAAAGCCACATGAATGCATGTATGCCATCAAAAAAATGGACACAGTAAACCCCAGAGGCTCATCAGAACATGCTCACTGAGGTCCCCAGACTTCCTTTTAGCCCTTGGGTGGGAAGAATACCAGTTCAAGCAACACTGAGAATGCCAAAGGAGTCCAAGATGGGACGTTTTGGGCAGAGTCCATGCACAGAAAGAGAGAGACATATACATGTTGAGACAAGTGTTCAGGCCTCTGCGTCCAGACAGGGTCAGCTGGCACCCCTCTGGAGCTAAGGCCGAGTGGGCAGAGGTGAGAAGACAGCAGGACTGCTTGCAAGCCATCTCTGTCCCACAAGATCTGCTTGTACTCCATAGGGACACGTAGCAGTTCTTCCTGGGGCCTGACCCCTCTACCAGCTCTGCTCTGGAGTACAGTGTGATTGGAAACTTCTGCCCAGTGGGGAAGTGATGCCAGCCAGGGGTGAGAAGGGGCAGCAGACACTGAAGTGTGGCCAGGACCAAGCGCCTGCAGAGCCAGTGAGCAGAAGGGGACCAGAGGGAAGTATAGGAGAGCACCCGCCTGGTTTCGTAAGGGAGGCAATTCAGAGAAATAAAAATATACACTTTATACATAAAATGTGGTGTGTATTCCGAATGCATCTTAGACTGATTTCCTATTTTACTTTTCAAGTTACGTGTTTATTGTTATAACCAGAGAACACAGATAAGCGATGAGCATGAAGAGACCTCATGTGGAGGTCCACCAACTGGCTGTCATGCGATGCATGTTCTGCCGTGCAGGCTAAGACGTCTTCTGAACATTGTGTTCTGTGAGTTATCCCAAAACTGGTCATTGGATAATAAAATCCATTCATCTGGCAACTTTCTTTTTTAAAGAATGTAAGATACCTGTCTTTATATTTGAAGAACCCCTGTGCTGCCCTTTACCTGCAAGGTCACCAAAGTTACCAAAGATGAGGAGAGCTGAACCTCACATAGTCACTCAACAGTCATTGCAGAAGTTGGTGACAGAAGATTCATAGGGCTTTCAAGGAAAGAGAATCCTGGAAATAGTCCAGGCTGATTTATCTTCACAGCTGAGGAAACAGAGGCCCCAGGAAACTAAGGGAGTTACCTCTACTAAAACCTTGTCAGTAGACAGGGTGACAGGCCAGCCATTAGACAAGTTAATTATTGACATGCAGTCCGTAAAAATCACAAGAGAGATAAGATAATCTTCAAAATGTCTACAGTTTTGACTAAGATTTTATATTTTTACATTCAACTTTGTGCTAGAGACCCTAACTGATTTGTGGGCTGGACAAAAGAAGAAAAGGGGACATTCCATATATATATATATATATATAAAATATATATAATTATATATATATTCATATAATTATATATTTAATATATAATTATATATATATAAATATATATATATTTATATATATATTTAATTAATTATATATATAATATATATAATATATAATATATATTATATATATTATATATATTTATATATATATATTTATATATATATTTAATATATAATTATAAATATATAATTATATATTTAATATAATATATATATTATAATTATATATATATAATTATATATATTTTATATATATATATAAAAAATTTAATGTAGACAAGAGAATAGTATATACAGAAAACCCCAGGCAATCTACAACTATCTGAACTATAAGAAAGTGGCCCAATTTCTGAAGACTGAATTATCACCCCTATTGCCTTTGTCCACTTGGCTCTGGGGGCTCCTGCTGCCTCTGGATGGAGTCTTTGTTTCTCAGCCACACGGCCTGAGTCTGAGCATTGGCTTCTTAGCGCTGAGACCCCAGACCAGTTACTTACCCATCCCATGCCTCTGTTTTCATCTGCAGAATGAGGGAAATAGTGGCATATGCTTCATAGGATTGTTCTAAGGATTCAGAGAATTTACTCATCTGAAACGTGGAAAAATTTTGGCACATTTTTACTGGCACACAGTACTTGTTCCAACACTACTGGAGGATGTTATTGTTGTCCTTACTATAAATAACAACAGTGGTTTCCTCTAGGGACAAATGCAAAGGCGGAAGGGAATGAGAATTTGTGGGGAAACAAACATTCAATATGATGTTTATCTTTAAAAAGATAGGTATGTTGAACAACATGTAATATTACTTGGCCATGAGAAAGGATGAATTTTTGTTTGGTTGGTTTGTTTTGTTTTGTTTTGCTGTTTGTGACAACATGGATGGACCTGAAAGGCATTATGCTAAGAGAAATGGTTTGATGGAGAAAGACAAATATTATATGATTTAACTCACACATAGAATCTAAAAAACAAAGTAAATGAATAAACAAACAAAAAGCAGAATCAGACCTATAAAGACAGAGAACAAATTGATGGTTGTCAGAAGGGAAGGGGGAAGCGGAATGGACAAAACAAGTGAAAGGGAGTGGGAGGTACAGGCTTCTAGTTATGGGATGAATAAGTCACTGGGATGCAAGGCACAGTACATAGAACACAGTCAGTGCTATTGGGACAGTGCTGTGTGGGGACAGGTGGGGGCTACACTCATGGTGCGCACAGTGCAAGGTACAGAGAAGTTGAATCACAATGTTGTACACTTGAAACTAATGTAACACTGGGTGTCAACTATACTCAAATAAAAAATGAAGAATGTAAAAATTTTAAAAACTGAAACCCAAATGACAATGTTAACATCAGTCAATCTTTGTCAATGTGCATGTGGAGTCATATGCTATTCCTTTACTTTCCTTCATATCTGAAATTGCTCACATTTTAACTTTTGCCTGCAAAGCCTAATGCCATTTTCTTTCAACCTTCATTCTATACAAACATAACAACATTGGCATGTAGGTGCTTTTGACTTTGTATTTTAACCTTTTTTAAACTATAAAATAATTACAGAAAACTTTCCAAACTCATTTTATGAGACCAGCATTACATTGATCCCAAAACAAGACAAAGACCCCATCAAAAAGGAGAATTACAGACCAAGATCCTTGATGAAAATGGATGCAAAAATTCTCACCAAAATACTAGCCAATAGTATCCAACAGTACATTAAAAGGATTATTCACTGTGACCAAGTGGGATTTATTCCAGGGCTGCAAGGTTGGTTCAACATCCACAAATCAATCAATGTGATACAACACATTAATAAAAGAAAGAACAAGAACCACAGGATACTCTCAATAGATGCTGAAAAAGCATTTGACAAAGTACAGCATCCTTTCTTGATCAAAACTCTTCACAGTGTAGGGATAGAGGGCACATACCTCAATATCATCAAAACCAACTATGAAAAACCCACAGCAAATATCATTCTCAATGGGGAAAAACTGAGAGCTTTCCTCCTAAGGTCAGGAATATGGCAGGGCTATCCACTATCAACGCTGCTATTCAACATAGTACTAGAAGTCCTAGCCTCAACAATCAGACAACAAAAAGAAGTAAAAAGCATCTGAATTGGCAAAGAAGAAGTCAAACTATCACTCTTTGCAGATGATATGATACTTTATGTGGAAAACCCAAAAGACTCCACTCCAAATCTTCTAAAACTTGTACAGGAATTCAGTAAAGTGTCAGGATATAAAATCAATGCACAGAAGTCAGTTGCATTTCTATACACCAATAGCAAGACAGAAGAAAGAGAAATTAAGGAGTCAATCCCATTTACAATTGCACCCAAAACCATAAGATACCTAGGAATAAATCCAACCAAAGAAGCAAAGAATCTGTACTCAAAAAATTATAAAGTACTCATGAAAGAAATTGAGGAAGACACAAAGAAATGGAAAAACATTCCATGCTCATGGATTGGAAGAACAAATATTGTGAAAATGTCTATGCTACCTAAAGCAACCTATACATTTAATGTATTCCCTATCAAAATCCCATCCATTTTTTTCAAAGAAATGGAACAAATAATCCTAAAATTTATATGGAACCAGAAGAGACCCCAAGTAGCCAGAGGAATGTTGAAAAAGAAAACCAAAGTTGGTGGCATCACAATTCCAGACTTCAGCTCTATTACAAAGCTGTCATCATCAAGAAAGTAGGGTACTGGTACAAAAACAGACACATAGATCAATGGAACAGAATAGAGAGCCCAGAAATGGACCCTCAACTCTACGGTCAACTAATCTTCAACAAAGCAGGAAAGAATGTCCAATGGAAAAAAGGCAGTCTCTTCAACAAATGGTGCTGGGAAAATTGGACGGCCACATGAAGAAGAATGAAACTAGATAATTTCCTTACACCACACATGAAAATAGACTCAAAATGGATGAAGGACCTCAATGTGAGAAAGAAATCCATCAAAATCCTTGAGGAGAACACAGGCAGCAACCTCTTCAACCTCAGCTGCAGCAACTCCTTCCTAGGAACATCGCCAAAGGCAACAGAAGCAAGGGTAAAAATGACCTATTGGGACTTCATCAAGATCAAAAGCTTCCGCACAGCAAAGGAAACAGTCAACAAAACCAAAAGACAACTGACAGACTAGAAGATATTTGCAAATGACAAATCAGATAAAGAGCTAGTATCCAAAATCTATAAAGAACTTATCAAACTCAATACCCAAAGAACAAATAATCCAGTCAAGAAATGGGCAGAGGACATGAACAGACATTTCTGCAAAGAAGACATCCAAATGGCCAACAGACACATGAACAAGTGCTCCACATCACTCGGCATCAGGGAAATACAAATCAAAACCACAGTGAGATACCACCTCACACCAGTCAGAATGGCTAAAATTAACAAGTCAGGAAATGACAGATGCTGGCGAGGATGCGGAGAGAGGGGAACCCTCCTACACTGTTGGTGGGAATGCAGGCTGGTGTAGCCACTCTGGAAAACAGCATGGAGGTTCCTCAGAAAGTGGAAAATAGAGCTACCCTATGACCCAGCAATCACACTACTGGGTATTTACACTAAAGATACAAATGTAGTGATCTGAAGGGACACATGCACCCGAATGTTTATAGCAGCAACGTCCACAATAGCCAAACTATGGAAAGAACCCAGATGTCCATCAACAGATGAATGGATAAAGAAGATGTGGTATATATACACAATGGAATACTATGCAGCCATCAAAAGAAATGAAATCTTGTCATTTGCAATGACATGGATGGAACTAGAGGGTATCATGCTGAGTGAAATAAGTCAATCGAGAAAGACAATTATCATATGATCTCCCCGATATGAGGAATTTGAGAGGCAGAGTTTGAGGGCTCGAGGGGAGGGAAGGAAAAAACGAAACAAGATGGGATCGGGATGGAGACAAACCATAAGAGACTCTTAATCTCACAAAACAAACTGAGAGTTGCCAGGGGGCGTGGGGTAGGGAGAGGGTGGTTGGGTTATGGACATTGGGGATGGTATGTGCTGTGGTGAGTGCTATGAAGTGTGTAAGCCTGACGATTCACAAACCTGTACCCTTGGAGCAAATAATACATTACGTTAATAAAAATAATTAAAATATAATAAAAACATTTAAAATTAAGAAGAAAAAGTAGGACTCTCCTAGTGCTGTCCACCCCCCATGCCTTTCCATATGCTCACCCCCAATGCCAGTCACTGCCCTCCAACTAACCACTGTCGTGTAGAGCTTCCTACAAGTGTCCTGACCTCGTACACACGGTTCATACAGAGTGTTCCTCTGGGCTCCTCACTTCCTGAAAATTGCCTCTGGATTGTGAGGCTTGAACAGAGTTGGGTTCCATGCATGGCAAGCCTTTGGTGGGGCTGTGAGTTTCCACCAGGAAGGGTATAACTGCAGGCCTTCTTTTTGTGATGTTATTAGTCAGTGTTATTCAATGACTAGATACAGTCAAGGTTGCAAAATGATGATATTCTCATTGTCGTTTACTGTTTCCTAGATGAGATGAAATATTTTGTAAGGAGAAGCTTCCCCTCACCTACCATTCGGTCTCCTGATAGACTTCATGCAGGAAAGGCAGTAGTAGTGACTTGACCGTATTTATTTTTACTGTTGTCAAGATAACTAATTTGTTCCCTATCATCCTTTAAAGGGGACCAATTAGGTTTAAATTTCCTCTTAACACACAGATTTAAATATATTCAATAGGTTTTTATGCATTATCATTGCTATCCTTCTTGAAACTCAAACAATAAGCTTAAAGCTTATCACTCATGTTTGGCCAGTGGGAGCTCAAGTTGAACCTCGAGTCTTTTTGATGCGAACCTTGGAGTCTTTCATTGCTCCCTTTCTGTCTGGTATGTCAAGATGTTCCAGATTCACTCTGTACCTTTCTTGCTCCATTTTTCTGAAGAGCTCTGTTTTCTTTTACAGAAAATATGCTTAGACCAGCATCTGGATGCTCGGGGTGATCTTTGCTATGGGACTGGTATTTTTTCCTAGGCTTTTTGGATGAAGATATAGCGAGGAGAGCAAAGAACTCATGAGTTCACACGGATACTTACTATTCAAGTTCATGACTATAGGCTCTTTATTTTGTCCTTTATATATCACATCTCACATCTCTAGCTTTCTTCTGCAACAAATACGCATTAAGGACATTGAGTCAATGATTGAATTAGGATATCTCACAATTATTTCCTTTTTGCTTTAGCCCCCAAAGCACATTCGCTTCAAAATATTGATACTAAATATTACCCCCAACAACATAATTACTGAAAAGTGTAACAATTGTTTTTATAGACAGTTGTCTCATTCCTTCTCAATTTTTTATGGTTGAACTACAATTACACTGTCATAGGCTACAGCCATTAACTACTACACCCACTCCCTGTGAACACATCTTCGGGGTTATTTCTGCAAGGAGTCACGCGTGACACGATCACTGTAGCCTTTCTGCTCAAACGTGTCCGTTGTGTTGGTTTACCAGCGCTCGTTTTCTCGTAGACGCCACAAGAGCCACGCTGGAGGACACCGCCTTTAAGTCCTCGAGAGGCTTTTTGCGAGGTACAGAAACTCCTGGTTCACTCTTCTTCAAGCGTGTTAAAAATGTTACTCCGTTTTCATGGACACATGGCTCCAGAGTAAAGCTGACAGGCATTCTCCCGATCTCCAGATTTCCCCCCATCAATGTCTACCCTCCGACCCACCCTTCCAGATCCATCTGGACAAAATAACCTCCCAGATTCCTCAGGTTTCCTTTGAACTTCCCACGGCTCTTTGCCTTGGCTGAAAGCTGGCTCTCGTGTGGATAGTCCTCGTCCTCCCGTCCTCTCAAGTGGACACGCCTCTTAGCTCCCAGAGCGGATGAGGTGTCTGCTGAAGTACCCCGAGTGTTTACCCCATGCACGGCAATGCGTAGGGACTGATGAGCATTTGTTCAGTGAGTAAGTGAGCAGTGAGTACGTTTGGGAAGAAGATTCTGAGCACTTAGGGAAGCTAAAACCATTTAGTAAAACAAAAAGAGGATGACGAGAAACAATTCCCAGAGCAAGAGCCACCCCTGACATTGGTAACTGTGACTTGGCTTCTTAGTGACCACGTTGTGCCACATCCTAAAGGAAGGTCACCCTTAGAAAGAGAGAAATCTAAAAAAAGATTTCTTTTTTTTATCGGTAGATTTTAGAATCCTAATTTTAATTCCACTTCGTCTTAATTAATTCACCTTTTCTTCACCTCTGGGTTTTCAGTCTTCAAAGAAAACAAGGAGGAAAGTGAACTCTCTATAGACACAGTCTTATCCATCCTTGAAGGACGCGGACAAATTTCATGAAGGTCTCCATGACCTTCTCCTTCTCTTGCCATCTTTTTGGGACATATCTTTGTTTAATCCTTTCCATAAACCACTCTGTACTGGCATGATTTCACAGGTGCCTGATTTCCCACAGGGCAGGAATGTTTTCTCTTTGACTCCTTTATATATGCAAGAATAGTGTAGTACATAAAATAAATACCCAAAGATGTACTGAATTAGAGAACATTTTCATCCTAGCAATTGTCCACATTATCACTATTAAAGTGAAATATACTCAAGGAAGTATAGTACACACTGATAAGATTTAGAATTCTGACTTCATTAGTATATAGTCACACTTTTAAAACTGTGAAAGAATATACAGAGACTCTCTTTAGACACTCAGCAACTCAGAAACAAGAAGGAATATTTCTTTAAGATTGAGAGATTTGAACAGAGATTTGGGGGGAAACACATTATTCTTTTGAAAACAGAAATAACACACTAGTCCTTTATCCTCCACTGGGACACAGTTAAATAATTACCTCCTGAGGATTCACTTGTTTGAAAAGGAGATCTAAACATTTTATAAAAATAAAACCAAGGCAATTAAGAGCACCAAAGGAACATTATCAAGAAAATAAAAAGGGAAAATTTTTTTATCTTAACCAGTTTATTACCAGTCTTGGATAATATTATTTTGCTATTGTTGATCTTCCATAAATTATTATTTTTATGGGCATCCAATCAATTAGGGGATGATGAATAAGTAAAAACTTACAGTATGTCAAAAATTAATTGAAGACTTAGGAATAAAAGATTGTGATTCATATATATTCAGTATATTGAAGTACAAAGACATGCCCCCTATAGTCTCTGTGTCGCCATACACAGGCCATATTTCATTTTCCATAATTGTCTTCTGTAGGTTTGATCAATTTTGTTGAAGGAGAATGGGAACAGGGATGGAGTTGACCCTTGACCATACTATATCTTTTTTTTTCAAGTAGATTTACTTTATTCTTAGTAATTTCTGTTGATATTTAGGCTTTATGCATTGTAGCTAAGTATAAATTGATTCTATTCCAGGTACTTAGTACTTCTTTTTCTCTGACTCTTGAATTTTATGATGTAGATCAATAAATATGAACTTGATTTTCCAGGTTTTTTTTTTCATTTTCTCAATAATTTCCACTATATCCAACAAGTTTCTGTATCATGGTGATGGGGGGTTTTTAAAAGATTTTTTCATTTATTTATTTGAAAGGGGGAGAGAGAGAGCACGTGCACGCATGCAGGGAGAGGAGCCTAGGGGGAGGGAGAAATAGACTCTTGCTGAGGGCGGAGCCCTACCTGGGGCTGGACCTCATGATCCTGAGATCATGACCTGAGCCGAAATCAAGAGTGGGACACTTAACCGACTGAGCCAACCAGGTGCCGCATATTGATGGGTTTTCATCTTGTATAACTTATTCTATAAAATCTGAAATTACCAAGTATGAATATTACCATTGTTTTTTTGTGTTAAGATCACAATTACTGCACCAAAGTCTTAGAAATCACGGAGGCTTTAGCTCATACTGATGTGGTCCCCTGCCTGACATAGAGACTCTCCTAAATATTTCATCCTGATTTGACAACCCGATGTCAGTCTCACCTTATTTCTCAGGATCTGGGCTGGAGCCTGCCCTACAGCAGGGTTGCACAGCCTTTCTTGACAACTAAGCGCTGTGTGTTCCTCAGGTCTGTGTCTCCCTGCTCTCTTCCTCCTTTCTGACCAGAGCAAAATGAATTTTTCTTTTTGTCACAATACGCTCACTGTTAATCAACTACCTTTTGTGCTTTCTAAAGCCCCAGTGTTTCCTCCTGCGGCTTCAGGGCCTCACTGCCCGGCCCGTGGCCGCTCCTCGTCAGCTCACCGTCCCCTCCCGAGGGCGCCTTCTGTGCTCATCTCCAGCCTTTCCTGGCAGCTCTTATACTTCTTCAGGTTCTTCTTCTCCCAGACAGTTTACACCACGCCCACGCCTCCTTCTTTGGCTTTTATAACGACACTATGTGCTTTCTACATGCTCGCTCCTTCAAAGAGAGCCTAACCCCAAGGCACACTTCACTTTCTGTAAACAATAGCAGGAAAAAACACAACAGGTATGTTTCCTTTCTGTCTTACATATAATTTGGTTTCTGCAAACTAACGGACGTCCAAATTCCCATCTCCGTCCCTGTCTCCACTGTGGCAGGCGGCCCCCAACGGGACAGAACCCCTGTCCTGGAGGGCTTAAGATGTTGCTCCTCAGGGCTGTCTCTAACTGGCAGGGAAGAGCCCTGTGTGTGCTTGTCCACGCAGCTAAGTACCAGGGGATAGGTGCTCTCAGAGAGAGAACTGTCCCTCGGACCGCTTCCCTTTGGTGGCGGGCCTTCGTCATGATGATTTGGAGTGAGATGCACTGGGCACAAATGTTCCCTACCTGTGTCTAAGTAACTAAGAAAGGAATCCTGAAACTGTCTCGATTTCCATAACTTCTGCCCCATTTTATTTTCTAGGTTGTTGCTCATTAAGTGTTTGCATCTGTATGTTTCAAAAATCATAATAGTAGTAAAGAATATTACACATCCAAGACAGTCCCCCGCGCTCCTGTTTTTGCATGATCCATTCCGTGTCTGAAGAAATGTTGTTTGATCTCAGCTGGAGTCCTACAGAGGGGACAGTTTCAACACCATAAGTAAGAATTCCACTGAGCGACCATCACCGTATAAAGGCCAGAAGACGGAATCTGGGGGATGCCGAAGAGAAGAACACACTTCCCAATTTGTACACATTTGTAGGTGGATATAAAAGCAATTCGGCAAAGTTGTCCTTTCCCAGCTGGTGCTTCTACCAAATGTAGCTGACGGTATTGCCGGATAGAATCCTGCCGTGTGCTATATATGTCGTAAGATTGGGAGAAATAATAGTAGCAACCATTTACGGAACAATTTTGAGTGCCACACGCTATGGGGGGTTTACCTAGGTTCGGACCCCTCTCCTCTCAGAAATCCTCCTGGCGATACAACATGGTGAGCCAGGTGAGTGCACAGAAGCCACGAGAAAACAGAAGATGTCCACGAGTTCATGGACAGATAACTTGGTGTAATACCAGCTCCAGGCAGGTTCTACTGCTTTGCGCCAAATTTCCCGAAGACCAGATTGGCTGAATAAACTTACAGTATTCAGGATTTTTTGAATATTTCACTAAATGTACATTTATCCAACGAAGAACCAGCGCTCTATTAAGTTATTCATTCCAGAAAAGGACCACGCTGATTTGCAAAGTAATTCTTTAAAGAATTAAAAATATTTTCGTGTCCTGTCATGTTGAAACTTCCCTTCGGTCCGCCACATCATTATCACTGCAAAACGTTTCAGTTCACTTGCTCTGCGCGTGTTCGCACACAGGCGTGTGTGCGCGTGTGCACTTGTGTGCATCTGCAAGCCTCTTCTACCCCTGCTGTGCGACCCCGCGGCGTGCGGGCAGACCCCTGCTGTGCGACCCTGAGGGCGTGCGGGCAGACCCCTGCTGTGCGACCCCGCGGCGTGCGGGCAAACTGAGCCGACTGCGCGCGCATCGATCCCGGGTGCGCTCTCGCCCACAGTCTTGATTCCACAAGCGGCCGCGATGCCGGGCTCCCCCGGACGCGCCTTATTTCGCGGCAGCGACTTTATCGATTTTGTCTCCGACGTCAGACTCCGTCACCGGCTGCCCGGAGTCCCCACGGTCACCGCAGACGCCCCGGCCGGCGCGGGACAAGGCAGCGGATGCCCTGATTGCGCCGAGCTCTGCGTCTAACGCGCCGGCGGCGGGAGCCGGGTCCCGAGCGGGGGGCGACGCCTGCCTTCAGCCCGGGGGCCGCGCGGGCCGCGAGCTCCGGACAGCCGGAGCGGACGGGCCGCAGGACGCATTCACAGGGACGCTTTCGGACCGAAGGAGACGTCGCCTCCTCCGCGGGACAGGAAGGGGCGGGAGTCGTCACCGGAGGGCGACTTCGTTTCCGCCGAGGTGGAGCCGAGGGAAGACGGAGCGCGCGGGGCCGGGGGAAGGGGCGCAGGTGCACATCGGGGGCTGCGGACGCAGGTGCACGCGACGGGGCTGGAAGTGTGCGCAGGAGAGGGCCGCAGCGTGAACGGGCAGGACCAGAAGAGGCCGCAGAGCGGGGACAGGGCTGCGCCAACAGTACCTGCCGGGTCCCGGCGCCGTCCGCGGTCGCACAGGCTGTGGGCATGGGGGAAGCTGGGCCGCGGGTGCGGAGACGAGTTCCCGAGCGGCCTGCTGGGCCCGCAAGAGGCCCGCAGCAAGAAAGCATCAACCACTGCCCAGACCACGAGGTCAGCTTGTCCCACCCCTCCCGTCTCCTCGGTTTTATCCACGGGCTGACCCTGAATGGAGGCGCTTCTTTATGTCTACTTGGAAAAGGTGGACCACAGAGAGGTGGGTTTTAACTGGTGAACTGTCAGATTGAAGCAGGTGAGCGCCGAGAACTCTGTTCACGGCGCTTGTGGACGCTCTGGGGAGGCCAGGGGGGCCGCCGCAGCTACAAGGCAGACGTGTCCTCACTTGGTCCAGTGTCTGGGAATTCAGCATGAAAACCACCTCCCTGAGACGAGCGCATCCCAAACAGCGGATAAAGCAAAGGGGTGCGGAGATACCAGCGGTGAGCCAGGACTGCCCCCGGCTGCTGGAGCCCCGGCTGCTGGAGCCCCAGCCGTGGCCCTTCAGGCTCAGCAAGTCCGGAGCCCGAGGCGAGCCCTGCAGAGGCTGTGGACGCGAAGGAAAGCTGAGGGACAGAGGAACGGTTCGAGGGAAGCCGAGGCGTCGAAGGGCTTGCTGGCTGCTTCCTCCGGCTCAGTCTCTTGGATGCCTTTTCTCCTGGCACGTGGTCGTGTTTGTCAGCCCGGCTCTGGCCGGGGCCGTCGCGCCCTCTGTCTATTCTCTGTGTGAGGGGCTCAGCCAGCCCGGAGCCGGCAGGACTGTTGGGAGATCTGGGGGGCAGGTCGGGCAGCTGACGCAGACGGTGGGGCACTGCCCTCAGATGACATGAGATGACAGTGGTCAGCCTGAAGCCGAGCGCACAGAGCTCCCGGAGTCCGAGCCGGGGTGAGGCGGGCTCCCACACGACGGCCGGCCATTCTCCCCGTCCGCGCTAGAGAGGGGTGGCCGGCCCGGTCCCCGCGTGGGTGCGCGCCGCGCGCCCGCCCCAGAGGCGTGAACGACATCCCGCCACTGAGTCACGCCCTGCGCCGGGAACCTGGGATCAGAATATCCGAGAACTATCAGCGAGCATTCCTACCGCTAATTAAAGAGTTCTAGGGAAAGAGGAATGCCCCCTGAATACTTTAGTTATTTCAGATTGTTGGGAAAGGGCGATCTGAGGCACTTCCGTTTTCTAGGTAGAGGTCATCCCGTCCCTGAGCGGACACCCCAGCGCGGGGGGTCAGTGGCTCTGCCGCTGCTAACCTCCGACCTCAGACACTGCAGCTCGCCTCTGACACCCCCTTCTCACCTGCCAGCCCACAGTCTATGACAAATCTAATGGAAAACGAAACAAAACCCCAGCCCCATGAGAACCTCCAGTATGTGGATGCCCACGTCCGCGTGGCCTCCTCCCCACCCCCATGTCCCACGTATATCGAGCTCAAGTAGGCGGACTTTGTATCTCCACATTTTAGATGGAACTTTCCACAATGTTGCACTTTTCTTCTTTCTGATTCAGTTATTTTTCAAGTAATTTCATCTTTTATCAGAGCCTTAGACCATCGCGACAGGGTTGCCTGGTGCTTTAATGACAGTGAACACTCTCGATTGCTCATTATCTGCCAGGAACTAAACTAAGTACCTTATACTAATAAAATAATGTATCGCTCTGAAGAACCCTATGAAGTAATAGACATTATTATTATCAAATTTTGCCTATAAAGAAACTGAATTTTGTTTGAATGCTAAGTGTTTGCCAGAAAGCACGCAACCTGTGAGCACTTACCCAGACACTGAGCTTCGATGCACCGATCTCTGGGAGCGGGCTTGTACGATCTCAGTCTCCACTGTATTATGTAAAATTAGCTGCATGTATGCTAATTTACTCCAGACAGGACAGTGTTTGGAGTTCTGTTGCCTTTTTTTTGTAATAAGCTTTTTATTTTTATTTTTTAATCATTTTTTCTTTTAGTTTGTTGGGTTAGTCACCACACAGTACATCATTAGTTTTTGATATTGTGCTCCATGATCATTGTTTGTGTATAACACCCAGTGCCCCATGCAATCCGTGCCCTCCTTAACACCCATCACCAGGCTCACCCATCCCCCCCCTCTCCTCTAAACCCTCAGTTTGATTCCCGGAGTCCGTAGACTCTCGTGGTTCGTCTCCCCTTCTGACTTCACCTTTCTTCGTTTTTCCCTTCTTTCTAATAATGTCCACCATGCTACTCCTTATGTCTGCATATAAGTGACACCATATAATAATTGTCTTTCTCTGCTTGACTTACTTCACTCAGCGTAATCTCCTCCAGTCCCGTCCATGTCGATGCAAATGGGGAAAAGCTGAGAGCCTTTCCCTTAAGACCAGGAACAGGACAAGGTTGCTCACTCTAGCCACTACTGTGTAACATAGTACTGGAAGTCCTAGCAACAGCAATCAGACAACAAAAAGAAATAAAAGGTATTCAAATTGGTAAAGAAGAAGTCAAACTCTCTCTCTTCACAGATGACATGACACTTTATGTGGAAAACCCAAAAGACTCTACCCCCAAATTACTAGAACTCATAACAGCAATTCAATAATGTGGCAAGATGCAAAATCGATGCCCATAAATCAGTTGCTTTCTTATACACTAACAATGTAAATGTAGAAATATAAATTATGGAATCGATTCCATTTACAATAGGACCAAAAAACAGATACCTTGGAATAAACCTAACCAAAGAGGTAAATGATCTATACTCTAGAAACTACAGAACACTTATGAGAGAAATTGAAGAAGACACAAAAAGATTGAAAAACATTCTATGCTCATGGATGGGAAGAATAAACATTGTTAAAATGTCTATGCTGCCCAGAGCAATCTATATTTTCAGTGCCATCCCAATCAAAATAACAATGGCATTTTTCAAAGTGCTGGAACAAACTATCCTAAAATTTGTACATAATCAGAAGACCCCAAATTGCCAAGGAAACATTGAAAAAGAAAAACAAAGCTGGGGGCATCATGTTGCCTGATTTCAAGCTATATTACAAAGCTGTGATCACCAAGACAGCATGGTACTGGCACAAAAATGGACACATAGACCAGTGGAACAGAATAGAGAACTCAGATATGGACCCTCAACTCTGTGGTCAAGTAATCTTTGACAAAGCAGGAAAAAATATCCAATGGAAAAAAGTCTCTTCAATAAATGGTGCTGGGAAAATTGGACAGGTACATACAGAATGAAACTGGACCATTCTCTTACACCATACACAAAGATAAACTCCAAATGGATGAAAGACTTCAATGTGACACAGGAATCCACCAAAATTCTAGAGGAGAACATAGGCAGTAACCTCTTTGACGTCAGCCACAGCAACTTCTTTCAAGACACGTCTCCAAAGACAAGGGAAATAAAAGTGAAAATGAACTACTGGGACTTCATTAAGATAAAAAGCTTCTGCACAGCAAAGGAAACAGTCAACAAAACAAAGAGACAACCCACAGAATAGGAGAAAATATTTGCAAATGACACCACAGATAAAGGGCTGGTATCCAAGATCTATAAAGAACTTCTCAAACTCAACACCCCCCAAAACAAGTAAGTCCAAAAATGGGCAGAAGACATGAACAGACGTTTCTCCAGAGAAGACATACAAATGGCTAACAGACATATGAAAAAACGTTGAACATCATTAGCCATCAGGAAAATGCAAATCGAAACCACACAGAGATGCCACCTTATATCAGTTAGAATGGCAAAAATCAACAAGGCAAGAAACAACAAATGTTGGAGAGGTTGTGGAGAAAGAGGAATCCTCTTGCACTGTTGGTGGGAATGAAAGTTGGCACAGCCACTTTGGAAAACCATGTTGAGGTTCCTCAAAAAGTTAAAAATAGAGCTATGCTATGACCCAGCAATTGCACTACTGGGCATTTACCCCAAAGATACAGATGTAGTGAAAAGAAGGGCCACATGCACCCCAAGGTAATAATTTTTTTAGTATAGAGAGAGCCTACATACCGTCTCCTAGATTCTCCCACTGTTAGTATTTACCTTTCCATGGCAGATTTGTCGCAAATAATGAACCAATATTGACATCTCACTATTGGTTGAAGTGCATACTTTATTCATATTTCCTTAGTTTTTGCCTAAGCTCCTTTTTCTGTCCTGCCGTCCCATCCAGGTTCCCTGGCGTATTAGTTGTCAGGTCTCCCGAGGCTGTTTCTGCGGAGATGATTCCTCAGACTTTGTTTTTGATGGTCTTGGCAGTTTTGAGGAGTCCTGGTCAGATTAGTTTGTAGAATGCCCCTGCATCTGCACCAGTGTTATGTTTCTCTCCTGGGCAGAGCGGATAACATGTCTCTGGAACGGAGGTCCCAGAGGTAAAGTGCCATTGCTGTCACCCAATATTGAGCATCCCTGCTGTTCACTTGATTTATGACTGTCAGCATTGACTTTGGTCAGCAGCTCAGGCCATGTTCATGGAGCTCTCTGAGGAAAGCTCCTTTCAATCCTATCCTCTTTGGAAGGAAGTCACCATGCATAGCCTGCAAGTCAGGGCCGGAGGCCTCTCCTCCACCTGACTTGAGGGTAGACTGCATAATTTATTGGAAATTCTTCTGCATGGAAGACTTATTTCTTCTCCTTCATTCATTTATTTAATCTCTTATTTATATAAGTGTGAACTCATTGATAATTATTTTGCATTTTGGGCTTTAATCTGATACTACACTTTTAATTTTCTTGCTCACATTTTTTCAGCTTTGGCCTCTGTGAATTTTCCAGGATGGCTCCTGTGTCCCTCTGACAAGTCCACATGGCTGTGATATTTGAGCATTCCCTGTCTTTCTGGAACTGTAAGATGTTCCGGGCTCATCTTATCTATGTCCTGCCTCTTTCTAGAACCAGTCAATTCCCCAAGCAACCCGAGTTCCTTTCATAGGAGGATAGTATCAGAAACCAAGATATGCCTTCTGAGAGTGCTCACCGTTACAGGGCATCGCCGCTTCTTGGTCCCTTGGCAGACAGAGCTAGGGAGCATCACCTGCCAGAAACACACAGAGCCAGTCATTTCTCCATCGATTTGTCTGTTTCTACACTAAGCTAAACCCAAGTGTATCCAGCTATCTCCAAATCTATGTCAGCACCACTCAGCTCACTCCAGCCTTGTGCTCCATGCCAGCATAGCCTTCTGTCCTGCATCTTGTTAGTGACCTAGGTCTCCCCTCCTAGAAGACTTCCCATAGCAGTTTACTTCTCTTCCCATCTATGCAGCGTTAGAATAAAATGACAAGTTTTCTTTGAATTGTGGGCAGAATAAAAGAAGCTGACTCCAGGTGAGAGTTTGAAAGGCCCCCCATGCTTTAAATTTCCAGGTAAGAACTTATACTGTCTCATGGGGACACTGGAGGACTTGGATGCCGGAAGTCTGTCCTCAGCTCAGTTCCAAACAAGTGAGAGGGGGTGGATGATTTCGTAGAGCTAGGCTATCTACATTGCTGTGTGTGAGTTTCCATGTAAATAGCAGTGAGTTTTTATTACCAGAGACACTTCTGTGTTTCCCAGATTTTTTTATTTGAAGATGAGACTCCTGGGGCACCTGGGGGGCTCAGGGGGTGAAGCCTCTACCTTTGACTCAGGCCATTATCTCAGGGTCCCGGGATCGAGCCACGCATCGGGCTCTCCGTCCCACGGGGAGCCTGCTTCCCCTCTCTGTCTGCCTGCTGCTCTGCCTACTTGTGATCTCTGTCAAATAAATAAATAAAATCTTTAAACAAACATGAGCTTACTGCTCTTTAGAACTCCTCAGGATCATTTCCTCAGAACTTACAGACGTGAAGGGATATGTGATCAGCCTATGACAATTGGTTTATTATTTAAATTATGACACCCATAAAGACCCTTGAGACCTCTGTTCTCAGTCTTCACGTGGTCTTTATGACTCATAGAGGATCTGCTGAACTATCTCAGCAGTATCTGAAGGATTTCCAGATCCTTGTAAGGTGGAGAATACCTCGGGGAAACATGCGAAGGGCTCACCTGAAGCAGAATCTAGGACCACAGGAGCTGGCATACAGTCTGATGGAGGAGGCGAAAGCACCAGGTCCCAGGCTGAGGGAAGCCAGAGTCCAAGGACTGAAGTATGGAACCCAGAAGAGGTCTCCTTTCTTGAGGACAAAAATACCAGCTGTCAGACTATCATAGCTGATGGCATATTCAGGTCAGTCGTATTTTAAATATTTGGCCCCTTTCTCTGTATACTCATCAGGCAACTATCCTGACTGGGGGACTGCCATGGGCGTGCTGCTCTCTAACCTCATACGTGAGCCTCCTAGATTCACGTCGGCATTGCTCTTCTCTTCAGCAAGTGCTCAACATTTGCTTCCCTGAGTATTGAGTAGGCAGGGGGAGCCAAGGGCAAGGGCAGGGGAAAGTGTGTGACGAGTGTGTATTCTGCACTTGTAAGCAACACTGGACTCCCACTGAACACAACAGAGCAATACTTCCTCTCAAAGCCCACACAGGTGACAGAAATGGGATTCTGTGGAGGCACGAACCCAATGAGGTAGGACTGTGAAACAGAAGGAAAGGTGACAGCGACATCTCAGAAGCAGAAAGCCTGTGGATGAAAGGAACTGTTCTGCACCAGTGCCTGGAGACAGGCAGATTTGGGCCTCAGAGTCCCAGGAATGCTAAAAAATTAGGGGGTCATGTGGAGGTGGGTGGAGAGTAGAAGCCGTTTGAAGGTCTGCTCAAGTAGCAACCATGTTCCTTGTAGACCCTTTTCCGCACCTTGGAAGTAGCCAACCCTCTCACGGCAGGTCAGAGCCCAGGACCTGTGTCCTCGGACAGACTGAGGCACAGGAGTGGGGAGATCAGGTGCACACCTGAAGTGTGCGGGAGGCATTTGGAGGACGAGGCCACACGCTGCGTGTGGATCCCCTAAACTTCCACCATAGACTCGTGGCAAATGGGCTTGAACACCACAGGGAGAATTCTGTAGGACTTTTTCTAAGAATGAGATTTTCTAGACAAAAATGTACTAACCTACATCTGGAGCTTCCCTGGTGAAGTAGCTCAGCCAGACCACCCCCCGCCCCCGAGGACGCTTATGTGTTGACAAGCACATGCATTTACATAGAGTCTCAAGCCAGCTTTGGAGGGGAAGGATTTCCAGATGTCTGAGAACAGTGTCTAAGAAGAGAAATAGACATGAAACCAAATGAAAGAAAAGAAAATCTCAGAAACCTGTGGGAAACAAAAGCTACAGAAGAAAATTTTTTAAAAAATGACATTTTGGGGACAGTAGGAGAAGGTGATGCATACCTAAAATAAGAATGAGAATTTATATGAAAAGGAGGAAAATCCAGAGACTGAGAAAGACCTCTTACATATTGAAACTCGATTACACAGAACGTGTAATGACTGTAGAAGAGCTATACCTGAGCTCCAGTGTGAGACTGAGAGATCCAGAAAACAAGAAAGAAAAAAAGAGAATGAAGAAATCATCAAAGAACTAAGTTGAAAATATGCCCACAACTGAAGGACACAAGTTTACAGATGAAGGAGCCTCACTTAGGGCCCAAATTATGGTCAAAAAGGAGCCCACATCAAGACACATAATCCTGAATTTCAAAGCCCATCGGAAGGGTGGGGAGAGACCACATAAAAAGCGCGAGGAACCAGAAGCCCAAGGAGCCCTGTGTGCAAGTACACGGGAGGAGGTACTTGCAAGATTCTGAGGGAAAGTGGTTTCCAAACCAGAATTCCATCCAGTAAACTAATAATAAAGCATGAGACTTAGAATAAGAAAGTAGGAGCAGACGAGGTATGGGAGAGCCCTTGACCACATTCCCCAATCCCTGTTTCCTTATTACCAAAACCACAGTTTTGCTCATGACAGGGAAGAGCCCCCCAAACAACCCGAGCATCTAGGGGTGCTCACATTACATCAATCTGCCCATTAAAGGTGTGCAGAATTCTGTGCCAAAGGCTTTCTTCCCTCCCAAAGAGAAGGACAAAGATGCACAAGGAGAAGTCTTGGTTCCTTCTTTCTGGAACACAGACGTGAGGTCAGAAGCAAAGCTCAGTATGACATAATGAAATCATGGGAGGGATGCGACATCTTGATGACACAGCAGACGCCACGTGAAACCCGAGGTCCCCCACACTTCCTGCCATGTGAACAGCAAAAAGAAACCCCAGACTCTGCCGTAAGGGTTATGTTTTCTGTTACAAGCAGTCAAATGCAACACAGACACATACATGTCAATAATTAGCCTCTTATGTGTTCTTTCTTACGAAGACACTAAAGGATGTCGAGCACCTGAATTCAGGTGGTAGACCAAGAGAGCAAAAGGGTGTGGGACTCAACTCAGGAAGGAGGATAAGGGATTTTCCAGTACAGTGACTGGTACGGCTCCCTGGATAGCCCCAGTGCACATGCCCGGGGGAGACATGCCCGAGACACACCAGGAGGACCTAGGGCTCTAGACCAGATGTCCAAAAATGCCATGCCTCAGATGGAGAGGTTCTCCTTCTGGTCGAGTAAATGCATAAATAAGATAAATTAGCAAATAAGGTCAGTGGTACCTCCAGGGCAAACAAACAAAAATACGTGACAAGAAGGGAAGGTAGGTATTATATCGATGAGCCTCAGTTATGAAGAATATCAATGTGGTCATGGTATTGGAGATGCTGGATATTTTCTAAGTTATGATATAACTGCCTTTGGAGGTTGGGTGAGGAAGTGTTGGTACCCCCGGAGTGGAGATGAGAAATCCAAATCCTCATCTTCAAAACTAGAAAGTCGATAGCTATTACCTCATTAAAAATAAACAATAGAGCAGTAGAGCCATGGCATTCTGAAATACAAAGGCAAACATCGGAATAATAGGCAAATATGAGAATAAATAGCTAAAAATTGAAGGTGGCTACTTCTGAGCATGGAATGAATGATGGATGACAATGATTTCCCTCAAAACCCGTAGAACCAGACACTTGGGTGGCTCAGTCGGTTGAGTGTCCGACTCTTGACCTCGGCTCAGGCCATGCTCTCAGTGTCATGGGTTGGAGCCCGCCTCAGGGTTCCAGCTTGTGAGACGTGTGCTCCAGCTTCTCTCCATCTGCCCTCCCCCCACTTGCCCTCGCACACACTCTTTCTGAAATAAAGAAATAAAATCTTCAAAAAGTAAAAAAACAGACTCCAAGTGAACGTATAATTTTGATACAGCAAAACACATTAAAGGAATATATTCCAGAGGCGCTAAAGTTAGGGTTATGTTAACACCTTCATTTTTATTCTGAAAACATGGAAGGGCTTGTTTTCCTCGTCATCATCCGGCTCATTCTCTAATTCTCTGTCCCTTTCATTTTAGCATATTTCTAGCCTAGTGATAAATAATCAAAATGAAAGAACAAATAAAAGGTAATATTAGATTTCAAAGCACAACTTTTCTCCGCTAAAATCTCCTCTATTTTAGAGTATAATGAATATGTATGATTTATACCTTTATAAAAAATGACCACAGGTTAGTTTGCCCACTTGTAGATGCATCCAAACACCAAAATCCAGGAGTCCTTTTCCTCATACAAAATATTGCAAAAGGACCTCCGTTCCCACTCCCCAACCCAAATTCTCCTTCTTAGACCCACGGTATTAATTCTGTATAACCTCCCAGAATGAATTCAAGGTGTGTGCGGGCTGCATTCATCTCTGGAGGCTCCGGGATCCGTGTGCTTCCAAGCCGGTTGTTGGCTGAACCCACCCCCTTGCCCTCCTAACCCTGGGGCCTCTGGCCCTTTGCTGCTGGTCCGCTGGGATCCGACTGTATTCCTGGAAGCCGCCCACATTTCTCCGCCGGCTTTACATGTGACTGTCCTCCTAATGTTTTATTTGGGCTTTGCACTCACTGGCACAAATGACTTTGTTGCTTATGTTATTTAAATTATTCTGTCTGTCTCTTTTTTATTAAATAATGGTTATTACACAAATGCCTACAAGTTAAACATGAGTATGATAGGAATCCACTATGTGGACGAAAACCATTTAGAAGGATGAGACTCTTTCGTAGCTGCTTAAGGCCATCACCGAAGCAAAGTGGTATTAGGTATTCTTTTTCACTCCCCAATTATTGGATATTGTACTTCCAAATAATTATACAAAGAGGAAAGAATTCTTTTGTTATACTCCAACGGTTTAAAGCTGTTATTTCTGCACCGATGAATCCGAAGCTCTATATTGCATTTATGTGCATTTTGCCCTTTTCCTGTCGAAGTCATCGTCATCACAAGGATGTGCCGCGGCACCAGTTTGTCCGTGAACCCTGGCGTCGTCTTGGACAACAGCTACTCCTACACGGATGGCAAACTGTTCGCATGTGGAAGATGAATGAAAAGGAAGATCAAAGGTGGCAGAAATCAAATATTCACCTGGGCTCCTCTTCTGTGCCTCCTCTTCCTCTAATCCCGGGCCTCGGGAGCCACCCCGTCGGAAAGACGGATTCTCCAAACCCTGCTCTCACCTTGGGGAAGTGCGCGCGTCTCCTCTCGTGGGCCCTGCATTTCCCGCCCGGGTTACCACTGCCGCCGCCCGCTTCTTGGCACTTCATCTTTTGTTTTTTAGCATTCCGTGAAAGCAAAGCTCTGTGGACTCCATATACATGTTTTAAAGGCATGTAGGGAAGAGAAAACAACACCGAACGAGTACATGGACTGTGTTCCCAGAATACAGAGCAGCGACCCAATGAGCAAGTGCAGAGGGTGGCCTAATGCCTGTGGGGCTGTCAGACGTGAGTTCCTGATTCTGGCCGTCCCACCACTACGGACGCGTTCCCCGAGGACCTCCTCTTTAAATCTCCAAGAGCCACCTTTTGCCCCGCAAGCGTCCCTGTGCGGAGTCTCAGTCTACCGCTGCACCCCTTCCACGAGCTCGGCCTTAGGAAGAATCCGTCCTTCACGGGGAAGTATTACATGCCTCTGGCAGGATGACAGGCTTGGGGGTTTGCTCAGAGAAGCGCGGGGAGGGGATCAGAAGGAAACATTTCCCTTCACAACTTGACACAGGGCTAGTCCCACATCTGTCACCTTGAGAAAACAACCAAGTTCAGCATTAGCCATTTGGGTAATTTTTTCTCTCTCTCTTTCCCCGTCTGAACGCTCATCTGTTTCCAGTATGACGACTGGCTTCGCCTGACTCAAACGGAACTCAGGTCCCTCGGTGCCCACCACTGCCCGGCCGCAAAGGAGGCAAACCTGTTGGGTAAAGACGAAGCCCCAACTCCCGGGGGACACATTGTTTAGCAAATGTTTCATTATTAGAGGTGACTAATATAATAAAAAAATTCTAAGTTCCTGAGACTATTTAACCCTTTCTGAAATGAGGAAAAAGCAAAGTCAGCATTTTTATCACAGCTCAAGAAACAATTTTGCTGTTAAATTTTTAATAATTCATCCTTTATCCTGAGACCAGTGAGTCATGTTCGACTACAGCCCTAATTCACTTCACTTCCCAGCACAGACCTATAAACCCCTACTCGAACCTTGGGATCAGATGGGTATCCCACTGAAATTGCTTATTCAGGTGTTGGAACAGATGTAGGGTACATGCACCCTGCATGGCAGGATGTCCTGGAGGCCCTCGGGAGCCCCCAGCAGTCCAGCCCACCAGTGCCAGCGCGGCGAAGCCCGCAGTTGGGGGGGGGGGCGAGTTACAGCCCAGGGCTCCCATCTGCCCGGGGCAGGTGTGGCTGTCTCACAACTTTGGAGCAAGGCAGGTTTGCCTACAAATGGGCAACTAAACAAACACACAAAAATAGGTTTTCAGTGTGTTTTGGACTTCTGAATTGCAGATGACAGATTGTAGACCCATATTTTTATTGCTGCTATGTATGGGGAAGGCACTTAACAAAAAAAAAAAAAAAAGAAGAAGAAGAAGAAGGAGGAGGAGGAGGAGGAGGAGAAAGAAGCCTAAACCAATACACGAGATTGTCGTCTGACTTTCCACAGCACTTCAGAGGAAGGGAGGGGGAGACATCCACGCAATCCTGGGTAACTGTTTGGGGACAGGTCCCATAAGAACAATCATCCAAAAGGTAATAATTAAAGCAATCCTAAAAAAGGCAAGTGAGTTCATTTATTTTGGAGAGTCATAAAATGTAAATTCAACTAAATACATACTTTAGCTGCACCAATTTACAAGAAGTAAACCTAGGGTAACTTAGCAACTACTGCCTCAGAAGAACAAAGGGTGTTTAAGAATATTCATGATTATCCACCAAAATTAATAGAACTACAACAAAACAAAGCAACCTAATGGCCAGTCCGCTACTCAGGATGTTCAAATAAAGCACAGGTGTGTAAACTGCTAGATGTTAAGATGACCTCGGTCTGTTCTAGAACCTCCTGTAGTAGATCAAAGTGGTAAAGACAAAGGAATAACAAACAAAACAGGGTTTCTGGACCGGAGGGTTCTTTGCTGTTTCAAATGTCCCCTTAATTCTTGGGGAGGATGGAGGGACAGAGAAGGGCAGCAAAACTAACTTTTTATGAATGAAGGCAGAATTTTCTGTATCAAAATACTTGTTAAGTATCAGCCGCTGTGGTGATCAGAAGACCAATTCCCACCAAACAGAAGAACGCATTTTAAAGTAACTGCAAACAGTAAGTCCCGGACAGGACATGTGGGCTGAGACTGACCTTTCGGATCCTCAGGAGTGGACAGAGTCACCATGTTTACACGCTGACATGCCTCTGTGTTCACGAACCAGAGAGCTCAGTGTCAAGACTCGTCATTTCACAGAGGCCCCACTTCTCTACACACACACGCGAGCTCCCGTGAGTTTGGAGGCTTGTATTGAACTCGGCTTTGGCCCGATACCGTGACTTCCACTCAGCTTTTAAACTATTTTTAACTGTTATAAAATATAGTGCACTGAGAAGCAATGTCGCAAGCAAGGGTCCTCTTAAAATACTGAAAGAAGCGCTAGACACGCCATCTGGAAAATCCAAAGGGCAAAACGAGGAGGAAGAATCACGGGAGAATGGGAAGTGTGCGGGAGACCTGAGGTTACACAGATAGAGCAGGTGGCCAGGGGAATGTGGTACGGTAAACATCTTACATTACTGAATTTCTCATGAGGAAAGACATCGGGCTAATCATAAATGCGAAGGAAAGTCAGACAAAGGAAAACACACACATACAACACTGTGTGTTCACTGACTTTACATGGGATACTCACTGGCGAAGATACCCTCACTACTGCCGGAAGTCTACTGTCATGTTTCTAGGATGTGCATAATCCAGACCGATTGGCAAACTGTTTAAATAATTTTTCTAATTTTAAGGTGCTGTCACATATGTAAAGCAAAAGCAAAATCGCATCCTTTCCTTCACCTCACAGCTCAATGTCACTTGCTAGGTTTGTCATCATCTTGCCTGTGCCAATGCTGATCAAGTTATCAAAAGCAACCTTTCAAAAAGACATTCTGTTCTATCTTGATTTCGTTTAGGGGAAGCCCTTGGCAAGTAACAAGGCTGTGTACCTTCCTTCACCTGAAGGGTGAAGTAAGCCTGGTGTCTCCCGATTCCCAGGGAGACAGCACCACGCCTCTGGAGTTTCGAAATGTGGTGAAATCCAGATGAGAAACCTGGGCTCTTCTAAGCCTTTCTGATGTTTGAATGCACTTTGCTGTACCAGGACTGGAGACCGGTGAAGGGACTGCGCTCACATTTAGAAATCAAATTATGAGGGGCGGCTGGGTGGCTCAGTTGGTTACGGTCTGCCTTCAGCTCAGGTCATGATCCTGGAGTCCCGGGATCGAGCTCCCTGTCTGGTCCCCTGCTCAGTGGGGCGTCTACTTCTTCCTCTCCCTCTGCTGCTTCTCTCTCTCTCTCTCTCAAATAAATACGTAAAATCTTAAGAAAATCAAATATGATTCACAAGACCCAATATTGTCTTCAGTATGACACATGCCCCACAGATCCAGACAAAATATCAAAAGGCAAAGATAAATATTGGTGTTGATAAGGCAATTAATGCCAGAGCTATATTTTATATTACTTTGCATAAGTATGTACATATATACACACATTTATATATACACTGAAATAGTAACGATTGAGGTAAAATGTGGGCTTTTCAGAGGTAAATTTCAGAGCCTTGAAAATGGGTGGGGTTGAGGACAGGAAGCTCTTTAAACACGGCTGCAGGATAAGGTGCGGGGGTCTGAGAGCGCGCCCTGTGCGTGTCACCGCCCTGGGGACGGGTTATAAATGACACACGGAAACATGGCAAGAGTATAGCAATGTATTAAACGTTTAGGACAATTAAAGTAATATTTGCCGACCATGCTCCTAAAGCGGGCAAAGCCTGAACCAGCTCTTTCTGGGGAATTCATGAGCAAACTGCCCTCCAAGGCTTCTACCTTGGCCGGTGAAAATAATGCCAAGGCACACTAGGAATTAGCAGGCGATACTCTCCCTGGGGGCACCTGGTGGGTAGATACTTCACAGAGAACTTCGCAGCTGAAACACTTGCACGTAGATACAGCGGGTATGCCCATTTCACAGACTAGCAAACTGGCTTTTATGAAAGTTGTGTAATTATCGTGAAGTCCCCTGGACAGGAAGTAGAAGAGGTTGGACTTGAGCTCAGGACTCCTGCACCGTAACCCAGGCACTCTTCACAACACCACGATGCTTCTCCTAAAACGGAAAGAAGGGGTGCAGTGTTCTCCTAATTTTAATGTAACACGAGGGGAAAGGAGTTTAATCATGTCACACCTGGCATAATGAGCATTGAAGTCAAGCTATTTCTCCTAAAACCCGATCTTCAGCTAAGGTCTGGCGGGCAGACCCGCAGCTCAGTGTCACCTGAAGGTTGTTAGGAGTTCAGACTCTCGGGACCCACACGCAGAGTCACTCAGGGTCGGGGTGAGAGAAAGCCTCGGGTTGGGAAGCCCCCTGCGGTCCGTGCGTCCCCCCACCCCCCACGCTCTTCAAGTCCGTGGGTGGAATCACGGCCGCACCGTGTGAAGCAGGAACCCAGGCGCATCCCCCGAGTCTCCTGTTCCTCAGCGTCTTCAACTGCTCCGTCATCACAAGTATTTTCCCATAATATTCCTCAAATCTCCTGCACCTCCACGGCCACGCCCTGGCCAGTTTTCCCCTGGGGCTGCTGCAAAAGCCTCCCTCTCACCTCCTCCAAGCCATTTTACACACAGAAAACTGAGTCATATTTAACACACACACACCCACCCCATCCCCAAAGCCTTTGCTGGCCTCCCCTTGCCCTTAGGGTGAAGACTGACTCGTGCAAGGTCAGGGAGGCAGCAGAGTCTGGCCGCTTTCCCGGTGCCCACAGAGCCCAGCGCTGCTCCGCCGTACTGCCGTGGCGGACGCTGCAACCAGGGAGCCCAGGACCAAAAGCATAAACTTCGTGGTGAGACTGGGTGTCTACTGTTGTGACCACAGACAAATGGAAATCGCAAACGCCAAACCTTGATATGGAAAGGTCTCGGGAGACCTGTTATATAGGAAAGTGAACAAGATTCGGGATCTTGGAGAGTCGGCTTTGCCTTGTAGCAGCTGCGGGACCTTGGACTTGTCAATTCATGGCCCAAGCTTTGGTTTTCCCATTTTATAGAGTCAATAACATTCATCCTAAATTGCCACACAGAGTTGGTCTAAAGAGGAAGCAAGACTTAAGAAAGCACATTAAAAACTGTCAAGTGCGCCATAAACTCTCCGGGCGCCCCTGCCAAAAGCAAAGTGCGTCTTCTCTCTTCTGTGGTGAAAAGCGGCTGCGCTGTGCCAGACACCTCGTCGTGGGCCCCGTCAGGTCTGGCACCCGGTGAAGTCACTACTGCTTGCGTGGCCTTGGCTGTTGCTTTGTGACGCCATCTTGCTGGATGAAATCAGAGCTTTGCGAACATCGAGTGAAGAAATACAGAGACAGCAGCGTGCGGCGCCGTCCTCGCTTCTGCCTTGCCGCCATCTGCTTGCACCCACGGACTCACGGAGGGCGAAGGAGTCCTCTCGGGGGTGAGGAGCCAAACCTCACCTGCTTTTGTGTTTTTGTTATATTAAGTATATCCTGCTGGGTGCACGTAGCCAAGTCAGAGAAGCCCTTCTTGACCTGCTGGCCAGCTTGTGGTTGAATTTTGATCTGACGGCAGGTTCCGAGAGCCGGAGTTTGGTAACTGGTCCAGGGACCATAGCCCGAACACTCAGAAGCCATGTTCTGAATAAATGAAGTAACATCATGGATCCCAACAAACTTGGGCTACGAAGTCTCCTTAGAAGAGCCTAAAAAGGAGGAAGGAGCCATCGTCCTGCTCACGTGGGAGCAGGAAGCCGCGTGGCCGCGAGTGCCCTGGACAGCCAAGGCCTGGGCCAGACGAGTCTCAGCAGGCTCACAACTGACCTACTCAACTCTCACTGAAACCCGCCAAAAAGACAGAGAAATGCTTTTTAAATGCCTCTTCCACATCGTCATGGAGTTGGAAAGTAAGACATTTTCCGAAACCAAAAACCAGGGGAACATGGGAACCTACCTCTGAAACAGGCCTATCTCCTTCTTTGCTGAACCTGGACACCTTGCGTTCTGGTTTTCTCGGCCTCTAGGGGCTCAGAGAACAGGACACAAACCCAGGTGCCGCCCGCGGCTGGCGGCCAAGCAGCGCCTCCTTGGAAAGCTGAGCTTCTGGTGCTGGTGCTGGGGAAGAAGGAAGGCTTCAGACGCACAAGCGAGGCTTCTAAATTAGTTACAGTCAAGTCACGGGCAACGTACAAAGAAAGACTAAAGACTGTCCTCCCACAGCTCCAGCATCAAGTAACCTACGGGTGAGTTACACCCAACTGGCAAGTAGCAAACAATGTCACACTTATGCCAAATAATCTAGAGTATATAAAAGAATTTTCTCAAATCGCTTTACACAGTTAGCATAGACTTGATTAAGAAAATACAGCAAAGACAATATGAAAAGATCACAACTTGCTAAGAAGAGTAGATACAAAATTGAAATATTAGCAAAAAATCCAGACACACACACACACACACACACACACACACACATACATTTATATATCAGAAACGAAAATCAAATTGTATTTTTCTTAAATGTTTGGACATTTAAAAAATCAAACTAAATGATTAAACAAAATAATTACTTAAATCCAGACAGTCATACGACCATCTTCATAGCTGAAGAAAATTTATTTGGTAAAACTTACAATCAATTCATCTTTTATAAAAGCAAAGCCAACAACAAAAACCTCTTAGCTAAATGAAAACAAGTAAACCAAATACATGCATTTTGTGTCGTTTTTTTCTTCTGTTATAAGCACCACACAGGGACATTTATGGTACATTTACAAAATGGCAGTGAGAGTAGAAGCAGACGGTAGCTGGCTGACCATTGTCCTGGTATGTCTGGGACGGGGCAGGTGTCCTCACAATGACAGACGAAGTCCGGCTTCACACCCAGTAAGGCCTTGGTCTGGACGATTACAGAGTCAAAATGCTGATCTTCATAAAACGTAAGTTAAGCCATGTGAATCCTCTTCCTAAAACCCTGCAATAATTCTGTATTTCACTCATAGTGAACTGAAAATCACCTGTGAGATGCTACATGAACTACTCCCCTACACACACACACACACACACGCTCTCACTCCCATACACACTCATACACACGCTCACACTCCCTCACACACGCACGCACACACGCTCACTCCCCTACACATGCACGCACATGCTCTCGCTCCCCTACACACATGCTCACACTCCCCTCACACACGCACGCACACACACACGCTCACTCCCCTACACACGCACGCACACGCTCACACTCCCCTACACACACATGCACATGCTCACATTCCCCTCACACACGCACACACAGGCTCACTCCCTTACACATGCACGCGTACGTTCTCACTCCCCTATGCACGCATGCACACACACGCGCACACACAGGCTCTCACTCCCCTACACACAGGCATGCACACACTCACACTCCCCGCACATGCGCACACGTTCTCACCTCCTGTAACCTGGGTAACCTCATGCCAACTGCGCTGGCCTCCTTGCAGACACGCCAGACACACACCAGCTGTCCTCTCTGCTTGGGATGCTCAGTCTCTGATGAGCCACATGCTACCCGAACGGCCTGCCTCCCTCCAGTGTTCATGCAGAGGCCGTCCCTCGGTAAGCCCCACTCCTGCGACATGACCTAAAATTGCTTCTAGTGATTCAACCCACACTCCTGCTGCCCTTAGTTGTCCCTGAACTCAGAACCTGCTGCCTCGTTACATAACTTAACTTTCATTAAGTTATGTAACTATTATTACTACGCGTATACCCGGTCATCTGTCTCCTTGGACGACTCTGTAATTCCCAGGACGGTGTGACTCACCGCTGTAGCCCCCGAGCCTGGAAAAATGCCTGATGCTTCATGATGGCTCAGTAAATACTTCTGAGTATGTGTCTGTGATGAGCGAACTCTGGATTAGAAGCCGGCAGACCATCCCCTCTCCCCACCAACGCCCCCAGAATCCCTCCCCAACACTGCTCCCTCCAACCCGGGCAAAGACTGGAGATCAGAACTGCAAAGAGAGCCAACGGAGGTGCTCCGCGTATCCAGTCTCTGCTCCGCACACAAACGACAACACACTTAGCAGCTTATAACAACTCAGACTGATTCTCTTACCGCGTCTGTGGATCAGGAGTCCAGGAGCGCCCTAGCTCGGGCTCACCAAACTGAAGCCAGCTCCCCGGCCGACGTCCTCACCTGGAGCGTGCAAGGGCAGGCAGGTGGACGGCCTGGAAGTGCAGGTGGGCGCACTCAGCCTGCAGGCCTCCGTCTCGGCCTCCGTGAGGGCTGCGGCCTTCCGGTAGGAGCGGAGAGCAGCTCTGAGTACTTGCAAGGCGGGAAGCACCCTCAGGGTCTTGCCGGAGCAGCGTGGCTCCGGCTTCCGCAGGGGACTGCGTTGGGAGGGCTCTGAGGACTCGGGGTCAGAGAGCCGGGTGGGGGGTGACATCAGTCTGGACGGAAAGTGGCTGAGAAGAGACGCATTAAGAAAGTGGAAACAAGACACTGTGAGGATTGAGTAGATGATGGGGGCAGAGAGGAAAAGCCCCGAGGGCGGCGGTGCCTCACGCTGGGACAGAAAGAATGATGCAAGAGGCACACAGAGAGTTCGGTCTGGGACACAGGCGTGAAGCCACGCTGAGTCGCCTGCTGGAGCTGCCGCGCGGGCGCTGGGTCAGACAGAGAGCAGAGCTGAAGGCTCCCACGCCTCAACACCTGGTAGCCGTCGCTGAGCTGACGCCCGCTGGATGCTCACGCCGTGCCCCGTCTCCAGCGGGTCAAGTCATTCCCCAGAAAAACGGCTCTAGGGAGAGAGTAAGGGGGCGCGAGGAGAAGCAACGCGGCCCGAAGGAGCCAACGCGGGGGTAGCCAGCCCTTAGGTAAGCAATCTGGCATATAGGTTTTCAGCAAGTCACTTAATTTCTCTTAATGTTCTAATTTGTTAAATGGAGCTAATAATGCTGACCTGCCTCAAGGAGATGTGCTGAAAATTAATTTACCATTTGAAGTCATTGAGACAGCGTAAGTGATTACTTCACATGTTACTACTGTTAGTGTGACACCCACAGGCCCACGCCAGGACGATCTGAGACATCCGGCAAAGAGGCCAGAGAGCAGCTCAGGACCCTGCCTGGCGTCCGGGACTGCGATGGTCTTCAAGGTAGGAGGCAGGCGTATCAGGCCCCCCTTGCTGTCCATGCACCCCAAACTCCCACTCTCCCGGAGCCTCCAGCTAGCATACATCAGAATTTCGGGTGGTGTGGATACGGGAAGATTTTGAGGACAGAACGCTGGCACCGGTCAGATCTCTCTTCTCTCTCAATTTGCAGTCCTAGGGCATCTCACTCTTAGCAAACTCACATCCAAGGAAACCACTCATGTGTCCCGGCAAATCCCACTCGGACCTCCTCCTGCTCCCCCAAGCCTGGGGAGTGAGTTCCCTTCTCCGTCTACCCCCACAGAAGCTCCCCCTTCTAACACTTCCGGCTGAGGACACTTCTTCCCCCAAATTCTGTCGTGACACACCCTTCTTAATCTCTGCCCATTCGTTTCAGTCTCTTGTGGGAAAACTGTTTTTTTTCCAAACCCAAAGTATTTCTGTGCCTTAAGACTTTCTCTTTTCTTACTCTGAAATACTGCTCTGGACTTCCAGTGGGAAATGCTTTGGTAGCACCAAGATGTGGCAATAAATAGCAAAGAACAGCAGAGGTAACGGTTAAGACAAGTTTTCCAAAGCTGAGGAGCGCATCATCTTTAGAAGGAGGAGCCCTCGACGTCGGGGGAGAACCTGAAGTTGCCCGGCGTCACACAGGTGCAGGAATGCCCACCCGAGCCACCGCATGAAGTCGGGACATCTCCAGAATACACTGTTTAGAAAAGTGGATTGCCCGCACCAGGTCTGAAAGAGTTTTGTACTAATTTGTTACATTTACCATCCATATTTTCAAATGGCCAACGCGGTATCTCCCATGGATCTCCAATGGGCATTTTAAGACAAGCATGTCCAAAAGCGTGCGCGGCCCCTTCTACCACAGACGGGCTGAGTCCACAGCCGGTGGGCGTCAAGGCCATTTTCCCTACCGCAGAGACTGACCCTATCAGTCTGGAGCCTGTAGCCCATGTCAGTAAACAGAGTTTCAGACCACGTCCAGAGCCCCATCCCTCTTTCCACATCTGCTGCTACTGGTCTAGAAAAGCCACCAGGGTGTCTCACCGGATGACCCCAAAGCTTTGTGAATAGCCAACCACCCACTTTTCTTGTGTGTTTTCCTGAAAAGTCTTCTCTCGACACACGAACGGCTGCACCTGTTCCAGCTCTGCTCAAAACCACGCGACGGCTCCTCCTTTCACTGTAAGTAAAGGGCCAAGTTCTCAGGTCCGTTGACAAAGTCCTGCACCATGGGGCTCCTCCTGGCTCCTCTGAGGTCACCTGTCTCTCCACGGCCAGTCTCTGTGCCGCGCCGCTGCGCCCGCCTCACCACACCTTCTCCTTCCGACACATCCTGTACCCGGGTGTGCCTCCGCCCTCCACGCGGGGAGGTGACCCCAGGGCAGCCTCTCCCATCCTGGCCGCAGGGAGGCTTGAGCAGGAGCAAGGAGCACGAACCAACTCCTTGCAATGAAAGAAATGTGAAAATCTTTTTTGGAATTAAAATAATAAGTTTTCAACTATCTGGAACACCTGTTTTCAGCGCAGTGTGCTCCCTGCAGGAGGCCTTTGCCCGGCAGGACCGCGCGGCATGAAAGCATCCTTCCTCCACTACCCCGCATTTCAGATGAAAGGGGATTTTGTCGAGACACTCGGGAACGTCTTCGCCATCTGTGACACGGCGCTCGTCAGATATGACCTCCCCCCGTTGCCGGCCATCAGCTTCCCAAAGACCGTGTCGTGGGCTCCACCACGCTGGCCCCACAGCCCCGTATGAGACGGACGCACCGGTGAGCGACGAGCCAGGTGTCCTCAGGCGGCTCTCCCGGCCTCCGCTGGGCGCAGCGGGGCGGACGCTCGCCTCCCAGCCCGCAGCCCAGCGTGTCCACCCGTAAAGCTGCTCTGGGCCTCCGGGCTTCCCACGCTCCGTGCAGCTCGAAGAACACGCGTCTTCCAAAGGCGATGAGGCACGGACGGAACGAGACCCTCTCTCCCGCCCCCTGGAGCTTCCGGCTGATGCGTGACAGGGGAGTCCGCGGGGCCCCGGGAACCGGCTGCGGTGGCCGGGCCCACCCGGGCTCGGCTGTCCATCCGGAGCTCTCAGACGGACAAACCGGGCCACGTGTCCTGGCATCCTCCGGCCGCGCGGACCGACGACCCCGACGAGCCGGCGACTTGCCTCGGACACACGGTTCATCAGCGCGTCCCCCCAACGCGTGGAAACGCCTGTCGCCGCGTGCGCGTCCCGCCCCGTCTGCGGTGTCGCCGCGCGTGCGAGGCCTGCGACGGCTCCCCGGCCCCGCGCCGTGCGTCCCGTCTGCACATGGCCCGCGCCGTGGCCAGACGCGCGGGACGGCGGCCTCTCCGCGCCCTTCGTCGGGCGGACGCTCCCGCGTGCTCTGCGCGAGGCCCTCATGCTTGCGGGGCCCCGGCGGGTCGCTCGTCGGTTCCGCCGCGTCCGGGCCTCCCGCTGCGGGCGGCTGAGAGCGCGGGCTCCTGCGTGGCGGGGTTTCCGGAGGGACTCGGCCCGGGTCCGGGGTGCGGCTCCGGGTGCGGCTCCGGGGTGCAGGTCCGGGGTGCGGCTCCGGGTGCGGCTCCGGGGTGCGGGTCCGGGGTGCGGCTCCGGGGTGCAGGTCCGGGGTGCGGCTCCGGGGTGCGGGTCCGGGTGCGGCTCCGGGGTGCAGGTCCGGGGTGCGGGTCCGGGGTGCGGCTCCGGGGTGCGGGTCCGGGGTGCGGCTCCGGGGTGCAGGTCCGGGGTGCGGGACAGGGGTGCGACTCCGGGTGCGGCTCTGGGGTGCGGCTCCGGGGTGCGGGACAGGGGTGCGGGTCCGGGGTGCGGCTCCGGGGTGCGGCCCCGGGGTGCGGGTCCGGGGTGCGGGTCCGGGGTGCGGGACAGGGGTGCGACTCCGGGTGCGGCTCTGGGGTGCGGCTCCGGGTGCGGGTCTGGGGTGCGGGTCCGGGGTGCGCCCCACCTCTCACCCGTTCGTCCCTTCAGTCCCGTGTGCGGCTGGAGTCTGTCCGGCCCGAGGTGGAGCCTCTGCGGAGACGCGGTGCGGTGCCGGTGCGGTGCCTCCGCGGACGCGCAGAACAGCTCGGAAACGAGACCCGCTTCCCGCCTGTCCCCGCTTTGTGTTCCGAGGCCTGCGGGAAAGGGCGGCGCGGGGTCAGCCGCGAGACACCAACGGAAGGTACCTGCATGCGGGGACGGCTGCGTGCGTAGGGACTCCCGACGGCTCGCTCGTAATTTATGATGCTTACACGTCGCGCCACTGGGGCGCCTGGGCGGGTCACTGGTTAAACGTCTGCGTTGGGTTTACGTCATGACCCCGGGGTCCTCGGATGGGGCCCGGGTCGGGCGTCCGCTCCCCTGCTTGGGCTCCCTCTCTCGCCGTGTCTCTCTGCCAAATAAAGTCTTTAAAGAAAAAAATACGGTTACACTATTAAGTAGCCAAAATAAAATTCCATATCAAAGGTTAATTAAATTTTGGCCAGAAAAAAATTTAAAGATGAGAATAATGTCTAAAATAGCAACAAAATAAAAATAAATAAGTAAATAAAAATTAAAGAAAATAAAAATAAAATAGCAACAAAAACACTAACCATGTTTTTTAGGATAATCTAGTGAGAGAGGTACAATCTGGAGATAAAATTATAAAATTTATTTGTAGGTATTTTTTAAAAACCTAATTATATGAGGATATATCATATGTATGAATTGAAAGCTCCAATGAAACTAAGACAATAATACTTTACAACTTTATCAGCTATTTAACATCATCTCAGTAAAAACTCAACTGTGTGTGTGTGTGTGTGTGTGTGTGTGTGTGTGTGTTCTGAAGCTTGATGCAACACCTATGTGGAATTTCAAAAGGTCAGGAAGAGACAATATGTTTTTGAAGAAGAATGAGAGAGTTCTACACGTTTCAGGGCTGATTGTAAAGCTATAATAATCATGAAAGAGTAAAATTGGTGCAGGCATAGACAAATACAGAGATAGAACAGAATAGAAAGTTCTGAAACAAATGTACGCAAACATGAACATTTGATTTATGACAGAGATTACACTTAAATTCAGTGTAGGAAGAGTAGTCTTTCTTAAAATACTTACAGGACAATTTCAAAAATATATAAAAATTAACACACACACGTCCACACACACAAACACCACATTTCAGGATAGATGAGGGCTACAAGTACCCACTGAGAGAACGTACTCATCACTCTGGGTAAGCAAGGCTATCTCAAAGACGTCAGTAGAAACGCCGGCTCCATAGGAGAACATAGACAAATTCAACTGCATTAGAATAAGAAACTTCAACTCATCAAAAGACACTATTCACAGTATAAAAGGATAAACCATGGAATTAGAGAAGACACTTGCAATACCTATAATTAATGAGGTGATACTGTTCAGAAAACATAAGAGAATTCTGCAAATCAGAAAGAAGAAAGGAAAAAAAGTTGAATGGGAACTTTAAAAAAAAGGCTATTCAAACCAATGACATACTATACTTTGGCTAATTGAATTTAAAAAAAAAATAAAGCAACCCTGTGATGCGTAATAAATAAATAAATAAATAAATAAAATAATTTTTGGCCCAATTTTATTAATATAATTGACATAGATCACTATGTATGTTTAAGGTGCACAGCACAATGATTTTACTTTCATATATTATGAAACAATTAACTGAGTCAGTTTAGTCAACTGCCATCATTTCATAGAGATACAAAAATAAAGTAAAAAAGGGAAGAGAGGATATTCGGTGATTAGTAAATACATAAAACAGAGATTAATCTTATGAGTGATCATGGACAATTAGAACCAAAATGAGATCTCTTTTATATACCAAACATGCTAAAAACAAATTTGTGAATCTAGTAATTCCAAATGTTGGCAAGGAAATAAATAAATTGGCACTCATGTGTATTGTTAGTATGAATGTGAGTAGGTATCATTAAAATAAACTCTGGAATTCCTTCATTCTCTATAGCTATTCTCTTGATAGATGATGATGAAGAGGAGGAGGAGGACAGATGGATGGACAGACAGACGGATAGACAGAGAGGTATTTTCTATGACACAGCAAATTCAGCCCTGGGTGAAAACCTTAGAGAGCCCCGTTCTCTGCACATCAGGTACATTCACAGAATGTTCACAGCAGCGTTCTCCAAACACTGGAAACAGCCCAAATGTCCAAGAGGAAAATGAAAAATCAATTATACCACTATATAAAAACATGGATAGTTCTTACAAACAATATTGAGTGAGAAGAAATAGTAATTGTTAAAACCCCACTGTACCGATGAGCCGATATACAGATTAGAGTGCAGAAAGAATGTGGTTGGCTTTGGGGACCAGAACCGGAACCCTCGATTTGATCTCTGCTACTTCCTAGGACCTTTGCACAGAAGCTTAACTGTCTTTGTTTCTGTATCTGTGAAGCGAGGTGACCGGTGCTATGTGCAGGATGTGCGGCGCGGGGGTCCTGGCCGAGGTACGTAAGGAACCTGTTTGTGGCCACCCGGCATCTCTGAGGAGGAGGGCGGTTGTGTTCAGGGACACAGAAACAAGGGGAACCACACCGAGAATCCAGTCGCTGCAGAAATCACAGTTGTGCTCGTCACTAACTGGCAGACGGGGTGAAGTTCTCGGCAGTGGCTTTGCAGATCTTGGAATGAGGAAGAGAAAAGTTGAAGTTCAAACTGGTGTATGAGAGAATTAACCTACGTTATTAAAGGGGGCAACATAGCTTCACGAGTACTGATTTGGGGGGATGAAATTAAAATCCACCCCCCAAGGCCACAGTCTGCACTGGGCAAACTCCCTCTCTGGGATTCAGTGGACACAGCAACGGGGTCTTGGCTGCGGTCTGTTCCCTGTGACTGAGGACGAGTGCCCCGCTCCCGGGCAGTAGCCGTTCCCCCTGGTGTGCCCGCACAGCCAGTGTCGCCCAGCTTCAGTGCCAGGGAATGTCGGAAGGACAGGCAGCTTCTTGACGGTGCTGTGGACATCTGGCTGGCCCGCAGCCCCTTTGAACGCGCACACGGAGCCGCAGGCCCTTTGGCTTCACCGTCCTTTTGAGGACAGATCCTGCTCCGGGCGAAGCGTGCAGAGCCTCTGGGGGAGCCGCTCTGTGTCAGAGCCACAGCAGCCTTGGTTCCAGAGAGCTGACCCCCTGCTCACTTAGGGCCACCCACCCTCCTTCTGCATCACATTTCCACTCGGGGGGGGGGGTCCCTAACTTAAAATTCTGCTTCCTGCTTGGTGTCCTTGCCCGCTACCCCAAGCACATCTGTACCCAGGCCACCCACCTAAGCCTCACTGTCCCGCCAGTATCCGTGCCCCTTCCTCTGGCCTTGCTGGGTGCCAAACGAAGAGCGGGGCATCTTCTCACTGGTGACTTCTTGCCCAGATTCCTAAGGCGGCAAATACTAGTCTGCACTGAAGCCCCATAAGGTTCCTTTAAAAACATATAAAAATAATAATCAAATTCCATACATTTTCACATTGCAGAAGAGTCCGGGCAGGGATACACAGGGCAGGGGCTTTTGTTGCCTCTGCCTATTCTGGGATCCTGGCGCTTAGAATAACTCACCAAGTAGAGTGGCAGTGAGTCTGCCATCAAGTGACAAACAGCCACAGACGCAGTGGCTACTGGGCTTCAGAACAGAAGAAGAAATTCAGATTCAGAATCACTTTGAACAGTGCCCATATGTCCCGGATTGACTGGGACAGACCTGATTTCAAATATTCTGTCCCATTTTCAGAGCATGTGTCAGACCATATGTCCACATTTATGTTTAAGAAAATATGGTATTCATTTCTTTAACAAGAAAGTAGACCCAAATGATGGGGAACCACTCCTGAATCTAAATTCTACCTCTGTCTCCACGCGGAAGATCAGATGCAAATGCTCAGCGTCCGTCAGGCCCGGCTCTGAGAGCAGCATTTATGGGTCGGGAATCAGAGTCAGATTGAGGCTGAACTCGGGCCCAGGCGCCAGCGTGGGAGTGAAACCACCATGTACTGGCCGTCCTGGGAAGCAGACCAAAATAATTCTGATGGCTTCTTCATTTCCTGATTTTTATTTCAAAGGATCCACGAAAGCAACCCTGAAATTTTGCTCAATCTATAGCAAAGTAGACAAATGCAACCTCTTTTTAAGCAGGATTATCTGAATATCTCCTCTAAAGGGTACAACGCCCGCACCCTCTCTCGACTTTTGGGTTGGCTTTTACACAACACACATGTACACATCACTGTACGTAACAAAAATAGACGACAAGGAATAATTAATCAGTCCTCATTCCAGTTTATTGCATGGATCTGACTGTACACTCTCTGCTGTAAGGAGTTACTTCCTTACGGGAAGGAACCATTCTTTAGAATGGCTGTAAATGACATAACACAGTCGTATATGGTACCGCTCCATAAATTCTCCTCTGAATTCGGAAGGTCACATTTAATACTGTGAGGCAGTTACGTCACTTAACAAAGGTCCCAAAATACCACTGGGACACATTGACCACCTAGAAAATATGTATTCATATAAAAACAAAAATACCATGCCATCATTAGGTTATTGTTCCATTATTTCAAAACAAGATTTATAACCTAGGTCAAATGATGTGTTATAATGTGATAAATTTATATCTGTATTTATTGAACATTTTCTTATTAAAGGAAAGTTGAAAATCTGATAGAGATAATCTAATTATAATATCTAATTATGGAACGAAATAAATCACTAAAACCAGCTTAATGAGTCTTAAATACTAGTTAATATTCAGACAAGAAGCTGGAATTTTGACACTCCAGTCATGTAGTAAAAATACGGGAGCGCCTAAGCCTGCAGGATGGTTTGTCATTTTGAATTTGAAATTCCTCACACCTTCTGCATTGTTCAAATGAGCGCTGCATTCTCTGAATCTTTTGTTAATCAAGCTCTAAGATCCGTCACTAAAACGCTATTAACGGCACCCACCATGTGGAAATTCTTAAAGAGATACTTTCATCAAAATCTATTGGGGTGGGGGCACCTAGAGTGTAGTGTTGCAAAAAAGCAGGAGGCCAAAAAGGGGATGACCCGGTCAAGGTCTGCAGAAGTGATTTAAACTCTCTGCCACCACTTGCCTACTCACGCTCCTTCTGATGCTAAACTTCAGGCAGGCACGTAGCGGACAGAGCCAGACCAGACACCCAGATGCCCCCATGGCTCCCTCCACTCACCGTGGGCGGGGGGGGGGGCTCCTGTCCCGACCCCGTTTTTCCCTTGTGTCGGTCAGGGATGACAGCATCGATGCTGGTTTGTCTGAGAATGAGATGAGCTGGTACTTGTAACTCACATAGAATGGAGCCTGGCACTGTAGGTGTTTGTCAAACTTCGTGTCACTCCTCCCCTCGTGGAGGCCTGGGTCATGCCCTGCTTGCGGGTGTACACCTAAGCGCTTTATTCCCAGCCCCCTCCAGCACCGCTTGCGCTCCAGGTTCACATTTTAGCCGGCCAGGGGGACACCCGTGGCAGCGCAAGGAAGCACAGGAAACAGAAGCGAGAGAAGCAACAAAGAGCCGCTCAGACTGTGGATAATGGGGCGCGGGAGGGAAGAGGTGGGGAGACTCCTCACTTAATGAAAACCGAACACTCGGAGTCGGCGCTGTCTCTTCAGGCGACTGATCCCAATGCTGTCAGAGCGATCATTACGGTGACACGGATCCGTGAGGAAAGGGCTGGTGAATATTCTGTGAGCTTGTCAAGAACTTTAGAAAAGTAGCTTTGTTTTAAACTTCTCCCCTCCTGGATTTAGGTCATGCCTGGCAGCAACCCCAAACCGAGTGCTCCTCCCTCGCTTCCGCGCTCCTCGGCAGTCTGAAACAGCTGGTCTCCCAACAGCAGGTTGGGTGGAGTGTCTGTGTGTCTTTGCCACCTGCCTCATGTCTAGGTGTCACAGTTCCATGACTGATCCAGAAATGTTAGTACCCTACAGAAGATGTCTAGGACCGGGACCGCGCTTCCCCATAACGTACGATTGCTCTCAATGAGACATGGTTTGCTTCTGGAGTACAGTGGAAACAAGTGAACACGCAAGGAATCTTAGGAAGTTGCCTTCTGTTCTCAGAACCCTGAGCAGATGAGCAAACCCAGCGGCAGGTGGGCAGGTGGACGGTGCACAGCGGAGCCTGACCGCATGGTCTCCGACGCATCACTTCACACCTCTGCAACGTATTCTTTCTTTTAGGTGCAGGCAAGATGGTCCTAAGCCCCCGCTGACCCTGATCTCACTTGCTCTTTCTCTTTATTAAAAACCCTCAACCCACTTACAGTTAAAACAAAGTAAGAACACTGATGTACCCATGACATCTTCTCCATCGGGGAATGTGCCCTCCCCAAGGTCACGGATGACGTGAGGGCGATTACCCTCTCGGAGCTGAGCACTGACCCTTTCTTCCTGCTGCTGCTTTTCAGCCCTCTTTCTTGGTCTCTCTCTAGCGCTCCTTTTTAGAACCTCATTTTCATAAGATGCTGCTTTTTCTCTCTGTACACACCCCTCACTGATAATTAATTACTAATGTTCTCAAGATTTCTTCTGAGTTTTTTATATTTTCTATTTTCTGACAGTTTATATACATCTTGGGTAATTATATCAATTACCACCTACAGGCTACAAATCCCGTATATTTACTTATGCCCAAGATCACTACATTAAAGTTTAGACCCGCCCTCTTAGCGCTGCCTACAAGATACTTTTCCCTGATATATACCATACACATTAAAATAAGCACATTAGTGTGTTAATTATTATTTTCCTATCCCTAATCTCTCACATGTAAATAGAAACATCACTAAATTATCAGAAAAACAAAGACCCCAGCTGTATGCACTGGAATTTCCCCTTCTCGTTTTTAGAATCTATTTTCTAGTCACTGACCACCAAATCCCGTCAGTTGTATCACGTAAACTGTTCAAGAAGTACTTCCCTTGCTTTCAGTCCTCCCTTCAATGGCATCTGCCTGCCCTATCATCTCTCACCTCGACAGCAGCCGTCCCTTAGAAAATGATCTCTTGTGTCCAGTCTGCCTCCTTTCCAATTCATCCTTCACACAATTCAAAGTGACCTTTTTAGATGCATATTTAATCGTGTAGCTTCAAATTTCTCAACCTTCCCCAACTACCCCAAGAGGAGATAGAAACTCCTTCCTCAAGATGCTTCCAGATCTGGTGTGTGCTTCCTGCCCTGCTCCTCTCCCCCCAGGAAGGCTCAGGACTCTCCCTCTAGTGAGGCTCCTGACTTCTAATGACAAGCAGTGTCATTCAAACACTCTCTTGTGCACACACACCAAGCATTTTCTCCCCTTGAACCTTCCCATCTGGATCCCTTAAAATCCTGTGTACTTGAATCATGAGGCCCTGTACACCCCACTGCAGCTGCTGGTTCTCTGGCTTCTGCCCTACCCAAAGAGAAGCTCTCAGGGAGGAAGGAAGTACCAATTCATATCCACAACAAGGCCTAACCCTAGGTGTTCAATAAATGCTTATTGAATAAAAGAATAAAAATAAAGAATAAAGTGTATTTATTCAAGAAGACCTACCAAGTTACCGTTATGGTCCAGACACTGTTCTGGTGCTCACATGTATCACTGATGGAAACAAAGATGCCCGTCATGAAGGTTACAATCTCCTATGCAGAGAAATAGGTTTAATAAAATCAAATTATATGTTTGAAAGTGATAACTGCTATGGGAATTAAAAACAAAAAGTCTGTCATGGCAAAGACAATAATGAATATCCAGAGAGAAAAGTGTGTATTAACCGGACTGGTCAGGTGGGTGACGAGTGTGCTGTGGAAACTGACCGGCAGAGGCTGAGGTCTACAGACTGCTGGTCACACAGCAAGGAGACTAGCGTGGACACAGACAGACGTCCTGCAGAGCTCCCTGGTGGAGTCTCTGTGTGCCCCACATCAAACACACAGGTCCATCACTTGAAGAGATTTCAGAGCTTTTGAGAAAAACAATGTGCTCAGTAAACTGAGAAAACAGCTAACCACCCAAGATGACATGATAAGAGGACAAATCTGTTTTGAACTTCAAGTAGACAACTTAAATTTGCATAATACCTAGTGTTGGCAAACTACTTAAAGAAATGATGTATGGTGTATCTATAAGATAAAATACTCTTAAGCAGTTACAAATCATGTTGGAAAAGAATAATTAATGTGACGAGAAAGTGTTTAGTACCTAATGTTTAGCGACTAGAGATTACCCGATAACAGATGCAACAAGCTCCGATTTTACGTTTACGTCACACGTGTGCAGTGCGGTCCTGGGAGAAACAAACACGTGTGCAGTGCGGTCCTGGGAGAAACAAATACAGTGGAGTGCGAAGAGGGCAGTTTTCACAGTCTTTGTTGTGATTTTCTATATTTTGCAAGTTTTCTAAAATGAATAACATTTTAATTATCAAGAGAGAAACCAATGCTCTTAAAAAGAGAAAGCTCTGGGGCGCCTGGGTGGCTCAGTTGGTTGAGCGACTGCCTTCGGCTCAGGTCATGATCCTGGAGTCCTGGGATCCAGAGTCCCGCATCAGGCTCCCAGCTCCATGGGGAGTCTGCTTCTCCCTCTGACCTTCCCCCCTCTCATGCTCTCTCTCGCTCTCTCTCACTCTCTTTCTCAAATAAATAAAGAAAATCTTGGGAAAAAAAAACAAACAAACTCTGAAACAATATTTTTTTGAAGAAAGTATTTTTAAATGTTTTATTATAATATTTTTATTTAGTCACTATATAGTACATCATTAGTATTTGATGTAGTGTTCCATGATTCATTGGGATAACACGCAGTACTCCATGCAATATGTGCCCTCGCAAATACTCATCACTGGGCTAACCCACACCCCCACTTCCCCTCCCCTCTGAAACCCTAAGCTTGATTGATTCCCGGAGTCCACAGTCTCTCAGGCTTCATCTCTCCCTCTGATTCCTGCCCTCTTCGTTTTTCCTTTCCTTCTTCTAATGTCCTCCATGCTATTCCTTATGTTCCACAAATAAGTGAAACCAGATGATAATTGTCTTTCTCTGGCTTATTTCTCTCAGCGTAATCTCCTCCAGTTCCATCCATGTTGATGCAAATATTGAGTATTCATCCTTTCTGATCGCTGAGTAATATTCCATTGTATATACGGACCACATCTTCTTCATGCATTCCTCTGTTGAAGGGCATCTTGGCTCCTTCCACAGTTTGGCTATTGTGGACATTGCTGCTATGAACATTGGGGTGCATATAGCCCTTTTCACTACATCTGTATCTTTGAGGTAAATACCCAGTGGTGTAATTGCTGGGTTATAGTGTAGCTCTATTTTTAACTTTTTGAGAAACCTCCACATGTTTTCCAAAGTGGCTGCACCAGCTTGCATTCCCACCAGTAGTGGTGTACCACCTCTCTGACATTTGTTTCTTGTCTTCTCAATTTTTGCTATTCTAACTGGTGTAAGGCATCTCTATGTGGTTTTGATTTGAATCTCTTTGATGACTAATGGTGATGAACATTTTTTCATGTGTCTGTTAGCCATTTGTATGTCTTCGGAGAAGTGTCTGTTCATGTCTTCTGTCCATTTTTACTTGTTTATTTGTTTTTTGGATGTTGAGTTTGAGAAGTTCTTTATAGATCTTGGATATCAGCCCTTTATCTGTGGTGTCATTTGCAAATATCTTCTCCCATTCCATGGGTTGTCTCTTTGCTTTGTTGGCTGTTTCCTTTGCTAAGCAGAAGCTTTTTATCTTGATGAAGTCCTGAAAGTCCATTTTTGCTTTTGTAGATGTGTATTGAAAGAAGTTGCTGTGGCCGATGTCAAAAAGGTTATTGCTTATGTTCTCTAGGATTTTGATGGATTCCTGTCTCGCATGATTTAAGACATACAAAAAATGTTAAGGAAGCCTCGCATATCATTGGGAAAACAAAGCATTATTCAACAGTTAATGGGAGTACAAGTGGATAGCTATTTGAAATTAAACAAACAAGTGAAGTGTAGGCCCTTCCTCACACCATAATGTAAAAACACACCCTAGCCATATTAAAAATTATGTATAAAAAAAAAAAACATGGAAAGCTTTAGTTGAGTCCTCTGGCTAATGATGGCAGATTGGCCACGTGTATTTACATATCCTTTTCTTTCTTCCCCAAATAATGGTAAATTAGAAAAAAAAATCTGTAAATCCAAAGCAACCAAAAAGATTAATGGAAAGTAGAAAAATTTTATGAAAAAGTTATGATTTACTTGGCAGAGATGAGGAAGGTACAAATAAATACATGTACAGGATGATATCAGAGAGAGGCAAGTGAATCTGCCAAACAAAACATCTGAGATCTCAGGAACTGTTGGTCATCTGTTGTACAGAAGTGAGACAGTGAGGCATGAAAGAGCAAACAGGTGTTTTGACTGAGCACCTGTGTGTAGAGTCTGCCCTCCCTTCATTACATCTCCCTACCCTGTGCATTAAGCAGGATACTAATTGGCCGCCTCAGTGTTCCACCTACATCTCTAGAAAACAGAATGCTTTATTTTATAAGACAAGGAAGTAGACTGGAACACGGTAGTATTTTTAATACTATGTTAAAGACAACCTACAATAAGCTATTCAGCTACTAGAAACTATACCAATAGACATATATTTATGGCAAGAGAGTAGAGGGTTGTTCTCTGGAGAAACCAAATAGTCTCATTTCCATCAACAGACATTTGGGACCCTAAAATGAAATGGCTGTTCAACCACCATCCTGATCACTTCACGATGACCTCAACCAGCCTGCAAGTTTTAACCACCCATGCATTCTGAACTTCTAGTTAATTCATTAGTACATTATTCACAGATGCAAATTCAGCTACCTCTTAATATCTGCAAGTAGTTTTCAATGACAGAAAGAAAAAAATATGCAATTGAACCAAAATGAGTGAAGAGGAAAAAGAGATAATGCAGGAAGGAAAATAAACTTAAAAATTCTAAATCTTAGAGTGATAAAAAAAGACATTGCATCTATAAAGTAAGATCAGCATGCTGTGAAAAGCACATAGAGGATAAGGGGGAGCCATTAAAATTAGTAATATGAAAAGACAAGTTAAATATATACTCTATATATGTCTTTGAGTGGAAAAATTAGAAAAAAATTCATAAGACTTCCACAGAGAAATGAAAAAGATGCAATTACATATAAAAGATCAAAACTTAAAAAGCAATGGCCTATTAAGAAAGACATTTTATTCTAGACAAGAGCAAAGCCTTCCCTTCACAATCGGAAGGGAAAAAATAGCACCACGTAGAATTTTATACCTAGCCAAGTTATCAGATAACTATAAGATAGAATCAACATTTTTTTTAAATTCAGGGATTCAGAAAATAGATGATGATGTGGTCTTCCTTTGGAAGACAATGGGGAATATATTTCAATGAGAGTTGGGAGAAAATCAAGAAAAAGTAGATCTAGAATGCAGAAAGCACTAACCCTAATACAGGAGGAATATAGGACAGAGATGTAGTAGGTCTAAACAAAAACAGCACAAACTGGAAGAGACGACTAGAAGGCTCTAAGAGGACATAACAGGAAAATGAAGGAACCATTATTTGCTGTAGCAGATCATTTGGCATGAAGTGATTACAGATATCGCACAACTGATGGATCATTGGGAAAACCATCAGGAAAAATTTATAGAAGAAATAGTGTAGGTGTACATTTCTACTGGAGTTGCTATGAAATATTTATATAATTATGTGTAAGGGGTTGAATTGTGTCCCTCAGAGAGATATGTTAAGCCCCAACCTGGTACATGTGAATGTGACCTTATTTGAAAATAGAATCTTTGGAAATGTAGGCAGGTTAAGATGAGGTCATTAGGATGGGCCCTAATCCAATATGACCGGTGTCCTTATAAGAGGACAAGACAGAGAGAGAGAGAGAGAGAGAGAGAGAGAGACAGAACATCATATGGGCTTGGACTTCCGTAGCTACAACACAAGGAATGCCAAAAACTGCTGGCAAACTACTGGAACCTTGGGAGAGGCAAAGAAGGACCCTTCCCCAGGTTTCAGTGGGAGGATGAGCCTGCCAACACCTTGGTTTAGGACTTCTGGCTTCCAGAACTACGAGACAATAAATTCCTATTTTTTTAAGCCACCCAGTTTGTGGTAATTCAATGTGGCAGCCCCAGGAAACTAGGACACATAATGTAACCAACAATGTGATCAATACACATAATGTAATCAATATTTGCTAATTTAACAAAAATTATTATGTAATTGTTGGCAGATGAGGGATAGAGATGTAAAGCTGCTAACATCCTTATTAATTATAAAACATATTTTACAGATAATGACTTTGATAAGTTAAAAAACATTATAATTATATTAAGCATACATTAATTGAACATTTGCTATATAATATCTACTGTATTTAAATGGAGTTAGTATCAGATTAGTAATAAGCATAAGTGAAAATTTTACATATAATTTATTATGTACTGGGTAGGGTACTGGGTGTTTATGTATATGAATTCATTGGTCACTTTGGTAACTATAAGGTATTTTTAGTATCATCATTTCAATTTTTATGTGGAGAAACCAAGAAACATTAAAAAACTAAGTAAGTGGTAACACTCAGATTCAACCCAAACACTCTGGGGTCAGAGTCTATGCTGGCAACCACAAGAGATTGCCTCTAAGACAACTGGTGAGGAATAAAGCAATAAGTGGAAATAAATTGCCTCTAAGACGCTGGATAAGGATACAAGTCAACTCTCATCTATTGATGGTGGCACAGCTACTGTCGGCATGTCAGTTAGATTTCCTAATGCGATTCTAGTCACATCTCTATAAATATGCATACACACACACACGATAGGAATGCCATGCCCGGACACCACAAGATGTGAGGAGTGGAGTGGATAAATATACTGTGGCATATCACAAAATGAAAAACTATACAGCAAATAACATAAGTGAACCACAGTCATGGTGGCATACTTTGAAAAACTAGCAGAATCTACCTTGAACTGTGCACAGACCCACTCAGCAATTCCACTTCCTAACCAGACAGGGACAGATGTTCACCCCCAAAAAAGAAGGATTAAGAATGCTCATGGAACAGTAAGTGTCAGCCCTGAACTGCATTCTCAAATGTCTTCCCAAAATAGCATAGACACATAAATTGAGGTATATTCAGACAACACAGTACTGTGGAGTCCTGTAACCACAACATGGATGAATCTCACAAAATGTTGAGCAGGTGAAGCCAGGCAAAAAGAATAGATGGTTAGTTAATGGTCAGTTTTCTGTAAATTTTTGTTTTGTTTTGTTTTTTGTTTGTTTTTAAAATTTTTACTTATTTTTTAAATTTCTTCTCAGTGTTCCAGAATTCATTGTTTATGCACCACACCCAGTGCTCCATGCAATGCGTGCCCTCCACAATACCCCCCACCAGGCTCCCCCAACCTCCCACCCCCCGCCCCTCCAAAACCCTCAGACTGTTTTTCAGAGTCCACGGTCTCTCATGGTTTGTCTCACCCTCCGATTTCCCCCAACTGTAAAATTTTTAAAAACCTTTCCATGATTTTAGGAGTCAGGCTGGTGTCTACCTCCCAAGAAAAGGGACGTCATGGGAAAAAGGGGGCAGAGATGGGGTCAGACGTGTCAGTAATGTTCCATGTCTTTCCCTCAGTGGTACCCACCTGAGTGTAATCATATGGGTTTTACTCATTGAACTGTGTCCTTATGATTTGTGTACATTGTATATGTACGTTCAACTGAAGTTTTAATTAATAGCAAATACATCTTCCCTGCCACCTTCGGGAGTAGAGTTTTACGCAATGTAAGAATATAGATAAAGTTGTAAACAACAAAACCTCTTGAAATGAGTAAGCCTGGTAAAGGATAGAGGCAGGGACAGATTTTTACCGTGGCTCAGCTGTGCTGTATTTGTTTCATCCCAGTTACATGGTTAATCTCACGTACAGTGGGTGTGTGTTGGGAGAAGCTCACAGCTCCTCAGGGCTCTGTAGGTATTGAATGAGGTTACGACCGGCGTCTCCCTTCTTCTCCACGCAACCTATATTCTGAGCCAGGTGGTGACCACCATTTACTTCCCGCTTCCGAATGATGCCCCTCTTCTTATGCTGTTGATGTAGACGACATTCCTTGTTTTGTGATATTCCATACTTATTTTTAAAATGTTTTTCTTAGGCTTTTCATTTGCTTTTTCCAAGTGAATTAGCAGGTAAGCTCCTGGAGGCTGGAAGGTGTGCTACTCCTGTGACTGCAAGTCTTCTTTCCCTCTAAAATGAGATTAATACTAGTAGTTTTAACCATATTTTACCCGTCAGGTATAAGACATACCAAACATAAAGGACCGTTAGCATGAATGTCTAGTACTCTGATGGCACCTGACGCAGACCTTACTGAGGAGTCCAGTCCAGCCTGTCTCTCCTCCGGCTCCTCTCCTGAGACTGTTCTCCTTACCCTCTCCTTTTTTGTCATTTCTCCTTGTGGTCCCATCCAGTATCTCACAAAGTGACCGGCTGGTGCCTATTGCTTGTGGTTGGTGCTCAGCAAGAGTAAGCAACGGGCTCTGTTTTTTTTTTTTTTTTTTCTTTCTCAGAACCTAGACCCACATCTTTTGGATTGATTCCATCTTGCTTTTTACTCCCGTTTCTCTTAGTTTCCCAGACTTTTTAACCTCTTGTTTTACACCTGTTGCTCCTACTCTGTCTCCATGGTCTGAGTGTGCAACAATTCCGGTCCTCTAGCGCCAACCCCAGCTTTCCTTTAGTGTTAGTTTCCACCCGACTTTCCATGTGACGGGGAGAAAAATGACCCCGCATCCCTGACCTTCTTGGAAGCATGGGTTCTGATGAAAGTTCTGTGTTTTGCTCAGAGGAGTGAGAGATTGGAATGTCTGCGGGGATATGTTACAGGAAGGATAGGTCCAGAAACCCAAGAAAGGTGTGAATTACCTACAGCAGTCAGTCTTTTTTCTTTTCTTTTTTTTTTTAAAACATTTTATTTATTTATTTGACATGGATCACAAGCAGGCAGAGAGGCAGGCAGAGAATGGGGGTGGGGGAAGGCAGGCTCCCTCCTGAGCAGAGAGCCCGATGCGGGGCTCGATCCCAGGACCCTGGGATCATGACCTGAGCCGAAGGCAGAGGCTTTAACCCACGGAGCCACCCAGGCGCCCCAACAAGCAGTGGTTCTTAACAAGGGCAACTGCGTCCCTGCAGGGAAATGTGGCAATGTCTGTACCTACTTTTGGTGCTCATAGGAGGACGGTGCAACTGGCTTCAGGTCGGTAGAGGTCATAGGGGGCTGATGGACATTTACAGCACACAGGAAAGCCTCTAACAGTGAAGAATTATCTGGCCTCAAATGTCCACAGTGCTAAGGTCGAGAAACCCTGCAGGAATTTCCAGCTGGGGGAGGCAAGAGCAAGGAAACTGTGAGCCTTCAGGAAGAAGCAGGTGGCTGGACACATCTCTATGTTTTAATCGCCAGAGGAACAGGGTTGGAGTCACTGCCAAGTAGAAAGGAACAGACAGAGGCGTCGAAAGAGAATCTTGAAGAAGCTCCTCACGGTGTTCAATGTTATTTTCTCTGCCAATTCTTCACTGGTTAAGACATCTTACTTTCAAGATTTTGGAGTCAAATTTGAGTTTCTTTTGGGTGTGACACCATTTGAGATAAACTTGCAGAGAAGATGGGGAAGGCTTTATGTGTGGGGCCACCCGCACGATCTCTACTTCCCGACACTCTGTAGAGCCCTTCTTAGCCCTTGAGGGGCCCACGGGAACCTAGTGATATGTTCCATTTCGGGTGGACTTCCCTGGCCCTTCTGAGGAAGATCTTTCTTTTCGTTCTTCTTTGTATCTGACAATGACTCTCTAGTAATTTTGCCTCTTTTAGTGGCCTCCGGATTGGATGAGGTTTCTGCCCTGTGCACTTGAACTCATTTACTCATTTCAGGAGACTGTTTATGTTGATCCTAATGGTTGCAGCTAAGCTGTTTGCAATCTTGTCAGGAGAAGGAAGGCTCAATTCTGACAGCTGAAATTTCGTGTTTAATGCAGACACAATATGAAAAACAACTGCTGCAATCAGGAAACCCCCAGGGAGAGACACGTGAAAAGAGGATTTTAGATAGCAGTAGTACGTGCTCACTGAGGATCTAGCCCGCAGATGAAATCGCTCTTACTACAAAGCTCCAGTCTGTTACGACACTTGCATTATTTTTCCCAAAGATTTTCACTACCTTTATGTTTAAGGGTCAGAAAAAGCATGAATCAAGGTTAAACTTCCAGTAAGAAGCAAATACATTCAAAATATTACATCAGTATTTATCTGGGGGGAAAGAGATACATAGCTCTGACTGTATAAGAATGCATACATTTAAGTAGAGAACTATCACTGATAGTTACAGTTGACTTTCTACCCGGCGTCCTTCCTCACTTTTTTCTTGCTGGTAGAGAGAACCCCGATTCTGCTTGGTACCCAGCTACCTCCGTCACCTAAGCCAGCTATGGTGTTCTCGGTCTCCTAGCCAGTAAGGGGCTTGGTCATGAGCACCTGACACAATTCTGGCCAGTCAAATCTGAGAAGAGTCTGATGGGTTTCCAAAAGGAAATCTGGCTTTGCTTTAGCTAAAAGACACAAGGGAGAGCTGGCTCTTAATCCTTCAGCAAACACTTTCCTGTCTGGATATAATGTCTGGAATGAGAGCTGTCTTATAACCACGAACACGGTTCAGCTGAGAGATAAGCCAGCAGCCTGAGGAACACTGAGAAGTCTTGAGGAAGGAACTGGGTTCTCAGTTATACGGTTGCAATATTTTATTAACCAACTGCTAAGCCAACCTACTTCCGGACTTCTTGCTTATGAGAGTAACATTCGAGATGATTTTGAGTTCGGCTTTCCCAAAAAATAGCTAATGAAATAACTTTAAATTTGTCACAGAAGTTGTATCATCCTCTTTTTCAAAAGAAATACTGGGTTTACCAGCCGCGTATTAGTGAGTCAGAAACATTGGGAGCTATTGTTCTTTGTACACCAGAGGGAAAATTTCGTTCGGGAGAAGCCACCTGACTCTGGTTTTATCTTCACATTTCTGACTGGTGTCCTTAAACAACTTGTCTCAGTGTCATCAAGTCTATGAGCCACAGATGCATTGTTCTATATGTTCCACATAAGCATTATTGTGTGTCCATTTAGTAATTCATTCTAGAGCCATCATGAGCGGGACCTACTATGTCTGTTTACATCCTCAAAACACATACATGAAATAGATCATGGTAAATATCAGTATTCATTGTTGCTACTATTCTTTATAAACCTGATCATTTTTTTTTTTGGGCGTGTAACCTCGTATTTCCAGGTCAGTAGACATCTAGATGTCCTCTTTAAAATCCGTCATGATACTCAGTAATTGATTAAGGACCCAATTTTATATTCTGTTACATGTACAAACATGACTCAGATTTTAAGAGCTGGCAAAGTCCAAGAGCATTACAAAGAAAGACATCAAGGGGCGCCTGGGTGGCTCAGTGGGTTGAAGCCTCTGCCTTCGGCTCAGGTCATGATCCCAGAGTCCTGGGATCGAGCCCCACATCGGGCTCTCTGCTCTGCAGGGAGCCTGCTTCTCCCTCTCTCTCTGCCTGTCTCTCTGCCTACTTGTGATCTCTGTCAAATAAATAAATAAAAAAAAAAAAAAAAAAACAAAAAACAAAGAAAGACATCAAATGTAACATGTATTTAGGGAATGGCTACTACTATTTTTGTCATTATTGACATCTCATTTTCATATAGTATTTTGGAAATTATAAAGTAATTTTATATGTTTTTATTTTAATCATTAACACACATCAAAGCTGTACCAGATGATGAGGGAATTTAAGAAAAATACAAACTGGTTTGGCTAACTGAATAAAACCAAACAAAAGCTTTACTGAAAAGTTTTACTTAGGGGTGCCTGGGTGGCTCAGTGGGTTAAAGCCTCTGCCTTCGGCTCAGGTCATGATCTCAGGGTCCTGGGATCCAGCCCCGCATCGGGCTCTCTGTTCGGCGGGGAGCCTGCTTCCCTCCCTCTCTCTGCCTGTCTCTCTGCCTGCTTATGATCTCTGTCTGTCCAATAAATAAATAAAATCTTTAAAATTAAAAAAAAGAAAGGTTTTACTTAAAACCAAGTGTTAGTGAATTTGAAAAAGGGTATCGGATCTGGAATTTTGCAATGAATCATAGGAACCCAAAAGAAATTATTTCAGTGACATGATGGTAGCCACCAGAAATGTAGGTATGCGACAGTAATATGACAAAAAATATTTTACTTAGTGACTCCATGGCACAATTCTAAGCCCAAAAGTGACAGAAAAATTCATTTAAAAAACTATTCACCTATCATCCATCAATCAGCCTGTCTTAAGGAAGAATGAATGCCATTCCTATGGAAATTATACATCTTAAAATACTAATTTTTCAGAACTGGAACAAACAATTCTAAAATGTATATGGAACCACAAAAGACTCCAGATAGCTAAAGAAATCATGAAAAAGAAAAAAACTGGAGGTATCATAACTCTAGATTTCAAGTCATTATGAAGTGGTAGTAATTAAGACAATATGGTACTAGCATAAAAATAGACACAGATCAATAGAATAGAACAGAAAACCAGAAATAAACCCACGGTTATATGGTCAATTAACCTTTGACAAAAGAAGCAAGAATATGCAATGGGAAAAAGATAGTCTCTTCAACAAATTGTATTGGGAAAACTGGACAGCAATGAACAAAAGAATGAAACTGGACCATTTTCTTTCACCGTACACAAAAAAGTAAACTCAAAATGGGTTAAAGACCTAAATATCAGTCCTGAAACCATAAAAATCCTTTAAGAGAGCATGGATAGTAAAATCTCTGACACTGGCTATAGTGACATCTTTCTAGATAGGTCTCCTGAGGCAAGGGAAATAAAAGTGAAAATAAACTATTGGGACTACCTCAAAATAAAAAAAAGTTTCTGCACAGCAAAGGAAACAATCAACAGAACTAAAAATCAACCTACTTGAAGGGAGAAGATATTTGCAAATGACATACTGATAAAGGGTTAGTATCTAAAATAATATAAAGACAAAGAACTGATACAACACAATACCAAAATAATAATAATAATACAATTAAAAATGGGCAGAAGACATGAACAAACATTTCTCCAAAGAAGACATTCAGATAGCTAACAGACCCATGAAAAGATCCTCAATATCACTCATCCTCAGGGAAATGCAAATCAAAATTACAATGAGAGATTGTCTCACACCTGTCAGAATGGCTAAAATCAACAACACGGGGAACAACAGGTGTTGGTGAGGATGTGGAGAAAGGGAAACCCCCTCTTGCACAGTTGGTGGGAATGCAAACTGGTATAACCACTCAAAAACAGTATGGAGATCCCTTAAAAAATAAAACTACCCTATTATCCAGGAATTGCATTCCTGGGTATTTATCCCCAAAATACAAGAACACTAATTCAAAGGGATGCAGGCACCTTATGTTTATTGGAACATTATTTACAACAGCCAACTATGGAAGCAGCCCAAGTGTCCACTGACAGATGAGGGATAAAGAGGATGTGGTATGTACATGCAATGGCATATTGTTCAGCCATAAGAAAGAATGAAATCTTGCTACTTGCGACAACATGGGTGGAGCTGGAGCGTATGATGTTAAGTGAAATAAGTCAACGAGAGAAAGACAAATACCATACTATTTCACTCATATGTGGAATTTAGGAAACAAACAAATGAAAGAAAGAGACAAACCAAGAAACAGACACTTAACTGTAGAGAACAAGCTGATGGTTACCAGGTGGGAGGTGGGTGAGGAGATAGGAGAAATAAATGATGGGGTTAAAAAATATATGTATTAATTTTCCATTTGAAACAAATCTGGAAAATACCAGGAGAATTAACTATAATGCAACATAGTATATTTTTCTTCATCACAGTATAGAAATTACTATATATATCTATATCTATATATATTATTTGTATTTTTATCCATGGAGAGCTAGTCAGAAAGCTTGATTGATATTTTTAGTATTTTTTTCAGACAGCATGACATCTTTTTTTAAAAAGGAAGTAGTAGAGAAAGTGGTCTTTCTTAAAGGTAAAATAAGTCCCTGTGAGGTCTCATGATAATAGAGAATACAGTTGTTCTGATCCAGAATTTTCCATTGTAGAAGTCAAGAATGTCACCTAAACTCAAAGTCCTTATTAAAAGTAAAAAAAACATGAACTTTGAAATGAGGCAGATCTCAGGCTTCAGTCATAACCTCTCCTGTGTCCCAGATGTGTGACTGTGGAGTAGGTGCTAAAATTCTAGCAGTCTTACTTTTCTCATATTTAAAATTAAAACAAATACTAGCCACACTCTAGGTGTGAAAATCTTCAACAGAATAATAGCAAACTAAATCTAGTGACATATAAAAAATACTTCACACAATGACCACATGTGGTCTCTCCCAGGAATGCAAGGTTAGTTTGACATGTGACAATCCAGTGATACAATACTGTCTTACTATAACAGAAAACACAATTACTTCAACAGATTAAACAAAGTCAAAATCCACCACCCCTTCATGGTAAAAGGACACTAAACTAAAAGTAGAAGGGAAACTGCCCAACTTGATAAAGAAAATCTATAGAACCCCACAGCTGCCATGGAACCTGGTTGTAAAAGACTAAGTACTTGCCCACTAACATAAGGAACCAAGCTGTCATGTGTGCTCTGACCACTTCTAGTCGACATTGCACTGGAAGTTCTGGCTGAGGCAATGAGGCAAGACACAGAAATAAAAACCATTCTGATCGGAAAGAAAGAAGTAAAATCACCTCAGTTTGCAGACAGCATGATCTTGCAAATATATAAAACCCCAGGAAACCTACTGCAAAGTATAAGAACTAATAAATTTCAGTATACAGAATCAATTCTATTTTTATATACTAGTAATGAAAAATCCAAAAATGAAATTAAGAAAACAGTTTCATTTATAATAGCATCAAAAAAAATTACAAATAAAATGAACAAAGGAAATTCAAAACTTAAACTCTGAAAATTATAAACCATTGTTAAAAGAAAATGGAAGTGATCTGAATAAGTGAAAAAACAGCTCATGACCATGGATCAGAAGATTTAATGTTGGTAAAATGGAATAATTCCCAAAGTGATCTGCAGACTCAACATAGTACCCATGATAATCCCAGATGCCACTTTTTCTCAGCACCTGACAAGCAGCTCTGACCATTCACGTGGAAATGCACCTGCAGGCTGATCCTAACATTCATGTGGAAATGCAAGAGAACCTGAACACCCCAAAAAACCCCTAAACAGAAGAATAAAGATGACGGCTCAAGTCCTGATTTCTAAACTTACTACAAGCTACAGAAATTAGTAATTGTGATTCTGGCACGAAGCACCAGCATAAGAATAGACGTACAGATTAGCAGAACAGAACTGAAAGTCTAGAAATAAATTCTCACATTTATGGTCAGTTGATTTTGACATGGATTCCAAAACAATTCCATGAGGGAAAGAACAGTCCTTTCAACGAATGATGCTGGAACAGCTGGACAACCACCTGAAACCACATGTGAGATGTCAGTGAGGGGCTCCTGGGTGGCCAGTCTGTTAAGTGTCCAGCTCTTGATTTTGGCTCTCAAGTCCTGATCTCAGGGTCCTGAAATCAAGCCCCACATCAGGTTCTGCTCTGGCATGAAGCCTGCTGAAGATTCTCTATCTCCCTCTCCCCTTACCCCTCCCCACCAAAACTAAAGTTTTTTAAAAATGAGCTAAGAATGTAGTAAAAGACTGAGTTAAAATTACAGAAGTCTTAGAAGAAAACAAGATGTATCTTTGTGACTTTGGATTAGGCATTTGTTTCTTAAATATGACATCAGAAACACAACAAAAGAGTAGATAAAGTTTATTTCCTCAAAATTAAAAAAATTTGTGCTTCAAAGATATCATTAAGAAAGTGAAAGTCCACGGAATGGAAGGAAATTTAAACAAATCATGTATCTTATGAAGGACTAATATATAAAGAACTCTAAGAACTCAATAATACAAATAAAAATAACCTAATTAAAAGTGGATAGTAGACTGTTTCTTTTGCTGTGCAGAAGCTTTTGATCTTGATGAAGTCCCAAAAGTTCATCTTTGCCTTTGTTTCCTTCGCCTTTGGAGACATATCTTGAAAGAAGTTGCTGTGGCTGATATCAAAGAGGTTACAGCCTATGTTCTCCTCGAGGATTCTGATGGATTCCTGTCTCAGGTTGAGGTCTTTTATCCATTTCGAGTTTATCTTTGTGTATGGTGTAAGAGAATGGTCGAGTTTCATTCTTCTACATATAGCTGTCCAGTTTTCCCAGCACCATTTATTGAAGAGACTGTCTTTTTTCCACTGGATATTTTTTCCTGTTTTGTGGAAGATTATTTGACCATAGAGTTGAGGGTCCATATCTGGGCTCTCTACTCTGTTCCACTGGTCCATGTGTCTGTTTTTATGCCAGTACCATGCTGTCTTGGTGATCACAGAGGCAACCCATGGAATGGGAGAAGATATTTGCAAATGACAGTACAGACAAAAGGTTGATATCCAGGATCTATAAAGAACTCCTCAAACTCAACGCACACAAAACAGACAATCATATTAAAAAATGGGCAGAAGATATGAACAGACACTTCTCCAATGAAGGCATACAAATGGCTACCAGACACATGAAAAAATGTTCATCATCACTAGCCATCAGGGAGATTCAAATCAAAACCACATTGAGATACCACCTTACACCAGTTAGAATGGCCAAAATTAGCAAGACAGGAAACAACGTGTGTTGGAGAGGATGTGGAGAAAGGGGAACCCTCTTACGCTGTTGGTGGGAATGCAAGTTGGTGCAGCCACTTTGGAGAACAGTGTGGAGATTCCTCAGGAAATTAAAAATAGAGCTTCCCTATGACCCTGCAATTGCACTACTGGGTATTTACCCCAAAGATACAGATGGAGTGAAAAGAAGGGCCATCTGTACCCCAATGTTCATAGCAGCCATGGCCACGGTCACCAAACTGTGGAAAGAACCAAGATGCCCTTCAACGGATGAATGGATAAGGAAGATGGGGTCCATATACACTATGGAGTATGATGCCTCCATCAGAAAGGACGAATCCCCAACTTTTGTAGCAACATGGACAGGACTGGAAGAGATTATGCTGAGTGAAATGAGTCAAGCAGAGAGAGTCAAGTATCATATGGTTTCACTTATTTGTGGAGCATAACAAATAACACAGAGGACAAGGGTAGATGGAGAGGAGAAGGGAGTTGAGGGAAATTGGAAGGGGAGGTGAACCAGGAGAGACTGTGGACTCTGAAAAACAACCTGAGGGTTTTGAAGGGGCGGGGGTGGGAGGTTGGGGGAACTAGGTGGTGGGTATTGGGGAGGGCACGGATTGCATGGAGCACTGGGTGTGGTGAAAAAACAATGAATACTGTTACGCTGAAAATAAATAAAAAATTTAATAAAAAAAAGATTCAAAATTCTTAAAAAATAAAAAAATAAAGAAGGACAATCCAGAGTCAATTTGTATAGAAAAAGACCACAGATTTGAGCACAGACTTGGGGTTCAACAAAGCTAGATTCAAACCCTGACCCAACCACTTTGTGCCTAGAGTAAACTGTTTAACCCTTCTGTATATCTATCATCATTTGTAAAAAGGATATTTAATTAAAAAAAAGTGGATAGTAGATTGGAATAGGCATTTTTTACAAAGAAGATATACCAATAGTCAAGAAGGACGTGAAAAGATGCTGAACATCGTTAGTCATCTGGGAAATATGAATCAAAATCACAACAAGATACAACCTCACATCTGTAACCATGATCAAAAAGACAACAAGAAATGTTAACAAAAATAGGGAGAAACTGGAACGTGTATACACTGTTGATAGAAATAGAAAATGTTACCGTCACTTAACAAAACTACCTGGCAGTTCCTCACAATGTCAAACACGGAGTTTCCACATGAACCAGCAATTTCACTTTCAGAACACACCTAAGAGAAATACAAACACACATCCGCATAATAACTGTACATGAAGGTCTGTAGTTTGTCACCAGAACCAGTAAATGGAAACATCCTCAATGCTCATTGATTATGGATGGACAGGTAAAATGGGGCGCATCCATCTCATTCCAAATGGAATATTACTCGGCAATAAAAAGTTGGCCAAATAAAAAAATTGTTATATGATACATTGTGCAACTATTACATTGTACAATTGTATGATATGTTGCAATGTGCCTTGGAGACATGATGCAAAAAGAACCAAGTCACAAAAGTACCTGACCAGGGCTTCGAAGACTGAGGAGAAACAGGTAAGAAACAGGAACCCGGAGGTGATAGAAACGATCTGACATTAATTGTGTGATGGTTGTGCACTTCTGTGTACGTGCCAAAAAATAACGAACTGTACAGTTTCAATGAGTAAGCGGCATAGTATGTGAAGTAGATCTCAGTAGTTAAACTTTACATATATGTATACATAAATGCGTATATATGTATGTATACATAACACTTTAAAATAGAGAAATAAATACTAACAAATGTAAGTGAGAAAAATAGACAAATTCACAAGTGCTAACTGTAAAGAGAAAATGGGTCCGTTGAAATTTACAAAGAGCTTCTGATCATGAAATCCTACGGATGTGTATACATATACATACACACGGTTTATGATTTTTCTTCTGACAGAAAGCTCTTTTGTAACATTAAAAATTCTGAAACATCAATCAAATTTTAAAAACCAAATAATTCAGTTAGAAAAATGGACAGAAGATGACTAGGTACATTTTAGAAGGTTTTCAAAGTAGTTTTTCGTTGGGGAGATGCAAACTAAATCAAAAGTTTTGGTACCACTGCCATTCTTTCCTCAAATGGGTTAGAGAGAGGGAGGCTGACATTTACAGCATCTATGCTGATGGGGGGAGCTGAGCTCCTCCACTCCGCCGGTGGGAATGATGTATGCAGATGCACCAGTAGTATTCCCCAAAGATGAGCAGTTCTTTTCCAGAAATTCCATAGCAACGCAGAATTCCTCCCCAGGTACATATCCAAGAGCAATATGCACCTGTGAGCTCACCAAAGACACGCACAGATATATTCATAACCGAGGTATCCCCCACAGTCCCACCCTGAAGCTACTCCACTGATGGCCACCACACACCAGACCAGCACAGGGTGGAGGGAGCATCCAAAATGGAATCCTGTGTGACACTGAGACTCTGTGAACCACACCACGTGGAAACAGGCGGATACATCTCACGGTGTGGAGCGGCACAGATGAGGCACAAGGCATACACACTGCATAGTTTCATTTATATAAAACCGAAAAGCGAAGGAAGCGAATTTGTGGCGTTACAAGTCCAGATAGTGGTTAGTCGGGGAGTAGGGGAGGAAGAGAGGCCGGCAGGGACTTCTGAGAGCCACCAGTGGCTTGCTTGTTGGTTTGATTGTGTTCTCATGACACAGCTGTTCTCATTTGTTAAAGTACACTGAGCTGTACACCTCTGATTTCTGATTCTACTGTCCATTCAAGACTCTAACAGTCTTTTCGGATGTGTGTCATGATTCCATCAACTGTCTACAAAATCAATGAAGATTAAACTACATAGTTTAGGCATATTACATGGTCATAAAGGTGTTTAAAAGTATAGGAAGGATCTGACTGAGGATGGTGCTGATTCTGCAGGGCTAGGGCATGGCAGTCTAGGGCGGGGCTGCCTGGTGCGTCCACACTTACAAGGTCTGGCGTTGGGTGAGTGGGTTCATGGCTTGTAGACATTACCAATTACCGATAAAGACTGGAAGTATGAAGAGTGAATAGAAGCCTGATGTGGAAATTTGAAGAAGAGGTGATAGAACATTGAGTTGATGGCAGTGAGAGTCTAAGATGTATGTTTTTCCTCATGGTTTGTATTTTACTTATTTTATTTATGTTTTTTATTAACCTGTAAGGTATTACTTGTTTCAGGGGAATAGGTCTGTGATCCATCGGTCTTACATAATTCACAGGGCTCACTGTAGCACAAGATGTGCTAACTGGTGCCTAAGCAGGTGAAGTACACGGGCTCTGGTCTGAGCAACTGGGTAGATGGTCGCGTCAGGAAGACGCTGGGGAAGGCACAGGTTTCCAGAGCACATCAAGAACACCATTTTGAACACCTTTAAATTGAGACGTATGTGGGGAATTAAAGGTGAAATGTCAGGTAAACAGTTGGATATCGATAAATCTGAATCTCAAAGGAGACGTCTGGGTGGACCCTATGAATTTGCAAGTTATCAGCATAAAAATGGTGTCAGAAAGTTCTTGGAAGGGATGAAATACCGAGATGAAGAGTATATGTAGAGGTGAAAATTAACCTCAGGTTTGGCCGCTGAGTGATTTCAAGATGAAGATTTGGACAGAGAGGAAGAGCCATCACTGAAGAAAAAAATTAGCCCATTCGGTAAAAAGACGTCCAAGAGAATTTGGTGTCAAAAAAAAAAAATTGTTTCAAGACATTTCAGCTCTGTCAGATGAGACTAAAGATCGAGCGATGAAAACAGAGACATGACCGTTAAGTTTGGAGATGTGAATATCACCAGAGACTCAAGAGAGTATGGGGGGAGTGCTAGGCAGGGAAGACTCTGGACACAGGACGGAAGAAGGAAAGAGACTTTTCTCATGAGTATTTCTCTGTGAACAGATGAATATCTCAGTAACAAATGCCTGCGTTATGATAATGACATGATTTGTCGATGATCCGACGTCTGGAACATATCGGGTGTTAAGTAAATATTTACAAACAGAAGGAACCTTATACTATGCTTTCCCCAAAGGTAACTCCAAGTGTTTCCCCACAAGTCAAACAGCAATGTGAGGTACATGGTTAACATGCCCTCTTTCAAGAATGTATACTCAGCTAGTGGTAAGGCCCAAGAAGTGCCCTGACACCTCGGTTGACAAATATTTCCACTCTAGGCAATGAGAAATATAAACGTATATACAGATATCAGATCAGTGAAGAGGTTAGCATGGGAATGGGCGCAGGAAAGAAGATCCACCTCCCTGATGTGGGATAAGACCCACTCATCCAATCCAGTGAGGACCTGATAGGACCACAAGGCAGAAGAAGGTGAACGTGTCCTGTCTGAGCCGGACATGGGTCTCCTGGCCTCTGCACTCCTGGTTCTCAGCCTTCAGACCCAGACTGGACCCTCCACCATCAACAATCTGGTCCTCACCACCAGTTCTCCTTCCCTGAATGTGGTTTCTCTGTACAACTCTGATGAATGCATAGCATTTACTTATTTCAGTTGTAATTTCTTCTTTGATTCAGAAATACTTTGACATGTGTTTTAACATTTACAAATTTGTGGGAGGAATTTTTTAAAACTATTTTTTGTAGTTGATTTTTAATTTTACTAAATTGTACTCCAAGTATATAGTCTGAATGATAATTTGGGGGGTAACTTGAAAATTCCTTTGTGATTAAATGTATTTTCTTTTTCTTTTATTTTATTTTTGAAGATTTTATTTATTTGGCAGAGAGAGAGAGAGCATGAGCAGGCAGATCAGTGGAGGGAGAGGAAGTATGGTCTCTGCTCAGCAGGGAGCCGGACATGGGGCCTAAACCCAGGACCCTGAGATCATGAAGCGAGCCAAAGATACACACTTAACTAACTGAGCCACCCAGGTGCCCCTGTGTTTTCTTTTAAATGAAATTTCCATGCACGCTTTAAAAAAATGTGTGTTCTTTCATTGTGGATGTAGATCAATATCAGACCAAGCCTGTCAAGTTTGTGTAAAAATTTTTTCTAGTTTGATAATCTATTCATTTCTGAGAGGAGTAGATTAAAAATATTTAAGTAAGGTTCTAGGTTTTCCATTTATTTATGTAGTTTTGTCAATTTTTATTTCATATTTTTGAGATCATATTGTTAGGAACATAGAAGACTGAGTGTTTTGCGACTTTTTATGACTACCTCACGCCTGAGAGATCTTTGCTTTGTCTCCTTGATTCTGTGTTTCTGACATTAATATTACTATCGCTTTCTTTTCTTATTTACATTTGCATGGCACATCTTTATCTGTCTCCTTTAACATTTCCGTCATGTTTTATGTGTGTCTCTTATAAAATGCATATGGCAAACATTATCTTAAAAATTTATTCTGGCCTCCCTGGTTAACAGAAAACTCTAAAATATTTACAGTTATAGTGGTCATTGATAAATTTTGATTTATTTTCACCAACTTATTTTTATGTCACTGGTTTGTTAAACATTCTATTTCTACACTTTCTGGTTAGTCCCACTAAATATTAATTACATACTTAAGAATATCAAAATGTAACAAACATTTCTTTATTTCTTTTTTTAAAGATTTTATTTATTTGAGAGAAAGAGAGAGTGAGTGAAAGAGAATGAGTGGGGGCAGGGGCAGAGGGAGAAGGATAAGCAGAGTCCCTGCTTGGCAGGGAGCCTGACACTGGGTTCCATGCCAGCACCCCGAGATCATGACCTGAGCCAAAGACAGATGCTCAACCGACTGAGCCACCCAGGCACCCCTTTTCCTTTTTCTTTCTTTCTTTTTTTTTTTAAAGATTTTATTTGTTTATTTGACAGAGATCACAAGGAGGCAGAGAGGCAGGCAGAGAGAGAGGGGAAGCAGGCTCCCGCCCAACAGGGAGCCCAATGTGGGGCTCGATCCCAGGACCCCGAGATCATGACCTGAGCCGAGGGCAGAGGCTTAATCCACTGAGCCACCCAGGGGCCCCGGGTGCCCCTTTTTCTATCTTTTTATTAAGGAGCAACAGTACTCTTAAACCATTTGAATGTAATCCTGTTTGTGTGCGTCATCCATGTTATTCGTTAACTTCCAGAGAGTTTTCAGACTTCCGAGTACTGGTCTTCTCCTCTAGCATCATTCACTACTTCATGATTTCTCCGTTCCTTACTCCCAGTGCATCCTTCGTCCTGGTCTTTAAACTTCCTTCCCATCAGAGTGTCTTTTTGAGATCTTTCTGTTGGTATTTACATGAAGTCTGTAATGCATCTGCACTTTTGAACAAAACAAAATTCTAAGTAGACAGTGATTTTTCCTCAGTATTTTGAAGATATTCTTGCACTCTATTCAGGTATATGTTTTTTGCAGTTGAGGTCAATAAAAAGATTTGTGTATGACCTCACTGAAAGTGTTTATCCTCGGTGTCGACAAGTGAACAATAGCAAATAATAATTGATAGAAAATCCCTTATAGTTCTGTAGGGGAAACAGTAAACATCCTCCTCACAGTGTGATGGACGTACAGATGTGTTTGCTATGTCCCTGCCGTAAATGCTGGCAGCAGATGTCCCCTCCAGGCCAGCTCACCATGGCCCTTACCTCTGCTGCAAAAAGCAATGCTGGCCAAGGCCAATGCCATGGAGGTAGGGTAGGGCCAGAAGGGGGGATACCGGGACCACCCAGAAAATCCAGATAATCTCCCTATTTGACATCAGTTCCCTGGTGACTTTAATTCCATCTCAGCCCTGATTTTCCTTTGCTGTGGAGCCCAGCAGGTTCAGAGATTCTGGGACCAGGACAAAAAGCAGGGGTATGTTTCAGTATACCACGCAGGCGCTGCACTTAATCTTTAGAGTAGATGAATCCCAATGGAGATCAAAATGAAGCTCCCAACCAAAGCAGCTCAGGATTCTGGTTGGGAAAGAATGAGACCCTGACATTTGGCTGTTGGATGTCTGGCCTGGTGAATTCCCCTGTTCCCTTGAAGGCTTGTCCTGCAGAATTGCCCACTCCTTCCTACTAAGAGCAAAGACTCTCTCCTAAAGAGAATGCAAAGTCCTGCATTCCCCCACCTTTTTTGGCCGTTAGATCATTCATAATTAGGGTTGCGCCACGACCAGAATGACCTGGGCCTGATAAGGAGTTGTAAGATTCAGATAACATGAATTGGCAGGAGGATGCGCAGGACTGGGTTCTGGGAAACATCGGAGCAAGAGCCCTGGGCAGAAGCTTTTACGAGGGAGAGCACCGACGTGGAAGCAGTTCTGAGATTCAGGATTCAGCATCCTGGCAACGCCTCAAGAGATGGTGTGAAATCGCTACGGGCGTGTTTTCTGGGATCACGGAAAAGTCGATGGGCCATTCTAAGTGAGCTGAAATGCAGAATCTATGGCAGACTGTGGAGAGAGGGATTGAATGGCAAGAGACTAAGCCCGCTGAGATGGATGGACTCTGGGTGGCCGGGTCACCGGCTGCATGGAAGAGTCACTCTCACCAAAGCAAGAAGGAATGCACGGGAAGAAAGGCACCGGCACCCCAAAGGCTCTCAGCAGTGCTGTCCTGTGTGGGCCCGGACTGAGCGTGGGTGATGCTGTCATGGAGTTAGGCTCACTCGAACGACGGGGATGGCGGGACTCTGCGGCAATAGAGGCCGCGTGGCAGTGCCGGGTGGATACAATTATCATCGTGACCGGCAATGTTGGAGCTGCAGCCAATGAGGCCTGGCCTTCAGAATTATGAAGAGGATTTATAGAATACTGCATCCCCGGGGGCAAGACAGACAGACAGCCAGTCAGACTACTGCTCGATTCATCAGAAGAAATCAAGGATGGACGAGTGGGAAACTGAGAGCAACACCCCTTCGTGCAGTCTCCAGACCTGAGCCAGATTTGGACCCAAGACCCAATGATTGGAGAGGAGGCTGTGATCCCAGGCACCACGGCAAATCTACAAGTCATACCCCCAGCCCCCCACGAAGGGATGCATGCCGTTTTCTTGGCAACAGTACTCCAGGCAAAGGGGAATACACAAACACTTCCAGGGTCATTGGAACCGGTTCAGAGTTGACGGTAATACCTGAGGACCTGCAGGGTCATTACTACCTCTCTGTTAGAGTTGAGTGTCCGGGTCAGGTAATAAATGACACCTAGACCACTGTCCAGCTTGCAATGGGTCCTTTAGTTCTGCATATTCATCAGGCTGTCATTTGGGAATGATATACTGGGCAGACGATGCAAACTCCACGTTTAGGCTTTGGAGTGTAGGGTTGGAGACATCATAACAGGAGTGCCAAACGGAAGCCTCTGAAACTGTGTCCCACCCCCAACCCAGGCAAGATAGGAAATAAAAACCAGTACCTCGTCCCAGAGGTAATGGGAAGGATTATTGCCATGGTCAGGGAGCTCAAGTAGCCCAGGATAGTGGTCCACAAGCCCAGGTGTCCATTTAATTCTACCCCCTGGCCCCCTGGAGAAATGAGATTGACCCTGGAAGAGGACAGAGTCCCTCACAAGCTTAATGAAGTACGAGCTGCACTGACAGCCCAGGGCCAGTGGCAGAGCATGAAGGCGGCACAGCACACGAGGATGTCGAGGTAATGAACGTGCTCTTCCCCACCGCTATCAGGAAAGCAAACCAGAAAGTCCCATTCACATAAAACTGGCAATAGCATATATTTAGATTTTCTTCCTGAACTATGTTCTCTTACGCCCTCTGCCATGAAGTGGTCCAAAAGATCTGTAGCATCTGAATGTCAACAGTGACCAACTCTCTGTGACATCATGCTGACCCGACCTCAAGAAGAAGCTGGGGGCTGCTTGTTGGAGGCTCTGGTGATCCACACACTCCAGAGTGCAACAGATAAACCTTAAATTCAAGAGTATGCATCTCTGGAACTTTCAGGGGTCCAGCTGTCAGGGCATCTTATCCAAAATACAGGACAAGTTATAGCATCTTGGCCCCCACCACCAGGAAGCACACCACTTGGTAGCCCTCTTTGGATTTGGGAGCAGCACGCTTGATCCTTAAGAATGCTGCTTCGGGCCATACACAGTAATACAGAAGGATTCTCGTGGAGCCCAAATGAGGAATGGCACCGTAGCAGGTCCAGGCTATGGTACAGCCAAGGCTCACGCCCTATGACCCAGGAGATCACATGATGTCAGAGATATCAGTAGTGGAAACAGATGTTATGTGTACCAACACCATGGTTGAAATGACAAATGTAAGCCTCTGGATTCCCAAAGCGAGATCAGCTCATTCGCAGTGGACCATTGTCACCTTTTGAAAAATAATACGTGATACACTATTGGTAAAGACAGAACTCCCGACCATGGCGCTCCAAGTGGCCGTGGATCTGGAATTGCCCATTATGACCTGCATTCTGACAGAATCACTAGGCCATGTAAACAGGCTGGCAACCAGCCACGGTGTGATGAAGTGGTTTGATGGGAATAAGCATAAGTGGGGCTATTAGACACAAGGAAGCTGTATGAGTAAGCCTCCTTGACTCTGATGGTATCTCCATGACTCTCCCTCGGTATCATGGCATCGGCTCTCCTCAACTCATACCCGTGGTTGTGGGAGCTACTGGTGGTGGAAGCAAAAGCCCAGGCCTGATTTACAGATCGGTCAGCTTGGGATGTAGCTCACTCATGGGTAGCCTTGAAAGATGGTGATGAGCCTGAGTGGCTCACCCTGGACGATCCTGTTATCCACTTCGGGTGGACAGATTAATGGTGTCATGATGGAGTAGTGGCTGCACAGAGTTATAGAGCTAGTAACTGACAGAGACAGAATTCAAACCAAACAATGTATGTCCATGACATGTGCACTTTGGAAAAAATGGATTATTTTCTCACACTGTACACCGAAATGAATTCTAAATGGGATGATGATCTAAGCTTTAAGAGAAAAAGAAATCCAAAAAAACTGGAACAAAATGTGAATTTTAAGTTTTTATTACTATCATATTTAATCATGATTTTTAGGAGAGAAAGGGGTTTTAATTTAAAAACTCTTGACACAGGTGAAATACATAGCTGGAGCTCAAATCACAGACAACATTTAAGTTTTTTAATATGCAGTGGACATGTGCAAAGTACAAGAATGACATCAAGGTGGGAGGAAAATGGGGGCAAGATGCAAACACACTTGATAGAGAAGGAGCAACAGGTGGCTCTCAAAACCACGAAAAGATCAACCTCACCCATGATACGAGACATGGAAATTACAATTATTCTAAGACACTGTTTTCCCCATCAAAGGTACAAATACCCAGTGTTTTAAATCCACCACGCAGAGATGAAGCAGGAGAGTGCCAGTGTGACTGTAAATTCTGCAGACTCTACAAGCAGGACAGGGATTTACCGAAGTACGTCCCAATCTGAAATGCACAGTCTTGACCTTGTTCCCATCCTCTGGCCCCAGCCCACTGTATACTTTTCTCATAGCACCAGAATGCTCACTACAAAATATGAGACGCAACAGACTGCTCCTCTGCTCAGTGATCTCCAGTGGCCTCCATTCCTCTCAGAACAAAATGAAAGTTCTTCAGATGGCTCACTTTGATCCAGATCCTCCTGGACTCCCGTGACCTCACCACTTAGAGACTGTCCCATACTTGCAGGACTATCTCAATCATTTATCAAATACTTTTTGAAAATCCAAAGTATAATACAAAGTGAACAAATCATATAATTTATAGTGATGAATTACACCACTAATCCCTAAATAAACACTACATGTAACCCCACCCAAGTCATGAAGTTGAACGTGACCAGCACCAACAGGCGCCTCTGCGTCCCTGCCTGACCACTGCCCAGGAAATCACTGGGCAGACTTGTCGTTGCACAGGTTCACAGGGCCCTTTCTTGAGCTTTGTGTGGGTAGAACAATATGCACTCCGTAGTGTCTGGCTTCTCTTACTCGACATTATGTTTGTGAGATTTTTTCATGTTCTGGGAGCTGTAGTTTGCCCGTCCTTCCTGCAGTAGGATGTTACTTATCATACACCATCAGTTTGCATCGTGTCCTATCAGCCCACAACGTGTCATGTCATATCACATCACAGCACATCATGCATGTCAGGTCTCACCATGTCATGTGATGTCATATCATATAATGTCAAACCACGTCACATCATGCCATATCAGGTCATGTCATCTATGTGAATATATGGTGAGGGACTTCCCCATTTTAGCATTGACGGACACTAGAATTATTTCTAGTTTGGGTTTTAATGATGCATCTGTGGACATTTCTGTGTGTGTCTTCAAATATCTGTTGAGTAGAGACCTAGGGGATGACATTTACACGTCAATACAGGAGTGCACAATGCTGAATGAATTTTCAATGTGGTTGCACTCTCACCAGCACTTTTGAGTGTTTCAGTTACTGTAATTTCCCCCCAAAATAGTTAAAACGTATAAAAATGGAAATTAATACATGTAACTTTATGTTTATTGCAGTTTTATCTACAATAGTCAAGACATGGAATCAAGCCAAGTGTCCATCGACTGATGAATGGATAAAGGTGTGGTGTCTATACGCAATGAAATACTACTCAGCCATCAAAAAAAATGAAATCTTGCCATTTTCCATCTTGCCATGGAACTAGAGGGTATTATGCTAAGTGAAATAAGTCCGTCAGAGAAAGAAACCATATGAACTCACTCATATGTGGAATCTTAAAAAAAGTAAACACTCTTAAATACAGAGAACAAAATGGTGGTTGCCAGAGGGAGGGGGTGGGGGATGGGCAAAACAGAGGGGTAAGAGGCACAAATTTCGAATTATAAAATTAAGTAACAGAGTTGAAAAGTTCAGCATAGGGAATATAGTCAATAATATTGTAATAAGGTATAAAAATAATTGGCACATGTCCTCAGTTTTCAAGAAAAAATGGTTCATATTCCCTGTGTTGTAATATTTTATGATTCAAAGCAAAACATTTAGAAGAGTTAAAAATAAAATTTCTCAATAATTTTAATTTAACTGGAAAAGTTGACAAACATAAACACCAAGAGGTTATTACTAATTACGTTGTACCGTGTATCTGTCTGATTAAGAAAAGAGCAGAAGGCTTGGTGCTGAGCCGCCACCCTTGGCGTCCTGAGGTCTCAGGGCGACGCCGGCCTGTCCGCACCGCGGGCTCATTACTCCCAGGGAAAGCGCTTTCTGCCTCTGGCCTTCCAAATTGGGGTCAGAATGTACATTTCCACGCAATGTGAGTTTTCATCTTTCACATCTCTCGTTAAGCCTTTCATTAGCGGCTGGTTTCAGCAGAGACCATTTAAACATTTTCTGGCTTCTGATTGCTCAAGACCGTCCACAGCCTCTCACTGAAACGGCATCTGCCCTTACTTTTCCCCATGATTTTCCCAAACTGTAATCCTCTCCTAGTTCTTAGGATCATAACCTTCAAATGAGAAGAAGCTAACCTAGGGCCGAGGGCGGGCTGCACACATCGGCCCAGGGCGTCAAACGCTGGCCGAGCCGTCCGAGCTGGGCCGGCTGGAGAGCCTTGCCTTGGCGGCTGTGGGCCTCCAGGCGGTCAGTCAAGTCTAGGGTTTTATTTAAGATCATTCTGATTGCAGTTACGATTTGTGTTGAAGGGTTTCGTGGGATATATTCCTGAGGAGCCGGAAGGCGGCTAACCACAGTCACCGCTGGAGTCCCGGAGCCCTTCGTGGAGAGCCTCGCTCTCCGTGAGCCTACGTGGCTGAGCCGACTGAGAGAAAGAACGAGTGAGCACACCGTGGTGGACTGATTTTTTTCTTCTGCATTCCGAAAATTCCAGAGTTTGATGTGGCCTTACCTGTTCTGAGGGAAGCTGAGGTGTGTGATCACGTATAACCTACTTCGATATTCATATCCGTTCCTATGACCCTCTTTGGCTGAAACACATAACTTACTCTTTTTTGTACCCATTATTTTAGTCAGCGGTTAACAAAATGAAAGTGCTAAGATCGCAGGCCAAAATCCTGAGGTCACCACCCCCAAAATTAGAGAGACTGGCAAACACAGAAAATCACAACTTACTGAAGCAGAAACCTTCCAGGGACCAGAGCCCAGGAGGAAAGCCCAACCTGTAATTAAACACAAACAACAAGTAGTCGGAGGCTCCTTGTGGATAGCTCTGAGAGACAAAGTCTCCAGGTGGGAGGGTGGGGGTGGGGTGCTGCTGCCTGCCCCTTTGTGGATTTTGCCTACAGAAGCTCCACGGGGTGTTCAAGAAAACAGGAGGAAATCCCCTGGGGCCTTGGCGGGGGGGGGGGGGGGGGGGGGGGGGGGGGAGAAGCAGCCCTTTTAAAATGTCCCAGCATATTCTGTTCCTGACACCGCCTGCCGTCAGAGAAACTATTTTGTCTGAGCCTAACCTGTGGGGTTTTTTATCAGACCCTGGCAGCCCCGGGGAAAGGGAAATACCCAACTCCAGCCTCCTCCCAAGCCCCCAGCCATTCCGTCCTGCCTAAGGGATAGAGGCAGAACTTAGAAGCGCCCCTAAACTTGCAGTCCAGCGGTCTACAACCGGATGAGAACCACAGCACTACAACAGAACTACAACACTTCTCCCCACCCTCCACAGGCTTATTTACCGTGCCTCCTTTTACCCAGGATGGCATGCCTAGCTTTCAACACAGAATTCTAAAGCATTCTAAAAGGATTTTAAAAAACGCAGTTGGAAGAGACAGAGCAAGCATCAGAACAAAGACAGATATGATAGGAAAGTTGAAATGATCATACCACGCACTTAAAGTTACTGTGATTAAAATTCCTTAATGAAAAAGTAGAGGATACGCAAGAACAGATACGCAATGTAAACAGAGATGGGATTCTGAGAAATAATCAAAAATAATAACAACCAAACACAGTGCAATAAAATGAGGAATGCTCCTGATGGACCGAGTAGTAGATTGGACACAACGGAGGAAGGAATCTCTGAGCTCTGGTGTATTCAACAGAAACACAATCCTCATCTGAATCACAGTTGACTTTGTAGAAATTGACACCCTGAATCTACAAGTCATTCAAATTTGCAAGAGCCCCAGGATGGTCAAGGCAATCTTTAAAAAGAAGCATAAAGTGGGAAGACTCACACTTCATGGTTTGAAAACTTACTACAGAGCAATAGTAGTCAAGACAATGCTCTTCTGCACAAGAAGAGCCGTGTAGATCAACGAAATAGAATCAAGAGTCCAGAAATAAACCGGCACAGCAACGGTCAACTGGTCTTCAACCAGCATGTCAAGATCATCCAACCTGAAAAGAACAGTCTTTTCAACAAATGGGACAGTCGGACGGCCACACGCAAAAGAGGGAATCTGAACACTTACCTCACACCATGCATAAAAGTTAACTCAAAATGGATCAAAGGCGCAAATGTAATAACTATAAAATTCTTAGAAGGAAACATAGGAGTAATCTTCATGATTTGGGATTTGACAAAGGATTCTTACACAGGACACCAGAAGTACAAACAATAAAAAAAAAAAAAAAAAAAGATCCGTTGGACTTTATCAAAATTAAAATCTGTTCTGGAAAGAACACCATCAAGGAAGTAAAAAGGTGACCCACAGAATGGGAGAAAATCACATTTCAGATAAAGAACTTCGACAAAAAATTTATGAAGAACACTTGTAACTCAATGATAAAAAAGACCACCAATCCAAATAAAACATTGGCAAAGGATCTGAATAGTCATTTCTCCAAAGAAGATATATAAATGACCAATATGCATATACAAAGATGTTCCACATTTTTAGACATCAAATTAAATCAAAACCATAATGAGATACCATCCCTATCCAGTAGGATGGCAAGAATCAAAGTTAGAAAATAAAAAGTATTTTGACAAGTATGTGGAAAATCAGAACCATCATACGTCACCGGTGGGAATGGAAAATGGTGTCACTGTGCAGAAAAGTGCTGCTCAAAAAATGATGATTCTTCAAAGCATGAAATACAGTTTCCACATGCCCCAGTATTTCCACTTTTAGGTATATACCCAAGAGAAATGAAAACTTACATCCACACATAAGCTCATTCACAAATATTTATACCAGCATTGTTCACAACGATCAAGGAGCAGAGACAGCCCAGAGCTCATCAACTGGCAAAACACAGTGTACCTACACAATGGAGTATTACTTGACCGTCAAAAAGGCAACGAGAGGGCCGTGCATGCTTCCGCATGGATGGACCTTGAATAGTTATGTTGAGTGAAAGCAGCCAGTCGTGACAAGTGTTGTGCGGCTCTGGGTCGGGAGCGTCGGGAGCAGGCGCTCCGGAGCTGAAAAGGGGAAACAGCGGTCTCGCGGCCCCTCGGGGTTGGGGCAGGGTGCGGACGGGGGGCAGGCAAATGACAGCTAAGGGGGGGATGCGAGGGTTCCAACATGGACTGTGCTGGCTGCACATGTCGGTGAATATACTGAAAAGCCATGGACTGAGCACTCTAAATGGGCAAATTGTACGGTGTGTGAATTACATCTCTCTAATGCCGATTTAAAAAAAAAAAAGAATGTTCTATGAACCTACTGCCCAACACATGCCCCATCCTTATAGATGTGCTCACACTCATGAAATTTTGTGGAAGTGGTTTATTTAAGACCCAGAGATAAGAGGAGGCCTCTCTGAAGAGGTGATCTTTTTACGTGATAGATAAAGCTCTTTAGTCATTCGGTGTGCTTTCCAGAATAGATTCCCAGTTAATACTACAGCTGATTAAGATGCACTGCTATTCACATTCTGATGGGGGAGATCATAAGGATAGTTAATAGTTTATATTATGTTCTAACTTTCTGGCTTTTGTTTAATGTGCTAATAAAGAAGCTCTCTTGTCAATGAGCTATAATCACAAATTTTATAGTAAACTCTCGCTAACAACAGTAAGTAACAAAAGAGTTCTACCTATACCGTTAATTGCTTTCAGCCTAAGAAAGGATTTGAACTGATATTGACTTCCTCCATTTCTTCTCCAAATTAACAAAAGATGCAAAAGGCAACATTTTCCAAAGGGTATTCTTGGGAACTCTAGATCCAAGGAATGATAAGTTTTAGGTAAAACAGAGATCACAGAAATGCATGAAAACCTACCTGCTCTATACAATTAAACTGTTTTTGGTTTTTTGCTTGGTTGTGGTTTTGTTCTGTTTTTTGCCTCTGCCAGGCTTTTCAGAGCCTTTATGGTAGCAGCTGCTTTGAAAGTGACCTGGGTCAGCCCAGGAGCTGACCCGTCACGGCCAGTGTGCCCAGGCTTCTTGGAGCTAGCAATAGCACTTTCTGCTCCAGGCACGCCACACATCGTACCAAGCAGTGGTGTAGGTTTTCCTTGACTGCTTTCTTTTCTTTTTTTTTTTTTTTTTTTCCACATTCACATCAGCTCAGAGGTAACATAGTATTAGGAAACCACTCCAAGCCACCGCCCCGCCCACCCCCCAAAAAAGTCCTTCCAAGCGACGCTTTCTTTTTCCATCAGATGGACAAAGCCTGTACCCTGACGGTTGCACAGAGTTGACGGCAGAATCTAATGCAAAGTTTAAGTGCCATTATTACCGTCACCATCTCCAAGGTAAGCGCGCAGATATAGCCCGTGTCCCATAGATGTTCGATGAGTCACTAGAAGGAATTTGCTGTATTTTGTCCCTGACTTACTCGGATTTATTGGACAAACATTGGTCAAGCGCTTTGAGGCAGAGAACACCCGCCGTCCGGGGGAGGCGGACGGCAAGCAGGCAGGAACGGGACGTGATTCCGAGTCTCACAGACAGCAAGAAGGGAAACGGTAGGAGCGACGCACGTGAACATATTTTACATGATTGTCCGGGAAACCTTTGAGGAAATAGTGTCTTATGAAGTCCTAGCAGAACAGGAATGAGGAGCCCCGTGTGAAGCGCAGAGCGGGCCCACCTCTACGTGGGGAAACTGGCAATTCCAACAGCCTGAAGCGAAATAGGATTATAAATAATCAAGGATAAGTAACGCCTAATATGCAGTGGGCCTAGTTCAAGACGTAAGATAGCAATATGATCCCACTCTAAACTGAGCGGGTAAAAATGGGAGTTCTCATGACGGCCTTATAGCTGCCATATTATTACGGAGGAAGTCCTTTACCGATGGACTGAGCTAATGCAGAAAACTGACGCAGATCACTAGTTCATATACACAAATGGCTTCCCTTTAGCTCACAAGGGTTTGAGGCATTGAAGAACAAAGGCAAAAGGAGATTGTGACTCATACCTTTGTCAAAAGACCCATTCCATACAACAAAACAAAACACACTAGTCATTCACCAATCCACAACCATGGAAGTCATGACTGGTGTTGACTTCGTCACTTTAAAAACCACACAAGGGGCATCTGCGTGGCTCGGTCAGTTGAGCACCAGACTCTTGGTTTCACCTCAGGGTGATGAGACCCAGCCCCACATCGGGCTCTGTGCTAAGTGGGGCGTCTGCTTGAGTTTCTTTCTCCTTCTCCAAAATAAATAAACAAATCTTTAGCAATCACACACAAAATTGTTTGTTGCCAAATTAATGTAAATTAAGATAACAGTGGAAAAACAACTTTTCTAGCCAAACAACTTAGAATACATTTGTGGCTGGCCGATGAGCTCACAAGGGCAGGCAGTACGCTACCCGGGGCCTAACTCTACCACCACCACCACCCCCAGGGTCTCTGGCCCAATGAGTGGAGTTTGGTAGTACTTCCTGCTACAAGTAAAGAAAAAAAAAAAGCATTTAAAAATGCAGTTACAACACGGAATGTGCGACCCGCAGAAGAAAACAATCGCCAGTTGGACTTCATTGTAATTAAACATTTCTGCTCTGCTGAAGACACTTAAATGAATGAAATGTCAAGCCACAGGGAGAAAATTTCTGCCAAAAACCTATCTAATAAAATACTAGTATCCCAAATATACAAAGAACTTAACAGAACTCAAAAGTAAAACAACTCAATTAAAAAGTGGGTAAAAGGGGCGCCTGGGTGGCTCAGTGGGTTAAGCCTCTGCCTTTGGCTCGGGTCATGATCTCAGGGTCCTGGGATCCAGCCCCACGTTGGGCTCTCTGCTCAGCGGGGAACCTGCTTCCCTCTCTCTGCCTGCCTCTCTGCCTACTTGTGATCTCTGTCTGTCAAATAAATAAATAAAATCTTTAAAAAAAGAAATTTTTTTTAAAAAGTCGGTAAAAGACCTGAACAGACTCCTCCCCAAAGATGCCCAACAGCCTATGTCATCAGGGAAATGCAAATTAGAACAACCCTGAGATGCCGCTGCACAGCTATGAGAACAGCCACGATCCAGAATGCTGACAGCGTCAGGGGCTGGTGAGGATGTGGGGCAGCAGGAACACTCACTCGCCGCTGGGAACACAAAACTGGATACCTTGGAGGACAGTTTGGTGGTTTCTTCCAAAACAAAAGTACTCTTACCTTATGAACCAGCCGTCATGATCCTTGGTATTTACCCAAATGAGTTGAGTTAAAAACTTAGGTCTGCAGAAAAACCTGCACGTGGATATTTAGAGCAGTTTTATTCATAACGCCCACCACCTGGAAGCAACCAAGACGTCCTTCAGTCGGTGAGTTGATAAACTCTGGTCCATCCAGACAACAGAATATTACTCAGCACTAAAAAGGGATGAATTACCAAGCCATAAAAAGACGTGGGGGAAACTCAAATGCATGTTACTAAGTAAAAAAAACAAGCCAGTCTGAGAAGGCTCCATTCTGTGATTCCAGCTCTGTGACATTCTGGAAAAGGCAGAACTACAGAGAGAGTAGACGGACGGGGGGTTGGCAGGGCTTCGGGCAGGGGAGGGGAGGGAGGGATGAGGCGGAGCACGGGGGGATTTTAGGGCAACGACATTGTTCTGTGCGGCATTTTAATGGTGGGTACACGGCATCCTACATTTGTCTGGACCCACAGAACTGCACAGTGCAAAGAGGAAACCCTAACGTAAAGTATGGGCTCGAGTTAATGATATTTCAACATCAGTTCCTCAACGTTGACCATGTGCCACACTAATACAAAATGTTAATAACCAGGGACCTGTGGGGGTGGGGAGAGGGATTTAGATGGGAATCCTCTGTACTTTCTGCTCATTCTTCTGTAAACTTAAAAGGCTCTAAAAATAAAGCATATTAATTAAAAATGAAATAAACAATATAATTATGATGTCAAAGACTCTATTAATTTGTCTGAAACACCAGCATGTTAGAAATAGAGCTAATCCTTCAAAATATCACGACTTCCTCAAACCTGTGATGTTCTTTCTCATAACAGGGTGAAGAAATGAGGTTTCTTCCTAAAGCCGTTCCAGTGGCTTTATCACATCTCCGCCATATGTGTGACCTTCATCCGCTAATGTTCTCTACACGGTACAGTTCATCCACTTGATTTTTGTTGCTGGTATTAATATCATTGAAGAGTTGACAAACCAGTTTCTAAATAAACCCCACTGAGATGGGAAGCCTAGAAGGATTTGTCTCTGTCCATCTGAAGAGGACGTCCCAGGGCACCGGGCAGGTGTTCACACCGGCTCCCCGCCGGGGAGGGTTCCCCTGGAAGGCTGCCTTCTGGGGACCGAGCCCTGCACGTGCGTTCCCCTTACTTGCTCACATCAGCCACCGCTGTTTCTCTGTTCCTTATAAAGAAGCTCTGCTCTTCCGCTAGCTGCCCCGAGCGTGCACACCTCCCCGGGCCTGGCCACCTGACCCTGTCCCCAAGGTGACAGCCACCACTCCCGGACCCCAACCCGCCTGCTGCTCTCCTGATGTCCATCCTGGCGATTCACTCTGCATGAGAGTAAAGCAAACCTTCTCCAGGGCAAGCAGAGACATAGCTCGACCTCACAGTCGGTACTAAGACAAAGAGCAAAGGCATGAATCCGCCTGGCATGCCCGCCCCCCCAGCCCCAGCAACACGGCTCCCCGCCCCTCTCGGCCCCCCGCCCCCCCAGCTCCCCGCTCCCGGTCTGGCCTCACACACAGCCCTGGCTGCCGGCCTCCTGCTACCTCCCTGAGAGGGACCTGTTCCTCCTTGTGCTCCTGAAGCATGATGTTCCCTCCTCTCCAGCTCTTTGCATATTTGTAGCTTTGCAGTAATCGATGTGATCACTTTACCCACGTCTCTCTCACCACTGTACGCTTCACAAAGTGTTCTCCCCTCCCTCAGCGCACGACCCAAGCACTCAGCGTCCTGGCGGGTCATTAAGGACAATTGGTATCTCCTGAGTCGGGGCCGCGTCTTTTCCTCCCGCCGCCCCAGGTGCTCCACTCCCGAGGGGTGGCCGAACCAGCCGCTAGCCCACCTCCTGGCCTCGACACCGCCGTCCCTTACCACGGCGGCCAGAGAAGTCCTGGCAGGCACAAGCCTGATCCTGTAAATTCCTGTTAGAATTTCTTTTTTTTTTTTTTAATTTTGTTTAATTCTTTTTTTTTTTCATTTTATTTATTTGACAGAGAGAAATCACAACTAGGCAGAGAGGCAGGCAGAGAGAGAGGAGGAAGCAGGCTCCCTGCGGAGCCGTTAGCCCGATGCGGGGCTCGATCTCAGGACCCTGAGATCATGACCTAAGCCGAAGGCAGAGGCTTTAACCCACGGAGCCACCCAGGCGCCCCCCCTGTTAGAATTTCTAACAGCTCCCCCCACACTCAAAATATATTCCAAACCCTGTAAGATAGATGCAATACTTTGTATGGTTTATATTCCACTTATCTGTGGAGCTGTGTGTACATTGCTAGAGGTATAAATTACTCCCTGTATCCCGAGCAAATCGTACCCTTCAGCAGTACTGAATTACTGACAAGGTACCCAAATAGACCAAGACAGGGGATGGGAGATAAGCCCATGAAACAGGGGCTTGGACCTTACCGACGTTTCTATGTCCTGGTGCTCAGAGATGTGCCGGCACATCCCCCGACTGAAGAAAGCACACTACCACTCACCACAAAGGAAGATGACGTTTTTAGGGCCTCTGTGGATTCTGGACACAAAATATGCCACATTCAAGTCTGTGCCTGATCCATTTACCGAGTAACCCATAAAGCTACCCATTTCCAGCTGGACTCACATCAGGGTGTAGCAGATCCAAGCCATAAGGCCAGCTGACACATTGTTCGGTCCTACGCGGCCTGGTGGGTCTAGCAGAGCTCCGATGAGCTGGGACACCCACTAGCCCGGGGTGGAGTCTCTGATACTCCTCTCCACCTGCTCCCCGCGCCGAGATCACATCGTAGACCCCTGCTGTGTGAGCCAAACCATGCTTTTCCCCCAACAAATACTTACTGTCCTGTGAGAGTCGCTGGCTTCCTTCCTGGCCGTGATGCACAGCGGACCACGAGGCCCTGAGTAGCCTCTGAAAGCAACGCATTATGTACCATGTGTGTGAATGTGGGCAAGTAGCGGTCGGTTCATTAGTTTGTGGCCCAGATGGCAGCGGAATCGAGGCCCGTCGTTCCCTCCCCTCGCCCATGGCCGTGGCCTCATGGGGGCAGGGGGTCCCTGTAATAAGCTGATTCCGTGAGAACACGTGGCTTACGGTGCACCTGTGTGATGAGCTCACAGCAGGCAGAGTTGATCGTGCCGATCCTTGCAGGGCCGTTCCCAATGAGCACAGGGGAAGGCAGTCCTCCCAAGAGCCAGAACTAAACCCGTCCCCTGCTTATCTACATTTTCAGGAGGGACAGTCCTCCAGGAGGAGTACGGACTTGCGGACGTACCAGCAGTGGCTACCGTTCAGCCTCGTGGTCAGAGTGTGAGCAGGACAGGCGTGGAGGACGGGTAACAAGGTCTGTGGGAAAGCTTGCAGGTGACCTTCCGGGCGGGGAGAGTGTGGGGGGCACGGGGGTCCCCAGTTCATGAGTGTGCTCGCTGAAGACCCGCGGAGGAGGAGCCCCACCTCGAACCAGGTGGCCCTCTGGTCGCTTCTCCACCTTCCCCAGGCCCCTGGCGCGTACGAGGCGGGGACACCTGCAGAGTCACCACTGCAGTGGGGGTGAGGCTGTCGTGGGCTCCACAGAATGGACTCTGGTCCACGCTTGAGCTGGCCACTGTCTGTGTTACCTGCCAGGGCCCCCGAAACAAAGTAGCACAAACTGGGCACTGAATGTAAGACTGAGCTGCTCTCGCACAGACCCGGGGCCAGGAGGATGAATCAAGGCGCGGAGGCAGAACCACGTTCCCTCCTTCTGCAAGCAGGTCCTTCCTTGCCTCCTTGCTTCCGGGACAGGCTGGCCATCGTGCACGCCTCGGCTGGCAGCAGCCCTGTCCAGTGGCATCCTTCCCTCTGGGCGTGTCTGTGCGTCCAGATCTCCCTCATCCAAGGACACGGGTCCCTGGAGGCTGGGCCACCTCGTCCTAACTCTGGTACGTCTTGTTTGAACACAGGTTCCTGGGGTTAAGACGTGAACATTCATTTGGGGGGATGTGACTAAACCCGTAGCACTGCCCCTGAGGAGCAACCACTCTGCGCGGAGCCCCTGACGCAGCCCCGTGTCCGACAGCCCGGGGGTCCGAGCAGCCGCCCACGGGCAGGCTGGTCACATGGCAGCATCGCCGTCAGGAGGCAGCACTCTCTCTGCATTCGGATTCGCCCAGAATCATTCTGCCAGCCCCGCCAGCCGTGGTCTTGCGTGCCAACCCGCTGGATGCCGCCCCTGACCAAGGATGTGGCGGTCTGTCTGCACAGTCGGGAGACAGCGGGTCCTCGCTCCTTCCCAGCCCCGCCGCACACTCTGCACCCGGAAGCCCTCACGGAGGACCGAAACACACATGTGAGGAGCCCACTGTCTGCGAGCCGAGGGTGCTGCCCTACAGGCTGGGGTGCGTGCCGGGAGCCAGCGGCCAGCAGCCTCCCAAGAGCCGGGATCCTGGAGTCAAGGACACGAAGCAGTGGGACCGACTTCTCTACTGACTGTGGCTAAGAGCCCAGGGGAAACACTTTGTTGTGTGTCTCTGGATCTCTCGCTTGTCCCAGTCTGAATTTTTAATCCTCTAAAGTGAAACCTAGTGGAAACAACAACACACACTATACATATTACGTTTACGTGATTTTATCTGAGGAGGTTGGATTTGGCTGACTTTACAATTTAGCCTTTAGGATAGAGAACATGCATTTTGTTTTCTTTGCTTTCCTTCTTGTAAACCACTTTACGGCGGTGTCACGGACGCGCAAGGAGCTGGGCGCATTGGACGGCTGCGGCTGGGGGCAGAGATACTTCCCCATCCTCCACCACTTCCAAAGCTCGCTCCCGTCTGTGTGTTGCTGTTATCCATCGTCATGGAATTCATGCCACCCAGGATGGGGACGGCGGCAGGTGGGAGTCAGGGCCCCCGAGGCCCCCAGAGAAGGGCAGACGAGAGCAGCAGGTGCCCCCTTGGCAGGGCGTGGGAGCGCCTCCACGGGAAGAGGGTGTTTCCCGAGGGTGATGAGCCGGGCTGCCGCGCGCACGCCGCCCCGGCCCACTCACTCTTGCCAGGGGGCTTCTCAGGTCCTGGATGGGAGTCCGGGACGAGCACTAGAACGTGGAGGGAAGACACGTTTTCTTTTCTTGCTCTGCTGGACACAGGCTATTTGCAGCCCCAGCGGCGGACCCCTGGTCTCCCCACCTGACAGCAGGCCGTAGGGTCTCCAGAGCTCCTGCCCGAGGACCGTGCGGTCTCACCAAGATGCCACCCAGTGACTCCTCAGTCCCCTGAGCCCAGGCTCACCCAGGATACCCACCCCAACCCGGCCACGGCCCCTCACGTCTCCTCCCCAATAGCTCCCTCCGTCCCTTTCCACACTCCTGGTTTCTGTTTTCTTGACTCCTCAGGGACCGATAACCCCATCTTTACTCTTCCCTACCAGCGGCCTCAGTGAATTGACAACCTCTTCCTTTACCGGCCCAGTTTTGGGGATGACCCCCGAAGCGTCATCCTTGGGACTCCACTAGACTGTGAGCCCCTTGAGGGTGTGGATGATACTTCTTGACTCGGCGTCCAACCGTTTTGCACCTCAGGCTGCAGGAAAGCTCGGGCGCCTCACGCGCAGAACCTGCTGGATAAACGTTGACCGAACAGCCTCACTCACTATCGTCACTTCAGTTACATCGACCTGCCCTGCATCTGATACCCAAGTCCACGGCCGGGTGCCCTCCGGGACAGATTATTTACCACAACGTCTCAAAGACACCTGCAAGTCCTTGGGGTCCACATCCCACGTGCTCACACCCCACCTCCAAATTCCAGTGTTTGTGTGTTGACTGTGTCACCAGCTCCCGGCATCTGGAGTTAGAGCCCTCGGCCCCACGTCCAAGCCTGGCACAGTCCCATCTCCTGGGCAGGGTGCCACTGGGGACGGCGCTCTCCGCCCGGCACTGCCCCGCCCCTCCGCGCCCGCGCTCCTGCTCCGTGACCCCCAGGCTGGGCTTCTCTCTGGTCTGTGCCTCTGGTGTCTCCGCATCTGAGACCGAGGCGGACTCTCCCCCACAGAGAGCCCAACCATCCTGGCTCTGCTTGAGGTCTGGCCGTGGACCTCAGCATCCCCTTGGGCTCCGGCGGAAGGCTTCCCCCGGTCCGGGCGCCTCTCCCAGCCAGGTGGAGACCTCCCGCCTGGGGAGGATTTCCCGCGAGTTCTCTCTTCCCTCTCCCGCCCAGAGCAGAAGGAGGGTCGTCGAACCCGTGTGCCGCCCTCCCCCTGTCCGGTCGCTCTTGAACCCCCAGCCTTTCCCTCCCACGGTGGCACCGGAGTGGACTGATCCTTCTGTGTGAAAACACGGTATCGTTCGGCCCGTCAGCTCCCTCAGTAACAGGATGAAACCAACTCCGTATTTTCTCCCATGTCCTGTGTGGAACTGAATTACCTGACGACGTCACCGAACTCTCCCCCAGCTCACTTATTTCACTTTTCGTTGGCTTCGGAGCTACGGCTAGTGAGTCCTGGCCACGCCTCCCGTGTGCACACACCACGGCCGTCTGAGCGCACAGCACACCCCGTGTTTGGTGTGGGGTCGGTGAGGGCAGCCACCTCCCATCACCACCCACACAACACATAATAGCAAATCCAACTTCAATTTGATGTATTGTCCCACAGAACTGAAAATAAAACAGACAGGAGGAGTCTTTGGGGTTACGTCGCTGGCAGGCTTAATGTTTCAAAGAAGGGGGCCCTCTGGGAGCCCCTCCAGGGTCAGCCCCTTCAGAAGGTGGCGACCCTCCTGCCGGCAGAAAGGCAGGCTGGTGTCCCAGTCAGGCCAGCTTGCCCCCGCCCCGTCCTGCTCAGCGCGGCGACCCCAAGCTTCTTCCCCTTTGAGCCAAGCAAGTTCCTGAACTTCCCTGGGTTGGGCTGTTTGGTTCCCGTTCCTGACCACAGACAGCTCATTGCTGGGGCTGGGGGTCGTCCCAGAGTACAGGATGCCTTGGGGAGGGGCCAGGACACTTGAGAAAGATCCAGGACTATTTTTCAGGCAGATTTTCTTTCAACTGCATGTTGAAAGTGTGTTGTAGCCTCAGAAGGGTCACCAACCAAGGCGCTCACTGTTTCTCTCCCCAGGTATCCCCAGAGAGGAGCACAGCCCGGCGGCGCAGGACCCCGCACAGGACCCCGCACACCTGCACCTGTCCAGGCCGGCCGTGTTCTCTCCTCACTCCCGGCACGTGGCTCTCGCTCTGCACGCAGCCACCTGCCACCCGGGAGCGGCGTCTTCCTACCCGGGCGGACGGGCAAGTGGCCGCAGGTGGCCATGAGTCTGCAAATCCCCAAATGCACGCGGCTCCCAGAGGGCTCCCGTCGGGCCTCGCCGGCCCCAGCTGGGTCATGGGGTCACTCCACTAGAAGGGACACTGGGGCTGGGGTCAGAGAGCGGGCTTCATTGTTCCAAGCCCACCGCCCCTTGGGTACCGTGGGCCAAGTACGAGAAGCTGTAATTCCTCCTCGCTGTAGGGAAACTGCTTCCATGTCTGGAGAGTTAGCTTCTGGCAATTTCAAAATAAAACCTGGTATTTCCCCACAGAAAACTAATCAAAAAGTAATACCCATTTCTCCCTCATTTCCATTTTGAAAAGGCAAAACCAGAAATCCTGGATGCCAACGGTATCCAGGAAATAAATTAAAGGGTTCAATTCAGTTGGACCCACGTGCAAGCCAAGTATTGCGTCCGCTACAGGCAGCAGACGAGCGTGAGTGAGGGCTGGTCTCTGCTGCCTGGGACCCCACGGTCTAGGGGGAGCTGTCATGGGGGAACGCCCTACCCTTCGATGGCACATAAAGCTGTCTCGAATCTCAATTCTACTTCAGTAAGGAAAATCTAATGTCTCCTCCACGTTTTTGCAAACCTGTAACGGGGAGGAGAGGAGATTTATATTTACAGGTTCACTTCTGGTTACCGAGCTCTTCTTGAGCACAGGTGGGTGGAGCGCATGTCCCCTTCTCAGCCCCTCCCGTGCACACACACATGCACACTCAAGTGCTCCCACACTCTCACGTAGGCACTCTCACACTCGGGCACACTCACATGTGCACTCACACACACAGGCCTTTCCACGGTAGCGCACTTTACCAAGACTTAGCCAGACGGAGTGAACGGGCATTAAAAACGCAAACACATCGTAGCCCAGATTTCAAGCCCCTGGACGCTTCTGGCTAATGCCTGGTCCAGCCCCCGCGATCACACACCTCTTCACCGCTCCCACCTGCGCCCGCTCCTGGCAGCTTAAACAACAACAACAAAAAACACTGTATTGTAAAAGCAGTCCAGGGTTTTCTCTTCCCTACCCAAAACCCCGAGCTCCAGATTTCGGAAACGTATCCGCTTCGTTATCCGCTTGTTTACTCAAGGAGCAGAGGTTTATCGAGGACCCACTGAGAGCCAGACGCCCTGCTGCGTGCTACAGAGCTGAGTGGGGCAGAACAGGCACGCGCTCTGCACCCGCGGGCCGAGAGACTAGATCACGACTTAGTGGAGACAATAGACGTGAATCAAGGAATCACACGACCAGGGTGAGACTCTGGCCGCAAGTCCAGCATGCGATGGGTGCGTCGGATCAGGAAACAAGACGGGAGCGCTGGACTTGTTCCGAAGCTCCAGGAAGAAGGGCCTGAGATGTGGCGATAAGGCAGACTCACGCCTGGAGGACATGGAACGCTGACAGGGAGAGGGGTCGGAGAGAGGAGGAAGATCCGACTGGGGAGAGCACGGGAGCCTGGGCAGTCTGCGGAGAGGCCCTTCTGGGGACGAGAAAGGCCGGCGAGCCGGCTGCCCAGACGAGGGGCCGTGTGGAGCCAGGTGAGGCTGACCGGGAGGAAGTGCGCGCGCCGCTCGGCTGCCCGGGACGAACAGATGACGTCCGTCTGCACCCCGGGAGCAGCCAAGAGCTCGGAGAGTTTGAGACGGGGGCACGGTAGGAGCAGGGGCGCATACGGATGGCTCCCACCTCAGTCGGAGACGGTACTGATGGGCGGAGAGGAAAGGCAGCCCCGGGGACGTGCCCCGACCGGAGATGACCGTCGCTTGATCCAGGGAGGCAGAGTGGGAGAGAGACGTGCGGGCTGGGTGGGAAGGACAATTGGAAGGAAAAACGGACAGGACTTGGGGGACGGCTCCTGGAGAAATGGGAGTTACAAGGCCAGCAAGGGGTTCAGGAGGGTTTCCACATTTCTCCTCCCACCTACGTCAGGGTAACCGGCACATCACCAGAATACACGTGCACACAGCAACTGAATTTATCAAAGACGCTCGGTCACGTTGATCACTGGACAAAGGCAGATGAAAACCGTAACGAAAGACAGCTCTGCGCCTACTGCAATGTCCCGAACCGGACAACGCGCTCGCACCAGGAGAGGCGGATGCGGGCAGCAACTGTCCTTGCCGAACACCGGCGGGAGCACGACGTGGCTTGACCCGTTGGCAAAACAGGTTGGCAGCTGCTGGCTATCTGCGCCTTGACTGTGCCAGGCCAGGCCTTGCTTCTGGGCCTTCACACGCGGTGGCTCCTTGCCGGGCTCGCTCTCCCCTGCCCTCCGTCCTCCCCTCACGCTGGCCCTTCCAGCTCAACTCAGACGTAAGCTTTCCCATTTCTGATAGACCAGGTGAGCTTCACGATTAAAATACTCCCATAGCGCCCTGAGCCCCTTCTTTGTAGGATATCCAAGATGGTTAATGATCATTAATGTAGTTATTAGATAATTAATTTAGTTATTATTATCAATGATTGACTGATTATTTAAATTATGCACTAAAACGGTAATTTGTTATTTAATTTCATACCCCTCCATTGGGACGTCAGCTGCGACGGTAGGACCTATGTCTCTTTCTAACACTGCTATGGCTTCAGCACCTAGTATGTGTTCAGATGCTTCTAGAAATGAATGAATAAGTGAATGAATGAATTAGTGTAGGAAACAGGGAGAAGAAAGTAGAAAAGAAAAAGTGATGTGCTTGATCTTGTGCACCATGAGTTTAAAATATTTGTGGAATGTTTAAAAGTTTTCTTAGAAATTATTCAAAATCTGGCTTTGTAAAATTTGAATTGATTGAACTATCTTGCTCGCTTGAGGAATACAGGAAGAGAAGGAAACCTTTGAGGCTGCACCTCGCAAGGGAAACGCGACGGGGATGGGCAGGGCATAGCCATGGATGCAGGGAACACGTTTGCAGCGGGCCATTACCATTGAGGAGCGACTTAGATTTTATTTATTTGTATGTGAGTTTGATTGCTTGCTCGATAGAAAAATACTCATGGGAAGTAGGAATATTTTTAGTTAGATAGTTTTATGCTTAATTGAGGAAATAAAAGTAAGCTCTACCGATGATACGAGCTCACATTTTGAAAAACTCAAGCCCACTTTTTCTAAAATCAAGGGTGAATAAGTCTAATTTCCACAGTAGACTGGTTTTGTGACATTGAAGTCTGAAAGTATTCCAGAATGAAAAGTTAAAAATTAACTTTTGTACACCTGAAACTAATGTAGTGTGGTCAACTGCACTCCAATAAATGAGTAAGTAAATAAATAATTGATTGAATTTAAAAAATAATAGTAATTGATTAAATTTTAAGGCTGGATCGATAATCCGCAGTAGACTACGGTCTCCCCATAAATACACCAACGAGCCACGCGAGTCTTTGAGCCCGAACGTGCGCCTCGACCTCCCGCGGCACCCCGGCTCCCTGCTGCGCACGTCCCTCTTGTTTGTGTCGCCTTCTTCACCTCGGGGCTCCCCTTCCTCTTCCCTGCCCTCTTTCCATAGCATTTATTAGTTGCCGTTATGGGCAAAACACAGACTTCGGCGCTGTGTTGAGGATTGAAGAAAATATGTGTTTTTCTTGACCTCGAGTAAATTCCACTGGGGAGGCATGTCTGTGAATGACCAAGTCAGCAGCCACCATCCAACATGACAACCGTCAGGAGAGCTGCGAGTCGCCACGGGCACTCAGAAGGAGGCGCTGACGGAAAGCCAGTGGAGCCGGGCCCCTGGGTCCTGCCTTCCCGCCCAACTTCCGTAGGCTGCTCGGTGGCGAGCCGGGACGGAGGCCGGCACCGCAGGACGCTGATGTTCCGGGGACGAGGGCTTTCTGATGCACAAGGAGCCTAGGAGGAAACCGGGCTCCCCGAGCTGTGGGTCTGGTTACTGTGTTGGCTCCTTTGTAACCAGCTCCCGTTCTGGCGCTAATAGCAACCTAAGGACCACATTTCTAAACCCAGAAGAAGCTAAACGCGACGTTGAATGTTTAGGTCTCCCTTTGCTGAATACCTCACGCACTCGTAAGTTGTTCTATGCAGAGAATTAAGTGTAGGCAAATTATTTGTGTTATGCTTGCTTTGTCTCTTAACTAGGCTAACTCCCCGACGGCAAAGAGCAGGCCTCTAATAGCACGGGACCGATACTTATGACGATATTTAGTTAGTATGTTCGTGTTGTAATTTTCAACACACTTTCACTTACATCGTCTGCTTTAATTCAGAAGGTGGGTGTGTAGGATGACAGGCTTCCTTACAGGTTTTTACAGGTAAGGAGAGAGGGATGTTACCGACGTCTCAGCTTGCCCAGAGGAAGGGGGGCCGAGAGTCCGGTGCACCAAGGCCCCCTCCTTGGCCCGGTGTTCTTCTCTCTCTCCCACCCCACCCCTTCTGCAGCAGCCCAGGCTCCGTGGGATTCAGCGGGTTCACGTGAATGTATGTCCTTGGCTTGACGGAGCTGCCCATAAATCCCGAGCCCAGCCGTCTCTCCGGGAAAATTCCTCATTTCTCTAAATTGAAGGAAAGAGATGGTAAAGAATTTGAAAGCACCGATAATCTCTTTCAGAAATGTGACCTGAGTGGTTCTTGAGAAACAAGCGTAGAAAGGAAGACAGGATATAGAGAGCACAGAAAAAATATCGAGGTCGGTTCTCCCTGCACTTTCCAACCCAGTGCCAGAGAGCACAATGCCGGCCGGTGACAAACGCTCTTCACCTTCGTCCTCACGGCCAGGAGACAGTCCCATTGGCCAGGGACCACGGACGCCCCTGCGCTCAGCGCCTGGGAGTCCGCGGCACAGGCAGCTGGCTTCCCTCCTTTGTCTACGGTGGGATCTGCGGATGCACAGACAGTGCGTGGGGGACGAGGTGCGGAAGCTGCCGTTTGCAGACCGTTTCCATAACTTTTGAGAGAACTGGCAGGTCGGAAATGAGTCGATAGTTCAGATAGATTGTCAGGTAATAAGGAAAGTCATTAGAACAGGGGAAGAGCTGCGGCTGCTTTAAACGGAGCAGGAATTCAGCCAGATGTCAAGGTGGGAGCGACGCTGCCAGCTGCCGCAGAAGCCCCGTCTTCTCTGTGTCCCTAAAAGAGCCATGTGGGCCGTGAGTTCAAACAATAGGTTGACAGCGGCAGCTCCCAAATAGCCTTCATGTCTCGTGCAACCAGAGCCACAACGAAGTCAAGAAAGACAGATTGATCTCATGTTCAAAGAGTCACCGCGCTGGGGGAAAACACCAGCGCCAGGCTCAGTAGCCTCAATTATGCACACGAAATGAACTGGAAAATGTTGGCAAGTCAAGAAATGAAGAGACACAAAAGCTGGTTCAACATTTACTCTGCTGTTAAGAGATCACGATGAACACACTCATTCTTTTTTTTTTTTTTTAAGATTTTATTTATTTATTTGACAGCCAGAGATCACCAGTAGGCAGAGAGGCAGGCAGAGAGAGAGGAGGAAGCAGGACCCCGCTGAGCAGAGAGCCCGACGTGGGGCTCGATCCCAGGACCCTGGGACCATGACCTGAGCTGGAGGCAGAGGCTTTAACTCGCTGAGCCCCCCAGGCGCCCCCGAACACACTCATTCTTGTCGGTATTCAATTCAGCGGACTTTCAGGTGCCTGCTCGTTGGGGGCAAAGAAGGTGCTCAGGTGTCCAGAGAACGGGGGGCGGGGAGAGGGCTTCAGGGCGGGTCCGTGTCCCGCCTCCGCCCTGTGCGCTCTCTCCCTGATGCTCCCCTACACAAAGGAAACTCGGGTCGAAAGGCTTTCGGGAGTGAAGCGTGATTTGAATGCTAGTGCACACACAGCTCACTCTAGAGATGCTGGATCGATCGATGCCCTTGGTAGCTTGGAGGACTTAGGTGACACTTCGGTTGTCCTGGTTTCGGAAATGACCATGCACACGTCATGTGGATGCACACATATCCTTCACGGCCTTTGATTACTGCGAGAACCAGCCGCGAACATTTTTTAACATGAGTAACAACACAGACACCAACATTGCGTGTAATTTCACGCCCTCACACTCCTCGTTCTTGTGGTCCTGCCTCCCAGGAAGGTCGTGCCCGAACTCTTATTCATTCTTTCAGGCCCAGATCAAGGGTCACATCCGGGGAGAAGCTCTTCCTTCCTGTCATCTACACTTCCATGGTAATTTATTGATTTATAGCTCTATTATAGCTCTATTATTGATTAGATCTCTATTAGAGGACTCATTATGTCCTTTTTAATGGGTAACTGCCTCGGCGGTCTCCCCCTTCAGTTCTAAGCATGGACCATGACTTATTTATCGTGTATCCCCAGTGCCTAGCACAGTGCTTGGCTCGTGGTCAGAGATCAATAAATAAGCTGTGCTTTGATAGCCTCTGCATTCCAAGGACGAGATGTCAATCGGCAGAGCAGCCACAAATCGGAGGGAACGGAAACTTACATCTAGGGCAGGTCTCACAGAATTTCCAAATGTACAGAGAAAGTCATAAATAAATGACAGCCCATTGGACTTGGCATCCATGGCTGCTATTGAGGTCCACACTTCAATCAATGCAGTATCTACACTCTGCAGAGGGCGGCAGGCACAGGGGTCCAGCACAAGGTTAACCTGCTCAGCACAGACTTGCCGATGCCAAGGTACTCGATGAGACATCCTCTTTAAATGAGTTCCTTCTCAGAGACCTCAGCAGTTCCTGGGTTTCCCATATCATTTCTGTATCAATCACCCCAAAAGGTAACTCACTCTCTTTTCCTGGATGTTCTGATCACTCACATTCAGTTTCTCACCATCATTTCCGCTTCCGCATTTCACGTTTCAGCCTCAGAGAAGCTGACACCTGCTCTCCAACCACGCCCACAGTCCACAGAGCCTCCTCCCTGCCCCTGTGGTTTTGACGTTCACCCAGCCCCCTGGACTCAGGCCAGGGACAGCGCCCCCGATTCTTTTGCCCTCTTTGCTCCGTCCAACAATTCAATCTACCACTCAAACCTATAATTATTTTAAAAGCGAAGCAAAGAATCTGCATATCTATCTATCCCTTTATTCCATTTCTACTACTTTTTCTCCTGTTTCTATCGGACTTAGGGCCTGAATTCGTTCTCTACTTCTGTGTTTAACTCCCATCTTCTGTCCACAGAGTTCCCAGATCATATTCCTAAACCATCACTTTCCATATATAACATCCATCATTTCGTTCAGGGCAAAGTCTTGGGTCTGCAGCCTGGCTGCATGTTCTCCTGGTTTCTGTCTACTTTCCTGGGACATTCCTCCCCCATCCCCCGGTCAATCAGACTTCTTCATTCTTCCTGAGGCATCGCTACCCCTGAACCATGATTCTGAATTTTCACCTCAAACTGGAGAACTGTCTCTCTTCTCTAAGTCAATACTGTCTCTTGAACTTTCTCAAGGAAGATTACCCTGATCATTCTAGCCCAAAGCACACTTCCTCTGCCTTCTGTGGGCTCAGAGCACAGAGCCAAACAAGGTCACCATGGGGTGCTCGATTTTTACAAAGCGCTCACATGGCATGTATCATGAACTGCTCTATGCTGATGTTCTACTAGATCCTACAAGAAACAATCCCAGTGTTTATCCATCCGTGTAGCCTCCACAGGAATTGGAATCAGGACAAGGGAAAGTATTTGGCAAGTCTGTTCAATGAACAAATATACATATGCATGCCTCGGAACTCTGATTTTGGGAACTGGTAGAACACTTAATGGGCCCAGGCTACACGTCTGGGGTAGACCACACAGGATTCCCAGTAACTGTTTCTAGAAAGGAATGGAGAAGTGGGAGCTTGGCATGGAAGCCTCAGGGGGTTCATTCCCACTCTTGGAAAAAGCAAAACAAATCATGTCAATGATCCAAAGAGCCACCAGGAGATACAGTCCTGGGGCACTTCCCCCATTCTCCACTGGGGACTTCTCAGAATTTCTATCTTATTAATAAATGATCCATTCTCACCTCACCGTGACCCTGGAACTTTCCCGCCATCTTCATCATCTTCCAGATGAGTTGTTTTCCCAGAGGGGACGTCCTCACTAGAGGGATACTGTCTAAATCGATAGGATCCTCCGAGGTAGACTTGGAAGCTGGCCCTGTATCCTAGGAGAAGGCATGTTCAAGAGCTTGGGGACAGTACTGATGAGACAACAAGGGGGTGACCTTCCCCCAGTCCCATCACTAACATCCGCCCCGTCTGCACGTGCGCCCAGTACAAGCATGTGGAAAGGCTCGCCTTCTCCCACACGCTCTCTGTAAAGTAGCCACATGTTCTGTGTATTTCCAGTTGCCTATGAATGACCATCATTTTGCTGCTCGATGATAATTTTCTCATAAAAGGTGATCACACCTGTGATAATCTCATGTAGTGTCAGATGTTCTGACCAGTTAATGGGCTGATGATAGGACATGCAGGCATCTAGGCAAAACTTCATCAGTCTGGTATTTGAAAGCTTTAAGTGAAAAAGAGCTTAAAAATATGTTTAACACATGTTTCAAACATACATCCAATATAATGTAAAAATTTTATGTCTTTATATCTCCATTCCCTTCCATATCTTTGTTTGTTTATTATCACATGTATTATAGTAATATGCATTATAATTGCATTATAACACAAAATATAGCTTTATAAATTTGGCTTTACAGTCATATGTCTTAAATAAAATCAAGAGAACAGAAGATATATATGTAAAATATTAAAATAATATATATTTTATATTAATATATGTTTTATATAGTTTTAATATTGTTTTAATAAATATAATAAAATACATCATAAATATATTTATAATAAAAACAATATTTCTTTTTAAAATCACAGAAATGTCATCTTACATATCTACCCACATATTTATTATTTATTGTGCTCTGCATTCTTCCCAGGGACCTTAAGTTTTGTTTTTCTGTTTTTGGTTTTTTTTTAATTTCTTTTCAGAATTCATTGTTTATGCACCACACCCAGTGCTCCATGCAATATGTGTCCTCCATAATGCCCACCACCAGCTCACCCAACCTCCCACCACCTGCCCCTTCAAAACCCTCAGATTATTTTTCAGAGACCATAGTCTCTCATGGTTCATCTCCCCCTCCAATTTCCTCAACTCCCTTCTCCTCTCCATCTCCCCATGTCCCCCATGTTACTCCTTATGCTCCACAAATAAGTGAAACCATATGATACTTGACTCTCTCTGCTTGGCTCATTTCACTTAGCATCATCTCTTCCAGTCCTGTCCATGTTGCTACAAAAGTTGGGTATTCGTCCTTTCTGATGGAGGCATAATACTCCATAGTGTATATGGACCACATCTTCCTTATCCATTCATCCGTTGAAGGGCATCTTGGTTCTTTCCACAGTTTGGCGATCGTGGCCATTGCTGCTATAAACATTGGGGTACAGATGGCCCTTCTTTTCACTCCATCTGTATCTTTGGGGTAAATACCCAGTAGTGCAATTACAGGGCCATAGGGAACCTCTATTTTTAATTTCTTAAGGAGTCTCCACACTGTTCTCCAAAGTGGCTGCACCAACCTGCATTCCCACCAACAGTGTAGGAGGGTTCCCCTTTCTCCACATCCTCTCCAACACTTGTTGTTTACTGTCTTGTTAATTTTGGCCATTCTAACTAGTGTAAGGTGGTACCTCAATGTGGTTTTGATTTGAATCTCCCTGATGGCTAGTGATGATGAACATTTTTTCATGTGTCTGGTAGCCACTTGGATGTCCTCATTGGAGAAGTGTCTGTTCATGTCTTCGGACCACTTTTTGACATGATTATCTGTTTTGTGTGTGTTGAGTTTGAGGAGATCTTTATAGATCCTGGATATCAGCCTTTTGTCTGTAGTGTCATTTGCAAATATCTTCTCTCATTCCGTGGGTTGCCTCTTCATTTTGTTGACTGTTTCCTTTGCTGTGCAGAAGCTTTTGATCTTGATGAAGTCCTAGTAGCTCATTTTTGCTTTTGTTTCCTTTGCCTTTGGAGACATGTCTTGAAAGAAGTTGCTGTGGCTGATGTTGAAGAGGTTACTGCCTGTGTTCTCTATGATTCTGATGGATTCCTACCTCACGTTGAGGTCTTTTATCCATTTCGAGTTTATCTTTGTGTACGGTGTAAGAGAATGGTCAAGTTTCATTCTTCTACACATAGCTGTCCAGTTTTCCCAGCATCATTTATTGAAGAGAATCTTTTTCCCCACTGTATATTTTTTCCTGCTTTTTCAAAGATTATTTGACCATAGAGTTGTGGGTCCGTATCTGGACTCTCTACTCTGTTCCACTGGTCTATGTGTCTGTTTTTATGCCAGTACCATGCTGTCTTGGTGATCACAGCTTTGTAGTAAAGCTTAAATCAGACAACATGATGCCCTCAATTTTGTTTTTCTTTTTCAACATTTCCTTAGCAATTCAGGGTCTCTTCTGATTCCATACAAATTTTAGGATTGTTTACTCCAGCTCTTTGAAAAATACTGGTGGAATTTTGATCGGAATGGCATTAAAAGTATAGATTGCTCTGGGCAGTATAGACATTTTAACGATGTTTATTCTTCCAATCCAAGAGCATGGAATGGTCTTCCATCTTTTTGTGTCTTCTTCAATTTCTTTCATGAGTGTTCTGTAGTTCCTCGAGTACAGATCCTTTACCTCTTTGGTAAGGTTTATTCCCAGGTATCTCATGGTTCTTGGTGCTATAGCAAATGGCATCAATTCTCTAATTTCCGTTTCTGTATTTTCGTTGTTAGTGTATAAGAAAGCAACTGATTTCTGTACATTGAGTTTCTATCCTGCCACATTACTGAATTGCTGTATGAGTTCTAGTAGTTTGGGGGTGGAGTCTTTTGGGTTTTCCATATAAAGTATCATGTCATCTGCGGAGAGAGTTTAACTTCTTCATTGCCAATTTGAATACCTTTTATTTCTCCTTGTCTGATTGCCATTGCTAGGACTTCTAATACTATGTTGAACAAGAGTGGTGAGAGTGGGCATCCTTGTCGTGTTCCTGATCTCAAAGGGAAGGCTGTCAGCTTTTTCCCATTGAGGATGATATTTGCTGTGGGTTTTTCATAGATATATTTTATGAAGTTGAGGAATGTTTCCTCTATCCCTATACTTTGAAGCATTTTAGTCAGGAATGGATGCTGGGCTTTGTCAAATGCTTTTTCTGCATCAATTGAGGGGACCATGTGGTTCTTCTCTCTTCTCTTATTGATTTGTTCTATCACATTGATTGATTTGTGAATGTTGAACCATCCCTGCAACCCAGGGATGAATCCCACCTGGTCATGGTGGATAATCTTTTTAATGTGCTGTTGGATCCTGTTTGCTAGGATCTTGTTGAGAATCTTAGCATCCATATGCATCAGGGATATCGGTCTGAAATTCTTCTTTTTGGTGGGGTCTTTGCCTGGTTTGGGGATCAGGGTAATGCTGGCTTCATAAAAAGAGTCCGGAAGTTTTCCTTCTGCTTCAATTTTTTGAAACAGCTTCAGGAGAATAGGTATTACTTCTTCCTTGAAAGTTTGGTAGAATTCCCCAGGGAATCTGTCAGATCCTGGGCTCTTGTTCTTTGGGAGGTTTTTGGTCACTGCTTCAATCTCGTTACTAGATATCAGTCTATTCAGGTTGTCAATTTCTTCCTGGTTCAATTTTGGAAGTTTATAGTTTTCCAGGAATGCATCCATTTCATCTGGGTTGCTTAGCTTATTGGCATATAACTGTTGATAATAATTTCTGATGATTGTTTCTATTTCCTTGGTGTTAGTTGTGATCTCTCCCTTTTCATTTATATTTCTATTAATTTGGGCCTTCTCTCTTTTCTTTTGGACTAGTTTGGTGAATGGTTTATCGATCTTATTGATTCTTTCAAAAAACCAGCTTCTAGTTTCATTGATGCGTTCTACTGTATCTCTAGTTTCTATCTCATTGATCTCTGCTCTAATCTTGATTATTTCCCTTCTTGTGTGTGGATTTGGCTTAATTTGTTGTTGATTCTCCAGTTCTTTAAGGTTTAAAGACAACTGTTGTATTCTGGATTTTCCAATTTTTTTGAGGGAGGCTTGGATGGCTCTGTATTTCCCCTTTAGGACTGACTTTGCTGTATCCCATAGGTTTTGGACTGAAGTGTCTTCATTCTCATTGGTTTCCATGAGTTGTTTAAGTTCTTCTTTGATTTCCTGGTTGATCCAAGCATTCTTAGGCAAGGTTGTCTTTAGCTTCCAGGTGTTTGAATTCCTTCCAAACTTATCCTTGTGGTTGAGCTCCAGTTTCAAAGCATTATGATCTGAGAATATGCAGGGAATAATCTCAGTCTTTTGGTATTGGTTGAGCCCTGATTTGTGACCTAATATGTGGTCTATTCTGGAGAAGGTTCCATGTGCACTTAAGAAGAATGAGTATTCTGTTGTTTTGGGGTGAATATTCTATATATATCCATGAGGTCCATGTGGTCCAATGTGTGATTCAATGCTCTTGTTTCTTTATTGATTTTATGCTTGGATGATCTGTCTATTACTGAGAGTGGCATGTTAAGATCTCCTACTATTAATGTGTTCATATCAGTATGACTCCTTATCTTGATTAACAGCTTTCTTATGTAATTGGCTGCTCCCATTTTGGGGACATAAATATTTATAATTGTTAGATCTTCTTGGTGGATAAGGACCTTAAGTTTTATCTGTTGTCATGTACCTTCTGTGTGAAAGACTTCCTTTAGTATTTTTTATAGGACGGATCTGATAACAATAGAATGCCATCAGTGTGCATCAAAAGTGTCTTAGTTTTGGTGTGTCTGAGTGGCTCAGTCAGCTGAACATCCAACTCTGGATATTGGCTCAGGTCATGATCTCAGGGTCATGAGATCTAGTTCCACTTCAGGCTCCTGCTCAGTAGGGAGTCTGCTCAAGACTCTCTCTCTCCCATTCCCTCTGCCCCTCCCCTGGCTCCAGTACTCTTTATCTGTAAAAAATTTTAAAAGTCTTAGTTTTGCCTTTGTTTTTAAAGAATAGTTTCATTAGACATAGAAGATGTTTCTTTTCTTCCAGTACTTGAACATGTTCCAATTTCTATAGATTTCATTGCTTTGAATGAGAAGTCAACTATTAATTATATCATTGTATTTTCATATGCGAATTGTCATTTTTCTCTGATACTTTCAAGATTTTTGCTTTGGGTTTAGGTTTTTAGAGGTTTGAAATGATGTCTAGATGCATTTGTTTTTGTGAATATCTTACTTGAGGTATTTTGAGTTTGTAAATTTATAAATCGATGTTTTTATCAAATTTAGCAAATTTTTAGACATTATCTCTCTATTTTCTGTGTGATCTGTATTTTCTTTGCTCCTTTTGGAACTCCAATTACACATTTGTTGGAAAGCTTGATGAGTCTCTCCTCATTTTTATTCAATCTTCTCTCTCTGTGCTCTTTAAATTGGATAATTTTTATTGGTTTATCTTCTTTTAAGTTGACTCTTCTGCCATCTCAAAGCTGCTGATAAAACCACTTAGTGAATTTTTATGACATGTTTTGAACATCCCAGCTCTAGAATTTCCATCTGTTTTTTTGTTTGCTTGTTTTGTTTTTGTTTTTGTTTTTGTTTTTGGTGTGGTTTTTATTTCTCCATTAAGATTTCCTAACTGTTCACTCATTAGTAGCATATTTTCACTCAATTATTTGATCATATTTTTCTTTAACTATTTGAACATATTTATAATAATTGCATCTAAGTTACTGATTATAAAATCCAACATTAACATAACTTCAGGATAACATTTCCTTAGTTTGGGTAATATTCTCCTTTTCATTTGTATGTCTAATAATTTTGGTTTGGAAATAGAACATCATAGATAATACATGGAAATAACTCTGGATTCTGTTTCTTCTGTGCAGAGGGCTGTGGGGTTTTATTCTTGGGGGACAGGGTTCTTTGTTTTGTCTTACTAGGTAATTCCAGAGCCCTTGCGCAGGCTTACAATCTGTCTTCCTCTCAGCTCCTAGTGTAGTCACAGACTTTTATGTTTTATTTGTTTGTTTGTTTGTTTGTTTTTGTTCTTCAGCCTGCCTATCTAGGTGTCTCCCTGGGTCCTGTTTAGTTTCTTTCCTTTTTTTTTTTTTTTTGCTTTTTTTTAGGTTTTAATTTTAATTCCAGTTAGTTAACATGAAATGTGCTATTAGTTTCAGGTGTACAATATAGTTTATTTTAATTTTTAACCAAGGATTTAGGCAGAGGTTATGATCAGATAACCCAAGTCAGTAAGGTGTCTGTAGTTCCATCTGGGTTCTGCGAATGGAGGGACGCATTTTACAAGAAGTCTGTTAGTCTTTCCAGCTCTCGCGTGGGGTTTTCTGGAGAGAGAGCCATCACTCATGTGGTCAAGGAGACTTTATCATCCTGTCCTGTTCCCTCTTTTTGTGAATCTACCTTTTAAATATCTACCTTCTCTGGCACCCAACTCAAATATGCCCCCCCCCTTGGTTAAATCGTCTCCCCCCACCCCCGAAAGATGGGGGATGAACATGGCTCAAGGAAAGAATGTCTCTGACTTGTTATTCTAACCCATAGTGGTAATAAAGTTTTGTACATTGTTATGTGAGCATAATAAGAAACATATAAAGAATGTGGGACCCTCTTCAGCTTTTGGAAAAACTCTACATGACACTGAAGTTTCTGTGGTGCGTTACTCACAAAGGCGCCCGTGTCTGCAAATAGTCCTATCGCATCCTGAGAAGTGCCTTTATCTTGTGTCTGTTTGCAAATGGGATGTCTATTAAATAATACTATTTTTTTTCTAGTGTTTTAGCCTCTTTTTAAAAATAAATTAATACTTAAATAAAGTAAGCTATCATAGGATGAAAATGCATTTACTAGGAACAGCCAACAACATTTAAAAAATACAAAAAACATAATTGTTCTTGATGTTGTGCTAACCTAAATTTCTACAATATGTTTAGAACAGTATTTTAGTTGGGACTGAGGCAAGATAAAACTAGGCCTTCCTTACTTCTTTGTATCTGTTTCTGATCCTATATTTGATAACATGAATATCTATATCAGAATCACCTGAGATGATGCTTCCAATTCAGAAACATCGCTCATCCTGTGTCTGCAGGTCTCCAGGTAAAATTCAGGGAACCTGTATTTCTAGGCAAGCTTGCAGAGAAATTGTTATGCATATTGAAATTTGCTAATGAAGGGGTTAAATATCAAGAAGCCAATTTAATAATCACATTATCAAAAATAAAAGAAAAAAGAACAGAAAAAGGCTACACAACAAAAATTTTTAAAAGTTAAAAGGACAAAAAAGTTTAAAAAAGAATAAAAACAAAAATGAAATAAGATCAAGAAATTAATTAATATCATAATCACATTATTGGACATTGACTGTATTTATTATTTGACCTAAAGGACTTATGTACATTAAAATAAATGCATTTATTTTGACGAAGTAATCAAAACAAATCAAAATACTATGGTGCCTGAAGATGTTCTTTACCATCAGTTATATATAAAACCTCAGAAACAATGAAAGTACCCAGCAATAAAAGAATGCTTACACGTCTGTGGCAAAGAAACTCTATGGTATAGAATAAACATTAATATTATATTATGGGAGGCAAAGTACATATAGTGATTGTTGGGTCAGTGGCTCTGGGAATGCAGGAGGAACAATAGAAATGACCCCTGGGCCACCGTCTTCCAGTCCCCGCCCTTCCTTAACCTTTGACTCTCCCGCCAAAAGGATGTATACCCAGGCCACATCTCCGTAGGTAACCCGATACCTATGCAGGAAACTGGAGTATCAGGACCCCCCACCCCATACCCTCCGATCACCAAATACCTTACCATGTGTGCATGTGAGCCCATGCCCTGCCTTGGCCTAATAAAAGGCCCCGCCGACTCCCTCCCAGCGCGACTTCCTGGACTCCCCTCTCTGGAGTCGCGGAACCTCACCTGAGAGTGCCAACCTCCTCCCCGTGCGACTTTCCTGGCTCCCTTCTCTTGAGCCCCGGAGATGCCTTTAATAAATATTGCCTTGCGCCTACCTCGTCTGGTGTTGTGTTTACCTCGCCTGCGAAACTTTACAGTGGTATAAAAATAAGGAAACTAAATAAAATTATATGTCTGCTATTAGTAAATCTATGTATTGATATAATTGAAGATTAACAGAAAATAAAACCAACTGCGTCAAAGTAATGAATTATAGATCATGAATACATTTTTCATTAATGCTTTAATATTTTGATGGGACTTCAGAAAGAGAAACTTAAGGAAACCTACCGACTAATCATCAAATTAAATAACGTAGATTTTTTGAAGTGTATTCAGCTCAAATCTTTTTTTATAAGGCTGACCAAACATCACCCTTTCTCTGAACTCCTGAGAATTTACTAAATGTCACACTCATTCCGCACTTGCTTGCGGAAGTGGAGGAATTACCCGGTCTGAAGGGAGAGACGGTCTACAGGGTTGGGCGGCGTGTTGGAGGCCTGAGGAGTGGGGATGTCCGGTCTGCGGGTTTGGACACACACAGTGGACTGGACCCAAAGTCCTTGTGTCTGCCGAGGTAAGCAGCTGGGGTTTCTCTGGGAGGCCACCCGTGAGGATATTTCTGGGAGTAGAAGCATATTAGAGCTTGCTTGAAGCAGGGGGAGCCCAGAAGAGGAAAGGGCTGACGTACTGGCAGGGGAGCCCCTATCGTGGCCTGGTGGCTCTTTCGCCCTCTGCGTTTTTCCTCCTCCTTCCTGCGGCCTCCTTCTCTTAAGCTAATTGGGCTTTCTCCTTCCTGCCTGCCTCCCTCCCTCCCCGGCGCCCAGCCTTCCTTCTCTTGCTAATAACGCGTGAGCCCCTCCCTCCCTCCAGCATGTAGGATGCCCCGCTCCCACTCTGCAAGTCCTGAGCGGGGTCACTTAGCATCTAAAATTTAAGTCTCCTCCTGGGGGCTGGCATCGTGTTCTTTGTTCAGCACGATTTAATCTATTGTTCCGCACAATGTACATTTACCGAGTAACATAAAACGTAAATAATAATAGTCACTGTCCTCAGGGCAGAGCCCAAGGAGCAGCTAGCTCCCGGTGGTCTGTCATCAGTGGGGATTTGGCGATGGCTCCTCACCTCACACCCACGGTAGCATTTAACCCACCTGTGCTTTCCATTATGTGAAGTCACTTAAGGAGGTTTGCTTCTTCTTAACGGTAAAATGAGACAACTGAATATTTATCCTTTTAAGCATCTTTGAAAATCAAAATTACTCTTTAATCCCAATTATGGTTATTAACTAATTAGTTCCTCCACATCTCCTTAAATAATTTATTGCAGAACACACGCTCAAGGACAATTCTCAAACCCAAGTACAGCTTCAAGTTCATGTAATTACACGGCATTAAAACAACATATGTGCCCAGAACCAGGGGCTATAGGGGGCTCTGCCTCGGTGCCACACGACGGCTTACAGCTACCTTTCTCCAGGGGGCTTGCACACACGTGGCCGCGTCGAATGTAAAGACCATTCGGAAATTCACGGCCACAAGCCCTAACGGCAAACCGGACTATGAGAAATGCCAACTGGAAATATGGGAAAACTCAGCAGACTAGGGCAGAAATGTTTATGAAATGATTTGGGATGGGTGCTGAGTGTGGGTGTGTGAGTGTGTCTGAGTGTGTGTGCGTGGTGTGTGCACATGTGCGTGCAGATGGGTGTTTGTGCACCTGCGTATGTGGGGTGGGCTGGGGAGACGTGGGAGGGGCAGGCAAAGAGACCCTACCGGACTGAAGAAACAAGGACCAAATAGGGGGAAGAAAAAGATCTGAGGGACTTAGTGACTCACTGTTTTGGCCATTAAATCATGTCACAGAATGGCAAAATGGACTATAGCCATATGCTTGTCGTCACTTTCTTGACGTATGATCGGAATAAGATATTCACAGATGATAAGTCTATTCCAGACCAAGACCACCTAATCCTTTAAAAATTTAGGATCAAGGGGTTTACATTATTCTGAAAGTCTTGGAATCACTGGTCTAGACAGAGAAACAGGGAGAGATTGAGGAAGAACAGTTTTGGAGAAATCTGGCTAAAAGGGAGTAAGGTCTGGCTAGCCCCCCTCCCCCCCCCAGACCTTTCTGCCAAACAGAAAATGCCCGTCTGGCTTGGAGCAGAGGCAGCACTACCCCCGGGGAACACGGCTCGGAGGGCAGCGGGAAGGCGGTGATGAAGTCTTAGAATGTAAGTGGGGTTCGGGGGGGGGGGTGAGGTCCGGAGCCGATGACCAAGAAAGAGTTCTTGAGACATCTTTGGTGCAAAATGGTGGTTTATTAAAGCACGGGACAGGACCCGTGGGCAGGAAGAGCTGCTGCCCCGGGGCGGTGAGGAGGGGTCCATTCTATGCAAGTGGGGAGGGGTCAGGGATGGCGTAAGTCTCTAAGGAATTTTGGGAGCAAGGTTTCCAGGACCTTGAGGGGCTAGCTGTTGTTGGGAAGAAGGTTATTCCTTACTAGTAATAAAACCTTTGTTGTGAGACCCTTTAGATGTGTATCAGTGGACCGTATGCTTGGGAATGATCTTCAACACTATCTTGGAGGGTTTAGAGATAAAGGAAGTTTCCAAAGGAATTTTTACAGTAGACTTCAGGATCCTGGTAGGGGGTAGGGATCGGTCAGCCTAGGATTGCCCTTTGCGCTTAGCAAAGCCTTAAGGCGGAGGCAGTTGAGTCCCCAGAGGAATGTCACTCTGCCGTTACAAGGGCTTGTCAGTGGGTAAGGAAATTTAATTTTTTCTCCTGCCTCTGTTTCCCGCATCAGCCGGGCTGCAAGCCCCGCTGGCCTCCTGGGCCTGTCACCCCTTTGGAGGACATAACTGACAACGTAGAGAGTGGCGGGGCGGGGGAGCGGCTCCTCCTTCGCTGTGCCCTTCTCTGATCCTGGAGGAAGGAGCAGGTAGAAACCCCAGGTTTGGCCTTTGGCCACTCAAAAATACCTCCTTACATATGGGTAGGAGCAATTTTTACGAGAAAATATTCACATTGCCTCACGTTTTTATTAGCTGCGCTCCAAAATGACATCGATCAACTTCTTCTTTAATTGATATTCATAGAGACGGTCCAAAAAGGCCTGAGTATAACCAAACTTACATAAATACAGCCCTTGAAATGCATTCCACTCTCAGAGATGATCTTGATCAAAGATTTTACAGGAAAACACCTCTCACCACAGAATAAGGCAGGCCGAAATTTATTGAAACCTTAAAGATAGAGCCTAAAAAAGAGTTTGTGTGACTTTTATATTGAAGACTCTCTAGGAATCCGAATGCACATCGCTGAGCCTAATGCGAACAAGGTTACGGAGCAAAGTCAGGAACGCTGAGCTCCACTCAGACACAAAAATCAGGTTTTGAAATTAAAGGTTTGGAAGAATCATTGATTTCATCAACTTCCATAGTTTTATATGAAGAGACGTGATTTTGGAGACTTTTTTTTACCAAAGGATAAGATCCATTACTAAAAGTATAAAATCATAGTTACAGAGCATACGGTGTAATGAATTTCCACAAGCAGAACACACCCATATTGATCAAGGCCTTCATCAAGAATCGGGTTATAACCAGCTTCCCGGGAGCCCGGGTCCCTTCACGGTTACCACCCCGCCTCCCAGGGAACCACTGTCCTGACTCACGCAGCAGAGTACCTTAGCTCATCTCTGGAATCTGTATGTAAGGCACAAGACAGCCTGTGCTCTCTCCTGTCCGGCTTATTTTGCCTGACGCTGGGCTTGGGAGATGCACGCCTGTTGGTGTCACTTTGGTCCACCTGCCCTCGCCATCCCGGAGCCACGTGCGTGACGCGGCGAGTGACGGATCTGTTGCGCAGGCGCTGGGGCTCCAGGGTTTGGCCATTGTGAAGAGCGCTTCGAGCAAGGTTTCTGTACAACCGTCCGATTGTTTTCCAAAGTTGTACCAATTTATACTCCTGCCAGAAACGTATGGAGTTCTGACTGCTCCAGTCTTCGATGTAACTTGGCATAGAAAGTCTTTCTTCATTTTAGCTCCTCTGACAGTTCTCAATTGTAAAGTTAATTTGCATGTTCCTGATGAGGAATGAAGTTGAGCATCTTTTTATATACTCATTGGTTATTTTGATGTGTTTTATGAAGTGCCTATTTAAGTGGCTTGGCCATTTTTCAATTGGCTTTTTTGTTGCTGTTGATCCGTTCAAGTTCAATACGTATTTTTGGTGTGAGCCTTTTGTTGGGTGGATGTACCCATTCTCCTTCTCTGTTCGGTGTTATACCTGAGTTTTTGCGTCCGAGATGATGAGGGAGCAGGAGGCTGGCTAAGGACAAAGCAAAAGCTGGCACCTTGCACCCCCTCTCCATCCGCTCCCCTCAGTGATGTGTGTGGCATTCCTCAGGCACCCGTGACCGCCATAAATGAGAAACAAATAGTTAACTTGCAGAGATCACAATCCTGCAAGACAGGAATCTCCCAACTATCTTGATGTTAATGGCGTGCTGAAAGACAACATTGATCAAGCTGGGAGACCTCCGGCATCCCGATCCAGCACCTTGTAGGCCTCCTTTAGCATATGAAAGCTCCGTTCAAACCTCCCCTTCCCTCACCTCCCCCCCAACCGCAGGGTACAGAACCTGCCACCCCTCACAACCCGAGGCAGCAGCTCTTCCTGCCCACGGGTCCTGTCCCGTGCTTTAATAAACCACCATTTTGCACCAGAGATGTCTCAAGAACTCTTTCTTGGTCATCGGCTCCGGACCTCAGCCCACCGAACCTCACCCAGGTTCTAGAACTTCATCCGAGAGACCACCGAGGAGCCAAGCACCGATGCAACCACACGAGGGTTTATCTGAGGAGCTTAAGCTTGGGCCCAGGTACACCCGACGCCGCGGAGCAGGGACTCGGCCCCGAGGCTAGTTAAGGCGGGGGTTTTTATGGGTCCTGACAAGAGGCTTGCAGGGGGAGGAGAAGTTTTGGACTTATTTCTGCAGTAAGCTTGAAATTAATGTAAACGCTGATTTTTCCAAGCCTCGAGAATGGTATATTTCTCCATCTATTTGGTTGCCGGGGTGTTGCAGGGTGGGGTACTTTCTTGGAACTAAAGCAGGGTGGGGGTCCCTGGAACTAAAGTAAAGTAGAGGAAAGCTCAGCCCTTGGTCACAGGGGCCCGAGACGGCTGCCGACGCTAAGACGGCTGTACTCATGCTAAGGCTAAACCTGAGGTGGGACGGCCTTAATTTTTCTCGGCCTCCACGTTCAGTTTGTATTTTCGTATTTTTAATGGTATATTTTGATAAACAAAGTACTCAATCATGTAATAGTCAGATATGTCACATTTCGTTACAGGTTTTTGTCCTTTTTAAGACATCTTTGCCTACTCCTTGTTATAAAATGAAGCATCATTTTCATCTAAAAATTTATTTTCAATATTTCACTTTTAGACCTACAATGTATAAGAACTTATTTTTGTGAATTGGTAAAGTAGGAGTTAAAATTAATTTTTCCATGTATATATCCAATTGTGCTAGAACGATTAAGAGTCTCGTTTGCCCACTATATTATAGTAATATATTTTTTACTAAATCAGGTTACTTTTACATGCAGGTCTGATTCTGTAATCTATTTTGTTCTGTTGTTTTTTTAATCTATCCCACCATTCCGCTTTAATTACTATGCCTTTATAATCGATCTTTATATCTGGTAGCTTACCTCCCCCAGTTATGTGTTTCTTCTTTCAAGATTGCCCTGGCCAGTTGTATTTTCATATGAATTTTAGAAACAGTTTAATATTCAGAAGAAAAACAACTCTGCTAAAACTTTCTTCCAACAGATCAACGTGAGGCAACTTGAAATTAATGTAAATGCCGATTTTTCCAAGCCTCGAGCATGGTATATTTCTCCATCTATTTGTTTTTTGTTTTTTGTTTTTTTTAATTTCTGTCAATAACAGTGAATAGTTTTCAGTGTAGAGGGCTTACATTTGTTTTTTATGTGAGGAGTTTTGATGCTTTCAGGAATTTAATGCTCTACTCTCGCTGTTCGTCGTATCTAGGACTACAATCACTTTGAGCATATGTGACCTTATAAACAGTCATCTTGCTAACCTGACTTTTAAATTCTCATGCTTTCTCTGTGAAATACTTGGAATTTCCAAAGACGTTATCACGGTATCTGCAGAGTAGCGTAGTGTCAGCTCTTGATTCTAGGGGAAGCCTGCTCGGACGTATACTGTGCAAAGAGCACTCTTGTTCTCTCATCTTGTCTCCTAGCGGCATCTTCTCGCCACTCGAGACACACGGAGAACGCACACACACACGAGCACGCAGAGGGCGTCAAGGTGGTGTGTGTCATGGGCACACAGAGCAGAAGGGGTAGCGGCAAGTAGACAAAGAGGATGAGTATTTATCACGCGAGCGTGATACTGTGGTTTTCCTATTGATACCCTTTTATGAGCGTGGTTAATTAGAAATGCAGTAAGATTTTATAGGTGAAATAAATGATATGTGGTGTGACTGAGCAAGGCATGTTATCAATTTGTGCGTTTGTAAATTACTTTTGATGGCCATAAAAATGATTATTTAACAGATTTATCTGCATGTGGAAACTATCTTGTTTCTTGTGAACAAAGTAGCAAATGACTCTACAGTCATTTTTCTTCTTCTTATTATTATTTATTAAATGTCCTTTTGGCCTTTTTGTGACATAGCGATGTGAGGAAAAACCTATGAGAATGATATTTTACTTTAAAGGAAATATTAATTTGTACTTTTCCCAGAAAATGGTTGAATATAACTTACATTTGGAGCTTTGGAATATGTTATGGGACCATGACTATAATATATGCAAGATACTGAATTTAAAGAAAGATCACCATTTCCGAGTTACTATAAAACCTCATGTTTCTGTTGTAAAATGAGAACATTTAAGTAGGTGATACCGTTCTGTTATTCTGGCTCATGATATATATTAAAGTCGTTGTGTCACCTGGTGTCCTATACAAATATCCTCTACTAAGAACATTAGTGCGCGGGCGCCTGGGTGGCTCCGTCGGCTAAACGCCTGCCTTCAGCTCAGGTCATGAGCCCAGGGTGCTTCGACCCAGCCCTGCATCAGGGTTTCTGCTCAGCGGGGAGCCTGCTTCTCGCTTTCCCTCCCCGCAGATCCCCCTGCTTGTGCGCTCCCTCTCTCTGGCTCCGGCGCGGGGCACAGTGGCCAGGGTCAACCCACTCCCGCACTCAGGTGCGGTCCGGCAAGCCTGCAGCTGAAGGGGGCAGAAGAGGAACAGAGACAGTAAAGGAGGCAGGACGGGACACCCAGGGGAAGCTAGGAATGCGCTTTCCTAGGAGAAGATGGCTGGAAACATTGCTTTTCTCTTCTGTAGTTTTCCCGATTTCAGGCTCAAATATAACTTACATCACAGCCGTCCGTGATAGCAAAGGCCAGTGGAAAACAAAACAATAATTTGATCACATACAGATGCAGGAAATAAGAAGTAGTCAAATCTGTGGCAACAGCAAGTTCCCACCAGACCACGCCATCCGGCTTATAAGCTGTTTTCTATGCCGGTTTCCAAAGTTGCCCCTGGGGGCTTGTCACAGAAGGGTGTGAGTCTTAAATAATAGAATCTATTATGGACAAATAGAAAATGTTATATTTCGTTCATAAAAATAACTGGACATTTGAGGCATAAGGGGAAAGCCATGGTTTAAAGACAGCATGTGAAAAAAAATGATGTTTTATTGTCTTATGAGCCTTCGGTGTGATACAAGTGCCAAAGAAGTTATTGCTTCTTCCGATTTTTTAAAGGGCAGAGTAGTGATAGGAAAAGGGGAAGCGATGTCCCTCTACTTGGAGCTCGTCTCTGATATCCGTCTTCATCTGATGGGAGTCCGGAGAGCAGGGAGCATAGGCTTGGAGGGTCGGGGAAGAAGCTGCAGACAAGAGCATGGAGGGCGGTACCCCCGGGGAGCAACCGTGGTCGTCGTGAGGAAGGTATCTCATGAGGCATCTCTGTCTAACCCCAGAGTGGGCCCAAGGCCCATAGGGTGTGTAGGAGTCAGGATTCTGCGGAGAAACACCAGCGACAGGGTCGATGGATGGAACGATGGACAGACAGACAGACAGACTGGCAGACGGACAACCCTAATCTCACAGACACACCCGGAAATACTGTTGTTCCAGCACCCTGGGGTATCCTGTAGCCCCGTCAGGTTGACACATAAACCCAACCATCACAGGGTAGCGGCGTGCACCTGCAGAAAGGACCAATCTAGTAACCAAAGGCTCCCAAAGTGGAAGGCGCAACCTGGAGAGGGAGTGCTCGTGGATGCACGTGAAGTCCTGGGGGCAGTGCGGGCAGCTCATGGACGGCAGAACAGGGAAGGGTGGGACGGGCCACGTGTAAGAGCCCAGGGCACCGTGGGTGGACGGCCTGGCTCTTACTATCCTCAGCCTGGAAACTCTCGGGCTGCTTGTAAATGTGTGAAGCAGCCAAGAGAACCATTTGCAGTTACCGCTACGTTTCTTGTCGTCTCATGAAAAGTCAGCGTGTTTGTCAAAAGCACCCCCATGGAAAATTGTGTCATTCCGTCGGTAACCCTTTATTGGTCGGCAAGCTCCCATATTTTAGTGCTGCCTGTGATTTGGGGTGAATTTCCTTCAAACTTTCTGAGAACTGTGGATTAGCTCCCCAGAGAAACAGCACTTAAAACCAAGGAACTCGAGAGTGTGCAGACCCACACAGCTACGAATTCCCGTGTGACTGCGGAGGGCTCGCTCTCCCCTGAAGTCCTGTGGACCCAAAGCGCCAGAGTTTTTGAAATTTTAGCAACATAATAACATTTCCTTGATGACAAGGAAAAAGCCAAAGACCTTAACGTCTAAGACCCCAGACGTTACCCGCAACCCCTCAGTGAAGGGCCAGTCGCAATTCGATTTTCAAAGGTACGATCTACGCAGAACTTCTAACGGGACCTTATTTGCATAAAGTGACTTTTGAATCTGCTTCTTGGTTAGTTTGGTTAAAACATTTGTTCTGCAGCGTGTATAAGCCACGTGTTCACTTTCAGCCATCGTGCGCACTGAGGACTGTGGCGGCAAAGCGGCCGGCCGGGAGGCAGACGGCTGGCGTGTGGCCCCAGGTGGGACCTCACATCCGAGCAACAGGAGCCGGGAGCTCGTCCCTCGGTCCCCGCTTCCCTCGGTCCCCGCCTGCCGCGGCCGCCGAGGACGAGCCTCGAGGAATGACCTGTGAGCTCTGCCCCAGACGGGGAAGCAGACGACTGCGTGATCCAAGTCTGCACTCGCTTGAGGATGAGGGCTCCCAGAGTCCACGCGGGCCCGCCCCCACCGGCGGTGGTCTCCGCTTCTACGCCCCCTGGAAAGCTGCTTCGTCTAGGACAAACCCACGGCCCTCACCTAGGAGATGAGGATAACTCACTTCCAGATTCCGCGTGCGGGTTCACTTAGAAAGTCCTTCTCCAGCGTCTAGCTCGGAGTACGTTACCAAGACTGCAGCGACTTCTCGTAGGACAGATGTTCAGAAAGAAAGAAGTCATTAGAAACAAAATTATTACTATTTTTTTAAGATTTTATTTGTATGTCGGAGAGAGAGAGACAGGGAGAAAGAGAGAGAGAGAGAGAGAGGCAGAAGGAGAAGCAGGCTCTCTGTTGAGCAAAGAGCGCGATGTGGGACTCGATCCCATGACCCTGGCATCATGACCTGAGTCAAAGACAGGTGCAGGTGCTTTACCGACCTTGCCACCCAGGTGCCCTAGAAACATTATTTAGGCACAGATACAGTCTTACCCACCCTAAGGTATTTGGAAGGATCGGAGGAATTGGCAATGCCTCTATGTATATGTCTATTTACATAGCTGTGTATAAGTATCTTACATTCGCACATTAACAATAAATGTTTAGAGAAATAATTACATGCATTTGTACATAAATATCCTATTTTTAAGGGTCGCCCGGGTGGCTTGTTGGTTAAGCCTCTGATTTCAGCTCAAGTCATGATCCCAGGGTCCTTGGATGGAGCCCCGCGGTGGGCTCCCTGCTCAGTGGGGAGCCTGCTTCTCTGTCCCCGCCCCGCCTGCTCACACTCTGTCTCTCTCTTAAATAAATAAGTGAAATCTTTAAATATATGCACAGACTGTATATGCGGTATGAATATTTCTTTACATGTTTCTCAGTCGTTCTTGCTCTCTATCACTTTATAACCTAATACTCTGAATTCTAGGCATTCTGGTCTTTTTCAGTCCCCTCCCCCCTTAAAAAAGTCTTGAGCTTTTTGAGCTGGAAGTCGCAGGCACTAGTGACCCGGACCCACACTGTTCTCCTTGTCTGTGGCTCGTCTGGGGCACTTTTCTGGGCTCCGTCCCCCACGGAGCAGCCGGAGTCAGCCTGCACACACGCAATCAGGTGGCGTCCTCCCCCTCTCCGGGGAACCCTGCTGGTGTGCCCGCGTGTGCGCGGCCCCCACTCGGGCTCCCACGCCGCCTCCCCCAGGTCTCCTCTCTGCACCTCCCGGTGCAGCCACACCACACCGTGGGTTTTTTCCTGCAGATGCCTCGGGCCCTCGCTCTGTCCTGCTGCCTTCCCCCTCGGGGACCTGATTAGCTGCAGAGCTGTCTCAGGCTGTCCCCTGCTGGGGAGGTCCTTCGGGTCCCCATCCCTCCCCCACTCCCTGCACCTGAGCACCCCAGTCCCGATGCCCTTCCCAAAGCAGTCGTGGCTCCACGGTTCCTGCTCTCACGGCTGTCTACCCGGCACAGAGCTCAGAACCCGGTGGTCACTCAACAGGCATTTCTTGATAAATCAAGAAAAGGCAGCTTTGGGGGGGAGAAAATCTTTGGTTTGATATTTTTGAGAAGTGCAAAATTTGCTGCTGACAACGTGGTGCCGTAATTTAGAATGATCTGTCCTAAAAGCTTGGGAGCATACCGAGTTGTCCCTGAAGGCACATGCCTTGTCTCTTTCTGCAGGTGCCGCCCTGCCGGGAAGGGAGGCCCGGTGACTTCAGCACCCAGAGTGGCGGACTCTGCGTGAGGCACAAGACAGGGATTAGAACCACGTTTATGGATTGATTCCGGCTCTCCAGGAAATTGCTTACAATGATTTGGACGAGTCAGTATAATTAGTTAATGTCAGCAACAAGTCCGATCTCTTCTAAATTCTTGCGAGGTTTAGAAGCCTTCTAATTCCCATTGTTCAAAAAGCGTCCGGCTTTACAGTCGCCTCAAAGACTAGCTCGTGACGGAGTCCGGCCCCGCACTTACTAAACACGTGAGATGAAATATCTTCCTTTTGTTGCTCTGTTTGTGAGTTTCTTTTGGCTTTGAGTGTGAGAGAATATGCACAGGAAAGATGATTGGTGAGTTTACGTCAGGCATCGTGATCCTGAAGTTTTATCTACACAATTTCCTTCATAATTTCCTGAAACTTTAAAAACCAGAGTTTTCCTTAACATCCCCGTTCTTGTTACTGCCCCGAAGGACAGAAAGTTAATGAAGTATCAGTTCTGGTCTGGTCCGGCTCAGAGACTGAGAACGGGCACCGATCCGAACTATCTAGCGGGAGGATTTGTTTGGCCAGTCTGGGTGGAGCTGGAGGCGGACGAGAGCCCGACCGGTCCACACGTGATAAAATCTTGTCCCCGACAGGTGTCCTGAGCCATCTCTACCCGCAGTCCCCACCGCATACAAGCTCCTGGAGCGGCAGACCTGTTCGGGCACACAGTGTGCTTCCCACCCGGCCGAGATCATCTCTAACTCCAGAAGACGGTTCTTTGGGGGGCAGCTTTTTCCAGATTTGCTGGAAGAGACAACAAGGGTGTCCCCCTTCACGAGTTCCTGGGAACCAGAAAAGAAACACTTTCTAATTCCCTTCTATTGTTCTCACCGGCGCTTAGGTAGCCCCGCAGAAACGCCACCACCAGGTAACGGGAAGTAGCCGAGGCGTCGCCTCCCGTGGACCCGCTACGGTCAAGCCGGCCGCGGAGCTCACCGGCCCGGAGCCGGCAGGGGTCCCGCCGCCCCTGACCTGCACGTCACGGAAGCACAGGTGCACGGGCGGGAACGCCCTGACCCAGCTCCGCGGAACGGGAGCGGAGCCAATAATCTCCTGTGTCCCGTGAGTCCCCGTCTCACTGTAGGCAGAGACGCCTGAGACGGTCTAGCACGCACCCGAAGTTAACCAAAACGGGGGACCGATCTGTGGAAAGGACGGACGGGAGGTGCGAGGAGCGGTACCCTTTCTTCCCAGCTGTTCCTTTGACTCGGACACGGGACAGCTTGGACACATTCTCTGAAGTGCCAGTCACAGGCCTGACCCGTAGTAGCCGCTCACGGTGGGAACGCCCGTAAGGGTTTTGCAGTTTCATGCAACGCCAGCTGTTGCTGTGGTCATTGCAAGACAGTTCTGGGCGTCTATCCAGTCCGTTTCTGCTTTCATTCATTTGCCAAGAAGATGCGTACGTGCTCCTCCCATGGGTCCGATTATAGCACGGGTGCCACATCCCCCGGTGCCCCAAGACACAGTCCCCGCTGCGAGGGCGTTCAGAGCACCAAAGAAGAACTTCGGAGGCCTGAACAGACATGCATAACCAGGTGCTGGGATAGGAGAAAATACAGGCTGGAAGGAGAGCACAGAGGAATCAGGGCATGACAGTCGGGAAGGTCAGTGAAATCCATCATCTGGTGTTGGTGAGAACACGAGGGGAGAGGGATGTCATCCAAGCAGAGAGGACAACAGAGCAAAAGCTTAAGCATTTCACCTGCTTCCTTTGGAAACATCCTATAATTTCTAAAGGCTTTCTGCGTTACCCATAGAAAAGGATGGGTCCTTGTTGCTGAAACTGAGTAACTTGATTGGTACAACATTTTAAAAATGAAGAAATGTTCTAGAGAGATAGATGTAACTTCTAGTCAGTGTTTTCAGAGCCATAGTTTCTAGTGTGCCTGAGTGTACCGTGAGCGGTGTGACACGCTTCTCTTCCAGCATGACTTAGTGCCCCAGAAGATCATTTGCAATCAGGTAAGTTATTAGTCATTTGACTTCTTCAGACAGTCATGACATAAGGAAGCCCACCCGACATCTTTTAATTTAACTCCCAGCTATGAGTTCTGCACAGCTGAGACTTTGATCCACATGAGAAAAGGCTTGGAAAGTTCTGCTACTCAGAATGTCTTCTGCTGGAGCTAGTGAGTCCTGCGTTCTTGATGACCGAGGAAAGGAGAGTGCTGACTTCGGAAAAATGCTGCCCGCAGTGACTAAGAGTGGAGCCCACTGTAAGCCATGACGGAGAGGCACGGGCACAGCTATGGGTCTTCTTGACTGTTAAGATAAGAGCAAGAGCTGCTTTGCCTGTTGTGCAAATTCTATCCCGTAGATGCTTGTCCTTGACTGATAAACTCTCAGTGTCTCCATATGAGTCAACATTTTCATGGTCACAGAGCCACATATACCCTTATAAGTATGAAAATCTGCCTGAAGTTGATAATCACATCATGGTGACAAAGAATTCCCAGTGCAACGCCCTGGGTTGTGTCCTTCAGCTGACAGCGATTCCAACCCTATAAAATGCCCTTTTCAGTAGGTAATGGGAATTTCCAGTGGAAATTTCTTCTCAAGGAAGAAAATGTGTTATGAATTGAATAGTACCAGTAAGATCTGAAGAGATTTCAAGGAGGAGCTTCTGAAACTCACAGAAAATTCTGAAATAGTTGCTTAAAAATTCTCTGCCTATGTGCTTTCTAGTTGGTCCCATTGCAACTACGATATGTGCTTTCTCAGAATAAAGGTCGTAGATACTTCCCGGTATTTTCTCCATTTCCAAATAGTTTCCAGGGCCTTGATGGATGCTCAGTAAATATTTCCTAAATCAATTAAGGAATTGTTTTTGAAAGCTTTTATATACTTATTTATTTGAGAGAGAAAGAGAGAGAGCACAAGCAAGGGGAAAGGCGGGAGGAGAGGAAGAAGCAGGGTCCCCACAGAGCAGGGAGCCCAGTGTGAGGCTCGATCCCAGGAGTCCGGGATCTTGAGCTGAGCTGAAGGAAGATGCTTAACTGACCGAACCACCCAGGCACCCTTCAAGTAAGGAGTTCATCAGATCCGTGCTTAATGCAAAAAGCCCTAGAGAATGTGTCCTATGGAGAGAATGAATGATGTTCCCGGACCATGCAAAGTGACTGAAATGGACCACCTGTCTTCAAAACGAGAAGCGAGTCTACTCAATGAGCAAGAGAGGGTCAGGGGAAGCTGCCCACTACATATGCACAAGTGGACCCCGGGCTGTAGCAACAGGGACTCAGGGGCCTAAGACGGTGACCCTGCAATATGATTCTTGTTTTTGTCGGGTACCTAAGAACTCGGAAAAGAATTGGATTTTATTACTTTTGTTATGAGTCAACATTTGGTATGATGTCATACCCCCAACTTTGGTATCATAGCCGAGTCCAAACCAGTAGGCTATTAGGGAACACTGGGACACTGGGGAGACAACGAAAGGGTGACCTTGGTCCCTTAACCCGGAAGGATTGCGTGCTTCCTCGTCCTCTATCTTCAGTCCCTCCCTTGTGTCCACAAGTACCAGTTGTTTGTGAGCCTGAGCAGAGGAAAGGTTTGTGAGACATTTCTCAAGAAGTAGCAGAGACGTGAGCTGTCACAGGTGTGGATTGTGGACGTACGTTAGCTTCCTAGGGCTGCCTTCACTACAAACTCGGCGACTTAACACAACAACGATGTATCTTCCCGAAGTTCTGGAGACCAAAAGTCCTAATCGAGGCATCTGCAGGGTTGGTCCCTTCTGAGGACTCCGAGGGAGAATCTGGTCTCTGCCTCTCTCCACACGTCTGGTGAGGGGGTGACTGTTGGCGTTTCCTGGTTTGCAGATGTGTCACTCTGACTTCCGTGCCATTACCACATGCTCTTCTCCTTGTGTGGGAGGACACCAGTCATGCTGAAGTTGGGGCCACTCTCAGGACCTCATCTTAACCTGCTTACCTCGGCAAAGACCCTGTTTTCAAATAAGATCACATTCCCAAGTACTGGGGACCGGGACTTCACTCTACCTTTTTGGGAACGTAATTTAGCCCATAGCAGGGTGCTGGCACGGTCTTCAGGGCACAACGATGAGTGTGGGGTGCGAGGGGTCCACCGCACACTGGTCCCTCCGGTGCTGAAGCTTCCCTTCGCAACCAGGGCTTCTGATTTCTAGATGTTACTGTGCCGTCCTGTCTTTTAGGAAGAAGCAGGAAGCAAGCTCCGCTTTTGGGGGGGGCGGGGAACATGTTGGGTGTCTCCTCTGGTGGTGGTTCCGTGGGTACACACAACTGTAGAAATCCATCAGGCTATGCACGTACGAGCCACCACTTTATTCTATGTCAGTGACATCCCAAAGACGCTTGACGATGATTCCGGGCCGAGTCTAGCGCACGTTTCTGTGGCCAGTGCGTGACAGCCGTTCTTAAGTCCCTGATGTGACTTTGAGCCGCGCAGCTCTGCAGCGTACGTGAGATCGTGTGCTAACACACCGTCATTGTTTCTTTGAGTTCGTTACGTACGTACACTCGAGTTAGTGGTTTATCAGTGATGTTCTTTCTCCCATCTATTATTTACATACTAATTTTATTAACTTCATTTATTCATTATTTTACTCATTACATGGGAGTCTACGATGCCCCAGATAGTGCAACAGTGGCTGCAGATGCGGGACCGGCTCGGACCGGGGCCTTAGAAACTCACTCTGTATTCATGGAGGCCGACAGACCAACGGCAGCATCCGCTGCTGTGAGGGCCGTGTCTGCAGGAGCAGGAGGGCGCCAGCGGGGACAACAGGAGGCCGTCAGAGCCAGGGGGACGCTGGCCAACAGCAGCAGAGGGAACGAGATTTGGAGGGATGGAGATACAGAGTTCTGACGACAAATGCCGAGGTCAGGTGAGCAGGCAGAAAATGCAAAGGTAAGATGATGTGCTAAGGAGGCATGCACATACACATATGGACACGCCCACGTGAGTGCACGCACACGCGTGCACAGGTCATCCACAATCACACGTGCACACAAATGTAGATGTGCACACATGTGCACACAGTCATACACAATCACGCACACACACAAATGTAGATGCACACAATGCACACACGGTCATACACACAATCACACACACACAAATGTAGATGCACACAATGCGCACACGGTCATACACACAATCACGCACACATACAAATGTAGATGCACACAATGCACACACGGTCATACACACAATCACACACACACAAATGTAGATGCACACAATGCACACACGGTCATACACACAATCACACACACACAAATGTAGATGCACACAATACACACACGGTCATACACACAATCATACGCACACACAAATGTAGATGTGCACATGTGTACAGATCACACACACAATCATGTGCACACACAAATGTAGATGCACACAATGCACACACGGTCATACACACAATCACATGCACACACACAAATGTAGATGCACACAAGTGTACAGATCATACACACAATCACATGCGCATACAAATGTAGATGCACACACGTGTACAGATCATACACACAATCACATGCGCATACAAATGTAGATGCACACACGTGTAAGCAGGTGCACGCACGCACCTATGCGCACACACGCTGGCGTTGACGGTAAACCTCCCCCTCCCAGTTCTCGGGGACGGGAGGTCTCTTCTTCACTCAGGCAGTCAGAACCTCTCTGCACTGAGTGGTCAGTGACGGGGAGAGTGACACAGGGAGTGACCACCGTGTTTTATAGGGACGGACACGGGAGGACTGTGGGGTGAAGGCAGGGAGCGTTTTATGAGTGGCGGGAATGGCTGCTATGGAGACCGCGGGGTGAAGGGGGCAGGGAGGCTGCCTGCGAGCCCCGTGTGCCGACCCGACCCCCTCACCACTCCCCCAAGACAGCAGGTGCTCTGGGTTCCTGCCTCTCGAACTTGCCCGGTTTCTTCTGCTCCTGACGAGTGCTGAGGCTGAGCAGAGACGCGGGTTTATCCGGGTTATAATAATAACAGCAGGTGACTGTTTTTCACTTGGTGTTTTCAGGATCCGGGTCCCGTACAGACATCGGCTCTAGTGCACACAACAGGCCGGTGAGGTCAGCGTTTAAAGTTCAGTTTTGTGGGGGCGCAGCCAAGACACAGAGACATTGACCGGCCCAGAGTGCCGCTGGTCTGTCTGATGCGAAGCCCCTCCTTTGGCCTTTATTTCATGCCACCCGTCTGCTGTTCAAGATTCTCACATAAGGAGCCGCATCCAGAGGTCAAAGTCATTTTGTTTGCACTCCAGGAAAGCACGAACACTGTGTGAGAATCGCTCACCCCGTGCCCCTGACAGGCCGTAAGCCTTGGGTCAGCGGGACCACGCTGGTTAGCTTGGCCTGGGCCGGGCTCACGTGAGCGAGGGGCACGGGCTCTTAGACACCTGGGCGGGGCCTGGGGGCCACAAAGGTACAACCCAGTCGTGCGCCGTGGCGGTGACTCCTCCCGGCAACCTTTCCGGTGGGACCGCTGCCCCACCGCGCTGGCGAGGAAGCGGATTGGGCGGGGATGGGCCAGTCCCTCAAGGCCCCAGCGGGCGGAGAACGGAGCTGCTGGGGGCCCCCAGCCCCTACTCCGACCCCGACGGGTGCTTTCCTTCAGCACCCAACCTCCCCCACTCACCTCCTGTGTCCTGAGAACAACCCACGGTTTTGCTCACGGATCTCTACCTCCACATCCATTTACGGGGCGGGAAGATGAGGGAAATGTTTGGAAACCAGCCCTTGCGGGTGCTTCACTGACATTGTCTCCAAGCAAGCATTGAGCAGGGTAGGATTCCTCCCATTTTCGGGAGAGGGGGTAGGCTCAGAGGGACGACATGCTGGCCCGTCGTCCCTCAGCTCAGAAGTGGCAAAGCTGGGGTTCGGCAGGTGCGTGGACTGGCGCGGGGCCCCTTCCCAAGCTGGAGTGTCAGCGTGAGCCCTTACAGGCTCCATTCGAACTCATGGACCCCACTGTGAGAAACTGTCCGGCCTTTCAAAAGGCCAGAAATCGAGTCAGAGAATGTGGGTCCAGAGTTAGGACTGGGGAAACACAGACGCCGTGAGAGGGGGCGCCGGCCCGGTGAGACAGCTTTCCCTCGGGTTCCGTCACCCACGCCTGCCGTCTGTGATGCCACCTCGATGCTCGCTCCAGGGGAAGGGCTGGGCCTCCTGGGTGACACGTGGAGCCCTCGCGGACCTTATTAAGTACTTGGATTTTAGCAGAGAGGTCAGAGGCCATGGAAGGATGAGGTCGGGGCCCGTGGTGGGGGCAGGGGCAGAGCACGGGGAGCAGTGGTGTCTCCTGCGAGCTCACGAGTGTGGCACCCGGGGGGCACAGGGCCATCGGGCCATCGGGCCATCAGGGCCGGGGCTGAGCAGCACGGGGTCTGCAGACCGAGGAGGAGCTGCTCCCTGAGCCCCCCAGCCCAGCGGACGGACCCAAGGTGGCCGTCCCCGAGCCATGGTCAGGACCACCTTTTCGGCCATCCGTGCGTCCAACACAGCAAGCGGCTGCATTCCATAAAATAAATACGCAATGGCCTTGCAGTGTAAGGAGTGGAGTCGGAAAAACGGAGCAAGACAAATCAGCCGGCAATGATGGCCACGGAGGGCATCTGTTCTGGACACAGATTCAAGGAGCTCCCCGCGGGCTTGCCCCTTCCCGCCACCACCTCCTCGCCAAACCGACCCTGGGGGCCCGCGGAGCCGGTCAGCGAGACCACGCTGCTCCTCTGCCGGTCACAGCCCCCCGAGCAGGGGCTCCTCGTGAGGGCGGTTCGACCAGATTCCGCCCTCCCTTCCCGACTCGGCCGCGCTGTTCGTCACTTAGACGGGGTCTGCCTCGGCGGTCCTCCGGTCAGTGTTCCCAGAGGGGACGCCCAGGAAGGGCCGGGAGACAAAACCCTGCTGCGTCGGGGCGCAGGGTGCCTGGGAGGAGCGTGGGGGGCGCTCTCCCTCCCAGGGGAGAAAGAAGGGCGCTCCGGAAGGTGAGAACGCGCTGCCCGCCTTCACCCCAAATGCCCCGCTGCAGGGGAACAGCCTGCGATTCTCCCGGCCGGCGCGCACCGAGGAGGTCTGGATCCCGGGTTTCGGACGCCGAGAGCCCTTCCCGCCAGCGGCAGTCCGCATCGGGAGTCCAGAACCTCAGCCGGAGCCCTGCAGTCCGGCTGTCCCCCGCCCCCCATCATACTTAGAGCCCGTGCTCAGCTTCTCCTGGTTCGCCCGTCCAACAAAGGCCCGGGATTGGCTCGTCAGATACTGCTGGGGGCGGTGGGGGTGGGGTGGGCCGCAGGGAGAGGCTCATAAGACAGGGAGACAGGGATGCCCGCCTCCCACACACCTGCTTCGAGGAGAGCCTCCGTGCATGGCCGGTCGTCATCCTCTTGACCCTCCCACCAGTTCAGGGGTCCCTGATCACCCCTACTCCCAGGTGGAGGACAAGAGGCTTTGTGACCTCATGCCAGATGGAGAGGAAGCCGCAGTCCCCAGCCCCCCACCCCCCAGAGCCGGCTGCCCCTCGGGAGGATTGCATTCAGTGCTTACTGCTTTTCTATCCTATTGTGTCCCTTCCCGGCGTGCACAGACGCACTCAGGGTGAAGAAGGGGGGTCTCCCCAAACCAGCGGACGTCTGGGCTGGCATTAGCGGCCCGTGGTGCCTGACAGCAGCAGAGATGGGGAGGGGAGGCGGGCTGCAGCTGCGTCACGGACCCGGGCCAGGCTGGAGAGCAGGAAACACGGAAGTCCGCGCCCCAGCGGAGCTCCTAATGGCTCCCACGCGCTCATCTTTTGTGCTACTTAATGGAGGTTACAGAGAAGGGGGGGAGGTGAGCTCCCGGGCTGCGTGGGACTCTGCCGGCCCCGCCCTGGGGGCAGAGCCGCCCTGCACACCGGCTCCAAGGGGTGCTCGTCCGGGCATCCTGACACGCCTCTGCCGAGACCGCCTGCCCGGAGTGCCCGGGGGTAAGCCGCTCCTCGGCCGCAGACGCTGCCCCTGCCGTCCCCTGCTTCCCCGGGGACGCTGCTCCAAGCAGCAGGACAGCTGAGTCAGGCGCTGTGCGTGTGAGCACAGAGCGTGTCTGCCGCGTCCGCCTTCATGTCCTCCCAGGATGGGAGGCCACGCGGATGAGGGCTGCCCGGGGCAGGTCTGGACCCTGCGGCATCGGTGGCCCCTTGGACACTACTTCCCTGGCCGTGACCTTCCTCCCCGGTCACGGGGTCAGAAACCCTGGAGGTGGGCGCCACGAGCCCCAGGGCTTACGACGGGTGCCCCAGGTTGAGAAGCGCTGATGACCTGCCCGGAGGAGGAGGGAGTTCTGTGCGAGGCAGACGAGGGCATTCAAGGGCAGGCAGGGGCCCAGGCGGTGCAGGCAAGAGGGTCGTGCCAGTCGCCAAGACACCCCTACCAGGAAATTCTTCCCACAGAATCCGGTACCCAGAGCAGAGGTGAATTTTTTTTTTTTTAACTCCAACGGCTTTATTCCATATTGTCAGACATAGAATTTTTTTTTACGTGAAAGCTCACTTGTGACCCCAATATGCATCAGAGCAGATGGCGGTAAAGGTGATCTAGTTGGATTGGGTGAGGGGTGAGGGGCAGCCTGGGCGAAAGCCTGGAGCTGTGAGCACAGCCCGGGGGATCTTGATGGGGCCCAGGCTTCCGGGGGCCTGGCTGTCTACCCACCGGGTTCCTGCAATCCTGACTTTCCTGCATACCTAACAAGTGGCTCGTTTAAGCATTTGGAGTCAGAATGACCAGACTTCCTTTCTATCTCCTACTTTTTTCTTTTTTTTAAGATTTTATGCATTTATTTGTCAGAGAGCGAGCGCAAGCATGGGGAGCAGCAGGCGGAGGGGGAAACAGGCTCCCTGCTGAGCAAGGAGCCCGATGCAGGACTTGATCTCAGGACCCCGGGATCATGACCTGAGCTGAAGGCAGGCGCTTCATGGACGGAGCCTCCAGGATCCCTGTATCTCCTGCTTCTGGGAGAAACTACTCCTGCTGGTCTATGCAGCAATCACAAGTTTTAGGCAAAAGCACCATCGGAGACGGGGAATAACTACCAGTCAAAATATTACTTCCTGTGTGTCGATCAGGCGCACTAGAAGAAGTCACGTTTCTGAATCTTAATTCATCTTATCTGCAAAATAGTAATAATAATAGTGAAGGCATCGGGCTAAGGAGAGAATGTAATCTGAGAGTCCAGTTCAAGTTCTTCGTGTCTTGTCTGGTCTGGGACGGGCACCCCGTGAGAGTTAGCTATTACTACTACCATCACAAGCAACTGTTCATGTTGAGATGTTCTTGTTCTGGAGCTGAAATCCTCACTGCTGTCCCTGGGAGCCGCCCAGAATGAACAGATGCACCCCGCAGATGCACAGAGAAGCGTGGGGGCTGCAGCTCACACGCCCTCAACCTGCAAGCACCAAGCTCGGGGACCAACCAGGGCCCCCACCCTTCCTTCTGTCTGTCTCTGTCTTTCGCTGCGCGCGGCTCCCCACCCGTGCCGGCGTGGGAGTCTCTGCCTCCCGGGGACCTCCTGGCCGCCCTCCTGTCTCCATCCCTCTGCCGGCACCATCTGGCACCTGCTCTCCTGCTCCGAAATCTCCGAGGTCCATGGTCCCTTCCCACTGCCCTGCTGCCCCGTTCCTTCGCGTCACCTTCTCTCACCACATGAGAACCCGGACTCCCCAGGGCGTCGGCCGTTCCTGAGTCCCACTCATTCTTCACGAGCCGCTCTCTGCAAAGCGCCTCCCAACAACAAGGGCCTCCCTGCCAAACTGAACAGAAGATTTTCGGTTCTTCTTTCACTGCATCTTTCAGCAATGTGAAAATATCGATTACTCTCCTGTTTACTAACAAATCCCTTCTCCAGAATTCCTTGACGCAAACGCCTGGGTTTTCACCGTGGCCCGTGTCTTAACCGGCTCAGGCTGCGGTAAGAGAAAGCAGGAGGCAGGGTGGGGAGTGGGGCGTAGGGGCCGGCCCAGCAGAGACTCACCTTCTCGTAGCCCTGGAGGCCCGGAGGCTGAGACGGAGGTGGTGGGAGTGTTGGTGTCTCCTGGGGCCCGTCTCCTTGGCTCGCGGGTGCCGGTCTACCTCCTGCGTCGCAGCAAGGTCATCTGTCTGTGTGCTCCTCTGGTGTCTCTCAGTGTCTCCAAATTTCCTTTCCTACTAGGACACGTGTCAGCCTGGACTAGGGCCTACCTGACAGGCCTCGTTTTAACTTAATTACTGCATTAAAGGACTTATGTCTGGATACAGTCACATTCTGAAATGTTGGGCCTTAGGGCTTTGGCATATGACACTTGGGGGACATTTAGTATTTTTTACGAACCTCTGCATCCTGGCTCTTGGCTCCCAGGGTCCAGTACTGGACTCCAGCCCCGGGTGATTCTGTCTGTGTCCATGACCCCCAACACCGTGTGCTTGAGCTCATGCTGGACGCAGCTCACAGACATCACACACGTGCCAGACTCAACACCGCCAGCACGAACATCAGCATTTCCGAAGTTTGTGTCTGCTCCTTGTGCTGAATTCCTTTATGTGCCAACCTGTGCCCATCTATCCACCCAAAAACTGTTTACTGAGCGCCGTCTGAACTGTCTTGACACTCGCAGAGCCTACAGCAGACTGAGAATGTCAGGTTTTAGATAATCTCATGAACCAATGGAGAATTTTGCCTGCAGTAAGTGTCAGGATGGACAGATGTACAGACCTACGGAGCACGTGCCGGCGAGGCGTGCGCAGTTTACAATGGATATGGAAGGTTCCGGCATCACTCTTGTGCATCTGTGACTATGGTTTTCATGATCCGGTGTTAGCTTGAAGGAGATGGGGACATACACGGGCACAAAGTTGGGAGGACAGTGGCCCGCCCGAGAGGGGTCTGGTCTGGGCAGGTGAGGAGAACGCAGCCGTAGAAGCCGCAGAAGCAGGCGGAAGTCAGACCAGGTAGAGCCTCGAGGGACACAATGAGGGCAATTCGCGTGTGTGTGAAAAGGAAGAGGAGCCCACCGACAGGCGTTACGTAGGCAGGCGGTGCATCACCCAGACTCCGAGGGGTAAATACAAGGTCAGGCGGGGGAGGCACGGTTGAACGGTGGTCCTGGCGAGCGGTGGTCCTGGCAAGCGGTGAAGCGGCTTCTGCCGGAGCAGGGGCGGGAACCTGCAGAGAGGCAGGGGGACCTCAGCCGTGCAGCTTGGTGGGGCACGGAATTTGAGGATAAGGGGAAAGGGCCAGCATGGCTCAGCTTTGTGGCTTGCACACGTGGTGGTCCGAGTTCTCTGTAGTGAGCAGAGGACTCTGGACCAGGTGAGGCCAGGACAGCCACTCATGCACTTGAAACACACCGTTCGTTGATGGCAGGAGGGGCCCAGGGTTGGAGACGCAGGGCAGCGAGGGAGTGCTGTGTGGCAGGGTGCTCAGCAGCAAGCATGCAGCGGCCAGGTGCGGACGCAGGTCTGAGCCCCGACAAGGGCTCCATAGAGGGGCTGTGAAGGCACGGCCTGTCATGGGGGGAGGCAGGAGCCTGGGCTCCCGGAAGACAAGAGAATGGGATCCCCTTTGTCCGCTGAGGACCGAGAGCCCTTTGCTGCGTTTGGAGAGATGGAGGCCATGGTTTATCTCGGCACCAACGATTCCTGGTTCTGGTGGGGGCAGAAGCCAGACTGGAACACTGAGTGGGGAGAGGACACCGAAGAAGGCACGTGCCGTCCCCCAAGAAGCGAGCTTTGAAGGAGGGCCGAGGACAGAAGGAGCTGGAGTGGACGTGGGCCACGGGAGAATACCAGATTTTCAGAACGGTGATGTTGGGCGGAGCAGGTGTTGTGGGGCCCAGCCAGTTCCTTCTCACCCGACCATCCGAAGAGCTGAGCACCCATTACCCCTCTTGCTGGGGGTGCTGGTGGCTGGTAGCTCTTACCTGAGCCCCTCTCCTGGCGCTGCCCCTCCCTGAGAGCTGCCTCAGCCAAACTCAACCTGCCTCTGGGGACATCCTCGTCAATGACATCATCATGGGGCTTAAAGGCCCAGCTCCCTTTCTCCAAGACCGAGCTCTGAAGGGCTATTGCAGGCTCCAGGGGCTTGGCTGATGGGCTCTGTCACAACAGCTCGTGGCCAGCTTCTCTCCACAGGTGCTCATCCCAAGAGTGCTCCCTCTCCAGTCCTTTCCCAGAAAGGCTGTGTATGATGCTGGAGGAGGTGGCCCCTCTGTCAGATACACTGTGGTCCCCTGTCTTCTGCAAGTCCGGCATAGCGTTCGCCACCTCCAGGAAGCCCACACGAGGCGGACTGCATTTGGTGCCCTTCCATCAGGCCCTGCTCAGCTCACTAGATACACAGAGCTTTGTTTATGGTGATTACGCAGCCAAAAGACACAAAATGTTGGCAAAATATGAGCCATCTCAGCACATATACACATTTTCTCCGCACTCACAATGATGCCACAAGTTGGGTGTGTCTTGCAATCTCACTGTTCTCCATTCCCACCATTTACCTTGTGTTCGGGTGAACGCTTTTGATCTATGACGGGAAAAGGATCTATGATGGGAAAAGTTGTGCAAATAATTTTTTGAATGTGCCAACATGAAATGAGGAAAGATTATTAACCATGATAAAATCCAAGCTTTATAACTGGACGTGTCTCCAAGTAAGTGATCTAAGAGTTAAAGAGCAGTCAGCAAACAATTAGGAATTTGTAAAGTTGCTTTAATAGTATGAGAAGCATCATAAACATCTCTTAGCTTGGGAGTACTGATCAACAGTTATACAAATTAATGCTAGCTAGACAAAGCTATGAACTCGGGAATTTTTATATGATTAAAAATATGAGGGAAAGGAAAAGTTATGGCCAATGTTAGAGTAGATTATTACCACTACTATCCCCAGGAAAGTTACTTCCTTGCACAACAGAATCTATGTGTAAAATGATTGTTTTCTGACGTTATTTGTCTACTTAATGGCAAAGTGAAATTTGGAGGGCCAGAATCATACTTTTTCATGCTCTATTCTCTTATTCCCACTGTATAGCTTGGCATAGGTAGGCTCTCAATAAACTTAGAATGGGTAGACATATGGTGAATGGACAGATAAGTGGAAGGAAGGAAGAATGGGCGTGTGGATGGATGGGCAGGTGGGTAGATGGACGGATGGGTGGGTGGATGGGTAGATGGGTGGACCAGTGGAGAGATGGACGTATGGATGGATGAACAGATGGACAGACCAATGGATGGAACGGACGGACAGACAGATGGCTGGCTGGGTGAACGGATGGGTGGATGGTAGTTGGATGGATGGATGGATGGAGGGTGTGTGGATGTGCAGAAGGATGGAAAGGTGGATGGATAGAAGAATGTGTATATGCATATGTACCCTGTAAATTTTGAAGAGTGATTAGCAAGATGAATTCTCAGTATCAAACACACACACATTCAAATTACTTATGCATATTCTAGGGGGGTTTTCTTGCTATGAACTTCTGTGAATAGAGGCAGTATATGATCACTGTTGGATGCTAATACCTTTTCTAAGGAAACACTCTCACCTTGGATGGTTTCCCATCCAGAATCAACCTGGTTGCCAGAACTTTTGATTTATCTCTCCACTCATTCTCTCAACAAACCATCATTACATGCTTAGAGTGAGCTTGACACTGGAATAAATAAACCTGTTTCTGCGTGCATGAAGCTTTGACCCCTGCTAGAAGATGAACTCACAGCATAACCTCCAACCCCTCCACGATGTGATTGCTCCTTTTGTCCCAACTTTGATTTCTTTTTGCTTTGATCTTAGGGGTATAATTACTTTCCTTTAGATCATGGCCTGCTGACATCATTCTACCCCATGTCTATTATTGCCAAGCTTATCATTAATTATTATTATTATTATTATTAATTTTACCTACACTTCACACAGAACTTACTTTGTACTAAACACTGTGCTCTGTGCATTATGTCATGAGCAAATCCTGATAACAAAGGGGACATCGTCCCCATAGCTCAGTCGTGAAAACAGAATCTTGAATTGATTAAGAGTTTTCAGAAAGACGTGGACAGATAGACGGAGAGCTTGACTCCACAACAGTCTGATCCCAGCCTCCAGTCTTAGTGGCTTCATTTTGTTCATCACCAAACAGATGAAATAGATGTTAGGTCGCTGGTAAGTTGCTGAGGAATTACGGGTCCTAGATAGCAAAGATGGGAACCATAGGGGATATCAACAGACACAACCCCTGACTTCAAGGAGGTCACAGGGTGTGGGAGAAGGAGGCAAGTCTTCGCCAAGAGAAAACTTTGTCAATATAGGAACTTTCCTGCCAATTTCTGACCATTGTCTTGTCGTTATTTGTAAGACTTGCTTTTGTGGACGCTGGCTTCTGGGGCCCGGTGCCAGAAGTGGTGTCCCAACGCTGTACACGGCATTTGTAGCAATCCTGTTCAAAAATCCTGTCATTTCACAACAAAAACTGTTTCTACCAGATTCTGAACAAAAAACCAGGGACAATAAAGTGCTCATGGCCCAGGAGGGCTTGATTACTGGGAGGGAAACTGCGCGGAGCGGTCCAGGGCAGGCAGCCGGGCGTGCCCCGCAGCCTCCATCACCCCAACTCTGCCGCCTGTACGAGGGAGATGGGGCTGTCCACTCGGCGAGGTGGTTGAGATCACGGCGGGATCCTATAGGGAACGGTCTGCTGTACAGATTTTAGAAACCAACCCCGAGACACGCCGTCCTTGCGTTCCAACACTGTCCGCGTCGTTTCCTCCCTCAGTCGCTGGGAGCAGAAAAGACACCTCCCGCAGGTGGGGAAGGGAGTAGAAGGGAATAAAACAGAGGCTTTCACTTGCAGAATCCCCAGCCCGACAAGCGGGATGTCTGGTTCCGATGCATTTAGACTACGATTTCGTGGCCTTGGACGGCCACCCCCAACCTATGCGAGCCGCCCCCCCTCCCACATCTGCCTGCAGGGCTGCCTTCTGCTCTGTTGCTGCCATATGGGTGGCCTCAGTTGGGTCTGCAGCCCAGACCCTCCGGCAACCCCTTTTCCTAGGTATCCCCAATCCAGGGCCTCCCCAAGTTAGGCCAGGCCCACCATCGGCCTCCGGCTTCGACTTTGAGAGTGGAGTGCTTTAATCAGGAGCCACCCTGGGTCCTGCTGGTCCCATTCGCTCCCCTCAGCGCACCTCCGCCTCCCTTCCCCGAGCCGCGTCCCCGCCGCCGGGGAGAAAGCGGGTCGCGTCGGACGGTGGGCACCCCTCCCCCGGAGCGCTGCCCCTCTCGCGTCCAGACGCCGGCGTCCTTGTTGTGCCTCCGCCCGCCGGCCCCGGGTCCCGGGCACGAGCGCCCCCGACACCGTAACCGCCCGCGCTGGAGCGGACTCTCATCCGAGCCGGGTGGGCGCACGGCAGGGAGGCGCGGTCCGAGGTGACCGCTGTCCCAGCCCCGTCCGGCCCGAGGCGAGGCGGCTGCGGGTCCGGGGCGCGGGGACACCGCGTGAGCTCTGCCGCCCCGGCTGTGTCCGCGGCTATTTTAAAGCCGGTTCCTCCCCGGGAGCAACACCCCCCCCCCCCCCCGGGCCACGGGCACTTCATCTTCCCTGGGTTTTGTCCTGAATAGACGTTTGTTTGCTTAAAAATAGTTCCTGCTTTAATGACCGGACCTGCTCCTCCGCAGAGACGCCTGCCGCGCGGGGGCCAGGAAGGCGGCGCGGGGGCGCGGGCGGTGCGGGGGGGCGTGCGGGGGGGTGCGGGGGGCCCGAGGGGCATGTGGGGGGTGGGCGGCCGCGGGGGGCACGGGGGGCTCAAGGGGCGCGGGGGGCTCGAGGGATACGTATGGGGCGGGGGGCCGCGGGGGGCGCGGGGGGGCGCGGGGGGCCCGAGGGGCATGTGGGGGGCGGGCGGCCGCGGGGGGCACGGGGAGGCGGGGGTGCGCGGGTGGCTCAAGGGGCGCGGGGGGCTCGAGGGGCACGTACGGGGCGGGGGGCCGCGAGGGGTACGGGGGGGCGCGGGGGGCCCGAGGGGCATGTATAGGGCGGGGGGCCGCGGGGGGCGCGGGGGGCTCGAGGGGCATGTAGGGGGCGGGGGGCCGCGGGGGGCCGTGGGGGTCACGGGGGGCGGGGGGCCGCGGGGGGCACGGGGGGCTCAAGGGGCGCGGGGGGCTCGAGGGGCACGTACGGGGCGGGGGGCCGCGAGGGGTACGGGGGGGCGCGGGGGGCCCGAGGGGCATGTAGGGGGCGGGGGGCCGCGGGGGGCGCGGGGGGCTCGAGGGGCATGTAGGGGGCGGGGGTCACGGGGGGCGGGGGGCCGCGGGGGGCCGCGGGGGGCGCGGGGGGCTCAAGGGGCGCGGGGGGCTCGAGGGGCATGTACGGGGCGGGGGGCCGCGGGGGGGTACGGGGGGGGCGCGGGGGGCCCGAGGGGCATGTAGGGGGCGGGGGGCCGCGGGGGTACGGGGGACGCGGGGGGGCGCTTGGGGAGCGCAGGGGCTCAGGGGCGCGGGTCCGGCGGACGCCCCCGGGGCACGGCCGAGAGCCTGCAGAGGGAGGCAGACCCCAACCGAAGGGAAGCGCCCGGTGCCGCGGCCCTGGACAAGCTTCTCCCCTCCAGGCTGCGTCCTCATCTGTAAGACGGTGTCCCGCGGCTGGTTCCCAGGGACCCTGACCGCCGGGGCGCCCCGTCCGTGCCGCAGAGCCGCCCGCACCCCCGGTTCACGAGACCCCGGAGCCGTGGCCGTCGCTCCGCGCGGAGCGCTCCCCTCAGCGGCCACGGCGACCCGACTGACCTCAACTGCCCACCGGCCACACCCTCCTTTTCGGTCCTAACATCGCACCAGGCGGCAAACGGTCGCGTCCTGCCCATCTGGAGATGGGGAAACCGAGGCACGGGGCAGTCGGGTGGCTTCTCCAAGGTCTCTGTGAGGCCCGCGGGCCATAAAGGATTGTTGCGCTTACACGTGCTCGTCCCCTCCCGGGCCTGCAGGGTCTGCGTCGAAAGCCCCTGGCGAGCAGCCCGGGTCCCGGAAGGCCGAGGCGCGAGCCGGGAGGAGGAGGTGGGCCAGGCCAGCGTGCAGGGAGGGGGTGAGCAGCCCAGAGGCTGAGCCGGTCCGCCGGGCCCTGGAGGACGCCGCACGCCCCGTCTGTCTGCGCGGGCGCCTGCGACCTGCGCCTCTGCGGGTGGGAGCCGTCAGCCTTCCCAGCGCAGAAGCCCCGTCGCTCTTCGATGGTTCCGAGACTTAAATTAGGGTCACGCGCTTCACCTGGGATGTTGCTCAGGAGGCCTCTGGAGGGACGGCGGCTCCGCCCAGCCCCGGAACCGTCGGTGTCCCCCTCGGTCGGGGCACCGGGAGGACGAAGGAAGGCTCACCCTTCCACCCTGGGGCGGTGCGTCTTGTGGCCGGCACCGGGGACCGAGCCGGGGGCGCCGGCCTCCAGAGGAGGCCGAGTGGGGGCTTCAGAGCTCTTTAGGGACACGCGTGCCGCTCGCTCCGGTGACCACCGTGCTGAGCCCACTTCTGAGCAGCAGGAGGGGCAACTGCGAGGCCGGAGCCCATTCACAGACGGCCGCAGAGGCTGAAGTGTGTGTGTATTTCTTCCTAGTTTCTGTGTTTTGTGTAACGAGGAGGCTGCAGCTGGGCGCCGGCCTTGGTCTCGGTGCTCAAGGGCATGAGGGCCAGAGTCTCCCAGATGGACTCCGCGTCCCTTCTCTGTGGTCCCGAGATGGCCCTGGGTCTGCGGCCACGGCACCCGTGTTCCCATAACAGTGGGGCCAGTCGGGGGGAACGCTGTGACCAGGGCTGGGGATGCCTCTGTGCCTCCCAGGGGAGTCTTTCCTGCAATGAAGGGGCCTCCGTGTCCCCCCGTGCACCTGCGGTGCCCCTCTGACGACATGGGGCTCTGTCAGCAGGGAGCTGGGCAAGGTGTGGGGGGCAGACTCCCCGAAGTTCCCGGGAGAGGAGAGGAAGGTGCTCCCGACTGGGTCTTTCTAGCAGTTAAGTGTTAATCACTGGCTAACTGCCGTGTACCTCAGTGTTTTCTATGGAGAAAGGACTGTGAACCCCTCACTTGGCCCGGAGAGATCCGGTAACGTGGGGCACATCACTGTAAGTCTCACAGACCCACCCAGAACCGGAAGCGTTTGCGGTGTTGGCCCACATCCCGCGGTCACCCATCTTCAGAGCTAACGCCTTTCCCGCTGCCGGCGTTGGTCAGAGGCGCCGAGGGCGTGAGGGTCAAGCCTAGGGGCCCCTGCAAGCAGCTGGTTCCGGGACAAAGAGCGAGCCCCGCATGGCGGGACGCCGAAGCCTCCCAAGGGGGGGGGGGCACATGACCCACTCAGCCCCCGCCCTGGTCTGTCGGAGCCCATGCAAACCCCTGAGGGCGTCATGCCCGCACAGGACCACACACAGGACAGGGATGGGCTGCCCTGCTCCGGAGCGGGGACAGAAGTGTCCCACAGGCCAGCTTGTTGAGGCCTAGCTTGGCCACGGCGCAGAACGGGCTCCGGGGAAGGCGTTGGAACTGTCCCTCCTCCCAAGGTCAATGTGGATGAGAGGAATGACTGTCCTTCTCTGGCCCAAGCTGTGGTGAGGGCTTAGGACGGGGACAAGGGCACAGCCCCTCGAGAGCACCAAGGACATGCTCCCCTGGGAGGGAGACCAGTCCGCCGGCTGCCAGCCGCACCTTCCTGGGCACGGGCCTGTGGGGGCGGGGGGCGCTCAGATCAGAAGACGGCACGCTTCCCAGTTTCCAGGTGTGGGGATATGAGGCGTTTGGCTGGGAGCTGATAGTTTCTCTCTATCTCGCCTTTGAGAGTCCCGGGGCAGAAATATTTCAGAGAGGAAATAAAATGCTGCAGAGCATTTCCTTCAGCGATGAAATTTGGTGCCCCTGGGATTTTCTGGGGCGAAGGCAGTCACTCACGATGGCAGCCGCTATCAAGCCGACTTGGGATAGACTCTCCCTGAAAATTATTTGAGAAGTAGATTGAAATCCTGTGTCAGGTTGGAAGGACAGTGTCCCACAGTGTCCTCACACCTGCAAGGTCACAGCCCGGCTCACTGTGGACCTGGGGACACGAAGGCAGGTGACTCCTCTCGCCTCCCGGTTCCCACCTGGCACCACCCACGGGCCCTCGTTATGCTCTATCGAGACTCGGCTTCTGGATGAGACAGAACTGCTAATTCTGGGTGGTCTCCTTGGGGAACAAGCCGTGTCCGAGGGCCCCTGCCTCCTGCAGGACTTGTGCTCCCTCTCACTGTCCCCACGGAGCTCTGAGCAGGAGCTGCCCCTACCAAGGTCGTTCTGGAGGCTTCCCTCCCATGGGGGCGAGGGCAGCCCGGAGGTCAGGCCAACACAGGCCTCCCCCTGGAGGCCAGGGGACCCCACGTGCTTCAGGGCCGCCCCCAGAAGGGCCTCTTTGCCAGGAGAGCCGGTGCCTGGCGCGCAGCTGAGTGTGAGGGACACCTGCTCCCCTGGAGCACAGAGCACGGTCCTCACTGGTCTCTCACCGCAGGCTGCTGTAGGGGAAGAACGAGTGCCCGGAGACGTTCCTTCCCCGTCGCCCCGGGAAGCTCGTTAGAACTGCAGAGTCGGGACCCCCCACACCACCGCGTGGGAACCTGCATTCTAGCCGGATCCTGGCGATCACCTCCTGGCCGGGGACGCTCCGGCCAGATGTGCCACTGCCCTCTCTCTGCGAGGCCTGGTGGGGTGAGGACTCTGTCTGTCTGTTGGCTTTTCCGGTTCTCTGTCCAGCCTGCAAACAAGTAAGTGCCATTTTCTATTTTAAACCAAAGTCACCTTGGTGGAAACTTGCCCTGCTCTGCCCGGTATCAGGAGGGTGCGTGGGAGGAGGGGTGGAGCCCCTGTGTTCTCCCTTCCGCTCAGAGCTCACGAGCACCTCAGGTGTCTCAAACGTCCCGACACCACCCCTGTGCAAATCGCAGGGGCTGTGCCTCGGCCCCCGCTGGCCGGCGTTGCATTCAGACAGGCGCTCCGCAGCGGGGGACTTGCGGGCGGGGGCGCTGCTCCCTGTCCTCGAGGAGGGGGCGGTCTGGCCTGCCCGACCCCCGGGACCAAGGACAGGGGACTCAGGGGGCCATCTGGGGCTGCCCGGGAAGAGGGCTGCACCCAGACACATGGCGACCACTTTTCTTCTTGGAGGGGCGGGAGCTTCACACCGCCCAGCTGCCCACAGGGACAGGCACCGTCTCGAGGTCCGCACCCTGCCCTCCCTCCCCAGTGACTCCTGTCCTCTCCCCCAGAAGCCTGCCCGTCTTCCTCCCACGGCCTGGCCGCGGGTTCCTGGGCGGTGCCCTCGAATGACCCAGCACGTCGCCTTGGAGACTCGGCGTCCCGGGTGTGAGCCCCAGCTCGGAAACATAGCTGCTGTGTGTGCGGCTGGGACTTGCTCACCCTCTCTGAGCTCGTGCCTCACCTCTTGTCTCACCGGCTCTACTGAAGTCCTAGCCTGTGCCCTGTCAGGTCGCCGGCCGGACTAACCGGCGTCAAGGATATCCACGGAGGCCTCCTGCACGCGTGTCTGAAGGAGACCTCGCGCTCACCACCTTCCCATCTGCCCCGCGCCGGGGCCTCCGTCGGCGCGGGCTGCCCTGACAGGGACCGGAGACGATTTCCTCTGCGGCAGCTCTGGAAGCGGCAAGTCCAAGATCGACGAGCCGGCCGGGCGGGCTTCTCCCCAGGCGGGTCTGCCCGGCGTGCGGACGGCTGCCTTCCTGCTGTGCCCTCGCGTGGTCTGTCCTCTGTCTATGCATCTGTCTGTCTGTGCGCCCGTCTGTCACTCTGTCTGTGACTCTGTCTGCATCCGTCTATCTGTGCCTCCGTCTGTCTGTGCCCCCGTCTGTCTGTGTGTCTTTCTGTCTGTGCATCCGTCTGTGCACACCTCTCTGTGTCCAACTTTCCTTTCCTTTCCAGCTACATTGGATTAAGGCCTCTCCTGATGCCCTCCTTTCACCTTAACCACCTCTGTAAGGGCTGCATCTTTAAATGCAGTCACACTCTGAGGTGCCAGGGCTTGGGAGCTCAACACAGGAACTGGGGGGAGGCTACCGTTCAGCTCCCCAGGCTGCTCCCTGTTTGGGGCCCTCTGCTGCAAGTAACTCTTCAAACCTCGTATTTCCCTTCCCTAGGAACAATCACCTGTACACCGGGTCTGCATTTCCTCCTTGGAAGCCTTGTGCTGAATTGCAGCCCAGAATGACATCACCCGTTACAATGTACCGTCATAAATGAAAGTAAAAGCCCTCACCCAGCCGCCCAGCCGCCGCCCATGCTCCGGCAGTCCCGTGCAGAGGACCATCTAGGACCCCAGCCCTGTGCCCCAGCCCCGTGCCAGCCATGAGGAAGACAGCAAAGGTGAACAGGGCAAACCACGAACCTGTTGGACCCCTGCTTCTTCACACAGAGAGAAACACTGGGGTTGGTGAGCTCTGGCTCCTTCCACCTTGAGAGCTCTGCAACACTCAACAGGGTCGTGGAAAAGACCCGTGTCACGGGAGCTGCACTCTGGTGGCAGAGAAGCCCGATGTCTCTGTTCTGCCTGCGGGGAGCTTGGAAGGGGCCACCATGGCTGGCCCCACAGCGATGTGTTGGTGGCAGAGTTGCAGGGACTCCCCAAGGCAGCCCGGCGGAGACCCGGCTGTGTGGTCCTACTCGAACCTCTCATCTGCAGCCACTCATCCCGCAGCAACCGAGTCCGGAAGGTGTGGTCACGGTCCACAGTGCAGGGTGAGGACACTTGCCTGCGTCCACTCGGCCACACAGCGGCGGGCGGGACTCAGCGGTCCCGTCCTGCCCCCCTGCCGCCCCACCGCCTGGGAAACAGAGGTCCCATCTGCTGAGCAGGGCCGTGTGGGAGGCCAGGCGTGGGCCGTCTCCCAGAGGGCAGAGTGCTTTATCTTCCCGAATTAATTATGATGAAGGTAACGCTCTAACCCATGCCCTTTTGAGAATTTGAAAACTAAAATGCCTTGTTTTTATTAATTTAGTCGACTCTCCAGCGAATGAACAGCATCCCTCAGGAGCGCTGCTGCGGCGCGGATCAGCGCGTCCCTGGGAAGCCGGGCTCCCTGCGCTGTGCTGACTCCCCAGCCGCTCCCCCCAGCCCGGCCACGCGCAGTCCCCTTCTCCTGCACGTCTCTGTGAGCTTCCGGGCGCTGACTCTCCTGAGACACTTTACCCTCGCTCGTAGGCGCTTCCGGTCCTAACCCGGCCCCCCGCTCCTCCTGCAGCCGTCCACCAGCAGCTCCCGGAGCATCAAGTTTACAAACCCATAGAGCACGCCTCCCACACAGGGGGACAGCTAACAGGTGCTTGAGACCCTTGTGTGGTGCGAGATCCATTTCGACGCCTGAAGAGTCAAGTTCTTACCTGAAAAATTATTTATAGCAAGAGTCAAAGAGGAGGGAGCCTCTGCTGGATCTGATCAGTGAACTAAGAATGTGCAAGGGAATAGGAGACAGAAAAGAAGAGGGAAGGATGAGAAGACAGAGACAGAGAGCGGTAGAGAGACAGGGAGGCAGAGAGAGAGAAGAAGAGAGAGACAGAGAGACAGGGAGACAGAGACAGAAGGGAAGAGAGACAGAGGGCGAGGAGAGAGGTTTGCTAGAGGTTACAGACATGAAAAAAAACACACTAAGTTGGGGAAGCTTGATTTACAGCAAAATACAATTTTAAAAGATAAGTGCAAAGGGAAAATAGAACCGTCTGCCTGTCGAGTTACACAAGAGAGAAATGAGCACTTCCCGTCCCCATCAGAGTGGTAGCTGGCCTACCTTGCTTCCTTTCTCAGGCCCTCCTGGAGCAGCCCCCCCTTTCATAGCACACACACACACACACACGTGCACAACACAATGCACACATACTTATACAGGAGCAGGGGACATACATGCACACGCATGCACAGGCACACACATGTGCACACACATAGACATGCATGCACACATACATGGGCACTGTGCACACATGCTTACACGGGTGCACACGCACACATGCACATGTGCACACACGTGTTCACCCGTACTTGTGCACACGTGCATATGCACAGACATGCAGGGGCACAACACACAAGTGCATACACACATGCATGTGCATACACACATATGCATAGAGGTGTGCATGTGCATGCACATGCACACAAAATGCACACATGCATGCATGTGCACATGCACTGCACGCACACATGCACATGTGCACGTGTACATACATGTCTACACGTGTGTCGCACACATGTACACAGGCCTGCACATGTGCATTGCATGCACACGCACATGCAAGACGCACACATGCACACATGTGCAGGTGCACCGGTACGATGCACACATGCATACACACCAGCATGTGCACACACATACACATGCACGCACACATGCATGGGCACAATGCACACATGCTGACACGGGTACACATGCACTCACATACACATGTGCACACACGTGTGCACCCATGCTTGTCCATGCATACATATGCACACACATGCATGGGCACAAGTGCATACACACATGTATGTGTGCGCACACATGCATACAGGTGTGCATGTGCACATATGCACACACACGCGTGCATTGCATGCACACATGCGTGTACACACATGCAAACACATGCCTTCATGTGTACATTGCACACATGCACACATGACTATGCACGTGCATTGCACGCACGCACACGCAACACACGTGCACGTGCACCGGTAGGATGCACACATGCATACACACCTGCATGTGCACACTCATACACATGCACGCACGTGTACACATGCACACACGTGTACACATGCACGCACGCACATGCATCCCGCCCCCGACCTTGGTGCCCTCCCTCCCACTGGTGCACCCCTTCTGGCCCTGACTCTACAGCGGGTGCAGGAGGAAGATTTATCGCGGCTCATGCTCGCTCCTGCCTCCCAGACACAAGCTCATCCCACACGAAGCTTCTTTATATGGGGTTGTTAGCTCTGCTCTGCTGACTTGGGAGGCTCCGTATTTTTAATCTTTATTATTTTTAATGCTATACTTCATCCCTGGGTTTCTGGCTCCAACCACATTCTGACCTCAGAATACCAACAGCAGTAATGCCACTGCCATTTGTCACCCCCACGCTGATCGCCCGGGGTTCTTAAATTAAAAAGCGTGGGTGGGGACAGATCTCCGTGCTCTCTGTCTCAGCCCGGTGGACAGTCTATAAATGCTGGGAGCACGGGCACTCGCTGGCCTCTGACCGCACGCTGTGCTGGTGGGTGGGTTCCTGGGCTTTCACGAAAGGACGATCCCCGTCCCTGTGCTGGGATCTGCATGGCTGGGCAGGGTCAGACGTGTTTACAAGTGCTTGTTTGATAAAGTAGGGCAGGTATGGGGGAAAGTGGGACCTGAGCCCCTGAGCCCTTCCGCACAGCACCCCGTGCACGGTGCAGCCCCAAGCCCCAGGACGGCCGCCAGAGAAGGCCTCCCCGCTTGGCCAGTGCCCCACGTCTCCTGCTGGTGCTCCCAGCTGGCCACAGGGACTTGGGTAACCACTCCTCTGCTTCCGGCCACGCTCCATTTCCCCTCACCTCCAACTCCTCTGTGTCTGGAAGGGCGAGGACGCAGAATACCATGGGTCTTCAGAACATGCTGAGTTTGTGCGTCCTGTCTGTGGTGGGCCACGGGGGGGCAGCCGCGCCATGAAGACCCGCCCAGTGTCCCTACCGCACGTTCGTGCATCATGGCCCCCCTGTGACCCTTCTGTGGTCCCTCCCACCGCTGAGACAGGTTGCCGAAGACAGGTTTTGCCCCATTCTGCAGAAGAGGAGGGGACCCAGAGGAGGTTCTGTGGCTCACCTGTCACTAGGCGGAACGAGGGTTCCCTGCTGATGTACCCCTAAGTCTCAGCTCTGTGCTCCTCAGCAACCCGCACCCCCAAACCTCGCGGCCTGCGGTTACCCATGAGACGGGCTTTCTCCTCAGTACCTTAAACTACGGTGTGTGCTGCGATGCAGAGGACGATCTAAACTGTGCGCCCCCGCCCCACTCCTGCAGCCTTTGTGAGAGAAGAGCTGTCCGCCGCCGATCGGGGCGCGCGGGGCAGGAGCAGCGGGGCCGCCCGTCGGGGCGGGCTTCACGAATCCAGGCGGGAACCGTTTCCTTGGCCCGGACCTTCCTTATCTGCCCCACTGACCAAAACAATTCGTTCATCGCTTAGAATTAAGATTCAAGAGCAGAAGCTCCTTGGAAGATGACCTTCTGGGGAGCAGTCTCCATCCGTCAGAGAGCCGGTGGTCGCGCTAGTGTCCGGAGACCAGGTGGGATCCCGCAGGGGTCAGAGAGATTTCTGCGTCGCAACCAGAAATGAAACGTGTCCTCCTGAATATTACTCTGGACATTGTGCTTTGGCTTTCCGGCTTCAGTGGGTAACTGTAGACGGTCCCTCTATTTAGTGATTTCTGCATGATGACCTGTCAACCGTTTTGTCCCTCTGGACAGGATCGATGGGGGAGCTCCACACTGGGTACGTCCAGAAGGCGACAGGGTGCCGCGGCTTCACCGTCTGAGGAAGGACAGGAAATCCCGTCGGAGAACAGGGCTCGGCGGCCGGATCGCAAGTCCTCATGTCCAACCAACTGCAGAGCCCATCCAGACGGCCTCCGGCGAACTCTACCAGACATCCTGGGAGAATTCAGCGAACCCTTCTCAAAATTTCCAAAGACCGGAAGACTCGTGGGACGTGGCCAGCGTCACTCTGATACCAAAACCAGACAAGGACACTGAAAGGGAAGAAAATCTCAGGCCACCAGCCCTGATGAGCGTACACGCAAACATCCACAACAAAACACCGGCAGACTGAACTCAGCAGCATTAAAAAGTTCATATGCCGCCACCACGGATTTCTTTCAGGGACCCACAAATCGGTCAACGTGATCATCACAGTAAGACACTGAAGGCTGAAGATCAGGTGGCAGAAAATCAAGCGTGTGAAAAAAATCTAACTGTACAGTTGTGGACTCCCACTTCCCTTAAGAGTTTGTTAACATCAGTTTTGTGTTTAATTTTTGTAGGGCAGCACTACAAACAGGTAAAGTAAGAAGGAAGCGACAGTTTTTAATACAGAAGACAGTCGCCCAGGATTCAGTCACCCGACGGACGTTGTGTGCCGTGCACACTGTGAGACAGTCCGCAGCGTCGGGCGGCCGTGTCACCCGAGATGCCTTCTCTGCCGCGACCCCACAGTGCTCCCCGGTCGGCCTCCGGAAGGTCACTGAGGACTTCTTACGGCTGAGCCGGAAGGCCTTGCCCTGGGGTCTCACTTCCCGTGACGTCTCTCCTGTATCACACTGGACCTCGCCCCCTCCTGGGAAATCGTTTTTTTTCTGCTTCCAGGGAAGTCTGGGCCCTCATTTTCCTCCGGTATTTTAGCGGTTTCTCCGAGGGTAGCTCGTCTGTACCGGCCTCCTGTACGGGGCCACGGGCCACACAGGGCCGCCTGCTCCTGGCGCGCGCTCGTCTGGAACCTCAGGAACCATCTCACAAAGGCCGTCAAGGGGAGAACGCGCCGCTCCCCCGTGGCACACACACACACACACACAGCGATTTCTCAGCGTCTCCCCACCTTCGCGTCATTGACTCTCCCGCATGCCCCTGAGGAGGGATTAATCTGACGCTCGCTCCCTGGAGCTGGCGGTCAGGCCGCCTCCGACCTGCTCAGGGGAAGGGGGGGGGGAGCTCTTCCGAGTTAGGCGGCCGCTGGGAGAGCGCGGGGCCGAGCTCCTGGAGGGAAGGGCCATCATGCGGGGCCCGGGGGCTCCGTGCGGGACGCCCGTGGAAGCCTGTCCTGTCTCCTCCCGTGTTGGGGTGTGTCCATTCGGGCTTTGAGCCCCGGGAGGGGCCCCGCGCTGAGCGATCATCCGAGGCCAGAGGGCTGGCGGGAGCGGGGCCCTCAGTGCGCGCGGAGTGGGCGGGAGGAGGGGAGCCCGGGCCGTGGCGCCGGAGCCCCGGGTTTCACGTGCTGTGTCTCTCGCAGCACGTCTCCTCTAAGGGAGGAGACTGTATTTTATCTTACTCTATTTGGACGGCCACTCTTCTCTACATTTGTCTTTCCTGAACCGGAATTGAAAGAAGAAGAAGAAGAAGAAGAAAAGGGACAAACTTGAAGCGGCTGCAGCTGGACCCTGGGGCGCCGTTCAGGGGGGACCGTGGGTGCCCGTGGCCTCCATTCCACGGGTGAGGAGTAATGCTGGGCCAAGACCACGGGCCCCGGAGGTGAGAGCTCACAGGCATCCTGTGATCCCGGAGTGGGGCAGGGCCCACGTGGGGAGGACCCTCTAAGAACGGGAATATTGGCCCCGCCAGCCTGCCGCACGGCCGTCTCCCCCTCAACACTTCCTTGGGTAGGATAAGGCCCAAACTCAACTCCCTGCGGACGACGTTGCGCAGAGTCTTACCTGCTGTCAACTGTCCTCAACCACCCGACAGCCAGCGAAGGAGAGGTCGGCCGAAGGAAGGCGGAGCCCCGTGCTCTGTCCCCGCCTGGCCGCTGTGACGGGTGGTCCGGGGAGAGGTGTGCGGACGGCCCAGCAGTGCGTCAGGAAACCGAACACACCCGTGGGGACAAGTGTCTCTGTTTGGTTGAGGCCACCCTGCCTGCTGGTGCGCGCAGGGCCTCCCTTCTAAGAACTAGGGCGACGAGGGACGGCGAGCGCTCTGCCCGCCAGTGCTGCGTAAGATGTCACTGACTGGGGGTGCCCGACCCACCTGCAGGCGGTGACGGAGAGGACCCTCCCGGGAGGACATCGGTGGCAGAGCATGGCAGTCCCGCGCTTGGCGGAGACCAGTCTGTCCCGCACGCAGACTCCGCGAGCACTGTTCTGAAGAGAGCTCCTTTCTCCGCGAGCATCTCGCAAGCGCACGTCCCCGCCACGCTGTCGCTGAAGACGGGCCCTGGGGGAGGTGGAGCGGTGCGAGCCAGCCTCTGCCCCAGGACGCTAATGAGACCAGCTGCACAGTGTCTTGAATCCTCTCCCGAAAGAAACGCTGCCCATTGTCTGGCGGCTTGCAGACAAGGTCGCAGGGCTCCATCCCAGACCGCCCAGGCCCGGAAGAGGAAGGGGTCGCTGCCACAGTCCACATCGGGCCCTCTGGCTCACCCAGTACGTCAGGGCGGACGTCGCGAAAATGCCCAGCTCCGTCCCCTGCCGCAGCGATGCCTCCTTCCCCGGACACCTGGCCCAGAGCCCTTCTCCCCTGCTGGGGCACAGGCAGCCACCCCACGGGAGCCCCTTCCAGCCCGGAATGTGGGGCGTGCGCTGTGGGTACATGTGAACGCACATCCGTGTGTGTGCACACGTGCACACTGTGGTCATAGAGAAGCTTGGGGAGGAAGGCGTCGCCGGCCCCTCCGCGCGGGTGTGTCCTTCAAGTCACATTCAGCCAGGCCCCGGCAGCAGCATGCCGCAGCCTGGCACGGACGCGGATAGCCACATTGCGGCCACAGCTGGTGGGGAACAGAGCTGCTGGCCTACCGGTGGGGCTGGCTGCCCATCCCTGTCTCAGGAAGCCTTGGCTCTCTCCTCCGGCTGTCGATCCAGCCCGGGAGAGACCTGAATGTCTTAGGAGCTGACTAACCACCTAATTCATTTTGCATATGCTCTTTTTGGCTGGCATGGCCACCAACTGGTCCCAGGGTTGACCTGGTTAGAAGCGGAGGTCGGATGCTCCAAGGTCATTCACGCGCATGCACAGCTCTTGTTGCTCAGTCCGGTTTGACTATCAGTTTCGAGAACAATGACGTTTGTTAAGCTCTGTACACTCTGGCCCCCGGTATTGCCGGCTAGGTAGGTTTTCAGGTTGACTCTTCATTTTGAAGTCTTTCTCTTTACACTAAGTTTGTCATCTACTAACAATAGACACTTGGTAAGTTAAAATAACTGGCTCAGGGACACCCAAAGCCTAATCTGTTCTAGGGCTCAGGTAATTTGTTTTGTTTTGTTTTGTTTTTAAATACCAGGTTGGAAACAAGGAGCTAATTTCCTCCAGGTTATTTTATCAGTAAGACAACAACAGACAGCTTTTAAAATGTGATCAAAGAACATTTAATATCAGGGAGTGGATAGAAATCCAAGTTCCATCGCTTAAGCAGAAAGAAATATAATGGTTTACATAACTGGAAAGATGAGTGATCCTCCTTCAGGCATGGCTGGAGTCAGGAGTCCTTACAACATGTACAGCTTGCTCGCCATTCTGATTCTACTGGCCTCTGATGATGTTGTGATTTGGACTTAATTCTCCTCTGCTACAACCACAGTCAGTCCACATGGTGGAAAAATAAAGGCCAGATTTCCTACAGCTTATGACTACAAAGTAAGAAAAAGCCAACTCTCACCTCTTAGGGTGGGAAGTTGCAAGGAAATGCTGGTCCCATTGGGGTCCCATGAACACTCTGAGTCCCTGATCTGCCAGGGGCGTGGCCCAGCCTGGTCCACAGAAGCCTCTTGGGCTGAGGAGGTGGCATGGATGATTCACAACCTCAGTGGGATCGTGCGGCGTGGGTGGTGGGTGGGCTTTCTCTTTGCCTCCCTCCTGCCACACCCCAGACACACAAAATGGCACGCAGGCATTGCAGCTCAACAATTTGATGAAACTAAAACAAAGAAATGATTGCGTCTGTTTTAACCTCCCAGAGCGCGGAGGCTGACACATGGGCAACGTCTGTTGTTGCGCAGAACGTGTGGAGAGGCTGGTGGTGTAGACACACACCGGGCCCCACTTCTGGAGATCAAATATCTATCAGTTCTTTAAACAAATATATCCTTTAACTCAGAAATTCTACTTCTCAGAACTTACTATTCTCACATGGACGCTCACGAGTGTGGAAAAACACACGCGCGGTAGTATTGGGAAGTTTTAAAACAAAGGGAAAGATGTAAATAGCCATCGATGGATGTCATGGAAAGTTACTTGTAGTCACATATATAATGAAGTCATGACAAGAACACGTTGATTCTTCTGTTACTGATCTGGAAGTATTCACGAGACGTATCATAGGTGATCATGTTGTTTGACGATATGCAAGAAACCATCCAATGTGGGCTTTTGTGACTCTCAGAAACCTTTGTGTGTCTATGAGAGAGAGACGCGGAGAGACAGAGAACGAGGAGGAGGGCTGAGAGGCGTGGGTGCGCGGCTGTCCTTTACTGCACTCAGCTCCCCGAGTGGAGAGCTCTGGATTGCGTCCTACTCCTCACTAGGAGAGGGACTACGAGTGCACCCCTCTGTGGTCCCGGGGGGATGACGTGCTGGCAGGTGTCCAGCTGCTCTACGAGGGAGAACATCTGTGAGCTTTGGGATGTTCCCGCCGAGAATGGGGACCATTCAACACTCACGCTAGAAGTACACGAGAACACTGGTCCTTTCCCTCCTCGGAACGCTGGTCATTATCCCTGAGAGCAAAAATCGTTAATGACACGGATCTCGCCTTCTCAAGCACTTGAGTCTCACATTAGTGCTGCTTGTCTATGACGGCAGGACTCTCCCCTTCTAGAACAATTTGAACTGCTTTATCGAGGGATAATTGACACAGAATGAACTGCACACACAGTGTACAATTGGATCAAATGTAACATATTGTATACCGGCAAGACCATTACCACAATCAGGAGAGTGAACGTGTTCAGAACGCCCCTACCCCCATCCCCCATCCCCCACTCCTCAGTCTTCTGCCGGATTCGGTGAATTTGCATCTTTGAAGTTGTGTATAAATGGAATCTTCCCGGCTGGCTTCCCTCCCTCGGCGTGATTATTTACAGACACGGCCATGCTGTGTGCACCGACAGCCCACGCTTCCCGTCGCCGGGCGGCCCTCTGCTCCGTGGGCACGCACGTGTCAGGGTCCCAGCGCGATTGCTGTCGGAGTATCCCGGGTCTTGGCTGCACAGGAGAAGTTGCTGTGAGCACTCACGTGGGGGTCTCGGCATGCTGCCTCTCGATGCCTGGGGAGAACGCTGGGACGCGAGCCCCGGCGGGTGCACGTGGTAGGTGTGGGCCTGACTTCTCAGGAAACTGACGGACGGTTTCCTAACGTGGTCCCAGCATCGCATGCCCCCCAGCGGTGCCCCAGGGTTCCGGGCCCCCACACCCTCCCCAGCATTCTGCGGGATCAGTTTCATCCCGCACGTTCTAATAGGTTTAGGCTGTGGGAAATCCATTTTTAACTGGCATTCATGGTTCCGGGAGTGCAGATTATCCGTGAAAGTACAGTGTCTCAAACGCTCTCACGAAGTCATCCAGATATTTGCTGTGTTCTCCTTTATCACAGAATTTGGCAGTCCTGTTGGAATAAGCCGTCAAGTTTGTAGGATACTTGCTTTCCACAATTTTCTTTGTTCATCTTATTTTCAATAATGCTTTAAATATGGGGGTGTATCTCCCTATTTTTTTCTTTGAGTGGAATTCTGTTTCAACAAAATTGATGAGATAAAATATTGCAATATTTACATTTCAACTTTATTACAATGTACAAAATTTATATTTAAACTTCATTAAAATAGATGCCATTATGTTTGCAAAGATGATGCTGAATTTCTTATTCCAGGGGATTTGCGAGGGATCGCATGCATGTTTGGGGAGAATGTTGCACGGTTCAGTTTGGAGGTATTTGGAAATTCAGTATTTATTTCTAGTCGCCCCTGTTACTAGGTGTGCGTGCACACACGCGTGCGCGGTTTGATAGAAAGCCTGGCGCCCTCCACGGCGTAGGGGAGCAGAGACCCGTGGGCTTCGCCGGGATGCTGGGCAGGAGTGCACGGGGGTCACGAGGCAGGTCTCCGTGTTCCCATTTGTGAAGCCTGTGTCTACACAGCCTGGCGCTCGGCATCCTCTCTGCCCGGCTGGGCAGCCTGGGAGTGAGACCAGCACATGCACCCGAAAGTAGCTTGGGGTGGCTGGGCCCGTCACTCTGAATCGTCACCCAAAGGGAGCACACAGCACTGGCGGCGGAAGAGCCCAGCCCCGGGCCGGGCCGGCAGCTCAGGGAAGGCGGACTCCGCGGCCCTCCCCCCTCTCACTCTGTGAAGCAGTTAAGATCTCATGGTCTTTCCTTTCTCCCAAAGCGCACCTTTCCCTGGACGGTATCTTCCGCGAACTCTTAGAACTCACAGGGTATCGGGGGCTCCGTCTGAGGCCGTGACTTCCAGCCCACGTTTGGTGAAGACTTCACCTGGACTCCGTCAGAGTAAAGAAAGTCAGACTTCCACCGCATTTCACTTTTTTTTGACTCTAGTCCTCATTCTTGGAACCTTCCACAGACCTTGGGAGCTGTTCTGCCCGGGGAGCTCCTCCTGCCTGAGCCCGCCTGGCCTTCACCCCACGGGACTCTCCTCACTTACTTGGAAAACTATCCGCTTCCCCCCGCGCCCTCCCAAAAGAACAGCCCCTGTTCTCGCGTTTCCCGGCGCGGGGTGTGGGGGCCTCTCCCTGCCGGCCCGGCCCCAGGCCAGCGCGTGCTGGGCTCCGCAGTGCGGTGCCCGGGCCGCGCGGGGAGCGGGAGAGCAGAGCCCCTCGGAGCAGCCCGGCGTGTCCGCAGCCCCCACGGCAGGCTGCTGATTCCGAGGGGCTCGCGCGGGCCTCCCTTCCCTCCCAGATTTAAGGTTCAAAGGCAAGGTCGCCGCGTATCCTCTGGTCAGCAAGGAGCAGCACCCCAGCACCGCTGGCCGACCCTGGCTCTCTGCCATCCACTCCCGCCCGCCCGCATTCATTCCCCAGCCACCCTGACCGGCACCCCGGCCCCCCGCCTCCCTCCCGAACACAAGCATCGTGTCATGTCTCCTTCCTCATGTGACTCCTAATCGTAGGAGACCCCCTCGAAGCAATGGGGTTTCAGAGCCTGTCTTCGTCTTCCGGAACCTAGCTGACACTTCTCTTTCAGCTGAAGCCGTTCCCTTCTGGCATATTTGCAAAAGGCCCCCCGAGACCTTCCTCCCGTTTTCTTCGGCTGAGCTGCTCTGCCGTTTGCACACTGGTGAAGGTCCCGGGGAAGCTCGGGCCGGGGAGGAAGGGGCGGGGGCTGCAGAGCAGGCGGGAGGCAGGGGCCTGGCCCCGTGGGCCCTCCTCTCCCAGCCCCTCCCAGCAGCCGCAGCGGGCCTGGACTCTCTCCGCCGTGTCCGCCGACCCAGTGCGAGGGCCCCGCTCGAGCACCAGCCCCGTCACCGCTAAGGGCTTCGGTGGCCCCGAGCACCCGCTTTGGGAGAGGCTGGGGCAGAGCTGCGGCGGGGTCTTCAATGACGGAAGAAGCAGGGGCTGCAGGTCGTCTCGCGGGCGACACGGCCGCCGCTCGGGGCTGGGAGCCGACTTCTGGAAGCGCATTCAGCCGGGGGTGGAAGCGCACTCAGCCGGGGGTGGAGGTGCCCAGGCTCTGCCGCGCACTCTCTCTCCAAAACACCTGGCTTCCCTCGCGCCGCAGGTGTCTGCAAAGCTGAAGGGGAGACAGGCTCCACATAGAACCGAGTCTATTCACTTGCTCCCTCTCACAGGGCCAGACCCATGCTTCCCAGAGCGTCGCCGTGGAGCGCCCTCCTCCAAACGCCCGGGCTGTGTGTTGAAGACGCGGCCCTGGTCCCTGGCGTCCTACGCCGGCGTCTCCGCGGATGGGGCTGGAAACTGCACTTCAACAAGCACTCCCGTGACCTTCACCAGACCGAGATTCAAGGCTCCTCACGTACACATCCTTAGGGAGAGGTGCTGACATTTTCCAGTTACCGAAGCTGGATCTCAGGCCTCTGGTCCCCGGATCCCTGACCTGATGTAACTGGGGTACAGAATAGTGACGAGAGACCCAGGGAAGGCAGCTGACCTCTGGCAGGACGAGAGCGCGGTCCACAAAGAGGGGCTGAGGGTAGGGGGAGAGGTGCGGCAGGCTTCGCGGGGGGCCTCTGGCTGGTCTCCCCCACAGCCCCATCAGGCAGGGGCTCCCGTGGAAGGCATGCTCGTCTCAGCGGTGCCGGGAGTCCTAGGCCCCATACGCACAGGGCGACCGGGAACCCTGGTGTTGGAACAAGGGTCATTCGAGAGTCCAACGGGACATCGGTGACGGTTACATGGACCACAGGCGTTTCTGGGGGTCCCTAGGAAGCTAGGACACACGGTCTGTTCCATCACAGAACTTGATTTGAAAATGCAGACGTGTTCCAGCACGACGGATACAGTAGGCGACACCCTGAGCACAACACACGCTTCACACTCACTCACGTGTGATTTCATCCACAAGAAACACCAGGTGACCTGAGCGGATGCAGGGGGAGGCACGGCCACAGGCTCCCCCGCACCCAGGCTCCCCCGGCCGGCTCCCGGGGACCAGGAGCCGCCAGCCTTCGGTGTCACAGAGCTGCCGCCTCATTTCATGCAGAATTCCTCCACCGAGAGCCCGCCGGTGCGGCCCTCCCGACAGCCACGGCCGGGAGCGCGCTGCGGGCTTCTTCCCGGTGCGGCATTCGCAGCGGGCGCCCGGGCGCGTAGGAGCAAAGCTATGCTGCTGTCCTTCCCGGGAGCCCAGGCTGAGGTTTCCGGCTGCTGTGTCTCTGCTGCTGGCAGTCCCGGGGTTTCTCTGCTCAGCGTCGCCCACCGTGCTGATTTCCGGGAACGTGCGCATCGTACTCTACGAAACTCTCCCCCACACAGAGCCCCCGGCCCCTCCCCCTACCCCGAAGTCCCGGTACAGATGACGACGGGAAAGCAGGCTGCGTGTAAGCAGGGCACCGAGTCTGCAGAACCTTCACCTCGAGAACCCAGACCTTCCTCGGGGGCTTGATGACCCCGCGAAAGATGACAAGCCCAGTGATTTATGTTGCGCTCCTTTCCAGAGGACGCTCCTGGTGAGAACAATCTAGGCCGTGTGGAGGGCAGGGGCAGGCGGACAGCGGGTCTGATGTCAGCATACATCGGGCTCGGGGCAGCCTGGGGGGGTGCCCCGCCCCTGGCATCCTGCAAACGTCGTGCCAGGCTCGGCTCAGCAAGGAGGCCGGGGCACAGGTCCGTCCTGCGCAGGGGCTGTGCGTCTCCAGTGGACGCAGGGCAGTTGTCAAGCCCTCGAGAACTCGGATCCAGCGGCTGCCAAAGGGTGGCCCCATCGTGTGCACAGGGAGGCATGCAGCCCCGCCCTGAGGCCGCTGGGTCTGCTGTGAGAGGGACTGTTGAGTCATCGCCGCCATGGTGTGGTTAGGGTGCCCCAGGAGTGCTAACAGGAGGGGATCACACGCACCCCGAAGCTGGAAGATGGGAGCACACGGCTCGGCTCTCCCGCCTGCACTCAGGCCCCCTCTGTCTTTCCTGCCCACCAGCCAGCCTCCCAAGCCTCTTCCTGTCCATCTGTCCGTCTCTCATCAGCTCAGATGTATAAGATCCTTTATAACATTCCCTAGAAAAATGTCACTCCATTTACCTACTGGAATTCCCAAGGAATTTCTGATGAATGCCTTAGTGGGTATTCCCTGTGCCAACTGGAAGAAAAGAGGGGAAGGAGAAGAGGCAGAAAAAGAAGAGCAGGAAGGGAAGAGACCCCAGGGCGTGGGGGCATCACGCTGGTCCCCACCGCCAGGAGGCCCTTCCGAATACGGCCTCTTTCCAAGTTAGGGGAGACCGTTGAAGACTTACGACGACCCGCAAACTGCAGGTGAGGAGATGTAGCCCCTGAAATGCAAATGCTGCGTTTGTGTAAGATCAGGAAGTCTGAGTGGGGGGTATGACGGGCTCCAGAGCCTTCCCCTGGCTCTTCCGTTGGCCCGTGACCCGCCGCCGGGGGAGGAGGGCGTGGGACCCTAGCAGCGGCAGGCTCCTGGCTCTACAAAGTGTTGCTTGGAGATGCGGCAACTCAGTCTTGGCACACATGTCGTAGGCTGCGTCCCACGGCGGCATCAGTGCCAGAGACAGCCTGCAGCACGGGGTCAGGAAGCCCATCTTCCTGGACCCGCCCCCTGCGGCTGCGCGGGATGCGGCCGCCTGAGTGCCCCTGTGAGCGTTGCCGGCGCCGGGACAGCCACCCCAGCAGTCAGAAGCAATCTCGCGGAGAGCAGTGGCTCTCTTGGAAGCCCATTCCCTGGTTTAGACTTAGGTCTCGTTGTGGACAGGAGAGACGGCCAGGCAAAGACAGTGCGGGCTCCAGGAAACCTGGCCCCACGGGCGTCTCTCTCCCCGAGCCGGCCCCTGCTGGCTGACAGGCTCCCGTTGTAAATGGATGCCTTTGCGCCAGGGGACCACGTAGCGCAAATACCCCTCCGCTGTCACCCCTGGTAACAAACTAGTTCAGCCAGAGGTAATCTGAGATCTCTTCCGGGAGCAGCAGGTGCTGACATGTGGCTATGGAGGGGCGACACCAGGGAGGGGAAGACCTTTACGGTGACGTGGGGCTGGGGGCAGGCTGACGGCACTGTGGGGAGACTAGAGTTTTGCATCTGGGTGGGGACAGAGGGCTGAGACAAGGGAGAGGCTGTAAGAAATGCTCAGAAAAGCGATGCCTTCAGATCATCTCATAGTTGTCAGGTCCAAAGAGAAGGAGAAGGAGGTGGGCAGCAGAGAACAGTTAGCAGTCCTCTCAGGCTGTCACCGTGTCGTGACGCATCAGGAACCCTGCGGGACCGGGGTTTGCTTTGGGTGGGAGCAGAGTTAGGGGACCTGAGTTCCTGCTGGACTTCAGGTCCCACAGAGCTCCTGACTCAGGGCCCAGGGAGCCTGTGCCAGAGCCGTCCACCTGAGACGGCGTCTTTCCTTCTCGTCACGGAGTGATGTGTGACCATTTCCATCCTGTTTGATAAAAATTTGGCATTTTAACGGGTAAACAAAGCCCAGGTTTTCCCCCCAGAAGGGTCCCGGCGCAGGGCAGGGGGCGTGGGTGGCGGCCTCCAGACATGGGGACATGAAGTCTCCTGGGGGGCTGCTCGGCCATGGCACCTGCTTCAGGGGCCCAGAGAGTGGGGGAGAAGGTCAGCAGCCACAGCTCCTGGCTCACAGGTCCTTAGTCCACGCCCGGTCCCCTGCACAAACCGTGCCACGCAGACATGGAAGACGGAGATCTTTTAACTGTGGGGGAATGAGGTAGCTGAAATGTTGGGGTTCTTTTGGCTATGGGAAGGCAACCCGCATTCTCTGCTAAGATGAAGCTTCCCCTGACCCTGGAGACCGGAGGTAGGGCATCCGAGGTGGCACACGGTCACCAGGCTTCGTGGTCAAGTCCTGGTGGTAGCCAAGGTGCCTGTGGAATATTCGTCTCCGTCTATCAAGAACCAGACACTGACCCACACGGTACCGACGAGCTGATGGTGCTGAAGCCTAGTGCTATGTGACTCCGAGGCAATGTTTGTAACAAGAGGCGGCATCACGCAGCCCTGGGAGGGCATCTGCTGTCAGAAGAGCCTCTTTGAATTCTAGTTCTGGCTTCCAGTGGCCGAGCGACCCTGCGACGGTCGTCGTCTGTTTAGAAGTGAGCCTCGGCATCCTTCACTGTGAAGCGGGAACAACAACACGAAACCCTGAAACCCTGTCCCCTCCATGTAGACCGTCCCGCAGGGCCCCGGGGGTCCCGGGGGAGCGTGCACACCAGCCGGGGGGGCGTGCACACCAGCCGGGCGCGCGTGCCGGGCACGTCCATCCCACCACCCGGCCGCGCTCCTCCAGGTTTATCCCCTTCCACGGGCTTCCCGGCCACGCTGCCCTCAGGGACCTCATCCCGTCCTCACAGCTCCGAGCACACGTCCACACGGCCCCTCTGCCACATGGCCTCTGTCTCCCCTGGACTCTGAGCTCTGTGGGGCAGAGAGAGGGCCAGACCCTTTTGTGATTTGTTTCCTCACATCCAATCCCAGAGCACCTGCTGGAACGCGGCTTGCGACTGAGGGTCAGTAGCACCTTCTCTAACTCCCGCCAACCGCGGGCGGCGGCCGCGCCCTCACTTCCGGGACCACATTTCAAGTTTGGTTCTTTCCATCCTTCCCCACACTTCGTTCATCCCCAGAAGCGAACTGAAAAGCCGCTGAATTCTTCCGGCACATCTTGCTTGCCGGGGATGGTCTTTCCTTCCCCCTGGCCCCTTGCACTCTAGGGGTCCGCTTCTAAGGGACAGGGGACCCCTGGTCCCCCAGAGCCCAGTCCACCGAGACCTCGACAGAGGGCCCTCATCTTCCCAAATCCCCAGACGGTGACCTGGAGCGTCAGAGGCTCGGGAAGGCCCCTGGGCACCTCAGATGAGGGTTCAAGTCCCGAAGGCGACCCCTCCGTAGTGGCCACCTCCCCAAGACACCGTGCCGAGCAGGACCTCCTGTCCCACGCGGGCCCCTCCAGGCCACGGTCAGGTGCCTGCCCTGCCCTGTCGTCCTCCATGCGCTGGCCGAGGCAGCTCCTGGGTCTGAACAAGCTTGGAGGCGGGTGTTGGGGAGGGCTCCGCCGCCAGCTGACGTCGGGACGAGGCGCTCAGGCGCGTCCTTCCCTCGCTCCTTCTTGCCTTTCAAGCCCCCCTGAAGGCTTAGAGCCCAGACACACGCCCTTCACAGCTCAGACGAGCACTAGTAACACACTGGGTGGGACCCGGGTCCGAAGTCTACTTGATGGTCGTCCTTGGGTCCCAGAAGCACGGACACTTCTGTTTCCTACAGTCGGAACACAAGACCGAGGACACCTCTTGTCAGAAGAAACATTTCCACGTCTCCAAGGCAACTCAACATTCTCCCGCCTGCGGAAGGCAGCGTCCACAGGGAGAGCTCACTGGAGCTTCCGCCGCGCCCCCCGCGGAGCGCCGGGGACCCCGAGGCATTCCCCAGCAGCCGGGAGGGGTGGGGCGGAGGGCACCGGTGGGCACGGCGGAGGGCCCGAGCCCGGCCGGGTCTGCTCCGGATGCGTCTGAGGTGGGAAGCCGGCAAGTGAAGGCCTCTCCTGACTCGGACGTGGGTTAGGGTGACAGCTGGGCGGGGCCGGGCTCAGGCGGCCCAGGACGCATTTCCTGCCTCTGCCCCCCAGGGAGGCTTCTGGGACCCAGGCCTCCTGCACTGATCTATACAACGAGGGTCGTTCTAGCCTCTCTTTCTTGGGTTAAATGAGGGAAGTGCTTGCTCGGCCCCAGTAAGGATCAGCGCCCTGTGAGGGTCCACGGAGGACACTGGGGTGCCTCTGCTGTTTCTGGCATCGGTGCTGCTCTGAACAACCTTGAACTGCCGTGAGGCTGGGCCTGGGCTTCTGCGTGAGGTTGCACAGGCTGGGCACTGCACAACTCCAGATACAGAAACACAGGTGTACGGGACAGCCAGGCTGGGATTCTGGTCCCCGTGAATCATCTGCTGCGAGGGAGGACGTGCCTGGCCTCAAGACCTGAGGCCCGAGGAAGAGCCCTTGGGAACTGGGGTGTGGGGCTGGACATTGGACACTGGGGTCAGAGGCTCCCCTGCCGGTGATGAGAACAGCCAGAGGGGTGTGCCTGGGGCCACAGAGAGGAGTCAGGGTAGTGGGGGCTGACGTGGAGCCCCCCAGAAGGCTTCTCTGCTTTGCCTTGGGCGGGCCTGGTTGTAGAAGACAGAGCACAGTGAGCCCGGGCCATCACAGAAGCCCCTTTTCTGGGCTGCTCCACAGGGGCCCCGGGCTCCCAGCCCTGGGAGGCCACACCCGGCATTTGGCTGTAGCCGGGCCCCCAGGACCCCTCCAGGTGGCACATGGGCGCCGCGGCCTGGGGACAGCTGCCCCGGCTTCCTACCCCCGTGTCGGGAGGTGGCTCTGCCCGCCCCGTTGGCTTTCGCCGCCGTCAGCTGCAGCGGCGGCCCTCACCAGAGCAGGGGCTGGTTTTCTCTCCAGCAGAGGAACACCGTGGCACCCATAGCAAATTACAATTAAGTGCAAAGCCGTTTCCGGGTCAGTTAAGCACAGCGGGTCACCAGCTTTCCGCTGCTCTCGGCGCGGGAGGCAGACCTCAGCGGGCGTGCGCGGGGCCGGGCGAATCGCTCAGTGAGGGTGACACGCCAGGCTCTGGGAGTTTGTGTTTGCAGAGCACTGTATGAGGTAGTCCGGGGAGCAGACGGCAGCACGGGCCGCACGGGGCGTCTCCGCAGACACAGCTGAAGCAGGACAGAGAGCAAACCCCGGGCCTCTGCCGAGCTGACGTGGGTTGGTGGGTTACCTGCTCTCACACTCGAATATGCCCAGGACCCTCCTGGGGATGGCGTTAAAATGCAAATTCTGACCCAGTGGAGGAAGGATGAGGCCCGAGACCCACACCTCTAAGCACCTCTTAGACAAGGACGCCGCGAGCCCTGAGGACGACCACAGGCCCCAGCGTCCCGGGCACAGGGACAGAGAGCGGGAACCGGCCCTGCTTCTGTAAAGACCGGCAAGAGAAAACAAAGGAAACCCTGCAACAGGGACCCACATGCCCAGATCGCGGTCCGGCCCCACGGAGAGAGCCCCCGGCCCCTTGGCCGGTGCTGAAGTTTGCCGCCGGGACCACGTGGAGGTCTGCAGACGCTCCGCGGCTGCTCAAAGGCGTCTTGTCCCTTGTTGCACAAACAAAGGAATCGTCAGCTTGGGCAGGACACTCGTGCCAGCTCCGTCCCGGTGCCCCTGCCCGCGTGTCCTGGCTCTCTAGGCCCCCACCCCCGACAGGCATTTCTTCCCGGACACCCACTATGGGACCGTATACTCTGCAAGGGAAGCTCGTGTGTGTGCTGGGTGTGTCACGCACTAAGCATGACCCAAACTGGTGAGTGACGGTCCCTCCAGGGGCTGCTGCGGTGTTCACATGCGCTCAGGCTTTGCTGTTTGTACGTGACACAACACACTTACATGTGAATGCTAACTGCTCACACGTGTGTTTGTAGCATGCACGTGTGTGCCATACGTATTCTGTGTGTGACGCGCACGTTGCTGTATTGTACACACACGAAAGGGAGCATGCATGCGACCGTGTCCCGCTGTGTTGGAGGAAACGGCTCCCCAGGACAACAGGAGTTAGTCTTGCACGGTTCTGGGGCCACGAGTCCAATGTCACCAGGAGCACGCTTTCTCCCAAGGCTCAGAGGAGAAACCTCCCGTTACCAACTGCACGTGTCCGTCCCGATTCACTTGTTGGAGCTCTAACCCCAACACGACCGTATTTGGAGATGGACCTCTCCGGGGATGACTAGGGTCAAATGTGGTCCCGAGGGCGGCCCTAAGGCAACGGGACCGGTGTCCACTTGGGAAGAGGAGGTCAGGGCACGGACCCATGCGGAAGTGCGACCCTGCGAGGTGCCCTCGAGAGAGGCCTCCGGAGATTCCGGTCTTGCTGACACCCTGACCTCAACCTCAGCCCCCAGGAACTCGAGAGATGGATTTCTGTGGTTCGAGCCTCGGGGTCTGTGCTGCTCCTAGGACAGCCCTTCCTCGCACTCTGCGGTCGCTCCGTGGCCCGTGGTGGTGTCCCTCCGCTCTCTGCTGGGTCTCCGCACGGCTGTCTCCTCTTCTGCTCCTTGCAAGGATGCGTGGACACGCACCGAGGGGTTGAGGGCCCACTTGGGTAATGTGGGAGGACCTCATTTGGGAGCCTCAACTGAATTCACCTGCAAAGACCCTTTTCCCGAATCAGCCCACAGTCGCCGGCTCTGGGAGTCAGGACACAGGCACACCCCCACCCGGGCGCCACCGGCCCGTGCGCCAGACGCACTCCTATTTGCTTCGGGATGTTTGTGGGGAGCCTTCCTCCGCGACCACTGAGTGCCGGGGCGACCCCTCGGTGTCCAGCAACTCCCCCTTCCCCGGGCCGCACCTCTTCCCCGTCAGCAGGGGCCGTACACATCCACTCCGCGCGGCGTGGGAAGCCTCGTCCTGGTCTGAACCTGCGCGGCTGGTGCTGAGCCGGGAGGCTTTCAGCTGTCTGCTCCCCAGGTGCCTCACCCGTGTGATGAGTGGGAGATGCAGTGAACCCCGAGCCCCGCCCCACCCCCGGCTTTATGGCTTCATGAGTCACCGTCCCCAGAGCCCACACGACATTTCGTTTTTCTCACGGGACTCCAGGCATCTTGAGGGCAGACCAGGGATGCTGTCCTTCCGTCCCACAGCACCTGCCACCCCTCCAGGCTCCCTGGACCTGGGCCCCACCCTTAGGACCCTTCCCTGGCGCCCAGCTAGGGGTGGTGGGCAGAGAGGGACACTGAGGCATCACAAGCTGGGAAGGTCAACAGAATCACCTCAAGGTCAGGGGCAAAGTGTCACCTCCTGATAGCGTCTTTCACATTTTCTGGGTCCTTCCGTGGTCCGAGCTGCAGAGCGAGCATCCCCTCGTCGGAGGCAGCCGTTTAGAAAGCTGTCTGTGAAGCAGCAAGTACACGTTCACCGTGGCCTCAGCGAACAGACACACTCGAGAAGCTGCCTGTTCTCCCGGGAGGAGGAGGTCCGTCTGGGCACACGAGCCTGGGCTTGGGGCGGAGCCCCTGCAGGTGGGCTGCTGCTCTGCCTTGGCTCGCTCCGGCAGCCCGGGCACTGGAGGCCAAGGAGCAGAAAGAGGGTTTTGAGTTTCATCCTGACTTAACCACCAGAACGTTCCAGGGGCCCGTGGAAGGAGAAGCAATGGCCATCGGTAGAAAGCTTGCAGGAAATGGCACTAGGGATCAAACCTCCGAGCGCTAGTGCCCCCGTTCCAGGACCAGGATGGGGACGGCTCTCGTGCGGGTTTCCCAGAGTGGGCGCAGATGCTGGGGGGTGTACGTGGAGATTCTGACTGCTCGCCACAAGAAAGGAGAAGGACCTCCACAGACATGGTGAGAATCAGGAAACCCTGGCCACGAGGGACTCAGTTCAGAGCGCAGGACTTGGCCGTGGCAATGTTCCAGAACCATCCCTGCGGGATGAAGTGGTTCTGGGGGAGTTTTGGAGACATTCCCTACCCGGGTCTGCTGGTGATGACGTTCATGCTGGAACTGGATCACATGGGGGAAACCAGAGGTGAATTGTAGGCTGGGACAAGGGGGAGGGGACAGGGACGGGCTTGCAGCGTGGGGGATAGATGACTGTGACTCAGCAGCCCTGAGACAGATGCCCCAGGGAGCCAGGATGGCCAGAGACCCCACTGCTCCGTGTGCCTCTAGGATGACCCAGGCGGAACTTGGAGGCCTCTGCCTCAGCCCAGTGGACACGTCATGCCCAGAGAAAGTGCCTGTAGTCCCCCGGGCAGCCCCCAGACATTCAGTCCCTAGCCCAGTGCCCAGCGTGCACAGGACAGGTGCAGAAAGTGCTAAAGCTAGCCTGGGACTCCCCGAGGACAGCAGGAGCACACATCTGACCCCAGTGCAGACCTGGCGGTCCCTGGTGGCCAAGCAGTCACTAGTGATGGAAGGAGTGCGTCGGGGATCCTGAACCCCCTGTCAGATCGGAAGGGGTCCGAGGGGCACCTCTCAGAGCAGCCCCGGGAAGTGAGTGTGGCAGGGCTTCCAGGCCGAGGAAGGACGAGGAGGGCTCCCCGAGGGCTCCTCTTGAGGCTTGCCCACCTCTACCGCCCCTGCTGGTGGGGGTCCGTCACCACGGTCCGAGAGCTCTCGAGACTGAAGGATGTTGTGTGCGGGGGTCCGAGGCCCCTGGAGCCACACTCGCTCCTCTCCCGAAGTCCGTGGCTCCGTGTCAAGGGCGGTGCGGACAGGGCCCGGTGTGGACAGGGCCCGCCCCGCTCTTTCCCCCCGGCGACTCCCTCTGCGGGGGCTTCTGAGCTCTCTCCCCGGCACACACGCATGTCGTCGTGCGCCATGGCCAGGGCAGCGGCAGCGGCGAGCCTCCCACTCCGGTGCCCCAGTCTGAGTCCTGTAAATGTGGAGCCCGAACCACAGTCGGGGGCCCGCCTGGCGGCTGCGTGGACCCGCAGCCTCGTGCTGGCAGCGGACGCTCTGGCCACCCCGGGACGCCTTCTCCTTCACGGTCCCTCTGCGCCGGGACAGGGGAGCGGGAAGGCCCCACCTATCAACCACCGATTAGACTGGCACCACCTTCACGTTACGGTGAGACATGAGCTTTTCCTTCCGATATGCCCTGTCCTCCTTCTGGAAAGGACAGTAACGGCTTCAGAGACAAATGGCACATCTTTATAAGAGACAGAGAGATGACAGCTGATCTGAAAATGATTCTGAGTGATTTGATCACCAGTTTTTCCCATAATGAAGAAAATACACACACACACAAATACATATTGAATTTTTCTAATATTTTCAATATTGAACATTGCTAACAAAACTCTAGGCACTGAAACATGTTATTCTACCAGCAGCAAACCATTCTCCTAAGTACCAGGTTTTTCTCAAGACGCCTTTTTCTTGATCCTATGGAAAGCTGTGTCCTGGGTGATTTTGTGGATCCTGCCGAGAGCAGTTTCCATTGTGGGGGAGGACACCCGGGTTCTGGACACACGTGCCATGGTAAGTCAAGCCCAGGCAGATAGCCAATTTGAAGAGGATTTGACATATAGCCTTGTCGCCGTCAGGGCCCAGGAAGCTGGCTGGCCTCATCCAGTCCCCTGCAGTGGCGCTGGGATGGTCCAGGCACAGACAGAAGGTGTGGGAGCCTGACTCCAGACCCAGGAGGTTGCTGGGAGACTCGTCGGAGAAGCAGGTGTGACAGGAGAGTGTCGGCTGTTGGAGCCCAGAGCCACGTCCTGTTTCGGAAGCCCTGGCTGGGAGCTGAGGCAGCGGGCATGGTCCAGGCCGTCAGAATGGGGTCCGGGAACATCCCACACCCTTGTAAGGAGACTGTACAATTTCTGAAGGGACTCGGGGACACAGAGCACATCACCATCACAGGGGACAGGGTGAGGACCCTGGTAAATGGCGAGGAGAGGAGTGGGGCCCCAGGCCCTAGGGAGGGGCAGGAAGTTCTTCCATCTGGTGTAGTCTAAGCTGACTGTCACCTGATCTGCCCGCTGAAGAGGTAAGAAAGCTCTCACCTGACAATGTCCCTCTGCGCTCAGAATTCCTCAGAGCCCCTGGCACCTGCAGAGTCTGCCGAGCCCTCACTCGGCATCTGTGGGCCTCCAACCTCCACGTCCCCGGGTGACCGCTGTGGCTCAAGGGCAGCACCGAAGCCCCTGGCCCTGGAATGGCTGTGCCTGGCTGCTCCCAGCTCCCCCACCCACCTGCCCTTTAAGGCCTAGCTCAGACCCTAACTCCTGTCTGATCCTGGGGTCCCACTCTGTGAGCTGTTGTTTGATGTGTGCAGGACCCCGGGGGGCAGACATGCTGCACGCGTCTGGTCCACAGCCCCAGACGCCGGCCTGGGGTGGTATTTATTCTCAGGATGTGGTAAGTTTTAGAAAAGGGAACTGTAAAAATCAGAGCCAGTGACATGGGTTTGGTTTGTAGGAGATCACAGCTCCTGTGCATGGGGGACAGAGAAAGGACACCAAGAAACTCAAAGGGAACTAAGACCCGAGTCCTACCCTTATGGGGCCTCCAGTCAAGCAGAGTAACCGATGAAATAATCCTTAACATGCATCCGGCCAAGGCCTCCCGGGTAGGACCCTCCATTCACTGCAGCGGTGAGTCACCGTCTTGGGACACTGGGTAACAGACAAACCACCAGTGGTTTCCCGGAATTGCTCTTTCGCAAGAGTGTTAGGGAGGAAAATTTCTCCTCTACCCTTTAAGACTCTTTTGGTTGGCCTGAGTGTCAAATTGACATGACACAGATTAGAAATTTAATACCATAACTCACAAGGAATCCACATAGAGGTGAGATTCCAAAGATAGTCAGGTGTATACGCCATCCCAAACTGAGCAGGGGGTAGAGGTCTGGAACTTCAGAGGGAAGGAATGCAATTCACAGGAAGATGAGAAAGAGTAAATGTTTGGTGAACAAATGTTTGCTGGGCCACTTGGAAACAATGGAACACAGAGAAGAATTTCAACAGACTTAGTTAGGCTCCCCCCCGTTTCCCACCCCTAGTTCATAGTATACATACTTACTTATGGTGATAGCTCCCTTCCTGAGCAGGTTGTCTATCTAACTTCTTTGAGGTCGTTAGAGAGAAGGTCAAATGTTTCTCCAGAGCCTTTTGGGCCTTGACTGTTTCCAACTCGAGATAATCTGCATGCAAAAGTGGCCCATCTTGGGACGACAGGTCAGAAAAAGAGCAATGTTACATTCTCAGGAATTTTGTGAGTCAGTTGACATCATAGTGGTGGCTTGAAACCAGTCATGATGGAAATACTTTCACCACAGAGATTGGCAAATGCTACAAATCAGACCTTTATGTGATAGATTGATTCATTGATTCATTGATTTTTGGATTGCCAGTTATTAAGCATTTATCAGCACACCACTTAATTAAACCCATCTATTAATTATATTAGTTCACATTGTTTATTAAATGATAGTTTTGTGCCAAGCATGGACCTAGCCTTGTGAACACACATAAGGTAAGAAGAAGTAACTCCTCTGTCCTACGTGGTTCCCTCTTTAGACTCAGAACCCTGGAGAATAAAGTATGAACCTAGAAATGTGCCTGGACACAGGGTGTCTTAGACTGTTCTGGGCTGCTGTGAATGGATGGCTTGTAAAGAACAGACATTTATTTCCCAGTTTTTGAGGCTGGAAGTCCAAGATCGGGTGCCGGCGTGGCTAGCGGAGGACCCTCGTTCAGGCTGCGGACCTGCTGTAGCCCCCCATGGAGGAAAGAATGAGGGAGCTCTGAAGGTTCTCTTTCACGACGGCCTAATCCCATCGTGTTGACCCCATCCTCATGGGGTCCCTGCTCACCTCCCAAAAGCTCTCACCTCCTGCTACCATCACCTTGGGGATTAGGTCCCAACATAGGAGTGTCTGGGGGAGGACGCAAACACTCAGACCATAGCTTAGGGTCCATGGAAGTTCTCCATACCGTGAAGAGTGGCAGATATCTCTTGGAAAGACTTGTTGGACCTATACAACAGCCCCTATACACACCATTCTAGAAGCTCCTCCTCTCCTAAGATTTTGAGAATGACTCAGTCAAAGGGTTTTGTGTGTCACAACTGCCTGCTTACTCCTTTGTAAAGAGCTGCTGCAAGCAGTTCTGGTGGTGGAGGCACAGCCTCATTGATGCGGTATGGGGCCTACCCCCATTCTTCAAAACCTATAACACCTGGTCCGTGAGAGCACTTGGTCTGTGGGGGCATCTGATCTGTGGGCACATCTAGTCTATGGGAGCACCTAGTCTGCAAGAGCACTTGGTCTGCGGGAGCACTTGGTCTGTGGGAACACCTGCTCTGTGGGAACACCTGGTCTGTGGGAGCACCCGATCTGTGGGAGCACCTGGTCTGCGGGAGCATCTAGACTATGGGAGCACCTGGTCCATGGGAGCACCTGGTCTGTGAGAGCACCTGGTCTATGGGAGCACCTGGTCTGTGGGAGCACCTGTCTGTGGGAGCACCTGGTCTATGGGAGCATCTAGACTATGGGAAGCACCTGGTCCTTGAGAACACCTGGTCTATGGAAGCACCTGGTCTATGGGAGCACCCGATCTTGTGGGAGCACCTAGACAAGTGCAGAGTAGCACAAACCTGCTTCAAGCAATTGCCTCTCCTGGACATTTATTTACTGACCTCATCTCCTAACAGGTGGGTAAATCAGTTAAGGGTTTACCATCTGGTTTTCATCTTTGACTCCCCAGTACGCAGGACAGTGCTGGGAGCAGCACGCGACTCAGTAATTTCTTGCTGAATGAATGAATGAATAAAATACAGATCCGGAGGTGACGGACACAATCGATAGCTGGGTGTATACGCCATTGAGCTCCCTACAGAGAACACTCGCCAGGTATGGGGGCTGAGCGTGGAGGAGAAGAAAAGAAGCAGACCCACGCGTTCCTGTGACAACAATGACTTAAAGTGGACGTGGAAAGAACTTCCTTGCCCTCAAGTTTGCTTTTAAAGAAAATAGTGGAAAGCAAATACTTAAACAAAAAAGAAGTCACAACTATATTTGAAATAAATTTCTGAAAATTTGAGGCTTTTCTCCACTGAGGCCAAAGACAGTGAAATATTAAACGTTGTGTAGGCAAGGGAGCGTCTCCCCTCTTCCTCTCGCACACACACGCCTGACTTTCTCTCTAGTCACTGGCCCCGTGGTTACTACAAATACTTGTAACTGACAAATGCATTCAGATCAGCTCCCAAGCGCAACTAAATAAAACAGCTGAGAAATTAGTGCCGACTCCCCCAAACAGATGCCCCGGACTCCTGGGACTGGTGCCCACAGCATCCCAAGCCACCACCAACAAAAAGTGACAGGGTCTAGAATGGGACATCTTTTATTTCAGGATGCACTGGGGAGAAAGGGTTGGGGACATAGGCGACAGCAGCAGTCTACAATGAGATGCTTGCATTACCGCCCCTTTTGCCTTTTCCCAGAAGCTAGAAAAGACAGAACAAAAATACAGGAGAATGCCCTCATGTTGGGTTGACAGATCCAGAAAAAGGGCTGATGCATCCCTAGCCTAGAATCATGAATATTATTAAGGCTGAATGTATGTTCAGAGAATGAAAGAAAAAAAAAAGGAGGTATTTAAAAACATGCAGTGCAGACAGTCTTGAACTGTCTCTAGCGGAAGTCGCCATCCACACAGCATATCAAGCTGCCTGTCTCGTGCACAGCGTCCTGCGTGTCACCAGGCACCGAAATATCACCGCTGTTTGCAGGAGGGCGGCACAGCAGCACTGGGGCTGCACGGGGAGCCCCTAAGTCAACACAGCAGACAGCCGCACGACACACCGCAGCGGGGTCCGCGCAGCAGCAAGTCATTGTCCAAAACCGGCACCTCCAAGCCGGGGTCTGAGTCTTTGCTTCTGCCTTTATAGCTTTAATTTCCTCTTGCCTGGAATTCGCCGCTCCATCGTGGGTTCTGGGGCCTTTCACTGCGATAATTTGAAAGCTGCCTCATGCTCTTCTCTAGCTCAAGAGTCAAAGCCTAATTTCTCAGACCCAAAGGCACTATTTTTTTTTTATGCCGAAGGCAAGAATCCAGAAACACCGCTGCATATAATTAGCGTCATACTCAATGTGAACCAGTCAGACCAAGCACATTCAACTTTTGCCTCTCCTGAATAGCCTGATTTAGCATAATTAGGAAATACCCACCTTGTAAACTACCAGTCCCTAAACCGTTGTGTGTACATGCGTGCATACTAACTAATAATGTGTCTTCTCAAACACATTTTTATTTCAAGATAAATTTCCAAACACGAACGTATTTCCTTTCAGAGGTTTAAGAAGATCTCGAGAGTTGGTGTGAAGGGGGTTTCTCCACATGATTAGTAAGATGGGACGTGCACACACGTGCACGTGTATGTACACAGGTGTGCATGTGTTTAGGCACACGTGTATTGTAGAGGCACACGTGTGCCGCTCTGACCAGGGCCAGCCCGGCGTGGAGGGTCCGGTGGCCTCCTGACCGTCACCGTGACCTGCGCCCTCCCCTCCGTGGTTGCATCCCAGCTCCCACTCTCCCTCCGGGACCAGTTCCTCCTGCTCCACTCCGCACACCGGCAGGATCTAGGATGAGACAGGCGAACACCCTAAACAAAAACAACGGAAAATGCATCTTACACTTGAACATAAAACTACAAAACCTTTAGGAGAAACTCTCTGTGGCCAGGGTTCACTTTCTTGACACGACACCTAGAGTAAGAGCCACAGGAGGAACATAACGAAAATTCGGACTTCCTAAAAATCCAAAATATCTTTTCTCTGCAAAAGACCCTGTGCAGCCGATGAAAAGACAGGCCGCAGACTTGAAGAAAATATTTGCAATTCACAGATTCAACACAGGACTTGTATCCGGAATACGTAAAGACCTCTCAAAGCTGAGCAGGAAGAAACCAGTGATCCCGTCAGAAAATGGGCAGAAGACTTGAACAGACACGGCTCCAAAAGAGACACACAGATGGCAGACGGGCGTGCGAAAAGACGCTCAGCAGCCTCGGGCACGAGGGCTGCTCGTGAAAACTGCCGTGAGACGGTCTGCGCGGCCGTCGGAGCGGAGGAAGCAAGAGGAGCTCATCACGGCAGGTGCTGGCGAGCGGCGGGAGCCTTTGAGGTCCCGCGCGGCGCGGGAGGGGATGCAGAGCCGGGGGGTGGGCACAAGAGAGGACCCCTGGGCGGTGTCCCCGGCAGTCAGCACACAGGCCCAGGACCCCGCAATCCCACTGCTGAGTGTGTCACCTAGACAAACACAAAGGCAAGACTAACACAGCCCTTTGTGAATGACCGCGTACGGTAGCTGCGGCCACAGCCACCAAACCTGGGGAGGGAGCAAGTGTCCTCCTGCAAGGACTGGGGACACGGGCTGGCCCATCCGTGCAAGGGGCTGCCGCTCCACAAGGCGAGGGAGAACTCCGTGCCCCAAGGACCTAGGTGGGTCCCCAGGGCATGTCGCTGAGGGAAGAAGCCAGTACCGTGTGGTCACGAAGCGTACGGTCTCTCTGTGTAACGTTCTCAAAGTGAGAAACTCCCCCGCGGTGAGCAGTGTGTGGTCGTCAGGGGTGCACACTGCGGCGAGGCTCCCAGCAGGGCGGCGTGGTTCGGGGGCGCGGGGGTGCTCTGTGCGGTTGTCCCTGGCACGCCTGCATGCGGTAAAATGCGGACGGCTCTACACCAGCCCCGGCCCGGAGAGAAGCCGCATGCACAACCCAGTACCGCTCCCACCGCCACCTCCCATTTGGGGCCCTGTCCTTGGGCAGAGGTTCCCAAGGCCGCGGCTCAGGGCGCTCTGTGCACCTAAATTGTTTAAATAGATAAGTTCTCTAAGATTCGTATTTGATCTCTGCTCCGATTACGACGCTTTGGGAACAGGGATCCCTGCCCGGCATAACGACAAGGCTGCTGGCGCCGCACAGGGAGTCCCGGGGATCCACCCGCCTATCCCCTCTCGGCCCCCAGGACACGGCATGGCTGCCTTGCTGACGCCCGCAGACCCTCCGGGGCTCTCCTTGAGGACGCTGCTGACCGCCCCTCATGGCCGGTCCTGCGCCTTCTGCGTGGGCCGACCCCTGAGCCTGCGTGATTCGGTGCCGGTCATCGTGCGGTGACCGGGAGGCGCCTGTCTGAATCCTGGGCTGTGTGTGCCGGTACGATGAGAGGGGCCACCGCCTGGTGGGCAGTGGGCTCTCAGGGAGACACGCGGGGATGTGTGCGCATAGAAGAGACACCAGGATATGTGGGTTGGGTTTTGTTTTAGAGAGAGATACGTGCACAGGGGAAAGGCAGAGAGAGGGAGAGACGCTCCAGCAGACTCAGAGGGGGGCCTGATGCGGGGCTCCGTCCCGGGACCCTGAGATCATGACCTGAGCAGAAATCAGGGCTCCGCCGTCTCAGGGACTGCACCACCCAGCTGCCCCTGGGAACACGTGTTGAACGAACGCATCCGCACTCCGAACACAACCGGACGCAGACACACGGGGAGGGAGGCCGGCGCGGCTCCTGCTGCTGCGGCCGGGCCGATCCCCAAGGAAGAGACAGACACGGACGGACACAGTCCAACAAGGACGCGCAGGACGGCCTGTCCTCCTGCTTCTTGCTTCTCTCTCTCCTTTCCCTTAACCTTCCGCCAGCACACGCTTTGACTGTCGACCCCTGCAAGCCCGGTCCCAGCCCTGAGATGCGTCAGTGAACCAGACAGGCCCCCCGGAGGGACCCCCCAGTCCCCAAGCGGACCCCCGGGGATGCGGTGATCCCCACACCAGCTTCGCGCCGTTGGAAATCAGTGTGGCTCTGAGCGGCTTTTCCTACCTGACTGAGCAAAACCCCCATTCTCCTCATTTTTTCAAATTGTTAAAACATTCTCAGCTGTTTATTTGAGAATCACTAAAAGCATAAGCATCTAGGGCATTTGATTAATATTCCACTTTATTATAAAATTATTTGTGAAAGCCTGAAACGTGATTATAACAAGATGTTTGGGGACCCCACCTTTCAAAGTCCATTATCAACTAAAATAACTGAAGAATTTAAGAGTGAAAGGGAATCACCCGCCCTCAGCCAGGACAGGAGGCTGTCACCACAACAAGCCTCGGATTTACGGTGTGCCGCTGCCCGCACCCACGCTGCAAGTGATTGGCGCCGCTGGTTTTAGAATGCCCACAGTTCACCGACATGGGGGGAAGGTCCTCATCCCTGGACCAGCTTCTGATTTCAAAACAGCCTGAGCCACACTGCTCTGTCTCTTCTCCAAAGGCAGGAACCCCAGCCCCTGTCTCGAGTGCAGCACGGGACAGGGAACAGGGGCTCGGGCCCACTGTCCCAGCGTGGGTGAGCTGAGAGCAAATGTCTGTGCTGTGTTCACGAGAACTTACTAGTTTCCAGTTTGGATTAACCAGACCTTTGCCAAGAATGTCCTTGACGGTTCCGTCTGCTGAAGTGTTGAGCAGTGCACCCCGATTTCTCGTTTCCCGGCGTGTGTTCTAGAATCCTTCCCACCTAGAAAAAGCAAAGGAAGAGAGAGGAGAAGCCGTTGCCGAAGTCTGAAGGCAGCGTCAGGTTCCGGAAGCACCAGCGGCCGCAGAGTCAGCTCAGATCACGAGACGGCGGTGTGGGTCAGCGCCCGAGCTGATGGCATCATGGGAGCGGTGGAGGAGGAAAGCGAGTGGCTCGGCCCTCGGACTCCCCCCAGGGCCAGCTCTCGTGAGGGAAGGTGAGTGTGCAGGACAGGTGTGCAGGGCCCTGAACCCGCTCACGGATCCATCGGGGGATCTGCAGCGTGGCACCCCTGACCTCCCTCCTGTCCTCACTCGGGGCTGACCTTGTGCTCTCCCGGGAAAGGACGGGATGCTGCTAAAGGAACTGACTTCAGGGAGAGCAAGGGAAGGACAGGAGGGAAGGCAGAGCGGCTCGAGGCGTACTTGGTTATGGAATGGCAAGCACCCTGCGAGGGGCCGTCCTGCTTCCGAGCAGGGGTGCAGCCCTGGAGCCTCAGAGCAGACCCAGGAGTCACCTCTGTAGCAGGACTCTGCCGGCCATGGGGGCAGGCGGAACGTGAAGGCGTCTGGATCCGCCGGAGCTGCCGTCCAGGGTGCTCAGAAAGGCCGTCCCCTGAGCCGGCAGCACTGCCGGCGCGAGCGGGGCAAAGGTCCGAGGTGTCGGTCTGCACGGGCGGCGGCTGCGCGTGCGGCTTCCTGGCCGGGAGGCTGGCGGCTCATTAGCCATCTGCGGAAGGACCGTTTTCAGTCAAGTGCCGTGCCGACACGTCACACCGTAGCTGCAACCGAGTAAAATCAGGGCACTGGGCTTGGACACCTGGTGGCAGGTCCGTCTGGTACTGACGCGCTCCCCCACCGCACTCGCATCCGCGCACGTGGCTGCCCCTGAGTACTCACGGGCGAGCTTCCTTGCACTTGGCATCCGGCAGCTGGCACGCACTTGGGGCTCCGTGTGGCGGGTGCACGCCCCGGATCACAGGCGTGCACAGCGAGGAAGGGGACGCTGGCTCTCCTTGTTTAAAGCAGCAGTTGCTGTTACACAAAGCCGTCAGACGAGTAGCCACACTCGGGCTTTATCCGGCAGTGGGACCCTCAGGAGTCCGGGTCTGCAACCGTGTTCTCCCGTGGGATTGTCTGGCCCAGGAGAGGGGCGTGCGTCTTGCTGGAAGAAGAGGCACCTCAGGAAGGGAGGAGCACGTGCCTGGGACTTCCAAATCCGTCACTTCCTTCAGGGGATCTGGGAGGGGTGCCCCCCCCGCCCTCCTGCAGTGACGCTGACAGTGGACTTGTGACCAGAGCTGCGCGCAGAGCAGACAGGTCCGACTTCTGTGCATCCTAAGGGTCTCCCCAGCTCTGTCGGGCCCTTCTGTACGGGGCACCCGGATGACACCGGGATGTTCCCGACCCTGCTGGGCTGTCCTCAGCTCCTAGCCTCTGCGGTGTCGGGTCCCAACGCAGAGCTCCGAGTCTTCCCTGAGGGTCAGTGCAGACCCGTCCCTCCCCACACAAGCCATTTGCGGCTGTGACCCGTACACACCCTTGACCTCACTCTGATTTTTTTCTGGCAACACCTCTGACAGCAGCTCGAAGGGACCGTGTGCCCCCCACCATGAGACAGAAAGGGACACCGTGGCTGGACTGTGGTGGGGCCACTGAGGGACAGGGGACAGGGGAGGGGTGAGGAGGCGGTTTACTTAACAGGCGGGCAAACCAGAGAGAACCAACAGCAAACGTCCGTGAAGGTGAGAATCTCTGCCTTTCCCCGCGCGCTGTGCCCCCTCGGCTGTCCCGGAACCGCTCCGGCTCCCCGCGTCTTCAGCTGGAAAACAGGCATGAAGATGACCCCCCCCCCCCGGAGGGCATGACGTGGGGAGCGTGGCCCGCACACAGCCCGCTCTCGCGTTCCCGGCTGACTCTCCTCGTCCCTGAGGCCCGTGCTCCTGCTTGCTGCCGGCCACCGACCTCACGGGAACCTCGTCTTATTCACTGTCACTTCAGAAGGAGAGAAGAGACGCTTAGGACGCAGACTGAGCTCAACACTTCTCTCCGAGCCTGAAGCCACTGGAGAACCCCCGGGCTGTTCTCTGGGTCATCCGCGATGCGGGCTTGAAGGCCGACAGCCCTGACCCCGCGAAGGCCGGCCGGGCGGCTGAGGACGAGCGGGACGGTGACCGCTGTGAAGAAGACGGAGCCGCACCAGCTTCCCTGCCTGTTGTGTGTGTGTGTGCACACGTGTGCACGCTGAGTGTGCATGTCTCTGAATGTATTTGCACAAGAAAGCATGAGCTTCGATTTCATAAAACCTGCACTCAAACCCTGACCTCACCGCCCGCCTCCCGTGGGACACAGCAGACAAACCGCTGTCTGTTTTGAACAGGTGAGAACCTCCCGGGGCGACGCCGGCTGAGCTCCGCACAGCCCCGCCCTCCTCCCCTTTCTTTCGCACGTACACGGTGTATGTATATAACGCCGCAGAGGACATCCTCATCACCCGGACGTCGCATTTGTGCCATAGATCTCATTTTTCAGGGGTGCTAAGGAGGGTGCCAAAGTACCCAGGGACATAGCTGGAGGGGCTGCCGTCGCCCCCAGTTGGGCTGGGCGTGCCCTTGGCACAGCGGCGGAGGTCGTGGGCCCCGCTCAGCCGGATCCAGGTCAGACGTCTCTGGGCCTCCGGACCCACTCCGTGGAGTCCTGTGTCTCCTGCACATCTCCAGACCCTCCTGTCTGGGAGATGGCCTCTCCCAGCTGCCCGCGGATGAGGTCTGCCAACCCACCCGCCAGGCGAAGGTCCTGGAAGGAACTGTCCCCCTTGACCGTCGAGATCTCAGCCTGCGCTCGGCTCTTACTAGCGATGTGACCTCGGGCCAGGACACAGGGGTCCTTCCACACCAGGTCCCAAGACCCTTAACGAGAAACATTCCAAGAGGTGGCTCACCAGAGTTAACCTAGAATTCGTGCTGTAACTTCGTGGACAGTCATAGGCCCGATGGTCACAAACCCCCGTCATTCTCTTCCCATCGGTCCAGCTTGGCTCTGTGCTCACTGCCCTGGCTCATCCCACCTCTGACCTCTAACCAGAGCGTTGACACGGCCCTGAGATTCACCCCTGGTTGCAGAATGCTCTTGGAGAGACGCGCACCTGTCTCTTCTCCCGGCGTGAGTGAGAAGGGGCCGCCGCAAGCCAGCCTCCACGGGCTCGGTCTTGGCTTCCGAACTTTTCCACAAATAAATTTTCATCCCTAATAGAGATGTGTGCATTTCATTGTTTTAATACGTTAGCTCTGGGGTGATTTATGGCTAGCACGCTAATTATGAGTACATACATTACCATTTTTATAGCCTATTTGGGTATGGATCAGCAGAGAATGAACCGTCTCCCTATTGTTTCCATTTATCACTTGCGTTCGGTCCTGCGTATTTGTGGGACAGAAGCCGGGCTCCAAGCAGCAGGGATTAACCCAACCATTGCTCAAAGTCCCTCTGATTCCATCAGATGCGCGGAATGTCAAGCTTCCATCGAGGAATCGTGTCTGGTTAACAACGCTTCACAGAGCCTTCCCCAGTTTTCCTCCAAAATGCATGAAAACACAAGAAAGAGTGAGGAGCCACGTATATGCTGTAAACAAAGGCTTACCTCTTTCCTATTTCCTCACACGGAGAGGGATTTCCAATCCTGGAGAGGACCACAAACCTCTAGTGGAAGAAAGAGAAGTCTTTGAGGACCGACAACGCCGCCTCAGCAGCCCCGTGGCAGCCCCAGGACCCTCTGTCCCCGGATCCTACAGTTCTTCCCAACCGACGCCCGACAGTCCTCCTCCAGTGAGTCCTGGCAGTGACCTGCCTTCCCCGTGCTCTGGGCCTGTCCACGGTCACCCTGTTAGCGCCTCCCGCCGTGCACCGTGAGAGGAGAGCGGACAGCAGGTGCACGCTCCAGCCTGCGCACGGTGTCGGGCCAACTGCTGGTGCCGTGAAGTGTCTGTTGAAAACAACAGAAACCTGGGCATGCACGGCCTCCTGTCACCCCGCCGGGCGCCTGCGTCTTCGGTGTGGGTCTGCGTGGAGAGTGAAGAGCTAGGAGTGCCAGAGACTGGGGCCTCAGAGGCCTGAGCTGCTGTGTGGGGAAAAGGGTTCTGGGGGCTTTGGAGAGGCAGCAGAGGGGTCCAGAGCTCCGCTTCCCTTTGGTGAGCATCCCTCCCTCTCTGAGTTCAGTGCTTCTCCTCGAGCGGCATCACCAACGTCGTTGTAAAACAGAGGTGCTTCTCCCGCGTGAAGCTCGTGATTCGAGAAGCACGCAAAGCTACGGATGCCTGGTCCTGGGTGGGAGCAACCCGAGAGGCCAGCATGGTGAGGCCACAGAGGAGGGAAGGGAGGCCCCGCAGAGCCTCCACCTGGTGTGAGCCGCCACCCGGCAGAGCCCAGAGCCTTCCCACCCTGCTGACCCTCGCAGTGCGCTGTCAATAGCCCAAATCTCCGCCCGCCGGCTCGGCGGGGACTCGGGGGTGGGGGCTGGGCTGCGGGATTACAGAGTTTCCATCCGACGACCAGCGCCTTGTGTGGTGCACACGTTTCCATTTGTGTTGTCTCCCTGTCCAGGCGTTTCCCCGCTGGGCTGTGCGGGAGGGACATGCACTCATGAGGCCTCAGTGCGTGTTGGGTTTCTTGGAGTCGGGAGCTTGCTCTGTTCAGAGGTAGCAGGAACTCGGTTAGGCCAAGGCTCAGGTCTCGTGGGCACACAACTCCAGAAACAGACGTCAGCACAGAAGTCAAGGACGTTTAGCCCAGCCCTGCGCCTTCAAGGCAACAGGCTTCTCTGCCTCAGCCCCAGCTCAGGAGGCCAGAATCGAAGGGGAAAAGCCAAGAAAGAGCCCTGCAAACATCGTTCCTCATCTCTGAGTCCTGAGAGGTTGTCCCTGGACCAGCCCAGTCCCCAGCCTCCTGCTGAGCCCTGGCCTTTCTCCAGGTGCCCTTTGGACGCGAGGCTGGATGCGCCCCGCTGGGCTGACTCCCGATCTCCGCGTCCTGCTGGTGGTCCCGCCCCATGCCCAACCGGGCACAGGAACACACACTCTAGCTGCGGCCTGGGCCCTGCACTCACAGCCTTGCCCTGGAAAGCTAGAGGCCCTGCGTAGACGGAACACACTGCATTCAGCTTCGACGTGAGAGACACCACCCCTCCGGGAAGGCAGCGTCCAGCCTGAAGCTCCGTAAGCCAGTTGAGAACAGGCGCGTGAGGACTGCCCTGCGTTGTCTTGTGGATTTCACCTCCAGAATGTCAAGGACACATCACTTCCGTTATGTGTCTACAGTATCGCGATCTCAAACACGCGGATGCTTGAGAACCGAATTGAGAAATGCAGCACGCACACACACACGCGGCGCCAGGGAGCTCCCTGTTTGGGTAGACGTCGTGTCGTGAAGCTGGCAGGTGCATATTACAGCATCGTGATAGCCCGATTAACACAACCATTCCCTAATTGTGCTTCATTGGGTGTGTGTGTGTGTGTGTGTGTGTGTTACAACAAAAACGAAATCAGAGAGCAGCCAATCTGCTGATGGCGCAGATGCAGAGATGACGTATTTTCAGGTCCCATCCTTCAGGTTCCACTGCTTTTGGGGCCATCAGCCTCCAAGGTGGTCCCAGTGCCCCCACTTGCTGAGGTTCATCCCCTGTGTTGGCCCCTCCCACACATGCCAGGAGGTCTGACCCATAGCGTACCACCAAGGTATTGAGTGTTGCTGCCAAGATCACATTATAAAGACACGGCTTCCGTCTGGGGGCTTCTTCTCCCTGTCATCCCTTCCTCTGGGCAAAGCCAGCCGCCATGTTGTAAGGACGCTCAAGCAGCAATGAGGAGGCCCACGTGATGATTTCTGACATTACATGTGTGCTGTGTGAAGCTCCCAAACTCTGCATTAAGTCGGGATGCGGCCAGAGATAACTGAAATAGCCATGTATGATGGAGAGCCTGGACGAGAAGCGCACTGGCACCAAGCCAGAGTCTTCCCGTACCAGCCACCGGCTTCAGGACCCTGAGGATTTACGGATGTCTGTGAGCCGTGGTTATGTCACGTGCAAGACGGACACGTGCCTCTGGGTGCCACGAAAAGGACTCCGTGAGTACACGTCAGGGCACCCGCAGCGTGTCCGGCACAGGGTAGACAATCTGTAAATACTCAGCAGATCAATAGGGATTGCCCCTCTCATTTTCACACATTTACACTGTCATTAAGAAGTTAAACTCAGGACGAGCATCTGAAACGTCCTGGCTCCCTGCTGCTTCCAGGGACGGTCACTGTGGTTCCTGAGTCACTAGCGTCACGGGATTGTTTCCCCTGATGAACGCAACTGCTCCTAGAGGCCGAGGGCATCCTGACCTGCTGGCCATTGGTCACTGTCCTGACCGTCCATGCTAATGACCCATCATAGGCCTTCCTGAGGAAAGTCACCCGATGGATGCTTTCTCTACCCTGTGGGCACGCCGGTCCCTGTGCTCTCAGCAGCAAGCCTGCCAAACACACAGCAAAGCGGAAAGGTATAACCTGGGAAAAGTTAATCCCCTGGAGTACAAGTAACAGAGACCTGCTCTGTGCTTTGGAGGGAGAGTGGCATGGTGGGAAACGGCTGCAGGGTTGGTTCTCCAAACAGCCACGTTTCCCAATTCGCAAGGGCTCAACATACGATTTCTCAACTCTACGACAGTGTGGAAGTGGTATACTCAGTAGAAACCGTATCTGGAATTTGGGATTGGGATCTCTTCCCCAAGCTAGTGGTCTGGGATACCGTCCTCTCGTGCAGCTGGGCAACAGCAGTGGCCATGACTCCCCGTCAGCCTCACGATCCCAAAGGTCACAACCGATATGCTTGTAGCCACTTTGAACCCACATAGCCATACTGTTTTTCACTTTCAGCGCAGTATTCAGTAAGTGACGTGAGACATTCGATGCTTCATTATAAAACAGACTTTGTGTTAGATGATGTTGCCCAGCTGTAGGCCGAGACGATACTCTGAGAACGTCACGGTGGACGAGGCTGAGCTTCAATGTTCAGGAAACTCAGTGCATTAAGTAAACTTCCTACTTACGGTGCTCTTAATTTGGACTGGGTTTGCGGGGATGGGACTCTACCCTCGTCAAGGAAGATCCATACAGGGCTTCAGACGTGCCAATGTTCTCCCTGGACCTTACTTTTATCATCTGGAAAAAGATAAGGCATCCTGGTTTGGGGGCACTGCCTTCACTTTCAGAAGAGTACACACAAACTGGGACACGTTTCGATCAGACGAGGAAGGAAGCGGGATTCAAGGAATAAGCCAAATGAGGAAGCGTCGAAGGGACTGGACTCAGAAGGAACTCATTCACGTTCCCAGGATTTCTCAAGGGAGGCGATGAGGAGTAGAAGACAGGCCTGCTCCGTGTGGGTCAAAGACCAGACCAAAGATACGTAACAGAAGCTCCAACCTTGCCATACATATGTGAGTCTTATATACACGGGTAATATGTAAGTGGTAATACCTTAGTGACCCCACCCATCAGAAGGCGAGGCCTCTGCTCCAGGGAGCGTCCAAGCACATGGCAGGACTGTTTGGAGAGAATGTGGACGTGAACCTGGGTTGGGTGTTGGGGACACTGCAGGCACACACTGACGGTCATGCCGATGCTGAAGCGCCCCTCACCATGTCTGCCTTGTAACAGCACCTGCTGACCCCGTGTGACACGGCTGCCGAGACCAGTCAGCTCTCTCCCTGCCTGGAGAGCCTCAAGCCCGTTACTGTGTCATCTGAAGACCACTGGGCTGTTTTACAGCCTCTCCTCCCGTGACTCTGGGACAACACTTGCCGCCAGGAACTGGTGCTGGTTCCTGTCAGCACTCAGGAAGACTGCGTTTTGATGGGCCTGTCTTTATACGTAGACCTATAAAACTGGAGTTAATAAAATCTTACCAATTCTAAAAGGAGGCGGATGTTATTTTTGCCTAATAAAAGCAAATAGCTTCCATTTGTTGGGGATCTATGATTTGACACGTGAGTATATCTTTGAGCACGTATGTGTGTGCATGTGAATGTCTATGTGAGCACACATGTGAGCATGTGTGTATATGTGTTTATGTGAGCATATGTGTGAGCATGTGTTGTGTGTGTGCTAGCATGTATGTGCGAGCATGCATGTAAACATTGTGTGAGCATGAATGTGTGAGAGCCTGAATGCGCAGCCATGTATGCGAATGTGTGAGCATGTGTGAGACCATGTGAGCATGTGTTGTCTGTGAGTGTGCTAGCATGGATGTGTGTGAGCATGTGTGAGCATGTGTGTATGTGTGCATGTGTGTGTGCGAACATGTATTGAACAAGCATAAGTCACGTCCTAATTAACTAGAATTTACTTCAATAGTCTATTTTTGTCTCTTTGAGCATTTTTCAATGAGAATAATCTTCATTTCTCTCAAAGGGAAACTCTAGAAGGCCACAGCTATTTTGCCCACCTTTAGGTAATACACAAGGCAAGGATCACTTAAGTCACAGAGTCTCAATTCAGAAATTAGAATATTGTGGCCAAATATTAATCAAACAGCAAATTTGATTTAATATCACAATCTCCATGGGGTGGCTGGGTGGCTCAGTCGGTTAAGTGTCCAACTCCTAATTTCGGCTTAGGTCGTGATCTCAGGGTCATGAGATCGAGAGCCAGGTCAGGCTCCATGCTGAGTATGGAGTCTGCTTGGGATTCTCTCCCTCTCCCTCTCCCTCTGCCCCTCCCCCCATGCACTCTCTTGCTCTCTCTTTCTTTCCCTCTCAAAAAAACCCCAAATGCCAAAAACAAAACATCACACTCTCCCTCCTTCCATGGCATGGCCTGGAGTGGAACGGAGGGCGAGTTGTCGGTCTGGTGCTTCTCCATCCCCTCACCCAGCTCCGTGACACCCCCCTTACACTGGAGCACAGAGGAGCGACGGTGATGAAGAAAGGAGCCACCTTCTGTGAGCGCCACCGCCGTACGCTTGCTCCCGAGTCGCTTATGGCAGAATCTGATTCTTGCCCCATGAAGACTTTTGCACATGTCTTGGAATTTAGCTTTGCCGGGACCTCTCTCCTGCCGGTCCTTCCACCCGGTAGATGAATCTTTGTCCTGGGAGCGAGGTTATTCCTGGCTCCTCCACAGCGCCAGCTGGTGTTGGCCTCCAGCTTCTTGGTGCGGGAGGAGACACCAACCAACCTCCCCATCTCAGCCTTCTCTTGCCGACCCCCCACCTCCACTGCAGGTAAACACAGTTCTTACCGCGGTCAACTCTGGGACGGTGCACACCGGTCTCAGAGCAACTGCCAAAGGCTGCTGAAAATTCACAGTTCTGAAGCAGGCCCCAGTAGAACCCCTTCTCATGTGTGGGGGACACACACCAAGCTCCCTCTGAAGACCCTCTGCCTGGGACTGGAAACGCACGCAGCACACTTCCCCACGCCTGCTCCTCTCGTCCAGCCTGCAAGTTTATATTCAGAGTTGCTGAGAAAGTTCAAGAGTGGAGTGGTTTCGAGTGATTGTCTTTGTTCAGTCTGCTCCCCCGGCGTGTGTCCCCTCGCCTTGGTGCTGGACAGCCACCGCATGACCCTCCACTGACTCAGATGCAGCGAGGCTCCACTTTAACACCCGAGCTCATACGCGAGGCACAGTCTCCCAGGAAATGTATTAATATACAACGTAGTTAATAGCAGCCTGTCAAGGCAGCGGAATTACCTCCATCTCCATCTAGGGAGGCTCAGACTGTGGCAGTGAGGCAGTTCACACGGTTCGCAGGGGTCACAAGTGGCAGGCTGGAGGGAGAGTACTGACTCCATAAGCGACCTGCAGTGACCATCGCCAGGACCCGGAGGGACGGGTGAAGGGCAGGCCCAGAGCTTCAGGACAGGTCTGGGGTGGAGCCTGAGAGTTTGCATTTCTAACTTGCTTCGAGGTGATGCGCTGCTGTCGTCTGAGGAACACACTTTGATAACCGCTGCGTGAAATGAACCTGTCTGGGCTGGCCTGGGCTTTCCCAGAGGCCTGGAGAGCAGACCCACAAGAGCACGGTTGCTCTGGGTCCCAGGTGCCTTTGGTAGCACAGCTGACTGAAGACAGCTAATTGCTCTCTGTGATGATGAGAAACTTGTTAAGGTTTTCTCGGGGGGGAGTGGGGGGAGCAGGGGGCTTAGACGTGTGGTTAAAAGGTCATGGTGGAAATAGGATACGCAGTTCATCCAAACAGGCGTTCTCTGAGGGAGACACACTGGGGCCAAACGTCTCTCCAGGTTTGCAAGTTGATGACGGTGTAATGCAATTTCATTAAATACGATACCCTGTCTTAGCAGATCTGTGAATACACATGCACAGGGGACTCACAGTCTCTGCTTTTGCCCACTGGCTGGCATAGGTAAGGGTCACATAAAAGGTTGGGGATTAAAAAAAATTAAATAAACTAAAAAAAAAAGTAATTTAATTTTGAAAACTGTGATATTCATTTGGAATAAACCAATTTATAAAGCTGGAAGTGACGAGCTAAAATTAAATGCACTTCCCTTTTATTACTGTTTTTCTACACTCTCATCAGCCAATTACACTCTTAAATCATTTAGCAGAAGGATCATCTTTACTCTCTTTTAAAGTAGATAAATTCTTCTTAAAAATCCATTTTAATGTCTGATTGACAGCTAATTTACATTTGTATTTATCATGTTTGCCAAGTTTTCTCTATGAGATTTCCACATAGAATCTGTGCCTCTGGACATGGGGTCCAGCGCCCAGATATAAAGGTCCCTGGGAACTGCGAGGTCTTGGGGAAACACTACGCTCTTTCCAAACCTGGCCCCTGTGCTTAGGTCCTCAGTTTCAATAGTGTTTCTACGGTGACAAATGTCAAAGCAAGCCATGCATTCTGTCTCTGAGGGCATAAATAGCCGATATGATTAAGGCTCAAAGCATATCCCCCATGGCAGAGTGTCTACCTCCTGGCCTGGGTATAGACCACTTAGGCAAGTTTTATTTTGTATAGTGCTTCAGACGGCATTCATTTCCTGTTTGCACCAAAGCGATCTGGTGTGCTTACAGAGGTAAGATTTCAGTTGGAACAAATGCATGTTATACTTCCATTCTGTTCTCTTCTCCATTCCGAAATCCCACTCTAGCAGAGCAAAAAGGAGCATCACTTGCACACCATGAACTGAGTTTGCATATGGCGGTGTTCAAGCAGATTTGTGCTCACTCCGCTGGGTACATTTCTCACCACCTCTGTGTCCCAACAGCCTCCCTCCACTTTTGAAAGGAAGGATCCTGGGGAGAAGCTGCAGCTCCATCCCCAACCTCTAGAGTCTGCCAAGGGCTGGTTTCAGTGGCTTTATCTTGTGCTGCGGGTGAGGGCACATGCACAGCCAGTGACAGCCCAGGAAGGTGAAGGGAAGCTCCCTCTGAGAACGGAGCTGGGTGTCTCCAGCTGACCCCTGCCACAGCCCCTGTCAGAGCTCCTGCCTGGCACCTCTCACCATGCTTGGCCAAGCGGGCTCGACCTCTGCCATTACCCCACAGGGTGACCACAGCCAAACTGTGCAACCCCTCTGTGCCTCTGCTTTGTCCTCTCTAAATTGGAGATGGTAAAACCTATCATATATAACTATCAAGAACAATGAAAATTATGTGTAACAAAAGACAATGCATCAAGGGCTACAATCATGCATGTATTATAAATGTTACTCCTTCATGATCACAGCTTTCTAGTAAAGCTTGAAATCAGACAACGTGAAGCCCCCAGCTTTGTTTATCTTTTCAACATTTCCTTAGCAATTCAGGGTCTTTTCTGGTTCCACACAAATTTTAGGATTGTTTGTTCCAGCACTTTGAAAAATGCTGGTGGAATTTCAATTGGGATGGCATTGAAATTGATCACCAAGACAGCATGGTACTGACACAAAAACAGAAACAAAGACCAGTGGAAAAGAGTAGAGTCCAGATATGGACCCGCAACTCTATGGTCAAATAATCTTCAATAGAGAAGGAAAAAATATCCAGTGGAAAAAAGACAGTCTCTTCAATAAATGGTGCTGGGAAAATTGGACAGCTATGTGTAGAAGAATGAAACTCGACCATTCTCTTATACTAGACATAAAGATAAACTCGAAATGGATAAAAGACCTCAATGTGAGGCAGGAATCTATCAAAATCCTAGAGGAGAACACAGGCAGTAACCTCTTCGACATCAGCCACAACAACTTCTTTCAAGATATGTCTCCAAAGGCAAAGGAAACAAAAGCGAAAATGAACTTTTGGGACTTTACCAAGATAAAAAGCTTCTTCATAGCAAAGGAAACAGTCAACAAAACAAAGAGGTAACCCACAGAATGGGAAAAGATATTTGCAAATGACACTACAGACAAAGGGCTGATATCTAAAATCTATAAAGAACTCCTCAAACTCAACACACACAAAACAGATAATCATGTCAAAAAATGTGCAGAAGATATGAACAGACACTTCTCCAATGAAGACATCCAAATGGATAGCAGACACATGAAAAAATGTTCATCATCACTAGCCATCAGGGAGATTCAACTTAAAACCACATTGAGATATCACCTTACACCAGTTAGAATGGCTAAAATTAACAAGGCAGGAAACAACGTGTGTTGGAGAGGATGTGGAGAAAGGGGAGCCCTCTTACACTGTTGGTGGGAATGCAAGTTGGTGCAACCACTCTGGAGAACAGTGTGGAGATTCCTCAAGAAATTAAAAATAGTGCTTCCCTATGACCCTGCAATTGCACTACTGGGTATTTACCCCAAAGATACAGATGGAGTGAAAAGAAGGGCCATCTGTACCCCAATGTTCATAGCAGCCATGGCCATGGTCACCAAACTGTGGAAAGAACCAAGATGCCCTTCAACGGACAAATGGATAAGGAAGATGTGGTCCATATACACAATGGAGTATGATGCCTCCACCAGAAAGGACGAATACCCAACTTTTGTAGCAACATGGATGGGACTGGAAGAGATTATGCTGAGTGACATAAGTCAAGCAGAGAGAGTCAAGTATCATATGGTTTCACTTACTTGTGGAGCATAAGGAATAACATGGAGGACATGGGCAGAGGGAGAGGAGAAGGGAGTTGGGGGAAATCAGAGGGGGAGATGAACCATGAGAGACTGTGGAGTCTGAGAAACAAACTGAGGGTTTTGGAGGGGCGGGGTGGGGGGTTGGGTGAGCTTGGTGGGGGGTATTGTGGAGGGCACGGATTGCATGGAGCACTGGGTGTGGTGCATAAATGATGAATTCTGGAACACTGAAAAAATAAAATGAAATTTTAAAAAAATATTACTCCTAACATCTACCCTACATCTACTGTGTTCCCTCCACTTGCTTCCCCTCACCCAAAACAAACCTGTCTGTCCACTGTTCTAGATGTGGATCCTACTTTCTGACTCCCATGCTGTAGAGTATTTTTCAAGTAAAATTTTAAGCGGAGTGGGCTGTCCATGGTGCTGAGCCCCGCCTGGAGGAAACGCAGACCCTGTGGCCGGACTGAGGTGCCTACAAGGGGCTGAGGACCAAGGCCCCCGGGAGGAGCGGGGGATTCCTACAGGCATCGTGCCTGCCAGCACAGCGAGGGGCAACGGCACATTCTTATGGGACTAAAAACAAAAACTGGTATGAGCACTGCTGTACCTCTTTCAGATGAGGGAAATCCCTGGGGAATGGATTGGATGGAGATGCTCGAGCCACTACTGGCAGGAGGCACAGAATGTGGGCAAGAAGGGAGAGTGACCGGAGGTCTCCAGCTGCAAAGACCCACAAGGGAACCAGGAGGCAAACGTGGAGGAGAAAGAGTAGAAACTATTTGGCATCAGTGAGATTCCTTGGACTGGAGAGGAATTTCATGACAGGTGAAGTGTGAGGAGCTCAGGGGTCAGCAGACACCGTTTAAAGGAGACAAAGTTAGTTTAGGTCAGAGTGAGTGCTTGGACATGCTTCGGTCCGCATCTGGGTCTTGCATTTAAAGCCCCTTTATCACCACGGCATCTCCCAAATGACTGAGATCTCAAAAAACAGGGAACACAAGGAACCCTGAGACTCATCTTGGAGTCTAAGGCTTAGCGGAGAGCAAAGCATCCAGGATTCACACTGCCTGACCGGCGGAACAGGATCAGACTCACCTCCTTGGAGACCTGGCAGGGAGCTTTGCAAGGAAAGCCACAGGGACAAACTCCAGAAGTAGAAGCTCTGGTGTTGACACAGCCCCCCGCTTACACGGGAGAGTGGTAGATGGCCTGTTGGGATGAAGCCTGAGGCTGTACTGCTGACCCCACCCCCCTCTGTGCAGCCGCCCCAGCATCCATATGCTGCGGGTGACTGCCCTGTCTGTGCAGTTTCCCTGTGTCCATATCCTGTGGGTGACCCCACCCATGCAGCAGCCCCAGCGTCCATATCATGCGGTTGAACCCCCCTCTGCACAGCCGCCCCAGCACCCATATCCTGCAGGGGACTCCCGTCCGTGCAGCTGCCCCAGCATTCGTATCCTGTGGGTGATCCCCATCTGCACAGCGGTCCCTGCGTCCATACCCTGTGGGTGTCCATGTCCCACTTGTCCTTGGCATAGAAGTGCAGTACACCTGCTCCTGACCTATGTGCCCCTGACCTACTCCTGTCCCGCTCTCCCTTCCCTCCTGGCCAAGGACTCTCTCAGTCCTGTTCATGCCACGAACACGATGGACATTTCCATCTCTTCTGTTGTCCTGCCTCTTCTTAACCCTGGTCGTTTTGCCTCTGCCTGTCTGTCCTCTCAAGCAATCTGTCCCACGGAGGTGGAGACTCTCTCCTGCTCCCTGCTCCTCTCACACCCAGAGCCACTTCTAGAAAAGTCTGGCACTCACACCCATCCAGGGCAGAACCCAGCCACGTGCTGTGTCTCTCTTGTTCACACTTTGACGCTGCTGTGTCACCTCCCCGATCTGCCATAGATGATGCTTTGGAAAAGACGATGTGTCTGCCTCCCCCTGAAAGGATACAAGTGTGGTCAGAGTGTGTAAGGAGCTCTTAATGTTCTCACTGCTCCTCTGGGGCATGTGTCAAGGAGCCACCTCTGTGTCTGAGACCTTAAACACGCCTTCTGAATGCTAAGAAAGCCGTGGCTGTACCTGCAGGACAGGAGCAGACAATGCTGTCCACAAGCCTCTGTGGCAGAGCCAGAAAACAGTGGGGACACGTGGCCAGAAGCTCCTTGTGAGAGAGAGTCCTGCTGGATTTCCTGGTGGAGGGTGCTCTGCCCCGTTATGAACCATAGGCTACCCAGGACCCTCATCACACAGCACAACCCCCCGCCCTCCGCTGAGGTCCTACTGTGCGTCAGACGCCTACCGGCACTGTCAGGACCCCCGCAGCAAACCCACGAGACAGACACTGATATGAACCCCTTGTGTGCGTGAACCGTGGTTTAGAGAAACTCAGCGCTCACCCAAGATCTCACACTCAGCAAATGCCGGATCCACATCCACACGGACTGATCTGGAAGTCAGCCCATGTCCTAGAGCGGGCAGTCCTGCGCCGAGAATCGATCAGTGACCCAGTCCATCTCTAAAGTGGGACAGGACATGCTGTATGGATCCCAGGACCTTGGAAGGAATGAGTGAATCTAGACGGGCAGTTAAACAACAGTCTGGCCTGAGCAAAGCCGTTTACACTGCATGGCAGCACGTTGGAATTTCTCCCAGAAGAGGTCAGGGGAGGGGTGTCTTGGAAGCCTGGCCCAGCATTCATCACGTTTGTTGAGCACTCATTATGCTGTGGGGGTGGTTCACGGACGAGACAGACTGTGTTGTGGCCCCTAACCCGTTCTGAGTGAGCCCTCAAATGCTCCCTGTCACTAACATACACCCCCCCACCCCGCCAGGCCACAGACCATGGCACCCGCTCTCTGCCTTGGGCTGCGTCTTCTAACCCTCCTCCCACAGACATGGTTTGTGAAGACACCTAGAGGAGCGAGAACACAGACCCCTTCTGCACCTCCCCAAACAAGATACACTCCCAAGTTCTGCAAGCGAGCCACGCTAATCCCAACACATGCCCCTCGAGACCTTCCCACCCTCCCTGCCCCAAACCACTGTGCTTTCTGCCCTCTCCCGTGGCCTGGGCCTGTTACAGCCCCAAGGGCGTCTGATGGAATCAGGGACAAGAGGCAGAGTGGGTATCAGGGCCGAGACCTCACGGGGACTGGACCCTGACAGGCCCAAGAACTACAGTCACCGGAGAAAGGACCTCCGTGGGGATCTCCGGAAAGGAGAGGGGAGGGCGGGGCGCCAACACCAGGCACTTCCCTCCGACCTTACAGAGCAGCTGATCTTTCCGAAGAGCGTCCCTGTGTGTTCACGGAAACACACACCGCTTAAGATGCTAGAAGTTCAGACATAAAAAATGAAAATATTCTCAATCTCATACCAAAGAGACGGAAACACACACCGCTTAAGATGCTAGAAGTTCAGACATAAAAAATGAAAATATTCTCAATCTCATACCAAAGAGATCCTTCATCTAGTATTGTGGTGTATTTCCCCTCTGGGAAATTTCCTAAAGACAGATACTTTTTAATGACCGGACGTCTGAAACCGGTGGTAAAGTCCATTTTCTGGAAAGACTTTTCTGGAAGCTTCTCTTATATTTCACTTAAAGAAACTTGTTCTTGATTTCTCATGATACTAGTCAACCCACGCCGACTTCTCTGATACTAGTTAACTCACGCCAACTTCTCTGATGCTAGTTAACTCACGCCGACCTCTTGATACTAGTTAACTCACGCCGACTTCTCTGATGCTAGTTAACTCACACTGACTTCTTGATACTAGTTAACTCACGCCGACTTCTCTGATGCTAGTTAACTCACGCCAACTTCTTGATACTAGTTAACTCACGCCCACTTCTTGATACTAGTTAACTCACGCCGACTTCTTGATACTAGTTAACTCACCCCGACTTCTTGGTACTAGTTAACTCACGCCGACTTCTCTGATGCTAGTTAACTCACACTGACTTCTTGATACTAGTTAACTCACGCCGACTTCTTGATACTAGTTAACTCACGCCGACTTCTCTGATGCTAGTTAACTCACACTGACTTCTTGATACTAGTTAACTCACGCCGACTTCTCTGATGCTAGTTAACTCACGCCAACTTCTTGATACTAGTTAACTCACGCCCACTTCTTGATACTAGTTAACTCACGCCGACTTCTTGATACTAGTTAACTCACGCCGACTTCTTGGTACTAGTTAACTCACGCCGACTTCTCTGATGCTAGTTAACTCACGCCGACTTCTTGATACTAGTTAACTCACGCCCACTTCTTGATACTAGTTAACTCACGCCGACTTCTCTGATGCTAGTTAACTCACGCCGACTTCTCTGATGCTAGTTAACTCACGCCGACTTCTTGATACTAGTTAACTCACGCCGACTTCTTGGTACTAGTTAACTCACGCCGACTTCTCTGATGCTAGTTAACTCACGCCGACTTCTTGATACTAGTTAACTCACGCCCACTTCTTGATACTAGTTAACTCACGCCGACTTCTCTGATGCTAGTTAACTCACGCCGACTTCTCTGATGCTAGTTAACTCACGCCGACTTCTTGATACTAGTTAACTCACGCCGACTTTTCCCTCAACACTTTCACGCAGATGTACTTGTGCCGCTTCCAGTCTTGTTCCTCGCGGCCTGCCCAAGCCCACCCCCCGCCCACCCCCCGCCCACAGGACTCGTCTTGGCCGCGTGTTCTCCGCGGGGAGCCGCGGTGGGACGCGGCCCGGGGACCGCAGCACGGCTGGGCCCTCGCGGCCACGAAGCCTCAGCAGCGCCGCTTCCCCCCACGTCCGCGAGCTCGTGGTCTGCGCGCGGCCGGCCTCCCCGGGCCTCCTCCCGCGGGTCACAGCAGGCCACAGCAGGCCACAGCGGGTCACACCGGCGGGTCACAGCGGCCAGCGCGCCCCGGGGTCCGGGAGGCCACCTGCCGCGCCGGGAGCTCCTGCTGCGACCCCCCAGAGGGTTAGGGGTCCCGGTTTTGTAAACGCCTGTTGGTTGGTCGGTTTGCGTCAAGGTTCTGTGTTGCTCCGACAGACAGAGGTCACGCGCAGGCAGAGGCAGGCGGGGCGGGGGGCAGGCTCCCCGCGGAGCAGGGAGCCCGACGCGGGGCTCGATCCCAGGACCCTGGGACCACGACCCGAGCCGAAGGCAGAGGCTTCCCCCTCTGAGCCCCCGGGCGCCCCTGCAAGCGTCTGTCCTTCGGGGTCAGACGTCACCCCCGTCTTCAGAGCCCCGGCCCGGCCGGACTCTCATTCTTCCCGCTTTCCGGCTCCTGCTCTCGTCTCTGGTTCCTCGTCCCGGTGGAGAAGCCGGGGCTCTGGGCTCCGCGCCCGGCACCGCGGCCCAGTTTTGGGGACGAACCGTGGCTCCACGTTCCCCCCCGAGGGCTCGTGAACCCGTGCCAGACGCGCAGCTGGAGGCCGGGGTAGGGAAACCACCGGCCTCAGCCCCCAGCGCCGGCGGCCCCGTGGGACGGGAAGGACAGGCCCCCAGCCGTCCACCGGCGCTCTCCCCGCAAGGCGGCGGCCGCGGAGGACTACAGTTCCCAGCATGCACCGCTCCGGACCCCGCCGGCGCGGCGTGGCGTGGCGTGGCCGACGGCGGTCCTACAATCCCCAGCATGCCCTGCTCCAGGGCGGCTTCCTGCGATGCGGACGGCCGGGGAACTACACTCCCCAGCATGCCTCGGGCCACAGGCCGCGCACGCCTCGATTTCCGGGCTGGGCTCCGCGGGACCGAGCGCCGGGCGGCGCGGGGCAGCCCGGGGAGGGGGCGGGGCGCCGGCCGCCGGAAGAGCCGGTGGCCGCGGCGGGGGAGCTGCCTGCTTCTGCGCTGCGCAGACCCTCGGCCTCGCGCTCTGAGGCCCGGGGCAGACCGAGCTGCGGGGTGCGAGTCCTCTGTCCCCGAGGACGGCCGGCGGGGTGCGGAGCGGGGCTGCTCAGCCTGGCCGGAGCGCGGGCGTCCTCCTGCGCGCGGCCCTGGGTCCGCAGGCCGCCCTCGCGCCGGGTCACGCGCTGTGCGCATGCGGCATCGGCACAGCTCGCGGGGGTCGCCCCACGCGGGACACCTCTTGGTGGGACTCGTGCACGGGCCTGTGCAGCTCCGCGCGCGCAAACGCAGGCGAGAGCGGGTCCTGGAGCGCGGGCGCCCCTGCACCCCCCCTCCCCCCCCGGAGAAGGCCTGCAGGCTGGTGACGGTGTTTACAAAAGAGCAGTCGCGGGCTCCTGGCTGCAGAGGCTGTGACTGCGTCTCCCCCAGGCCTGCCTGTCAAGACAGCCCTGCCTGCCCCCTGCCTGTCTCCGCCTGTCCCCTGCCTGTCCCCTGCCTGTCTCCGCCTGTCTCCGCCTGTCCCCTGCCTGTCCCCTGCCTGTCCCCTGCCTGTCCCCTGCCTGTCTCCGCCTGTCCCCTGCCTGTCCCCTGCCTGTCTCCTGACGGCTGAGGATTCCCTCTCCCCGCCCGACAGCGGCTCAGCAGAAGCTCAGCGCTGTGGCTGTCAGGTCTGTCCTAGCCCAGAAGACCCCCGAGGCCACCTGGCACACACAGCCTGTCGCAGTCAGGAAGGCAGGAGCCTTCAGAGCCCCGCTGTCACCCAAACAGAGAGAGCCTCCAGCAGCTTCTCCAGGACAGGATGAGCTCCCCAGGGCGGGGGGTCACCTGGAGGCGCTCAGCACCTCAACTGGAGCGGACGAGGGACAAGGTCAGCCTCATCCTCACCGCTCCTCAGCATCCAGCTGGGACGCGTGCTGTGCTTACTAAGCTGTTCCTGTGAGCTCTTCCCTGAGGGGTTAAGTTCTCGTCCTTGACTCTGGCTTGTGTGCAAGGACAAAAGACTGAGAACAGCAGAACTAAGGAAGTCTTACGTGAAACACAAGTTAAGCCTTATTATGTCAAGAGGCAGGGAACACATGATCAAAAATTCTACCAGTTGTCAGAACAGTCCTAGTTCATCATGATTAAACCTTGTGTCCTTGTGCCCGACACACGGGCGTGTGGCCTGGCCGGTCACACAGGGCCTGCTTTCAGGAAACCCTCACACTTGTCCCAATGCTCTGCTCTCTGTCTTGAAATCCTTAATCATTTTTGAACAAGGAGGCATGCACTCGCATTTCGAATTGTTCCCTACAAATTATTTAGCTGGTCCTAAGAGACGTTTCCTCCTAAGAGTGTCACTTCTCCTCTGTAAGATGGTGCCTCGGTCAACTCGGTCTGCAGCAGAGACGCGGGAAGCCGGACCGCTCCAGCAGCAGACATTGAATTCTCGCCGTTCTGAAGGCTGGAAGTTACAGATCAAGGTGCCGTCAAATTTGGCATTTGAGGAAGGTCCTATCACGGGCTGCCTGGTATCGACTTCCTGCTGTGTCCTCACATGGCAGCACGGTGATGGGCTTTCTGGGGTCTCCTTCATGGGACCACCAGCCCTATTCGGTCTCCACGTTCACCACCTAGTCACCTCCCAAAGGCCCCACCTCCTAGTACCATTGCATCGGACATTAGGGTTTCAACAAACGAATTTCGGGAGGACACAAGCCTCCAGAATGTAGCAATCAGTAAAAACACTAAAAGGGTCAACTCTTTCCTCCAGTTTGGCAAAATTGGATCTAGAGTAAAGGCTGCTCTACTCCTGCCATAATAACACTTACAAACAAGCCTTGAGGGGATTAAACGGATCTTAACAGAACCCAGCCACCTGCTAAGCCAAACATTCTCCGAAGGAAGAAAACCAAAGCCAAACTCTCAAGAATGCGGTGTTCACAGTGTCTGGCAGCCAATTGGATATTATGAGACAGGTAGAGTTGCTACAAATGGTTGAACAGATCCAAGAGGAAATGAGTCGGTAAAAACAGATCAGGAAGTAACAGATATGCTGAAATTAGCAGACACAGACATAAAACAGTTATTATAGATGTTATAAATACACCCCAGTATTTAAATGAAAACATGAGCATAATGAGGAAATAAACATAAGTCATAAAAAATAACCATTTGTGCATCAAAAGACAGTATCAACAGAGTGAAAAGGTAACTCACAGAATGGGAAAAATATTTGCAAATCATGTATCTGATAAGGGATTAATATTGATAATATATAAAGAACTTTAGAATTCAATAACAAAACAGAGACAACACAATTAAAAAACGGGCAAAGGACCTGAATAGACATTTCTCCAAAGAAGACACAGGAACAGCCAATAAACACATGAAAAGATGCTCAACATCACTCATCGTTAGAGAAGCACCAACCGAAACAACAAGGAGCCACCACTTTACACCCGTTAAAAGGAATTTTATTTTAAACATCCACAAGTGTCATGGAGAGTATGAGGGAATTTGGAGCCCTCGAGTGCTAAGTGGTGCACCTCTACAGAAAACGGTGGGGCAGTTCCTTAAAAACTGAAACATGAAATTACCATGTGAGTCAGAAATTCCACTTTGAAGTAAATACCCACAAAATTATCCCAATGAAGTCCAGAGAGAAAAAGAAAAGCAGCAAACAAGGACCCGAGAGGAGGGACACACACGTTACAGAAATTACAGCCAAGAGTTTCATAAATTTGATGAAAACGACAAGCCCATATACAAGAAGCCCAGAGAACCACTGAGCACAATAAACACTAAGAAATCCACACAAAGAACTTCACAATGAAATTGATGGCAGACTTCTCAAGAGAGTCCAAAAAAGCCAGAAAACAACAGAACCGTGTCTTTAAAGCACGGAAACAAAACAAAACAAAACTGTCTACCTAAAGCTTCTATCAAGTCAACATATCCTTCAAAACTGAGCATGAGACAAGACTCCTCGCCACATGGAGAGACCGCGGAAGCAGCGCCCCGCGAGCAGGCTGACCCTGCACGGAGAGACTATGAGACCGGGCTTTCAGGTGCAGGAAGGAGCTCAGATGGGGAACTGGACCCGCAAAAAATGCTCCGGAATGAGGTTAACCTGTGGAGGAAATTGTGAGCTAACTCAGACACACCAAAGAATGCTCGGCTCCTGGGGCAGCGCTCCGCGTTCAGGAAAAGGGCGGAGTGCTTTAAAAATGTTATTTCTCTACTAGAAAACAAAAAATTTCAATGAAAGCACAGCAGGGATTATTTGTTCCTGACCACGAAGGAAGCTGCACTAGTTTGGGGTGTTTCGCAAGAGTGAGGAGGGCGTCTGAGGGAAGAGAAGCAAATGCGCAAGAAGAGACCCAATTTCGGTAACAGCCAAGTGCCTTGCGAGAGCGCCCCTAAGTGTAAAAATAAGTAGGAGAAAGTGAATTAAAATGTTTAAATAGAGGAATGGCCACAGTTTCTTAAAAGATTTTTATTTACTTATTTGAGAGGGAGAAGCAGGCTTCCCACTGAGTGGGGAGCCCGACACGGGGCTCGATCCCAAGACCCAAGATCATGACCTGAGCTGAAGGGAGACGCTTCACTGCTGAGCCACCCAGGATCCCCTGAATGGCCACATTTAAAAGCAAAGGTGTCTAAAACTTTCATTAGGCAGCCAGATATCAAAAGTTTCAGGAGGTATCTCTGCGTTGACTCATGAATTCTGTTTCTAGAAACTGACCCGTGTACGATGATCAAACAATATGCGCATATAAGAATGCTGCAAAACTGAGGCTCATAACTGTGAAAACATGGAACCATCTTAAATGTCTTCCAGTGGGGGGCTGGTAGAATAATTATGATTTTTGTACCTATCAATATCGTGAACATAATTGTGCAACTACAATATATTTTTAAAAATCTGTTTATTTGTTGGAAAAGTAATCTGTGCCAAGAAATAAGCTGGATGCCAGAAATACTGATGGTAAGGCGGGTGTTTGTTGCTGAGAAGCTCAGTCTGTTGGTCAGGCAGACAGACAGACACAAGGCATATCCTATAAGTGCTGCCCAGGGAGTGAATGCCACATCGCTGGGAACATCCCTCATGAGACAGAAGGGAATCGTTGCTAAACATCCACTGTGTGCATTAACCTCTGTAATTCCAAGAGGCTGAATCAGTGAGCTCACCAGGATAAATGAGGGCTCAGAAGGGGACCAGTGTCCATGAGAAAGTCTGGAGCCCCTTCCTCTTCCTAGTCCAGCCCTCCATAGTCCCAGAAGTTCAGGTTCTCCTGCTCGGGCAACCTGAAGGACTCACCAGCGGAATACCGCCTGGGACTTTTTAGGATATCATCTTGGTTTTGTTTGTTTTGTTTTGGTGAGTTGTCCCTTTGCAACAGAAGTAAAGGACAATAAGCCCTTGGCAGCTAAGTTTCTCAGTTGGTCACTGCTGTTACAGTGATGACAGACATCCCCCCCCCCCCCGCCACCGCCTGTCCTGCTAGCCTTTTCCAGGGATGAGAGCCTGGGGGTGTCCGGGGATCACCCTGCCTCACTGGGCCATTGGCTCTGTGGATCCTGAGTGCCCACCAGTCTGGTTCCTTCTGAAGGCAAGTGAGGGGGACAGATGGGGTCCAGTTGGGCGGGGACACTGGCCAGAGACAGGTTGACCTCAGACAGCTGTTTGAGTGTTCCCTTGTTTTCTGTACACGTTCTTCAAGTAGAAACCCTCAGCCACAGGCACGTAAGACATGAACCTTTCGTTTGTTCACCTGTCACTTGTTTGTTGCATGTGTGTGTGTGTACACGTGTGCATACAAATTCTTGTTGCCAAGGAAATTACACCTTGAAGCAGAAGTGTTCAGAAGTCGTCATGCTTAGAAATTTAAGCACCGTGAATCAGGGAGCTTGAAATGATGTTTCAAAGACCAAAAGGACCACACCTGAACCCTCTGAACAAAGGGATGAGCAACACGCCACTTCCAGCAGCTATTCACACGCAGCCTGCACGGCTGCTGCGACGTGAACTTCTGCGCTCTGCCGTGTAGAAACCCCATCTTTTGCCTACGTCTGTGAAATAATGTTGAGGCAGCGGAGATGGGCTCGGCGCTAGGAGGCTGCCGCCTACTACCTGTGTGATGTTTTGCAAATCTCTTTATACATAAAGATCCCGATCGTCTGTAAAGTTGGAATAAGGAAGCATTCCTTCGCGGGTTATGTTGAAGGAGGTATGGAGCATCTTGCCCAAAATCTGCAAAGTAGTGTGTGGCAGGTGGTTTTTAACACCTCATGAGAATCGACTGGTAAAGCCGCAGGCGTTTCATGGGCCCCTTTGTTAAATGCAGTCGTCACGAAGAATGAAATCACAGCAACTTGCAGTCGAATAAGTTATAGTCAAAACCAAAATTAATACAAAAACAATATCTCTCAAAACTTACTTCCTACTTATTTTACTCTGTCTGCTCCCTCCTCCTTTGAGTGTATCAGCATCTGCTGTATGTGCGTGTGGAAGCACCAATGTCTCGTGATGCGCTGCTCCCTCACGCCCGCCCCCACTCCACGTTCGGAGAAGTTGTGCTGGCCACCTGCAGTCGGCCGTGGTGGGAGCGATTCCACACTCCACGGATAAGGGCTCGATGGACTTACGTGTTGTTGTCTAGGCTTGAGAAGGTTGAGAATGCCAGTAATACAGAATACATGTACATGTGTGTGGTATCTGCAGTCATTGCTTCGTAAAAAGTGAAAACATCGAGGAAAAACTCTTCTCAGATCCAGAGACCATTATCTGACTCAGCAAAGAAGTCGCACTTCACCGACAATGGAGTAGGTCCATTGTTTCCCATCTGTCTTGTGTGGTGTGGATCACATACGTGAGCATATCAACCAGCATACGTACTATGATGACACTCACTTGTAGATGGTAAACCATAGCTTGGCTATGGTCTAAGAGTTTGGGGGGAAGATGGACAAAAGCACTTTATGAGAATCAATCCTTCTATGCGCATTTATAATAATTATGTACTTATTAATATTTGTAAGTATTGTACAACACATCCTTTATCACAATTTTACTAAACTACGTGCATGTATATATACACACATCAATTTCTGTGAGTATCCAGGCATGAGACAACCGCCAGCACACCTCTGTCACCCTGCCTCCCAGAGGTGGTGAGTGGCAGGTGCTCAGGTCCTCTGGGTCAGTTCTCTGGTCCTGGTGGTGATGCCAAAACAGACACGAAAGCAACTGATCTTATGGCAAAGTCGAGGCAAGTGGAAATCATCCTATGAGCCCTGGCGAGACACGTTTTTGCTGGTTCCGCGTTGGGTGGTTGGTTTTGGCAAAGCTATAGCGTGGCTCAGCACCGTTTGCCTGCAGAGATAGAGGAGCAGAAAGTCCCCACGAGGGATGCATTTGCTCACGCCCACCGTGGCTTAGGTCTTCCATTTCTCCCTGCTTGAAATGCTCTTGCAAGTTCTCTTTCCCTGTAAGATACATTCCTATTCCGTAAGACTCAGCCCAAGCACCACATTCTCAGGAAAGCATCACTGGTTAGATGCACCTTCTCTTTCCTCTCGTGGTGCCTTATTGTAACACTCAACATGCTGTATTTCGTCTGCCAGTGTCCGAAATTGACTATAATATCCTCAGGGACACGAACAGAGAATTATTCATCTCTGTTAGCAGTTAACAACAATTTCCTATTGAATTGAATAATGGTGATGTACAGAAGATAAGCTCAAGGATATGCCCTTCTGTAGTGATTCTGGGCTGTTGTCACGACGTCGCTGAATGAACACGCTCTGGGAGGAAGCCTGTCTGAAAGCCTCGCTGCACGGCTGGGGACAAGGGGATCGGAGTTAAGTCAGGGATCTTAACAGCTGGGGCTGTATGTGGGATTGGGGGAGGCTTGTCCGTGGGCTGGAGAAGAGTCAGGATTTAGGTGAAGCTCAATGTTCAGAGATGTTTTAGGAATTGAGACGCCAAATAAGTGTTTAGGAAATTGTCCAGGCTAGAAGTGTAAAATGAAGTCCCGCACAGGGGGGACGCCCGTGTGGAGCCCGTGGGAAGAAGAGGTCTGGTCACGTGTTAGCGTCCTCTGGTCATAACCCATATGTGCGAGAGTTCTGTGAACCGAAAATACACCCACGAAGTGATGATGATGAGCTCCCCGTACCGTCACCGTCGCGGCGAGACCGGAGCACAACTGGAGAAACTTCGGGGCAGTACCTGGTGCCCATTTTGAAGTCTGACATAGATCATTCCCCTTTTCCGCAGCTCAAACAGGCAAACCCCCGTGACTTCTGAAGCAGAGTCAATGGGCCGAGTGCCCAAGAGTCCCTCTCAATAACTGAGTGCCTGGGGTATAGCTCCAGAAAGCATGACAATGTCCTCCAGAATGGCATTGAGTTTTCAAGCATATTTTTATTGTTTCAATTTCAATGTGGCTACCGTACAGTGTTACATTAGTTTCAGGTGCACGATGTAGTGATTCAGCATCTCCACAGTCAGCGCTCATCGCCATGAGTGTCCTGTCTCACCCATCCCCCGCCAACCTCCCCTTGGTAACCACCAGTTTGTTCTCTGTAGTTAAGAGTCCATTTTTTGGTTTGTCTCTTTCTTCCTCTTCCCTTCATTCATTTGTTTTGTTTCTCAAATTCCATAGCTGGGTGGGATCATGTGATATTTGTCTTTCTCTAACTGACTGACTTCACTTCGCCTTACACTCTCCAGATCCATCAATGGTGTCGCAAATGGTGATATTTCATTCTTTCTTAGGACTGGACAATATTCCGTCGTATATATAGACCACATCTCCTTTATCCAGTCATCAGTCGGTGGATACTGGGGCTGCTTCCGTATCTCAGCTGTTATAGATAATGCTGTTCTACACATCCATGGGTGCACGTATCCCTTTAAATCAGTGCTTTTGTATTCTTTGGGTAAGTCTCTAACAGTGTGCTTGCTGGATGGCCGTGTAGCTCTATTTTTAACTCTCTGAGGACCCTCCGTACACTTCTCCAGCGTGGCCGCACCAGCTTGCGTTCCCACCAACAGTGCAGGAGGGCTCCCCTTTCTCCACATTCCTGTTCTTTCTCGTTTTGTTGATTTTGTCCACTGTGACAGGTATGAGGCAGTATCTCATTATGGTTTGGATTTGCATTTCCCTGATGATGAGGGATGTGGAGCGTCTTTTCATCTGTTGGGCCTCTGGATGTCTTCTTTGGAGAAATGTCTGTCTTCAGTTTGTTTCTTAATTGGATTATTTGATTTTGGGGTGTCCAGTTGTATAACCTCTTTCTATAGTTTGGATTCTAACCCTTTATCAGATATGCCATTTGCAGATATCTTCTCCCATTCTAAAGTTGCCTTTTAGTTTTGTTAGTTGCTTACAGCTTGATGAGTTTTTACCAAGTGAATGTACCCATGTAAACATCACCCAGTTCAAGACAGAGAAAACACCAGCATCCAAGAAACCCCATATGACCCTCCAGGTCAGAACACCATCATGGAGGCGCCATTCTGACACTCATCCCCATATGTTAGATTGTTTCTCCGTTGTGTCTGGATTCTTTCATACAATTGTGTGTGGTGTTCACTGATAATCTTACATGTGGCAGTAGTTTGATTTTAGTATTGCTCTGTGGTATCCCATGACATAAATATACCATAATATTTATCCACTCTACTCTTGATAAGCTGTTTCCAATTTTGGGTTATTATGAATAATGTGTGACCGTTTCTTTGGAGTCTGTCCTCAGGAGTAGAATCACCAGGGGAAAGGGTAATATTCTTTTTCTCTACTTTACCTCGTTGATTTAACTAATACATTTTTTAATTATTTTTTTTTTTATTTGACAGAGAGAGAGAGAGAGCTCAAGGAGGCAGAGAGGCAGGCAGAGATAGAGGGAGAAGCAGGTTTTCTGCTGAGCAGGGAGCCTGACGTAGGGCTTGATCCCAGCACCCTGGGATCAGACCTGAGCCAAAGGCAGCCGCTTAACTGACTGAGCCACCTCGGCACCCCTTAACTAATAGATTTTTTAAAATTTTACCTGCATCATCTTATACATTTTATAAATTTTTCTTTTTCTTTAAAAGATTAGAATTACAAATTGAGGATTATAATATGTATCTTTGATTAATAACAGTCTCATGTAAATTAATCCTACTACCACCCCTTAGCCAATGATATAACCTTGGGAGACAAAGTCATTTATCTCTCTCTGTGTTGTTATTATTGTGATGTATTTTTAATCTCCACGTATTTCAGACCACATCAGATATTATTATTATTGTTCAGCTAATTAATATCTGTTTGTAATTACTTATATATATCCCTTTACCGCTTTCTCTTGAGTTTATCCCTTACTAGATTTCTGTGTTTCTCCCTGGCCTCATTTTGTTTCTTCCTAAAGAATTCTCCTTAAAAATTCTTCTTCAATTTTTTTTCTTTTTGTGTATATTGGCTGGCAACAGAATCTCTCAGCTTTTGCTTATGATGGAAATGTGTTTGTTTTGCTTTCACTTGTGAAGGACATTTTCTCTGGATATAGCTCAGTCTTCGGTTCCCTCCTTCCAGCATTTTAAAGGCGTCATTCTGTTGTCTTCCAGCTCCCGCTGCTTCTGTGGAAATGTCAACTTTCAAGATTTTTGTTCCTCCTTTGAAGGTCATGATTATTTTTCTCTATTTCCACGATTTCTCTCTTTGTCTTCGGACTCCAGCAGTTCTGTTATGCTGTGTCAGGCACGGCTCGCTTCGTGCTGTGCGGCATGCGGTCGGCGCGGGTTTTCTGTCTGTGACGAGGGTTCCACTTCCCGTGGTGGAAAATCCTCAGTGTTATGTCGTAGAAGCTCCTTTGTCGCACCTCCACTCACTTCTTCCCACGGACACTGCGCCTACACGGCTACTTCCCCACATTCCACATCTCTCCTCTTGTCTGTTTTCTTTCTCTGTGCGGGAGCCTGGGTATTTTCTACGAACCACTGTCCTGTAATCCAATCCTCTGTTCCAGGTTTTACATTCAACTTTACTTAATTGAATCTTAGTTTCAATTATTGAAAAACTTAATGCTAAAATTATTAATTGCCTTTTTTTGTGGATTTGGATTTTCTGATTAAATTCCTCATCTTTGCTTCAACTTGTTAATCGAAGCTATTTTAAAGTCTGTGTATTGTGAGTCCAATAAATGGACTGTCAGGGGTCTTTTCCCATTGTCCTTTTTTTCTTGGTTCCCTTTCTTGATCACTTCTGGTGAAGCTTTATGAGATGCTGATATTTTGAATGAAAAATGGCGGAGGCCCGGGGCAGTGGTCTTCTGCCCAGACGGGAACTCTGACCACCGGTGACTTCCTTCCTCACCAGGATGCAGGGCGGCTTGCTCACTTGTTTCGGTGCCGTTTTGTAAGGATCCATACTGCTCGTCTCTGCTCTTCTTCTTCTCTGTTCTCGGTTCTTCTAGAATCCTCAAGATTTCCGACTGAAACCCTAGGCTATTAACTCAAGTCCAGCCACCTCCTCAATTCCATTCCAGCCCCATGACACCCAAAATTCCAGTGTTGCAAACCAATAGCTACAAGGCGTTGCGTTTAGCTTCCTAGCATCTTCCCCTGCGTGCCTTTCAGGGTGTGGCAAACCCCTCTAGGGAAAGCTGTGCGCTAGACAGAAACCCGGCACCTTCCTATCCTCTGGAGTCCTGGCTCCTGCTGTTCCCATAAGTGCCAGGAACTCATGGGATCAGCACTTTGCTGCCTGCAGAGGGACCTGGCTAGAACCTAGCAGGTTTCTCCGACTCTCTCCCCTTTCTGGGATCCTCCCGTCTCAAATCTTGAGTGTTATGTCAGCCTTCTGACATCTTCTACCTCACTTAAAAAAGAAATCTGACTGTTCTACTTGTTCTACATGAAGTGTTGGTCTGTGGCTGGCTTCTTCATCTCAGCTGCCGGCAGAAACCTTCCGTTGGGTGGTGATGACACAGCTCGGGGAAAGCCGTCCGGCAGCCACGCGTCCCCCCGCGTCGTTCCCAGCTGGGGCGGAGACATGAAGGCCGAGGGTCGTCCCTGCCGAGAGCCACGTGCGTCCTCTGCGCCGTCTCCGCGACGGTGCTGCGCTCCTTGAATCCGTGGCCTGACGCCAGGGCTCCCGGCGCACAGCCTGGGACTTCCTGAGAAATCACCCCCCACCCGGCCTAACCCATGTTTGTGTTTTGGAGGGATGTTCCTTGGTCTTGGTCAAACATCTACCAGCTTCAGGCAACAGCTTTTTTCCCGAAATCCTGGTTTTCCTGGCTAAAAGCAGCCTGACTTCATGTAGTGGAATGGTTTGTATCTCCTCCCCAGGCCTCAGAAATGAAGAGAATAGTACTTGTGACTGAACAGGAGGGTCATGGAGACTAAGCAAATATTTGTAAAGCAGCATAGTTTGAACACTTGAAAGAAAAGTGCAATATGAATGATTATTTTTTTAAAGCACCATATGTAGGAAATGCAATCCAGCTTTTTGAAAGAAGCGTTTTGGCGTTTCATCCCAATTTACTGATGAATGGTGACTAATGAAATGTTTGTCTGGGATTCTGAAGAGTGATCCAACCGGCTGCGCGTAGATACACAACGTCAGTCGCTTTTGATCTTGCGGACCAAAGCATCTTATATAATGATAAATTATACCAGGTTTCAAAACCCTCCGGATGATGTTATCTGCAACACCACTGCCTCTCCTTACTATCTCCCACTTTTCTTTTCTCTCCGTGAAAGAAATAGCAGTTTGTAAAGGCTTCTAAATCCCAGCTCTTCTCTTTTGAAATGGCTGTTCTCGTCCCTCATCTCAACATGCAAATAGACTCCCTTTCTTGAGCCTTTGGTAAGGAGCCAGGAGAAAGGTTCACAAGGTTCTGATACACCGCCCTGAGAAGCCCAGCCAACCGGCAAAGATACGGGAGGAACTCATTACCCACCCCTGCCGCGGTGGACAGACCCTCCGTTAACACCCTCGGGAAAGCAAGCGCAGCATTGTAGGGGTGCCCACGAGTGAAGAAAGACGCAAGTGGGCGTCTGGTAAAGGACTGGCAGCCACAAAAGCATCGTAATTGTCTTCAGCACCATGGACAGCACAGAGACGGAGCCGGTCCCTGAAGCCGCCGTCAGGCAAGGTGGCCTCCAGGCTCCCTTCGGCCTCCTGTCATGAAGGTGCAGAGCGGCCTGGGATTCGCCCACAGCCGTGTGTCCTGTGCGACAAGGTTTGGGGTTTCTGGCGGGATCACCCCCTGGGAATGTTTGGTGCTGCTCCCCTGCACGCCAGCTGGGTCCCCAAGTACAGGCCCTGTCACCCCTATGCCCAGACACAAAGCTCCCTCTCACCTCTCTCATCTCCCTCCGCCACCCCACGGCTCTGCTCCCTGCCGGTCCCTGAATCTGTCACTTTTCTTTCTTGAAGTCCCCACGCTGTGGCCTGGTCCTGTGGTTGAGACGCCCGATGCCTCCCACACCTGCTCCTCCTCCCCCCTGCACCCGTGCACCTGCAGCTTTAAGCTGCCCTCTCCCCTCCTCTGCAGTGGCGCCTGCCCTCTGCCTCCATGCCATCCGCACCTTCTCCTCATCTGAACGCACCCCCTGCCTGTTCCGTGGAGCTGCCCCGAGCATGTTGTTCAAGTCCTGTGCGTTGACGCGTTAGTACCCTCCATCTAGAGGGCCCCACACTGTCAATTTTAGAGAAGCCCTTCCTAGCCCAAGAAAGTGTAACAGACGGGACTCGCTGAATGTTGTCGCGTTTCCTTTGCAGGACAAACAATAATCAGACCCTCCGGGAGGCCTTCAGGACATCTGCCACTCCCTCCAGGGGCATTCTGGGCTGAAACCGCTCCCAGGGCTGGACTGGAAGGTCCCCGGGCTGTGGTCTTTGCCGGCACAGTGTCACAGGTGAGAGGAGAGGTTGATGCTGGCCTCCGGCTTCAGACAGTTTCCATCTGTGAAGTCCAAGGAGACGGTGGAGACAGTGGTTAGGGGTTAGGACTGGTTTGTCAGGACAATGACTAACACAGCACAGAAACAGGCTTCAGGGAGTGTGCTGGTCGCCTACTGCCCTGAACCAATCCGCAGCTCAGCACTTGAAAACAGCATCATTTGTTACCTCCTCATGTCCGAGGTGGGGGTCTGTCTGGGCTGGCTCAGCCAACCCTCTGCTCTGGGCCCCCCAGGCTACACCGTGGCTGCAGCCAAGTGTGATCCTTTCTGGCTCCGGGGACTCCTACAACTGCACACCTGTTAGCATCAGCATTAGGTTCCTGGGGATAGGAAGGCTGATGTCCCTCCTTTTTGCTGGCGATCAGCTAGGGGCTGCCCTCAGCTCCCAGAGGCCACCTGACATCCCTGCCCCATGGCCCTCTGGGATGGCCACCCACTTCTCCAAGACCAGCAGGGACCCCTGCTGCTCCAGAGTCTGAACTCACAGAGGCCCACACCCCTTTGAGAGGGCTTTTCTGATTAGGTCAGGCCCACCCAGAGTGATCTTTATTTACTTGAAGTCAAACTTACCAAGGATCTTACTACATCTGAAAACATTTCTTCATCCTTGTTCGAAATCACACTATGATCCATGGCCTTCATCATGTGTCCTGGCTGGAAGGAGTCACAGTCCTGCCCCCACTCAAGGGGGGCTCACGGGCAGCACTCTGGGGTGTGACTGTGACAGGAACTTACTCAGGTCACTCAGTGTGGATGACGTAAATGAACATCATGGGGTCAAGAATACGAAATTAGGAGAAAGGAGGGGGAACAGAATACTTATGGGGAGACTGCCCAGGCCCGAGCCTCCCTGAGGAGCCTCCCCACGCAGACGATGTCGTCTGACCACTAGGTCCTGCTTGTCCGTGTTTTCCACACGAGAAACACTTCACAGCAAACCTGAGCTGGCCCACGTGCCCCTGGGGGGGACATGTGGCTGCCGCTCCCCCCATGGTGTCCAGATGCTTGAAGACAGGGGTGTGGCGGCCCCCCATGAGCACGCACATCCCGGTCTGGACCCCGACCTTGGCCCCCATCCACCTCCCGAGGGGGAGTGGGCGCTCAGAAGCACGCGGCAGAGACCCTCGCCTTTCCTGTTCCCTCCCCTACCCCATGCTGCCCCCCTCCCCCCCCGAACCTCCTCTGCACCCTCTCCCTCCCCTCTCCCTGAAGACTCTCCCTCCTCCTGCACCCTCCCCACTACACCCTCTCCCCCCCCACCCTCCCCCTGCACTCTCTCCCCCATCTCCCCTCCCCTCTCCCGTCCACACTGCGGCAACCCCCAGGAAGCTCTTGAACCCATCTCCACATTCCCACCGTCACACTCACCCAGCCGCCCTCCCCCTCCCCCACGCTCAGCCCATTCCCTGGTTCCAGTCTCACCCCCACCCCATCCTGTCTCCCCCTGGGGCTGTGGAGGTCTTTCCAAGGGCAGCCCTGACCACATTGCTTCCTGTGAATCCCACCCATGGCCCTGCTTCCTTCCTGGCGGATCTACCTCCTCGGGTACTTTGGCCTTTGTCCCGAGAGCTCTGGCCACGTCTCCCCGCAGCCCTGGTCAAGGGCTCCTCCTCACCCGCATTGCCTGCCGCCCGGCTCCGCTCTTTCCTTCCTCCCCTCCCTCCCTCACCTGACGCTCCGGTTTGTCCAGGGGATTCCCTTCCAAGGAACACATTCCCAGAGGACTCACGGTGGCCTCAGGGGCCATGCTGCCCTCCATCCTGGACGGACCCCTTGGCGCGTGTCACCCAGGAAGGGGCGCGCCCACTGCTCCCCGAGACCTGGCATGCAGCGGGCGCTTGCTGACCGCCCTTTCCTGGACCGTGGTGGGCAAGCGCTCCAGACCTCGGGGCCCTTGTCAGGCCTCGGGGTGCTGTCAGAGTGGGGCTGACGCGGGCAGCTGTCCCAGCCTGTGCTCCCTTGGGCTGGGAGCTCGCCCTTGCGGGCATAGCCCTCCGTGGCCCTCAGGCAGGCCTGCCTTAGACCTCCTTTGGGAGCAGGGAAGCCGGCTCACCGGGCCTCCCTGGGAGCATCCTGGCGGGATTCGGGGGTCCTCTGTCTTCACAGCCCCCCTCCCTGCTTCGCCTGGTGGACCCCTGCCCCGCAGGCGCAGGCAGAGCCCACGGAGGCTCCGAAGGCCTCCCCTCCGACAGGGCGGGCTGGGCGCAGGCCCACCGACGCCCCCTGCCCGGCCCAGAGAAGCCACAGAGCAGCCACAGAGCCCCGACAGCGTCGCAGATTCGCGGCCGGTGAAGGGGCTGCAGTGGCAGCTGCCGGGCCACCCTAACCCAGCAGGTCCTCAGAAAGCTCACAAAACCATTGTTCTCCGGCAAGCCCCACCCCTCCCTGGGGCTGGAGATTTCAGCCCCTGCAGAAGCAGCAGGGAACCTGGGGAGGGGAGGAGGCGGGCTGGATCCGGGCGGGGCGGGGGGGTGGGAGGCGCCTCTCCCACGTGGGGCCCCCTCCGTGACCTTGGAGGGCAAGGTCACCACTGCTGAATGAGGGAGTGGGAAACGTGGCCTCTGAGATGCTCCACAGAGCTTTGCAGGACTGAAGGTTCCAGAAGGCTGCTCTCCACGAGGGGTTATGACTATTGTTATGGAGGTGAAATCCACACAATGTGAACGGGTTGGTGGCATTTAGTCCCCTCCCAGGCTTGTGCGGCCAGATGGCTGACCGTCACAGACAGAGGACCCTCACTCGTGCCCCCAGGGCACCATCACTGTCCCCAGGGAAGGACTGTGGCATGGGGGTGGCAGCAAGAGCCCCCCGGGCCACGGGCTCTGGATGGGCTTCACCAGCGCCCGGGGGGGGGCTCCCGACGGCAGGGACCCAGGGCTCAGGTGGCACCAGGAGAGGGTGGAGAACAGGCCCCTGTGGGCCAGGGTGGGAGAAGGGGTGGGCTGGGGCCTGCGGGCTGCCGGGGAGTCCCCAGAGAGCCAGGACAGGCCGGCAGCAGGGCGCAGGGACCCCTCGTTCCTGGGGCTGCTGGCGCGGCCTCCCGACTGAGACACAGCGCCCTCGGCTCCGTGCCCAACGATGCTATTCATTTTCTGGAGAGGAACAGAGCTTTGGGGGGAATAGAAATGAGAATCTGGCGCTGTGGCGGGAGGGAGTGAGCACAGCATGCCAGATTTTTCACATAATCTCAGCAGAGTGGAGTCCCGGGGACCGGCACCGGCCTGACCCCCCAAATTCCTGTGCTTTCTCCCAATCTCGTTCCCAGCTGCCGAGAGGGGCTGTGAATTCCTGTTTTCATCTTTGGTTTCCCCTCCGCCCCCTTGGTACGAGGGGTATATGTTAGTGTCTGTCAATTTGCCATCCCAGGGCTACATTTTCTGGGAAAATCTGTGCTTCTGTATTTATTACATTCTCTGTAGATGCAGAAGCGATGCCTTTTCTAAAACGAGGGCTCTGAAGATGGAAATAAATCGACGCGTAACATAGATTCTTGGCTCAGTGTGGCAGGTGCTGTGCATTTGCTGTTTCTGATTCTTGACACACAAGAGGCAGGCATCACGGCTCCTCAGAGGGGGTCGTGGGGGGGAGGCGCCAGGCTCCCTGCCGCGGGTGACACACAGAGCAGGATTGAAACGGGGAGACTGACCTTGTGACTACAAAGCCTCTGAGCCCGAGTCTCATCTGGCAAATGAGGAGCCTGGAGCCCCAGAGGTCGTCCGGGAGCGGCCGGAGTGGACCCGCAGCCCCGCGTGGGGTTCCGAGGCTCCCTGCAGAAGCCCTGGGCTGCCTCCGGCCGCCTCCCGGCCCCTCTCCTCCATCTGTGCGGATCCTCGCGCATGACCCCTAGCTTAAGCAAGGGAAAGATAATTTTTCCCTGGAGCACATGGAACGTGGTTTATGGCTGCTGCAGAGAGCGCTCTCCGAGAGACGCTACATCACTGCGCTCTCTGAAACACGCGTGCATGAATAATAGATCTAGCCCAGATGCAGAGCGCCTCGTGTGCAATTTCTCAAGGCGCCTCAAGAGCCTCTCGAGGGGGCTTGCTGAGGTCACAGCCTACTTGAGCTATTCCGGGCTGGGAGAAGCAGGACTCTGCAGGTGGAGATGATGTGCTGCCGCGGAAACACTATTCCTCACTGGGGTCAGCCCGCGCCGGAGCCGCGGGGGCCGGAGAGCGGACAGGAGCTGGTGCAGCATCTGCTCCTCCTCCCGGAGCAGGACGCTTGGCCCACATTGTCTTTCAGCCATGCAGGTCAGCTCTGTGGGCTCGTCCCCTCCACGGGGCGGTGCGGCTCCGAGACCCCCATGGTCCTCCCCGCCCTAGAGACCCGTAGCACCACCCCTGAGAACCGGGGTGTATGGCCTTGACCCTGACTGCCTTCCTGGACAGCGGAGCCTCATGTGAGTCTCATGCTGGGCTTGGCGACCTTGAGCATGTCACTGCTGTGCCTGGAGCACAGAGGGCTCTCGAGTCACAGATGTGCATGTGGACCGGCCGCCCACGGTGTCTCACCACGCCATCCTGGGCCAGACACAGCACCAAACAGCTGAAACACGGAGGCCCTTGTTGGGGGTGGGGGGGTCTCCAGCCTCCAGTTCCACGGGGGGCACCGGACAGAAGCCCTTCCCTTGCTCCCCTTCTCGTGGACGCGCAGCTGGCGGGCATGCGGTCACGGGCCAACCGCCGCCAAGCTTCTTGCCTGTAGATTCCAGTTCCGCAGCAGTTCTGCAAGGACACAGGCCTGGAGCTGTCTGTCCACGGCTGTGCACGGGCCACTGCGCCGCTGCCTGCCTTTTGGGGCCACAGGGAGGGAGAGATCCGAGGATGTCCACATCCAGCCGTGGAGCCTAGGTGCACCTGACCCTGCACGCACAGGGCTTGCAGACGTGATGAAGTTACAGATCCTGAAATGGGGATGCACCTGGACAGCTGGTGGCCTGGCACAACCACCGAGTCCCTCTGAGGGGAGGTGGGAGGGACAGAGGGGCTTGCGACAAGCAGGGAGTGGAGGGGTGTGGGGTCAACCTACCACCTTCTGTTTCCCCCACACACTCAGTCCTCAGGAGTCACACGCTCACAACACAGCGTCGCAAATGTGGGGGCTCTCTGGGCAACGGCAGGTGGCTTCTCCCTGGCCAGCCTCCCCTGCGGCCCTGGGCTCCTCCACCATCCCTGCTGCCCAAGGCAGGCCCCCGCGGCCAGCTGTGACCACACCCAGTAGTCGTCCAGCCTGTCACTGAGCACCAAGGCAGCCCTGCCCGCCTCTGTCTCTGTGTCTCCAATTCTCTCTCTGAGCCTCTCAAAGCCTGGCTGGCCGGTGGGCATCTGTGTGCCGGGCGATGCTGGCCCGCTGTGGCACACACCCACATGATTTCTCTCACTCTGGGGAGCCGGCGCTGAGGAGGGGACAGGAGACAGCTAGGAGCCGCCTGAAGACCCAGCTCGGGTGGGAGAAGGTCTCTGCCCAGATCCCTGGACACAAGGGGACATTTATGAAGCTTAGTGCACATTTTTAGAAAACCCTGGAGTGAAAGCTACAGGATCCGTTGAGCGCATCCCCGTCCTGCCCGATGCGGACCTGTCCCCTCACTGTTCGCAGGCCCATACTCGTGCCCAGTGCCTGGGATTGGAGTGTCTTGCCACAGGGCTGAGGGCCGGACTGCCGTTCCCGTGGTCACAGCTCCGCACGAAGCTGGATAGTCTGGGTGCGTGTGTGCCCGAGACACAGCTGAGTGATGCCCACACAGAGGCCTAGAGATGGGGTACGCTCCCTCCAGGGAGGCTCCAGGCGAGGGTGTCTTAGCGGCCAAGCAGCCTGCTGCTCGAGACTCAGAAAGTGGCCGTTGACTCCAAGCCAAAGCCCTCGGTGGGGGAAGGGAGGTCTGATGGAAGCTGGGCCTTGACACTCACTGCTGCCCCAGCACACAGGACCGGGCCCCTGGTGCATGGTGCGGTGGGGCCGGCTGTGGCCAGGCAGAGACGCGCCTTCACCTCTGCTGCTCACCATGGCAGCTCCAGGCTAAGGACGCCCCCAGGCATCCTGCTCGCCCCCAACCCCTGCCCGCCGGCCATCAGCCTGCCTGAGAGCACGGTGTCCAGGAGGAGAACAGAGATGTCCCCACCGAAGCAGGGAGAAAACTCGCCCCTTCCTGGCTTTTGTTCAGTTCAGGCCCCCGAGGACTGGGTGCCACCTACCCTCACTGGTGGGCAAGTCTTCTCCCCAGTTAAAGTGCTAATGCCTTCCAGAAACACACCCAGAAATAGGTCTCTCCCACCCTGGGGTGCTCCTTGGCCCGTGAGCTCGGCTGGGAGAGCTAGCCTGCAGAGGCACTCGTTTTGGTAAATTAGGGTATAATTCACGTGCTGGAGGTCTTTAAATCTAAACAGAGAGAGGAATTCTCCTTTGGTGGTGGAGATGTAAATGGGGGAGCCATGGGATGTGGTCAGGGGCCCTACGGACAGCCTCTCAGACACGGAGGGGAGGAGCCTGCGCAGCCGACAGGTGCCACCCTGCCCTTCCCCCAGCCCGCCTTCTGGAGCCGCAGGTGCGGGCGTACCAGCTGATCAAGCTTAAACTGGGTTTTTGTCACTAGTAAAAGTTTCTATAAATCCTCAGAGGTGCGCTTTAGTCTATTTTATTAACAGAAATCCTGACGCCCGTAATCTCTGCACCTCACGGGTGATTGTGTCAAAGGCACTGTCCCCTCTGCTTGGACGCTCTCCCTCTCCTCGTGTCTGTGGCTGTCCGTCCTCTTTCCCTTAGAGGCTTTTTCGTAAGGAAGCCGATTCTGACAGCCTTTGCTGGGTAACCCTCACTGCCCTGCCGGTTACGTTCCGACCACTGGAAGGTGCTCCTTCCGCCAGGTCGCTTATGGCAAGTCACAGTGACGTTATTTGCTCGCGTGATTGTTTTCTGTCTCCTACATGATTTGGGATAATGTCAGCTGTGTGAGTAACAGAACACTCACAGCAACCCGGGCTTAATAAAACGGAAGTTTCTTTTTATCTCAAATAATGTGAGTTGAGAGACAAGCAGAGCAGGACTACTGTGATAGCCCCACGAACATCGGGGACTCGGGGGTCCCTGCGTGGGACCTACAACTCACACTTCAAGGAGGCTGCTTGAGCCCTGCCATCGTACTCACATTCCACCCAGCAGGAAGGAGGAAGGGGTCAACACATCGATGTTCTCTCCCTGAAAACGGTGCCTTCTGGAACTTGAACACGGTCCTCCACATGGCCACTCAGTACCTAGAAAGCAGGGAAATACAACCATGATTTCAGAGGGCTGAGTGTCCAGCCAAGAAATTGAAGTTTTACAATTAAGCGAGATGGGGAAAAAGATGTTGGGCTAAACAGAACAAGAACAAGGTCTCGGACCATCTCCACGAGGAAACAGTAAGGTGTGGAAGAAAGTTCCCGTGTCTGCCCATCCACACACACCCAGCCCCGAGCACAGAGTTGGCGCCCGCAGGAAGACGTGTCTTAAATAACGGCCACATGCAGCCGGACGCGGGCTGCTCAGAGAATGGGGCAGTCGCTACGATCTTGGAAAAGCTCGTCTTTGCTGTGTTGTGTTAAATGTGGAATTAACAAATGGCCAGACTGAGAACATGAGAAGCGGATGATTCTCCTAATCTATGTGCAACTTTGTGTCTAGCTACTGCTTTCTGTGCTCCCTCTGCCCCTTCCAGAAAAACCTGTCCCCCACCTGCCTTCCGATCAAAGGTGCTGCCCAGCAAGCTTCACTGCCCCGAATGTGCGTTCCCCACTGTGAGCCTCAGCCTTTGCCCCGTGTGCTTATAGACACTCGGGATGGTGTGTCCAGGTCAGGGACGGAAGTGCTCTCCGCCCCACACCCCTCAGCCCCCTGCAGCGGCCCCTGGGTGGACCACACCAGCACTGGGGTGCTGTCTCCCGGCCAGCGGGACCATCCTGCACCCCACACGCCACTGAGCCTGGTGGCCTTGTCAGAGGCCCTCCGTGTCCCGATCCCGGGGACAGTTCTGAGCTGTAGTCTGGTTTGACCCTCCCCAGCCTTCGAACCCACTGACCTCCTACCCACACCCCCCCCACCCCCCGCTCTCCATCTCTGGTTTCCGCGAAACCAGTCTTCCCGATTCCCTCCCACTTCTCTGGGCACTTCTCCGCGTCCTCCGCGGGGTCCCCTGCATGCTCCTGCTTCGTGTGCGTGAGGCTCCCCAGGTTCCACGCTCGTCCTTCTGTGCACGTTCTGGACGATTGCCCGGGAGGGTCTCATCCAAGGCCGAAGCAGCACATTCACCCCGCCCGGCCACCCACTCAGTCACGCAGCCCAGACGCAGGGGCGAGTCGCACTAGGTGAGACCATCGAGACTTGCCTGAGGACCCAGAACTCAGTGTCTCCCACACTGAAACTCCTCAAAGTCTCCCTCTCTCAAGCACTCCCATCGCGCCTGAGCCCCCTCTTAGTAAGAGGTGCGTCTGTCCACACGTCGGCGCCGGCCGTCTTTCTCGGTGCCCTCCCCTCACACCCAGCTAAGTGCGAGTTTTGCTGGTTTTCTCGCCTCTGCCTCCCCTCCTCTGGCCGGTGGGCACTGACCCACCGTCCCAGGCCTCCACCCACCTCAACCCACCACATCCCCCCTCCCATCGGATGGTGCGGCCTCAGGGGCAGGAAGCCACCGGCTCCCCCAGAGTCCAGCGTCGGGAGCGAAGGGCAACGAGCCTGCCCACCATCCCGAGCCCAACTCCACAGCTCTCTGAACCCCTGGCACCCCCTGGTGCTTCCTGGAACATGGTGCCCCCACCCAGCACTTGAGGTGTTCCCCACCGTCCCTCCAGCCGGCGCCGTCCATCCCGGGTGGCCTGCACTCCCCACAGCAGGTCTCCCTCTGCTCTTTCCTCGCACTGCCCGCTGTAGCTGTAACGGAGGATTCGTGTGAACGTGATCTTGTCCGTCTTAGCTATGGGGCTGCACCCGGTAGCAGGACAGGAGTCAGAGCAGAGATCACACCTGTTGTCCAGGGCTGTGCCCCGGGGCTGCGGGGCGCCGGGTCGGTGGGGAGCACTCCCAGCAGTGTGCTCCCTGCCGCCCCCGCCCTTCTCAGGGGCAGCCCTGCCACTGGCCCCTCCGCTGGCCTGCGCTCGAGACCGCAAGAGGTCAGGGGCAGGCCCTCGGCTCACGTCTGCCGGACTCTGCCAGCTGGGAGGCCACGCAGACAGGGACACATGGCTAGACAGTTTCTGCTCAGGTCGGGACACTCTTCCGAGGACGACATCGGTCCTGCCCCGTGGGCAGTGTCCGTGGCCACGAGACAAGGGATATTTCCACATATTAACACAAAAGGAGAGCAGGGAACTCACTTTTTACTAACCAGTCATTGGAAAAGATGAGGCTACCATCTGAGTCTTTAAGGAAGCCACGGGAGAGGCTGAGAAGACCAGCGCCCCGGCCACACTGAGGACCCAGAGCCCCAGCCTCCATGGGCCTCTGTGTGTCCCTCAGTCGCCCCCCTGCCGGCCTCCGTCAGTCCCTGACCTTGTCCCAGAGCTGATGCTCTAGAACCACAGGTCTGTCCCTCAACACAGACCACCCCTAAGCCCTCGGCTCCGCGTTACCAGCCACGGAGAGAGGAGCTTTGCAGCTTCTCTTTGGGGCGCTCCTGATTCCAACCCCGTGTGTCCTCCAGCCCCGGCGCACGCTGACCCGGAGCTCGCCCACACCCTGGGCACCCCCGTGGCTGCACCCCACCGCCTGGCCTCCAGGGTCTTCCCGCCGCCGCCCCCCACCCCCGCCCTCGTCAGCCGCGGCTGCTGCAGCAAATTCACACCCACACACCCAGTGCCTAAAAACCACGGCTGCATTATCTCACGGGCCTCTGCGAGCCAGAAGTCTGGACCGGTCTCCCTGGGCTGGCACGGAGGCAGCCCCTTCCTCCCAGAGGCTCCGGGGACGCCCTCCTTCTCGCCGCTTCTGGCTTCTGGAGGCACCTGCGTCCTTGGCTCGCGGCCCTCCCCCGTCCTGCCTGTCCCGGGCTCCTCTGACTCCCAGCCCTGACTCTGTCCTCACGCCTCACCTGGCCTCCTGCCTCCCTCTCTCCCTTGTAGGGACCCTGTGGTGACGCCGGGCCACCCAGACCATCCGGGCTTCTCCCACCTCAAAACTCGCACCTCACCCTGCGTTCAGAGCCCCCCCGTGCCACACAAAGTAACGGCACTGGGACGCGGACGTCTGGGGGTGAGGTCATTACCCTCGGACCACCTATCACTCTGTCTGCAAGCGCAGTGCCCCCGTGTCGGCGCCCCGACTCTCTGCCCGCCCGCTCTGCTCCGCTGCATGAGCGCCATCAGGGCGCCTGCGGGTCACGGCCCGCCCAGCGCTGACCTTCAGCGGGACGCAGAACGAGAAACTCGTCTCTGGGTCCGGGTAATGCCGGTGCTGCGCGGGCAGAGGATAAATCCTCCGATGTCGGCCGGGTGCCACGGCTCACGGAGGGATCGTCGCAGATCCTTCCCGGGGCCCGTCCGCACCCGTGCGTCTTCCGCACCCAGAGGAGCGGGTCGTGTCTGTTACCGTTAACCGCTGGTTTCACGCACAGAGGCCTCCTTCCGGTGTGGGGAATAAAGCAGGAGCGCGCGTTTGGAAACGCACGGTAGCAGGTGCTAGGGGTCCTAAGACAGACTCAGAGGCCAAACAAGACAAGGACAGAAAGACGTCGTGGGTGGGTGGGCAAGGGAGAGGCAGCGCAGCCGAGCCAGGCCTCTCCTGGGAGACGGCTTGTCTCGTGTGAGGAGCGCCGGGCAGGGCGGGTCGCGAGTGTCCGTCCGCCAGGGCGGTGGGGACAGGGCCGGGAAACTGGCTGAAATGTCCCTGCGGGGCAATCACAGACGCCTCCCTCATTTGCAGGAATTCAGATGCTCGTGGGCAATCACACTTGGATCATACACACACTTGCGCGTGTGCAGTGTGACTGTGTTATGTGTGTGCTTGTACAGGCGTGTGTGTGGTGTGTGTGCATGTACACACGTGTGTGGAGTGTCTGCCCATGCATGCTCTGTGTGTACTTGTATTTGTGTTTACATGTTCGTGCACGCCTGCTCTGTGTGCGTATGTTGTGTGTGCCCGTGCACGGATGTGTATGTATGGTGTGTGTGCTATGTGTGTCACTGTGTGCACGAGTGTGTTTGTGTATAGTGCATGCATGTTATGTGTGTGTGACCGTTAAGTGCGTGTGGTTCTGTGTGTGCTTGTGTGTGTTATATGCATGCGCATGTGTGTTGTGTATCATGCGGTTCATGTGTGGACTAATGTGTCGTGTGTGTTTTGTTCGTCGTGTGCGTAAGCATCTGTGTCGTGTGTGGTGTGTGTGTGCATGTGCCACACGCGCTTGCATGCATAGCTATGCTGTGTGTTTGTGTTACGGGGGTACGCACGTGTGCTGTGCAATCACGTGTGTGCTGGTGCGTGCTGTTGCTGCACGTGTCGTGTGTGTGGTTGTGTGCGTGTTATGCGTCTGCATGCACTTGTATACACACACTGTGTGTATTGTGTGTGTGCACACGTGCGTGTCTACACGCTCACACTCGAGGTGACCTGGGACCAGGGAATCCGTAGGGCAGATCTCCTCAGAGATGAATGTGGCCCTTGGTGACCCCGCGGCAGCTTGGGGGTGGCGGCTGTGGCGGAAGGGGTCCTCTCCAGGGCGGTTGCTAGAACCAGGCTGAGTCAGCCCCACCTGAGGGTGCCGGGAGGGCAGGAGCCAGGCAGGGCAGAGCCTGGAGCCTGCAGGTCCCAGAGAGGGCAAGGGTGAGGGTCTCGGCGCTCTGCCAGCTTTCTCCAGGGGTCAGGCTGGGTTGTCCTGCTTTCCCCTGGTTTGGCCCCAACACTCCTGCGGTGAGAATGACCCATGTGGGGGGTTTGGAGGCAGGAAGGAAGGCAGGGTTGAGCCGACTCCCAGGCCTGGACAGTGACTGGGCGACAAGACGGGGACGGGCAGAGGGGAGGCCGGCTGGGGTAGGGGGGTGGGAGCCTGAGCACGAGTGTTAGTGTCTGCAGTGTGCGCGCCCACGCAGGTTCCCAGACACACGCGCACGGCTCCCAAAGGGCCAATTTGCAGGATGCCGGCCTGCAGGAGCCCCTCTGGGGCCTGGACCTGCCAGAAAGTCCTGAGGGCCAGCAGGCCCCGGGCTCTGCTACAGACCTAAGAGGACACGGCCCTGCCGGGGAGGGCGGGAGAGGGAGAGCGGGCCGGCCAACCAAGCTGGCCAAGCGCCATGTCTCCGGGGGCTTCACGTAGCTCCAGAGGTGAGCCCTGTCGCCCAGTCATGCAGAGGAAGCTGGGGGCCGCTGAGGGCTCCGGGTGGGGGCGCACGGCCCGAGCAGCTCACTGGCCGTGCAGCTGCAGGGCCCGGAGCCTGCGCCCCCTGAACACAGGACGGGCACCTCTGCAAGTCTGCGTGTGTGGAGCTCGCAGGAGGGCAGGGTGCCTGTGGGGAGGACGGCGCTGCTCAGGCGCGGGCCGCTGCGGACCGACTTCCTGTTTTGACTGGAAGGCTCAGTCCCTCACCAAGGCCTCCGATGCAGGCCACACGAGCCGCGCAGGGACAGGCTAGTCTGCACGGGTCTGTCCCCAGGGCTCAGGCCACCGGGGACATCTGCACGCTGCAGCCTGTGGCCAGCCCCCACCCTCTGACCCGGACCCTCCAAGGCAAAATCCCTCCTCAGACTGTCAGACTGTCACCCTAGCTCGATCACGTGCTGCGGCTCTGAGTCCAGCCAATGCCCAGTCGCTGTCCAAGAAACACGGGTGGCACTGCTGGGGTTGGGGCCTCTGCCAAACACTGCTCATTGCCATGATTAACCAGCTGATTTAGTGCCTAAAACTCACTCCCAAAGCAGTTTACAGAAGCCAAATGAAGCACGGAAATTCAACGACACCTTCTTCATGACTTAAATTTTAGGGAGTCAGATCGTGTATTCCCTGATGGTCGTTTGTTCCCTACTGCTCCGACAGCGCGCTCCCTTCTGTACAAAACTAGGAAACTCAAGGCCACTGGTCTGGAGACAGAGGAGTCGTCAGCCAAATCCAAAGCCACGATGCCCGTCCCGCTCGCACGTCACAGCCGCCTGCCCACACCGCTCTCTCCTGATGGCTGCTTTGGGCCACTTGGTTTAACTTCCTTTCTTTTTCCTCTTTCTTTAAGCAGCTCCGTGCCCAGAGTGGAGCCCAGCGTGGGGCTCGAACTCACGACAGTAAGATCATGACCTTAGCGGAGATCAGGACTCGGACGCTCACCCGACTGAGCCGCCCTGGTGCCTCGAGCTTGGTTTAAACGAGAGATGCCAAGGTACAGAAAGCAGGCTGAGTGGGATTTGGGCGGAGGGGACGGGCCGAGGAAGCGGCAAACCTGCCTTCCCCTCCCCGGGGCAGAACATGCCGGAGACACTGTGGTGTCCACGCAGAGTGTCCCATGAAGTAGAGGAAGTGGACGCGGGCGCCCCTCGTTCCCGGGGAGAAGGAGCAGCGTCTGGGGCTCAGAGCTCAGCTGCCACTCAGGACCCTGCAGGTCCCCTGGCTTCCCCGCAATGGGTCTGTGCATTCCTGAGTCCGGGGACAAGGTCAAGCTTAAAACGGCCACTTCCCGCCCCAGTGAGTCCTGGCTGTGGCAGAATTCGGTGAGGACGTGGTTCGCTGGGAGACCGTTCTTTCCATTTCATGGGTGTAAAATAATGAGACTTTTAAAAATTGCTCTAATTTTCTTAAGAAATCATAGAATTCGAGATGATATCAGCAGAGGGATGAATAAGGACAATGAAGCAACTCCGTAGAGCAAGGTGAAGAGATAAAAACCGGGGCGTGCGCTGTAGACGGAGCGGTTCGGGCGGGAACGGCTGCGCACGGAAGGTAACGAGCATATGGAGCCAACGAAGAGGCGAGGCAAATGCAGCACAAAATTAATTCAAGCCCCTGACTTATTTCTAGGGAGGGGAGGCGAGGCGGCAGATGGCGGAACATCGGGAATGGAGGATTAAGATAAATTCTAAGAGCACAGGTGTGCAGGACAGAGCGGCCTTTCCTGGGTCTGAAACGTTCCCCTTCCTCATCCTTCACCGCTGGCTGGATCCCGAGGCTCGGCCCCCAGAGGTCCCCCGTCCGATACACCCTCACAAACGCGCGATACGTCTTGTCTCTGCTACAGGGATGAACTTTAATCCGATCTGAGGAAGATGTATGGCTCCCTCCCCTCGCTTCAGCGGCGACGCCCAGGGTCCTAAATTCGTGGAGGGGCTCCTGGTTCAGAGAGAGCCGCTGCCGGCCCGGCTGGGCTGTGATCCCGGATCAGAACTGCGGTCTGCCAGGTCGTAGAGGAAGACGTGGACGCGCCTGACCGTATACAGAAGGAGTGATGCTACGCATCAAAAATATCACGACCAAATTAAGAGAGAAATGGCAAATAAAAATATTTGCTGCATGAAACAGAGTGACACCCACAGAAGTAAAGAAATCCAACAAAGAAATGGGGAAAAAATAGCACGGATAAAGAAACTGAACAGGCAGTTGGAAATGTAAACGGTCAAAAAATACGTGGGCCTTCCCCATTTCACGGGAAACGTGACTCACATTAGCATGAGGCTGTGCGGAGCGTCCGTCGGTTGAAGGAGATGCAAATACGCGCAGATGAGTATTTGGGAAGAAGTGAAAAATGTCGTTCTCTCCCACAGCAGTGGTGAGAATGTAAGTGAGGATAGCTTTTCTGGACACTAACTTGGCCATTTTTATTTTATTTTATACTATTTTTAAAGATTTTATTTGTTTACTTGACAGACAGAGATCACAAGCAGGCAGAGAGTCAGGCAGAGGGGGGGGGAAGCAGGCTCCCCACTGAGCAGAGAGCCCGATGTGGGGCTCGATCCCAGGACCCTGAGATCCTGACCTGAGCCGAAGGCAGAGGCTTCACCCACGGAGCCCCCCAGGCGCCCCTAGCCATTTTTGTTAAGAGTCATAGGAACATCCATACTTTTTACCTAGAAACATGGCCTAAGAGGACGTGCCGACGTTTGGAGCAGACACACAAAGATGTACTCGGGGGTCCCACTGCATCACCCGTGACGTGTCTGTGCGTGGGAGGTTGGTCAAGCCCCTTCACTCGCCCAGCCGGTGTTCGCTGAGCGCCTCTCACGTGCTCCGAGTGTCCTGCGCTCCGGAGACACAGCGGCCAGAGCCTGGCGAAGCTGGTCCGGCCAGAGCTCCTGTGTCAGCCAAGGACCCAGACGAGAAGCAATGAAGTCCGTCACGAACCGGCAGCCAGTGGCTTATGCCATGAAGAAAACTGCGAAAAGGAGAAGAAATGGAGTGTGAGAGCGCGTTCCTCGGCAGAGACGCGAAGCAGTCACGGAAACAACGCCATGGGGACGTTTAACGACGGCGTGGACATAGTCCGGGATATTTTAAAATACAAAAGGATATTAGAGAGTGAATCTGCCTGTATGTGGACTAGACTCGCATTAAAACACCCAGAGACGTGAGGCCCCGCATGGGACCTCACTCCCACCGTCGTCTCTGGGTCAGAGAGCTACACAGGAATTTTTATTTAAAGCTTGTATTTTCCAAAATCTATCCCTGATCGTGTACTTCTCCGGGGATACTTGCTTCTGTTGTAAGATGCATATTTCACATTTCACACAGAATTTCACCAGAAGCGCAAGAAGCAAGCCCAAAAACGCATGGAGGTCTCCTCACGGGCTGTAACGGGGCTCCCTGCACGGTGGCCTGTTGTGCCCGCAACGCCGTGACGCGGCTCCGAGGGAAGGAGCGCGGGGGCCGGTGGGCCCGAGCACTGGAGGTGGGACCCATGGGCCCCTCCACTGTCTGTCAGGGGTTCAGCATTACGCAGGTGTGGGGGAGACACGTGCGGCCCGGGGAAGCCCCGGGGGCGTGGGGTACTGCTCTGTCCCGGGCCTGGACACACGGTGCGTGGGGGAGCTCGGGATCCCAGGGAGCCACTCGCCTGCGGGCCGTGCTGAGCGCACTTCCCAACCCGCCAGTCACTTCCCAGGAAGAGGAACACGACTGAGGACAGGATCGACGGAGACAAGGCTTGCTCGTCGCCCCCCACTGAGCAGGAAGGAAGCACGATTCCGAGGGGTCGGCCTGTCTGCCCAGCGCGGCAGAGAAAAACAAAGGCCAGCTCCGGGTCTCCTGCCGCCTGCTTGACCCACGCGGCCCCCGCAGGCCGCAGACGGCCACCAACCCCCTTTCTCCCAAAGGAATGCTCCTGCGCGTGTGTGCGCCCAGGCCAAGCCGGCCCCCCCACCTTCAGGGGTGCCCCATCCCACGTGGACCTGACTAGAAAGAAGCGAGCCCTGTCCGCTCGCAGCACGGTTGCCCCTGTCCGGGATCACAAGGTCACAGCCAGAGGGACAACCACCCTAATTTCTGAGGCTGCCCTCCCACCGTCTCAGAGGGAAATAACGTCCCACCTCAAAGACGGTCCGCAGACCGGCACGATCGCACTGCAGGCAACTGCCGCGGTCCCTGGGATCGTCAGAGCGAGCGCCGTGCCCAGCTGCGCCCCTGTCCCCGGGCCCCACCGGCCCACAGCCACGCTCCCTTCCTGATCCCGTGAGCTGCGGCATAGACAAAGCCGACCAGCTCCTGTCGGTCTGCACCCACAGCACGGCGAGACAGCAGTCCTCACACGCGGACGGTGGGACTGGAGGACGTCCCGAGTGTTTTAACCCACAACGGGGAGAAGAGCGGTAACCGCCGTGGGGGCTGCGACAGACCAGAGCGGAGGAGTGTGGTGATGAGGGTTGAAATGGACAGCTAGATCTGCAAATATGTTCAAGTTCAAATAGTCATTTCAAAATAGGATTAACAACCTAAAAAAAATGAGTTTGCACCAAAAAAAAAGCAGAACTAAAAATACAAAGATGCTGAAAAAAAAAAATTTGCTTCGCATTGACAGAAACTGGTATCTGTATAATACAATGGAAAGAAAGGGGCCTCCCTGCACACTTGAGTCCTAGAAACAGCTTTGTGCTGGACACAAAACCGGCCACAGCAGTTCGCCCTGGAGCCCAGCAGTGTGTGCGGCCCATCTCGGCGATCCCACCCCGGGACCGGCGTGGACTGAGCCACACCTGGGCCCCAGGCGGTGGTCCACACGGGGTGGGGCTGTCCGGGCGTGGTGCCAGCGCCGAGGGCTGTAGGAACGCGGCAACCGAGTCCTGGACTGAAGACGTGCGGGCCGTCGTTCCCGCAGCAGCATGGGAAGACTGAGGTCCGGGGACGGTGACCCGGATGCTGGCAGCTCCAGCCCGACTTCTAGGGCCCCGGGAAGGGACGAGTTAAGTGACAGGTGGCAAGCTGGGTGAGAGCACCTGGCTTTTAGCGGGAAAGCCGTCATCATTAATCTGCCGTTTGCCGTTCGTGGTGCTTCTGTCTTCCTGGTCTGCTGCTCACCCAGACTGATTTCCTCGGGATGGGAGCAGAGCTGGCCTGACGGGTTGAACTGTGTCCCCTAAAGGACACGTCCAGGTCATAAGCCCTCCCCCGACCTCGAGCCGCACCGCCGCCTGCCCGGACTTGGGCTGCTCCGGTCCAGCGAGGGCTTCTGCACCAGCGGTAGGAGTCGTTGCCGACACTCACCTGCTTCCGCCGAGCGTGGACCATTAATCGAACCCAGTGGAAAGCGGAATGTAAAAATGTGACTGCGCTCGAAATTACTTCTTAAGTGAAAACCACATGGCAACATGTCTTCATCGATGAACCCCATACCTCTCGGCAGGGGAGCTCACCGTGCGGCCCCGTGGGCTGCCTGAGGTCACGGCCGCGCTCAGGCTGGGAGATGGGACCCCAGCCCTCCCCGTCAGACCTTAGCCCGTCCCGGTCTGCTGCTGAGCGTCCAAGGTGGAGAAGGTGGACTTGACGCAGCCGGCTTGTTGGGGAACCTCAGACCTGCAGCCCACAAATGCCCAGGGCCCCAAAACCTCCAGGCCCTTTCTCCATCCCCGCGTGGGCTGTGTCTGTGACGATGGCGGCGCCGTGGAAAACATCCTCTCTGGGCTAAAGCACTTGAATTTGAAGTGTCCTCGCTGCCGGAAGTTCGTGTCTCTGTACCTCGGCCACCTCTGCGTGAGTGTGCAGGTGAGCCCTGCCCATGCCGAGGGCACCGAAGGCCACACTCGCCGCCCCAGAGGTCCCACAGACTGCAGCGCCCCGGTCCTCAAAGATCGTGCGACACACGCCCAGCGGGCTGCTCGGGGAGGGACCCCAGCTCACGTAGGACTTGTGTCCCAGACTCAGCCATTGCCCCCTCGGCCAGTCTGTGGTGCGGCCAGCCCGAGCCCTGCTGGCGGGGTCGGCCCAGCCGTACGCTGGGCCCTGGCTATGGTCTGGGGACCACACGGCCATCGCTGCGTGAGGGGCAAGAGGGAGGATGTCCAGTGAATTAAGGGAGCGTGTGGACCCTGTTTTAGTCAGGCCACCGCAGGCAACTCCAGAAATCCCCGCAAGTTAGAAGATCAGGGCTTTGCAGGAACGAGATCTGGGTTACCCCGGATGGCTCTGTCAGCCCTACAGCTGCCGCCGGGTACACGCATGCGCCCGCTCCCCGGAAGGGAGCTCGGTCAGCCCTGAGGGCTTCTCACTGTCTCGCACGCGCGAGCCGAAGTCTTGGTTAACCCCCGCCTCTTGGTGCATCTGAACACTTGGACAGTGTCCCAGATGTTGGGTCATCTTCAGACTGTCACTCGAGGACGCTCTGAGGGTTTCTGTTCCCAGTGGAGACTGTCGTCTGGAGAGAAGCCAAGCAAGTGGAGAGTGGCTTCCTGGGTCCTCGTCTCCCTGAGGTTCTGGCAAGAAGAGTTTCCATCAGGGAAACTGGCCAGAGTCAGCAATACCACCGCGGGATTCGCTGGGGGAAAGTGGGTTTGCACAAAGGATGGGTGCTCTTGTCATCATGGGGACACAAAGCTCTTCTTAAAACAATGCCATTCATCCCTGAGAGTCTGGAAGGACATTGGCCAGTGACTCTGTCTCTGGTGGCCTCCGTGTCAGGACCCAAGGTCACAGGTCTGCCCAGCACATGGGGTCTCCTTCGTCTGCACACGCGCCACCCTCCCCACCATCGGGGCCTCGGCCGTTACAGAAAGCAGCAGCTTTTCCACACCTTGAGTCCCGGCCCCCTTGGATGCCACGTGCCGCGCTGTGTCCTTCGGCAGCATGTGCCCGAGGCTCTTAGCAATCTCCACGATTCACACCACACGGTCCCCGAGCTCCCCTGGGCACGGACTGGCGTCATCCGTCCTCCCACCCGCCTCGTCTGTGGCCCCGCACGGTATTCATACGACGCCTAGGAGGGGGCTCCTCTCACATGTTATCCTGGCTGTGCAGACCGAAAAATCGAAACCCAAAATCCGAGGAGAGATCAGAGGGCAGTTTGCACGAGGCAACAGGGTGGAGAGGCCCCGGCGCCCGCTGGACGGACCCAGTGGAACAGACGTGCCCGGTGGAAGTGGACGCCTCGATCCTCTGTGCAAGCCCCCATCCCGCCCACCCCTACCGCGTGGCCCGCTGCCAGTCAGGAGGCACCCCACCGCCAGCACCCTCCACCCCCCACCACCGCCTGCGCTCATCTCTGCCCCCAGGACAGTTTTCCTCGGTGCCAGTCCCGCCGCACACCCCCACCTGCCCGGCCTTGTGGGTCCCCCAGGGCACAGAATGAGCACGTTCATGTTTCTGCTCCCAAGGCCGTGCACTGCCCACCTCCCCCCTGGAGCGTCACCACACCCGCCGCCAGCCGGCCCGAGGGCCCTGTGCTTCCTCGTGTCCTATGCGTCAGCGATCACATCACAAGCCCCCAGCTTGAAGAGTTGGTGATGCACCACAGGGGCCGGCTGAAGAGGAAAACGACAGGGTTCGCTCCAGGGTGACGAGTGCCGGGAAGAAGATGCGGAGGGGCAAGGAGCGGCGGGGCATGGGCTGGCGTGAGAAGCGACCCAGGGTGTCAGAGGGTCCCCATCGGAGTGGACACCAGCAGTCTCCCTGGGGGAAGCTTGGAGGCAGAGGGCAGAGCCTTGTAGATGTCGGGGGCAGGGGCCCCAGCCACACAGCCAGGCACACGGACATCCAGCAGGTGGGCCACGCCTGACAAGGTGAGGAACAGCGAGGTGGTCTGGGCACCAGCTCACGGGCGGGTCAGGACAGAGGGTCAGGATGGCGACGGGAGCCCGAGCATAAGGGGCTCCAGGCCACAGCGAGGGCTTGGCTTTCTTCAGAGTGAAATCAAGGCCACCTGAGGGTGTTGAGTGGAGATGAAGAGCGATCCGGCTTGTGTTTCTGGGAGAGATCTGGGGTGGCCGTGAAGAGAGCAGACCGCTGTGTGGCGGGGGTGGCCCGGGCGGCGGCGGGGCCAGGCCGGGCCAGGTGATACGAGCTGAGCGGTCGTGCTGCAAAGGCAGGCCGGCAGGAGCCCCCTGTGTTGGGGTCACTGTGAGAGGAGAGAAGAGGCCGGTGGCCCCAGGGGCTGAGCCTCCAGAAGGACGAAGCAGCCACACCTGGGGGGCGAAGGTGAGGAAGGAGGCAGCCCAGGGTGGCGGGGCGGGAGGCCAGCCCGGTTCCCGGCCCACGCCGAGCGCTGCGGGGCAGCTGGTCAACAGACAGAGAGCAGCGGGGCTCAGCAGGGGCGTGAGCTGGAGACCACAGCCGTGAGCCCCCGTCCGAGGAACACCGCAACCCAGAGCCCAGCCTGGCGCGCCACAGTGAGAGGCCCGAAAGGCCAGGGGAGGCCATAGGGAAACGAAGGCAGCCTGCGGACGTGTGTGCACCGAGAAGACGACGGTCCAGGAGGGGCAGCCCCGGGTCACCATCACGTGCGGGGGAGGGGGGAGGCGGGGGAGGGGCAGGTTCCCCACGGCTGTTGTCCCCGGGACCTGCCATCATGTCGGGGCCAGGCCGGAGTTCAGAGAACAAATCCTACACCATGACATCCTGTGAGGACCTCGGGCGCCGACTGGCCCAACCCCTTCCTTCGGGGAGCCAGAGCAGAACTCCAGCCGCAAAGGGTCTTGGCTGAGTTAGCAGAGCAGAGCCCGAGCTCCAGCGCAGGCCTCCAGCCACTAAGGAAGTCAAGGCTTTGGCCCCAGCCTGGTAGCCGGACCAGTCAGGCTGTGCTCCCCTCCATCTGAGCCCCACGCCCCGTTCACCTGCATGCCGGGGGCCCCAAGGAGAGGGGCTAGCTCGCTGCTCCCGGAGGGACTGGGCGCCACCTGGGACTCAAACCTTGCTACCGGCCCACGTCTTTGGGTGTCTAGACCCCAGCTTGCTCGTCCTATCTCCTTTTGGTCATGTTGGACCCCACACCAGGCCTGGCTGCCCACCAGCATCAGGGAGGATGGACAGAGAGAGTGCGTGGCCAGCACCTCTGCCTACGGGGAGACGGGAAGACCTGTGACCTGTCTTCTACGGTCCACCAGCTTTATCCGTGTTCACTCCACGTTCTGCTCTGCAGAAAGCTTCCTTCCTGGTCTCTATCTCTCTCCCCTCTCAGCTCACATCCGTGGATACCACCTTCTTTTGAACCATCCATGTTTGGCAACGACCCAGGTGCATGACAGCTGGGTCTGAGACCATTCCTCAACGGAGAGCCCAGCACGCTACTTTAAATAAATGTGCAGATTTAGAAAAAGGACAAATACCAAGTAAATCTTGTCTATAATGGCCCATCCAGTAATGTTGGAGAAGATGAGCTGCCGGAGCCCGTGGCTCTCAGAACGCACAAATCACCTGCTTGGACGGGCAACACATAGACATTTTGTTTAAGAGCAAAATGTCAGGAAATTCATTTCTGGAGATCTACGAGGAGTCATGCGTATCAGCACGCCACCCCCTCCGTCATAAATTTGGGAATGCGAGATGCAGATCAGGTCTGGACGCCACGCCGCCGCAGCAGCCTCAAGGCGTCCGGGCCAGGCAAGCGCTCACCTCCGACACCGGCACTTTGCCTGGAGGCCGCTTCCTCCTCGGGGCTCGGGCTCGTCCCAGCCTCTGAAAACAGGAAGGGAATCTGGGTGGAAGGGGAAGGGCAGACGCTCTTGGCGCAGGTGGGAAGAGGGGGTGGGCGCAGCTGGCTGTGAACGGCGTAGACCGTGCAGACCGTGTAGACCGCCTTCCGCGGGGAGAAGCAGGCCGCTGAGCCCAGTTAGGTGAGCGCGTTTAGATCAGCCGCCGGCCGCGTGCACGGAAGGGGGAGGCCCCGGGAAAAAGCAGGCGGGATCCTGGAATCCACCACCCGAGGTCACGAGTCCGGATTTGAACCTGAATCCATCGGGATAAGCTTCCTTCTCAACTTAAAATTTTGGATAGTTTCTAAATCTTCTCATTTTTAAGACTAAAATCTCTAGCACCTGCTCCCCACAGCCCTTTCTTGGGGGAGCAGAAAGGAAGCAGGATCTCGGAAGGGCTTGGGGGGCGCGCGGTGGGTTCCTGGCAGACGCGCTCACTGCCCCCCGCCCTTCCTTTGCGCTCTCCCCACCCCCGCCTTTCCTTTGCTGTCCCCCCCCCCTTCCTTTGCTGTCTTCCGGTCTTGAGGGCTCCCGGCGGACTCTTGCTCACCTGCCCATCCCCCGTCCGTTCACTTAACGAACACCGGTCACTCCTGTCTCACGGCGGCGCGGGGTGACCGTAGCGACGGCCCCCCGCGACGTGCCACAGCGCGCCGCCGTCTGATGCAGCCGGTCCTCGGTCAGCGACTCAGTCTGCAGATGGAGGTCACGTCCCGTTTTCCACCGGAGGAAACCTGGGGCCAGACCTGCGGGTGCCGGCCGGCGGCCCACGGGCTCAGAGGCCGGGGCCCAGCCCCGACCCAGCGACGCGTCCGCCTGCTGAGCTCTCTGGACACCGAGTCGCACGGGAGCTGGTACCGGGGGGAGCCGCTGTCACACAAGGTGAAAGTGAAGGTCGAAGTGATCCAGGACGTGAGGGAGGCTCACACGCGGCCCCGGAAAGGTCCCACGGGGGTCAGGGAAGGCGTGAGGGAGGGGTTGGAAATGAAAGTCTCCGGGGCGAGGAGAGGATCCCCGGAACAGGCGCGTGTAGGCAAGAGAGAACGTTCCAGTTCTACAAATTCATCCCCGCAGAGAGATCGGACCGTGAACAGAGACACATGTGACGGTTCGTACCAGCAAAGACGACACCCGGCCACACCGTCTGATCACAAGAGAAGGCTCACGTCAACTGCGGCCTCTTCGCAGAGCCCAGGGCCCCGCGAGCGGGGGCGTCTGTGAAGAGCCGGCCCCAGCCAGAGAGGCGGGAGGGGACCGGAGGAGCCAAGAGGACATGGGGGTCCCCACCAAAGTCAGTGAGGAGACGAGCAGAGCGGAGATGGGGCGGCCGCCGTCTTCACCTTCGTCCAAGACGTCAGCGAGCTCAGCAAGGGGCCGGAGGGCGCCGGGCCGCGGGAGGAAGGCCACAGAGCCAGGCCGGGCTGGGAGGGGAGGGAGCGGGGGCAGATCACAGGGTCCCTTCCCCAAGCAAGGGAGCCAGGGGCAGTCCTGTTGCTGCGGTGCCGCTCCTGTGGGAGAGAGGGGATATTGAGAAGGGGCCCGTGCGAAGGGGGACAGGACGGGAGGGGACAGAGTGGCGCCTGAGAGAGGGCAGGAGGGCGGAGGAAGGCTGGTCGGAGCAGCGGCCCGCCCAGAGCAGAGAGGACGACGACCAACCGTCCTCATAAACCCACACGCCCATTTCCATCTGTTTTTCTGAGGAGGTCATTTGGGGTCGAGTCTAAATGAGCCTCAGTTGAACAGATCTGGCCCCTCTGACGGCTCCAGGCCCGGCCCTGGTCCCCACAGGACACACCCCGCCTCCCACTCCTGACCCAGAACTCGGATTCCCAGCGGAGCGGCCGCACACAGACACTCTGTCCCCCAAAGGCGAGAGCTTACGGAGGGCAGAGCCCGCAGGGGGAGCTCGGGGCGAGTTCCTGAACCGAAAGAATGAAAAGGCGCATGGGACCAATGTGAGTACAGTCAGCCAGGAGAACGAACACGGATAAGCTGTTTACATTAAGAGGGGTTCTGTGTTTTAGGGGTTGAACTCGAGAGAAACTGGAAGTCTTAAAATATATGATTGCGACCTAAAACATAATCATGTGATTTAGGCGGCCCAGAATTGTACATTCTGGGGACAGACGCGCTGTGTGATTGGTGGACAGACACGCCCTGTGAGACCCTCCTCTGGGTGTGGAGGGACCTTCACCTCCTCTAACCAACGGACCGCACATGCCGAGGGGTGCAGCTTCTGTGATGACAGCACCTCTGTGAGACTCCTCCTTGCTGGCAGAGGTTCTGGGGGTGACCATGTTGGCCAAGTAAAGTATGGGGAAAGCCCACAGGGCAAGGAGCTCCGGACGACCCCAGGCGCTATGGATGGCCTCTAAGAGCCATAGTTCATTATAGGAGTTACAATGACCTCCAGGAGCCATGGGTGACCCCTAGGAGCTGTGAAAAGCCTTTACTAGCTGCAGATGACCTCTAGAAACTGCAAATGACCTTCAAGATTTGGGGCTGACTTCTTACTAGAAGTCAAAGTCACCTCTAGGAGCTGAGGCTGACCTCCATGACCTACTGTGAACTCTAAGAGCCACAGATGACACCAGGAGCTGAGGACAATCCCCCGGAGCTGTGCATGACCTCTAGGAACTACAATGACCTTCAGGAGCCAAGGATCCTCCAGGAGCCTTACAAGCTACACAACCTCTAGAAGCTACTATACATGACCTCTAGGAGCTGTGCATGACCTCTAGGATCTATGCATGACCTCTAGGAGCTGCAGAAAACTAGGAGCTATAGGTGACCTCTGGAAGCTATAGATAAGCTGAAGGAGCCACAGATGAGCTCTAGGAGCAAAAAGCTGGCCTAGTGTCCTGTAAAGACAAGGAAAGGAATCCTGCCTATAGTCAGATCTTGGAAGTAGACGTCTTCCAAATGGAGCGTCAGGAGGAAATGCAGCCTGACCAGATCTTCACTGCAGCTCTGGGAGACCCTGAGCGGGAGACACAGCTAAGATCTCCGGACACCGTGGGACTGATGTGTGTTGTTTGAAGCCACTAACGGGGTGGTGATTTGCTGGACAGCAATAGTGTCTGAAGGTTCTCCAGAGAAACAGACCCAATAGGAGGGGTGTGTGTGTGTGTGTGTGTGCGTGTGTGTGTGTAGAGAAAGATTTCTTATCAGGAATTGACTTACAAGGTCCTGGAGGATAAGGAGTCCCAGACCTCCAGTCAGCAAGCGGACGACCCAGGAGAGGCGATCGTGTGCTTCTCGTCTGCATCCGTCTGGACCGGAGACCGTGTCCCAGCTCGGACGCAGGCGGGCAGAGTAGCTCTCTCACCTGGTGTCGGATCAGTGCTCCGTTCTCTTCCAGTCCTCTACAGACCGCGGGAGGCCCACCCACCTGGGGACGCCCTCCATGCTCCTCCTCTGTACTTCCAATATTAATCTCCTCCAGAAACACCCTCACGGACATGCCCAGAGTGAGGCTTGGCCAGATATCTGGGCCCCCGTTGCCCCATGAGGCTGACACACACGGTCAGCCACCTCAGGCGGGTACCTGGGACAGCAGAGAAGAGCCTTACCTGCTGGCCCGCACCCTCCACCCCTCCCTCTAGGAAGCCCCCTCCTGGGCACCCTGGTGCACGGACGCCCGCAGCCCTAGGACAGAGGGCTTACGCTCCTGCCGGGGTGCCCGCTCCTGTCTGGGGCAATCCCGGCATCCTTCCCCGCCGCGGTGTGAAGGCCATCCCACTTCCTCCCTCTCAGCGCCTCTGTGGACGTGGGGATGGTAGAGCAGGGCTGTCCCCAGGACGCACTGTTTGGAGCTGGCCTTCTTGTGACCCCACGGCGCACACGGTCTGTCTCCGCAGGATTTCAGGTGTGTGGCGACAGCGCCTTGGGGTGGTATTCCTGCTGATTCCAGGGGCTCCTCTCTGAGGGCGAAAAGAAGGCAGTGTCCCCTTTAGACAAAGACTTCTGCACCTGCAGCCGGTGGTCCTCCAGGCTGGCCCACCGCTCGCGGTCCCTCGGGATGGCAGCCTGGCTCCGGGGCTGCTCGAACAAGGGGTCCCACTAACAGCAGTGCAGGGAGGGCGGAGGGTCTGAGGCTGTTTCCAGTGCATTCCCCGATCATGCCAGCCCCTCCCTCTCCCTCTCTGTGGCCTGGGCCGCACCGTAAACCAGAGACCGCTGGGCACGAGGTCATTGGGACCACTCCTACACCAGGACGGGGTTGACCCCGGGAGCACAACACAGCTTTGCCTCTCTGGTCCCACCGTCCCAGGAGGCCCCACGGCTTCCCAGCCGGGCCTTCCCGCCAAGCGGCGGTGCTCAGCTCCCCTTTCGAAACCACGACCCGCCACCGCACCGCTGTGCCCCTCCCACCTTGGTCCTTGACCTTCGCCCCCCCACATGATGACCCCGCCTCTCCCCGTGGACGTGTCCTGCCAGTGCATGTGACCCCACGCTGCTGTCCACCAAATCGCCATATTATGTCCATCGTCCCTCCTGGAAGCCTGGATACGGTGGTGGCTTGTGGTTTGGGTGGACAAGGGCCCTGGATCCGCAAACAGGCCTAGTTAAGTGCCCCTCCCGAGGACGGTGCGGGTCTCCCTCTGTGCGTCCTGGGCAGCGATGCTTAAATTAACAGGCCCGCCGGTGGATGGAGCCTCGGGGCAGGTGGTGGCACCGTCAGGGGCTGGTCCGTGCCCTACGAGGGGCGGAGGTCTCGCTGGAGCCCTGTGCTATCCATCTCCACAGTTCGGGAGGAAGGAATTACCCTCCGCACACACTTGACACAAAACGAATGTCAATGTGACTTCCCAGGTGACACCAGCCATGTGGGCTGGGGCCCAGGTGGGACTGGAGGCAGAGAACTGGCCAACCCTGCCCGTGGCGACCACCTCAGGACGGAAGACTTGGTGCAGAGCCCTGCTGACCACGTCTGTGTCGGGGGGCCCCAGTCTTCAGGTGCAGGGGGCTTTCTCGCTGCCCATCAGGCTCCCTGGGGGGACATCTCCAGGCTGCTGGGGTCCTGCACACTGATGTTTGTCCTCGGGCAGGTTCAGAGCCTCCCCCCAGGGGCTCGGATGCAAGCCAGGCCGATGCATCTGTGCCAGGGAGAGAGTGTTTGCGGGCCTGGCCGTGGAGCTCCTTCGTCACCACTCCTAGAAGCAGGGGGGCCGGCCTCCCTGTCGGGGAGCATGGGGGGCAGTCCCGGGACTCGTCCTGCTCCCCCCAGCCTCTGACAGCCAGGCCGTTGCACACCCCTCACATCCCTGCATTCAGACGCAGGGTGCCCCACTGCCTTGACCAACCCAACTCAGGAGGACCCAGAGCCACATCTCCCTCAAGTCGCGTGGTCCTCACTGCCTCCGTCACTGCCTCCCACAGCCCCGCCCCACTGTGGGGGCCTCGTCCTTTTGCTCCCCGCGACAGTGTCAGGCAGGCCAGTGCTGTAGGCCCTGTGGGCGAGCAGAAACCGAGGGCCACTGAGCACCGCCGGCGGGCGCGCAGCTGAGGACCTCGCCGCACAGGGACAGGCGGTTTGTCCCGGCTTCAGGCCCCTCCGCGCGCTTTGCGCCTCATTCCCCACTGTTTCCCGGAGCCGTGCTTCCCCCTGGGCAGAATGTAGTTCGGACACACCTGGGTTCGCTCAGCTTCTCTTCCTACCGCTTAAGCAAAGGCTTCAAATATAACGATAGGGTCACTTTGGGCTGACGCCCGTGAGCACACCCGCACCGCTTGCCTAGGACGCTGACCACCCCCTACGGCGGCTTCTGTCAGGGCGAAGCCACCTGTGGCGGCAGGGGCTGGGGCTTGATGCTGAGGAGGCTGCTGGGGCGTGGCCGGCCGGCCACCCTCACGGGAGGCGACAGGGAGCCAGGCGTCCCCAGGGACCTGCGGGCACTGGCTAAGCTGCTCCGTCCACATGGTCCACGGGATGCTCTTCACTCTGTGGTGTGCCTCTGTCCGTGGAGGCTCGCTTCTAGCACTTTCTTTGGTCTGTCTCCAGGTTCTGGCCCTCCTCATCCTTCGTGACCCTGTCCCTGCCCAGCCTGGTCCTCATGCCCCGACTGCCCAGCCCTGTGGAGCCCGGATCGCGAGGCCACCGGGCCTCTCCGTACTCGCAGCTCCTTCCCCCATGGGCCCTGCGAGCCACGAGGCCAACACGACTGGGCAGCTTCCGTGGAGGAGAGACACGTAGGGTGCGGGACTGTGCCCGATTCCTCCACCCCTCCCCCTCCCGCGAGGGTCTGTGCAGGCCCCTCCCCTTTCCCACCTGCACCTGTCTTGGTCCGAGGCCCCACGCTCTTTGCAAGGCCCGTTCCAACTCCTCCCCGTGGCGCCGAGCACACAGGCTCTCCAGGCAGAGCTCTGTGTGCAGGGAGACACCTGCCGCTCTTGGAGGGGAGGGGCGTGCCCTGCCCTGCGTGGGGAGCAGCCACAGGCTGGTCCGGCAGAGCTGTCCCCCCAGATGTCATGTTCAAGTCGTGGACCCCAGCACCTATGCCTGTGACTGTACTTGGAGACAGGAGATGAAGGTTCCGTGGGGTCAGTGGGGTGTCCCTGATCCTATACTGTCGGTCCCCTTGTAAGAAGAGGGACAGGACACAGACCAGCACAGAGGGACTGCACGGACTCGCGGGGACAGGCAGGGTCTGCATGCCAATGGGGGAGGCCCGTCCGCACCCCAGGCCCGGCCCCCAGCCCCTTGGACATCCTCCTGCTCTGTAAACTGCCCACTTGTGGCCCCAGGAAGCCAGGACGCAGCCCCGCCCGTCCTAATCTCATCCTTCCCCGAGTGTGCGCGAGGTTTTCCCTGCGGGTCGGCGCAGAGAGCCCGCTCACGCTTCAGAGCTGCCGCGAGTGTTCTGCACTAGCCGCTGGCCTGGAAAGTCCCCCTCCTTCGATCCCTCTTCCAGGGGTACAACCCACAGCTTTTCCTGCCGCTCTGCCGTAATTGTCCCCCCGGAGCCATCCTGAAGGTCAGAACAAGTCTACGGGAGCTGCCTTGTTGTCAAGGTGCCATGCGATGCTCCAGGACCGGGGTTAGAGCCCGAGAGCATGCCCAAGAACGCGCTGTGTGGGGAGGCGCACCGCGGCGGGGAAGGGGGAGCCTGGCAGGGAGGCGGCACCCCGAGGCGGCCAGGGCCTGGCTGGAGGCCGGCGGGGAAAGCGGCCAGGTTCTCAGATGTGGCCCTGCCACTCGCCGGGGGGCCTGGGGTCAGTTATGCTGAGACCCCATGTGACACCTGTTCTGACGGAGAGGGGCCACCCTGAGACCCAGAGGAGAAGGAGCACTTGGCCCCAAGTCCCGGCTGCCGCCAAAGCACACAGGGGACCTCGGCCGTTCTTCTCACTCCCAGGGCACGGTGTCTTCTCAGTGCACCCCCGAGGAGAAAGGCAGAAAGCCCGCATCGAGGACAGGGTGATAGGGGACAGGAAGCAGAACACAGCCCCAACCCAGTGTGCAAGGGCGGCTGCCCCCGTGGGGCCAGACTGCGGGGGAGGGGATGGCTGGCACCTCCTGGGTGTATCACGGGAGAATTTCCCCAAGGGCCTCTGCCCTCCGCCCAAAAGCCCCAAGACCTTGGCAGCTCCCGGCAGACCCTCCAGTGGCCCACGGCTGTCAACGGCCTGGGTGCCATGTACTGCGCTGCCCACACCGTCTCTGGCACCCGACTGTCCCCTCACAGTCAGGGCTGCCCCGACGCTGCCGTGGGTTAGGAATTAGGTCCTGCGTCTATCTGAGAGGTCAGGACAGAGGCTGCCCCGTCCAGCCACCAGAAAGGAAGGATCCCATGTGGTCCTGCGGCGTGAGGGTCAGACAGACCTCGTCCAAACCCGACCCGGAGCCACCAACCCCCAGCCCAGCAGAGTGTCTCCCTCTCACACTTGAGTGGGAAGGGCCGGCTGGCCTGTGGGTGCCCAGCCAGGGGCCACCTGCGCCGAGCGGCCTCTCCCCAATTCCAAAGGGGTGCCGGGGGTCAGCAGCAGGGGCCTCAGGGGTAGGAGCCATGCGGGATCGGCCCTCCCGGGGCTGCGGCTCTCTTGCCTTCGAGGCTGTGTTCTCCCCTACGTATCGGGCTACACTGTGTACGCTTGGTGTTCGAGCACCGGTGGAGCAGGTGTGTGCCAAGGCCCCTTCTGAGCGCTTTCACTGTGCCCCTCATTCCCCTCCTCTTGCGTCCTTCGGGGAGACAGTGACCCCTCCCTCTTTGTGCGGTCCGGTCTGCCCCACTCTTCCCGCATGGCTCAAGGGCGGCCGTCTCCACGCCCTTCCCTGGCGCCCGCACCTGGGCGGGACAGGGCTGTCCTCTCACACCGCTGTCTCAGTGGCTGCCGTGGACCCGCAGCTCCACGAATGTTTGTGGAATGCGTTGCCATGACAGCAGCCAAGGACCATGTGCCCCCTGGTCTCGGAGCCCTTTTTAGTGTCTGACCTCCGGTGGGAAGATGGAGGAAGGGGCCAGGTGCTGAGGGACCCCCGGAAACGCCTGCCCCCAGAAGTGCCTTCCGATCCACGTCCACGCAGTTACGCCCTTGATGGAGGGGGCAGTCGGGTGCGTCCCGGGCTGGTGCCGCAGCCCCTCTCCCAGCGGACAGAAGCCACCCACACGGACGCGTGGAGCGAGACCCCAGTGCGGCTCTGCAACGTCCTGCGTGTAATCCCTCCTTAGGGCTCCAAGCACCTGCTGCCTGGTGTCAGAAAGGTCGCCGAGAAAATGATTGGAGCTTGAAGGCCTGCGTGCTCGAGCCCTCCTTCCCCAACATCGGTCTGTCCACTGGGGAGAGTTACGTTACCCTGCGGCGCCACGTTTCATTTCCTACAACCCGGGGACCTTCCCTCCCAGGCAGGGCACGGGTGAACACGAGAGCACGAGGCTTGCGGACCTCGCTTTCTCCGACTGTATCCCGTGGACCGTGGCTGCGGGTGGAGAAAGGGACCAACAGGGGTGTGGGTCTGGGCTGCACGCACGGGGGAGAGGCTCCACGGTGCAGACTTTTCTGGTTCAATCCCGCCCCACTCACTGAACGCCGTGCACGAGGCAGACCGCAGAGACTGTCTGGCCCAGGCGGGCGTTCCTGGTGCTTCCTCCAGCTCGGCCTCCGGTGTGAAAGCTGGACTCATTCACTTACTTCCCACACGTCTGTCCCAGAGGGATGGGTTATGTAAGAGACACAAAGAAGACGTGGGAGGAAGACAGCCACGGGAGCCGAACGCAGAAGGGAGGTGTTCCGGGAGATCCCACCCAAGTCTGGGCAGCGCTGCTCTCCTTGGCAACGGGGACCCGCGAGGCAGTCGCGGCCTGCGGGGAGAGCCCTGGGCAGCTGCTGCTCACCGGAGCCTCTTGCCTCCCAGGCCGCTCTCCTACGGGGCTTTCTCAACACCCGCCCCCCCACGCCCCGAAGCGCAGGCAGCCCCCCCGCTGCAGACGGGGGGCCCAGCTCCCCACCCGGCCCGGCCTTCACCCACCTTCCGCCTCGTCTCCCGCTCGCAGAAGGCAAGGCTGCTTCCGTCGGCTTTGGGCGGGCCCGGGGGGTCCTCGTTACTCCAGGTTCGCTCCTCGGGCTGTTCTCCTGCCGCCCCGGGAGCCTCGGCCGCTGCGGGACGTCCTCTGCGACGGCTTCTGCCCACCTCTGGGCTTCGAGCACCATCATGGCCTCTCGGATCTGCCTCCCCGCCATCTGCACGGAAGGTCTGGACACGCTTTCTGCCGGCAGCACCCGTGCTCAGGGGCTGCCGGTGGAGGGAGGCGGGGGATGCTCCCAGCTCCACATCCCCAGCCCCGGCGAAGCGGCAGGGACCTCCCGGGCGGGCCGCTGCCTCCGCCCTGACTCGGTGCCTCCGATACCCGGGAGCAAAGGGCGCTGACGAAAACTCTCCGCCCTCGTGCTCTGCCTGCAGAAGCGTTCCTGCTCTTGTCACAGGAAAGGAAACCGTCATTCTTAAAGTAAAACCAGCCCTCGCATGCACCGGGGGGTCAACCAGGGTGCCTTCCCGGTGGGCTGTTTGGCAGCACAAGTGGCCTTGACCTGAGCAAGGCCCTTGTGGGAACGCACCCCGAAGGGAGACAACCAGGCCATTTGGTTACGCAGGGGGGCTCTCGCACACGTGGGTCTCTGGGCCACCTTCCAAGGTCACGGGTGCATAAGGACAAAGGAAATCAGACACAGTGAGAAAACAGCAGAGCAGGGACGTGAGCTCTGCCGCTGTCTGAAGGAGGGACGACCGGAAGGCTGGTGGCCAGGCCTGGGGGGCAGTGCTGTCGGGCCCCACTCCCTCCCCCGAGCCCGGAGAGAACGGGGCCCTGGGCTGACGGGGGGCTGCGTCAGAGTCTTAGACGAAGTCGTCAGAGCCGCAGAATAGGAAAAAGAGCACAATGAGCACAACAGCCGAGATCCGGCGCCCACCGTGTTCCTTCCACAGGCCCTGCTGCCTCTCCGGGACCTGGGGGTCCTCGTCTCACCGCAGAGACCAGGAGCCCCCGTGCGGGATGCTGAAGACGAAGCCCCAGCTACCGTCCCTTCACGGGAACGATGTGGAGAACGTGCAGGGCAGAAGCTTCTCAGTGTTCCCGCCGAGACCCCGAGGGGCCGAGCACGCCATGGCGTTCAGAAGCAGCTCCCGTGCTCCTGCTGTGCAAGGCCCCGAGAGGCACAGCTGCTGTGTGACCTCAGGGAGGCATAGGGAGGGGCTGGAGGGGGCTGCGGCCCAGGGGACCCCTGGCACCAAGGAGCCGCATATAAGCAAGCCGGGGCTCGGACTCCTGTAGGGGCAGCTGGGGCCTGGGCATCCCAAGTGGACACGGCGCCTGAGCCGGGCACACCTAGGAGACAGGAGAAGGCCCAGAGTGTGGGCACTCGCAGGCCCTGCGGGGGACAGGGGACAGGAACGCGGGCTGGCCCAGGCTCTGTGGGCTCTGGGCGGCCTCACTGGAGCTCGGCATTCACCGTGGGGCTGTGGGGACCTCCAGGAGGATGTTGGCTGGCTCTGCTCTCTTGGGGGTCCCCTGGGCCCTGGGGGTGGGTGCTTTCCCCTCCACTGCCATAGCCTCCTCAAGGGTGCAGCGCCCACCCAGGAGCAGGGCTCAGGGAACCTGGACCCCAATGTGCTGAGAATTGCCTCTCACACGGGGACTCCGGGTCGCTGCCCGGCACGGCCTCTGGGAAGGCAGTGCCCGGCTGACAGTGCCCTCCTCCTTGTGGCCCCGGACTTGCCCCCTCCTCTTATCTTCACCAGCCGGAAGGAGCAGGTGTGGGGGATGCACGTCCCCCAGCTGGTGGCCCCGCCCCGAGCCCCACCCCCTCCCCGCCCCTGGGGAACCTCCCACGAGACCTGCCATGACCCTCCCACCCCAGGCTTGGAAGGACACGAAGTCTACCCGCGAGGCTGGCGCGTTTCTCTTTTCTCTTCCTGGTCTCTCCCTTCGTCGGTTTCTCAATTCCACTTCCCGAGGCTGAGGGCCGAGTTCGTAAGGAAACAGAATTCCTGAGGGCTGGGGCGGACGCTGACCCTCAGCGGGGGGAGCCGCCCACGGCCCCCACGGCTCCCCCCCAACCCCGGCCCTGCAGTGAGCTCCAGGGGCTGTGGGCGCAGGACCAGGAAATGGCCGGCGGGAGGGAGGTTCTCCACGAGAGCAGCAAACCCCGACGCCCGCGGCTGGCGGGACGTGAGGGGGCCGCTCCCAGGCGAAGGAGGGCCCACCTGCTTTTTCTGCCGGACAACCCCAGTGCCTTGGCGATCTGGGGCTCCCGGGCGCAGACAGACAGAGTCAGCACGTGGCTCCTCCAAGGACGGGACCAGAAAGAGCTGAGAGGCCTCCCCGCGGGGGCGTCTGGGAGGAGGGTGGCTGCTTCTGCCGCTCCCCCTGAGCTCCATTTCCTTCCGCCCCAGAGCTCATCTCCTGCTGCCCTTAGAAATGCAAAAAGAGCGATTAATAATTAATAGGACAAGAGCCTCTTGTCTGCATTATTAAATGCCCAAATGCTAGGACAGAGCGGCCCAGGGAGGAGCTGGAGACGGAGAGATCCTGCAGTTGCCTTTAGAGGCGCCTGCCGTCTCCGAGCCTGGAAATAGGGCAGACCAAGGTGCAGCGACCGGGGGACACACCAGCACGCTCTCCCGGGACAGCCAGGGCCCGCCGCGCCAGGCCCAGGGGGCGGGGGGGACCCTGCTGATGCCACCTGCGGGACAGAGCGTGCCTGGAGGGGCGGCGGCCACCCGCAGTCCCCAGACACCACTGGGACCACACCTCACAACTTGGGAGATGCGCGGGACTGCGATGTTGCTCTCTCAACTGAGGCCTGGCGGCGGTTACCCAGAGGGCACTGGTTCACCCCCAAATCACACTGCTCCAAGGCAAGATGCACAGTTCCCTTCTCACGGAGTAACGCTGGCGGCACGGCAAGGACACTTGGTGCCGTCTTTTGAGAGGGACATAAAAGGGTACTTAGGACTGATGGAGGCCACAAAAGCCACTCCAGGGTTAGAACACGTCCCCCCTCCCCACTGTTTAACTTATTCTGGAGTCACATTTACTGAGAAGATAAGGGGACGAGAACATGTCAGCCCAGGTAAGTCTCCTTCCCTCTGCCTGGAAGCCTTCTCCTCCCTCCCAGGGCCAATCGGTTCCTTGGCAAAGAGGCCTTGAGCCAGGGGGTGGCTGTGAGCTCTGGAGCCAGTCAGACTCAGGCCCATCCTGACTTCGCTGCTGGAGACGTCTGAGCACCTCCCCGCGGGGAAGCTGGGAAATGCAGGTCCCTCCCCGCGGTCCCGGGGCTCCTCCCGCATGTTCCCCAACAGCCGCAGAGCCAGATTCCGCTGGGCGGGCTCCCCTGGCTGGGAGCTCCATGAAGGCAGGGACCGGTCTCCCCCTGCCCCCTCCCCCATCTCTGAGCCCGGACACGCCGGCCCCACATCTCGCCAGAGCCCTGGAAGCAGAGAAGCCCTTGAACGTGCCCTTCCACGTCCCTCTGCCCTTCCTGAGAGTAGCCAGGCTGACACGAGCCTCATCGGGGTCCCTTCTTCCCCGACTCACAGGCAGCCCCCCGCCAGGACTTTCAGCAGGACCCAGCAGAGACCGTGGTCAGAGCGGTCTCCGCCTCGCCAGCGGACTCGCGCTCCCCGCCACCATGTCCAGGGCGGGGGCAGTCCCCCTAAACCCACAGCTGTCCCAGCAGCAGAACTGTCCTGGGAAACGGTAAAGAGCTGCCCCTTCCTCCCGAGGAAGGAGCCCAGCAGAGGGCGGGCACCAGGCGCGGCCGGGCTAGCGGCACAAGCGCTCACAGCCCAGCGAACACAGCACTTGGTGCCCCCAGCCGGGCTCCCCACTCCAAGCCCCCAGTCCCTCGGATACATCGCACATGCTGACGTCAACCGCACATCCCAGACTCTGGAACCTTCCCCACCGACACCATCTGGGGAGAAGACCCTGAGCCTGGGGTCAGAGCCGGGTCACAGCCAGCTCTGTGGCAGACAGGTGTCCCCCACACCCTGCCCTTAGGACAGAGAGCGGTGACAGCACCTCCTAGGGCCGCTGAGGAAACTGAGTGACACCACGAGGAGGAGGGAGGCCGACTCCAGGCGACCCACGGCACCTGCCCTTCGACCGTTGGTGTCCCGGGGACCCGGGCTTCGGAACGGAGCCGGCCGCGCTGTGGGGACAGCGGGCGGTTGGCCTCCCTGGCAGGGCCTCAGCCCAGCACGTCCGACGCCATCCGTGTCGGCAGCTGACGTGACTCCCACTGGCTCCTTCCAGAGGGTCTCAGACCGAGGCGCCATCGATTCGGAGATGCTCTGATCGAGGCCGTTAAGACAGGAGGCAGGAAAACACAGCGGCCGTCCAGAACTGATCAGGTGGGAAAGATCCCCACACCTGCTGCTCTCTGAGAAGCGCACCATCTCATACACGTACACGCACACGCACACGCACACGTGTGTGAGCGTCCAGCAGGCAGGGCCAGAGCTGCCTTGGGACCCGCCCGTGCCTCCCTCCGTCCCCGGGGTCCTGCCGCCTCTGTCTGCGTAGCCCAACCCGGGGAAAAAAACCCACCCGAGATATCCCACATGCAAACGAAATGCCAGAGGTCGAGAGGTCGGCTGGGCTGCCGAGGCTGGACGCTGGTAGATGAGGACCCGTCCCAGCCTTGGTGTCTCCACGGGCCCAGTGGGACGCAGGCCTTGGGCATGCCGGCCTCTCGGCTCCCTGGGAGCATCGGTGACTCACGTGCCAGGAGCAAGAAGCACGTGGAGACCACCCAGGAGGGTCTCGGGTGCCGCCTGAGCAGCCCGAGGCCTGGAGACAGGGACGCTGACCACCCTTCCCGCCCAAACCTCACGCTCTTTGGCCTGAAACCCCTCCACTCGGAACGCGGGTCTTCTCGAGGGCAGCCCCCCGGCCCAGCCCGTGCACAGTGACTTCTCAGCCGCAGCCCCCCGCCCTCATGAGCAGACACAGCGCGGACCGCGCGGAGCAGGAGGAAGGGCGGCGGCGCGAACAGGAGCCCGAGAGAGACGGCGGCCGCTGCGCCCTGCTCCGAGCCGGTTTCTCGGCAGGCGTGGGGGACACAGCCCCGGCCCTCACGTCGTTCCTGCCTGAGGGCGGCGACCAGGGCCAGTGTCCTCTGGAAGACGCCACGGTGGCTAAATACGTCATTGGAGCCGAACGCTCTGGGGGCGGAAGGAGGGGGCACCCCTTGTAAGCGCCAGCCCACGTGGCCCTCGGCACACACGGAGAGCACGACCCGGCACCGGCGTCCAGACCCACACGCGCCCAGGGAGGAGACCGAGCCCGGTGGATGACCACGTACCGGGCGCTGGCGGCCCCGTCACGGTCTTGTGGGGCCAGTGGAGGGGGGTGACTGTGAGGTGAGCACCGCAGGCGGGCAGGGGGACCCAGAGCGCCTCCACGCTCCATGAACACGTGTGGGGGTCTCTCTGCCGGACTCTCTGAGCTCCTCCAGAGTCTGCTTGGGACAAAGGCGGGCAGCCGTCCAGGGGAATCCCTGCAGAGGATTGTGAGCAGGAAAAGACAGGAGGAGGCATGTCTGGGCTCTCTGCCTGAACCCAGATAAGAGGATGCCGTCGGGAGAGGAAGCCTTGCTTGGGAAGTGGGAGGAGCCGTCCCGTGTCCTGTGTCCCAGCACGCACGGGTGGTGGGCGAGGCACTTAGTGGAAGGAGCCATTCCGAATGTGTGGACGGAGTGGGCGAGTCAAGTGCCGGGGCGGGTGGGGGAGGGGTGCTGCCCCATCAGCAGAGCAGAGGGAAGGCGGAGGGTGGCCGATAGAGCCCACGACCCCAGAGTCCACATCTGAGTCCTCGGAACTTGTGAATTTGGTACCTCGTGTGACAACAGGGGCTTTGCAGATGTGACTGAGTCAAGGACGTTGAGAAGAGAGAAGGTCCAGGATGACCTGTGGCCCGACCTAACCACGAGGTCAGAGAAGGACGCAGGCAGGGGTGGGAGGCAGAGGAGGTGAGACGCAGCAGAGGAGATGGCAGGCGGCGAGTCGGGGAGAGACATGGGAGACCCTGCGGGCTGGAAGGCGGGGGGAGGGGGGGCCCAAGCCGCAGGACGCGGCCTGCTTCCCGAAGCTGCTGGAGGCCACGGAAGGGTCTCGCGAGCCCCGCCCCCGTATGCACGCAGGACAGACCTCCAGACCTGTAAGGTGAGTGGGTGGAAGGGCAGCCACAGGGCAGGGCCCGCAGGGGTCATCAGAGCCTTCGGGGGAGGGGCAGCCCTCCCCTCCTGCCGCGAGCCCGCCTGGTGTGGCCTGCCGGCACCCGGGTCCCAGCCAGAAGGCAAGGGGTGCAGGGAGCCAGGTGCAGACCAGAGTGGACGGGGCGGGGTAGGTCTGGGGTCGGCCGGGGCAGCTGCAAGCCAGCCAGCGACGCAGGGAAGGACAGCGGCGTGCAGGGAGAAGAAAGAAAGCGTGTGTGACGGGGCAGCATCCGTCTGAGGGGTGCGTCTGGACCCGGCCGCGCTGCTCCACGCAGGTTCGGATCCAACACCTAACCTGCCCTCCATCAGCAAGCAGCGCAGCCACCGTGCGTCGACCCCTCAAGGGCTGTGCGGGGACCCAGGGGCTCCCAGGGGCTCCAGAAATCCCAGTGTGAGGACTGGTGTCCTTTCCAGGTCCCGCCTGCCACTTCTGCGCTGTGGGAACAGGAGAGAGCAGAGCTTCTCTGTGTTTCCCGCAATCACGAGGCATCTGAGTCCGTTCCTGCAACCGAGGGATGTTTCTTAGAAACCGTCAGTTGTTAGATTGGAGAGCCCAGGGTATGCAGGGGCCTGTCTGCATACGGGCAGAGCCAGTGGTGCACTCGACACCCCCCAAGCCCGCAGAGCAGACGGAGGCACACGGGACCTGTGCCTCAGCCACATCCGGGTCCTGGAGGGTAACACACCCACCATCATCTCTGGGAGCAAGAGGGACCAAGAGCTTTTTCTAGCCGCAGTTCCCACAAGCACAGAGCACCTGCATCCCACAGCTGTCGGGCTGCGACCCTTGGCCCCTCTCTGAGTCCCTCCCAGCCTGCTCTTCCTGGCACAACTTCCCCAGGAGAGAACAGAGAAATCCACAGTGATGGGAGACAAGAGACGCCTCAGGTCTGTGCAACTAGAAATATGGATGAGGGGTAGATGGGAAATCCCACAAGCACACACGGACACGCGCCTGCACCCACACATGCACACACGCATCCACGCACACGTGTGTGCACATGCACACAGGTGCGCATGCACACATAACCCCATGTGCTAGAACAGGCACAGGCATTTGCGCACACACCTGCACCCATACATACATGTGTACGCTCGTGCACACACACGCGTGCTAGAGCATGCGTACACATTTGCACACACATGCACCTGCACCCATACACACATGTGCGTGCGGGCACATACAGACCCGCGTGCACACATCCAAGCACACGTAGCCTCCTCCCGCCCTTTCTGCCACAGGCCTCCTATCAATTACTTAGACTCACAGATGGGATCCCAGGAAACTCACCCTTTCTGTGTCATGTGGAGAGAACGGTTAAGCGACCCCAGGCAGCCCGGCAGGACACCGGGAGATGTGTTCAGAACAACCCCATTTGCATCAAGCAGCGTGCGCCCCTAGTCAATGTAGAAAATGAAAGTTTGCCTCTCCCTTCCGCTGCTCAGACATCTGACCAGGCACCCTCTTTTATCAGAAAGGGAAAGAACCACATCAGCAAAGTCTCCTTCTTTCTCTCCCTCCCAGAGATTCTTCGACCGCATAATTGAAAGCAAGGGAACAAAACCACACAAAAGCAAGCGGCACAGATGTTTTCATCACAGGTACCTCAAATAACTCCAAAGGGCCCTCACTGAGTAGTGCCCGTGAATATCTTTCATGCCTGGCCCGCTGAGAATTAGCATTGGAAGTCATCACTGCGAACGCAGGGAGCCGGGTGGATTTCAATCCAGTACGGAAACCGGCCACTTGTGCTGCTGGCTGTCGGCCGCGGTCACGTCACCGCAGACCTGCTTTGCAAGGCCAGCAGAAGCCGGCGTGTCATTTTTGACATAGCTGCTCGTCCCTTTTCACTGCTCGGCTGACAGCCCTCGCAGAGCCTGCCTGTTGCTCTGTGTTGAACAGACCCAGGTGCCCAGGCTCAAAGCTCTGGGGCGTCCCTGGAAGATGTCAGCTCAGCTCCGTGTCTCCAAAGGCAGAGCCGCTGGACCCGTTGATTTGCCTGCCAGGCGCACCGGGCGCCCAGGAGAGGGATTGCTGGGGACATCCACGGCATCTTTCAAAGGACAGTCACACTGTTTCTGGGAAGGAAGCGGGTCATCAGGAGGCTTGGCCTTGCCAACGCTGAGACGACGTCCTGCTGGGGCCACCTCTGTCCCTCCTCGCCCCTGGAAGAGCGGGTGCCCCGGGGGGCCTGACACGCTCTTGCTTCTGGCCGCTACGGTCTGCGGCGGTGCTGCTCCCCCTCGCGCTGTACTGCCCGATGCTAACTGCGTTACCCTTTTTCATCGCGTGGAGAAACCGTCAGCATGGCGGGAGGGGAAACATGCACCAGCAGGTCTGCGATTGTCTCCGCTCTTCCTGCATCAACAATCAGAGTTGAACTTGCCCTCGGCCTCCTAGAGGGGCTCCGGACCTAACTCAGCCAGCCAGAGCGGCGACCACACGTCTGCCATGCACTCGGTACTTCGGAGGCAAGGGTGAGCCAGGCCTGACGCCAGCCCGGGGGCAGCCGCTCATGTGGGGGCTGAGCCCACAGGCGTATCCCGGCGGGCTCTCTGGGGCGGAAGAGCCTGCCCGGACGGCCCCCGAGACCGCACACACCCGGACGCCCCCCGAGACCGCACACACCCAGACGCCCCCCGAGACCGCACACGCCCGGACGCCCCCTGAGGCCGCACACGCCCGGACGCCCCCGAGACCGCACACGCCCGGACGCCCCCCGAGACCGCACACGCCCGGACGCCCCCGAGACCGCACACGCCCGGACGCCCCCCGAGACCGCACACGCCCGGACGCCCCCGAGACCGCACACGCCCGGACGCCCCCCGAGACCGCACACGCCCGGACGCCCCCGAGACCGCACACGCCCGGACGCCCCCGAGACCGCACACGCCCGGACGCCCCCCGAGACCGCACACGCCCGGACGCCCCCCGAGACCGCACACGCCCAGACAGCCACACACCCGGACGCCCCCGAGACCGCACACACCCGGACGCCCCCCGAGACCGCACACACCCGGACGCCCCCGAGACCGCACACACCCGGACGCCCCCGAGACCGCACACACCCGGACGCCCCCCGAGACCGCACACACCCGGACGCCCCCGAGACCGCACACACCCGGACGCCCCCGAGACCGCACACGCCCGGACGCCCCCGAGACCGTACACACCTGCAGGAGCTACGGGACACGCACATGGGGCCCGGAATCCGACCAAAGGCTCAGTCTGCCCGCGACAGGCTGTGTGGCCTTAGGCACGTCGTCCGGCCTCTCTGAGCCTCAGGCTCTTTGTCGGCACCGTTCATACAGTCGCCTCCTCTTCCTGGCCTGCGGCGTCCGGGCCGAGAAACGGGAAATGCTCTGGGGACCGCCGCGGTCCGAGGGGCGGGGATTTGCTGCTCTTCCCCCCAGCCCGGTCCTCCCTGCCCCTTGAACCTCACTCCGTCCAGGTTGCCCGGCTCAGGGAGCGTGGGGCACGGCGGTGCCCATGCAGCCGAGGGGGCCGGGCCCTCGGCTCGGTGCCTGGGCTCTGCCGCCCCATCTCGCCCCCGTGAAAGCCCCTTGGAGGACAGGGTTTGTCTCCACTTAGAGGCACAGCACGCAAAGCTCAGAGGAAGGCGGTCACTCGCGCAGACTGCAACAGTGAGGACGAGAGCCAGCCTCCTGCTCGCTCCGACGGCCACGTCCGCTCACGTATAGGTCTGAGCCCGGGTCTCCCCTGCCCCCGCTGCGCTGCGACCTCCCCACCCGCTCGCGGCCGTGAGGCCCGCTTCTCCTTGGGTTTGATCAGTGCGGAGCCCTGGCAGGAGACGCAAGGGGAAAGAGGGGTGAGGAGAGAGAACGTGTCCCCTGGCCTCAGGCAGGCTTCCCCACGGGGCGTCTCCTGGGCCCGGCCCGGCGCTGGTAACCATCTGGGTGACTGGGCCGGAGGTTCGTCAACCAGGAGCACCCGCGCGCCACACACACCTTTCTAAATGCACCTTCCACCGAATTTCCTCAGGGCCGCCGAGGGCCCCGACCCACGCAAGGAGGGATCTGGGCCCCTGGCGGGCAGGGGACACCCCTCGGGCTGCAAGTCTGGGGGGAGTCCCCTGCTCCAACTGCGCCACCAGGAGGACAGTGAAGCAGTGTGTGGACAACAGAGGAGGAGGAGCTCTGTGCGGCAGGGACAGCTCAGCCCCTCCCCGAGTCTTCCCTTTTCCTCCCCAGCCGCCCCCTCCCGCCTGGGCTTAGGCCGCCGCCGGACAGGCTCCCGCCCTGTGACTCCCTGCCCCGGCCTCCTTCGGCCGGCTGGATGATGGGGGCCCCGCTGGCTCTACGGCTCAACCCCCCCGTTGGCTTAGCTCGTTTGAGGGGTCTGGGCAGCTCCTTTCCTGAAGAGAGGCCCTGAGACCCCCTCCCCAGCTCCAGCTCTGGGGCGGGAGCAGGGGCCACGCCCGCGGAAGCTTGGGCGTCTGCCGGTGCCGGGAGACCTCTGGCGCCCTCCACCTCCACAGGGGCCCTCACTTGCGAAGCTGCCGTTTCAAATCAGACGCGAGGCATGGAAAACGGGGTTTGCCGCGTGTCTCCTCTCTTGGCTGGAAGCGGCCGAACGTGTCCCCAGGGTCGTGCTTGAGAAACGTAAACAGGACGTGGGAGCAGGAGGGGATGCTCTTGAAAGATGATTCCTGTCCCGTCATTTCGGCTCACAAATAGAGTTCTGACAGAGGTCACCGAGGGGAGGAATCGGGAGGGCTCTGTCCCTCCGCGGTGTGATGCCCGGTTCCCGTGAAGACCTCAGCGGCTTCTGACCCACACACGAGCCCTCATCCGAGATCTCCCTCAGCAGTGGCTTCCTTCCTCCCTGGGGGAGGGGAAAGACGCATCATCATCAAATGCAGACTAAAGCCGGAAGGGTCAAGGTGCCTGTTGGAATTCCTTAGGGGCCAGGAGTCGGACTTTGAGGAGGTCGCGGCAGCAGCACGTCCCCTCCTGCTACGGGACCCCGAGGCCTTCCCTTGCACCCAGCGGTCCGCACAGCTCTGCAACCTTTGTGGTCTCCCTGGAGACAAAGAACATCGTGATTTTGACAAAAGACGGTCCCATGGTGTAAGTGGGCCGCTGGGTCGTCAGCCCGTCCCTCTCAAGGAGCCCCTTCGCCGTCGTCCTAAAATCTGTCTCTCGGAGCGTTTCTCGTTCCTAGCAGCCCTTCTAGCTCCTTCGGCTTTAAGCTGAGCTGCAGAGCCCCCCTCGCACGCCATCCAAACGCCGAGGAAGCCACCCCCGGCCCCATAAACACCGAGGCCCGCCGACCACGGGCGCTGGCTGACGCGCTGGGTGTGGAGACGCTCGGTCTCCCGAGTCCGCGTCCCCGGGCTTCCCCGTGTGAGGGGCGGAGGTGGCCGGGGGCATCGGTGGCTCCCCCGTTGTGGGCTTCTGAAGCAGGTTCTGAAACCCTCACCTCCCTCCTAAGTAAGAGCCTCTCTCTCTAGGGTCAACGCACAGAAGAGCGGGTGACCACGAGGGGAGGCGCAGGGCGTGGACGGTGAGCGTTCTAGGGCTGCGCGGGCCGCGTGCCAGGGGACGAGATTCCGCAGCTGAAGGCGTGGGGAGGTCAGGCACGGAAACGCTGCCGGAAGCGTGCTGGGTTAGAGACGGACACTGTCTCCCCGTCTCTGGAAAACCCAAATGCAGGATTTGAGTAATTTTGCATGACTTTTTATCGGGTCTCTCTTGCACTTGACATCTCTGGGGGCCTGGAGAGGGAGGGAGTCCCCTGATTTGCAGGAGTCACCCGGGCAGCATTTCCGGCTGGATCTCCTCCCTCCCTTCCCCCCGTCCTCTGCCCACGCAGCAAAGGTGCTTCCCGGCTGTCCTCAGCCCCGGTGCCCCTCCACACACTCTCCCACCTTTTCTCTTGGTTCTGACCCTACCTCCTCCACACCGGACACCCTACGTGGCTACCTCTGGCCCAGGGACTGGTCCCCCATGTGCGCCCCGGTTCCCACTCCAGAACACTCACAGGTGCTCAGCTCTCGAGATTTTTGGCACGGGATTGCGTCCGCCCCGGGGCCGGTCAGGCGCTCGAGCACGGTTCCCGGCTCCTTCTTTTCCACACGGCTCCACCCACCCAGTCATCGAGTACGGAGGACAGGACGCCTGCCCGTTTGCTCTTCCTGCCTGTCCAGCCCACCCCCCGACCCCGGCCCCTGCAGTCGCTTGGGCTGCCAGATCCTTGGTCTTCCTCTGGTAATCCACACTGAGGACTACTATTCCGGCATAATTATCGGTAGTGCCCGTCCTCAGGAGCACACCCGTGTGTGTCCTGGTTTGGAAGATAAACCATGAAGCGGCCAGAGAAGCACCGCGCTGAGAAGTCTCCCTGTCTCCAGCCGTTCCCTTCCGGGCAGTCTGACTCGTGCCGCGAGCGTGGACTGTCGGAGCGGCGTTAAGCTCCCTGCTTGCAGTGCTCGGGGTCCCCGTCCCAGGACCTCCTCCAGTCCTGTCACCTGAGACACGGGTGACACGGGTCCCCTTCCTCACATCTCTGCATTCGTTTTCCTCCCTCCCCCAGTTTAGGTTCTACTGGGGAACCCCAGCTTGATCATGAATTCCCAGCGACTTCCGCAACGTGGCGTGGCAAAACGGAGTGGCCAGCGTAGAAACAGACCACGGAGGGCGTCCACTCAAATCCACCACTGCTGACCTCAGACCCAGAAGGTCCCATGTCACAGCGCTTCCCGCTGGCTGCCCGGCTTCTGATCAAACACCAGCAGGAACTGCAGAATCCAACCTTGCGTACAGCTTCATTCATTCACTCGTGACCTCGCGGACCAAATCTTAATGATGATCCAGGAACTATATGTGGATTCATGAGGGACGTTGGGTTAAAAGACAATCTCCCTGCTCTCGAGGTGTTCAGAAGCTAATGAGAAAGTAACAACTATACCATAGAATTAATGAAATAACCCTTCAACATAAAGACGGGCCTGAAGGGAGAAGAGGAAACTGGGAAGACTGCATCTCGGAGAAAACATTTTGCCTGAGCCTTTCCAAGATGAGCAGGAGGGTGAGATTTCCCTAAGTCTCCCCGAGGAGTGAGAATTAAATAGTATCCCTATCCAGGCGCACGTGCACGCTCATACGCACACACCCACGCACACACTAACACACACGTGCATGTGTGTGTACACCTGTGTACACACGTGTACACCTGTGTGCAGTGCACACCCATGCATGCACACACTCATACACATGCAGCTGCCCATGTGCACACGTGCACGCTCACATATGCGCACACATTCATGCATGGACACACATCATGCACACCTACTCACACACGTGCATAAATCCATGCATGCACGCACACTGATACACATTCACAATCCACTCGTGCATGTACACGCACATGTTCATACATACACATGCACATTCATATACACACCCATGTGCACACATGCACCCATGTGCACACATGCACGAACACTAATATATGTACACACATACATTTACACATACTCATACACTTGCATGCACCCATGCATACGCACTGACACACATGCACGCACACACGTGTGCATACACACTCACGCGGATTGTGTGTGCACATCCATATACACACCCGTGTGCACACATGCACACTTGTATACATGCATGCACACTAATACATATGCACACATGCATATGCACATTCTCATACACTTTCACACACTAATGTACGTGTGCACACTCATACACATGCATGCACACTAATACACGTGCACACACATGCACATGCTTATACGCGTGCACACGTCCACATGCGCACACACACACTCCTGTGCACACGTGTACATGCACACACCCATATGCACATCCATAAACACACACAGGACGCACACTTACACAGATACGCACACCCACGCACACACATCCTCTCTTCCCAGGCTGCTCTCCATCCTCATTTCCAAGGTCACTTGATTCCAAGGACACCCTCGCAGAGCTGCTCACCCTGACAGGCAGATGCAACACTGGATCTTCCCCCCTCCCAGCTCGTCCGGACCCTGCCCCGTCCACCTGCCCTTTCTACTCCCCCAGAAAGGAATGTCTACGGCTGACACAGTCCCCTCGTCCGCGGTTCACTCCCCGCGGTTCCAGGTGCCCGTGGCTGACCCCCGCCTCCTTCCGCTGTGCTGTCAGCGGGTCAGTGGAGGCTGACGCGCCGTCACACCTGTGTCACTCGCCTCCCTTCACCTCACCACATGGGCATTTTATCACCTCACATTGTCACGCGAACAGCAAGGTGAGTGCGGATCAGTAAGACGTTGGAGAGAGAGACGACGTTCGCATCCCTTTTATCACAGTCTGCTGTTATACGTGTTTTATTTTATTATTAGTCACTGTTGTCAGTCTCTTACTGTGTCTATTTTGTAAATTGAACTGTCATACATATGCATGTGTGTGAGAAAAACCCAGCGTACGCAGGGTTCAGTGCCGTCCGCGGTTCTGGGCACCCACTGGGGTCCTGGCACGTCTCCCCGCGGGGAGGGGGGCCGCGGTAGAGCTAATTTAAGTCTCATGTCTATTGCTCATTATCTGTCTCCCCTCACAGCTTTGAGAGCACAGTTCCTTCAGACGAAAACCCAGCACTTTGGAAATGACTATTTTTAACTTATAATCTTTCCCTTCTGGTTTCGCCTTAGAATTTTGAAGGATTTTTAAAATGTCACCCTGTCACCTCTGTGATAAGAGGAAGCAAGAAAATGGGATTTCAAGGGAGCAGCAGGGACCTTCCGGAACACGTGCGGGGAGCTCTGCCGGGGAAGGTGGCGTCGGGCACGGCTTCAGGACGTCTCCCCTCACCCGTGTCTTCTGAGCCAGCGTCCTTCTTGTGTCCTACCATGAAAGCATGCGGTGTCCGGCTGCTCACTCTGCTCCGTCACTCCGACCCTTTCCCCAAGGTCAGACCGTCCGCCTCCTGGCCCGCGTCCTTCCTGACGAACGTGGCGCTCCCATGAGGAGTCCCTGAAGCATTGAATGCCAGCCCAGCCCGGCAACTGGGTCCAGGATCAGACCAGTGTTCGCAGTGGGGATGCGCTGAGGAGGGAACGCACAAAACCTTACTCACGGATCTCGAGCCACACTGGCTGCTGGTCTCCACGGCCGTTGGTGGTCCTGCCGCCGTCTTTGGGAAGAGACCGAACTCCACCCAAGTAGACGGGAGGAAGAACCCCGGAGCCCTAAGCTGTCTGCGTTTGCGTCTCGTCTTCATTAGATCGTCTATGCAGAGTTTGATGATACGATGTTAAAAGAAAAAAGGCAAGCGTTCAAGGAAAGGAAAGAGAAGCCCCAAAAGAGAGCCTTGCCACGTGTCAAATTAGAATTTCTATCCCAGGTCAGGGACAATTTTTGCATTTTTATTATGAATCTCAATAGATGTTATAAATTAATGTATTTTCCCAGAAGGTTCCATGACTATCATTTGAATTCATAGCTGCTCGATGCAGCAGGCAGAACAGAGACTCTTAAACCCATGATACGTTGAGGAGGCTGACCACAGGGCCCCCCCGGTCCATCTCGGGGAGCTCGCGGCCTCCTGGCTCTGGACCAGGGATGCCCTGTGGCCAGCAGGCGGCACTCTGCTCTGCTGCCTCCGGCGCCCCGATCCACGAGGCCTTAGCTAAAAGCAAGAGTGGCAGATGAGGGTTAGAGTGGGGTTGGGGGGGCATGTAAAACCGGCTGAGCTTCAGGGAAGGGTTTTAGGACACAAAAGGATGGGTTTACACACCTTTTCTAAACGGTTTTGTGTGGTCTTGAGCACTTCTAACAGTTAAAAGCGTTATTTTATCTTTAGCGATAGGCAGTATCAATTAAATAGCAAATCTAACCAACTTAACAAATTAAAAAACAAACGAACAGACAAAATAAGGAAAATTCCCCAGGGCTGGAATGCAGCCTTTCTGTTTCCGACTGGAAGTGCGCTGATCCGAAGACCAGAAAAGCCCACACAAAACCCAGCGCTGTTGCGATGACCTCAGGGCGGTTTCAAGGTCGAGGGAGACCGTAGGCCCCAGCGGGCCGGAAGCGTCCTCGGTTCACACTCGTGGTCCTGGGAGACGGACCCCTCCCAGGACCACCTACAAGACGCAGGCACGGTATGCTGGAGGTTTCTGGTCAAGACGTGAGCCGCCCTGTGATCTGGGCTGGATGTGGTCCTTGGTTGCACCAGAAGAGTCCAGCGGAAGGGGTGCTGTGAGCGCCTGAGCTTTGCCGCCCTGGGTCGCCACCCCATGAGGTAGCCCAGGCCGGGCCCGGCTCGGGGAGGAGAAAGGGGGAGAGAGCAGGCGGAGGAGGAATGAGTCGCTGCGGTCAGCGCACTGACCCGATGGGAGTGTGGCCACTGTCACTTCTGTGCCAGTTCCAGTCATCCTCCGGACGAAGGCAGACCGTGATCTCACCCAGAAGAAACCACGAGAGGAAATAAACCGCTGTACGAAGCCCCCGAAATTGTGCGAGTGGTCTGTCGGACAGCAATAGCGCGTGAACAGTGCCCAGCTTGGAAGAAAGCGCGTACAGCTCTCCGAGAGACGGCCCAGCTCCAGAGCCGTGCGCCCGGGCGGATGACAAGGAGCAGACCCTCTTCTCTCTGCAGGGACCGCGTGGACGTGAAGGACGCGTCAGACACAACCTTCCCTCCGTAAGCCACCGAGCAGCGGAAGCCTGGCTTATCCGGGCGACACGCGGGGCGGGACAGACACCTCCCACTGAGCATCAGGGATTATTTTCTGAAAATCATGGTTTGTGTGAAAACACTAGCCAGAAGTTTCTTTCCAATTATTTTAAATTGAAAACAAAAAGTTACTTGTTGGCCAAAAACGCTTGGTTGATTTCCTAAAACAAAACTGAAACACAAGAGACCCTTTATTTGTAGGTAACAAGGAAACAAGCTCGCCTGCGGGATGCTTGCACAGCTCTCGCTCTCGTGCATTCCCCGGGGACGGCTAGGGCTGTCGGCTTGCCGGGCTCCGTCCACAGAGGGACACAGGCTCACGGTAGCAGGAGCGTCACGAGAAGCACGCGTCTTCCTGGGGGACGCTCCGGGCCCTGTGCCGGACTTCGGCGCGGGATCCTGACACGCTGTGAACCGTATTTGGAAGGTAACTTGAGACGTTTCCCCGAACATGTTCTGTTGAAGTGTTACATCGAGTTTGGGGCACATACATAAAATTTTTCCCTTTAAAAACAGCAGCAGAAAAATACGTCCATTAAGTCTGGGTTTTAAAAATCAAGAATATTAACATGAACCCAGGAGATATTCCGACATCTGTCTATGAGATGTCAGACACCTCCCCGGGAAATTCAGAGGCACAGAAGACCCCAGCGCGCCCCAACAGTGAGGGAGCAGCGCCTGGACGAAGGACAAGGTTGACGGAGGAGAAAGGCCAGAAGGAGACTCGCTTATGAAGTTTCTGTCGGCAGCAATGAACAGCCTTTTGGCTTTTTTTTTTTTTTTTAAGATTTTATTTATTTACTTGACAGAGAAAGAGAGAGAGAGAGATCACAAGTAGGCAGAGGCAGGCAGAGAGAGGGGGAAGCAGGCTTCCCGCTGAGCAGAGAGCCCGATGTGGGGCTCGATCCCAGGACCCCGAGACCATGACCTGAGCCGAAGGCAGAGGCTTAACCCACTGAGACACCCAGGTGCCCCCACACTTAGCTTTAAGAAAATTTTTCCAGGGGCGCCTGGGTAGCTCAGTCAGTTAAGGGTCTACCTTGGGCGGAGGTCATGATCCCAGAGTTCAGGGATGGAGCCCTGCATTGGGCTCCCTGCTCAGCAGGGAGTCTGTTTCTCCCTTTGCCCCTCACCCTGCTCTTGCTTTTTCGTTCTGCTCTTTGTCAAATAAATAAAAAATTTTTTAAAGATTTATTTATTTATTTGACAAAGATCACAAGTAGGCAGAGGCAGGCAGAGAGAGGGGGAAGCAGGCTCCCCACTGAGCAGAGAGCCTGATGCGGGGCTCGATCCCAGGACCCTGAGATCATGACCTGAGCTGAAGGCAGAGGCTTAACCCACTGAGCCACCCAGGCGCCCCAACAGTTTTTAAAGAAACAAAACTATCCTCTAAATTATAAAGTATCAAATTATTGAGATAACTGCATATAATTTACCAAAAGTTAGAAGGTATGAAAAATGGTAATTTTGAAATCTCAAAGACCACGGAAAAGGAGCTAGAGGCTTTCCAGCCTTCCACACCGTGCCTGCCTGTCGCGTTCCTGGGATGTAAAACCATTAATCGAGCTCACGGATAACGTGTGTCAAGCTCGCCTTAATTCGTGTTTTGAGGGTCCGCAGTGAGTCTCGATGGCTCGGACCCTGAACCATCGGGGCTTCCTGCCGGCCCCCGCCCCGCTCGCCGGCGCGGGAGAGCCAGCCAGCACCGGCTGCGGCTGACAAGGTGAGTCTGATCCAAGGTCAGACAGACGAACTGCACCGCCAGGATCGGAGATTTATCCTCGTGGCTCTGAAACCTACAGCGAACGTGACCCCGGGCTTTAATCACGGCATCCCCTCTTGAAGGAACTCGCCCCTAGATGTGGTGTCTCAACATCTTTGTCGTCCTCTGACGTGACTTCTTTACAGAAGTCTTTTCTGCCCCATGTTCCTCCCCAGGGCTGCTCTCCGGCACCACAATGACTCCTACGACTTTCTCAGGATGCTACCTGTACTTTTTTTTAAAAATAATTTAATTTTCCAGTGTTCCAAGATTCATTGTTTATGCACCACCCCTGGTGCTCCATGCCCTCCGTGCCCTCCTTGATACCCGCCACCAGGCTCCCCCATCCCCCCGCCCCCTCCCCTCCAAAACCCTCAGGTTGTTTCTCAGCATCTTTATCAGTGCTTATTTAATTTAAGATAAATATTTTTCCACTAAAGAAATACGCATACACTACATATTTTTATTTAAAAAGAAAATAAATCATCTGCAAACTTATCACCCAAGAGCTGCCAACAGCTGGTCACGAGAAAGGAAAGACCCTAAGCCTGACTTGGAAATCATGAGACGTCGAGGCCATTGAGTGTGGGAGAAACAGCCTGACACAGCCGCGTGGCTCCCGAAAGCACCCTGTTTTATGGGGCGGAGTCACTGGGATTTACGGCCATCGATGAATGGCTACATCATCTCTCTCATATTCTGTACACGGGAAAGTGTGTTATCCATTTTAGAGGTATTTCAGTTCAGAATTCAAAATTCTGTATGTGTATGTGTTGTGTTTCAGTTTTGCTTCTTAAACTGGTGAACTTCAGTTATCTGCAAAATTCATTTGGGTATGACGTCGTGCCCTTCCATGATGCTGGCCCGTGAAGCACTCCCTGAACGTCATCAAGCAATAAATAAAACCTATTTAGGCGCCAAGAAAGTGCCGGTCCTGTAACCTTCTGGCATTCCCTGAAGCGGAGTATAATCGTATTTCAAATAAGTCCACAGCCGTGAGCTGTGACCAGCCACATTGCTCGCAGCAGGCGATGGGCTCCTCGCGCCGGTGGGAGTGGCCTGGGTACGCTGGTGGGGACACCAGGCGGGATTTGCTGTTTTTATTAATGACACAGAAGAAAGAACAGAGATGCCATGAACATAAAGCACAGATTTCAAGATTATCCAAGAGGCTGGAACATTAAAGTGATGATGGCTGACACTTGCCGAGGATGTGCAGTGCTCCGTGCACCTTCTCCTATTCCTGCCTCGCTTCTGTGGGGGAGGAGGAGCGGGGGCCCTGCTGTCCCCATCAAGAATCTCGGGTGCTGAGGCCAGTACACTCACCCGAGGCCGGCGGCATGGTGAGAGCTCAGGTCTGCGACGACTCACCATGGATGCGGCCCCCTCCACAGAGAGCGCAGGGGAGGGGACAGGCCTGGACTCCCGGGGGGAAGGCGGGGGTGACCAGTGCTCCAGGAGCCATTGCCGGGTGACTCGCCGGCATTCAGTAGCTGAGGCGCTCCACGGGTGTGATCTACCTCTTGTAACTGGGGGCATTGCCATCTCGTGCTCAAGGCGCAGACAGAAAGACCCGGAGAAGTCAGCATTCTCGAGGGAACGGCATTCTGTTAAAACACAAACGTCATGTGTTGTCATTAGCGAATGCGTGCTGTTATTAACTCAGCTAAAGCCTCTAACTTGCTTACAGCGAGCGCGCCCTGTGCTAGGCACTGGGACACGGGAGGAAGGGGACATATCCGGTCCCATCTTTCCTCCCGGGCGTGGAAGATACAAGCAGGAACCAAAGTTCAGGGTCGAGGGGAGCTCAGAGCAGGCAGGGGGTGCAGCAGAGCAGTGCCCGGAGGTAAGGGATGGGACTGGGGATAATCAGCTGTGACTTCCATGGAGTTTGGACAGGCCGGAGACACAGAGCTGAAGGGGTCATGCTGGGGAGACCCGCGAGGTCCAGCTCAACACAGGCATCGTCGTCAGTCCCAGAGGAGACTGAGGACTTGACCCCAAGGGCCCTGGGACAGTCTGCAGGAGGCGAGGGACGTGTGGAGGGATCCCTGGCTTCTGGGAGAACAGTGGCCTGAGGGAGACTCAGCGCGGGGACAGAGAAGCAGAAGCCGCGGCATCTGTGTGGGCAGGAGCGTGTCGCTGGAGTAGGTCACTGAGAGAAGATGGTTCAAAGACGTTCTGGAAGGACTGGCCGTCACTGCACACTCGGCGTCCAGGACGGGGCCTAGTACCGGGACGGGATCAGTAAATGTCCGGGAAAGAAAAGGGACAGCGGTCACACTTCAGTGTGTGTGACGCCGCTCTCTATCCTTCCTTATTGTTGGAGATGAGAACACACCCCCCTACGGTGAAGGACCGCCAAAGGTCCTGCTGCCTGGTTCCTCAGGCTTCCCGAGGGGTCCGCTCTGCCAGGAAGGACACGGTGACACACTGGACCATGTGAGAGACAGCACCTGTGCTGGGACAGCAGTGTCGTGCAGCCTGAGAATGGGGAGTGGGAGCGGCTCCCCGATCGGGCAGAACATGCCACAGAGCACTGGTACGGCCAGGCCCCACCTCCTCTTACCTCGACTTACCTGTCCCCCACCTCCCCCGCCTGGACCCCCACCTGGACCCCAGCCCCCCCGGACCTTCCCCATCATCAGCTACAGCATGGGCTCACTTCGGGAACCCTAAAATACTGACACCTGGGTCTCATCCCCTGAAACGCTGGTGTCATTGTTCTTGGCTGCAACGTGGACACTGGGATTTTGTTAAGATTCCAGGTGATGCTCCTGGGACCTGGGTTAGGAACCACCGTTCTGGGCCCCAGTAAGCATCCGCTCAGAGGCGCGGGGTGTCTGCCGTGTTTCTCGCCAAGTTGCAGGCTAATGCCTTGCTGCCCTGACCCCAGCCCAGCTGAGCCTCCGAGCCCCCACCACGGACACCAGCCCCATCAGCCCACGCCACAGAAGCGGAGGTCAGCTCCCCGATCCACCACCAAGTCCTGCAGACATGCACGCCCTGCCCAGAGGCCCTGGTCCCAATGGTCACCTGTGCTTTCAGACTCCCTTCCTTCCACAACCGCAGTGGCATCCGGCAAGACGGTCCAGGGCAGGCAGTGGGCGGGCAGCCGGCAGACGCCTCGATGGGCGAACAGACCATCACCGGTGGTCAGACAGAACGCTGCTCCCGGAGACGCTGGACCTGTCCCCGTGTTGTCTGCGGTCACCTGCCACGGGGGGGGGCTCATAGTGCTCACCCAGACTCGCAGCGGGACTTCGGCCCAGCAGTGCTCGAGAAGGAGATCCTGGAAAACAGCTCTCAGCTTCCGCTGAAATGAGCTCCGGCTTGCAAAGCTGTGATGACCGTCCCGTGGGGCACAGCAGGGACTCGAGGGAGGGCCGGGCTCCCGCGGGGACGCAGCTGACTCTGAGGGCAGCGTGGCGTCCGGGAGCCGAGGGCCCGCAGGTGGGCGCACGTGCCTCGGGCGAGAGATGCTTCTTGACCAAGAAGGAAGGAAGCAGAGTCCGGCGTCCACCCCGGACAGAGAGGTCCGGGAGGTCAGCAGGACGGGGATGAACCTTCCTGACACTCCACCTGCCACCCCCCAAGGGGTGTCACAACCACAGAGCCTTTCCCGGGCCTGGACCCCTGCCCACATGGCCCTGGGCTCCCTGTCGGCCGCGCTCGTCCTGTGGGGGCCGCCGTCAGCGGGGTTCATCCCGCACCGTTGCTGTGGGAGGGAGGCTTAGTTTTCCCGGACTGAGAGAGAGACAGGAGCGGGGAGTGGTGGGGAGAGGGAGGAGGAGAGAGAGACAGGAGGTGGCCACGCTGGGCAGACTCGCGGCTCAGACGTCTGCCTCCACGGGAACGGAACCCGGGGCGGCCGAGCCTCCGCAGAGCACCCCACGGGCTGTGTCCACCCCACACGCCCAGCAGCTCGGCCTCTAGCTCACGGCATTGCCACGCTGAGCTAAGGTCTTAATGCTGCAAACAAAGGAAAGCACAGAGCGGCCCTCCGGGGAGGTGCGAGACCGGCGTCCTTGCACCGCCGGGCACTCAAGGCCCACGGCCCTGGCCCACGGACGCCATCCCAGACCCACGCACAGGGCCCATTTGTAGAGGTAAGTACCAAACGATCATATCCTCAGTTAGCAGACATCCGACCAAGACAGTAGTGTCCTGCAACGGACAGCTAAGTCCAGAAGCTCCACGAGGAAACGTCTAGGACAGTCACTCATCACCCTAGAGAACACGGAACTCGCGCCACGAGAGAGTCATTGAGAACCAGCTCCAACATTACACTTTTTTTTCTTTCGGCCACAGGGGCCGTTGACCTCTTCCAGCGAGCCAACAGATAGAAGCTGCGAGGATTCTTGAAGGGAGTCCACTGGGGGTCACAGAGCAAACCTCCGCTCCCACAGCCCCAGGATGCCCGGACCTGCGGGGTCCCCACGAGGGGAGAGACCCAGGTGCAGGCTTGTCCACGGGCAGAGCTCCTCTGCACGCCTCAGGCCTCTGGCCCCACAGACCCTTTTACATCTGTCTCAGACAAAGGAATTGACAAGTAGATTCAAACGCAAATGACCCAGTTGGGGGTTTTAGACCAACACTAAGGATAGCAGTGGGCAGAACCTCCAGGCTATGGGGACTCCCCGCCCTGAAACTCCCCAGGAGGAGTCGGTGACCGAGGAAGCTACCTGGTCCTCCCCTGTGGACCCTGCTACTAGTTTGGGCTCAGGGATGCAGGCAGGATGGTCTTGCTCTAACTTAAGCAAAACCAGGAACGATTGAGAATGTGCTGGCTGGCGAGCAGCCCTGAGCCCCGCTAACCCCGGAGCCCCCTGCGCCTACTGTCATGGGAGAGGCTCACATCAGCGCGGGACGTCCCGGACGTGCTCCGTCCAGCCCCGCTGGTCCAGAACTACCTGAAATGATTCTGATGAGCAGACAGACCCCAGACGCCCGTGGGGGGAGCCAGCCGTCACGGGACAGCAGACTGCCTCCAGGACGTAGATTCCTGGGTTCTGTTTTATGAATAAGAGCCTGCTGGGAGCTGCAGCTTCTGCCAGCCCCAGCCTCATTGACGGTGACTTTTGTCAACAGCCTCCACGGCCTCCGTCTCACGTTCTCGTCTGTAAATGGAAGGGCTGTGCTATAAACCCTTCCGCCCGAACGCTCCATTATTTGCAAGGCCGACGGAAAGATGGGGACAAGAAGAGGGGACGCGTCCTCGATCGCCGGGAGTGACGCAGCCGTCACTCAATGCAGAGGACTGTCCAGGGCCGCTGGCCTTTGGCACACCTGAAGGGAAGTCAAGGACCTTTGAGGAGGACCAGCAGCAGCGTGCTGAGGCAAGGAGGCCGGGAGACGCGTCGGGGACGGCTGTCCGCAGAGCTCGCGGTGATGTGCTCCGCTTCTCCCCGGGAACAGTCCGTCTGCAGTGCACTGCCTGCTCCGACGATGAATATTTAACAAGAAAATATGTCATCAGAACAAGCCCCCACAGCAAACGGATTAATATTAATGGGACAAAAATTGAGCCTCCTCTTGAACCCTTGGAGAACACTGTAAAGGCAGTGGTTATTAAAGAACCCAGCAGCCTCGGAACTGACCTCGACCCGGACAGGGCTCGGCAGAAGCCACCCGAGAAGCAATTAAATATTCAGCGTGGTTCTGGCCTGGGCTGGGGGCTCGGAGCTCCCCACGACTTGCATTTTAAAACCGATCTACAGAGATGCTGACGGGTCAGGACTAGGCACAGAGGAAGCTCAGAGAAGAGCAGGGAGCCAAGAGGCCAGCGGGTGACTGGATATTGTCTCAGCGCCCAAGGGTGGGTTAGGACCAGATGGAGCAGGAGGCCTGCCCCGGGCTCTCATCCCGCAGGTGAGTCTGAGGACAGAGGACTCCCTGACTTCCTCGTGCCCTGGTTAGGAGCAGCGCCCACATATCTTAACAAGCCTGGACTTCCAAATGTCGGAGACAGTCCTTGGCACAAGGTGGGTGCCAAGTAAAGATGAGCTCACTCCTCCTAGACCACTTTATCTCCTCTGCAAGAGGAAGGAAGGAGCAGAAGGGCCCCGAGCTCGGCTCCTGCGGTAACATCCAGGCCTGGTTCCCAGCGGCGCAGGTGTCTGGGTTCTCCACCCACACACGGCCATGTGGACCCTGCCGTCTTTAAGCACTGGCACAAGTATTCTCAGGTAAGGAAAACCTGGCAAATTCGATTTTGTTACACAGTAAATGATCAGCAATGCACATGTATCCACTCACTCATTTATTCATTCAACAAATATTTACTGAATAGTTAACATGTATAACTGCTGACTAGGATTCAAAATAGACAAAATCATTTTCCTTGTGATGTTGGGGGTGGGAGAAAGGGAAGGTACCCTGCATAGACTGCTCCTTCAAGGGAACTGCACGAACGGGGTGTTAGCTGGGAGACAAAGAAAAGACTGGGCGGTTCTTCAACGGAAAAGAAACAAAGGATGGTTCTCTTTTATTGGAAATGAAACAAGAAAGGGGACATGACAATGAAGGAGTCAGAGTAGAGAGTGTCGGGAGAATGTCTCTGAGGAGGTAAGGGAGTGAGGTCTCAAGGGAAATGCAGGTGAGCAGGGGAGGACACGCAACGCAGTGGGCACTGGGGGTTGTATGCAACTGGTAAACCATTGAGTGCTACGTCTGAAGCTAATGATGTACTATGTGTTGGCTAACTGAATTTAAACTTAAAAAATAGTGAAAAATGTAAGAATTGCACTTAGCTAGATACATAAAAGATTACTCCTTGGTGCAAGGAGAAATAGGTGAGTGAGTGGGTAGATATGGGGCACTACGGATAGATGGATAGACGGATGGATGGGAGGAAGGAACAATGGTGATGGATGGTAAATGGTTAAGTAGGTGAATGAGTGGATGGAAGGAAGGAAGGATGGATGGGTGGATGGGTGGATGGGTGGGTGGATGGGTGGGTGGGTGGTTGGTGGATGGTGGATGGGTGGGTGGATGGTGGATGGGTGGATGGGTGGATGGGTGGATGGGTGGGTGGGTGGGTGGATGGTGGATGGGTGGGTGGGTGGATGGGTGGACGGTGGATGGGTGGATGGGTGGGTGGGTGGATGGGTGGGTGGGTGGATGGGTGGATGGATGGATGGTGGATGGGTGGATGGGTGGATGGGTGGGTGGATGGGTGGATGGTGGGTGGATGGGTGGACGGTGGATGGGTGGATGGGTGGGTGGATGGGTGGACGGTGGATGGGTGGATGGGTGGGTGGATGGGTGGGTGGTGGATGGGTGGGTGGGTGGGTGGATGGGTAGATGGGTGGGTAGATGGGTGGATGGGTGGATGGGTGGATGGTGGATGGGTGGGTGGGTGGGTGGGTGTGTTTATGGGTGGATGGTGGATGGGTGGATGGGTGGATGGGTGGATGGGTGGATGGGTGGGTGCGTGGGTGGGTGTGTTTATGGGTGGATGGTGGATGGGTGGATGGGTGGATGGTGGATGGGTGGATGGGTGGGTGGGTGGGTGGATGGTGTACATTGAATGGATTAGTGAATATTAATTCATTTTGTGGAACTTCAGACCTTAATTTTCACCTCTGATACAGAGCATCCTCAAGGCTCAAGGGTCTAAAACCTAGAGAAATTGATCAAATTAGACTAATGAGCACCTTAGCAGCTGACAGAGACAAAAGGTCAGGCGTTGCTTCCTGGACACGCACCGATGATGTTATTTGTAAAGTAAAGAATGAGATGCTCTCTTCAGCTGCTGTCCTCTGACTGCTCAGAGATTTATCTTTCCAGGATGCCAATTTAATCATATCACTTCCTTGCATAAAATCCTTCACTGGCTTCCCTTTGCCCTTAGGGTGAAATGCAGAATTCTTACTGTGACCCACGAGCTCACTGCCCTAGCTTCTCCGTGCGGATGACACAGCTGCCACAGCCAGAAGCAGCACTATAGAATCGAGTGGTTTAAAACCCCCCGCGACGCCGCGTTTCTCACCCAGCCTGGGAGCACTGGGTGGTGCTTCCCGTGCGGTCTGGGCTCGGCCGATCTCGGCCGAGCTCACACGTGAATCCGTGTCAGCCGGGGGTCAGGTAGGGACCGGCTGCTCTCGGACGGCTGGTCACAGGGCTGTGGTGGACGGGAGTAGGACAGAGAGACAGATGAGAGACAGAAGGAAAAAGCCCACAGGCCTCTCCTTCCGAGATGTAGGCTCGGAAGGGCTTGTTGTCCTGTTCAGCGCATTGTAAAGCGCGAGCCGGGCCTGTCCAGATGCAGGGGCACGGGGCGCACGGGGCGCACGGGGAAAGTACAAAGTCAAAACAAGAATCCTGTGCAGCCAGGGAAGGGCGGGGAACCGGGGACACGTGTGCCGGCAGCACCTGCTCCCTGGCCCTCTGCCCTCCGCCCACCTTCTTTCTCTCTCTCTCCTTCCCGCTCAGAGCCGTGGTACCCACTGCTGGCAACGCTGCTCTCCTACACCCACGCAAGGCCTCAGCCCTGGCCCCGGTTAACCCTCATTCACTCAGACTCGCCGTTCAGGCCACGGAGGGACTATTGCTTCCGCGAGGGTGGGGAGCGGGCCAGGCCCAGCCGAGAGACTTGACGGCCCCTACCTGGTGATGACAATCACGGCTCCGGCAGGAGAGCTGAGGCTGGGATCCTCGTGCCTCTAGATTTTCTGGGTGAAGCAAGGGATCAAAGGGGGTTGGGAAGTTCACGTAAGTGGATCGTCTTGTCCTCCTCAGGGGCCAGTGTCTCTAAAGAAAACTTGGCGCCTCGGGGGCTGACCTCGCGGTTCCCTACATGGGCTCACAACTCCGCAGTGGACGGGAGCCGTGGCCATGGCGCTGGGGCTGCAGGTTCGGGGCTCGGGACGGCGGAGCGGCACGCTGCCGTGGCCCCGTGGACTGGAGAGCGGCAGGTGCGTGGAACCAGCATGCAGCCGTGGGGCCTGTGGCTCTTCCCACAGGAGGGGAGCTCTTGTCTGATGTCCGGAAAGTTCCGCTGGCTGGATTCCAGGGCCGAGAGAGGCAGCTCTCGAGGAAAGAACAGGTTTTTCCCTCCCGGGCCTGTCCTGAAACTGTGGTTCAGGTATTGTCTCTCACCTTCCCACTGCCTGACTCTCCTCCCTACCTTGTGCCTGAGGCTGCCCCTGGTGCAGAGAAAAGCCCGTCAGTGCAAACTCAGGGTCGCGGGTGGTGTTCCTCCCGTTCCTCCGTCTCAGAAGCCCCTGCGAGAGGCGGACCCTGCGGGTGGACCTCGCCCAGACAGCCCCAGAACCTCCTCCTCGGATCCCACGGCGGCTCTGTCTCCCGGCGTCTACAGCTCCCCAGGGCGCTTGGCAGTTTCCAGTGGGCAGCGACGTCTCCCACGTGGACGGAGCCCGCATGCCCCATGGGCAGTGTCCACAGCTCCGGGCCCCCAGCTCACCTGCGGACATGCTCCCCTGCTCCACTCCGTGTCTCGCTCAGCTCCCCTTACGTGAACCTATCGTGGGTCCCGTTCCTCTGATGGCCACCAAATTGTAAGACTTTTAAAAAAGCAAAAACAGATTCCCGTAAGAGAAACGCTGAGGTCTTCTGATCGCGGATTCCTGTCACACGCCGATAGCTGGGCCGTGAAGGGTTCACCTCTCTCTCTCTCTCTTTCTCTCCATCACTCCATCTAGGTGAGACAACTGCCTAAGCAGCAGCCAGGTTATTTTAAATTCCCAGTGTAGGTTTATTTATTTTTGTTTTTATTTCAGTACACTTTTCATTTTAAAATATTTCCTGATTTTCGGGACAGTTGCGAGCGTGGCGGCAGAGCTCCCGTCGGGCCGACCCCTCCCTGACGCTGGCCTGTCACGTCCGCGTGGTCGGCTGGCACAGTCAATGATACGCTGATACGGTCGGCTCTTTGATACGTTATTTATTCCTATTTCCTTCGTCCTTAATTAGCGTCTTGCTCAAAGTCCCCATCTTGATTCCGCGCCCCGTTGGTCGGATCTCCTCGGGCTCCGCGGGCTGTGACCGTCTCTCAGCATCTCTTTGCTTTGCCGGCCTTCGCCGCTCTGGAGAGCACCCGTTGGTGTCTTGGAGCCTCGCCCTCCGCTACGGCTTGTTGGACGCTCTTCTCACAATTAGACGGAGAAGATGATGCTCCCCTCGAATCGTGTCTAGGGCGCCCAGTGTCAGCGTGACTGGACAGGGCTGGGTTGACTTTGGCCGCCCGGGCAAGGTGTGCCTGTCAGCCGTGTCCACCCCGAAGGCCTCCCTTTGCATCCCGTCCTCTTCGGAGGGGCGTCTCCTGCCGTGTCCAGCGCGCACGGGGACCGGCGTCCTGCTGCCCCCCTCTGCCGCAGGATGTCCACGGCAGCTGGAATTCTTCCGCACGAGACGTTTGTCGTTTTTCCCCATTCGCTGACTCGGCCCTTCCCTTACATGCTTATGAGCCGGCGGGTGGACAGCTCACGCTTCGGGTCACAAACCAGCACTGCTTTGGTATTTGGTGGCTCCAACGGTCCCGGCTTTGACGGTGGCGTTCCTCCCTTTAGCTCCTCTGACGGAACCACAGAACAGTCGGGTTTTGTTTTCAGAGCTGTTGCCGAGGGCTGCTTTGCTTTCTGGCCCAGCTTGTCTGTTTCCTGCCTCGGTCCTAGAATCAGCCCTTTCCCCACGGAGCTAATCCCTGGGAGATGCCACTTCTGGGGCCTTGCCAAGACAGGTCTGTGACGGGGGGTGAGATGACCGTAAGATGACAGTCCTCGTGTTATTACCTGGATGGCTCTGCCCAGGTGGGCTTCGCACCCGATCCTCTCCAGACCTGCAGTTCCCGTCGCCGTGACCACGAGGAATGGCCACGGCTGCTCGCCCTCCCGCGGAAGAAGACTCCAGAACAATTAGCGGCCGGCGAGCACGTGCGAGCAGCCCGTCCTCCACTCCCCACGCAACACTGGCTTCGCGGAAGAATCGGCGAATCAATGAGCCGATCGGGAATTGCTTGAGGTTTTTCAGTAAAACAAAGCTTGTTTTAAGTTATGACTCTGTCATTCACCAGCTCTGAAATTCAGTAAATCACACAACCTCTCACGACTACGACTTCCCCGTCTCCACACGGGGCGGGCACGGCGGTTCCGAAGGTGTTACGAACGGATGACCCGGGCACCGAGGCTCCTGGAAAGGACTTCACATGACAAGATACACAATAAACACCCAGCGTTTCTCTCTGTTTCGCCCTGGAAATGAGGACGTATTCAACCTCATCGGTGGACGATAATGAGAGGAGGCCCCTGCCAGAGCGTCCGGGCAGAGCGCGGTGTGAGAGGACCCGGCCTTTCTGGGGGACACGGGTCTCCCCGGCATCCTGGGCAGGTGTACTGCATCTCAGGAAGGGGGTGACCCCTGGGGAAGCAGCTAGGGCCGGGGGGAGGCCCCCGCCTGCAGGCAGCCCCTGCTGACAAAAGGGGCTTGTGCCTTTCTCACCGTGCCACACCCACCCGGGACCCCCGGCTTCGGCGCCCCCCACTTCCCTGTGGCTCGGAAACCTGTCCTACCTTTGCCACTGGACGACAGCACAAAGCCACTTCTACAAAAACCCCTGAGTGAGGAAATAGCGCAACCCGCCGAGGTTTGTAAATGCCAGGTCTACTTGGCCGTGGGCGAATCTCTTTCCTTCAGGTGAGTCATTCAAGGACAGCCAGAGCCCTGCCTCCCTGCGGGGGTTCCACCCCGGCTCGGCGGCTGGAGCACGAGGCGAGGCCAGGAGCCCGCAGGGCGGAAGAAGACCAGCTGCCAGCAGGTGACTTGGGAGGCCCCATGCCCTGCCGTGAGCACGCAGGCTGTGGGGAGACGCGGAGAGAGCCGTGTGCCACCCCCTTGGGAGGCCAGGGGCCCAGAGCTGGGTCCCAGCGGCCTGAGGTGCCACTCTGGAGGGCACGCAGGGGGCCAGCCCTTGCTGCAAAACCCCGGCCGTGCTCCCCAGTCCCATAGGCCACGCTCTCCGGAGGCTCTTTACCTGGGAGGTGGCGACACCGCCGCCGCCAGAAAGCTGTGATGGGGAAGGAACGGGGCTCACTGTCCCCGGCACAGGGGCTCTTGGTGGAAGCAAGTGTCACCCAGCTTGTGACTTCGGGCCAAGGTAGGGCGTTCACAGGACCCAAGCGTCTAGAGCCTGTGGAGCTCCCCTGAGGGTCCGGCTCTGGGACCCCTCTCGCCACCAGCTCGGCACGGTTTCAGCAGGGCCATCACCGGCAGGCAGGAGCCCTGCATGGTGACCTGGGATCTGACTCTGCCAGGCAGAGAGTCCACTGTCAGCCCCACGCAGCTCCCAGAAGCACCGCCTCACGAGCGCCTCTGGTCCGGCCCCTTGGGGATCAACCGGCCAGGGAAGCACGCACGGTCCTTTCCTGCTGAAAGTCTGTGAGTCTGGGGGCTCCTGGTCCCAAAGCTCCATGGGGCTGGGTCAGTTCGGCCTCCTGGAAGCAGAACAGTCTTGGGACACATCTGTCCCGGTGAGTGTGCTTGTGTGTGTCCGGGTTACTGTGTGCTTTGTGCGCTTTTGTATTTCTGTGTTTGTGTGTGTTTGTGTTTGCATATTTGTTTGCCTGTGTGTTTGTGAATGTGTGTGAATGTGTGCGTGGTTTTGTGAATGTGTGTGTGTGGTTACTGTGAATGTGTGTGCGTGGTTACTCTGAATGTGTGTGCGCGGTTTTGTGAATGCGTGTGCGCATGGTTATTGTGAATGTGTGTGCATGGTTTTGTGAATGCGTGTGCGTGGGTATTGTGAATGTGTGTGCATGGTTTTGTGAATGTGTGTGTGGTTATTGTGACTGTGTGTGTGTGGTTACTCTGAATGTGTGTGTGGTTATTGTGACTGTGTGTGTGTGGTTACTCTGAATGTGTGCACGTGGTTATTGTGACTATGTGTGCGTGGTTACTCTGAATGTGTGTGCGTGGTTTTGTGAATGTGTGTGTGGTTATTGTGACTGTGTGTGTGTGGTTACTCTGAATGTGCGTGCGTGGTTATTGTGACTGTGTGTGCGTGGTTACTCTGAATGTGTGTGCGTGGTTTTGTGAATGTGTGTGTGGTTATTGTGACTGTGTGTGCGTGGTTACTCTGAATGTGCGTGCGTGGTTATTGTGACTGTGTGTGCGTGGTTACTCTGAATGTGTGTGCGTGGTTTTGTGAATGTGTGTGTGGTTATTGTGACTGTGTGTGTGTGGTTACTCTGAATGTGTGCACGTGGTTATTGTGACTGTGTGTGCGTGGTTACTCTGAATGTGTGTGCGTGGTTTTGTGAATGTGTGTGTGGTTATTGTGACTGTGTGTGCGTGGTTACTCTGAATGTGTGTGCGTGGTTTTGTGAATGTGTGCGTGGTTATTGTGAATGTGTGTGCATGGTTTTGTGAATGCGTGTGCGTGGGTATTGTGAATGTGTGTGCATGGTTTTGTGAATGTGTGTGTGTTTATTGTGACTGTGTGTGTGTGGTTACTCTGAATGTGTGCACGTGGTTATTGTGACTGTGTGTGTGTGGTTACTCTGAATGTGTGTGCGTGGTTTTGTGAATGTGTGTGTGTGTTTATTGTGACTGTGTGTGCGTGGTTACTCTGAATGTGTGTGTGGTTATTGTGACTGTGTGTGTGTGGTTACTCTGAATGTGTGTGCGTGGTTTTGTGAATGTGTGTGTGTGTTTATTGTGACTGTGTGTGCGTGGTTACTCTGAATGTGTGTGCGTGGTTATTGTGAATGTGTGTGTGTGTTTATTGTGACTGTGTGTGCGTGGTTACTCTGAATGTGTGTGTGTGTTTATTGTGACTGTGTGTGCGTGGTTACTCTGAATGTGTGCATGTGGTTATTGTGAATGTGTGTGTGTGTTTATTGTGACTGTGTGTGCGTGGTTACTCTGAATGTGTGCATGTGGTTATTGTGAATGTGTGTGTGTGTTTATTGTGACTGTGTGTGCGTGGTTACTCTGAATGTGTGTGTGTGGTTATTGTGACTGTGTGTGTGTGGTTACTCTGAATGTGTGCACGTGGTTATTGTGACTGTGTGTGCGTGGTTACTCTGAATGTGTGTGCGTGGTTTTGTGAATGTGTGTGTGTTTATTGTGACTGTGTGTGCGTGGTTACTCTGAATGTGTGCACGTGGTTATTGTGACTGTGTGTGTGTGGTTACTCTGAATGTGTGTGCGTGGTTTTTTGAATGTGTGCGTGGTTATTGTGAATGTGCATGTGTGTGTGTGTGTGTGTTGGGCAGCGTGTCGGGGTGGACATCTCACTCTTAGCCACACTTCATGTGGCCTGAGTTGCCAAACTAAACTTAGATGCTTTTGTGAGCAGCTAGGTTTGCCTCATTCAGTTCGGACCAAGAAGGGAACCGATGCTCATCCGGCATCCCGTGCCAAAGCTTTACAGACATAATCTCATGTAAACATCACAGGATCTCGGAAGACACAGACTGTGTCACCCATTTAATATTCCTTACGAGGAAACGGGCTCAGAGATTCCAGCTAGCACTGGCCGCGAGCCCCGGCACGTCTGCGAGCGAGGCGTGCGTGCAAGGTCTCCAGGAGGTGGCAGATTGATCTGGTGACATGCAGAGGAGGTAAGTGTGCACACGAGGACAGGGGAGAGCCAGAAGCCCAGAGATGGAGAAACAAGAATTTATCGGAGGGAAAGCAGGCACTGACGCCTCCTGCTCACCTGGAAAATGTCACCATAGGAACAGGAAGTCGTGTGGATTTTTCTGACATGCCGCGCCCAGAACTTAGTCCTCCCGGGTACTCGTCCGTAGCTCAGGGTCTGGGCTGCACATTCAAGGAGGAGGTGTGGCAAGCGGGTGCCTCTGGGCGTCAGGGCAGAAGTGTGGTAGCCAGGTCCCTTGACCGTGCCCAGACCCAGCAGACGAAGACAGCTGGGACGTGGGTGCGGATGGGAGGGGCAGGAGGCGGGGGGTAGGAGACCACAAGGCAGGTGGGAGGCTTCGGGGTGAGGGGTGGAGCCGCATCCCTCTTGGCTCCCGGAATGGGGCTGGTGCGGCGCTGCCCAACACAGGGACCGCCTGACAGCGTCTAACGAACGAGGACGGGGTAAGACACCTACTACAACATCACACAGAGTGAGGAGAGGACACAGAGCAACCTTCCACATGATTGTCAAGGGCAGGAAGCCAACCTGAAAAGGCTGCGGGCTGCCTAACTCCAGCCACGTGGCGTCCTAGAAAAGGCAGAGCCCCGGGGACTGCGGAAGCTCAGCGGCCGCCGGTGGCTGGGGGCGGAGGGGGAGCGGGTGCGGCACGGAGGACGTCGCGGGCAGTGGTCCTGGTCTGGAGGACGTGCCATAGCACGTCTGTCCCAACCTCAGGGAGAGCCCTCAGGGAAAGTGTGGACAGAGATCCTAATAATGCATCGATGTCGCCGCGTCCCCACCAACGCCGCACGCTAACTCAGGACGCCCATCCCAGGGGACCTGCGTGGGTGGGGCGGTATGCGGGAATTCCCTGTACTTGGGACTCAATTTCTCTGTAAACTTAAAATGGATCTAAAATTAAATCTCTTGGTTAAAAAAAAAAAAAAAGACCCAGAATTTGGTTTCTGTTTTTTTGGGAAAATGCAGCTTTTTCCTTCTGTTCCCTGGAGCACCAGCAGCATGTCCTCCACCAGCACCTCAATGGCGACACGGTTTTCCTGACTCAGGGACACGCCCTCGCGCGGCACCAGCGCCGGAGGAGGCTGGCTCAGTGCACAAGACACCGGCGAGAGTCTCCAGCCAGACTTTCCGCAGCTCGGGCCTGTGCCTGCTGCAAGGGGCTCCCTCCCACGAGCCACCAGACACCCCCGCATCCCGCACCCGGGGTCGCTTGTGTGGACCTGACTCCCCCGGCAGCGCTGCCGTATTTTCTAGAAGCCTGGCTCTCTGTACCACTGCGCCGTAACGTTGCCTTCTCTCCCTCTCCTCCTCCTCCGGTTACGGCAGCCCTGACCCTCCTGAGCCCTCCTGCGCCCCCGCCTTGAGTGCCCTCCACCCCCACCACCCGGTCCCTGCCCGTCCTCTCACCATTCTCTTTCCCTCGGGCTTTCTGGGGTCGACCAGGGTCCGACACTCGGCGTCCACCTCTCCCTCGGGGCGGCCCGGAGCGGCTCCTCTCAGGCAAGCGGGCCGGGTTTGCTGTTGTCACCGCGTCCCCACCGCCGCGAGCACCTGCAGAGCACGAGACGCCGGGGTTGGGGCGGTGGATAAGCTTCCCCTGGGGCCATGGCAGGTGCGCGGGGCAAGGTGACCTCGGAGCCCTCGCGCCTCCCCGTGGGGGCCCACCCACAGCCACCACGCCCCATCGCTGTCTGGAGAGGCCTGGGCCCTGCGCGAGGGAGCGGGGCCACCTGCTGGTCCCCGGGGCCCTCCGTCCGGCCGAACGAAGTCAGCCGCTCGTGGTGGCTGCTGTTGCGTAACAAACGGCCCCAGACTCTGTGACTTAAGAAGTTCTGTTCTATCGTATCTTACGATTCTGGAGGGCTCCTGTGGGCAGTTTGTGGGCTCTGCATGGCACCCGCAGGCCTTACTGGCCACACGCCAGTTCTGTCCCCGGCAGCACCGTGTTCTTGCGATCATGTCCGTCAGTGCCTAGGGTGTCTACCTGTCCCAGCTGGCCGCTGGCTAGGACAACGGTGCCCTCTGACATCCGGCCCCTGTGGTAGCCTGTCCCACCCCATCCCTGGCTCCGGGAGGAGGTTCCCAAGGACCGTGCCCTGAGAGCAGTGAGAGCCTCCTTGCTGTGGTGACAGGTGTGTCTCCAGGTCCTCCTGCAGACCTGGGGCTCCAGCCTCATGTGGAAAGTCCTCTCCAGCACGCCCAGCTCTCCACACCACCGCCTCCTCTGTCTTCCGCCGACTCCGTGCTTCTCTCCACTGCAGGGACGGGCCATCCCGGCAGCAGCCGCACCCCTCCCAGGTCCTCACAGGGCACGCCCCGAGATCTTGTGGGGGTTCCAGCCAGCGCACTCTCCTCTCTACTCCACATTCCCCGACCTCCTTGAGCAGATCTCTTCATGGCCCTGGGCCTGGCTCTCCTCAGTCCCCACTTTGGGCTGGCTGGGCACAGCAGCTCCCTGTCCCCCCATCGGCCCACATGTCCCCAGCTGGACTGTGTTGTTGTTCAAGCGGCACCTGGCCTAGTGCTGATCGGGGTACCAGGAGGTGCCAGGGCGTAGACCCTGGGCATATGTTGTCTGGGGCGGGGGTCCCTGTATTGCCTGCAAGTGCCGGCCCTCCACAGGGAGGAGACCCTCTTCAGGCCCAGAGGCTCCGGAGAGTCTGGGAACTCAGCGTTTCAGAAGCTTCAGCCTTTGCCCGCAGCAGGCTCTCCTGGGCGGGGCTGAGCCTTCCAAGGAGCTCTCGGGACTCCAACCTCGACTCACCCCCACGCCACCTGCTCCATGCTGCCGGAGTCCACGCGCTCCCGGGGGGTGCTGATGCTGCGGCTGTGTCCTGAGCTGGGGGAGGCCATGCCTCTGGGTCTCCACGACACCCTGTGGCGGAGTCTCTGGACACGGGCTGCCCGGGAAGGTGGTGTAGGGGCTGGGAGCGTTCCCAGCGTGGTGAAGGGGTCCTTGGTCCCTAAACAGGGACCTGAGCATTCCGGGTCCACCCACCTTGCTGACTCACACCTCCGGGCACAGCGTCTGGATCTGCTCAACCGAAGAAGCAGCAGAACAGACCCTGTGTCCAAATGTGGGAGAAGGACCCCGAGCGCCGGTGAGCGCAGACGCCTCCTTTTCTCCGAGGCTCGGGGCCCGCTGGGCTCTTAGTCAGTTAGTATGTTTGTGCTAAATCAACTTAAAACTCATGTATGAAGAAGATTTACATCATCATAAACACAAAACGATGCCTCTTGCCCTATAAAAAGCAAATGTGGAAAACCAGAACCGTATCGCGGGTTCCGGACGGCCGGCGTCCTGGTACCAAGGGTCCGCGCCGGAAGCCGGCAGGGCCGTCCCTGGTTGACGCAGGGGATGGCAGGTGTCAGAGGGCGGCCGGAGACAGAGCCGACGCCCGCCCAGACGTCTCCTCACCCAATCAGACCGCCTGGAGAGCACTGCGAAGGCTTTCCTCTTGCTGCCGGGCTCGACACTGTCTCAAGCACACGCCTTTCGGCACGCGAGACCGTCCCGTTGAAGGCCAGGGCACGTCCCCGCACGTCGGCCGACCCTGACGTAGGGGAACCGTGGAGGAATATATTTCCACATAAAAGTGATGAACGTCCTTGCTGGCAATGCCTGCCAGGTTAGTCATCCCGCGCCGGCATCAGTTTCCTGCTCCTGACAGCGGACGGCGGTTAGAGATCACCGCGGGCGGACCCGGCGCAGGCGCGCGGGGGCTCTGCCTTAGTTTTACCAAGCCTGGTGAGAATCAAGCTAATTTCAAAATAAAAAGTTATAAAAAGAGGGGTGCCTGGGGGGCGTCATTTAGGCGTCTGCCTTCAGCTCAGGTCATGATCCCGGGGTCCTGGGTTCGAGCCCCGCATCGGGGCTCGGCAGGAAGCCTGCTTCTCCCTCTGCCTGCCACTCCTCCTGCTCCTGCTCTCTCTCTCTCTGTCAAATAAATAAATAAAATCTTTTAAAAAGCAGTTATAGAAAGTGGTGCTGGGTGACCGTTAATCCACGCAGGACGCTGGAGGGACACGGGTTTGCAGCGCAGCATTACCCTAAATACCAAGGCAGGAGGAGCAGGTTGGACCACAGACCCTCGGAGCTGGGAGGCGGAGCCCGGAACAGGCCCCCGTTCTAACTGAGGCCACCTTCAAGCCCTGGAGCGGAGATCAGGGCAGGTGGCCTGGGGGCTGAGGGTCCCGTCCGCACTGGCCGCGCGTGGGAGCTCCCAGAATGGCACCTTAGCTTCCCAGGGTGAGGGTTGGATCAGAGGCCAAAGTTCCAGAAGACCCCATTCACCTTTCTTCAGGCGAGCTGTCCTCCCATTTTGTCTCTGGCTTGTCGTCTGTGCGTCCCCCCGGGACAATCCAAGGACCAGATCACCACGGGCCTGGTTCCCCAGCAGGGAAGGAGGAAGGGGTAAGAGCCGCCTCCCCAGGGTCGTCCCTCAGAGCCTCTTCCACAAAAAGTGCACGGAGATCGCCCCAACCAGTAGGGCTGCCGACCCTCCTCCCGCCCACAGTCAGTAATTCCTAGAGAACAGTGACGCGTCCAAGAACAGAGTCCCATTCCCGCGCTCCTCTCGGCAATTCCTCGTTTCCCTCGTCCTCTGTGTGGACTAGACCACGGGGAACGATGGGGCCCTCCTGGGGGAAGGGCTTGGTTCTAGGATCAGAGGAGGAAGCGCGGACCTGCTTCATAAGAGCTGCTTGGCTTTGGGCACACGGTGAGCCTCGGTCTCTTCTGTGAAATGGGGACGAGGATGCCCTAGAACACTTTCAGTTACGAGCAGCAGGCCCCCAGACGCCGGGACGCCGGAAGAGAAGGACGTGTTCATGTCTGTAAGCAGAGGCTATCACAGGGGCTCCCGACCCCGCAGGAAGGCTGCCTTCCCGTCAACACGCCCCACGACACCTGCCTCCGCTTGGCCTCACTTCACACCCAGCCCCCACCACCGGCACCCGCGTCTGCGCTTAGAGACCCCAGTGGGAAATAGGAGATTTCCCCTCCTGGTGTCCATGTATCCGTCCCACAGAGACCTGTAATGAGCCGTCTTCACGTCATAGCTGATCTGAAGTGCCGCTGTCACCAAGAATACAAGCGCGGTGACTCCGGGGCGTGGATCAAAGGACCGTTCGTGGTCGGCAACCTGTCGCCTAAAGAGAAAGAGACCGAGGTCTGCCGAGGGAAGCCACTAGCACAGCGCCAGAGTCCATGAGAGTCTGCACCGAATGAAGCTGGGCGTGGGAAAGAGGCCGCTGCCACGGGGTCTTGCGTGTGGGGACGTGTGCAGGCTCGGGCTGGTGGGGGCCAGATTGGGGGCAAGGCTGGACAGAGTGCGACAGGCACGTGGGTCAGGCCCAAAGGAATAAATGCTACCAGGCCGAGTTCTGGGACGCCAGGGCTAGAACAAGAGCAGAAGGCCCCGGGTGAGTGAGGAGAGCAGGCTGCAGGGCTGGGCAGCACCAGGGGCCAGGCACGGCCCCCTGCCCGTCTCTCTCCCTGGCGGTCCGTGTCCCAGGCTGTAAGGTATGGGAAAGGCTGTCCCCGGCACAGAGCCTGCACAGGAGACGCGCTCGGCAGTCGTGTCTCTCTCGCCTTCCTCTGTGCCCTCAGGAGCACAGCAGGCCTGAGGACACGGGTCTAATCCCATATCGGTGATGGGATCTGGGCTTAAATCAAACCCATCACCAGGAGTAAGTGCTCCACGTTTTTGAGAAAAGAACGGCGCATTAACCCTGTAATCTTCCCAGATTACCAGACAAAAAGTGACCATAAAATAGCTTTTCTCGAAGATAATAAATATGGACGAAACGAAGAGGCAGCTTGTGTGGTCGCTAATTCCCTGCCTGACGGGACCGAAGCTCGCGTCAAACGGGACCACTGCGTCACCCAACTAGGGGGTAGCTCGGCAGGGGCGGCTGCCCGAAAGGCTGCACCCCTCGTTGGCGGGTCTGACCTGGGACCCGACCGTACTGATTACACATATGCCGTTCCACACTAAACCATCTCAGTCGACACAATTTTTAACGTGTGGTTCAAAGTTGTACTTGTCATATGTCCACAGACCTATTCGCTGTGAAGTATCCGATGTCATCAAGGAGGGCAGACGCTCGCTTGGAAAACGAGCAGGAACGTCGCCTACCCTGTTCCCCGCGGCCTGCAGCGCGCTGGCGGTCAGAGCCCGCGCTCTGCGGCTCCGGCATAAAGCGGGCTTCCGGGGACGCGGGCCGTGACAGCCGCACCCCACGTCCCCACGGATACTCCCTCTTCGGGGCTCGTCCGCACTGTCATCTCCGGAGAGAATGGCTTCATTCGCTGGCAGAGCTGAATTATATTAGTAGTGAATTTAGATGCTGTTTACTCGTCCCACGCGTTTCCATGGTTAAGGAAGCAGAATGGCGCGTCTGCACAGCCCCGCGACAGATGGGCGTCGCTCAGCGGGGGCCGAGGGCCCGGGCCGGGGGCGCGGGCCGCTGCCCGCACCGTCTCGTTTCGTGCCCCGGGCGCAGTGCTCGCCACCTCACTCCCCGCTGCATGACCGGGCACGGGTCTTTCCCTCAACTGTCAAGTTAGGGCCCAGCTGGGGCGGCCACCAGGCCCCCTTCCAACCAGCCCGCCCGGTTTCTAACCGAGGAAAGGAGACGCCCTTTGGTGAGGTTGCAGGAAACTAAACCACATGAGAAGACTCCATGCACCTGCGGAGCGGGGACGTGCGGTCTTTCGTGAATCAAAGCGTGTGTCGCTTTGCCTGTCCCCTGCCGGACGTGTGCAGAGCAGTGTCTGTTTGCGGAGCCCCCGGGTCCTGGCGGCACAGCCGAGCCCGGAGACAAGGGTGTCCAGCCTCCGCAGCCTGGGCCGTGGGTGAGCGCGGGAGAGAGTCAGAGGGCGCGACGGCCGGGAAGCGCTGAGTGACCAATGACCCTGCGCAGCAGCTCAGGGTGACTCAGGCTTATTAGCTCGCGGTTCCTGGAGCCGAGAGTCTGGCGTAGCCGAGCCGAATTGGCCCCCCGGGCGCAGTCCGGCAGCCGTCCCGATGGGGGCCAGGACGGATTCTCATCGGGAAGCCCGGCTGGGGAGACGTCCGCTCCCACTCTCGCTCGGCAGCGCCCCTCATCTCGGACCACTTGGTCGTTCAAAGCAGACGACCGAGAGCGAGCTCGTGAGGTGAGTCTGCTGACACACGGTCTCACATGCCGGAGGGCGGTCGCACGGCAGCAGCCCAGCGTCTCTAGCACATTCCACGCATGGAAGCAAACACAGGCCCCGCCCAAACACGGGTCCAGGCTCGTGCCAGGATGTGGACACTGGGAGGCGAGGCCAGGCACAGCCGCTCGGCCACAGCAGGCTCCGGGTCCTGTGCAGGAAGTAAAGCCCGTGAGGGAGGTGGGGATGCCCACGGGGGGGCGCGACGGGAGTAGGGAAGGTGCAGTCTACGCCAAGCCTGGGAGGAGGGAAGGGGCAGGTCACAGCATCCGCGGACCCGCCGGGGAGAAGAACCCACGCCGAGGTCTGAGGGAGGTGTGACCCGTGTGTTCAAGGGCGGCAGGTGGCCGTCCTGGCGGGCAGTCAGACCCGTGGGCGAGCGTAGACGCGGCCTCCACTGGGTAAGCCGACAGGCCTTAGGACTTATTTTGTCTTTACTGTGAATGAAACACAGGCCCTTGGAAGGTGTCCAACAGTGGAATGACAGATCTGCCTCTGTTTCCGGGGGTCCCCTGAGTGCTGGCGGAGATGCGTTCAGTGGGTACTCTGAAGCAGGAAGGCACACGAGGACGCGGTTGCAACGGGCTATCCTGGTGGTGATGGCGGCACTAACCGGGGTGGGACTCGCGGCGGCAACGGGGCTTTGCAAGTTGCACCAATGGGACGAGCAGATGAGTTAGAAGTGGGTTTCCTCAGCAGTGGAGACCCTACGCCGCCCTGGGGCCTTGGCCACTGAGCCCTCACCCAGCCTCTGCGGGTGCGTCCCCGGACAGTGGCCCAGCCTGGGGGCCACCAGGTCCAGTCCCTCACGGGCCTCACGCTGCTTCCCCTTTCAAGGCTTCCTGAGGAGAACGCGACTCCCTCTGCCGTCATCCTGTGTTCCCCTCCGGGCCTCCGACGGGCACATCTCAGCTCGTGGGATGCTCCTGCCCGGGACCGACAGAGCCAGCGCCGGTGCCGTCTCCCGGACAGAGGCCGAGCCGCGGCTCCCTCTCCGCTCGCTCCGCACGTGCCGTCACCGCCTCGGAGGGCGTCAGCTACACCGTCATCAGCCGCGCTCGGCTCCGCGGCAGGGCTGACGTAGAGCAGGTGCTCGAAATAGAATCCCGGAGCCTCGCACCGGAAAGGTTCATGTCGCCACAAGGTGGGTCAGCAGCTGACTTGAGACCTGGGCTTGGGGTTTCTGGTTCCCGGCTGGAGGAAGCGAGCCTCAAACTGGACTCCAGTGTCCCCCCGGAAGGCCGGGTCGGAGGGGCTAGAGGCCGGGGAATTTGATGGAGTGAAACTGAGGCAGGAGGGAGGAGAGGAACGAACGGGTCCAATAGGGCTCTGTCCCCCCGCAGGGTCCGGAGGGTCACACGCTTGGAGTGTGTGTGGAATGGACGAGACCTGGAGGAGATACTCGGACCACGGGGGAGGGGGGTCCGCCCGCTCGGGCCAGACCGCACCCCGACCCTCTGAGCGCCCCCACGGCAGGGGTCCGACGGGGCGGGCAGACGGCTCTTTCAGCCTCCGTGGGGTGGTGGCCAGGCTCCGCCGGCCAGTGGGATAAGGGGGTCTGGTTTGCTCTGAGTCTAGCAGCCTGGGGCATGGGGACTGCTCCCCTGAGCACCCCGGCCTGGGCCTCGCTCCGGGACACTGGCCGCCCCCGTGGCCCAGAACGCCCGTCCTGAGGCTCCTGCGGGCGGGTCTCGCTGCCCCAGGGTCCTCCCTGGCCTCCCCAGTGGGGGGCCCCGGGCACCGGCTGCATCTGTCCGTGGTGAGTCTCATCGTGGGTGTCCTCGAGGCTGCTCCCCACACTGTTCCGGGGATGTGCCCAGACCACGGGCCCTGGCTCTCGGGTCTGAGAGCGGCTTCTGGGCAGGTGGGGCGGGCCATGCCCTTACAGGACGTGGGAAGGTCCCTCAGGCGATCGAAGCCGGAGGGGCCCCTGAGAGACTTCCTCCGCCTTCCCCTCCACTACGAGAATGCCGATAGCCCGGCGAGATGATACATTAACCTATTTCTCACTGAACACGGGTCATTCATCAGGCCTGCCATCCCCCTGGCAGGGGCCGCCACGAGAGCTCCTGCAGGGGCCAGCCTGGGGCGGCTGTGGCTGGGCAAACGCCTTCCCCTCTCTGAGCCACGGCCCAGCGCTTATGGGGAAGGGTCGGACCCTAAGAGCTCCAAGCCCACTGCCTCCCACCAATTTCTCAATTTCAGGAAAGAACTCTGGCATCTCCCATCCTGAGACAAACCCCAGTGGAGAATTTGTGTTTCGTGCAGGTGCGTCTCGGTCGCACGGGAGGTACCACTACCTCTCCAGAGCTTTCCACCCGGCCCCTCCGTCCCGCCCGTCAGGATCATCAGCCTGGAGGAAAGGAAAGCAGCCGTGACTGGCCTCCGCTGTGCCGTCAGAGGCCAGGCCCTCCCCGTGCCGTCACCCACGCACGGACGGTGAAGCCCCAAAGGGACGAGTATGATGGGGCTGCAGGAAGAGTCGCGTCCCCTGACAAAGAGTGAGGGGGACCCCCGCCACGCCCTCCCGGCTCAGGGTCCCCATCTGAGTGCGTGTGGCTTGTGGCCGTCCTGGCAGGGTCCCGCGGTGGTGGGCTTCCGAGGGGAGAGCACAGACCTCTGGCACCGTCTCAGGAAGGCCCACGGCACGCATGTCCACATGGGCCATCCCGAAGGATGCCCAGGAGCACCAGCCATTTCCCGGGTCACTCCTCTGGCCCTCGCCAGCCCTGCACCCGGTGGGGGAGGCTGTGACGCTGGCTTTGCCTCCCACCTACGGGGCTGAGGCCTGAGATAGCTCTAGAATGACTCTCTAAGCGTCTACGGACAGGACACAGTCAGGAACCTGCCCCCAAGACCCCGGGGTTCCTCGAGTGCCTGGAGCGCGCCGGCCGAGGGCCAGCGCTCCGCACGCAACCCTCAACAGAACCTGAGAAATTGCGTTTGTCTTCATCTCCCTGTTTTACTCAGGAAACCTGGAAACTGACACTTCCAATGGCCGACCCCCTCCCCAGACGCTGGGAGCTCCGCTGGGATGGCACCGGAAGGTCTGCTGTATCCAGTCCAGGGACCCTCGTCGAGCAGCTGGAATGACCTCGCTGTCTGGTTTGGGGTTCTGTCTGCACACACGTCTCCTGCTGCAATATGGGTCGTGGGGGTGGACAAGTCAGCCCATCCGTGTCCCTATCCCCGGAGAGCTTGGACACCAGGCCCCGGTTCATCACCCATGCGGTGCGGGCCCAGACACTTGGCCGATGTCGAGGGCTCTGGTATGCCAGGACTGGGAATTCTGCATCAACATGGGACAAGCCAACACCCCAAATGCATGCTGGGAAAAGGGACTCATCTGAAGGCAGGACGCACTGGGGGGGGGGTCCCATAGGGCTTCTTCCCATAGGACTGCCCTGACCATTCAAGAGGGTGCATGCTGGCACTGAGCCCCTCGAGGCACCTTCCTGCCCACCCCGTGAGCAGGACCACCCCCGACTGGTGGCCCAGGAAGCTCCCTCCGTGGACGAGCTCCCCGCGCTGCCTCCGGCCTGGGCAGTGGGTAACTTCCTGGCCAGCTCTGTCTGTTGAAAGGATCTCTCCGAGGAAAGGGCTCACACGGTCTTTGAGGCTGTTTCTTCTCTACAACGAAGAGGACAGGACACGGGCAGGGGAGTCCTCATACTCGGAGTCTGAGCACGTCTCTCAGAACGAGGCACCAGGAAAGGTCGACCGTGTCACCAGCCTGCGGCTGACAGGCTGAGGAGGTCCTCCCTGGGGAGGGGAGGAGAGGAAAGGGGGAGCGAGAGGCGGGCCCAGGGCAGCTGCCCTCACCTGCCCGCACTGAGCACACCGTGGGGAAGCCGCTTGTCCCTCACGGGAACCTCCGTGTGACACAGGCCGGCGGACGGTGGCGGATGCCACGTGCGCGTCCCCTCCGGAGGCACCGCGTCCCACAGCCAGAGCCCTGCGGCCGGGCCGGCCACTGGGGGAGGACGGAGTCCCTGGGGGTCAGAACAAGTCCTTGTGTGGGGTCCACTCATCACGCGTGACCCGGGGTGGGCAACCTGCCCCGGAAGCTGACCCCCCGGAGGGGTTCGGAGGTGCACCAGCCGCAGAAAGAGGGTCTCATTTCAGTGGCCTGGAAGCTTCTGGAGCCTCCAACTGTCCCCGCCCAGGCTGCCCATCCCGGGAAGAGACAACCCTACTCTACCAATGTCTCCAGTCAGAGACCAGGGTCACCCTGAATCTGGGCTTCTCCTACGTGCCAGTTCGTTCACTGGCCCGCATCACAGTCGTCCCAGCCCTGGACGCCTGCTTGTCCCTGCCATCCCCTCCCGCAGGGCTCCACAGAAAACAGAGTGATCCTATGACAACAGCTCAGCTCGTGCCTCCCCTCTGCTCACACCCTACCCCACGGCCTCACCCACCCCCTCGATGTCCTCCCCTTGCACACGCACACCAGCCGCCGCCCCACCTCCAAGACCCTGTGCAGCTCTTGCCCGCGCCTGCACCTGCCATGCTTCCCTCCACCCCCAGCCCGAGGGCTCCTCTGCCTCCCTGCTGCCTTTGGACCGGGGTCGGTCAGAGAGCCCTCTCCCTCCTGCATGATGGAAAGGGTTGACCTCCCTCCTGGTTCCTCACCCAGGCCTGTCACCATGGTGCTGTGGTGCTCAGGGCACAGAGCACCGTACACAGGGCCTGGGCGCGAAGACTGCCGACGCTGGGTGCTTGCTAGTTTGTGCAGGAAGCCAGGGCTCGCCCGTGGGGCTCTGGGGAAGGGGTCCAGCGGAAGACTGCCCTTGTCTCAGATGGCCGATACCTGGCAAAATGAAGGCCCTCCCCAGTTTAGGACATTCCCAAAGAGAAGCAGGTCGGGAAGCCCGCTGCAGGAGCATTTGGCTCAGCTACGCGAGTGCCCTCCTGCCAGCTCCCGAAACCCCACGGGACGTTGCCGGCCAGGGGAAGCCAGCAAGCTCAGGAGACCGCTCGCTTGAGGAGGGCACCATGTCCTGTAAGGGGGCGGCCCCTGCTGTCTGCTGTCCTCGCCGCCTCCCTCGACGGGAGCCAGACAGTGGGGGCGTGTCAGGCACAGCAAGGGGAGAGCAGAGTGGGGTCAGCACCAAGCGAGGTGCCCCAACGTGCCGGCACAGGCTGCAGACCTTGTGGGGGGAGGGGGGCCAGGAGTCCTGGGCTGCTCAGGCCGTGATGTCTGGTCCTCAGATTGGAGGGCGTCACCATCCAAGACTAGACGCCCAAAACACATGCCCTGTCCTTCCAACCCCAGGTGTCTGCAGGTGCAGACAGAGGGTCTGGAGGTGGGGAGCAGGCTGAGGGTCCAGGTGTCTGAGTGCGCAGACCGCGGGTCTGGAGGTTTGGGTCTGCAGGTGGGGTGCACACAGAGGTCTGCTGAGGTGAGGACAATGGTGTATCTGCTGGAGGGCCTGAAAGGCCTTGGTAAAGAATGTAACCTTGAAAGAAGAGAACTTGCTCAGGAAACTCATTACCAGCGTCTCTCCCATTTGCGGCAGGCCAGCTGCTGGAACAAACAGAAGACCCCTGTGTCCAGCCCGGCCCCCCGTTCCCACCGCCAAGCCTCCTGGAGGTGACAGCCTCCCTCCGAGGAGCCCTCATCAAGGCTCTCTCCACGGTCAGCCCACGACTTCACACCGCGGTGCCCACATGCACACACAGTGCGGAAACAGGGAATAAGAGATCCTGATGGGTCTCACGGGCGATTTTTATATGGATCCGACCCAAAGGAGCACCAGTCACCCACAGTGGCCAAAACTCGGTCAGCTGGCCACACCTTCCCGTCCAGGCAGCCGGAAGTGCCCCCCGCCGGTCCCACCGCCGGCCCCGCCACCGGCCTGATCAGAGCCACCCCGGATCAGCTTCAGGTCCTCCATGAAGTGTGCGGTCTCCCGGGGACTCGGGCCCCCCGTCTGCCGGTGATTGCATTAATGTAAAAAACTGTAGGGACGCCCCACCCTGTGCTAGGTGCGCCTGTGGATTTCCTGGTCCCTTTACTCTGGTGATCTTCAAACCGGGCGGAGGCAGGTGGCCTGTGCAAGTCTGGGGTGGAGTGGAATTGCCACGGGAGACGGAGGCTTCATGAGGAAGGAGACAAAGTGCAGGCTCTCGGTGACAGCAGGGCACGGAGGCACTTGGAGGAGAAGAAATAAGGCCACGGGGGCCACGACACAGACCGTCTCTCCAGGCGCCCTCCACAGTGGCCCACAAATCCCACATTTCTGGGTCTGAGAAATGAGGAAGGGGAGCCTCAAAGAGGAGGATGAGGGAGACGTGGTGCTTAGGCCACGTGGCCGGCCCCTTCCCCAACTGGCAGCCGTGATGTGCGGGTAGGTCTCTGGGAGCTCAGGGCAGCCCTCCGGGAGGCGTGGATGCAGCTGGACGTCCCACAGAACTTCCCCTGAGGGGCTCCTGCCAAAACCACATTTTCTAGAGGGAAAGGGGATGCTTCCTCTCTGTTACATCCAACTCATCTCCACCTGCCCAGGGGCCCGGTCCTTCCACACGGGTCCCACAGCAAAGCGGGGGTTCTATCGTGATACTTTGGACAAGCATCTTGAGTATTTTGGGGTGGGGGGCACATAAGTCCCATTTGCAAGCAGGTACCCAAGGAGACAGCCCGGGAATGTGGGCTCCAGATGCTCTCAGCCCCTAGCAAACGTCTCCGCCCTACAACGCCAATTCCCAGGATGTTCCTGCCTCGCAGGACCAACTGGTCCACACCGTGAGGCTGCTGGAGGAAGTTCTCAGAGCAGCATTTCCCCCAAAAATTCCCTGGCAACTCATGGGCCCTTTGATGCCTCTGGGCTCCCTGCAGCCCAGGCTCTGGCCTCCCGGCATGGCCGTTCTGCCCCCAGCTCCAGTGATGGACAAGAAACCCCCATAGGTGACGGGCGGCTCACCAGCAGCACCCTGAGGGTACCCCTCACGTTCCCAGGGATGCCCCAGATCCCCCCGAGCTCCGAGGCCCCATCGGGCTCTCCACAGCCCTGCCTTCAGGACACATCGCCCGTTCCTGCCTGGGTCCCAGCCTCTCCCGGGACAGGCTCCCTCCTGCTCCAGACCAACCCCTTGGATAAGCCCTGTCCCAGGAAAGGGGACCCAGGGTCAAAGGTCCTTCTGGGTGGGGGCATTTCTCTCTGCGTAACATCTGGGGTGCTGCTTCTGGGACCCGCAGGTGGAGGGCCGTTTCCCGACTCGTGGCCTAGCTACGGATGTGACCTCAGTCAAGTCACAAGCTCTCCTGAGCCTCGGTTTCCCTGTCTGGGAGCAGCTGCGGCAGCAGGAGCTGTGGTAGTGCTTAGTGAGTTAGGAGAGGCACAGGACACCACTGCCGGCCTGGGGAGGGGGGAGGCTCCTGCCTCTCCTGCCACCCCGCCCCTCCTCCTGGGTGAGCGGCTAGCTCCCGGACCCCCGGCCGCCCGGCACAGGCCCCGTGCGCCAGGCCTCCGCGTCACACACCTGCTGCAGGGTGCCGTGCTCACCCGGGCTCTGTCCGCCTTGCACACGGAGTTGCTCGGCCTGGGTCCCGCCCTCCTCTCGTCCGCACCCGGGCCTCAGCCGCTGTGTCCCTCCAGGGCGTGCTTCCGTCAGGCTGGGAGGTCTGGCTCCGAGCCGCAGCTCAGCAGGTGCCCATGCCCTCTCCCAGGCCGCTCTGCCTCCCGTCCCTGCCCCTCTGCCCCTCACCCCTGCTCCCCTCACAGCGCACCCACCCTGCACGGGGTCACAACACAGCCCCTCGTGCTGAGGTCACAGGCTGGGGCTTCCGTCCCCTCCCCGCCCATCTGCAGGGGCCGGTCTCAGTCATGTGGGAGTTCAGACTCCCACAGCAGGTGACAGGGGGTCTGAGCTAAGCAGATGTGTGTGGCATGAGTGAATTGGGGGCGGGGGGGATGAATGGAGGAGACGTACGCAGGGGCAAATCTCCGTCTCCAGGAAGGGTGACAGGATGATGTTCTGGGCCCCTAAAATCTCAGCAAGTGGGCAGGTCACTTTGGAGGTGACAGGTCAGACAGACGCTGGGGGGTTCCTGGGTCTGCCTCCTTCCCACCCTCAGGGCCAGGGATGGGCACAGACCCACCCACGTCAGGCAGCCGTTCTCAGCTTTGGCCGTGCGCTGTAATCACCCTCCGGACGCTGGGTTCCTACGCAGGGAGCCCGACGTGCTCGGTCCCGACGCAGCCTGGGTAAGAGGGACTTGGGGGTTTTCCGGATGATTCTAATATGTAGTTGAGGTTGAGAACCCCAGTCCCAGGTGAGCTCCCAAGGGCCAGGGTCACTGGGGGCCATGACCGCCGTCCCCACATCTTTCCCACAGTCCGAGCTCCCTGCAGACCCTCTTCCCCACGTCACGGCGTGCAGAGAAGCCCTCTGCCCTCACCCCTACAGCAAGGATCCAGGAAGCGGAGGCCAGGGAGGGCTGGGAGGGAATGTCAGGCCTGGACAAAGTGGGTGGGCGGGAAGGGGCAGGGGACGGTGGGTGTGGGCCTGTGGGCCTCCCCTCGGGGCAGCCCCGATTCTCCCCGTTAGCTCCGACCGTGAATCTGAGTGTTCCGAGCTTGGCTTCCAGCCACGTCCCGAACGCTGGGAATACAGGGTTCTAATTAGCGGCTCTCATTAATCAGGGCTCCAACTGGGCAGAACTGGAGATCGGGGTTCCCCTGGGAGAGGAGCGTGGGCTGCAGCAACACTGGGGGCGCCAGGACGTGGATGGGGACAAGGCCTGGTCCTCGGTCAGAAGTGACAGGACACACCGACTGTGACCTCAAGAGAAACCACGGAAGCGCGCTACAGGAGGCTGGCGGGCCTCAGAACGTAATTATGTTCTTTTTGCTTCGTTGCCCAGAACCTCCCAGCAGTTTCCCGCCGGGAGCAGCACAAAGCCCGTGCTCCTGGTTTAATACGGAGCGCCCCGATCCAACCTGGGTGACCCACTTTCTCCTCCCAGCTCCCCGGCCCCGCCCACTCTCCCTCAACAGGCACAAACAAACATACCTCCACACGGCTCGCCCTGCCTCAGTGGGGTAGGGACTGCAGATTCGACCGTGTCTCCCGGGGACCTGAGCCAGGCCCTGGGAGCTCCAAGGGGCCCTCTCCCCACCACCTCCGACGCGAGTGTGCCCACGCACACCCATGCAGACATTTCCACACAGGCACACGCCGCTGTACCTGTGCGTGTGCACACATTTGCACATACATGCACGTGTGCACACATGCATGCACAGTTGCACAAGTCGCATGTGCGCACACACAGACACAGACACATGCACATGTGCACCTGCGCACACACTTGCATGCGTGCACATGTACGGGCACAGAGGCACACCTGTGCACATTTGCATATATGCACAAGCACACACACACACTCACGCACACACGCACACCTGCACTGCACATCCTCTGTGCTCCCTCTGCGTGCACTGCTGAGCTCTGGCCGCGGCTGGCACGTGCCCTCCCCGAGCCTCTCCCACCCCGAGAGCTTCCTGCAGCCCCCACTGAGCCGGGCGTCACAGCAGCGTCGGGGCCCACGTCTGGCCATTGCTGTTATTATTTAAAACCATCTTTTGTCTCCCAGATTTCAACTGCTCTGAAAACAGGCCCATATTTGACTAGTCCCTCCCCCTTCTGTGTATCGAGCACAATCTCCCTAAAAACACACATAAATGAATATGTATTTAAAAGGTCACTATTGGGGTACCCGGGTGGCTCAGTCGTTAAGCGTCTGACTTGGCCTCAGGTCACAAACCCGGGGTCCTGGGATCAAGTTCCACACCGGGCTCCTGCTCAGCGGGGAGCCTGCTTCTCCCCCTCCACTCCCCCTGCATGGGTTCCCTCTCTCACTGTCTCTGTCAAATAAATAAATAAAATCTTCTAAAAAATTTAAAAAAAAAAAGGTTACTATTTTTAAATAACCAAAATTCAAGGATTTACATGTAGGTCTATGTTATCCCAGGGTCTGTCTTATTTTCTGATATCACAGGAAAGGAAACACTTTCAGGATCCCCTCAGCTCGTCTTGAAGGCTGAGTGTGTCCAGGCGGGGCAATGTTCCAGGAGCCGGATGTAGGAAAGAATGGTCATTTTGCCACTTCTTGCTTAAAAACCACGTCTCCGCAGCACACCGCTGTTCTCGACCACGGTTGCTTTGCCCCTGCGGACGGAGCATCTGGGCATGGACCCGTGTTCCGGGCGTCTCTGCTCCCGGACCGCCCCTGAAGCAGAGAACGGGGTCCCCCGCTCCCAGAAGCTGACGCCGGACTAAACTGCTTTGGCTCTCGAGATAAATTCGTGCTCACGTGATGTGTCTCTTTCTCCCACAAGCAGAGGGCAGCCTCAAGTACGGGTTGACGGAAGTGTCTCGTGTGTCCAGATCGTGGGAGCTGCTGGCCGAGCTCTCGCTGCTGCGTGTCTGCCCCACCCCGGCAGCCAAGTCTGCGCGGAACGAAGTGCCCAGTGCACGCGGTTCTTGGCAGGATTATTCTAAGTGAGGCATCGCGCAAACGGTGGGACGGGACTCGAGACCGGAACCAGCACCGTCCTGGCTCTGCCGTTCTCTCCGTCGGGACGGGACAGACGACATCTCTTCGAATCTCATTTCTGTCTGTAAAATGGGTCTGAAGACAACCAGGCCACTTCCTCCGTAGGCCTGATTCGAATGTCACGGCCACGTGAGTGAGGCTGCTGAGGGGCCCCTCTGCACTAGGGAGGCGTGGGGACCCGCCAGCAAGGTCCCCCAGCAGGAGGGGACCTTCTCTTCTACTTCATTCCCAGGAAACCCTGCATGGGGCCGGCGGCCCTCAGGGGAGGACCCGGGCAGAGCCTGGTTTGGGCCAGGAGCCCCCATGAGCGCAGAGCGGGAGGCAGGAACAAAGCTGCCACTCCGGGGTCTCGCTCTGTGTCCTGAGGCCGACCGCCCTCTCCACGGCCGGAGGGGGGCAGAGACCCGCTCCTCCTGCCGAGGCTGCCGTTCGCTCGCTTCTCCTTCCTTGTTCTTCGATGTCTCCACAACGAGAGCAAAAGGAGACATCGCCCTCGGAGAGGGTCACGCTATTCTCCCTTCCGCCCTCCCTACCCCGACCAGAATGAAACACCCAAAGCCGAAATGGCCATTCATGGCCCTGGGGCACGTGCTCAGCACGGCGATGGGGAAGAGTTCTGGAAAGCACCGTCGTGGGACTATTCCCGGGTCGCTGCGCCCGCCCCGGCTGCGAGGAGGTGGACCGGGGACGGGCCTGCCCAGTGCTTTGTGCTGGCCCACCCGGCCTCCGGGACCTTTGGTCTCAGGCCAGCTCTCGTCAGACCACACAGCACTTGTCCTTCGAACCGCAGGTGCCCTCCCGGCCGCAGCCCCTAGAGGACAGGGACCACGTCCTGTTAATGCAACAGCAGTGAACAGCAGCACGTGCCAGACACACCCGGGGCAAGCTGACCACGAAGCATTTCACGTGTTCATGTTGACACTTGCCGACGGTCCGCGTGAGATCACCCAGGAGCCTGAGAAAAGACGGAAAGGAGAGGAGGTAACCTGCCCAGCGGTGCTCAGCCGGGACGCGACAGCGGGAGCCGGAGTCCCGGCAGAATCTTGACGCCGAGCGGCAGCGGGCGCCACCCAGCACCCCCGACCAGGCGCACCCAGCACCCCCGATCGGGCGCACCAGCAGGCTCTCTGGGGGCCCCTGCAGGGCAGGGGGGTCGGAAGGGCGCCGTGAGGGGCAAACGCGCTCTTTCATGGGGTTTATTTCCAAGTGCAAGCAGCACCGTCCCCTGCGGCCCAGGGTCCCTGCTGGTCGGACCCCACCTGTGTCTTTGGGTCTACCCTCCCGGGCCCGCCCACCCCCGGCTCTGCATCTCCCTTCTGAGGCCCCCCCCCACCTCCCACCCCCGCCCTGCATCTCCCTTCCCAGGCCCAGACCCCCTTTCTCCCTGGCCCAGCCGTCCTGAAAGCCTGGGCTCCCTTCAGTGCAGCCCGCCCGCCCTCCTCCACCTTCTCACTTGACATCCGCTCCCCAGGCTCTTCTTCTGCGCCCACCTCTGATCTTGTTCACATTCACGGTTAAGCTTGAACTTCAAAGTCCTTCCCTGAGCCCCACAGACACATTCCTGTGTCCCCACAAAGCTCCTCAGGTCCTCTTCCCGCCTGTGCCCGAGGACTCGGCTGGTCCTGCGGCGGGGCTGCGGGCTGCGGGGACCCACACTCAGGCCTCGTGTGTCTGAGAACCACGAGAGCCTCCTGAGGGGGTCAGGACGACACCCACCGAAAGAACAGACGCACCTTCTTCCCAAGCCTGTGAGCCAAGGTCCGGGCACGGTGCTCAGGATCACGGGTTTTTGCAAAATCCTCTTCTTTTTCCTCGGTAATTATTGTTTTCTTATTTTATGGAAGCTTTTCATCCTTCTTAAAATAGGTCCGCGTGATATCAAAGGAAACTCTGGGCCTGAGGACGCCCAGGAGACACGAGGGCTGCTTTACTTCACGGCAGCTCTCTGAGAAGGTCCGTGGAAACACCCGGGCTCTGGAAACGGGCCGGGGGCCTGCACCGGGCCGCCCAGGTTTTGCTCCAGGAAACATCGCAAGAGAAGAGGCACAGGCAAGATGGGGCGACTGGAACCGTAAGATCAGAGAACAGGTGTGAGAGCTCTGGGGGTGAGGTGTGTGAGAGGAAGCGGTGAGCCCGCGCGAGGGGCTCCGACGGCCCCCTGAGCTGGCCTGGGCACCATCTGGCCGAGCGCTCACCCAGGAGCCAACCAGACACGGGCACACCCTAAGAAGCATCCTGGAAATTGGAGTCTGCCTGTGGACACCGCTCCCCTGGCCTCCTGCAGCCGGGGGCTTGCCGACTGCGGCGGCCTTGCCTTTGTCCCTGCCGTTAGCTGAGCCCGGCTCCGGGAGAGGCCTCCAGACCTGGGTTCAAGTCCCACTGGGTACCTCCTGACCAGGTGGGCACGCCGCCTAGCCTCCCTCTGCAGCAGCCACCGTGCAGGACCACCGTGGGACCGCGGGCCCCGAGGGACAGAGCTCGGCGCACTAACGGTACCCTTTACTGCCACGTGAATCACGGTGCTGCGGTAGGTCAGAAATTTTGCTGAGAGGTAAAGCCATGTTTTCCAAATTCATTTCCTCATTCATCCGTGGACGCCCACGCCTCGTCATCCAACGTCTACTGGGGTCCGTCCTTTGATGGGGACGTGTGACGTGCAGGGGTGTGGCCACTTTATAATGTGGGAGGAGACAGCAGGGTCAGGAATGCGGGAGTGGGGCCCGCGGTTGGGTGCGCCCTGTCTCTGTGGCCTATGCTCGCTCAGCCCCACGGGTTCAGCGCCCCCCCCAGGCACCACGGAGCCTTCACGGAGCCTTCACGGAGCCTTCACGGAGCCACCGGCGGTCAGGAGCTGGTCCTCGCACGCCTGCCTCCCCACTGGATTGGGGCCTCCGCGGTGGACGCCTGTGTCACTTGTTGCTCTGTCTTCCCGGAGGGGTGCTCGGGACCTGGCACAGCGCACCCACACATTGGTGCTGGCCGGATCAGGTACGCAGGGTCCGTGGGGCCCAAAGTCGCCTTCCTCCTCACACCCTCAGGGAGCCGGGGGGGGCTCGGCCACGGCAGCCGCGCTCTCGGAAGCCCTGGGCCATCAGCAGGGTTGTGACCCCCAGCACCCCTCCCCTCCGTCTTCGCAGCAGCCCGCAGGTGCACGGAGCTCCAGAGGGACATCACGTCGCCACCAAGGCCCGGTCCCTCCGCTGCCCCACACCCCGCCACGGTTACACAGTTAGTGCCCTGACGCAGTCCGTTCGCCGACGCGCACTGTGCTGTGAGTCCAGACGTTAGCGTTCACGGCTCGGTCTTCGCAGGATTCATTAGTTTGGTGGTTCATAGAATCTGCTTGATTTCCGGCGACGCCCTGTCCTGTCCAAGAAAAAATGATAATCTGTAACAATGACGCAGTCCACTTGTTTAATGGAAAATAAATTTGTCATAATTCTCTCGTCCAGAGAAGGCTCCAAATGGCCCCACAGCGGCCCTGGCGTGGGACCCACGAGGCTCCCCCGACGGCAGTCACCAAACCCAAGTTCCTCCTCCGCCGTGAGGGTCTGTCTGTCAACAAGCTCGCACACGACGCTGCACGCGGGTGGTCACTACGATGGCTGTTCGTCAGCCTGAAGTGATGAACGCTTCCCGCGACCAAACACGTCTGAGAGAAATGGAACTTTTAAAAAAGCATCTCTATTTAATGCAGCCCAGATTCAAGTTTTACAGGCCAAGACTCCCTATTTGGGACGATCTGAAGAGGAACATGGGGTGAAGGACCCCGAGACCGTCGGCCCGCAGCACCCCTCCTTGCCGCTGGTGCTGGAGGCCTGCCGGCAGGACGGTGGTGAGGACGACAGCCTCACTGGGCCGCGCACCCTCCTCTCTGCCTCGTTCAGGAGGCCGCCGGTGGCCAGGCGGAGTGACATTCCCCACCCTGCAGAGAGCCCCTTGGACAACCAGGAAACGTGATTCGCGGGTTGATTCCTTCATCTGACTGTCCAGTCCCTCCTGCTCCGAGCGAGGCCACGAAGCAGCTGGCCAGGACGAAGAGGCTCATGGGGTGTGGCCGGCGAGTGAAGCTCCCAGGGGAGACCTGTGTGGAGCAGCTGGGAGGGGGCCGAGGCCGGGGGTCCCTGGAGGAGGTCCCGCGGAGGGTGGCTTGGGCTGGGTTGGCCAGGCGGGTGCTACCCGGGAGACACTGCGAGGTTCCCACGGGGCACACCAGTGACCGGGAAGTCTGCAGGACGTGGGGTGGAGACCGTCAAGGACCTTCAGCTCCACATCTGAGCAGGCAGGGACAGCAGGCTCCGGGGGCCCCAGGACAGATCCCTGAGCCGAGGCGGCAGTGGGTGCTGGCTGTAGAGGCCAAACACAGGGAAGGTGTCGGGACACCAAAGGTAGAGGCCGAGAGCAGCTCCAGATGGGGCAACGGCCTCATCTTCCACGGGGACCCGACGGTGGCCGGGAAGGCCTCAGGACACTTCTTCAAACCATTTGGCCAGCCTGCCCCTTGGCACACCAGCTGCTCTGCTCCAAAGCTCTGCTGGTCTCGTCCCCGAGCTGCCCTCAGCTCCTGGCCCCTTCCCTCTTCATCCAGAACCACTCCCAGGAGACAGCAAGCCCTCCCAGCGCTCGGCACACCAGCGGCACTCCTCCTCCCCGCCAGTCCTAAGCGGGCAGTGAGCAGCCCACGTCTTGAGGGAGCGAAGGAAGGACCACCAGCGGGCGGTAAGCGGGCCGGGCACACACTTTTGCAGAAGGGTTCGGGAGCCCCCGTCCAGGCATCCAAGCCTCACGGACACAGGAGCGGGCCCTGGAGACGGATGCGGGCATCAGATGCCAAGTCCCCCCTCCCCGCAGGACCCAGAGCAAGGCACCACCCGCGTCTGTCCTCTCTCTACAAAGGAGGCATTAAGTGGGTTGACACATCCAAGTACTTAGAAGAGGAAGGCCCTGGGAAGTGTCAGCATGACCGCCATCTCGGTCACCCATCCAAACGAACCCAAAGCAGACTCTGAACCGTTCCCAAGCAGCGGGAGAGGCGACTGCCGTCCGGCTATGGCTCCTGTGCTCTGTCCCCTTCACACATGCGGCAACCCCTCCAGCTGGACTGCTCGTCGCTTTCCGGACGTGTTCCAGATGTCCAGCATCCCCGCCGTCACGGACCCATGTGTCCCCAGAGCGGCTCGGCCTCTCCTGCCCTCCCCCCACACAGGGCACGTCTCAGCAAACCATTGTACCCCCTCCCGCCTCTGGGCTCGCACACCTTCCAGCAGGGCGCCTGCCTGTGGCGGGCCTCGGAGGATGGGGACAGAGGGGAGGGAGCGAGGGGTGGGTAGATGGCGCTCGCAGGGAAACACGTGTAGGGGATGAAGCTTCCCATAACGAGGCTGATGAGCCGCTGTCTTCATTACCGCGGCATCTGAGGAGCAAACCGCACATGCCAACAAAAATGTGTCAGGGCTCATTCGCCCGTCCCTGAGACCTCGGGCGCCCACGCCACTGTGTTTCAGAAGCTCTGGGGCCATCGGAACACCAGACTCGGTAATTCAGTTTGGGGGCCTCTAGGTAACTCGGAAGCCAAGACGAACTCATTCAATTTTATTAGCATTTCTCAGAAACCTGCTGAATGCTGGCCGATGGCGCTCGGCCAGCCCACATGGTCAGGAGGGCAGCCCTCCGGGATCCACGCGGGGATTTTTGTTTTTACGGACACAGCCGTCCACGATTCTGCTCCAGACAGGAGAGAACCGCCAAATCCAATTTCTGCCTTGGAGAGCTCTTCCCGGCAGCAGCTCGGGGGGTTCCCGGCACACACGGGACCCCAGGGAGCCGTCGGGGTTCTGAGGGACAGAGAAGCTCCAGCCCCTCCGCCTGCCTGGGCAAACCCCCACAGGGACCTCAGCCCCCGGGTCCTCCCCCTCACCCGCTCTCGGTGCCCACGAGCACCGGGGGACGTGGGAGCAAATGCAGAAAGGATGAAAGCAGGCTCGTGCCGTGGGCCCCGACACGGCCAGACCTTGCAGAGGGTTCCCACAGCGGCGGCGCTGGAAGACAGCACGGGGCACGGTCCCACCCCAGGCCAGACCTTTGCTCCTGGCACGCTGCGCCCCGGGCTCTGGGAGTCTGCAGCGGGGTGGCAGCGGGACGGACGTAGGGCGGGCCCTGCCGTCACCGGTGGGGACACCGGGCATGAGGACCGGGAGAATAGAGCCCTCGGGGCAGGGCGTCTGCTCCTGGTGCAGCTTCGTGGAGCCCGATGGGCAGCGCCCGGGCCCCAGTCTGGGAGGAGAGGGTCTGCGGAGGCACCAGTCCCGGGGGCCCCCGTGGGATGTCTGAGGAACTCGGGGATAGGCCTGGGGGGCTTCCAGTAGCACAGCAAAGCGTGTGAGCGGAAAAGCAGCATCGTCCAGCCTGTGCTGCGGACAACGCTCCCGGCCCGGCAGCCCGGGGAGTGGACTGCACCTGGGACCAGGAACCAGAGAGCCAGGAGCCCCCCACCCCAGTGGGGCTGGGGTCAGATGCCCAAGGGTTGCACCCGGCGAGGCTGAGGACAGGGAGGGAAGTTGACAATTTTCCATATTCGGTGAGGGAGTCAAGGGCTTGCAGACGGATTTTGACCGGAGGGCAGCAAGATGTTTGCAGCTCCCACTCTGAGGGTGCCGAGACAGCCATGGGTGGGGGCAGAGGAAGAGGAGGCTGTCCCCGGGGGAGGGGTGCACAGCTCCACACCAGAAGACGGCAATCCGCTGTCACCCAGGAGCAAACACAGCCCGGGCTCGGGCTCCACCCTGGCCCTCCCGGGGGATAGGGCTGGGCGTGCTTGGTGCCTGCACGGGATGCCCGTGGCCGTGCGTTGCTGTCAGTGAGCTCCTGCTCACGTCCTGCTCGGCGCTGCAGGAGGCAGGGGCCGGAGGGGGGGGGCCGCAGTCTGTAGGTGGGGAGGACCCTCCTTGTGTTTTACACAAAACCCACCACCTGTGGCCTCGGTGAGGCTGAGAAGAGCCCACGAGAAGCCGCACCGCGTCAGGAACGGAGAGAGAAAGTCCAGACTCCAGGCTCCGGCAGAGCCAAGAACAGGTGAGAGAGAGAAGGAAGAACCGAGACAGGAGGGAACCGGCCACGCCCGGGAGCTGCGCCCAGACGCAGTGGACCCGACCCGCAGCCTCCTGCTTCCTACGGAAGGCCGGATGGAAGAATCGTAAAACAAAGTAAGGCCTCGAGAGTGCAGGTAGCTTCCAGGTGAGTCCCAAGAGTCTGCAGTGAAAGTGTGGGGTGTAGGCCGAGGAGTGCCGGGTGCCAGGGTCCACCGTCCGGGCCTTGAGGCGAGCTGCGGAACGTCCCTGGGGCCGGTTTCCTTACATGAGAAAGGACGAGGACCGGGAAGTCTGAACAACACACGGCGTGTAAGCACTTAGCACATGGCATGTGGCTGACACAGACAAGCACCCGCTTCGCGCGCGCTATTTTTGTTACTGTAATTGTGTGTGTTTCATCGAGATTTCCAACGGCAGCGAGGAGATGCCTCTTCCCCCCAGACCGCCCTCGGACCTTCAAAACGTTCCTTGTCTCAGACGCCCCTTGTGCTAGGGCTTCTGTGACCCGACGCCCATCGTGGGGACACCGCTCGCAAGGCCCAACCCCGTGACGAGGCCTCCTGGGGGCGTCTTCGCGGTGGGGAGATCCGTCAGTCACATGATCACTGCGAGCCCCGAACCGCTCTGGCGCGAGGACAGAGGTCCTCCTCACACACACACACACGTCCTGGTCAGAGGGAGGAGGAGGATCAGCGCGGACTGGGGACTCCGTGGTCGGCCGGGTGCTCTGCGACTTCCAGCCCGAGCGCTGCTAGATCTCCATGACAACCCAGCCTGGCAGCACCGTGATCTCCACTTCCCAGAAGGGAAGCTGAGATGATGCCCAGGAACCTAAGAAGGGTCAGAATTTAGCACAAGACGGAGCTGGCCCGTGATTCGGGAAGATCCGCCTGGCTCTCCCGCTGAGCTCCTCCTGGTTCAACACGGTCCGCGCTCCTGCGTCTCCCCAGCTAATGCTCCGACGGAGCGGGAGCCGGAACGGCGCACGGGGCCGAGCTGCGGACTCCCCGGGGACCCGGGCAGGTGCGAGAGCCACATGCTTCTGCGGGGGGCAGGGAGGGGGCACATGGCAGGGACAGCTAAAACTCAACGGGGGGGATCAGGGAAGGCTCCCTTTAAAAAAAATAAATATTTTAAGGGAAAAAGCTGAGTTTCCCTTAAAAAGAAATTTGTATGGTCCCTGCCATGGGCCCTCGGAAGCACACAAACACTGTCCCCACGCAGGATAGCAGTGTTCTCCCAGAGGGGCCGCTGACCGAGAGCGGCCTCCGTGGAGGAGACCAGGGCCCCGTGCCCTAGCAGGGTCTGTGCCTGACTTATCTAAGACAACCTTGAAAATGGCATCGGTGAAAAGCCCACCCACACTGAAGGTGACACCTCTGGTCTCATCCCGGGCGCCTCAGTACTGGCCGGCAGGGCCGAAGGAGCCCCCACGGCCCCTGAAGCCCCCCGCGGGAGGCTGAGCACGCAGCTCAGTGGCCAGGGGCAGGATCCCAGCACCTCAAAGAGACGGAGAAGTGACCCAGGAAGCAAGGTGCCCGCCTTCGTGAACTCTCGGTGGCAGCTGTGGGCCTGGCCTCCGAGCCGCCCGGCGGAAGGGCTCACCACGGGCTGACGGAAGCCCCCACGCGGCCAGGGGCAGGAGCTCCCACCGCGGCCCCAGCGGCCGCCAGCCCCCCGCCCCCAGCTGTCTCCCACATCCCCTTCTGCGGGAGTTCCAGCGACGAATTTTGTTTCCTGCGGGGATGACGTATCAGCCTCCGCGACCCGCGATCTGGCCGAGGGTGTCAGCTTGCCTCGCTCTGCTGGCCTGGGCCGCCGGCATAATCTGTCCAACAGCAATGACCTTATTTAGGCGATAGAATCTTATAACTCAAATAGCCGCGGGATGGCCTATCTGAACACGGCAGATAACGTACTTTCTGTCAACTACACCATGAACCAGTTTTCCACTTCATTTTTTTTTTTAGATCAGAAGTAAATGAAACGGGAAGATCGCCTAAGATCTCCGCGTCGGCGGCGGCCGGATGCCGGTTCCGGGGGCGGCAGCGTGCGCGGCGGGAGGAGGGCTCCGGCCCCAACCCCGGGGGCTCCCCTCACGCAGATCAGCCATCCCACATCTCTTCCCCTCTAGCCGGGCTCCTCTCCCACATCTCCAGTTTGCCCCCGATGCCACTCCATCCCCAAAGGCACAGGTGACAAGAGACGGTGGACGGTCCCAATCTCACCTCACCACAGGGCCCGGGGGCGAGGGCACCACCGCCTCCTGACCGGTGGGCTGCCTTCCCGGAACGTCGGCTAGGAGCATGTGTCTGCGTCCGGGGCGCTCCGGAGCGGGACAGCAGAGCCACGGCCTTCCGCGTGGCGCAGCCAACCAGATCACCGATCGCCTCATGACTACAACCCCCCCGCGATGCCGCAGAGAGACCCCCTCTGGCCCAGGTCCTCCGCTGACACCGTTGCCCTGGTGCCCCACAGTCCCGCCCTTCCGCAGCCCGAGACCGTGGCGGTCTCGCCTCAGTCCGCGCCGCCTGCTCTGCGCTCTGGCCCGTGCCCAACCCACCGTCGACGCCCAACAAGCGGAGAGAAATCACTGCGGCGGACGAGCCCAGTGACCTCCCGCAAGCTCAGTTAGAAGCACTGTGTGTGCCGGCGGCGGGGTGAGGGGAGGCAGGAGGAGCCCAGTGGCTCCTTCCAGGGTTCCAGGCGGGAAGGGCCCGTGGGAGGGAGATGCGCTCCCCGCAGATCCTCTGTGGGAGGCACACGGACCGGGAGCCGGGCTCATCTGATGAGCAGAAATCGGAACCCCACACAGCGTAGGATTTTCAGAAAAGCAGGAGCCGCGTTTCCAGCCTGGTCTCCACCTCAAGGCATTAGACTCGCAGTTAGTTCTAACTGGGCCCGGGGGTGGGTGTTTAGACACTCCCCTCAACCTCAGAAGCGGACCGAGCTCTTGCTCCCTGACTCGACGAAACAGCCGAGGAGAAGCTCATTCCTGCAGACTGAGAACGCTCGGCTCGGTGATCATTCAGACGTGATGTGGGCTGAGGCTTGCTTTCCACGAAAAAGGACTGGCGGGCAAGTCGGCGGTGAGGGGGGATTTCACCACTTCTTCCTGGGGGGCACAGTCCGGTCTGCTGGCCGCCGGGCCCCTGTTGTCCTTACCAAGGTTTCCTGAATAAGGGAGACTTCTAAAACCCCTGACACGCTCCGTCTGGGATCGCCGGGCCTTATACCAGGAGCTGTGTTTTGCTGGGGCAGGAGGGGAGGTGGGAATCCATCCTCCACCTCGTGCTGGACACCCGCGGTGGGAGTCGCTGCTGCTCACCGGGATGGCCCTGGGCATCGCAGCCCCTCCAGTCCCCACCCACTGCCTCGCTGGGTCTCCATGGGGACACAGCTAGACAGGAGGAGAGGATTTTTACCCTTGTTTTGTAGATAGGAGCAGGAGGCCTGAGCCAGTCATGTGACTTCCCCGAGGTCGCACAGCTGGTTCAAAGGCACAGCCAGATCCGGACTCGTCCCCCTCCACAGCCAAATTCCAGCTGGGGCGCTGCTGCCAGTGCTCCAAGCCGGGGAGTCGAGGCTCCCAGAGCCACTACGCGCCCGCCGGCCGACACGCGGGTTCGAATTAGGGAGATGTTGCACACGGGTGGGGGGCTGCAGAGAAGTGGAATACAAACGTTGGCTAGGCACCCCCCGAGCTGACCCAGGAGCCAAAACTCCCACCACCGAGCCCAGGAGCCGGCGCTGCGCCGACAGGGGCCGGAGGGACCCGTCTCCTTCCCTTGGGCAAGCCGGTCAGCGCAGGCACGAGGGCCTGGGGGAGCCGCATGTGCAGGCCTGATGACGACCCGGAGCCCATCCCAACAGGAGCCTTCCAAGAACGAAGGGAAGAAGGCCTTTGTCAGGGTGGCAGGCTGGCGCGATGCAGATGGACAGAATCTTCTAGATTCCTGTGAAGCCCTGGAAAGCACTTACTGGAAACGGGAATGCATTGTCACTTTGGTGATCGTTGACACGCACACCTCAGCTGGGGGCCCTCTGCCCTCCGATCGCCACCCACTATTTGCCGTGGACAGAAGTCAGGCAAAGGCAGCAGGCGGTGGGCACCGCGCGCCCCAGGCCGAGGACGCAGGGCTCAGGCTGGAAAGGCACCTGCTTCGCCTTCCCCTCTGCCACGATGCCGCCTACTCGCCCAGGGAGGCTCCGAGATTGTGAACCCCAACAGGCATAGCGAGGGCCTGGTGCGCTCATTATCCAGAAATTACTCATTCCCCCCTTCTCCGTATCCATGAAAAACCTGGTGTTCCTTAACCCAAATTAGAACAAACTGAAGCGTGTGGCTGGCTGGAGGCGCGGTTCCCAGGGAAATGCTCATCTTTCATCCCCACGAGTGTTTCCTCCGTGCTCCGAGACACAGGGGTCCGGGGTCTCCCTGAGTGGCCGTGGACAGGACTGCAGTCTCCGACATTTTCCACCTGAAACACAGAACTAAGAAGGTCCAGAGTTGAAATTATGTCGTTATTTAACAAACATGCACTCTCCTTAAGGTGACATCTCCCGGCCCCACCGATTCTGGGCATGACCGTGGCTTTGCTCTGGCCGGTGGGACCCGTGCGACGAGCAGCGGCCGCCTCCAAGCGCAGGTCTGAGCGTGCGGGTGTGGTTTGGCTGGCTTGACTCTTCCCTGCAGGAAGGCGACAAGCCCACCCACAGCCTGGAGCAGACACGTCGGAACCTACCCCAGACCCCAAACGACAACGGGCTCCGTGCTGGTGAGCCTCTCCCTCTCAGCTACCTCCCCAGGGAGCGCCGAGGGCACCGCAGAGGCCGGCGGGCAGAGGACCCGCACGGAGGGCACAGGTGAACCAGCGCAGAGGGCAGAGGTGAGGCACCCGTTCCGGGGCATGCCCAGCTGCCGGTCACCGACCCACACAGGGATGCCTGGCTGCCCTGAAGATTCTCCCGAAAGTGCCACCGTCCAAACACGATGCAAGTGACGGGCTTGGAATCATCTGGAACAACGGCAAAGATACTCTGCGCTTACTCAACTGAGCTTGAACGCCCCATCTGTAACCCAGGGCCAAGAATCGAAACCAGAGGACGACCGACAGCAGATCTGGTGATTTACAACGGAAGCTTCCAGAACAGGAATAAAAATACACAAACGTCAGGATTCCCACTTTTCGGGGCAAGGGAGAGAGTGAGTCATTTAGGTTAGAGCAAGTTGATCTCCCAAGGACACCAGGGCACAACATGTGGTACATCGAGGCTAGCCACGAGACGACAGACTTTACATCGTGGTCCACGCTCTAACTTTGAAGAGACAGAAATTACAAAATTACGCCAGATGATGTTTTTAAATAATGCTTAAAATAGTTCCTTTCAGTGAACTTGGATAATGTATTTGTTCAAAGCACCCTCCTCCCGGCTGACACTTCGTAAAGGGGCATCCCACCCGCAGCAAAGTCTCTTCTCATGAAGTCCTTGATCCGGACCCCTGTCCTATGCTCCTGCTTCTGGGGAGGGTGACGGGGAGTTCCCAGGGAGACATTTAAAGGACTAAGAATGGCTCCTTGTTTTCACTTGGACCTTTCTCCCTCCTCTCCTTCCTCTCTTTCTCGCTTTCAGTTCACAGTAGCTCATAATGGGCACCTCGCTGCTCCTTCAGCTCGGACCACCCGGGTGTCTTTTTTTTTTTTTAAATATTTTATTTACTTACTTATTTATCTGAGTCGGGGGGGGAGAGAAAGAGAGAGAGAGCACGTGTGCGAGCACAAGGAGGGGGAGCGGCAGCGGCGGAGGGAGAAGCAGGCTTCCGCGGAGCCGGGAGCCCGATGCAGGACTCGATCCCAGGACCCTGGGATCATGACCTGAGCTGAAGGCAGACGCTTAACCCACTGAGCCCTCTAGGCCTCCCCCACCCAGGGGTCCTACCCAGCACTGCTGATATGGTGCAGCAGGTGACTTTTTGTGGGGGACTGTCCTGTGAATTGTGGGGTGCTTAGCCGCATCCCAGGATGCTCCCGCGCCGTGACAGGAGCATCCCACAGATGGGGACGGCCAAGCACACCTCTAGATGGGGCCAAGGTCCCTGACCGGCAAAATCACAACTGGCTGAGAATCAAAATACGTTGAACTCTTGAAGAATTTATCGAGCTGACTTGGTATGTTTTCCAAATTTTGATCAATAAAAAATCTGTGTCAAAACACCCAGGGCAGGTGGCTCACAGGTTCCTAGACTCTATCACAGCTCGACGTCACTAACCCCCGGAAGGAAGAGCCCGGCAATTACACTGAATGGAAAAGCCCCACAGTTGGCCAGCGTGCCTGCCGGTTTGCTGCCCATGGCCCCAGCAGGGAGATGGCAGCCGTCACCCTTGCTTGGGGGTCACCATCATTCCCCGTGGAGGAAACCAAGATGGCAGGAGCGAAGGAGCGTGTTCTGTCTCCCTTCGGCTGTGTGCCAGGCCGGTGCACTGCTTGTCACTATGGGCTGGGCTACTCCTGACACAAAGGGAGAACAGAGGTAGCAGCATTTCTAGGCCATTCTGGAGGGACTTGGGTGCTTTCCTTCATTTATAGGAGGGCTCGCCTCAAAGGTGTGGTTTCAAAGATGCTTAGAACACCCAGCAAGGGCTGGGAAGGAAATTAAATTGGGATTCTCTCTGCAACAATAAACAAGACTTACCAAAGCAAAAAAAAAAGGCAATGCATAAAATATAAAACTATAAAGCTTGGTGATGATTTCATGTAACAAACCTTCCGGTCCCCTTGCAGTTCTAGGGCTGAGTGAGTCCCTCAGCCACGCTCTGAAGGACACGGTGTCTTCTTCCACCTGCGGCCTGTGGCCCATCCCCCTAGGGCGGCCCTGCCGGAGGGGCAGAAAGTGCGCAGCGGCTCCAGTCACCGCTGTAGAGGGCAACATCCAGAAAGCAACACGGGGCGCTGGCACCTCGGAACATTCTTTAATCCTCAGTGAAAGCCCCGCACGGAAGGCGGCCAGCGCTCCGCCCCTCTTGGCCAGATTTCCTTCAGCCCTAAGTCTGAAGCCCCCTCTGGCAGAGGGAAGAGGACTGGCTGTGGCCGACGTACAGCGTGGCTCACCCCTAGAGCCGGAGAGGAGCCTGAGGACGAAGCCGGCCCACACTTTGGCCACGTTAGGGATCTGTAAGCGAGAGAGGACAGGGCCATTCGCCATGCGGCTGGAATCAACAGAGGCCGGTGCGGAGACCCGCCGTCTTGCTTCACAGAGTCTCCTGCCTCGTCCCGTCGACACACGCGGATGCTGGTCACCTGGGAGGGCAAGCGACCTTCCCAGGGCTTACGCAGCCAGTAACTGAGCCAGAGCTAAGCTGTGAGCTCAGGTCTGACCAGCTGCAAGTCCCACACCTTTGTCATCAGCCAGAGTACGGTCCAGAGCACAACAGGCACGGCTGTAAGTGGAAAGGTACACTTGGACTTGCTTTTATTGTGATGATTATGAATTTACTTGAAGATTTATTTCCCAAAAAAACCCACTAATTAGCAGGTCAAACTCCCATAGATTGTATTGCGTTAGACTGGGATTAGTTACTAAAACTTAATTTTCAGAAAGATATTAGACAAAGAGCAAAACTGGTGATACACGGATGGAAGAAAACGGGAAAATGACAGGCAGAGTAAACGCCAGGTGGGCCCAGCTCTCTGCTCCAGGGCGGGAGACACACCAGGACAGGCAGAACGACATGACTGAGTAAGCCGTTTTCTGAGCTAATTCTCGGTAGGGGAGAAAGGAGAATGCATTAACCTGTCGACGGACGGAGGGGTGCCCTGACCCGGGTCCCCAGGAGACGGTCTGCCCTCAGGAGATTCACAAGGATGTTGGACACCGAGGGGACCCAGGGAGGAGCAATCAGAGAGAAACCAACCAGTGGTCCTTTGAGGAAGTGAGTTCTCTGGCCTTTGCTCAAATGTGACCTTACTCATAGTCTGTTGCTCCTGGAGACACAGTCGTGAAGAAAATGACTCCAGTGCCACTCTCCACTCTGACTGGAACCAGGTCCCCTCTCTGCAGACCCGCCCTGACCTGGGCGTCTTTGTGCACCAGCCACTTACTCAGTCGTCAGACCCGAGATGTGCTCAGCGTGAGGCTCTGTGTGTCCCTCCCTGCTCCTTCCTTACTCGTGAGCAGTTGGGTTGAGGGTCATCACGCCAGCATACACGGTCACCATCGGAACACGTCTTCCATGCCACCCAGATGCCCAACCCCAAAGGTCCTCCAATATGACTCGGAGGTTCCTTTGTTTACATCACAGGCTTCTAGGCCCAGAGGTGGCCTCCCTCCGGTGTGAGCAAATGTGTCCCATCTTCCGGGGGCACTGGGCCTGGGAGTCCTGAGGTACTTTGCCAACCTCCCTTCCCATCGTGGTGAGCGCATCTGGCGAAGGTCTATGGATCCAGGCCCACATTCCAGGGACCCTGGGCAAGGCCCTACGTGAGGCTTGGGGGGTGGGGGTGTGGGACCAGGGGCGGGCGGCTCTGGACTCTCGGATCAACTCCGTGGCTCCGTGTGGATCCGGCCCCTCTGTCAGTGACCAGCCGTATTACATGTCATTGCCCATGACGTTCCTCTGTTGTGTTTTGCCACATAATATGTTGATTTGGACTCAAAACAACAGCTGATCTTGGATGAAAACACTCTTGTATTTTCAGATGAAATAATATTAATTTGGACAGTGAGCATCTGATCAGAATTCCTTGTAAATATTTAGATCAAGTGCCTAGGGAAGAAAGAGACCCAGTTAATTGTAATTAATCATGGATAATTCATTACTTACAGTACGCATCTCGGCTGGAGCTCCACTGGGCTCAGAATCTTAAAGAGGCGCCGACTCGGAGGTGAGCCTGCCTAGAGTAGGTGGTGTCTCGTCGGGTCCTGTCTGACAATGACAGAGAGATATGCAGGGACAGGCACGCTCCCCTGGCCCCAGCGGAGGACGAAGGAGAGCCAGTCATCGCCGTGGGTGGGCTGTGATTCATTTTGAGATGCAGCTCGACGCGCAGAGGTGAACAAAGGACCAGACTGCAGCCGCCGGGATGTCTCCCCTTCGATCTTCCCTTTCTGCTGAGTCTTCAGAAACGCTGCTTAACCCCCAGGACCCCTGCCCTCCCTGCCCGCACGAGGAGGCTCTGGGCAGTGGCAGGACTGAGCATTGTCATCCTTGGCGCAGAGGAGTGTCATTCGTTAAAGGCAAGAGTGACGGGTCTGAAAAACATAGTCCCGGGGGGCTGAAGGAAGAGGCCCGATGAGTGTGGTCATCACATCAGTGAGGGGAGCTGAGGGCAGGTCTGCAGCCACTCAGGGGACGTGGGGGACCGCGGAGGGATGCCGCCACGCTCCACAGTGCAGGGGTCTCCCGGAGAAGTCTCAGCGCAAGGAGGCATGGTGCTGCCTTGGGTGTGAAAGGGGGACCCTTGGGAACCACGCTGGAGGGCTGAACCTGGAGGACCCCCAGAAACCTCGCCTTTGCCTCGTGCTCCTTTTCGGCCTGAGCCTCTTGCAAGCTCCGCTCCCTCCAGCCGTCCGGTGTGGAACACCAGCCCCGCGCGTGGGACCCGGCAGCAGCCTTCGCTCAGCTCTCCAGAGCTCTGTCTCCTCTTCCAGTCCAGGCACACAGCTGCCCCATCACTAACACGCAAACCTCATCGCCACTCACTCCTTAAAAAACCTTCCATCACTCCCAGTCACCTATAAAAGAAGCCCAGGCCCCCGTTCAGGCTTTCAGAGAAGGTCTTTGAAGCCCACGCCTCCCCTGCTCTGCACTCTGCACGTCACTGCCGTGGGCCCCCGGCTGCACAAGACTGAGTCACGACCAGGGTCTCACAGGCGCACACCTTGCATGAGATCGATCCTCCTTACTCGGGACTCAGTTGGACAAATTGGCCTGCTCGGTGAAATCTGGCAGCCACCACCCCCGTCAGTCCCGGGGTGGCTCTGTGGTCATTCTCGGGGAGCACCAGGGGGCAACAAATGTGAGTGGCCGACGTGCATGGTCCCAGCCGAGAGGGAGCGGCATGATACTGGTCTTCCTATTCCAGCTCTCGTCCTGCAAACAAGTGTCCTTCTGTGGCCCCCTTAGTGCCACGGTTCCTCCATGGATGATTCCAGTATTTGAAATGGCCCCGTTTCGTGCTGGAGCATCTGCTGGTGCTCCAAGGGCAGGAGGCTGTGTCCATCTGTGAGACGGTCTCGTGCAGACCTGAGTTACGTGCTGTTGCCATGATCTCATGACCAATCAGTCGACAGCCTGTGATAAACAGACACACGTGAGACAACGTTGAGTGTTTTCTGGTCAATGCAAACAGTGCAATGAGAGTTTGCTGGAATCCGTGATGGTTAACGCCATGTGCTGGCTTGGCTGGCCCACGCTGCCCCGGGGTGGGTCCACCAGTACTGTGGATGGTTCTGGGACGATGTTCCTGAATGAGATGAACATTTTGACCCATGGCCTGAGTAAAGCAGATTGCCCTTCCCTGGAGTGGGTGGGCCTCATCCGATCAGTTGAAGGCCTGACCCCCCCCGCCTCCCAGCAGGAGGGGATTCTACAGCAGGCGGCTCTCAGACTTGACCTGCAGCATGGGTGTTCCTGGGTCTCCAGCCTGAGGGCACACCCTGAAGATTGAGGATGTGCCTCCATAATGTTGTGAGCTAATTCCTTAGAATAAATCTCATTCTGTGTGTGTGTGTGTGTGTGTGTGTGTGTGTGTGCACAGCCCCCTGGTTGCTGAGCCGACCCCGTATCTCCCCAGGACCAGTGGTCCAGAGCTTGTGGCAGCTTCACGGAGCACAGCGCCCGTGGTGTCCTCTCTACTCGGCCCTACCCCTGCCTGCTCCCCGGGCTGTGGTCACACAGGTCACAGGGCTTGTCCAAGCACACCTCCCCACCTCCCACCTGCGATACGCTCCCTGGCCCCCTCGGTTGCCCATCTGGGACCTCGTGGGTCCCAAGGCCTCACCTCTCTCGCAGCCCAGCCCAGAGGAGACACGTGAGTGCTCGCAGAGCTCCCCTTCCGCCGCACCCCGAGTACGGTCAGCATGGGGCTGCTTCTGCGGCCTCAGGACCAGCCAGGCTCCTGGAACACGGGGTCACTGCCAGGGGACACGTGCTACACCGTCAGAGGGGAGGCGACGGTTTCCAGCTGTGTCATCAAGGCGACTTTGGTGGGCACTCGAATAAGATACCCGCTCTGTGTACCCATATGTGTGCGGTGAGGGTCACCCCCTCAGACAACAATTCCCACAACCTGTCACAGGGTTGGAAATGCCTGCATTGCCTCTTTATTGGGAGGACCTGATGGCCACAGTGAACACAGATGCTTTCTGGGCCGAGAGCCACGCACAGATGCGGCCTCCCATCAGCACGTGGCTCCTCACGCTCGCAGGCCCCGAGCAGATGAGGCCCGGTGCAGGCACGGCTCGTGCGCCAGAGGACGTTGTCCAAACTGGTGCGCGTCTGGGCGAACACAGCCGAGGTCTGCAGACTTCAGGGACGACCCGGCCCGGGCTCTCCGGTGGCACCTGCTGCGCCTCTCCTCCCTGGTGTGTTGGCCGCAGAGCCACGGAGCGGGGGGCTGGGGAGAAGACCGGAGTCGGGAGCCGCGAGACCCTCAAGGGCAGCGGAGAGCGGACGTCAAGGCGGCAGGAATTGGCTCACCCGCTCCTTAAAGTCACGATCACGAACCGTTCCCGCTGTCCCAGCATGCCGCGTCGTCTGGGGCGGTGGAGAGCGCCTGCCCCGTGGAGGGCATGGGTGAGGGCTTTCCAAGTCCCTGGGTCCCCGCAAGCCCTGAGACCAGAGTCCTCTCCTGCTTCCTAAATGCGGTGCCTGCACCTGTCTGAGCCTCAGAGCAGAGCTTCAGCAAGCCTGTGCCCCGTCGTGCCTGGAGCCAGTGTCTCCGAGGAGAGAGGCCGGTGTGGCCACCACACCCTGAGCTGGCCCGCTGCCCTGGGCACAGCCAGGCCTGCCAGAGCTGACAGCACGGTGCGGGGCATGGCCAGGACCTCAGCACTCCCCCGACCCCCGAAGAACAAGCGACACAGCCAACCTGGTGATTCCGTGCGTGTTGTCCTGTGTCTACCTTCCTGACTCATTCTGTCCTCCGGTGCCAACCCTTATGTCAACATCGAGGGCAATTTCATGTGGATAGTGACAAGATCAGACAGAGTTTAAAAGTCGTGGTAAAAAGGTGGAAAGGTCACCAAACACAGGCTCTAATCCTGGACTGAACGTGTATTGGCCGTGAATGGATACAAGGAGTTCATCTCTGCGCTCAGTTCCTGTCTATAAAACACAGAGCACAGGGTTTGCTGGGGCACAAAGGCCGCCTCAGACACCAAACTATCACGAAGCGCCGTACAGACGTCTGTTCGTGGACGGGAACGTAACGACGTCACCTGCCTGCCGAGATCCAGCACTCAGCTTCCCTGCCACACCTGCCGGCTCGTCCCACGGCTGGTCCGTGCACAGACCGTCCCCTCCTGCCACATTCTCCATCCTCCTGGGACGGAAGCTGAGGGCACATGGACACCAGCGTCTGTCACACTTCTTAAGCGTAATCCTTACCTGGTCGAATTAATAATCATGTTAGGAGGTTGGCACCTTGGTCTTCACTTTTAAGAATTCAGATGTCACTACTGGGTATTTACCCCAAAGATACAGATATAGTGAAAAGAAGGGCCATCTGTACCCCAATGTTTATAGCAGCCATGGCCACGGTCGCCAAACTGTGGAAAGAACCAAGATGCCCTTCAACGAACGAATGGATAAGGAAGATGTGGTCCATATACACTATGGAGTATGATGCCTCCATCAGAAAGGACGAATCCCCAACTTTTGTATAAACATGGACGGGACGGGAAGAGATGATGCTGAGTGAAATAAGTTGAGCAGAGAGAGTCAAGTATCATATGGTTTCACTTACTTGTGGAGCATAAGGACTAACACGGAGGACAAGGGGAGATGGAGAGGAGAAGGGAGTTGAGGGAGATTGGAAGGGGAGGTGAACCATGAGAGACTATGGACTCTGAAAAACAACCTGAGGGTTTTGAAGGGGCGGGGTGGGAGGGTGGGGGAACCAGGTGGTGGGTATTAGGGAGGGCACGGATTGCATGGAGCACTGGGTATGGTGAAAAAACAATGAATACTGTTAACGCTGAAAATAAATAAAAAATTTAATAAAAAAAAAAAGAATTCAGATGTCATGTTTTTTGCATTTGCGAAGTCTTGCTCAATACATTAATTCTGAGGCTGGACTCTGCAAAATCAAATCTCGAGAACATTCCATGCGTAACTTCTCCTCTGCCAACTAGCAGACTGCAAATGGAGGTGATGACTTATGCCCTGGGAGTGGTATGTGTAATAATGCTTCCCACTAGAGTGGTGATATTGTTCAAAAATAATCATAATAACATTCAAGGTCATTGCTTTGAGAAGCAAATGGCTGTTGGTAGACGTGAAACCGCAGATAGCCTTCAGTGACGTTCAAGTAAAACTCACTCTAACTCTGAGTAGTTGCCGTCGGACACACACCGTGGGGCGACGGCCTGCAGAGCGCACCTGTCCTCTAGACGCTGCACTTCAGGCTAAATCCACCTGCCCCGCGCACCGAGAACATGACCTTGAAAGTATTACCTTGCCCTCGAGCCTGCTTCCGGTCTTGGAAAAGCATGGGGCCAACGCCTTCACTGAGAGGCTGGTCAGCTCGAAAGCACTGAACAAAACTGGAGCTCCCAGGTGTGTGGCTGACGTGTCCTGGCAACACCCCAAGAGCATTAACCCCCTCCCCCATGCCGGACATGGAGAAACCTGTGTAAAACCACAGTCGTCGTCATACCTTCTGCCTGAGGGCTCCAAAGCAGAGAAATGCCCCCTAAAAATACAGCTGTAACGCCAATCTCCCAGGGGCCCGGGGTCCGCGGCCAGAGCGCCAGGGAAGGGTGAGGGGAGCCAGGCGCTTGCCCTGGATTGAGCTCCTGTGGCATCACCTGTGGACAGCAGAGCAGCTCAGAGCAGCGCAGAGCAGCCGGGGCATCGTGGTGGGGCAGGATCCCAGCATCAGCACGTCCGGCGTGGAGCACTAATTTTACCACTCACTAGCCGGTACTCTTGGGCAGGTTACCTAACTGTGTCTACACCTGAATTTTCTCATAGGATTTTTGGAAAGGGTTAAATCAGTGTAAATATGGACGGTGCTTAGAGAGCCTATGCTAATGTACCTGACATTAGCTTCATCATAGAAGTTACTGGAACACAGCCCTGCTCCTCTGTTCACTTGTCCGGGGGGAGAGGGGGATTCACAGCACAACAGAAGAACTGAGTGACTGAGACAGAGATCACGTGCCCACAAACCCAGAATATTTAATACCCAGCCCTTACTGAAAAAGTTTGCTGATCCCTTGAGATGTGTCAACTTGACTGGGCTAAGAGTGTCCAGATGCTTGCACAGAAGATTATTCTGGATGTTTCTATAAGGGGGTCTTTGGATGAGGTTAATATTCAAGTTGATAGAGTAAATCGGATTTCTTCCTGCCCACCTCCCAATGTGGGTGGGCCTCATCTAATCAGTTGAGGAGCTGCGAGGAAGAGAAAGACAAACCCTCCCCTGAGTGAGAGAGAATTCTCCAGCAGATGCCTCTAGCCGTCCTCTGTGACTCGGGCTCTCGCTGGGCCTTCGGTCGGCTGGCCCAGCCTGCACACGGGACTTGCCAGCCTCCATAACCACATGAGCCAATTCCGTGTCTACCTCATTGATTTCGTTTCTCTGGAGAAACCTCCCTCACTTTATCATGCCTTCTGTTTCCATTCACAGAGAGAGTTCAGGAGGCTGGAGTGCAGCCCTGTGAGTGTCATGACGGCTCTACCACCTCTCAGGACCTCCTGGCCAAAGAGACACGAGGCCCCTACCACCCTGAAGGACAGAATCCCACATTGGCTAGACTCAAGGACAGAGGAGAGAGGGGCTCCCAGCTGTCCCCACAGGTGACCTAAACACCAAAGACACGATGCCCTGCAGGTCCCCACCTGCTCTCTCTCTCTCTCAGTCTTTGGGGCGAGGAATTAAAATCTAAGGCCTTCACCGTTCCTAATCAGTTTGTTTAATTATCACATTAACACTTCCCACCTTTTATTAAAAAATGTAGTTTCTATCATTTTTCATGCCATGATTCCAATTGATTGTGTAGGGAAATGCTGAGCCTGGGCTTCAGGGAATACGGGGCTGCTTTTGGAGTCCAAAACCGGAAACGGGCTGAAACATAAAATCGTCTGTGTTTACGCAAGGCGTCACGACAGAGGGCCGTCGTGTAAGCCGTCCGATGGGACGCGTGTGCGTCGCCGTATTTCTAGCTAATATCTGGCAATGCCCACTGATACCTGTGATCATCTCTCTTTAACAGCAACCGTAGTATTGAGGCCTCACGGGGGTCTCCCACAGAGATCACTTGGCATCGTGGAGTGATGCTGGGAACCCCTTAGTGAGCAAGCAGCCGCCAGGGGCACCGTTCAGAGCACAGTGGCCGCTCCGGTCTCACCGCACGGCAGAACCTGGGGGGCAACAGGCCAGCGGAGAACGGCCCGTGGGGTCTCCAGGTGAGGTGACTCTGTTGCCTTCAACAGGTGACCCCCAAGGTGACCAGAGCCCCGTCTCCACGGCAGCAGGAGGATGGGGTACATGTGGGGGGTCCAGCGTGGCCCACGCGGGGGCTCGCGCTCCGTGAGCTAACACGAGGTCCCACCGTCTCACCTCCTTGCGAGAGAGGCTGAGGAACGCGGCCCCGGTGCGTCCAGAAAAACACACCATGAATTTGGGGAATGACCAGAAACCTCTGCCAGGTTGCTCCGCCGAACCGGGGAGACAGAAGGCTCCCTGGAGCCCAGTCAGAGGTGGGAACGTGTATTTTCATGATGCGGAGGAGCCACCGAACATTCCACAGCCCCACAGCACAAGTGAATCAACGAGATCATCCGGCCGGCGGGCACGTGGGGACTGAGGACATGAATTGAGGGGCTCTGTGGCGCTTCAAGGTGTCACTGCAAACAGCCGTGACTCCGGAAGCTTCGGGACGGAGTCCGTGCTCGCGCCCCTGCCGGCGCAGACCCGCGGCTTCCGCGCGACACCGCTGCCCGCGGCCGAGACGGAGCACGGCTCTCCGACGGCTCTTGACCGCAGACCAGCGGCAAGCCCCGTTCGGGGGCTGGACGCGCGGGGCAGCGTCAGGGCAGCGGAGCGCGGACGGACAGTTGGACGTGGTGGGAGGAAAGGAGGAAGGGTGGAAGCATGGGGTCAAGAACCCGGTTTGAATCCCACTTCTGCACATCATTACCCACTCAACAAGCGTCTGTGGTCAAACGGACACCACGGGGCCTCCGAAGGTCGCGTCGAGAGCCCTGCCCCCTTGAGCTTCTGCCGCAGCGGGGAGACAGGCAGTGATGAAGGAAGCAAACAAGGGGAGGTCAGACGACCTCGTCTCGCGGAGGAGAAGCCCGGTGTGCGAGCGCGCGTCATCGTCTCTGCCGGGCTGCCATCCGCCCTCCACCTCCTCGCTCCCCTTCGGACGCCCAGCCCTCGCTCCCTCGGTCCGTGCACACTTGCCCCGGGCCCTGGCGCTGGCCAGTCGGAGCCCGGCATCCTTTCATCCGAGGAGCTCCGCTCCAGCACGGCGCAGCCGTGCCGGGCCAGAAGGATTCCCGGCTGGGACCTCTCCCTGGGATGCCGGGGAAAACCGCTCTCTCTACCGGCGGCTAGCCATGGGCAGCGCGGACCTGAAGCTACGGACGGCCACGGAGGGAGCTCCTGTAGCCGGAAGAGAGCAGGCCGGCCACGCGGGGCCCCGCTGGCGCGCCTCTCCGTGGGCTGCGCCTGACACCAGTCCTTCCCCCAGGCCCCACTCTCGGGAGCAGCGAGTTCCCGTTTTCCTTCAAGCTCCTCCGGGTTGTGGTTTTGTAATTTGCGAGCGAGAAGTTTCTAATAACCCGGTAAGGGAAGGAGGTGGGGAGACAGTGGAGACAAATGAGAAGCTGCGGTCGGGGCCAGCCTCGGGGAGGGGACGTTCGTGCTGGGCACACAGAGAATAATGAAACAGCCACGTGACGGGCTGGAAAGTTCCAGGAAGGGGCCCCGGGAGCAAGGCCAGGAGTTAAGAGAAACGCTGGGGCCCCGGGGAACGGCAAGGGTGCCGCGGTGAGCGGAGATGCCAGGACGCCGGCAGGGCTCCCGCTCCCTTCCGGGGGCAGAGCAGTCACTGCAGGTGGGGCCCTGCTGGGGCACGGCTCCTTTATGCCACCGAAGGGTCACCGTGACAGCAGACACACGGGCAAACTGCTTCCAAGGCCAGACAGCGGCCGAACGAGGGCGGGCGCTCCGTTGGGTTCGAACGGGGCTTGGAGGGGCATCCCAGGGGCGCAGAGCCGGTCCCTTTGCAAGACCCACTTTCATTAAAGTTGTCCGTCCTCAGTGTGCGCTGACCACCCCCACCGATGCCTCTGTCGGTCGCCCTTGTTCTCCTTCGAGAATTTCACGTCTAATTTAGAAAACAAAACAATAAATACGCACCAAGAGCTTTGCCGAACCATGTAATTAACCACTCGGGCAGGAGTTCCCTTTACAGAGCTCTTAAAACTTTTCTGGGATGGTTTTAAGTTCTTTTGCAATAATAATGATAATAAATTTTAAAAGCTATTTTTAACCAAATGTAAACACCGGTCATTTTACTGGTTCGGAGAGAGTACTTTCAGACAAGTCCCCGTGATTTACCCGGAGAAGCATCTCACTGAGTGAGACAGGACAGAGCCTGTGAGGGCGGACCCACACTTACTCCTTAAAAAGGAGGCCGCCTGCAATTGCACTGCTGGGTATTTACCCCAAAGATACAGATGTAGTGAAAAGAAGGGCCATCTGTACCCCAATGTTTATAGCAGCAATGGCCACGGTCGCCAAACTGTGGAAAGAACCAAGATGCCCTTCAACGGATGAATGGATAAGGAAGATGGGGTCCATATACACTATGGAGTATTATGCCTCCATCAGAAAGGACGAATCCCCAACTTTTGGACAGGACTGGAAGAGATTATGCTGAGTGAAATAAGTCAAACAGAGAAAGTCAAGTATCATATGGTTTCACTTATTGGTGGAGCATAACAAATAATATAGAGGACAAGGGTAGATGGAGAGGAGAAGGGAGTTGAGGGAAATTGGAAGGGGAGGTGAACCATGAGAGACTACGGACTCTGAAAAACAACCTGAGGGTTTTGAAGGGACGGGGTGGGAGGGTGGGGGAACCAGGTGGTGGGTATTAGGGAGGGCACAGATTGCATGGAGCACTGGGTGTGGTGAAAAAACAATGAATACTGTTACGCTGAAAATAAATAAAAAATTTAATTAAAAAAAAAAAAAGGAGGCCGCCTGCCCGGCCCCCGTGATCTCCGCTCCCCTGAAACTCCCCCAGAACTGACTAGCACAAGTCTGCGCCCCGAGGACCGCGGGAGAAGCCACGGCAGGAAGCTAAACACCTCCAGAAAGTGCTCCTTTCATAGAAGCCGCATCTGCTCGTGGCAGAAAAATCCAGGAAATGCACAAAAAAGCATAAAGAAGAAAATACAAATTACCCATGACCCCCAGACCCCAAAGTAACAAGCCTTCCGAGTCTCACCACCTCTGCCTCATGTGGGAGTAAAGGGGTCCTAATAATAACCCACCGCCACACTAGACGGGGTCACATCCGAGTGTGCCGCCCACGTCTCCTGGGGCGTGGACCCGGCTCACGGCCGTGCCCCCACTGGACAGCCCATCCCCGCCCCCCCTCCATCCAGGGACGCGAGTCTCAAAGACGCTTCTGTGCCAGTGGCCCTGACCGGGACCACAACAGCTGTTGTCCCTCGACAACACTTCCCACATATTTGACCAAGGCAAACACCGTTTCTGGGGCTCCCAACAGTCTGCGGGAGCACTGGACGAGGCCGAGAGTCCCCAGCCGGGTCTCCCTGCTCCTGCTGCCTCCCCTCCCCGCTCCCTGCAGCTGTGCATCAAACGTGACACCGAAGAAGATTCTGATGGTCTTGGCTCCCAGAGCAGGAGAGCTGTGAACGTGCCCTTGTCCTCCACATCCGCAGGAGAACTGAGGGCCAGTCTGTCCCCGGGTCAAAGCCAGGTGAGCGGGGCCCAGGGGCCTCGTGGACGGACACCTTCCTCACAATGGAGGGAAGTGATGACCCACACTCAGGACCCTGCACAGAGCGTTAGCACAGTTGCACTGGGGTGGATTTCTAACACATGACAGGTGTGCACAGGGCCCTGGGGACCAACCCCGGGGGTCCACCCCGTCACCTCAGAAAGCAAACACTTGGGCTGTGCTGTCCCTTCCTCCTTCCCCTGGGCCTGCTCAATGACAGAGCGTCAGGGGGGAGGGGAGATGGCGCTCCTTCCTGAGGGTGTGGCCGGTGGGGCCTGACCTGGGGCCCAGCGCTGGAGCCCCCATCTGCCCCGCGGGAACACTGGCGGCAGGTGCCCCAGAAGGGTTCTCAGGGCCTGAGATGCCCCTCCCCCAGCTCCCTGTCTCCTGACAGACACAGTCAAGGACTAAATGATGTCAATGGCCTGTCCACATCTTCCGAGCTCTCGGCTCTGAGTAGTGGGCGGGAGGGACAGCCAGGACCGGACTGCACGGGAGGGGCTGCCGCTGGGCCCCCTTCACCTGCCCACAGGGCAGGGGTGGTGACAGTGACCAGCCAGGACCCTAGGGACCTGAGACCCAGGGCCACTCTGGCCCGAAACCGGGGCCTTCACTGCCTACCTCTGAGCCTCTCTCTCCCACTCCATGAAACAAAGTCATCAGGATTCCAGCGTGACAGGGAGGAGCCCACATGCACTGACCTCGTCTCTTCCTCAAAACCCCACTGAAGCCACAAAGCACGGCCGTGAGAGCATAAATCTGCAAGAGAAGGGGCGGGGGGAGAGAGACAGGGAATTTCGGGAAGGTGCTCCCAGGGGAGGAGGAGAAGGAGCCCTCGGCTTGGGGACAGAGACGCCAGCGAGCTGGGACACCCGCTCCCCAGGAGGCAGCGGACAGGAGGCGCGGGGACAGCAGGACGTGAGCGGGGCGATTCTGGAAGCCGGCACCTGCTGCCCCCGGGACCCCTCTCTCCGTGGGACTGTGTCCGTGAGCGCAGAGGCTCCCTCCGCCTCGGAGCTTATGCCCTACCTGGGGAACTGGATACCGAACACGCAAGCACGTGCTTCCGTCGCCCAGAGCGCGGCCCGCACGCGGGTGCTGAGGCTGAGCGGGCCTCCTGCAGTCGAGACAGTGGACGCTCGGGCTCGGCAGGAGCAGGCCAGGCCTGGCCCCGAGGACGGCAGCTCCGTGTTTCCTTTAGGTCAGCGTCAAGGACGCCCTCTCCGTGAAGGGGCCGTTTAGGCCGAGGTGGGCGGCAGGGGGAAGCCAGTCCTGTGGGAGTCAGGGAGGAGAGTCCGGAAGCAGGGACAGGACACGAGGCGGGAACGCGCCGCTGTACTCCGGGGGTCTGGAGGACGGCCCCGAGTCAGGGGATCCCTACACATCTCGCTGGATGAATAAATCACTTTCCGGGGTGAGGCCAGGCCGTGTGGCTTCGTAAGTGTCACACGGATGGGAGACGAGAACAGAAATGATGGCGCCGTCGTGCACTGAGAAGGCTCCTCTGGCTGTCGTCGGAGAACGGGGTGCAGGCTCGGGTCCCTACAGTGAACGGCCGCCTTGGGGAGAGCGTTTGCTGATAGGATCAGGGCGGGCGACTCTTCAGGCTCCGAACCACACCAGGAAGGACGCTTGCAAGCTCCCAGCCCGGCCCCCTCTGACCCGGGATTCGGGGCCGGCACGGGCGGCTTTCGGACAGCCAGAAGGAGTGTCATGGGACGAGGAGGGGGGAGGACAGTCGTCCAGGGGTTATGGGACAGTGGCGGGGGGGGGGCGTGGCGGTTGAGAGGGGAGGCGGGTTTGGGAGGCATTCTGGAAGGAAGTCAGCAGGTCCCCCTGAGACGTGCGGGGGCAGGCAAGGAGGCGCCTCGGAAAACGCAGCATTTTGGCTTCGGACACCAGAGACGAGGGCGCCACATGCCAAGGTGGAGGACGGGCGGTTGGGTGGGAGACACAAATTCTGTCCGGGTCGCGTGGCCTTTGGACACGTGTTAGAGCCCATGTGCGTGCCAAGTAGCGGGAGGGGGGTTGGGCTGTGACCCACCCAGCCAAGGTCGGGGGGATAAGCTGCCATGGACGATGCTGAGGACAGGGCTCAGGGGCATCAGTGTCCAAGGTCGGGCAGAGGTGAAAACAACAGGAGGGTTAGGGGTCCTCAAGGAGGACACAGCTCCAAACCCCCCAAACTGCAGAAAATGCGTGACAGGAAACGAGGAGTTTCCACCTGCCATCCCTCGCTACCCAAACTGGAAGTGGCCGCAGCCCTCCTCGGGACAGACACCAGGCCACGTAAACACGTCCCTCTCCCTCCCGGGGAGCTCGCCGGGGAAGCAGGAGGGGACACTGCACTCGCCGCTGCTGGTCTCCACCTGGAGGGCTGTGCCCCGAGCACCCTGTGCCCCGTCCCGGACTCACACTGGAGAGACTGGTGGGGTATCTGGGAACGATAATCAGGCAGTTGAGCTCAACTCTACTCCTTTCCTAGTGGGAGCCAAGCGTCCGGGGGCACCAGCCCGGTGTCCGCTCCCAGGCTGCCCCACGTGGGTGAGGCCCGTGCCCCCTTGCAGAGGTGGGCAAGCCGGCCTCACCCGTGGTCTTCCTAGAAGCCCCGTTGGCAGATACACCTACGGGCAAATCCTCCGGTTTGGCTGCTGCCGGAGACGAAGGTGACGTCTGTTTCTATCAGTACTTTCTCACTTGTTTGTTCGGTGCGTTGAGAATCGAAATGGAGAAGAAAGGTGCCATCCACTGGGAACTCCCTCAAAATGCCCATAGAAGCACGAGGGCCGCCGTGTAAGGACATATCCCCCCGCGACGTTTACCAAGTGAGTTAGTAACGGGCAAAGCTTCTCATCACAGTTGTTTCGACCAAGGACGGAAGGACAGAGGGCACACCCGTGCGGGGAGGCTGGGCACACACAGGACGTCCTCGTCACCACCGACCCTTTAAAAACAACCTCCTGTCTGAGACCACTTGAAGTGATTTTCACAATTTTTTTTTTCAGTGTGAAAACAAGAGATCCAAACTGTGTATTGGGCCACTTTTGCATAAATGACCCAAGAAAATGTGCGGTGTGCGTGTGTAGATGAGATGGGAGTAAAGCATGAGGAGAAGGATCAGGTCCCGTCCTCGGGCTCACGGCTCGGGGCCGCACGCCGACCTCACGAGTCTTGTCTTGTGACGGATGGAGAGTCAGGAGCCATCCCTCGGAGTAGATAAATCAAGCAACTGAGGCGAAAGTGTATTTAGAGATATAAAAGTAAACGCCAGGAGAAACAAGCAAATAAAAACACAACAGCGGTAACGAGTGGAAGGGGGGAGGAAAACTATCATTCAGACGCGTCGCGACCCTTCCCGGGCGGCCAGCGGGGCCCAGCGGCCTCGGTCACACGAGGGGAGCGAGCGTGTTTCCTGCTGTGCGACGCCCGCTCCTGGAAGAGGCCTCAGAACTGTCGGAACGCGACGCGGCGAGGAAACAACCCGCCACTCGGTGAACGGACGAAGGACCTGGGACACTTCCTGCCCAGGAAGACACGCACGTGTCGGGGGAGCAGGAGGGAGCGGAGAGTCACCGGCCGGCGAGGCCGCGCCGCCCTCCTGGGGCAACAAGCAGACATCGGGGCCGGCGAGTGTTGGCGAGGACCGCGGGCACCGCAGGCTGCCGGCGGGGACGTGAGACCGTGCAGCTGCCCGTGGCTCTTCAGACGGGCAAGCATGGCGGTCCCGTGGGACCCGCGAGCCCGCGCCCCGGCGCACACCCGGGAGAGAGAACCTCGTCCTCGTGCGTGAGGGACGTCCCCCGAGGGGCGTCCCCCCACCTCTCCCGGCCCCAGCGCCTGACGCTCGCGGGAACAGACCGGCAGACACTCGCCCACCGGCAGCCAAGACTGAGGAGCAGCTCCTGGGAGAACCTTGGCGGAATGTCCGCCACCAGCAAAGCAGATGGAGTTTTAAGAAAAACCGACCAGGCTTCGGGCTTCAGATTATTACAAACTCAGAGGCATTTTTATGAAACAGCCCAAAACTGTCAAGTAAAATGAACCCCCACATTAGGAGGAACAGAGCATGTCATACGGGCCGGGCACGCAGTGGGCCCCGCTGACGGAGCCACATGGGCCCCCAGGGCCGCCCCCCACCAAGGAGGCTCACCGGGGACGCCGGCGGGTGGGTGCAAGGTTTCCGCTGCGTATTGAACGTAACTTTCTAAAAACAAAGCTGTCCGCCAGGGAAGGGGCAGCCTCACAACCTATCCGCTACCAGCCTCGAGCAGAAGCGGGTGTCCTGTGAGAAACACCGCAAGGTGACTCCAGGCTGCCGGGGGGGACGCAGGGTGACCATCCCGACCCCGAGCCTCTGCGTCTCCAGATGAGGTTTCGCCTCTCGACGCGACATCTCACGTTCTGGGCTTTTCTTTTCCCGCAAGAAGCCGGTCCCTCACCCCTGGAGCCCCCATCCTGCGTGGGACACACTCACGTGACTCCCCATGACACGCTTCTGTGTTACCTTGAGCCCGAGGCACGAGTAGGACACCCGGGAAAGCGCGCAGACACCCGGGGCCAGGTCGGAGGGGAGGGCTGCGCACAGCTGTGTCCCGCGCTCAGACACCCTCGGACAGCAGGGCTCACGGCGGGGCGCAGAGGTGCCCCCAGGGTCCGAGCTGCCATCAGAGGACAGAGGGAACGCCATCTTTCTGTGGAGCCCAAACGCGTGGCATTAGAAATCCGGGTGGGAGATGCATGAAAGCCTGTCTGGGAATCGGCAGAGCCTGCCTCGTGGGCGTGAGAGCCGCTCCATCAGGGGGACCCTTGGGGACAGCCAGGCTCCGCACTGGGTTCACCAGCCAGGAGCAGCCAGTTCGGGGGGCTGGCCGGCCGTGGGGCCAGGGCCAGCCGCTTCTGTCCGCCGCGTCTCTCCTCTCTACCCCAACCCCTTCCCTGCAGCTGTGATTCATGACCCTGGCACGACCTAAACGCCCGCCGGGCAGACGGCCGACACGCGTCCGTGGCTCCTCGTGAGAGGGGCCCTGGCGGGCCCCGGCGGGAGCTCAGGGTTTGCTGAGCGCCTCGGAAGGCCTGGGTCTCCTAGGGTGTGCGCTGCTGCTCACGCTTTCCAGCCTGGCTCTGCCCTGAGTTTCAGGGAGGCCCCCGCGGGAGCCAACCAGCATTCAAACTGGGCGCTGGAGGAACGCCGTGGGGTCGCCTGAGGCCCGGTCCTCCTCCCCAGAAGCCCTCCGTGTCAGCCCCAAATGCCCTATGGCTCGCCGTGCGCCTGTGGGCCAGCTCCTGAGCCCCTCTGTTTCCTGGGCCTCTTCTGCATGCGGCCCCAGGCACCGGAGGACATGAGGACAGGGGACAGGCAGACGGGTGTGCGGGGACGGGCACGTGTCAAGCGTGGGGCTGGAACTGGGGCGGCGTCCTCGGGTTTTTCCTTCGAGCCGCGCTGCCTGCAGACAGCAGCGCCCACGCTCCGGGGAGACTGCCGCATCCTGGCCCCTCTCCCTCGTTGCCATGGCGAGAGGAGAGCAGGAAGCCAGGCTCGCACACGCGGCTCGCGTCTCTCCCTCCCCCGGGAGGCTCTCTGCCAGCTCCAGGCGGAGGGGCCTCGGCACAGGAGCCGGCCGTCCTCTCCTCGGCTTCTCAGACCCGGCCCGGGCCCACGCCCCTCCTCAGCCCAGCGGGGCCCGTGGAGAGCCGGGCCCTCCTCGCCACCAGGCCCGTCCCGTCTCCCTGTGAGAGTGTCTCCCAGGAAAGAGCCCAGCCTGAGTCTGAGAGCGACCTGGGACAGGGCTGCACAGGTCAGGGGACTCGTAAGGACCGACGTGAGGGGCTGGGAGCACCTGAGCCTCTGGCGGGGGGGGGGGCGAGATCTGTGCCACGGGGTTCCGCAGGCCCTCGGTCAAATCCCTCACACGTCTGTGCTCGTAACACCCAGATGACAGGCCAAGAGTAAGGGACCATATCATCCCCACTTCATGGATAGGTAAACTGAGGCTCCGGTAAGCAAGCAACAGGCCTGTGGTCAGACAGCTAGCATTCCTGGTCCAAGCCCATCCGTCCAGGAGCACCGTCTCCAAAACGTACTCTCACCCCAAGTGAAGCCTTGTTTTGAAGTCCAGGCCTCCAGGCCTCCAAGGCCTCCACTGATGGGATGGGCTGGGCTGTATGGAGCTTCCCGGGGACGGCAGGCCCTCACCCCAGAGCCTGGGCACCTGGCCACGAAAGGAGAAGAGGTCTTTGCCGGTGTGATGAAGGATCCTGATGTGGAGAGATCGTCTCAAATTCTTGGGGCAGGCTCTGAATCCAGTAGCGGGGTCCTTGGAAAAGAGAAGCCAAGAGACTGAGCACACAGAGGAGAAGCCGTGTGAAGAGGGGTCGGAGACGGGAGGGATGCGGCCACGAGCCACGGACTTCTAGAGCCCCTAGAAGCCAGGAGAGCAGGAAGGACCCTTCCCTGGAGACCGCAGAGGGAGCGTGGTGCTGTGGACAGCTGGATTTTGACTTCTGTCCTCCAGACGGTGACAGAAAGAACTTCTGATGATGTCAGCCCCCGCTTTGGGTTGTTGCTGCCGTCCCCTCCCCCCACACGGGGCGACAGTGCTGGGAAGACAGGGACCGAGCCCGAGCAGGACCGCAGGGCGTCTGTCCAGCTCTCCCCACGTCTCCCATCAGCCACCGCGGGCCCTGTGGGATCCAGTTGAGAACATGCCGCTGGGCCCCGGCACACGTCCCCCAAACCGACCTCACGTTCCAAGTCAACACGTGGACGCGATCCTCATTCCCCTGCGGGGGTGTGAGATGTGGGTCACCTGTTCCACGCCCCTCACACCCAGCAGCCGTCCTGGGAGCCAGTCACAGATCCCGCCTCCCCAGCAGACGTCCGCCTCCCCATCCCACCTCGGTCCAGCCGCAGCCTCGCGACGCAGACAGCACCCCTTGGCTGTCTTCTCCCCACCGTCCCCCTCAAGTGGAGACCCGGGCATGGCACCCTGTGCCCTCCAAAGGACCCTCCGTCTTCACCGGGCACTCAGAGCGTTTCCCTCTCCCCGACTCCCTCCTTCACTCCTGGGGGAGGTGACTCAGGCGGAGGCTTCTGCCCCCTATGCCACCTGTAATGTGGGGACCGGACCCTTGCCTGTGGGTCTGACGAAGAACGCGGCAGGACCGGTTGTGCCCCAGCCACGGGCCCCAATTCCCCAGGCCCAGAGGACCTCTGGGAGGGGGCGGGACCCACAGACGGGCCACAACCCGCAGGGCTTGGTAGCCTCCCGCTCCCGGCCCCAGTTTGGGGACAGAGCACGAGGAAGCCAGAGGGAAAGGACCGTCACCACCCAGATGGCAGCCCTGGACAGGCAGGGAACACGCTGGCCAGAGGCCTCAGAGCGAGCAGCTGTCGGGGACTGGGCGACCCAGTCCCTGCTGTGGGGTACACACTCAGCTCCCTATGGGGCACCAGGCAACATCTGGCAAACACAGTAAAATCTGCTGACTGAGGCCCCTCTGGGTTGGCCGGGCTCCCGTTACAAATTGCCAGTGTCCGTAAGGCTGGTCAGGGCACTGTGGCTGGAGGCTGGGCCGAGCCCAGCTGTGGGTGCCGGCCTCTGGCCCTGCTAGCTGCTGTCTTCTGAAAAGGCTGGGACGGCCAGCAGCTGGAAGTCCCTGCAGCTGATGAGGGATGGCCGGAAGGATGACTCGGTGGGCCTGACCACAGGTTCACACACAGCTCTTCCCCGTGGCCCCGGACACCCCCGTGTGCAGCGGGACCCAGGCAGGGGATCCCCACGAGCACCCCAGCCCGTGGGAGGAGCAGTGGTTCGAGCATGTCCTCCCTCTCTCAAATGGCCTCAGCCACCGGGGTGCAAGGCAGGAGGCCCCAGACCCCTCTCCTGGAAGAGCGTCAGGGAGCCGCCCCTTCCCTCCCACACCGAGCTCTTCGGGAGCCCAGAGGTGGGCGGCGGACGCCATAGCAAAGCACGACGCACGGGCCGCTTCAGCACACACTGATGTCCTCTTATTCTGGAGTCTGGACGTCCAAGACCAAAGTGTCCGCAGGGCCGGTGTCTCGGGTAGACGCCGCCTTCTCCCTGCGTCCCCACGGGTCGTCCCGCCGTGCGCGCGTGTCCTGGCTCCGCTTCTTACAGGAACACTGGGACCGGATCAAGAGCCACCCTGAAGGCCTCGTTTTACCTCCGTTGTCTCTTTAAAGAGCTTCCGTCCTCATCGCGACCCGCTGGGGTTTAGGACTTCGGGTAGGAACGTTGTTGCTGGGGACACGATCCCGCTGTTCACGGTGTCCGACGTGCCCCCTCAGGACTGACCAGAGCACCTGATCCGGACACGAGGTCCCGGCCCCTCCCGACGGCTCACCTGCTCTCGGGAGGGCGGACACGGATCGCAAGGTCTCTCTGCTCCACCTTCTAGGGAGAGGACAGGGCCTGGTCAGAGACCCTGCCCGGGTTCCGCGCGCCCCAGAAAAGGACACGGCGCCCTCCCTCCACACACTAGCCAAGCAGTCCGTGGCGCTGGGTTCTCGCCCACAGCCAGCCGTGTGGGATCCGAATCCGCGCTCTGCCCGTGCGTTCCCGGGGCCCCGTCAACGGTGGCCTCTGGGCAGGACGTCGTCCGGGCGGACACGCGGCGCGGAGCCCGTGCCGGCCGCAGCTGTGAGCAGCAGCCGCGCCCGGTGTCCATTCTCTGGACCCGGCACCTTCGCTCTCGTCCACTGCTTGTCCGTTGAGCTGCTCTATGCTTGTCCCGTTTCCATAAAAAGACAGACCGCAAGTCAGCAGTACGCCCTAGAAAACCTTGGCCCGTGAGTGCTGAATTTTTTTGAACACACATCCCCATCACGCCAGCGCGCAGGCTCCTCCAGCAGACAGGAAAGCGGCCCGAGCTCCTCCTTTTCAGATCTGCGAGCACGTGGCAGGTTCATGTGCTCACATCTGAGAGCAGGAGCTCTGGGCAGCTGGTCTCCACAGTGTGCGGGCTGGCAGGGACGGACAGGAGACAGATGTGTGCCAGGCCCAGCGTGGGACGCCTGTCAAAGTGTCCTCGGCGCTCAGCTGCACGGAGAGGCCAATCCGCGCTGCGGCCGGAAAGCCGCACAGACACCCCCTCCCGCGTCCAGTCCCGGGGGCCGCCGCTCCTCGCTGGCCGAGCGTTCACTCCGCGGCCCAAGGGCGTGCACATCCCAGTTTGCTGAACTTGATCCCGTTCCTTAAAATCGCCACCGTTTGATGGAACCCATTATCGCCTGCCAAAATGAGAGGTCATTTTTAAAACTTGAGCTTAAATCTCTGAAGCTGTCTGCTACATTTAGACACACATCTGAGGAGCGCCTGAATTCTCTCTTAGAGCCGCGTCGGCGTGAGTGGGGAGAAGGAGCTGGGAGTCGGCCGGTCCCACGCAGGGAGCACTGATAGCGGAGCCCACAGGGTACGGGAGCCCGTCCCGCCGGCCCCCGTCGGCCCCCGAGCTCCCGCATGGTTTCAGAGGAACGTACAGCCCCGTAACTCGGAGACAACCTTTCAGACATGCCGGAAGGAAGACTGGACGGTTCTGCTTGCGGCGGAAGGGACGCGTTTCCTTGGCTTTGGGGGCCAGAGCTGGGGAGCGGTGAGCCCAGCGTAGCAGTACGAGGGGGTCACAGGGGGCTGAGCTGTGCAGACAGGGTCTCCAGCGCCATCCCCCCTGCCCGCCCTCAGTCCAGCCAGCCTCCAGGGCGGACGCAGAGGCGGAGAGGCCCAGGGAGGAGGGGCGGCCGGGCCAGTGCTCCGAGGCAGGGAGCCTGGGGCTGGAAAGCGAGACCTCAAGGAGCCTGCGAAGGTCGACAGTCAGAAAATCCAAGAAGACAGGAAATAATGTCCAAATACACATGCCAAGGTCAGTTCTCAGGGGCTCACTGAGGGGAGTGAGCAGACATCCAAAAGGCTGGTCAGCGCCCACAGCTCCTTCTGGCCCTTTCTCTGACCCCTCCTCCCTCCCGCATCTCGTCTGGCTCTGGAGTGCCACGATGGTCCCTGTCCCCACGGCTGCTCACTCCCGCTGCGGGGAGGGGCCGCCCCACCTGTCCCTCCCCCACAGCGAGGGGCCTGGGCCCGGGTGCATTTCCTGCACGCCCTCTGTGGCCCTCTCTTCTCGCTCCGTCTAGGCCACGACACCCACAGCCGTCCTTAGCCCTGAGCTCTAGTCCCTGCTCGGGGACACAGGCGTGGCCTCCATGACCTGCAGAGCCTCCCCTGCCCCAGACCTGCGTGACTGTGGGACTGCGTCTGCTTCCCACGTGGGACCGTTTGTACCCACCACCACACCTTCGGCACCCACGGGATCCAGGGGCTGAGCCTGAGGCTTAAAGGGAGCCGTTGACAAGGAGAGGGAAGGAGGAGGGGGGGGAGGGGAAGGAGGAGGAGGGGGAGGGGAAGAGCGGAAAGGAAGGGACAGAGGGGGAAGACAGGATATAAGAGGGAGGGGGGAGGGAGGAGGGAGAGAGAGGCGGGAGGGGTGGGGAGGAAGGGGAGGTGACCCACCACAGACGAGGGCAGAGGGGTCCCAGCAGGGCCTGAGATGTCCCTCGAGGACAGAGAACGGAGGGGCCGGCTGGAGACTGCCCGGCTCCCTGCCCCCCGAGTGTGCTTGTTAGGGACGCAGCTGCCAGTTCCCGCCCAAATCTGTGTTTGGACAGACGCACGTGATGCCTGGGGATTTGTATGCACTTTACGGTGTGAGAGGCGCAAACCCAGGTCAACTTCTGCCGGAAGAGTGAAGGCCCCGCGCCGTCCTAGTGGGGAAGAAACTCGAGTTCCAAGAGAGGCGAGACTGCCCTCAGCCAGAGAGCAGGGTGAGAACCCCGGCCAGCTGTCCCCCCGCTTTGACGGGGAGCTCGTGCCCTGGGAGCTCCTCAGGGACCTTCCCCTGGAGCCCCCTCCTGTAGGGCGAGTGGCAGGGAGACAGAGCTCAGTCCCAGCAGACAGAGCCGGCCACCAGACAAGAAGTGCCTGTACGGTGGCTCAGCCTGTCGCAGGGGCCCTGAGCCACGTGGGGGGGACACAAGACACAGCGGCCTTTCCTCCCGTCCTCCAGAGGCTATTTCCTCCGGTTCCGAATCGGGGACTGGGAAGAGACCAGTCATTTCCTCCAATCCCAAGGCAGGGACTAGGGAACGCCGCGTCACAGAATGAGAAGGAAGTTCCGGGGAGACAGACCGTGGCTCCAACGAGAGCCTGTGTTGGAGGGAAGGGCGGAGCAGCGCGGAGCGGGCACAGGCTCGAGGCACAGATGGTTCAGGGGTCGGACGTGCTCAAGACTCAAGACGATGAAAGCACAAGGGTGGAGAAGGAGGGACCCCTGCAGGAGAGTGGGGTGCGGGGCTGGGCCGGCAAGCAGGCAAGAGGGACTTCTGGGTTCCAGCTCTGTGGAATCCTGCTTCCCAGGACGGCGTGCAGGCGGGCTGGTTTGGGACGCAGCCAGGACGAGCTGGGTGGGTGGGTGGTTGCTGGCCGGCTTCGAGGCATCTGAGAGTCCTTCGAGAAGAGAGGTCCAGGGGCCGCGGGAGATGCCGATCCGGAGCGCCCCAGCAGTCGGGGCAGACACCTATATGGGCCCTTGGCGAGGGAGCGCCTGCAGCCAGGGGTGACGCTGAGACCCCCTGAGGACGGTGCCCAGGGTGTGAGGAGGCCCAGCATGAAAACTGGGGGTCGGAGAAAGAAAGGAGGTCAGGAAGGGGGGGGTGACCGAGCGGCGAGTGAAGCTGGAAGCCAAAAAAAAATTTCCCACAAGGACAGAGAGGACACTGGTGCCGGCAGCACGGGGGTCAGTTAAGACAGCGTGTCCGGTGGTTTGGCACCGGGGGGGCGACCGAGGCTCCCCCCAGCCTGGCTGTGTCAGCCTCGTACAGGACACCCTGTAAGGTACCTCTTCTTCCCCTCCTCGCCGGCCCCCTCACAGCCCGGAGACCTGGACACACAACCCAGCAAGCCCAGAGAATCATCGCCGACTAAACGAGTGGGTCTAGACACTGCCGCTCGCCGAGGGCCAGGGACGCTGCCGAATGGCTCATCGCCCCAGACCTGGGCAGGCAGGCCCCTGGGCTCCAGCTGTGCACGGATGCTGGGGGAGTCTGAGCCCGGGTGTGGCAGCCCCAGCAGGGGAGAGCAGACTTCGTGTCAGGGCCCAGGCAGCTGCGGGCAGCACAAGATGCCTGCCGGGACGCCAAACGGCAGGAGAGGGTTTAAATGCTACCCCGAGCTCTTTCTCTCCCACCTCAGGAATGCACACGCAAACACGCATGCGCACACACATGTACACATGACCGCCCGTAGACACGTGTGCTCGCGCATGCGTGTGCACACACGGACGTGTGTGCTGTCAGGTGTGCACACGGATGCCATCCCGCGGTTTGTGTGCACGCGTGATCTCGGGTGTGTTTTTACACGCGTGCTTACGTGTATACATGCACACACACACCCCCATAGCCTTGCGTCCCCCCAGGGACAGGGGCCTCCCACCCCCGCCACAGATCCTCGGTGGTCTGGGAGAAGCTTCTGGTTGCCCTGCCCGCCTTCCCTCGGCGCGGTGCCTGCCGGGCCTCACACGGGGACTCGCGGCCCTCCCCGGCGGAGTGCTGCTCTCCTGTCATCTGGTCAAAGAAGCTGACAAGCGTGGGCAGGTCGCCAACTTGGCCCCAACTCCGCGTGGAGGCTGGACTGGCAGATAAATTGGTCCTGGAGCGGGGGGAGGCGGGGGAAAGCACGGGGGGGCCCAGAGGGAAGAATTCAAATTCATTTTTCTGCTAAGCCCAGCTCCAGCTCTCCGAGGCTCCCAGCTGTAGCCAGGAAGGTTGACAGGGCGCCAGCCCGGGAGCGGGCAGATGGCGCGGGAGGGGAGTGTGCGCCCGACAGGAGGGGCGGGGACCCTCTCAGAACCGGGATGCGGCAGGAACCCGGAGGCACAGTTTGGCCCGCGGACCTCGGAGCATCTCTGGAGGCCTGCTGGCGCGTTCCGGTTCATTCCGGTTCATTCCGGTTCTGTGAGAGCCGGCGGCAGAGTCGGCTCGAGCCCGAGAATCACTGCCCTCTGTGCTCAGCGCCGCGCGGGCAAGGACTGCTCCGCAGCTGGGGGCTGCCCTCCCCGGCTCAGGGGCACCCCCCGAGCCGCGGCCCCGGACCGATCGGTGGCTGGCACCGGCGTGGCCGTGTATAACGCAGAGAAGGGACCCGGACATTCCAGAAAGAACGGACTTCAAACCTCTTTTTCTGCCAATCTTCTTCCAGGAGAAATTGGTTGGGGCTTTGGGACGGACGTCCGCGGCGGCTGCCTCCCCCCTCAGATTACCTGATGGTGACATGCACCTGCTTCCCCTTCCAGGAGGCGAGGGCGGTCCTTCCCTGCTAACCCTCTGGCTATCCGTCTAAGTCCCAACATAGAAAACAAAGCCCTTGCAGACGTCCCAGGACCACAGGGGGCAGCGGGGGACGGGCGCCTGCCGCGACCCAGGACGTTGTGCGATGCTCCGCCCGCGGCTGCTCTCCCGGCCCTGGGAGCACCCAGGGCAGAGCTCAGCGGTGAGAGCCGGATGTGGGGGTGCCCCCGTGCGTGCCCCAGCGGCCTGTCTCCTCCACGTGACCTCCTGCCGCTGCGGGGGGACGGCTGCTCGCCTGAGCGTGGCACAGCCCCGGCGCCCAGCGGGCGAGCCAGGCCCGAGCACACAGGCTTGCGGCTTCCAGGCCGGGGTCCCGGACTCCGCCTCCATCTTCGGCCTCTTCGTTTCAGCCCAAGAACCCCGTGGCCTGCTGGGGGCGTTTAGAGTAAATGGGGCGTCTGCAGACATTCCACAAACAAGAATAAACCCTGCGAATTGGTATAAAAATCCCACGTGTGTGTGTGTTGCCACACGTGTGGTGGGTGTGCGTGCGCACGCGTGTGGAGGAGGTCACTTCCGTGTGGGCACACGCGCACGGGTCGGTGCTGAGGCGATGGCGAGCACATTCCCAGGAGGAGCGTGTCAGCCCGTGGCACGTGTGTGGGGGGGCAGAGAGTTCCAGGAGCTTCCCGGACCCCGTGACTCCTGCTTCCAACCCCAAACAGACTCCCGGGAGGCGTGGTCTGGGACCCCCCGCGGGAAGAGGGGAGTCTCTGTGGTGTGTGTCTACTGATCCGTGTGAAGTCATCTGAGTGGGTTTAGAACCAGCACTGTCCATTGAGAAATCCGGGTTGACGTCTGTGGGCAGGAGACACCGTGGGAGGCCAGCCTCCAGCCCACGGGGGCGCGGACCCACGCGGTTCTTACAAACGGCGACTCAGGGAGTGAAAGCTTGTGAAGAAACACACGGCGCCGGCTGTCCTCCGTCCTACCGCCTCACACAGACGGAAGGGGCCGGGGCTCCCGCAAGGCCTTTCCAGTTTGCTCGAGCAACACCATTTGAAGACGCGCGTGAGTTCGGGGCAGGAGGCACCCTCGCGGGACACAGGATGGCCGTCTGCGGATGTTCCCACTGATGTGCGCTAGGAGAGGCGGGCGAGCCGTGCGGGACACACAGACAGCACCAGCCCAGCCCAAACCGTCCCCAAAGCAGCCACAAGCCTTCCGCTCTGGCCTCCGCTTGAGTTCAAAGGCATCCAAGGCTCCTCAACGTATCTAAGCCCCGGAGCCCTTCCTGCCAGCAGCTCTGTCCTAGGAACGAATGTTCCGGGTTGGAAACGTGTTAGGAGCACAGGCCATGTCATGAGTCGAACTGTGTCCCGAAAAGTCTTGCTGAAGTCCCAACCCCCAGGACCTGGGACTGTCCCCTGTTTGGGAAATAGGGTCTTTGCAGCCACTCATGTTCAGGTGAGGTCCCTGGGCGGTCCTGACCCACCACGACTAGGGTCCCCACGGGAAGGAGAATGCCACGGAAGACGCAGACACGTGGGGAGAACGGCCATGTGAGGACCCGGGCAGAGACACCACGACGCAGCCACCAGCCCGGAACGACCGCCTGGGCCACCAGAGGCAGGAAGAGGCAGAGAAGGCTGTCCCCAGAGTGAGGGAGGGCAGCCCTGCAGACACCTTGCCTTCTGGGCTCTGCAACGGCCGCCGTAAGCTGCCTGGCCAGTGGGGCTTGGATGCAGTGGCCTGGGACACTAATGATACTGCACACAAAAGCACAGTGCGCAAAGAAAAGGCAGGGACCACATTTACGGGTCCCGTCGGGAGGCCGTATGATCCTGAGTCCATCACAATGCTGAAAGGGGGCCTGGTATCAACACAGCAACACGGACCGACCACTGTCTCCACAGAGATGCCTCAACACCTGCTGCGTGCTGGACCCAGGCACGGGGGAGCCCACGGCGGGGTCAGGAGGGCACAGCCCACCAGCATCATGACCATTTCTTCCCCTCTGGGCTAGGACCTGGCCTCGCAGTCTGTCTAGGTTTTGGGGTGAGTCCGAGGACAAGAGTCGGGCCTCCCCTCCTGCCCACCAGGAGCCGGAGGGCAGGCACCTGCATGTCGGGACAGCGCGGAGAGCTGCAGCCCGAGTTCCGCCGGAATCCCGGCCCCACATTCAGCCAGTGGGGCTGCAGGCCGAGTGGGCCCTGTCTTGCTCTGGGCATCAGCTTCCTCGGTGGCCCCAACCCACCCCATCTGACCCCATCTGACCCTTACAAGGAGCCTTTAAAGTATGTGAATATGTTCCTTCAGTCGTAAAACAGTCTGCAACCCCAGCCGCTGTCTTTACGTCTCCCTCACGAAGCAGGAGGCTCCCTGGCGTGCGCCGAGGTTCACGGGGCAGCGAGGGCAGTGGGCGGGGTCACACGGGCCGGGGAGGAGGCCCACGAGCAGCGGTGTGGCTGCTGTAGCTAAGTCACGCCCACGGTCCCGGGCCCAGGAGGGGGACGGAGGGCCGTCCCGCCCCCGGGCCCGTCCCAGGGAAACAAGCAGGTCTGGGCAACGTGGCCTCCATCCTGGGGTGATGGGCCCTCCCTGCCCCTGACCTCTTGCCGTCACGTAAAATGCAACGGGAACCCCGTGTGGAAAGTCGGGGACCCTGGAGGGCGGCCGAGCGCTCCGCCCCGGGACGGGAGCCTCCAATTTGCCCACATACGTGGGGTGAGCCCAGCACACGGGTGACGGGACGGCTGCCGTGTGGACACGTCTGTGTGCTCTCAGACGCACACGCAGGGGTGCGCAGGGCAGAGCGGCTACACACACGTCGCGGTCCCTTCCAGGAGCTCAGACAGGCAGACCGCGGGGGCTTTGCCCACAAACCGTGATCCGCTCCGGGCTGGAAGCTCTCAGCGGGGGACAAGCCCCCGCACGCAGAGCCCCAGCCTCCGCCCCGCCGAGCGGAGACTCGAGGGTGTGGTCGTGGCCCCGTTCCCCAGCCAGGGAGCAGTGAGAGAGCAGGTGGTGAGGCCCAGGGGTCGGGGGCGAAGGGACAGGGAAGAGGGGGCAGGTGCCGGCTGCGGGACTGATGGCAGATCCGGCTCCGGGCCCCGGGGAGTGACCCAGGATGGCGGAGAGGCCCCTCGGTGGGTGGTTTCCCAAGTCCTTCCACTCGCAAGAGCCAAACAGAGCGTGAGGAGACAACAGCCACAGCCCGGGCAGAGGTCAGCGCGGGGCTCAGCCACGTGGGGACTGGCCCCTCCCCTGCGCAGAAGTCCCCCATAGCAGCCTAGGGCAGAATGGCCAGGTGTCCCCGGGAGGCTGAACAGACAGCAGGTATGGGGAGAGGTGCAGGACCGACCCGTCCACCAGCGAACCACAGGAGAGCAGACCAAAGGCCCCTGCGAGATGCACGACAGGGAGAGAGCCGGTCAGTGCAACAGCACACCCTGTCTGTCTGTCCACAGCCGTCTGTCAGCTCACTCTGTGGACAGTGCAGGGCAGACACTCCTCAGCACGATTAAATTCTCTCTCTCCCTGTTCCTTTCTGTGTCTGTCTGCATCTCTTACATGTGTACCCCCACGGGCACACACAGATGCACACACACACATGCACCCATGCACATGTGCACACACAACACTGTACACACACGTTTGTGTGTTCATGCTCGCACACACAACACAACTGCACATGTACCCATGCACACACACACAGCCCACACACACATGAGCACACACACACACACTGTATGCACACGTTTGTGTGTACACGTGCACATACAGGCGTGCACAATACAACTGCACGTGTACCCGTGCACACACACACAGCCCACACGCACACGAGCACACACACAGCTATTGACGGCTGCAGGTAATTTGCATTCCACGGAACCATAGTCTGTGCTCGGGGGAGCCCACGGCCCCGGGGCCAGGAAAGGAGGCGTCCTCGGCAGAGCCAGGGATGAGGACACCTAGAACTTTTCAAAGCTTTGATCCCTTGTCCTTATTCTGAGTCAGTTTCAAACAAATCCGCCCCCTTATAAAATTCACTGTCCCTTCCGTTCTGGGTGGTGGCAGCAGATTCCTCGGGAAGAGCCCGCAGGAGCGGGAGGAGCCAGCACGGGCCCTCTGGGTCTGGGGACGCCCACGCCCACGGGCCCGGGGACACCCACACCCGCCGGCTCTGGGCACGCCCACTCATCCTTCAGAGGAATCAGCTCTGAGGCTTCCCTGCACCTCCTTGCCCAGAACCTTCTCCAAATGGGGCTGTGTCGCTTGGCAGGGCGTGTTCCCAGGGAGCCCAGGGTCTCGGGGGCTCTGTGCGGCCACTTCCCTGTGCCCGCAGAGTACGAGTCAGGACCTGGAGCCCATCCTGATCGGAGGCCGATGTGCCTGCCTGGGAAGCCCCGCATGCCTGGGCTGCGGCTCGCTCCGTGTGACGGCCAAGGGCACGAAGCGCAGAGGACAACGCCCCACCCCCTCGCTGCGGGACCCGGAGCGACACGACTGCAGGCGCGGGTGGGAGCTCGGAGTCTAGGCGGCAATCTCTGGGAGGGTGGGAGGTGGCCAGGCCCACCCCTGCTTCTCGCTGTCTCAATCCTGCCTGTGTGTCCGGCTCTCCATCCGCCACCCGCAAAGGGCTCGCGGGCCCCGTCTGCCTGGGTCTCAGGAGCCCGCCCGCAGGAGCCGCTGGGAAGCCTCTCCCAGGGGCGCTCGGCCCTGGGACGCCGTCCAAGCTGGCGGCTTCAGCACAGAGCCGCGGGAACGGCAGGCGGCCCAGACAGGCCTGCTGAGCCAAGATAAAGCCGCGGAGCCTCTGTCGTGCCTGAGGAGCTCCTCGCCGATTCCCACAGGGGATGGACAGGGCGGGCCCAGCAGGCCGGGGGCCACCACCAGGGACCGTGATGTCACAGGCAGCGGGTGGCGGTACAGGTCACCCACAAGCCAGGGCCGCCTCACACCAGCCTGGGCTGCTCCGGGCTTCTACTCTTTGTCCATAGAGAAGACCGGCGACCTCGAGAGAAGCAGGTCCCGAGGGCAGAGGCCCTGGGGGTGCAGTCCCTGGCCAGTTAGTGCCCTCGATGGGCTAATGGCAGAGCCAGGCCCAGGGCCCAGGGGCCAGTCTGTTACTGTGTGCAGCTGTGTGGGCGAGCTCCCCAGTGGGGGGATGGCAGTCTGACCTTCTCTGTCCCTGCGAGCCACAGGAAAGGCGCTCAGCACCACCACTGGTCCTGGCACGGACTGGTCCTGCTCATAGCAGGCCTGCCCTCCACACACACAGGGCTGACCTGGGTATCTCAGCTCTGCACCCCTCTGCTCTGTCCCCAGGTCCACCAGTGCCCTCTGGCCTGACCTGGGTCCAGACCATGGGACGAGTCAGGAGGGCCACGGAGGACAGCTGGAGGTCACCAGACCCTTCAGTAGCTCCCTCCCCCCCGGGCGATCCTGGGCCTGTCCTTGGAGCAAAGGACATCGGTCCTGGCAAGTGTCAGGACAGGGGTCTGCCCACTCTCCCGGGTTTCCAACTCTTCCACATGGCACCCTCGGGCTTGGACAAGAGACCCCCAGGCCCAGAGCCGCCCAAGGCTCGGCCCTCCACCAGCTGTCCTGGAACACAGCTCATCACTCCGCTCAGGGGCCATCTCGTGTCGCCTCCTGTTGGCTGCTGGAAGTCTGTCTGATGCACGTCTCAGCCCATCCCCTTTCCATATGGACAGTTTGGACATCAGGTCCTAGAGGGGTAGAAGGGTTTGCCCAACGTCACAAAGGGGGACAGTGACAAGGCTGCTCCTGTGCCCACCATGATTTGGGGGCTTTGCATGTGCAAGGGAAACCTGCACCCACTCTGAACATTGCTGAGTGTCCCATGGGTGTGTGTATGCAAACACACATGCATGTGTGTGTTCTTGTGGGTGTGCATGCTTGTGGGTGTGTGTGCAAGTACATGAACAAGTGTGTGCTTTCTGAGTGTGATGTGTGCAAATGTATGTGCAAGTGTGTGCTTTCTGGGTGTCTGCATGTGTGAATGTATGTGCGTGCTCGTGGGTGTGTGCTTTTTAATGAGTGTGCAAATGCACATGCGAGTATATAGTGTGTTGGTGTGTGAGTCTGTGCGCATGTGTCTGGATGTACGAATGCATTGCTTTGTGGGTTGTGCAAACGTGTGTGTCACGTGTAAATGTGCAAATATGCACTTGTGTGGGGTGCGTGCAAATGCATGTGTGAGTACATACATCTGTGTGTATACGTGTGCTGCATGGGCACGTTTTTGTGTGTGCCCACGGGGGTGTGTCAGGCCCAGATCCTCACCAGCTGAAAAGTGGGAGGCGGCCTCCATCCTCCCGGTGAGGTGCCTCTATAGCCAAGACGGTCATGTCTGTTGTTATCAGATCACTTGATTCTCAGCAAAAACCATCAAGGGTAGAAAGGAGAAGTGTCCTTTCCATGACTTTAAATGTAATGAACAGGGGCGCCTGGGGGGCTCAGTGGGTTAAGCGTCTGCCTTCAGCCCAGGTCATGCTCTCAGGGTCCTGGGATCGAGCCCCGCATCGGGCTCTCTTCTCAGCGGGGAGCCTGCTTCCCCCTCTCTCTCTGCCTGCCTCTCTGCCTACTGGTGATCTCTGTCTGTCAAATAAATAAATAAAATCTTTAAAAAAATAAAAAATAAAAATAAATGTAATGAACAGACCCGGAGAGTACGCGCCTGAGCTTCCCCAGCCAGGGGAGTAAGGAACGAGGAGCAGAACCAGGACGCTTCTCTGCACTGCCCCGGCGGGAGCTGAGTCTCAGGGCACCCCGCTCGGACGGGCGGGCTCGGGCCTCAGCTCCCTTGGGTGCACAGTGACGGGAGGACCTATGCTCTCCACCTGCTCTTACAGCTCAAAGCCGATTCTAGAATGGACCCAAGCTTGCCAACGTGACCGGCTCGAGATGGAACAGAGGCCTCCAGGGTGCCCGCCGGACACAGTGCTCAGCACACGCCGCGGTCGGCGCCAGCCTCTGACTTCCAACACGGCTGTGTCCGAGCGCAAGATCCCCTGGAGGCCCGTCCCCTTCCCTCAACGCACCGAAGCATCAAGCTGCCGCAGGGATTTTAGCAGACACGAGGGCGTCTGGGAAGCCTCCTCCTGTCTGCACCGCTGTAGAGAAGGTCTCTGGGGGGAGAAGGATTCACGCCTCACACGCCGTGCGTGAAACCGAAGCAGGTAACACCGCGGGGCTCACTCGAGGACGGCTCCCTGGCTTCTCGACCCCCACAGGCACGTAACCCTGACCACACCGTGCACACGCCTCACTCATCCCCGCGGCTCAGCCCGGTGCCCCCTGGGAGAAGCTGTGGGAGACAGAAAGAAGCCCAAGGACAGACACAAGAGGAAACATCCAAGGCGCGTCCCCATGGTGACGCAGAGCCCCCGACAGAAACAAGCACCAGGAAGTGAGCTAGAGTAAGGCCGTAATAGCAAAGCCTTCTCCAAACAAACATCTTCAATGTCCTAAGCTCATGCCATAAATTTCACTCCCTAATTTTAAACATTCAAGCTTGTCTCCCAGAAAGGTGTTTCCAAGGCCAGGCGTTTCGATTCAGAACACGTCTTCCCGAGAAAGCCAGAGCACGCGCCGGGAGGGTTCAGAGGTCCTGGGATCCAGGTGAGGGGAGGACGGCAGGAGCAGACGGGAAGCCTCCTCCCTCCCTCCCTCCCCTCCGTTCCCCACCCTCTGCTCCCCTGCCCACGTATCTCAGCGGCACGCGTGTTCGCTCAAGGCTGCGCTGCGTTAGCGTGACCGGAGGGGCCCGGTGTGGCCCCAGGCTGAGGGCCCCTGGTGTCCACACTGGTACTGCTGTTCTCCTCTCCATTTGGACGCTGCCGTCCCGAGCAGGGCCAAGATGCCCTCATCTGCCATAAAGTCCCCGAGGTCATCTCCTGCACACCTGCCCTAGGCTTTTCTCTCCAGGGCTTCCCAGGAGGCCGTGCTGGGCTCAGCGCAGGCAGAGGATGCCTGTCCGAGTCCTGCGCCACCAAGCCCTCCTCCGTGCCCAGCACACCCCAGGCACTCGGCACTGCGCGCGAGCGGACGCTCCCAGCAACAGCACGAGCTCATTCTGCAGAGGAAGACGCGGGCGCGCCGAGCGCCCCAGTAACGAGGCTCCCGAGTCCCGCTTTGATCCCGGGGGCGCACTCGTCCCTGCCACGCCAGGAGGCCGGAGCTCCCCCGGCGAGGCTTCGCGACTCCGCCGGAGAAGGCTCTGGCACGCTTCCCTCCGGAGTCCCGGCAGAGACGGGGGCGCACACAAGCTAGGGCCCCTCCCCCCGCCCCTTCCGGGGAAGCCCAAGGACTCGGGGCTTTGCTGAGCCGCAGGGCACCGGCCCCGGGGAGATGGCGGTGCCTCAGCCGAAGGGCCCCCGTGGATGCACGCACGGCGCTGGAGCAGATAGGAAACAATAAGGGACCCAGCGCCTTCCCTTTGACCACCTTTACCCCCGGATTTGCTGCATCTGGACGCGGCCTGCCACGCTGACACTTTCCACAGCGGATCCCAGGGCGGATTGCGGGGTGGCTCTGAGCACGACCGGGGGCCTCCCTGGACACCCTCAGTGCCGTCCTTTGTCACTGCAAACCTGCCAGCAACACGGCCCCCACCCCCGGCCTCTTTGGGAATTCCCCTTGCCGCTGACCCTTCACGGCTCCCAGAGAGCATTCTCGGTGGGCGAAGCCTCCCCGGTGACCCTCCCCCGACCCCTGTTCCACAGGGAAAACCTGGAAGCTTCTGACACCCCCGGAAGTCAGGGCCCCACCCGAGGGCGAGCCCAGAGACCCTCCCCCAGGCCAGGCTCTGAGCACAGGGCCCCACAAAGAGCTGAGTGGGCCCCAAAGAAGCGTCCGCCTCCCAGGACGGTCCCAGGCCCCCCAGCTCTCCGCGGACAACAGCACCCGCGGTTCCTGCGGGTGGAAGAGAGGGTCAGCCCCGTATCCCTGGGAGCTCGCCCAGGGGTGGACCCAGGGGCGGACCCAGGGGCACCGCTGCCTCCGAGCACAGCCAGCCAGGAGCCTTGCTGTGTAGATAGGGCAGGTCAGACAGGGCCTCCCACCCCACCAAACCCACTCCACACCAGGTCACAGGAGCATGGCTGAGCCGTGCGCACACTCCCCCTCCCCCATGCCTATGCACACCCCACTGCTCCCCAGGGTCAGGAGGCACACGCACGTGCACACACACGTGCACAGGTACTCACTCCCCCACACCAGGTGCACTTTGGCTGGAGGAGGCTGGATCTCGTGCTTCCTTCTTTTGCTCTGGAAGCACCAGCAGCCCTCCGGCGCCCACTCCCCTGCTGCCAACAGCTGCCCGCTTCGTTGTCTTCCTCCCCCTTGCGCCCGGGGCCCAGCATCTGCGGGAGCCGAGCAGGCAGGAAGGCAGAAGGAAGGCAGACGGAAGGGTCAGTCCGCTCAGAGGAAAGCTGGGTGGACACGGACTTGGAGCACCAGGGCTGCCTCTGGCCGCAGCTGGGGTGCAGCCAGGGAGGGTGGGGGCCAGAGAGCAGCATGGGAGGGAGGAGGGGGCCTCCCGCGGGGGAATCACAGGGGTACTTGGAGGAGTTGGGGAGCCACGAGGGGCCCGGGGACACCACCCAGGGCATAGCCCCAGGCAGGGTGCTCACAGGCCTGGCCAGGTTCGGGGCACCAGACATCCCCCACAAAGCTGCCCCGGAAGGACCCAGGCTGGACATGCTCAGAGCAGGCCGGCCCCGGGACTTCCACACCAGCTGCTGTGAGAGTCAGCACCTGCGGCCGCCCCGCTGCTTGGGGCCCAGACCCCTCCCCAGGACACGCCACTGAGCCTGCGAACAGACGCAGGTGCGCGCCGCCCGGCTTCCGCAGGGCCCTCCACACCGTCCCCCGCTACGCCCTACTCCCCACGCCCTCCCCAAGGCTCTTCTTAAGGGTTGCTTGCCGGCTGGCTTTTTCACTTTCTTTATTTGCTTCTTTTGCTATTATTTTTAGAGCAGTTCTACATTTAAAAAACCCTGAGATTCAGGAAGGTACCCAGACTCCCCACACACCCCTGCCCGACCCATGCACCTGCTCCCCGCCCTCGGGGACCCCCAGGAGAGGGGACAGAGTCTGCAGGTCACCTGAGGGCCCCCCCCTCCGGTGGCGTCCACGGCACGGTTTGAGCAAACGCGTAATGAGGAGGCGGCCGCCGCCGTCAGTCTCCACCTCCGTCTCTGCTCCTCCCTCTTCTTCTTTCCTCTCAAACCGAGTTCCCTGCTCTACATTCTACTCCACTGCCCAGCCAGCAGTCAGGAGGAACCCCCAGGCCCTTCAAGCTCGTGCCTCTAGAACCTTCCCAGCCTGCTTTCTCTCCTCTTGCCCTAAAGAAGTTGATTTAATTTATGTCCAAAACTGGGGTGTTTGCAGGTGGGCAGAAGGACAATGTGTTCTTGGTCATTGTTCTGGAACCACAGACACACATTAGGACGGTCCGCGGTCCCTGTGGCACCCTACGTGCACCCACGCGAGGCTCATGCACCCCAGAGAATCCCGGGGCTCCGGCCAGAGCACACAGCGTCTGCACCCACCCGGGCAGCCCTTCTCTCGTCCCAGCCCGCAGCAGAGGGAGAAGTGCTCCCTAGTCCCGGGGAGGCCGAAGAACCCAGCTCAGCCACTGATGTCAGAACTCGGGCCAATGCTTAACCACAGGGTCCCTCCTCCCAGCGGCTGGAAGCCCGCGGGGCCAACCGTGGAGGCAGCTGTGGAGGGACCCCCAGCCTGCAGGGAGCCCCCAGTGGCCCCGCTATCCCCACACCTTCCCACGCCACCCCGGCTTCCTGAGGACAGACAGACAGACGGTGTGCTCCTTCATTAGTGACTGTTGGCTCAACTGCTCATCCTCGTGCTCCGGATAAAATTTCTGAGCCAAACATCTCATCGATGGAAGATGACCCTAAATAAACGTGGGAGCAGGGCCTCACCTCTCAGAGCTAGAGGGCAAGAGCCCCTCGGCCTGTCTCTCCCTTCACAGGTGGGCACACTTGCACCTGACCATGAGCCAACAGCCCGACACCTGCCAAGGTCCCACCGCACAGCACTCTAGGGTGACTCAGGAGAGACTGAGACTCAGGCTCCTGTAACAGCCCTACTGGGGTCCCCCGGCTCACCCAGCACTCCTGCACTCTCCCACAACACCCCCACACCCCTACTGCAGTCCCCCAGCTCTGCAGGAAGTCTCTGTCGTAGTGTAGAAGGAGAACCAGCCAGTGGGCGACTCCTTTCTCAGAACAGGTACTCACCTGGGAGTCTGGGGCATGACCCTTCCCCAAGCTTTGCTGGGGGACAAGTCCCCTTGCAAAGCTCACAGAACAGTGTCCTGCAGATTTTCTGAATGTTCCTCTACACTCAGGGCTCTGCACATTTTCCCAGGCTGGGCCTGATGTCCGGCCCCTACCCCCTTCCTAGTCAATTCTGTTCATCCCTCAGAATTAAACCCAGGCCCGCCTCCACCCCCTGGACATTCCGGACCCCTCCTCCTCCCCAGAGTTTGAAGAAGACCCAGTGGCCTCGGCCGCCTGTGTCACCCCTTCCTGGTGTTGACGTCACTTCTCCACCTGTGACGGGCCTGACTTCCCAGCACACCCAGGGCAGCGCCAAGGTCAGCACCCAGGTCAGCGCCAAGGTCAGCACCCAGGTCAGAGCCCGGGTCAGCGACCGGGTCAGCACTGCGCGGCCACCAGCAGGGGCTGGGGGCCCCGGGGCTCCTGGCTAAAGGAGTGCATTATTTCCGCGACACGGCCAGACGTCCCTCCGTCGTTCTGAGGGGGATTTGGAGACGGGGCCTTTCTGCACAGAATTATGAAGTCTGCGTAGATATCGATGGGGTCCTGTGTCCCCGCTCCCCTCCCCCACCCCTGCCTGCCCTCAGGGCCTCCTGTCACCGGCAGCCTGAATGGCTGCTAACAGCCCTCTGTGATGCCCGCAGGGACCTGCATTTTAAAGAGACAAGCCTTTGCTAGTCACAAGACTTTATTTCCGAGAGGTGAATTGCCATCATTACCCAGGGTGGAAGAATGCTGTAAGGGGCAGCTTTCTCCCCTAAAATCCCACCCCATGAACAGGCCCCAGGTGCAGCAGGAGTGAAGTTAACCCACTGCGAAGGCTTGGGACACCTTTCTTAATGGCATCTTTTTTTCTTTTTCATTTTAAACCTGTAATGACCCTAACAGCCCTGCTGTGGGCATTGGGGGGGTTGGCCATCAGGTCCCTGAAGGGCTTCCCAGACCCCAGGCCTCTCTACGACGGCCATCTCCCCTGGGGATGCATCAGGCTCTCAGATCAATGGGAAACCGCCTCCTGGCTGTCCTCGGCTTTTGCTGACCCACCAGATTACCAGCAATTGCTTTGGAATACGGACCTGTACATGTCACTGTCCTGCTGCCTTCCTTCAGCAACTACCCCCACAAGCTCTGCCCCCACCACCGGGCCGGCATCCCAGGCCGCAGGAGCTGAGTTCCCTCCTGTCCTTTACCCCAGGAAGACGGAGTGGGGGATCTAGTCAGTGGAGGCGGACACGGTCATCCTGGGTGAGGAGGGACAAGCGTGGATGACCAAGGAGGTGACAGAGAAAGGAGCACGATGAGGGGCAGAGCAGAGCCGGGAGGATGGGCGGCCCTCAGCCTGGGCCCTGACAACCACCGGCAGCAAATCCGGGCTTCGCGCAGAGTCCCATGTCCTAGTCCGGGCCTCTCTGTGGCTCACTGCATGGCCGCCCCTTCCCACCACTGCCCCACGGCCCCTCTGTGGCCATGCTGGCCGCTGACACGTCTAGAGACTCGCACAGCCACGTGAGAACAAGGATGAGTCCCAGACAGTCTGGGCACCCAGGCCGGGCCGCGGCCATGGACTGGAGCTCTCCCAGGACTTCAGTGAGGGGGACGGGGTGGGTCTATGGAGGGTGGGGGATGGGCAGCGTGTGGGGCGCCGGGGGGAAGAGCTGTAGGGTGGGGATCGGGGCGGATCTGCGAGGCTTCCTGAGAACACGGGGTAAAGGGGCAGCAGGGACCCGAGCGGGGACCCCCTGAAGCATGTGCATCAGCTCTCCTGGGCCACAGCGATGCTGCGAGACGAGCTGCCCCCCACAACAGTGGCTTCCGGGGGCGTGGCTGGCAACCCACTCAGGCGGCGGGTCCGTGGTCAGCTGCGCGGCTCCGAGCAGCGTCTCCCATCCTCCTTGAGCCAGGAGACTAGCCGCTATGAGCTGAACCGTGCCCCCTCCCAGAGGCTGTGTCGAAGTCCCAACCCCCAGCACCTGGGAATGTCCCCTGCTTGGGAAATAGGGTCTTTGCAGAGGATCAGTTTCAGGTGAGGTCACTGAGCAGTCCTGATCCGCCACGACTGGGGCCCCCACGGGAAGGAAAACGCCGTGTGAAGACAGAGACACGCGGGGAAGACGGCTGTGTGAGGACCCGGGCAGGGTTGCAGTGACACAGCCACCAGCCCGGGGTGACGGCCTGGGGCCACCAGAGGCAGGAAGAGGCAGAGAAGGGCTGTCCCCAGAGTGAGGGAGCGCAGCCCCGCAGACACCCGATCTTGGGCTCTGGCCTCCAGAATTGTGAGAAAATCCGCCCCCGCCGCCCTCGCCTGTGCTGGTCCTCAGTCCTGACAGCCCGGCCTGTCGCGCGGCAGGAGAGGAAACAGCTCGGGACTCAGAAGGCACGTGGCGGGGATCCCGAAACTCTCCTTCCACCCACGTGCCGCTGGGCCAGTCCGGGAGGGCGCTCTGCCCCAAGTCCCGGCCTGTAGAAGCAGCCAGGACGAGCCACGTTCTCAGCCACGTCTCAGTGGCTCCCTGTGGCCTGCCGCGTGGTCCGCGTGCGGGGCTCTGCTCTCCCGCTTCTCTCCGCGCACACGCATGCACGTTCCACTCCAGTGACACGGCGAACGGGGGGTGGACGTGACTTCGGTGCGTGAGGGTGTTCTGTGCCTCCTGAGGCTCAACCCCACCACGGCCCTGTTCCTGGCCCCTGGGGCCGCGTGGGTCTGCCCCCACCGGGATGGCCCGAAGGCCGGAGGCTGGGCTTCCTGAGTATTCCCGGCCCCTCACACATACGGGGACGTCCTAATAAATGGAAAGTGAAACCAGCCTATAGACAAAGGCGAAAGAAACCTTTAGAAAATAAGGAATTTTAGGGAACATTTAAAATAGTTGCGGGGATGGGACGGGTATCTGCAAAGGGGAAGTTTTGCAGGAAGTGAAGATGAGTGAGCCCCGAGGCGGGTGGAGGAGGCTCTGGGACAGACGGACAGAGGAGCCCCTGCCGCCTGGGTTCCTCTGAGGACCTCGGGGCAGGGAGGCCTGGACGCGCCAGCAGCGGGGGAGACACGGGACGAGCCCAGACCCACGGCTCCCTCCCTGGAGCCTGGAGCCGCCCCGTGGGCAGCCGCCGGCAAGCCCTCGCCCCGGCCCTGCATCACCGGCCTGGCGCAGGCCAAGTCCACACCCTTCAGAGCTCAGATGGATTAAGCGAGACATTGGCCAAAAGCATCGAGGCCACGCACGCCTCGGGGAGACGCTCGGCGGGGGTGGGTTTCCTCCTTGTGGACCCCCTTCCTCCAGTACCTGCTAGCTCGCTCCCGTCACCCTGGGGTGGTCTCGGCAGCACACTCCCACGTCCTCGAACTGACCGACTAAGGGACACACAGCCCTTCCCCTCCTAGGACGCCAGCCCCAGACTGGGGACATCGATGACTCCACCCAGCCTGCCAGCCACAGGACAGACTCTGCAAAATTATTTTGTCAGACTTTCCAAAGAGGTTGATGACCATTTTAACCAGGAGCAACGGCAGTTAGGACAGGCCACAAGGTGAGGACCGAGAATACGGAGGTGGCGGGCCGGGCTCTGAGGCTCAGACACTGGATGCCCAGCTTGCCTCTACCATGCCACCCCGTCCCCGGGCGCAGGTGGCAGAGAGCTCGGAAGGCCACAGGCTACCCTCTGCACGCAGACCCTGCGACGAGGATTCTCAGCACTCCCCACTTATGCATGAAAAAGCCAATTTCAATTATTTTAGACTTATAATTCACACTATTGCTAATATTGCTGTAATTACCTATTGGCACATTCAATTTCCACCACGCAAACATCAATAAAGCTCTAGATGCCTTCATCTTTAATAAGTGGAAAGCGATTCCTGGGTTATTGCCACTGTTTTGGAGACAATGGGCAGAGATTCTGAGCGGCCTGACGCATTCGGCCCACCTACCCCACGAGTGTGGGCAGCAGACGGTGACTCGGTGCCAGGAGGAAGGGGCAGAGGAGGAGGGTTTCAGCCCTGCTCCTGTCGGACCTCAAACCCTCTGGTCTGCAGCTGCCGCCCCTACAAAGTGGATGAACCCCTTGTGGACGGGCAGCGGACAGAGCGGGCCTAGCCTTGCAGACTGTCGGGTCGTGGGGAGCTGCCGGTGAGCTCTGGCATTCGGCATTCTGGCCAGTGCACAGTCCCCAAGTGCCCCAGCTCTGTGACCATGACCAGCACAGTCCAGCGGCCTCGTCTCTCTCGGATCCCCCAGGCTCCCAGGCTCCAGCCTGACCCAAAGCAGAGCCAGCTTTGCCCCTGAAGCCGGAGATGCTCTCAGGAAAATCTGCATCTTGCCTTCTGGTGTCTAGCCCTGTGGTTCCCTCTGTCCCCGTCAAGCTCCCACTCATCCTAAAAACTCAGGTCACTCTCTGTACTTCCAGAAGGCCCAGGTTCAGCAAAGGTCTTCTTTGTTCTAGGTCCCCTGTGCCCATCTCTCTGGGCAGGTGATCAATGTTGAAAGCCCCTCCCCCCAGGACAATGCCCCCCATTGCCCGTGGGGAAGGGTCCCCCTGCCCTTGCTTCCCCGACTCCCTGCGATGACCACCGCCGAGCAAGTACACGGAAACAAAGTTTACCCAATGCCCTTTTGGAAACTTCTTGAAGATCTGTGTTTCTTACAATCTTCTGAAATACAATGTCTTTGTACTCATCAAGAGATTTTAAAACATTCATATCCTTTGATCAAAGGTGAGAACGTGAGACGCAGACTGAGGTCTGAGCACAAAGCTGTCTGGTGTAACCCTCTACCGGGGCACGTGGACCTTCTCTCGCAAACAGAAAAGCCGCTTTATCTTTGCCATTTCTTCCAGGCCTGCTCTCCCGACTGCCCCCTGCCCACTCTCAGGTCCTGTGGTCAACCAGAGGGGAGAGAAAACCCAGTCAATGGCAATCTCAGACCTGCAGGCGCCCCTGCTGTGACTCCTCTCTCCTGGGCGCGGGCGTTCCCCCAGCGAAGGTTCTCAAGGGGGTCCTCCTGGGGGCACCGAGGACCAGCCTTTGCTTGTGCCACCAAACTGCGAAGACGGATTCCTTCCCTGGAGGCAAAGACGGGTGTCCGAACCGGGGGATGCTCATAGTCAGTTACCGTGGGGACAGAATTTGATGTAGTAGCACCAACCCATCATCAAAAATGTCGCTTTTTTACAAGTGTTTAATGTCTTAGGGGAAATGTTTAGGAGGGAATGTGAGCCATAAAAGTAGTATCCAAAACTGTCCATACCATTTGACGTAAAAACATTTCTCCATAGGAAAAAACCTCAAGAAAACTCCAGGAAACAGTAACAGTGTTTCTCTCCCTGCAGAACGGGAGAGGATGATCGTTCCGCGCGCGCTTGTTTATACTCGCGGTAGCAGCCGGTATGTCAGCGTTCCAACCAGCGAGTGCGATTCAGGTCATCGGAAAGTTGAACCAAGCTTGGAAACCCAAGCCGCAGGGGTATTTTCTGGGCCTGAGTGCCCTGCAGTCTTGCTCCCCTTTGTCTCATCTGATTTGTTCCTAAATCTGTAAGATGAGGTTTCCCCACAGAGGGAATAAGGTTTTAACCCTTAAGGAGCACAGCCAACGCCCGAATGTCTGCCGGCCGAGGAAGGAGGACTGAGGGTTCACGGAGAGCTCCCCGTGGCCGACGCAGAACCCTTTTCACGGAAGCTCCCGGACCCCCTCCTGACGGAGGACAACAAGGGGCCGAAGATCCCACCAGCCTCCAGGGGCCCAGAGGCCGGACCTCCAGGGGCCCAGGGGCCAGCAGCAGGTCTGCAGAGGGTGACGGCAGGAGCGTCCCGCGTGGATCCCAGCACCCTGGGCCGCCTCCGGACCTCTGATTCCGGTTCAAACATCTGGCCCCAGGTGCCCGGCTGACCCGGCCAGGCCGGCTGCCCGTGGGAGACAGGGCCCCGAAGACGCCCTCTGGTCCCGTGTCACCAGGAGCCTCGCTCCATCTCAGGTAGCCGCCTCCTCTCCCAGGTCCGTGCACACCTCCCTCGGCCTTCCTTGCCGGCCTCCGCCGGCCCCTCCGCGACAACCATGCCACGGCGTCCCAACTCACCACCGGGCGGACATGCCGCAGCCTATGGCTGCCGCCACTGCCATGCTAATGCCTGGACACACGCACCCCAGCCATCGCGCAGCAGGCACCGAAAACTGAACATTTGAAAAAAGACAGGAAGACTTCCTTTCTCCCCAGATGCATTTCTTTCTGTCTCTCTTGCTCCGAACACGGCCAGGTGGTACCCCCACGGTAAAACACCACCCCACGCACGGCCCCAGCACATTACGAGTCCTGCCTGACTCGGCCCCACGGTGGCTCGTCCCCCCGCCATGCCGTGGCCCCTCCACTTCCAGCAGCAAGGCTGACCTCGGTCAGCATCCAGTGTCCCCCCGAGGACCCCCATCTCGGGCCACACACGGGGTCACATCTTCTGAGGGAGTGAGGCCAGTGGGGCCGGGCACCCCACACCAGCCCAAGGGGCAGCCACACTTGGCGGTATATCTCCAGCCAACATCGTGCCCCTTAGAAAGTCCTCTGGTGCGGGAGCCCACGGGTGGCTCTGTCCATGCGTGTTCAGAAAGTCGATCAACGAGTCAATAGGCCAAGAGGCAGCCACGGAGGCCGGCCTCCCCCCGAAGCCAGGGAAGCCACGCCCCCCGATGAGAGTCCCGCCGCGCACCCTGACAACAGGTGCTCCAAGGACGCAGCGGGAGAGGCTCAGGCCCGCTTTCGTGAAGATGTCCTCAGACCCGTGCCGGGAGGCGTTTGTCCAGACAGACGGGTGTTTCCCACCCCCAGTGGAGACAGGAGCGGGGTGTGCGGCTGGTGGGAGCCAAGCTGGGGACGTTACCCCACTGCAGGCGGCAAGGGGGTCATGTCCTACCAGTAAGTCCCCCACTGCACAGAAACACCCGTGGGGACTGGAATCCCACGGGACGGTCTGCTGCGAGGGACCCAAACTCCAGTGTCGTGCAGCCCCTGGCCTCTGCATGAGGACGTAGGGGTCCAGGGTGGCTGGTGGGCCCCCTACCGCAGGAGGGACTAGCTCATGGCCCACACTGGCTCCCCAGGAGTGAGGGCTGCACAGTGTGTCGGGGGGACCTAGAGGGCTTCCGTGGGCGCTGAGCGGGGACAAGGGGCGGGACGAGAGAGGACAGCGTGTTCTTAAGGAGCTGGTGACGGGAGCGATCTTAGGCAGACCCGGCCTCTGCCCTCTGGTGCCCCCCGTCCCCGCTCCTTCCAGCTGCAGCCCCCCGGCGCCCTCCCCCCATCCCCACCCTGAAGTGAGTCGTCTGCCCCTCCGCATCTTGGCACGGGCTTTGGGAGGCCGTACTTTGGCGAACATGAACATATCATTCCTGAGTGCTGGGAAAGAAGGGTGTGACCCTCCGGGAGCTGCAACCCTCAGCCCTGGCTGCTGTCCCAGAGCCAGCCCGCACCTGCCCACAGGCCCCCACCACGGGAGCAGCCGCCAGCCGCTGGGAAGCTTTCTGCAAGGACGGGTCATGTCTACTTTACCCCTAGAGTCGTCGGATGTTGGTAAAGGCCTCGCGGCCCTAAAAGACGGGTGCCGTGGGGCCCACGGGAGGGAAGGCCTGCCCGGTTCTGATCCACCAGAACCAGAGGGAAGAGGCTCGGCGCGCCGGGACATCCCTGTGCTGCGCAGGGGAGCTTTGGTCTGTTTGGGGGTTGGTTTGGCGGCTCAGAGGGAGTCCACCGTCTGGGGATGGGAGCTGGGCTGAGCTGCCCAAGAGGAAAGGGCCGCGTCCCAAGGACGAAGCCCCAGCGGGTGACGGTCCCGCTGGGCCGCCCGGGCCGCCGGTCCTGAGCAGTGCTCACCCTCAGGGTGGGGACGTCTGCGGCCCCCGGTGTCAGCCCAGCTATAAGGGGCACGGATTAGCCTCCGTGAGCCAAAGGCTTCCAGGCCCCCCCCACCCCTCCTACCAGCCCCCAGGCTGCGCGCCCTCAGCCCCCTTCCTGCAGCCTGCAGAGGAGGAAGGTGGGCACAGAGAGGTGAGATGGCCCAAGCTCGCACAGGAAGGGGCGGCGTGGGCCAGGCCCGGACACCGCCTGCCACCTTCTCCGTGACGCCAGCCTCTCCGCGGGAGCTCGCGCCCACGGCTAGCTCAGCCGTGCTCCGGGGGCTTCGCACGCCCCCTGACTACCACGGCAGCCGCAGGAGGCTGGTGCCGCTGGCCGGGATGTGAACGAGGGGATGTGGTGTCTGGTTCAGAGGGTGAAGTCCCTGTCCCACCAAAACCGGGACACAAGCCAACGCCCCGGAAGGGAAGTCCACGCTATGCACGTTCACACCGCGGGACCCGCTCCCGCCAACAAGGATCACCACCGATACGCTCCGCGTGCCACGTCCGAGTCAGACGGAAAGAACACGGGCTGTATGGCCCGTGACAGACGTTCTGGAAGAGGCACTACCACAGGGAGAGAAAAGGGATCTGCAGTTGGGGGTGGGGACAGACCAGGAAGTCCCGGGTGAAGTTCCGGGGGTGGGAGTGTCCTCTGTCTCGGTGGAGTGCTGGTCCGCACGCCCGTGGGTCTCTTAGGACTCACACAGCGGACGCTCCGGCCTGGGGCTCATCTCTCAACAAGCCTGGCCTTAAAAGGACCCCGTGCAGCCCTGGACGCTGTGGCATCTGGGTTCAGGCCCAGCACGCAGGGTCAGAAGAGCAGCCCGGGGAGTGGCTCTCCCCAAGGTCCACGCTGTGGGCAAAGCCACGCCGCGAGCTGCAGAGCCGCTGGAGCCTGGCCTGGCCTCAGGTGTCCCGCCCTGGCCCCTCCTCGGGCCTCTGGGGGGGGGGGGCGTGCTGGCCGTCCGTCGCCCGCTAACACACTTCGCAGTCTCACGATGGCAAAACTGCAAACGGTGAGACCTTTTCCAGGTCACAAGCGCAGATGCTGACAGGCCGGGGCACGTCTGCGGGTCAATAACAGATACGTCCACAGCCGGCTGGCTTTCCTGAGGACGACGAAGATCGATGGGACGTGCGTGCTTCCACACTGACCCTATCAGCATTCTCCCCCGCCCTGCTGTATGGATCAGGACGGAGCTGGTGGCACGTGGACATGGCGGAAGGAGAAAGGCACCCCATGGGGGACCAGCTCACATTCGGGGAGGAAGGTCTGCCTGTGTCGTGCTGTGCTCCGCTCCGCGCAGGCAGAATCGCCAGGGTCTGACCCTGAGGGCCTCGGGAGCGCCAGCCGTGTCTGCCGGCCTCGCCCCAGTTCCAGCGGGAGCCTGTGTGCTCATGCTCCGCACAGTCCCCGTGCTGCGGGGCCGGGCGCCGCCCTCCCTCCTGATGCGAGACCCTGCTAACGCCCCACACCCGGGAGCAGACAGGATACAAGGGACCTGCCACACACAGACTTACTCCACTTGGTGTGGACGCTGCAGAAGGGACCCCGTGAGCCCCTGACGGCCAGAGGGGACGGAGGACGCTCGGCACAGCTGCCCCCAGTGCCTCCCCTTTCCCCGTGAGTGGGACCATCGATGGAGCAGGTCCCCTCGTCATCCACACATGAATCCTTACAGGGAGCCTTCGACACTAATGTCACCCCGGAGGGAACAGAGACGGCAGGAGGCTGTGGGACTGGACCGCCAGGGCTGCGCTAGGACGCAGTAGGACGTGGTTGGCTCAACGGTGGCGTTTGCCCCGAGCCGCCGTGCTGTCCCCAGGGCTAGTGCGCTCTGGCCTGTGCACCTCCCGGCGGCCCGGTCAGCTCTGACTTGTGGCAGAGACCGGGGCTGTCCTCCGATGGCGCGTGCTCCAGCCCCGGAGAGGAGCTGCCCATCAGGGATGGGTGACGCGTTGGCGCGCCCTGCCACTGAGCCCGGAGGGCCGTCTGGCTAGTTCTCGCCGGGGAAGGTGAGAAGGGATGATGTGGAAAGACCCAGGCTGGGCTCCGGGGTAGGGGTGTCCTCTCGTGCTCCTTTCTCCTTCCCCATCCACACGTGGGGGCTCCCGAGGCCCTGGGGGCGGGGGGCAGGGGGAAGGCCACCGGGCAGAGGTCTCTGTGCTCTAATCACTTACGACAGAAGACGGCTCCCCCAGCAAGGACCCGGCGGTGGTTGCCAGGTCCGCGGACAACACACGAGTGGGTCTGGGGGCCTCCACGGCAGCGGCCCGGGCCTCGCGAACCCCTGGGGGACTGAGGCTGGAACGGGGTAGGCGGCGCGCCAGAGTCCCACGTGAGCCAGGCTCCCGCGGCTCCGCAGAGACCCCTCCTGCAGGCCCAGACTCCCTCAGACCGCACCCCGCCTGCCCACGGGTGAGCCGTCTCCTGCCCGTGGCAGAGACACCAAGTAGGGCAGCGCATGCAGCGGGCGCTCCAGAGACCGGGGCAGGTAGGACACGCACGAGCCGATTCAGCAAACCGGCTACCACGGCCGTGGAGCCCACCTTGCCGCGTGCACTGGCCATCTGTGGGCTTCCGCAAAGTGGCTTCATTGACTTTTCAACGTGTGAAAGAAACAGGAGGGGATGGGGGTGACCACCTCCAGAGGACCGGCCTCACCGAGGATGGTGCTAAGGTCGCATCTGGACGCCTGGCTTCCGTGTGCCCGCTGACTGGAAGGGAGAGGCAGAGCGCAGACCCTCTGATCCACGGGGACCCAGGGCCCCGAGGCCTCCCGTCGCCGGCCTGGGGCTGACAGAGCCCATCGCGCGCACGCGGGCCCGCTGGTCCTGCCCGGGAGGCCTCCCCGGGTGATGCGTGTGCCTGCGGCTCCAGCACTGCATGGCCCACGCCGCGCGCAGCCCCCCGTACGTGGAAGAAGGGGTCAGACGGGCTCTCACGCTCTCGGTTCCTGCAGGAGAACCCCTCCCCCTGCCCTTGCAGCGCGGACCCAAATGCTCCACAGATGCTCATATCGTCGTCAGCCTCCTCCAAACGAGTGACCCTTTCCTGACGCCTCACCGCGAGCGAGACCCCTCGTTTCTGAGAAATGACACCGAAAGGGGAAACGGAGGACCGGCTTCCACATCGGGGGCTGAAGTGCACGGTAGGGGACCCTCTGGCCCGGGGTGACTGTTGGAGTGGCCCTCGGCCTCCAGTTCATCCAAGGAGCAGAGTCTGGTCCCTGCCTGTGGGACAGGGCCCGTGGGACATGGAGAAATGGGACCCAAAGCCCCTCTTCTTCGTGTCACCACGCAGCGACGGCCTGCCCAGCCCGGCCCTCCCTGCTGCCCCCTCCGGGACGCCTCCCAGTGGCCCCACGCAGCACCCACCTACCCAGCACCTCTCCCTCTGGCACAGCCCCTCACTGCCCTCCCCTGCCCGCTCTGGCCACACCCTCTCTTCTCATGTCTGTGAGGTCAGTCCTGTGCCCCCAGATCCCACCCTGCCCACCCGGCCAATGCACACGGCCCGCGACAGCCCCCTCAGAAGAGCCCTGTCGTCCAGCTGGAGAGCACGTGTGCAGTGACACTTCCCAGGACACTCTCACGAGAGCAGCCCTCGGAGGCCAGACCAGCCCTCAGGGCGCCTGGCACAGCCTGTCCTTCCTCTCAGTCCCCCAGGGGACCCTGCGTCACCCCCCAGCCTTGTGAGGGCTCCTGCCCACGCTGAGCTGCTGTGCCCCCCACCCCCGCCTCCCGGCGGCCTGGAACGTGGGTTCTGCGAACTCTGCCTGAATCATGTGTTTGATGCAAGTTCCCGGCTGAGTCATCTCTCCCTGCCCACCCTCGCTGGGGCCTCAGCCTTCCCGGGCCGGCATCCTCAGTGCACCTGCGGGAGGCAGGGGAGCTCGCGCCTCTCAGCTCACCTCCGCCCCTCCCGAGCGGCCGTGTCCCCACGGCCAGTCTGTGCCCTCCCCGGCCTGCAGCAGGTGCATCCAGGGGCTCCTGTGGGGTGGAGAGAGCCGGGCGAGCCCCTCTGCGGGGCCGCAGGGTCCTGGCCTGACGGTGGGGTGTGGACCTCTGTGGGAGGAGAGGACCCTGCCCTGCGCGGTGGTGGTGATCCTCCCGTCCCAAGAAGTGGAGCCTCCCTGGGGCTTTCTCCTCCCCACCTCCCCACACCCTGGCCTCCCCCGGGACGGGCTCGGTGAGCAGCTCTCGTTTGCAGGTAAGTTCCAAAGCAGAGTGTTTCAGCCCTTGGTCTGTGTCCTTAAGCAACTAAATCCCAGCATCCACTACCAAGGTCGTCAACGCTGGGCACCTGGCAGGCGCAGCGCTGTTCACTCCGCAGCCGCATGTGCCCGGCACGTAGCAGGCACTCAGCAATGTCTGCCAGGTGAAGGAAGAGGCCTGGGTGCCGGCTCCGGCTGTGAGGGGGCCGTCCCGCTGTGGGACCCCCGAGTCCGCTGGGCAGTAAGGGGAGACCACCTGCTGCAGAGGAGAGGGAAGGAAGGAACCAAAGGGACATAATGAAGGACTGAGCACGCATGAGTGCTAATTATGCACCCCAAAATCATGGACCCCCTGGGCCAGCCATGCGGGACGTAACAGAATAAGAAACAAAGTTGTCCCACGGTGTGAAGGGAACACTGTCTACACGCTCGGATAAGGCAGACTTGACTGAGGACATGGTGATGGGCGTAGCACCACGGCAGCCGCGCTGCAAAGCCGGGGAGAGAGATGGGGCTCAGCCCGAGGACCGCAGGGGAAGGGGGACTCACAGACCAGGAGCAGTGTGTGGGCCGGGGGACGGACGGTCGCGTGAGTGTCGGGGGTGTCCTTGCTGGCGGCAGGCCGGGTTGTCAGACCTCACCAGGGGCAGGGGAAGAGGGGACGTGGCCAGACATCAGTGGGGGATTTTGGCTAAACAGACGTGGTGGGATTCCTGCCAGAACTGGGCTCTTGAGGCCCAAGGATGGGGCCTCACTGGGCTCAGCAGAGCCTGTCTGGAGTTCGGTCAAGGAGAGGTCAGCCAACAGTCGGGGAGAGCTTGGGGGCGGGGAACCAGGGAAGGGACCGGGGGTGTGAACACAAAGGAAACGGCACGTGGGCATCTCTCTGCAGGGACTTTCTGGGCCAGAAGTCCAGCATGGTGGCCAGGCGAGGAAGAGAGACGGGACACACCATCAACGTCAGGAAGGTGTGAGTCGCCGTGCCGTGCCCGCGCCAGGCGGGGATGCCTCGCCCCCCCCCCCATAACTGACTACCCTGTGGGTGCAGGGGGCAGCCAGCAGGTGCCGGACATGGGAGCCGAAGCAAGGCTCTGCCGGAGGTGCCGGCTGGGGCAGCCCAGGGCAGCGGACCCCACCCGGCACAGGGGATCCTCAGCGGAGAGCCCGTGGGGGACCGAGCTCGCAGCATCAACCCCCAAAGTAGCTGTGGATCCAGCGAGGTGACCCGGTGTGACCCCCAGGGACGGTCTAGCGGGCGTCCGGCCAGCCACGGGCTCCAGGACCTTCATTGTCCTCCTTCCCCTGGGCTGAGCGGATACAGGACCCAGGAGACCGGGATGCCCGTCCTCCCCACGGCCCGGGGGCCTCGGCCAAGTTTCCTTCCCAAGTGCAGCCATGTGACCCCGAGGAGGGGCAGGGGCAGAAAACAGGTCTCATGTCCTGCAAGGAGTTTCCCCCCAAACTCGTGTCCTGAGTAAACACCCTGCCTGAGCTCTCTGCCTTATGGTCACTGAAGACCTTGAAAAAATCCGATAAAAAGCCACGGCTTTCCTCAGTGACGGGACAGGCTGGGGCGTCACCGTATCCGCGCACCGCGGTCACAGGGCAGGCAGGGTTAGGAGAGACATGAGAGGCCTCCCTCCACTGACGCAGGCACCTGAGCAGGCACCTGCTCGGGGCGGCAGCACCCAGACTGACATCAGGGCTCGGACCCGGCCCCGGGCTGCTCTCCCTCCCCGGAGCCCCCCGACCCCCACTGCCTCCCCGGAGCCCCCCCACCCCCGCTGCCTCCCCGGAGCCCCCCCACCCCCGCGTCCTCTGCCCAGCGCCCGCTCCGGCAGGAAGCCCCTCTCCCACGGAATCTCGTCTGGGGAACGGCGGGGTTGGGACCTGCTGAGAATGATCTCTTCTCAGACCATGACTTGGGACTTGTCCCCTAGAGGCACAGCCCTGGGACCCCTCGGTCCCTCCACGCAGAGCTGGCATCAGCCTTCACCTCGGGACCCCGCGGCTGCCACAGGGGCCAAGCTCCTGGACCCCCAGAGCCCCAGAGTGGATAGAGGGAACCACAAGCCACCCCAGTGTCTTCCCGGGCCTCTGGCTTCCCCACCCTGGGCCTGGAGGACCAGATCCCGCCCCAGGGACTGCCCTGGCACAGACGTCTGGGCCTTTCTAGAAGCAAGGCTCTGCCCCATCCTTGCCCGTCCACTGGCCGCCACCCCAGCCTGCTCCAAGCGCCTCGCAGCCTGGCTGCTCCAATGCCCCTCTGTTCAGCAGCCCTGGGATGCGTTCCCTGTGCCAGGGCCCAGCCGGCGGGGGAGGGGCGGCCCCGCGGGGGAGGGAGGCGGGCAGCCCTCCCTTAGCTCCGCCGTCCCCACTGCCGGGGCTTCCAGCAAGCACGGCCGGAAGCAAGTAATTCCTTTGGCAAGAGTTTCCCATCGCCGCTCCGTCAGCCAGGCAAGGCCGGCTCCAAGGAGGAACACGAAATTGTTCCTTTCATCTTTGGCTCACCTGTCAACCATGATTCCTCTCACCTTTTTCTAACACAAAGTGACAACATGTTTTGGGTTAAAATCACTCCTCCCTTTCGAGCAAAAGCTCTAGGTGTGGGGAGATGCGGGCAGAGGCGGCCGGATCGCTGTCCCCGAGTCCCACACACAGCGCCCGTCCCGGAAATGCATATTTCATGCCAGCCGCTCCCACTCATGCTCGGCGGCCGGGGCCAGGTGCTCCCGGGCACCTGCTGCCGGAGCCGCCGAGGGCACTCGCCCCTCCCTCCCGCCAAGAACACGGGCCGTGGTGCCCAGTGCGTTAGGCAGCTTCACTTACCACGTGGAAATGCAGCCATTCTGCCCATTTGCCTGCGCCACCATCGCTAACGGGTTGTAGAGCTGACGACACTCTTGGCAGGGCTGGTGTCTATGAGGGCATCATGTCAAGGAAGTAGCCCCGGTGGCAAATCAAACGACCCAGAACTGTACTTCACGGTGAGGAGGGAACTTCTGCACGCGGGAGTCAGTCCTTTTGACAAGGTCCTCACGGAACACGGCTGTTGATCCCCCCCTGTGAAAGCGGACGGCCTTCGTGTGACCCCCAGCCGCATTCGGGTGGCGCTGCCATCTGACGGGGGGGGGCCGGGTCGCAGCCAGGAGGCCCCCATGTCTTGGCACTCTGCCATCAGCTCTCCGTGGGACCAAGCGCCCTGTGGGTGGACGTCCCCAGCGTGCTGTCCCGTGGCAGGGCGCACCTCCAGGACCATGCGGGCCCCCCTGCTGCCCCCAGCGCAGCCCCTCAGAGGATTTCATTAGAAAGCACCGATTTTAAATTGTTTTGGAAAAAAACCCTAAAGTAAGTGCGGTTTCTCAGGTGCATCTCAACCCTGGCAAGTGCGAACGTTCTCTCCCGTACGGCACACGTGAAGTCTCACTCCCAACGTTCGACGTCTGATTATGAAAAATGACCTCCAGTTATGGGAAGGAAGGAGGTCAAACAAAACATGGGACTCCCATCTCCGTCAGTCCCCGCCCGGCGGTCCGTCCCCGACCCCGGTCCACACCCCCGCCGCGGCACACGCCGCCACCTTCCTACAGAACAGGAGGTCACCTGCTTCACGCTCGCGCCACCCAGCCCCGTGGCTACCCACTCTGCGCGGTCTCCCACGAGGCAACCCCTTCCCACGCGAGCCTCTGGCCCACGTTCTCTCACTCATGGTCGGTGGAACCAGCCTCTTCCTCCGAGCACCCACCGGGACTCACAATTTGCTCCATCACCAGGTCTCATGGCGCAGTGTTTATGTCTTCAACTGACCTACCTAGTTTAGTGGGAAACGATGTAATTTTTGTCCATCTACCTGATTCACACTGGGCATGTGTTCTGTCAGCCGTGGGGCAAGGGCCGACCCCCCGTGGTCACAAACTGACGCCCAGGACTGTCTCCTTCACCCACTTCTCGCTGCGCGCCCCTCCCTCCCCCAAGGACTTGACGGGATTCTTGCCCTGTGTGCTGCCGCCCTCACCAACGACGCAGAAACGCCCGCCTTTGGTTTTATTTTTATATTTTCCCAGCTCGTTCCCCAAGTCAACCACCTGATCCTTTCCCCACCTCTGCCCTTCCCCCTTCCAGTATCTGATTTCTGTCTTTAAATACGCGTCTGTGCACCAAAAACCTGCAGACCGACTGGGCCACTCACGGTTTTAACGACCTTCTAGCTCAGGGCTGCAGACCTCGCTGTTCCTTACGTGGTTCCCCAAACCGGGTCTTGCATGTGGACCATGTGGCCGCGGGCTGCCCTGGGCCCCCGCGGATGCCAGTGTCATATGGCACGCCTCCAGCGCCCCACCTGCCACTCGCTGAGCCTCGCACCCTCGGGGCCTGCATCCCACAGTACCACGCACCTGCCCCATGCCATGTGGGGGTCTCCTGGCCATGCGGTACCAAAACGTCCTCTGACTGGGTACCCCCGGCCCATCCCAGCCCATCGCCGCGGCATGCGGGTCTCTCTCTCCACGCATCCTTCACCAGCAATTGGATGTATAGACTCTCTGAATTTCGGGAGTCCGATGGGTATAGAACGAGAGGCCCATGTCGGTCCAAGTGGCCTGTCCCAGATGACACGCGTGTTGGGTGTTTCTTCACGGTCTTTTGGGCACCTGGTCTCTGCCCTTCTGAACTGCCTGTTCATTTTCTCTGCACACTGTTTTTGAGCGTCCTCTGGTTCTCCTTCATTTGGAGACGTTTACTGTATATTCTGGATGGTGCTCCCCGGCCAGTTTCAGAGGTTGGAGATGCCTCCTACCTGCTCAGGCACATCTGCTTGTCGCACAGCATCCGCTCGTGCCAAATCCACCCCGCTTCATCGCGGCTCGAGCGCCTCAAGGACAGCTCACACACCCTGCCCTACCCACATGGTAAAGACGCACGCATCTTCTTCAGGTGCCTCCACTGTCTTATCTGCCCTATGTGGGTCTTTGGTCCTTCTACGGGGACCGTGGTGTGGTCTGAGGCTGCAGCCCCACTTGCCTTCTCTCCACAGAACTCTCACAGACTTCTCTCCACCCTGCTCACTGAGGCATGAGGCCACGGTGACCACACATTTCTGAAGCCTACTTGCTGTGGGTAGGTCCGGTCCTCCAGCAGATTCACAGCTGTCCTTACTACTTTCTAGAGTGTCTCAATATCTGACAGATTAATCCCCCCCTTATTTTTGCACAAAAGTATATTATTTATTCTGGACATTTCTTGTCCCATAAATTTAGAAATACTTTGATTTTTTTTAATTAGTCACATTAGAATTTCATATTGGAAGAACATCATATCAGTAGACTTACTAGGGGAAAACAGACTTCTTCACGATGCCAAGCTGCCTCCTCCATGAATATGGTATATAGCTTGGCTTTTTTGCATGTCTAGTGTCATGTCTCTTGATGGATTTTTTGAAGATATTTTCATAAAGGTTTTAGATGTTCGATATTGTTTGATCATTGGCTGCTGTGCCTGTTACTGTGAATAGAAGCTCACTTTCTGCTTTGTTTCCTAGTTGGTCATTGCTGGCTGAAATTGTTCTTACGGATTTCACGTGAGTGGAAACGCTTTAGTCTCCGTAAGACACGACGCAGTTGAAAACTCTTGAGCTTGCTTGGACGTTGGGACTGAACTCTTTCTCCCACAGACCCATGGAGAGCGATGCTTGATTTAGGATCCCTGCCCTGCCGTGGTGGCCCCACTCTCTGGCCGACGGTGTTGCACTGAGGTCAGGACCCGGACAGACGATGTTCTCGGGTGCCTGAGGGACTCCACGTGCACTGTGCTCCCCGAGAGAGCTCTTCACACTCAGTCTCCTCCTGTGTGAGGGGAACACGAGTCTGACAGGTCTGTCAATTGATTTGATGATTGAAGAAAATGGTGCCCAGAAGCCACTGAAGGGTGCCTGACACGCAGTCCGATCTCAGAGTGTTAACTGCATCGTCACCAGCTGTGGGTCCACAGGAAACGTATACAGCTAGTTTGGGCTTCAATTTCTTCATCAAAAAATAAAAATCAGGACATGGAGCTTTCTTTTCCCACCTACCTCAGAGTGTTGTCACTGTGATGAAATGGGAGAGTGGGGAAATCCCTTTATGAACTCTAGAGCGCTGTAGACATCCAAGCACTGTGAAGACTGCCATTGACTCCCCTGTCTGCTTTCCACCTTCCTTCCTCTTCACAACTGTTTTGTCCATCTTGCTTTGTGTACATCCATCCATTAACTCAGTAAATAATGATTCAAAAACACTGAGTGTCTTCATGTGCCCAGCACTGCCCTAAGTGAGTCCAGATTCACACACGTCCCCTCCCTGTCTGTCCTCACCTTCCCCGTGAAGAATGACGGCGTGATTCACATGGACTCCTGGGTAGTCAGTGGACCAAGACCTATTTCTGGATGATATTCTGAATAGTCACTGAGAAAATGACTCACCCAGAAACATCGATTTTCCCCCTGAAGCCAAAACAAAGGAAATACCTTGGTTAAGGAGTTAGGATGTTATGACCCAGAGTTCCCAGAACTGATGTCCTAGCCCTGCGGGACTGCACAGGATGAAAGATGCGAATGATTCAGGGGAAGGAGAGAGCACTTTGGGAAGTTGTCCAACATTTATTTTTTTTAAAGGTTTTATTTAATTATTTGACAGGCAGAGATCCCAAGTAGGCAGAAAGGCAGGCAGAGAGAGAGGGGGAAGCAGCCTCCCTGCTGAGCAGAGAGCCCAACTCGGGGCTTGATCCCAGGACCCTGAGATCATGACCTGAGCTGAAGGCAGAGGCTTTAACCCACTGAGCCACCCAGGTGCCCCAGGTCCGACATTTATTGAGTGTGAATGTGAGCTCTCTCTGTATGTGAGTGTGGTGGTGGTAACTTTACTTACACCATCTTCTTCAATGGCATCTGTAACCCTACACATGCACACACACAGAGGAATCCACATGCACAGGTACACACACAGGTGTACACACACACACGTCATACGTCTATAACCTCATTTTATAGAAGAGAAAACTCAACTCACGCTCAGACATAGTCATTTTCCTGGAGACACAGAGCCAGGAATTTATGGTGCTATTTATCACAAAGCCGATAGGATTCCCTAAATTATACGATGGTATGTGGGAATAGAATTTAATTAAATCGCATGTCTTAGCTGGAAGCTTTCAGAAGCCAGTGCAGATGTCTCACCCAGAGAGAGGTTGGGCAGAGGGAGTTGTTGACAGGAGTTTTGGAGGAGCTGAGGGGATATGGGCAGCCGCGCAGAGAGCCGGAAGCCCGAAGGCCTTGGACTGGCGCCGCGTGCCCGCGACAGAGCCGCCCGCTGCCACCCTGCTGGGGTGGCTGGACCCACGCGGCCTGCACCCCACACTGCCACCAATTCCCCGTCAGGGCCTCCCCCGGGCACAACGCAGCCAGAGCCCAGTGAGCGGGCGGATGTGGGGTGTGCAGCGGCACGGAGGGGTCACAGAGGGCCGGTGGCGCTGAGTGCCAACAGACCCCCCGGGGCCCAGAAGCTCAGCCGCGGCCGAAAACTTCTTGAAAAATTCCCAAGATGTCGTCCAGGAATACCAGAAGTAACAAAACCAGGCTTTGATTCGAAGCTCGCGTGCACATGGGTGTGCCTGCGGTGTGTCGCTGCCCCTTGACACCATCGACCGCCTTCCCCCTGCTTCTGCAGCATCTGAGAAGCACGAATCACAGCCGGCGCGATCGCTTGGTGCTGGCTGAGCTGACCTTAGGGGAACGAATCCTGTCTCTCCATGAAACAAGCTACACCACGAAAGGAAGACCTCAGAACGGACACTAAACCACCAGTTGCTGATATTTTACGAGGAAAAGCTCAGTATCATGTGAGCACAACGAGACACAAACGTGTCCACAGCACAGCTCCGGAGGCCAGAGACCTGAAGTCAAGACGCCAACGGGGTGGTTCTCCACAGCGGCTCCCTGCTCGTCCCTGAGCTTCCGGTGAACACGGGAGATCGCGGGGCCGTCCCCTGGCCCAGGGCTGGGTCGCTCCAGTGTCTGCCCCCACGGCCACACGTCTTCAGACGGCCACCCTTCCACTCCTCGTGTTCAAATGTCCCTCTTTTTATAAGGACATCAGTCATATTGGATTAGGGCCTACCCATTCCAGAATGGCCTCCTCCTAACTAATTATGTCCACAACAACCCTATTTCCGAGGATGGTCACGTTCTTTGACACTGGAGGCTAGGTTTCTGGGGGACACGGTCCCACCCTCGGCACGCGGGCAGTGCTGGAGAACACCGCCGGAAGTCTCCTCCCAATGGTGAAAACTGTTAGTGATTCGCCCGGGTAATTAGTTACAAGGGTACACTTTCTGGGGGAACTAGTTCCCAGTTCCCCAGCCATGCTGGGAATACCTAAAATAGACAATGTCTGTGGGACCATAAAGCACATTAGAAACCTTTATTAACAGCAAACACTGCGTGAAGCCCCCCTAGGCTGTGCACCACTTCCTCCGGCTGTCGTGGGGGACGTTTTGGATATCTTACCTCATCTGTGACCTCGCAACCATCCCACAAGCAGATCCCAGCACCTCTGGTCTGCCCTTCCCTGAGGCAGAGGCTTGGTGTCTGCTCCACCGGACACGTCCACCACATACACACTGAGCGCCCCTGTGGCCTCTGCCTGTCACTCCCCTCGCTCTCCCTGCCAGCCGCGGCTGTGATTTCAAGGCTGCTCTGGGTCTGGCCTCCCAACCCCGAGTCACAGAAGCAGGCAGGACTCTTCCTGCCTGCCTTGGTCAACCCACTAACACCAGGCACCGTACGACCCGCCTCCCTGCTTGCTTGGGTCCCAACACCCCCGCCCCCCACAGCATCCTCTCGAAACCCAAAGGCAGCACGGGGCTCGTGCTCATCTAGCTATAAGTCATTAACCTCTTTTCAGATATTGTCAAAGGGAAGAGAACATAATCGTCCTTTGCTGGGGCCACCATCCTGGACTCTCCATGGGCTGGACGGCCTCCTGCAGTCCCCACCAGCTCTCCAGGAGCTCCTGCGCCCTCTTTTCTCCACCCACGGTCTCCCAGTACCACCAGCTGGGGCTACAGTGATGTTGGTGTGTGGAAGTATAGGAGAGAGTGGGGAAAAGATTCCGTCCCCAAACACCGGCACCTTCGAGACGGTGATGCCCAGGCCTTCCGGGTGGCACGGTCGGGTTAGGCATCAGACTCTTGGTTTTGACGCTGGTCTTGATTTCAGGGTCATGACCTTGAACCCCGTGTCAGGTTCTGCACTCAAGGCAGAGTCTGTTTAAGATTCTCTCTCTCCCTCAGGCCCTCCCTTTGCTCTCTCACGCTCTCAAATAAATAAATTAATTAATTTTAAAAAAAGGTGGGTGTGCCTGAAATCTGGCAGATGAGTCGGAGGAACCACGGGGGCCCGTCGGCTCCCTTCTGTTCTTCCTGCAAAGGCTTACCATGTCAGATGGGCCGGTGGGTGATGCTTGGAGGATCAGAATGGGGAAGAAAATCAACTGACCTCACTTTCGGCTTTTGCTTACAGCATTGCCAAAGGACCCATCCCCTTTCCAACACACCCAACCTCAGATTCTAGGAAATCCCCCCTTGTCCTACTCTCCTGAGGAGCGAAGGGACGCGAGTGCCTTCAGGAAAAGGCACGTGTAGAAGAAGTGAACGGGACACATCCTGAAAGGTGCTTCTTAGGAATATTTATGTTTATTTAGTAGTTTAAACCCGTGATCACAGGAATAATTTTTGCAAATTATAATTCAGGTTGAGTAGGAATTACCTGAAGTGCCCCATAGTACACAGAAATGCATCTATAGTGTGCGTGTTGGGCATCTCGAGGGACAGTGAGGTGTGGGAACCATGTGCCCGACAGGCACTGCTGGCCTTTGGAACCCAGTGGGGAAGCTGTACGTTTTTCCTTCATTTCACTTTATGCCAATAACCTACCCTGTCATGGGGTAACAGGCACCTGGACCGTGCTTGTTTCACTGCATAAGATCTAAGACAAAAGAAAGGGTTTGCACCACAAACAGTCCACTGTGGGAAAGAGAAAAGAGATGGTACAGTGCTGAAGTGTGTTTAGTGGCAGGGAGTAGAGACGGGGCTGGGAACTGCACCAAGTGAGCTACCAGCACAGTCCAAGGGCCTCATCGACCCTTGCAACAAGCCTGGGAACCGGGAACATGGGGAACCAGACCCAGGGCTCCGCGCCACTCACGAAGTCCCGTCCCACAGCTTAGCGCCGGATCCCTCCTTCTTTACTTGGGCATCTGTCCACACCCTGCTCAGAGCGGGCTTTGTTTCACTCGCAAAGCATCCGACCAGGATTCCTTTTAAAAAGCAAAAACAAAGCACAGTCTAAGTGATAGAATTCCGTTTTTAAAATTATGTGTATGTGGCCTGTCTGCAGCCAAGCAACCATTTCCCTTCCGAAGCCGTGATTCACGTGTCGTGAGAGGAGCAAGGGGCCTGGGGCTCAGAGAGCAGCGTCTGAAGCCCCCGGGAGCAACTGCGGCCGCAGCTGGGAGCAGGGTGCCCGTCCGGTCAGACGGTCCCCCTGCTGCTGCTGCCGTCGGAGCGGGATGCACAGCTGGGCGGAACGTGCTCATCAACGAGGACTTCCCCAATCTGACCCTAACTGACGCAGTGCTCTGTGCCGGATCGCTTCCTGCTTCCGGCCTGTGGTAAGAAAAACGGGATTTAATGAGGCCCTTGCAACAGTTCGGAGCCCACGCAGCCTAAAACAGGGGAGGCACCGCCCCTGTGGCTGGGACCGAAACCCCGCGGCCAGCGCAGGCGCGGGCCCAGCGTAGGGCTCCCCGCTCACCACCGTGGTAGAAGAGCGCGCGCGCCGGGGTCGGAGGAGAGTAAGGAGCACCCCACGGGCAACGCAGCCTCATCAGAAGGCAGCGCCGCGACCCACCGGTTTCTGAGACATCAGAGTATGTTCTTGCCGGAAGAAGATGGCACATGACGAACCACGATTTCTACAAAGTTCCTGCTTCTCGACCCCCACGCGAGCCTCCAGTCCAGTCCCGTCCATCTTGGGATCTTCGCTCACAAACCTCGATGGTCAACCTGCGCACGTGGAGTTAAAAGTGTTCGCTGAGCCAGACGCTCACACACACTGTTTCTTTGGCCCCGTTTCACACATGGACGAAACGAGAACCAGAGAGAAGGGGTTTGGAAAAAGTCACATAGCTGGAAGTCTCAGGACAGGCCCAGAGCTCCCAGGATCCGCCCCCGTGCCGGTGGGCCCTCTCCTGCCGTCTTACCCTCGAGTGGCACGATGGGCTTGGGTGGAGGCAACACCGGGAAGACATCCTTCAGCCCACGCACCCTTCCTTAAAACTCCAGGCCCTCCGCTCCTTCCAGAATGCCCTCTGAGCCCGTCTCGTGGACCAGGCTAAAGGTGATTTCTGCTGGCTTACGGGAAGGGCCCACCTCTCCCAGGCTCCGGCCAGGGGCACCCAGGAGTCACTCAATGACACAGGTCTACTGTGGGGACACTTGAATGCCCTGATTTGTGGCCTCAGTAAAACTCAAAGAACATGTGGCCCATAGACGTGGAGCCGTGATCCAGAACAGGAACGAATACGTAAGACACACGGACACCCGTCTTCACTGAAGACTGCGGCAGAGGCAGAAGAGGTAGATTGAAATTTCCCAAAAACTAAAGCGATGAACGAGAACCACGAAAGGGACAAGAGGGAGAAGCGAAATCTAAGAGAAACAAGTGTGAGAGCTCTGAGGAATTCCAGAAGCAAACAGAACATACAAACTCAAAGCCCGACTGTATATCTAAGGGCCAAAGAGAGGCTCAAGTCTTAAGCAAGAAAGATCATTAAATATCACGGAAAAAATATTAAAAATCTTAGATATGTTGATTTCGTACATATATTCTTATGTTCTCATTCTTACGTATTCTTATAAACTGAGCCATGTTACTGACAAGATGAAACATTACCTACAAACGAAGAAAACCAGGTCACCCTTAAATAGCATATACTTGAATAATCTTACATTTTCAAAGAATATCACTGACAAAAGTTTATATTCAAATTCAAGTGACAAAAAGATCTTGCCAGAAAAGCGAAGAAATTACAGGATTGTATACCTTTGTTAAAGGAAATATGTTTTTAAATCATCAATTCCAAGTAGAATTTAGAGCTGCAGGACAGAGTATAGAAGAGGGAGATTAAACAACAGAATGAGCACAAAGACTGGCCTCATTCTTAAAAGGTAATGGAAATAATGGAACCATTAATGACTAACATACTGACCCAGAACGCTTTCAGTAGTCAGGACCGGAGGTGACAGCTCACTGGCAAGGGCTTGCTGGAAAATGTGCCGAGCGTCTCATTGTACTGAGAAATGGGCAGGAGGACATTCTTGGTGCTGAACCCTGAAAAAACAGGTGTCCTCTCCGAGATAAGACAAAGCACGGTATCTACCAAAATGCAAGAAGAAAACTCAAACAATCACAACAACAGGAAAAACAGAAAGCACGAGTATGACAAAGTTCTTTAAAGCGAGAAAATAATAAGAAGTCAGTCCGGAAGGTTCCCCCCAACCCGGAAGATGGGGGCAGGGCTCGCAGTTAAGAGGTCAGCAAAGGCAGGTCAAGGAACGTAAACAGCATCGCAAGAGAAGCTGACAGTAACGGGTACTAAAGAACACGAGAGAGTCCCGTTGCAAGTAACCGAGAGGACCACTATGATCCTATAACAGCGCAGCTCGTACTGAAGGCGTGTGATAGAATCCGCACCTCAGGGGAAAAAACGAAAAGAACTTCTGAATAAGCCAAAAAGATAAAGGTGAATTTGCAAAAAATAAAACAAATAAACAAAACACCTCAACTAGTTAATCTTTCAGTTAGGAGCGCTTAGAGAGGAGCCGTGAGAAAACCAGAGGTGAGTGTCCGCGCAACAAAATCTGTCGTCAGAACAAATTTACAGCCTTCGATGCCTGGATTATTCTTCGAAGCTGAAATTAAAGACGCGCAATTCAGAATAATGCTGTATTTTCATTCCAAAATGGGTCAAAAATTACTTTTATACGAAATCAGGTGGGGGGAGTGTGAGGATATGGCCGGCATCGTTGCCTGACAGTAGGAGTGAAAATGGTAACGATCGGCAAATCAGTCCCGCGGGCGTGACGTGCTCCTGCGTGTCTGGCTCGTGTTTCCGCCTTTTGGAAACACACAGAGATACTTTATTGGTAAGAAAGGGGACCTCTGAGAGGGCAAGTCGCCTGAGTTGGCTCCCTGGGGTGCTGGACAGAACCAGTCAGCGTCTCCCCCGCCCGATCTACCCAATGCTGGGAGCCCCCGAAGAGGAAGTGCACCCCCTCCCCGCCGTGTAACTACAAAGCGGGAGAGAACGATTCGGTAGCACTGGTTTGAGTGACACGAAAGCCGTTTCCGGTCCACTCAGCCTCCAGTGATACAGGACTCGACGGGGGCCTGCCCTTACCCCACCTCTGCCCCCGATGGGGCTTCTGAAGCAGGAGCTGTGCAGAAGTCTTTTTTTTTCTTTTTTTTTTTTTTTTAAGATTTTATTTATTTATTACACAGAGAAACATCACAAGCAGGCAGAGAGGCAGGCAGAGAGAGAGGAGGAAGCAGGCTCCCCGCGGAGCAGAGAGCCCGATGCGGGGCTCAATCCCAGGACCCTGGGACCATGACCTGAGCCGAAGGCAGGGGCTTTAACCCGCTGAGCCACCCAGGCGCCACCCAGGCGCCCCTGTGCAGACGTCTTCAGACAAGTCCTTTTGCCGTCCCCCAAAGCGTGCGTGTTTGAGGATCGTCACACTCTGCACAGGGGCGTTGCTCTTTCCACACCGCCACCCCAGAGAAGCAGACGGTCGAAGCCAGGACCAAATTTGTGCTTAAATCTGACTTGGTTGAAAGGGGTAATTGACTCTCGGGGAGAGGGGCAGCAGTGAAAGTGCCTGTCAAGCGACGGCCGTGTCTCCGCCCTCTGGGACGCTGCGGAGGCATCCCTGGCGACCGCGGAACTGCATCACTCTTGCGTGACATTTCCCACTTGTTGGGTTTCAAAAGTGGTTATGAATAGAGGGTCCTTGAAAGGGAAAAGGGAAGCGAAGCCTCATGGGACAGGCTTTGTGGGCAGCTCCAGCAGGATGCGCGTCTCCATGGTGACCAAGGTCGGCTCCGGAAGTCACGGAGACAGACATCACGTGCTCATTATCAGAGGAGGCGCAAGCTGCCAAGTATTAGCGCCAAGGACAAAGATGGTCCAAACTTTCCGTGGGCGTCCGTCCTCCTTCACTCTAGAGCCGCGGCTGAGGTCCGTTTGTGCCTCCAGGAAAGAATGTGACACCTCACGAAACACAAGCAGTTCTCCGAGTAAGAAGCCACAAGCCCCCTCCTCGGGTGGCCAGCGAAGCCCCCAGAAGATCAAGGTTACAGACCTACAGATCTCGCCAAGAGTTGTCAGTTGAGGGGAAGATCAAAGGCATCTCCTCATTCCGTATTCATTCAACAAACACACGGAATGAGAAAGCCAGGGAATTGTCCAAACAGGTCACCAAAATCAAAAGGAGAGTGACAGGCAGGTGTCAGGACTCAGGGGTGCCGACAGCGGGGAGAGAACAGGCAGGCCTAGGAGGTGCACTTGTCTGGGCCAGGGTCATCCCTGGTGGTGGGTGCAGAAGACGCGGGGAGGGGGGCACACGCTCTCTCACGTCACCGCTCCAGAGAGAAAACCAGGAGTGTAGCCTGGCCCAGGAGACGAGGAGCCAAAGTGTCACAGGGAGTGAGAGGCACCCCACTCCAGGGACGGCTCGGATCTGCCCGAGGACGATGTGCAGGCGGAGACGTTGGGGGAGGAGAAGGCTCAGGGCCCTGCATCCCAGGCGAGGGCAGAAGATGCTTCTGCTCTGTAGGGAGCGGGTCCTGCTGCTGACACTGAGCTCAGCCCCGCTTGGCTTCGTCCCTCCAACAGGCATGTCGCGTGGCGCTCCACTCCTGCCCGAGAGCAGGGCCTTGCCCGGCACAGGTGGGCCACCGAGGATTCCGCACCCGCTCCTGCCTCATCGCCCCAGCCCTCCGCACCCATGCTTCCTCCTCTCCAAGCTGTTGCCCGCTCTCCGAGAGCGCGCTGGCTTCAGCCGTGCTGCTCCCTTTGCCTTGAATGTGGTTAGTTTCCCGTCCCTCAACCTCAGGCCACCTTCGGCACCCCCCACACGCCATCCGCTCCTCTCCGAACCCGTCCCTGCTCACCCCAGTTTGGGGCAATGCCTTTGTCCTGTGAGCGACGGGACCTTGTGCACATCTCTGCACGCGCGCCTGCCTTCCCCGTTGGCTGGGACCCCTTCGAAGGAGGGACTGTGCCTTTCTCTCTATATCCCAAAACCTCCCACACGCCTGCAAGTAGGAGTTGCTCCGTTATCCGGGGCCACATTCTCACCGCAGCCCCAAATGAGCCAGACCCCAGGCTACTCGCCGTGCACAAGGACACCTGCCCTCACTCGGGCAGAGAGACAGCCCAGCTCCGCTCTCGAGCCTGGGCGCGGCACTGGCTGCCCCGGGTCCCCTCGCCGCCCGCAGACCCTGGCGAGCCAGACCCCGGCTTCCAGGCTGGCCCCCACTGACCCTCCCTGACTCACTCCCGGGTGACTCGGCCGTCGGAGCAGCACGAGCTCCCTGCGGGGCCCAGAGCGCGCCGCGTGAGCAAGAATGACACGTGTGAGCTCACAGACTCCCAACTAGCGTCAGAGCAAGAGTCTGTGGCTGGCCCTGGGCGGAGCTCTGCGCCGGGAACCCAGAGCAAGGCTCTTCTTAGCACCTCCGGGCCTCCGTTTCTCACCTACAACTGGGGTGGGGTGCCTGGGGGGCTCCGTCGGTGAAGCATGTGCCTGCGGCTCCGGTCATGATCCCAGGGTCCTGGGATCGAGTCCTGCGTCAGGCTCCTGCTCCGTGGGGGGCTGCTTGCCCTCTGCCTCTGCCCGCTACTCCCCTGCTTGTGTCTCTCTCTGTCAAATAAATAAATTGTTTTAAATAATAAAAAATTTTAAAAATAAACAAAACCGGGATATCACCAGTGCACGTTTCTCTGCACTTCTGTGTGACTTTTCACAAACAGCACACGTGTGAAAAGTCACTGGAAGGTCCGGGGCCCTTCACTCATTCACGCCACACATGGTCGTCGCGCGCTCACGACACGCCAGGCCCCGCTCTCCAAACCGTAGACGCGCAGTTTTTAAGACGCGAGGCATCCCTTACGTCCAGCACGTCCTGCCCGACCCCCCGTGCTAGCTTGTGACGAGCGTGTGACAGCGTCCGTCGAATACTCGCTGAGCACCAGGCACGCCCGCAGCGGGCTCTCTCACGACGGCTGTATCTTCCCAACAAAACCTTTTTCTTATCTCGGGTCACAAAGCAATGGCTGACGTCACTCAGCAGTGTGCACCGGGTGCCGCTCTCCGTCGAGAGTCACTAGCACGGGAGGGCAAGCGTGGAGTATGGCTGCTTTCGAAGCTCCCGAGAACTCCTAGGGAGACCGGCAAGTGCGCAGGAAACCGTCCCAAAACGTAAAACACCAGGAGCACCTCCGTCAGGCCTGGGGCCGAGGAAGCCTTCCACGTGGAGGTCATTGTGGAGCCGCGACCTGAAGCACGAGGGAGAGTCGCAGTCCGTACAGCAGAAGCAGCGGCCTGAGGAGAGGATCACCGGTCCGTGAGGCTGACAGTCAGCTGGAGGCAGGTGGAGGGCAGGTGAAGGGCAGGTGAAGGGCAGGTGGAAGGCAGGTGAAGGGCAGGTGGAGGGCAGGTTGAGGTCAGGTGGAGGGCTGGTGGAGGGCAGGTGAAGGGCAGGTGGAAGGCAGGTGGAGAGCAGGTGAAGGGCAGGTGAAGGGCAGGTGGAGGGCAGGTGGAGGCAGGTGAAGGGCAGGTGAAGGTCAGGTGAAGGGCAGGTGGAGGGCAGGTGAAGGGCAGGTGGAAGGCAGGTGGAGGGCAGGTGAAGGGCAGGTGAAGGGCAGGTGAAGGGCAGGTGGAGGGCAGGTGGAGGCAGGTGAAGGGCAGGTGAAGGTCAGGTGAAGGGCAGGTGGAGGGCAGGTGAAGGGCAGGTGGAGGGCAGGTGAAGGGCAGGTGAAGGGCAGGTGGAGGGCAGGTGAAGGGCAGGTGGAAGGCAGGTGGAGGGCAGGTGAAGGGCAGGTGAAGGGCAGGTGAAGGGCAGGTGGAGGGCAGGTGGAGGCAGGTGAAGGGCAGGTGAAGGTCAGGTGAAGGGCAGGTGGAGGGCAGGTGAAGGGCAGGTGGAGGGCAGGTGAAGGGCAGGTGAAGGGCAGGTGGAGGGCAGGTGAAGGGCAGGTGGAAGGCAGGTGGAGGGCAGGTGAAGGGCAGGTGAAGGGCAGGTGGAGGGCAGGTGGAGGCAGGTGAAGGTCAGGTGAAGGTCAGGTGGAGGGCAGGTGAAGGGCAGGTGGAGGGCAGGTGAAGGGCAGGTGAAGGGCAGGTGGAGGGCAGGTGAAGGGCAGGTGGAGGGCAGGTGAAGGGCAGGTGAAGGGCAGGTGGAGGGCAGGTGAAGGGCAGGTGGAGGTCAGGTGGAGGGCAGGTGGAGGGCAGGTGAAGGCAGGTGAAGGGCAGGTGGAGGTCAGTTGGAGGCAGGTGGAGGTCAGGGCGTCAGAAGAGACGGGCCGAGGAGGAAGCCGCGCACCTGCACGCCACCGTGCCCGGGAGGCAGCGGGGCCGGCACAGGAGGGAGCACACCCCACAAGCACACCCCACAAGCACACCCCACCTCCAGAGGAGGCCGTGCTCTGGCAGCCGTCCGGGATGGCCCTGGGGGTGGGGCGGGAGGCCTGCAGAGAGACAACAGAGGAGAAAGAGCCGGATGCCGTCAGACGGACACATTCTGAGCAAAACTCAGCTACTGACGTTTCCCCCGCTCGGGCGCCCGGGGGAGACCCCTTCTCCACGTCCACCGGGTCCTGCGCACTCAACCGTGCTCGACTCTGCAAATGACGCTCAGGTCGGAGGAAGCGTGCGCCGGGCGTGTCCGAGCGCGGCAGGGGCCTGGGCTCGCTGGCTCCTTCCGCGGTGCCCCCGGGCTCCCCGGGACACCCTGTGTCCTGCGTCGCCCACGGCGAAGCCGAGCACGAGGGGCTGGTCTTGGAGGCTCGAGGGGAAGGCGCCCCCAGGCCGCCGGCGCTCATCAGCGAGCCTGCGAGACGGGAGACGCGCTGTCCTCCCGCGGAGCGCGGTCGGGGTCCGTGACCTCGTGCCCCGGGGCACACCGGGGGCTGGAATCCTGGGGCCCTCTTTCTCTTTAGGAAGATCATTTAACATCTCTGAGCCTCATCCTTCCCCTCAAGGAAGGAAGCATGAGACGACCCCTCAGAGTCACCGCGAGGACAAGTTAGAAAGAAGAAAAGCCGCCAGCGGCTTCCTGGACCGAATCGGATGCTCAAGGGGGTGGAGTTAATACCTCTGCCTTCCGGACTAAGGCGTCGTCTTAAATCTTACAACGACGTCTTTTACCTAACCGACACAACATCTATAATAAATGGAAATTTTCTGATTTTAGGTTTTTATCCCATGAGTTCTCCCGAAATGTTTGGAGCAACCACTGTCGCCAGGTCCAAAGTTGGTGTGAGACAGCGCCTGGTTTAACACGAGGTAGGGTTTCCGTGTCACCGATCCGCGGCGGACATCCCATCGGGGACCACGACTTCGACGCTCCACTTCCTGGATGAGTGTGAAACCTCATTTCAAATGAGAGAAACACAGAGCAAGACACAGGATAACACAGCTGGTCTTCGCTCTGTGCCCAGATTTGTTCCAGGAAACCGGATTACACGCGTGTCCCTGTCAAGGGTGCGGTGGGAGAGGCGCACTCCCCGCCTCGGCTCCGTCACGTGAAGGCTGCTGGGGTCCCCTGCAGCGTCTCTGGGAGGCCACCGGCTGCTGCACGGAGGGTCCTGCCGGACCCCCGGTGCACGTGGAGAAACTTCGGAGCCTCTGGGAACTGGCTGGCCCGGCCAGGCTAGGACACTCTTCCTGACACAGGACAAACCCCGCCACGTAGACGAGCGCACGCACGGGCCCACACTGAGGAGGCCGGAAGGGCTTCCGTTTACTGAGTCCTCCAGGAATATGAGGCCCAGAGAAATGAAGTCCTTTCCCCCAAACCAAGCTCGCAGTCTGTTGACTTCCACGGCAGGGAGCTCGGTCGGCTGGGCACCGGCAGCCCAGAGACCTTCTGGAAGCTCCTCGCCCCCTGCGGGCACCCCCTTCCCTGGCGAGGAGACGAGGTTCCCGGCCCTGCTCCCCCCAACGGCGGCTGGGGAGGCCGCGTGTCCCAGGCCCCCGCCTCCCTCCTCCCACGCAACCAAGCCTCCTTTTGCTTCAAAGCCAGGGCCACGTTCATCCGTGTCCCTTGTTTTCTCTCCCACTGTGGCTGCCTCCTTTTGTGGTGCTCGTGTGGGGACGTGGCGGGGGTGCCCCACGGCGAGGACGGGTGCCAATATCTGCTCGAGTCTGCCTGGCCGATCAACGGAGCGAAGGAGGTTGGAAGACCCCAGGGGACACCCTGTCATCGTCCTTCACCTCCTGCAGGACCACATTCCCTCCACCCACTGGCCTCATCTCTCCCGTCCACCGCTGAGCCCGCCTGTCCCTACGGCCGTCCCCTATTTTTTTTTTACTATTAACCTTCCACTCCCTCTCGGAACTGAGCGCACTAGGACCAAAGCCTTGGAGAGACCCTGCGTCCTGGCGTGACTGACGCCCTCCGGTCGGAGGATGGTGGGCGACGGGCACGACAAGCGGGTAAGTGCTCACAGGGTAGATCCTTGTCCTTGCTTCCGTCTGCTGTCCTGCCCCCACCTCACCTTCCCCCTGACAAGGCTGCCGGGGAGGGACGCGAACACATCGACGTGCTGTAGATTTCCAAGTAAGGGCTCGGCGGCTCAAGGAGGCCCCTGCGGAGCCCGTCTGACCCACCCAGGAAAGGGCTGAAGCCCCACAGAGGAGGCTCCGTCCTCCCCCGGGATGCGGCTTTGTGGGGCGGGTGCCCACGTGGCTTCGTTCTCATTGCAGCCCCCTCTGCTCCAACCCAGAGCGACAGGTGTGACGGCCACTTGGTGACAGACTGGGGGAAGCTACGGCCCACACTTCCTCCCGCGTCCCGTGGACGGGCGCCCTGGGGGCCCCGTGCAGAGCTCTTTCCAAAACACGGGGCCGGCAGCCACGGCAGGGCGCGGCACTAACCAGGAGCGGCAGAAACAGATCCGACAGTCGACTTGGTCTATTTCACCACAATCGGTCACACTCACACGTTCCTCCCGAGCACATCTGCTTGAGAGACGGTGTTGCCAACGTGGGGAGGAGGGCCGGAAGGAAGGAAGGGACGGCAAGACGGTGCCTGCTCTCTGGACGCTGGTAACTGGGACAGGCGACGACGGCGCAAAACTAACGCTGACCACTAATGACACAACTCTGGAGCGCGGAGCAGGGTCCGAGCTCCCCCTTACGGACCCGAGCCTTCTGGACATCACCGGACAGAACGTGTAGGCTTTGAAAGGCATCCCTCCGGACAAGAACCCACAAGGGCCTCCAAGGACACGGAGCCTCGAGGAACCACGAACACAGGCAGAGCGGGACCCGATGTAGACAGGTTCTGGTGCCCTGGGAGGCCCCTCTGGAAAGAGTGCGGGGCCCCGTTATCAAAACGGCCGTCTAAGCTTCATTCACCAAAGTTTCTGGCAGGAGCGTGAAAGGAGAGAGACCACCAGCGTGGAAGACAGCCGCCATCAGGGGTTCCCTTCAGCTGGAGACCCAGCATGGCAGAGAGCCGGCAGAAGACTTCCCGGGCTGAAGCGCCTCGTCCCGGGGCCAGGGTGTCGCCAGGGAGCGGGAAGAGAAAACCAGAGCAGGGACGCTGGGGGCCACGTGGACGTGGACGTGCCAGACCCCGCAGGAAGTGCAGAGAGCCGGCCCTCCATCCGCGGCCAGGGAGGGGACGAGGTGGGGGCTCTCAGGGCAGTGCGCCCGGCCAGGGGGTGCTCGCCTGGGGCGCTGGCGGTGCAGAAGTCAGAGAAGTCCGACAAGATTACTTCTCTGCTGAGCTGTTCTCGCCGTTGGCTCCAAAACTGAACACGAGGACAACACTCCCCACGCAGAGAAGACGACAGCATGTATGTATTTAAAACAGTGAAAACATTGGACATTTGTGGTCCTGAAAGATCCTCATCCGTGAACTTTGAAACTCAGTCTGAGAGAGCGCTTCGAGGCCGGAGATGCCGTCTGGGCGGGCGCCACGTGCCCTGCCTCCCTTGCACACCCACAGCCTCCTGAGCGCACGAGTGCTGGTGAGCAGAGGGAAGTGCTGTGACCCCAAGCGCGCGACTCTGAGCTGTCAGTCATGGAGCACCTGCCACGTGCCGGCACAGAACTGGCTTCTCGTCCTTAGGACGACCTCATGGCTAATCAGCGTCCCAGCTGCATACATGGGCGAAGCGGGTAACCACGGTTCTGTACGTCACCCAAGATCCCCACAGCCAGGAAGCGACTGAGTTGAGACCTAAAGCACCCGGTTTGGGTCACGTCCACGCCCACGACTGTTTGCAAGGCCGACACTGGCTCCAGCAAGGAGACAACAGTGGGCCCTAGGAACCGCAGGCCGCCACAAAGCGGACGGGCCTGTGCGCCCACGTACCTGCCCGAATCCAGAAGAGCCCACTGGTTCTCGTGAAGCGGAGCGGTTCATGCACAGATGCCCACGGGTCAGGGGCCTGGAGGGGCCGCACTCAGCCAGCAGCTTAGGACAAGACTCTGCTCCCCCATCAACCCACCAACTCGTCCACCCGTCACCCTTCAAGGAAAATGTCAAGTGAAGCCTGGAGTTTCAACGCGCCTGTCCCCATGCGCACGTCCCCGTGAAATCCCCCAGATCCCCACTTAGCCGCGGGTGTGAGAGCCTGACCGTGGCCTCTGCGGGTGCCGGGCCAGTCTCTAGCCATCCTGGGCCCGAGAGCCACTCCAGGGTCCTGCGTCGCAAGGGATCCCCGCAGCGGAGACCCGCCACCGTCCTCCCGGGGCTGCTCTCCCCAGGCTGGCCTGCACCGCCCCAGCTCTGCTGGCCTGGCCAGGGGAAGGGGCACCCCTCACCTCACTGCCCGAAGCCCGGGGACCTGTGGGCCGGCCACGGGGCAGATCTGCCGTCACCTGGTATGTCTTGGCTTCCCGGGAAGAAGTCGAACTTCCTCCTGCTCCTCAGGCTGGTTTGGGCCTGGGTGTGCGGTGCTGTTGGCACACGACAGCCGGAGGACACGGCGGGGCAGAAGCAGCCCCCTTGGGACCCAGGCATCACTGAGGCAGGCAGCATGGGAAGGTTCCGGGTCCGCGTGGTCTCTGTTCTCTGGGAGTCCCTCGGGAGCCACAGGCTCTTCTCTGCTCTTCCACGTTCTCTCCGAGGAGGCGCCGTCCAGAGACAACGCGGACAAGGAGGGTCGGAGGGGCGGGGCCGCCCCTCGTCCCCGGGCTCAGGGGGACGCGTGCCTCCACTGCACTGAAAGAAACGATGTGTGGAGGTGAATGCCACCAAAACACATTTCCTGACCCCATTGTTTGATGACTCAAGAATTCAGAAGCCTCTAAAATGGCTTAGGGTCCGACACCATGGACCGGCCGTGGCACTGCGCCACGGCAGCCGCGGGAGGGGGACGCTGTCCCCGTTCCGCGCTCAGCTGCTCCGGCCGTCAGGCTCTCGTTCCACCCCACGGCTCGGTGGGCCGCCGTCCCCGCCCACCGAGGGCGACGTCCCCTCCAGGCGGCTCTGTTCCCGGCGTCCCCAGCAGCACGCAGGCCCCTGTGCCCGTGGCTGCGTCCCGCACGTCCTCCGTCACGATGTCGCTGTCCTCCGATGCTGGCCCAGAGAGAGACACAGTCGCCACCGTGTGCAAGCCAGGACACGCTGGGTTACATGACAGTTTTCACCCGGTACTGTGTCCTGTGTCCCCTTCCCAGCGAAGGACCCCCTCCGGGGACGTTAGCAGCCGGATCCTGGTATTCTTACAGAGAAGAGCGATTAACAAATTATCTTTTTACACCTATTCCCATAGCCCGCGACTCCTCTCCAGGGTCGCCCTCAGTGAATGAAAGGACACGGATACTGTGTACTGGGCTGGGCTGCCACGTGCTCTGTGTTTTGTACTAGAAAGTGACCGAAATGATAAAAACTATGAAATGAGGTCCATGACCTCTAGAAAGTATATAAACTGTTCAACCTGTGGAGACGGAGATAACAGAACGCCGGTCCCCGTTTTCGGCCATTGATCTCCCCCCGGTACGATTTCCGTGCGGGGCTGGTCATGAGCGAGAGCAAGACACGGACAAGGAGAGACGAGGCCTGGGACGTCGTATCACAAGAGCGATGGGCCCTACAGCTGCGGGGACACAGGGGAGGGCTCTTCCCTGGCCTAGAGGGGGCGGGAGGGCAGGGTGGGGAGGACCGTGGGTTCCTGGGTGTGCAGAGAGCCTCCAGGAGAGCCCTGCGCCCCTGCCCGGGAAGCCGGGGCCTGTGGGGGCCGCTGCCGGTCCAAGAGCTGTGCGTGGGGCGGCCGTAAGCCCCAAGAGATGCAGGGACCTCAGGAGGAGGGAGAGGCGGTCGCAGGGATGCGCAGGGACAGGGTTGGGGGCAGAGCCCCAGCTGGCCAGCGCTTTGCCTGGCCCACAGCACAGCCCTAAGCCTGCAGACGGCCGTGGCCAACGGAGAACCCTCCTGGTTTCCTTCAGGTTCCTTTTCACTGCATCAGTAGTGGAAGAAACGTGTCTTCTGGGCTACGCTCTACTGACATACACGCCTGCGGTCCTGGCAGCCAGCGTGCCCACGGCGCCCATCTGCGGCGGCCCATTCGGGGTCCTGCTGACATAAACGCCTGTGGTCGGGGCGGCCCGTGCGGGGGTCCTGCTAGCTCGGTGGCTGCCGCTCTGCGCTGGCTCAGGGCACGTCTGGAAGCCCCGCAGCCCTGCATGCACCTGCCGCCCTCCCTCCCCCAGTGCAGTGGGCACGGCGCACACACCGCCCAACCGTCCACACTTTCCGGCCTCCAGCCCGGCTCACATTCGCACCCGCTGCAGCTCAGCTCCGCCGTCCTGCCCCGAGCTACGGCCTCAGTAGTCTCTCGCTCACCCAAGAAACACTGCGTGAGCCCCCTGGGGCTCTGACCCTGGGGAATTTCAACAGTCCGGGTCTCCGCCTTCACAGAGCTCACAGTGCGGCAGGCAGGGGTGCGTGTGAGGAAACACGGGATGAAGGCTGCGACGAGAGGACCCACAGAACCACGGCCTCTAATCCACCTAACAATAAATCACATGTGCAACGACCTTATTAGCTCTGGATACGTCTGCTTTTATCTCCCCTCGGCAACCACAGCTTCTTGGGGGCAGGAAGCGTCTCCTGGAGCGTGTGGGATTGTGTCCGGGTCCTGCCCAAGGCACCCGGACAAGGGAGTACGGCAGATCCAGAAGAGACGTGCCCAAGACCCCAGCTGCTGGAGAGGAGTAGAGGAGAAGACGTCACCTCGTTGCTCACCTAGCGCGTGTCCGACCAGCTCGACGCAGAGCAGACGCGTGCCTGGACTCCAGTCCGTGCCCGTCAGGAGCACAGGTGCAGAGGGAGGCACGAGGCGCACAAGCGCAGCCCGAGTGGTCGAGGCCAGCGACTCGGCCTCGGAGCGGGTAGCGTCTCAGGAGGACCCGCTCCCCCAGCGGGCTGGGCCTCCTTTGCACACATTGTAAACACGCATAACCTCAGGTGCCCTGTCCCCTCTGTCCCCGTAGAAGAGTACACTGGCTGTGTTTACCTCTGCTTATCTGAAAGGAGGAATTGGTAGAAGAAAACAAAAATGAACAGCAGCACTGTTCACCCCCTCTGCACGCGGGCGCTCTGTCCAGTTGGCCTCCCCCTGGCGCAGGACTGAACAGGAGCGTCCGCAGGTGTTCAGATCTGGGCGCCCCAAGGACTTGTGAGCCGCCTGCCCGTGCCCACACAGGACGCAGCCCCAGGTTTGCGCCAAGAAGTGTCCTGCCTCCAGGCCGTTCCTGTGGCGACCCTCTGCTGTCTGCTCCGAGTCTGGTCCGCGAGAACCACGTTTTTCTTCCTTCCCGTCTTCCGTCGTTCCCCGTCTCCTCCACCTCCCAGCTGTGGTCCAAGCACACCTGTCCGGGGGTGGCCTGTGCGGGATCCCGACCGGCGCTCACAGAGAGCTGGCCCGGGCGACCACGTGCGCGAGGCTGATCGGCAGAGCGTAGTTTCCACACGCGCATTCGTCGTCTTTCAGAATATGCTCGTTGACATTTACAGACACAGTTGTGGACTTCTTCATCCCACGACCTCCATGACTTACGGATAAAAGGCAACCTTTCCTCCCTTTCATAAAGACAAGGCACGCTTCAAAATACTTTATTATCATTACACTGTTAGGATGAGGGTAATCTGTCAAGATTACGCTGGCAGGTAATTGTGCAGTAGAATTGTTCCCTGATACTCTGGAACCTGCGTTTTTTGTCTAGACCACAAAGTAATTTCTTATTCTGTGGCCACAGTAACAATCCTTTTTTAAGGATATCACTGGCAATGTCAGAAACCACCACACAGAAATCCCCCTCCCTTCTAAGAGCAGATGCAGAATGGAGCGTCCAGAGACCTGGGCTGTGGGACTTGGGACAAAGAGCTCCCCCTGCCCCCAGCACGATCCCAATGTTCTCACTCGTAAATCAGAGCGACTGAGCCGGACAAGGCCTACAATGCCTACGTCCAGCACCTTGCACAAGCCTGAGAACGCATCACAGTGCACCTGCTGCGAGGCTTGGTTTAGAGATGGCGTCCCAGCAGCCTCACAGCTTACACTCTGACGTGGATGCTAGGACCCCCGGCCCGAGAGGCTCGTCTTAGAATAGGTGTCCACGAAGACAAAGGTGTTCCCCTTTGTCACCCAGTGGCTATGTTACAAGGAAGCATATTAAAGCATCTGGAAGGACGACGGGGACCGTACGGCTCCAACAGTCAGAAGGCAGTAGTGGAAGGGAGCACCGTGAGCAAAATCACAGACGTAGAAAGAAAAAGCCTTATTTGGGAATAACAGGTAGATGCCGTTGGTTAGAACAGTGTGCATTTATTAAGCTCTTCCTGCATGTCACGCCAAATCAATGAGCTGGGAACGTGCACATGGAAGAAACACACTCAGTAGGATTTTAAGAAGAGTTGATGTTGGCAACCGGCCAGCCGAGGCAGCGCGCGGAGAAGCCGAGGTGCTCCTTCGTGGGGAGGGCATGCCCGCCGTGGACTTCAGAGCACTCTTCTTTTCTTGCAATAAACACCCTTCTACTGCCCGGCACCAAGTGGTAGGCGGGGACCCAGAGCTGAGCTGGGCGTGGGGAGTCCTGGTAGATGAGGCCTCCCCTTTCCATGAGGCCCTGCAGGGGAGGTCTGCAAGTCCCAGGGCTCTGCTGGACAACAGAGAGGCACAGGAGATATCTGGGCCCACACGGCCCGGCTGTCGGGGCCACTGACTTAACAGCTGCGTCTGGGCAGGGGGGTGCGGGGCGTGGTGCAGAGACGGGGCCGTGGCCCCGAGCAGAGAGGTCTGGTGGAGCGAGCGAGAGCAAGGCGGATGGAGGCTCCCTCACAGGTCCAGTGTGTCCCCCGGGGTGTGGCCCCCACGGCTGGGCGCAGAGGTCCCTGCAGACCCTTGGGCACGTGGTAGCCGGGAGCGCTCACGGATGCCATATCCGATCAAAGCGCTCCCCGGAAGCCGACACTGTCCCAGCGCTCCCGGACTTAGTGTTTTCCGTAGTTGACATTAGATTTGACACTTCGTTATTTTTTTCCTTAAAGCACAATAACCCCGACTTCAAGTGCTCCAAGAAGACAATAAATGCATAAGCCTCGTTTATCCAAGGAAAGAAGCAGCGTCTTCCTCCTTTTCCTTTTGGCTTTTGTTTCCAGTGGGGACCCCTGAACCACCAGTTCTCAAACCCCTCCGTCCTGGAATTCCATGGGGGCAGCATGACCAGCGCGTCCCCTGACCCAAAGCGAGCAGCATCTGCCCATTCTGTGCTCCTCCCTGTGGAAACAGGGCTGTCAGCCTCCGAATCGGGGGCCTGCATTAGCACTAATGTCTTCAGACTCTGGACCGACAACGGTTCCTCCAAACTGCTTACACGGCAGCTGATACACGCATGCCATTAATTTTTTCCCATTAAGGAGAAAAAGAACCATCCATTTTAGGGAGAAAAAAATCTAAAAACTCTACTTTCCCCCCTTTTAAAAAGCGTTGTCTTTTTTTTTTCTTTCATGAATAACAAGCTTAATCAATTATCTTCTCTTTATCTGCAAGTAAAGTGTCCCTTTCAGGATGAATGTTGTCATATTTTTAAGTGTTTGCTTTTAAGTTGTCAGCTTGCTCGACATCTTCCCCACGGATCCTACGACGGTAGATTTGTGATCCTAAATGTCCCCATGTAGCACCCCCAGACTGGTCAGGGGAGATGGGAGACAGGGAGTGCTGACGGCATGCGGACCGGGGCAGCTAGCCCACCCCGGACGGGAACCATGGCTGGGGACCTGCTACACAGTCATCCGATTCTGTGACTCAACGGGGAGCGGAAGACGATCTTCTCATAGAAACCAGAAAAACAATCCAAAATCAGCAAATCATGGGATAGAATGAGGAAACTGTATCAAGTTCTGGTGAGATTTCTTGCAACTTTCTGTAGCCAACACTTGTGAGATGGAACGCATCCCGCTGGTCAGGGTGTGGGCCGCTGCCCTCCACAAGGCCACCGCAGGACAATTACCATATTTCCTTGATCCGAAGATGATCATCTTTTTACTAATAGCTTTTCAGGGGAAAAAAAAGACCGCGTTAAAAGCAACCATCAATTACAAGCTGCATTCAAATTTCAGAAATGTTCACAGGTGAAAAATATCCATCTTAGAATCAAGAAATATGGTATTTTAACTCAAAGGTCATCATCAATTAATCATTTTAAAGGACTTAAGCGAAATGGACCCGCTGGAAGAGAGGTCATCCCACGCAAACAATGGCAGGGCCATGTTGGAAAAGGAAAGCATAAATATTGGTCAACAAAACCAAGGAAAATGAACGATTCCAGAAAAGGAAGCTGGGAACATTTTTAATTCTGTTTCTCAAAAATATTAAGATTTATCTCTAACATATAACTTACTATTAACAGCCACGGTTATAAAGCGTGAAAACAATTAGACAATTAGACAATGAAAAGGAAGAGTGTCTGTGTCACCGGTGGTTCCCCGCCAGCCCCCAAGGTGCTGACCAGTGAGTGTGTTGAATGAAGATTTATTTGTTGAGGTAACGACAAAGTCAAGCATTACAGTAGCCACCGAGTCTGCTGATCTTATATCCTAGGGATTTAGGGTTCACTCCTTTGCGCCCTAACCAGACCCTGGACCCCTTCTCATCCATGTGGCAGCCCCCGTGGCTGTCAGCCCCGCCTGCCCCGTCCCGCCTGTGCCCCCTTGATGCTTCCTCTAAAGCCAGAGGAAAGGCATTGCGTGTGGGGCATTTCTGAACCTCCCATAAATCTCCATAAAAATAGAGCAGCTTGCATAGCCGAAGAGGAAACCCTCCGAGTACAGCTTCAACAAAGCTGGGTAACAAGTGGTCCCTCTGAACCCCAGCATGTGATCCGTGGGGTGACGCTACACGGTGGACCGCTCCCACGGCAGGTGCGGTGAGCAGGTGGTCAGGAGTGACACTGGACCTCTGAGAGCCAGGGGCTCACCCCGACAGGAGGCATCACAGGGGGGCTTCTGGGGGCAGCGCAGCCCCCTCTAGGGAGACAGTGCCAGCGGCCTGGGGGGCAGCAGGCTCTGCCGGACCCAAGAGAGAAGCCTGGGAGCTGGTCCCCAAACCCAAGGACAGAGACCAGGGAGAAACCAGCTGCAGAATATACTTTGGGGCCACGTGGAAGGGAGGAACCAAGGCAGATGCCTGAGTGTCCTTTGGAACCTGCTCCAAACAAACCGTTAAAACACACACACACACACACACACACACACTCACATATATATACACACATGCACATGCATAAACACACATTAAAAACACACATACGCATAATACACATTCATGCACACACACGGTCATACACATATGCGCACACATACAGGTGCACAAAACACACATATGCACGCATGCACACATGTACGGCACACATGCATACATACACATATACATACATGTGCACATGATGCACGCATGTACACATACGGGCATACACACATAACATAATACACATGTGTACATACATACATGCACACATACATGCATAAACCCACATAAATACATATACTCACACAGGGACACACATATAAGTACACATGTGTACACACATGCATAGACACATGCACACGTGCACACACGCACACACCCACACACACGTCAGCTCCGGAAGCGGACAGATGGTCCGATGGAGGAATCACTGTTGGTCAGTTCAGGCGTGACCACGTATTATGGTTTTGTTCTTTCTTGTTTAAAAGTCTCCTTGTCGGACAGTCTCACTAAAATAGGAGGAAACGGTAAGACGCGTGGGCTTGGGTGCACGACGACCCGCCGGGAGAGTGAGTTAGGAAGCGGTGTATGCGCAGTGGGATTCGTTGTGCTGATGATTGTAAAGCTGGTGGTGGCTTCTGCACTTGGAAGTTCAATTCACTTTTCTTTTGTGTATGTTTAGAAATTTCCAAACAAAAATTTATTTTAAAGGACACCTGGGTGGCTCAGTGGGTTCAGCGTCTGCCTTCGGCTCAGGTCATGATCCCAGGGTCCTGGGATCGAGCCCCGCATCGGGCTCCCTGCTCAGTGGGGAGTCTGCTTCTCCCTCTCCCTCTGCTGTTCTGCCTGCTTGTGCTCTCTCGCTCTCTCTGTCAAATAAATAAATATAAAATCTTTAAAAAAAAATCACAATTTTAGGGGCGCCCGGGTGGCTCAGTGAGTTAAGCCTCTGCCTTCGCCTCAGGTCATGATCCCAGGGTCCTGGGATCGAGCCCCGTATCGGGCTCTCTGCTCAGCCCTCTCTCTCTCTCTGTCTGCCTCTCTGCCTACTTGTGATCTCTGTCTCTGTCAAATATATAAATAAAATCTTTTCTAAAAAAATCACAATTTTAGCCCTATGATACATCTACCAAAAACAGTTGATTACCTGCCTGCCACCCCCCAATGACCTTACATGTAACCCAAAGCTGCCCACGTCATGTGTCCCCAGCCCCTCTTAGGCCGTCACTGCCTCGCCCTTTAGCCACCCCCCCATGCCACTCTCAATACACAGGACCAATGTCCAGGACCACACTGATGTCCATGTGGCTGGACATGCCATTCCTGTGGCCCAAACATGGCCCCAGCATGAGCTCCTCCTTCTACAGAGGCTGGACCTACCCTGCCCGCACGGGCTGCCTGCCCTGCTCTGCCTGCCACACACCCTCTCGTCTCGATGCCGCCGCCAGCACGCCCGGACACTCAGGGACATGAGTCCTCTGCTCGTCTCCTCACTCCACACCAAGTACACTTACCGACAAACTGGCACCGGCGGCTCCTGAGTATTGGGCGGAGATGGGCTTTTGGGGGAGTCTTTTCCAATAAGCACAGAGAACCAGTTCCACACTTTCAGACATGACAATTTTGATGGGAGTAAGCATCGGTAAAAAACTGAAGGCAAAACAGCAGCAAAAACCCCACAAGTGTTCTGTCTTTTTATGCTGTAATTCCACGTTTCAGGATGTATTCAATGGGAATTATTGGGAATTCACAAAAAGACTTTTATGAAAGAATGTTGAGTAAGACCAAGCACCCTATACCTCCATCATTCATACGACGGAATATTAGGCAGCCATTCATAGCCCTGTCTTAACGGGATTTTTAGCAACATGGGAAATGCTAGAGATTTATTATTAAGCAAAAACATTAGGTTGTAAATCAGTACATTCCATAACAGCACACTTGCACTATAAAAATACTCCCCCAGAAAAATGCTGCAAGAAAATACACCTAAATACTCAGTTTTATCCTGAGGTTATAGGACTAGAGGATTTTATAAATCAATAAGCTGTATTTATTTCGAGCTGCTTTAGATTTACAGAAAAACTGAGCTGAAGTTGGGGAATTCCCATAGACCCTCTGACCCCACCCCACAGTCCTCCCATTAGCGTGTCCCTCTGCTACAATTGATGACCCAATATCGATACGTTATTACTAACTAAAATCCATGGTATGTATTAGGGTTCCCTCTTTGCATCATACATTCCATGGACTTTGCCAAACACATGATGTCATGTACCAAACACATAATGTCATGATGTCTGTAGGACATCACAGTGTCATACAGAACAGTTTCTGTGCCCCGCAAATCCCCCATGCCCCACCCACTCATCCCTCCTCAGCCCTGAACCCTTGATCTCGTCACCACCGATCTCCCTACCATCTCCGTAGTTTTGTCTACCCCACAATGCCGTACAGCTGGAATCATACAGGACGTGACCTATTCCGATTGGCTTCATTCACTGAGCAATAGGGTTTAATGGTCTTCTACGTATTTTTGTGGCTCGACAGCTCACTTCTTTTCACTGTTGAATAATATTTCCTCGAATGGATTTCGCACAGTTTGTCCATTCACCTACTGAAGGACATTTCTTCGGTCAATTTTGGCATCTAATTTTTGGCAATTGTGAATAAAGCCGCTATAAACACACACCTGGAGGTTTTTGTGTGGACATAAGCTTTTGACTCCTTTGGGTACATGCTGAGGAGGGTGACCGCTGGATCATGGGGTAAGAGTGTGCTCAGCTTTGCAGGAAACCACGAAACTGTGTCTCAAAGGAGCGGAACCAGTTTGCATCGCACCGGCAATGAGTGAGGACCCCAGCTGCTCCGTGTCCTCCCAGCGCTTGGTATCGTCAGTGTTCTGGATTTCCACCGTTCTCCTACGTGTGTGAACCATTAGATCAGTGGTTGGATGCCTGCCGCTATTCGTTTAAATTCTCAGCCATCACTGCTTCAAATACTCCTTCTCCTCCTTCCTCTCCTTTTCCTCCTGTTACCCCATTACACGGATTTCATACTTTTTGTAATTGCCCCGTGGTTCTTTCATATTCTTTTTTATCTTTGCTTTCCATTCTTTCCTCAACTGTGTTCAGTGCACCAACGAGCCCATTGGAGACATTCTTTTTCTTTTTCTTTTCAGCGTAACAGTATTCATTGTTTTTGCACCACACCCAGTGCTCCATGCAATCCGTGCCCTCCCTAATACCCACCATCTGGTTCCCCCAACCTCCCACCCCCCACCCCTTCAAAACCCTCAGGTTGTTTCTCAGAGTCCACAGTCTCTTCTGGTTCACCTCCCCTTCCAATTTCCCTCAACTCCCTTCTCCTCTCCATCTACCCTTGTCCTCTATATTATTTGTTATGCTCCACAAATAAGTGAAACCAGATGATAACTGACTCTCTCTGCTTGACTCATTTCACTCAGCATCATCTCTTCCAGCCCCGTCCATGTTGCTACAAAAGTTGGGTATTCGTCCTTTCTGATGGAGGCATCATACTCCATAGTGTATATGGACCACATCTTCCTTATCCATCTGTCCATTGAAGGGCATCTTGGTTCTTTCCACAGTTTGGCGACCGTGGCCATTGCTGCTATAAACATTGGAGACATTCTTTATTTTTGCTACGGTGTTTCTTTATTTCTAATATTTCCTTCTGATTCTTTCTGAGAGCGCCACCTCCCTGCTCATGTTACCTACCCATTCTTGCAAGCTGCGTCTCCTTCATCCACTAGAGCATGTTAATCATGGTCATTTTAAATTCCTGGACTGAAAATTCCAAAATCTCCACCATTCTGAGGGTTGGCTTGCCTCTTCAAATTGTGACATCTGCCTTTTAGCACGCCTTGTAATCTTTTCTTGAAAGTGGATGTGATGTATCAGGTAAGTGGAAATGAGGTAAACGGGCCTTTGGTGTGAGGTTTTTGTGGACGTGGCCAGGAGTAGACTGTGTCCGTCATGTACTGAAGCTGTGGGCTCAGAGGCCAGCAGCTTTCCCAGTGTCCTTGTTCCCGTCTCCCCTGTGGTCACTAGGTTTCCTTGGAGATTCCTTCTTAAATAGGGCTGAGGCATGCAGTTCTTTGAGACACACACAATCTTCTGTTTTTATATAGGAGCCCCACCTCTGTGGGGTAAGACGTTAGGGACAGGAGAACTTTCTGGAAACCCAAGATTAGGTCTATCTTTCATTGGGTTTATGCTCCTGGGCTGTGACCTTTATACGTGCTTCAGAGTCTTTCCCTCACCCCTCAGGTGAGATAGGAAGGCTAGCATGGCCTGGAGTTCCCAAACGACGCCGTTCTGCAGGTTCCCAAACAAGACCCCCACCGTGAACGTGCTGCCTTGGACTCGTACGTACAACCCTTCAAGGAGTCTTTCTCTCCTCCCACACTCCTCATACCCACAGGCGTTAAAGTCTAACACACTCCCCATCAGGTAAGCTCGAATACTGTGCCAAATGCACATTTCCTCAGGATTTCCCACATGCTGAAGGGAGGCCAAGGGCCCCCAAGAGGAGGAAGGGAAGCTCATCCCGCAGAAGCACCAAACTGTCATCCACCAAAGTTCTCCGAGAGCTCCGGTCTCCCACCTGTGGGGTCACGGTTCTCCTCAGCACGAGAAGGATGTAGGGCAGCGTGTGGCTTCCTCCTCGATTTCCGCAGCCGGACTGAGCCGCGTGCCAGGGTGGGGCATGTCTTCTCCCCGTTAGGGTCTCAGCTTGCTTGCCATTGAGCGGTACGAGATCTATTCCAGCGGTCCTTGTCTCGGTCGGTTTGGGCTGTTACAGCTCAGACTGGGTGGCTTGTAACTTACTTCTCACGGATCTGGTGGCCGGATGTCTGAGATGAGGGGGCTCGCAGGGTCGGGTTCTGGCGAGAGCCCTCTTCTGGGCTTCAGACCGAAGACCTCTCGCTGTGTCCTCGCACAGCAGAAAGAGCGGGACCCTCGCATCTCTCCTGTAAGGGGACTCATCCCATTCATGGGGGCTCCACCCTCAAGACTCAACCACCTCCCAAAGGCTCACCTCCTAACCCTCACGTTGGGGGCTGGCTTCAACACAGGAATCTGGGGGGGCACAGACATTTGTAAATGGCACCTTCCTCTCCTACGATGCTGTGAACTAGCCTGGTAGCGCCACAGGCCTAGAGAAGTTACCGGTTCCATCACCACCACATTCTCGTCAAACGATGAGATCCAAACACACTCTGGTCTTTGCAGAGTGGTGGCTCGTGTGCCGTGTCGGGTGGGCCCACAGCCCCGCAGCCCTGAGCCGGGACCAGCATGAACTACAGAGTCCAGACACCGAGGCCAAGGGGAGGGGTTTGCCTAAGGTCACTAAGTAGTGATTAATGGCCTGAAGTTTAGGACCCTCAGTTCCAAACCTCTGCTTGATAAACTACCACGCGAGCCACACCGACACGACAGAAAGCCAATTTGGTTCACTTTGGGCTTCACCCAAGGAAACTGACTACTGAAACCATCAGGGGGGCCTCAGCCTAACACTTTTATCTCGCTAAAATGACCCAATTTTTTGGAACCCAATAGATAATCAGGGCAGTCTGTTTCTCCCACTGTGATACATTTTTTGGGTCAGGGAAGGAGAAAAGTCATTTAGTGCTGTTAAGTATCCAGATGGCACCATATAACTCATCTCCAACCATTTCTATTTTAAACTTGGGGAAAATATCTTGGCAAAGAAACCATCAATCCTATTGGCAAAGTGATTGATTCCTTAGTGTGTCAAAACTCTTCTTTTGACATTGACATTATTATTTTTATTATGGGAACTGGATGCGTTACTTGAAGTCACTTCTCTGTTTCCCGTGTCCTCGGCCCGCAGGTTTCCCCGGGGACCCGGCCAGGAGGGCTTCCTCACTACACACACTAGATGCAAGACGTGGGGCCACAGCACTTTTTGGGGGGAGCAAGGGGAGAGGGAGACAGAAAATCTTAAAAAGGCTCCACGTCCAGCACCTGAGCCCAACGGGGAGCTTGATCCCAAGACCCGGAGATCGTGGCCGAGGCCTAAATCAAGAGTTGGCCTGAGCCGCCCAGGCGCCCCATAAATACGTTTAAAGTCTGAAGAAGTAAACATGCATGCTGAAGAAAGTGTTTTGATCTAGAATATTAATATATTCATGGTTGTACCAATGAAGTCATAAACACAACTTTGACGACTTTTATTTTGATCAAAGCCGCACGGCACTCTGGCGGTCGGTGTCTCTTCCTGCTTCCGTGGAATAGCAGAGGCCTTCTCCAGCACACACGTCTGTCCGCACAAGGGGCGGGGACGCATGCCCTTCTCACCCCAGTGCCCGGGGAACTGGGCTCTCTTGGCGGGGGCCATCCCGCCACCCTGCACGTGAGCCCCAACAAGCGAGCGCCGCCCGCGTGCTGCCCAGGCCCTCTGGGAAGTCTCGCTCGCTCGTTCCTGCAGTTGTGTTTCCATGGGCTGAACAAGGTGGGGCGCGGGAGGCGCGTGGACGGGATCTGGGGAGAGGAATCCTGATGTAGCAGGACGATTAACTCCGAGCCGCTGTGGAACTTTCTAGGGAGACCTTTTAGGGTGGCACCGAGGTTGTTCCCATGCTGCCGGGAGGCCCAGAAGGAGCCCAGCGCCGTCCTCCCCTAACGACACGGCCAGTGAGGGCAAGAATTCAGGTGACACCGTCCCTGCAGGGCACTCGGAGACAAAGACTAACACAGGCCACATGCTATAATCTGAAAGAAAGTGAAGGTGATGGGCCACCATTGAACAGGGTGCCGAGCATCCAGCCCTGGCTCCTGGGACGTGTGCCCTAACCGCTCCGAGCTCCCCGTGCCCATCCCCAGCGCGCGAGCAAAAACTCCCTCCGAGCAGAGTGCACGTAAGGGCTCTAGCACGGGGCCCCTGGACTGCACGTTCTGAGGCTACAAACTACAGCCTGTTTGTCCAAAAATGCCCCAAATGCACCACAATACACAGAGAGTCTGGGGGGTTAGCCGGCGTGCCGACGCAGGGCCATGGCTGTGCTCTGGAGGGCACCGAGGAAGAAACGCACAACGAAGCTCTTAGTTTTGTCTCAGCAAAGCCGCAGACGATCCCGCGGGGACCACCCTGCATCTGCCACAGACGAACCCATCCAGCACCCCACCCCGTGGGCTCGGGAGCCAACTACCCCAGCAACCCAAGTCCCCTCCCCAAACCCAGTGACGGGCGGCTCTGTGTCCCCCGGTGCTAGGAGAAACCGAATCAAAGCCAGCAGGGTCTCCGAAAAGTCAGGTGGGAACACGCGTGAAGTCAGGCACAGCAAATGTCACTGCCGGACCCACATCTGGCTCTGGGGGTGTCCCTGTCCCCGGCAGCTCAGCCAGCCACACCCATCACCACGCCGGAGACGGGGCCTCTCACCGCCCCCGGCCCTGAGCCACTCGGCTCTGTCAGTCCCTTCTTCCACAAAAATAAGGCTTAAATTCCAGTTTACATCACTGGTATAATGACAAACACATTAAATATTATCAGCTTGAACATCTCCCTCAATGCAAAGTTCATCTTCAAACTTCTGCCCTTGGAAACAAGTATGTTAAAGAAAGCAAGTCATCCTCTAAAAACACCCAAAACCCTTATATGGAAGAGCTTGAAACTGAAGCAGGGATGGAAATGGAAGAATTGAAACTCCAGAAGCGGACGGAACGCGGCCCGCACGCAGCCCGGAGCCTCCCAGCTCCGCGGGCCCAGCCACACGCAGCCCCAGCCGCCTTTGTGGGATCCCTCCCTGACCACCCTGTGAGCCCCACGTCCCCACGGGCCTCCCCAAGCTGGGGCTGCTCCTCCGGGCAGACACCTGCTTACTTCCTCTAAGGGCAGAGGAAGCACCTCCCTTTCCTGTCCATCTGGCCACTTTCCACTGGGCTGGGACCAATAAAACCAAGGAGGAATGCCCAGCTTGCTCTCTCCGGGCCTCGGGCCCAGCCACGACTCCGCCTCTGGCCTGAAGCTGGTCCCTCGCAGCCGCAGCAGGGCATCGGACCCCGAGGCCGGCCTCTCTGGCCAGCGAGGTCATCCCAGCCTGCTGGCCTCCCCTGCGGCGGGCCCGTCCCCCCCACGGCTGATGGGGTGAGCAGACCAGAGCACTGTTTGGTAGTACCGATTGCATTCTGAGCCACAAGCCCTCGCCACGCAATGCTCCTGCAGCCTTGCGGGAGGCGTGCGGCACGTGCTGGGCTGAATTTCCCATCAGCTGCTGCTGCGGGCCCCCTGCCCCCTCACTCCGGGCTGCCTGTCCTGCGCCGAGATTCCACGGTCAGCGGGTACATGAGATCTACTCCTGGCTTCTTCCTTTCTGCCCAGGCTCTGCAGCCAAAAGACTTCCAGCAGACAAGCACCCACGCGACAGCCGGTTCCTCGGAGCTCCAGGCTCGGGGAAGCCAGGACGGCTCACGGACGCGAGGCACGGCCTCTGACGCCCTCCCGTTCTGGAGGTGCTTGGTCTTCTCTCCCTGGCCCCGTCAGACCCTGTGCCTCCTCCACCTGCCCCTCCCTTCTCTTTCCTCCTGCGACTACCAGAGACCCTGCAGGCCCCTCCCTCACGCCCATCCGTTGGGGATGCAAGCCCAGACCCCAGCAGGCACGAAGGAGGCGGCGGTCACACGGCCTCCGGGGTGACTTGGCGCGAGCCCCGGGCGGCTCCTCCGGGGCACCCTTCTACTGTGTTCAGGGTGGGAGGGTGCTGGAGCTTCCCCACCTTGAACAGCCCGGGCTGCCCCCTCCTCCCAGCACAGCTCCCTCCCTTCCCTCGCCCGGACCCGAGCTCTGGGTCCAGCTAGGCAGGTATACACAGGCCATGAGCCTGTCTGAGCCCATAAGTCCTGGACTCATGGATGATTTCCAGGCCTCACTGCCCAGAAGGACCCTCCTTCCTCCTGCCGTACCCGTGAAATCATCACCCCCCACCCCGTGGCTCCCCGCCCAGAGCAGGAGGCCGCACATCCTGCCAGAGCCATGGGCACCACTCCCGAGCTTCTCCGGGCCTACCTCACGGAAGGGCCCGGAACAAGTGTGTGTGTGGGCAGAGACAGTGAAGCGAGATGCCTGTTACTGTTGGCAAGTTTTGCAAGCGACCTGACAACTCTCACACCGACGCCCAGGCACTCGGGGTTCTGCCCAGACAGGTGCTCCCGGCAGCTCTCAGGATGCTCTGGGCGCCCCAGACTGCCTGGTGCTGTTCCCGCAGTCTCGCTCGTGCGGGTTCACCCCCGGCTCCCGCCCCCGCTGGTCTGAGAGCAGTGAGCTGGGACCCGGCCTCGCCCCACCGTGTGGCCTGGGGGAGGGAGCAGAGGCCCCGGGGAGCAAAAGGACACCTCGGTTCTGGTGGCCACGTGGGGACCTGCGGACGGGACCACGTCCTCGAGGAGGGCCCCGTGCCATGCGTCCCCCACGGAAGCTTTCCAGGAAAGTAGCGGCTGGCAGGGCTGGCTGAGCCCAGGAGACACACCCCCGAGGACACAGGCGAGGCCGGTGAAGTGTGTCCTCCTGACTCAGCTCCCGGCATCGAGCCAGACCCGTCTTTCCCTCAGTAACTGCCCGACTCCTCCTTACGACGTTGTACACGAAGTCCACGGTCAAAAATAAAAACCCCATGTGGCCAGATGCCAGGCCTGGTCACACCCAGGAAGCAAGGCCAGGGATGGGGGGAGGAGAGGGGAGGTGTGACGAGCCTGCCATGCCCCTCGTCCATCCCAACGAGGCTTCCTCCAGCCAGTGCGCGTGCGACAGCGGGGGCTGGGACAAGACGCTCGTTCAGGAAAACACTCACAATGAAGTAAACTCACGGGTGGGGAGCCGGTTCTCCTTGGATACCGCGTGTCCACTTATATCTGCAAAATACGAAACAGGACAAAACTCCCTCCTGATCCAAGGAAAATACAGCAGAGTTCTCAACCAGAAACATAGAAAGAAACCCCTTCACTGCACGAACCTGGAAGAGGACACTGTCCACAGCTGTAGGGCCAGCAGGGTCACGAGGAAGGACACCGGTCTGTCCCACCCTGAGTGCCCTGTGAGCGGTCAGCTGTGGGCGGGAGGGCTGACCTCCTCGCGCCACGTCCCGCTCTGCAGGCCTCTGTCTGGTCCCTGCGGCACGCGGGTGGGCCTTCCCTCTCCCGTCCTGCTCGCCCTGTCAGTGTGCGGACGGTGGGCGCAGGGGTGCTCGCCCATCCCTCCCACAGAGGTGGACGACACGACCCCACACCCCGCGAAGCCGAGGTGGACCGTGGGCATCCTGGCCTTGCAGCGCAGGACGGAAGGACGAAAGGAACGCTCCGGGCAGCCTCTCACCCACCTTCAGGCCGAGGCTCTGCGCCAACACTTTCTAACGCGGGAAGGCACGGCCCGTGGCGTCCCTCCACCCCCAGGCCCAGGCCGGGACCGTCTGAACCCCGTGTCCTCTAGGGTTCACCGGGAGCCCCAACATGACGGCTTCAAGACGCAGGGCCTCTGGAGGGTGACTAAGTCCTGGGGAGCCCCTGAGAATGAGAGCAGTGCCCTCGCGCACGGGACGCACGGAATCCCCGCACCCCGGCTGCCACGTGGGACCACAGCAAGAGGATGGCCTCGGCAGACCCCGACCACACAGGCACCCGGATCTGGGACCCCCGGCCTCAGGACCAGGAAGGATCTCCCATCTGAAAGCCCCCGGCCGGGACATTCGTTAATAGCCACTCCCCAGCCTGCGACTGGCACCCCAGCCCCGAGGCTACCCGAGCAGCAGCCACTGGTCCTGAGCAGGAGGCCTCGTTTCGGCTGCTGTCTTAATGACCAGCTGTCCTTGATTCCCGGGGAGAGGAAGGGGCGGGGAGCCGCTGCCGGTGTGCCCAGCGCCGGACGGCCGGGGTGGCGCAGGCACTGGCCGAGTCAGCGCCGCCTGCGTCCACGAGTCCCTCCTTGCTCCCGCCCCGCTCCCCCGTGGACTCACCTCCTGCACGGAGCTCGTCCCCCTCTGCAGCCGTGTTCTTGAGTGATCTCGAAATGCTGGACGTACTCCTGTCCTGGCCTTACCCCCTCGGGGAAAATGCACAAAACTCTGCCCACAGAGCAGAGCCCCCCAGGCCTCTTGGGAGCACCCTGCCCCCGGTTTGGGAAGCGCCGGCTCCCTCTGGGGTGCGGAGCGACCGCAGTATTTCACGCACCTCGGCTCAGACTCCAGCACCGTGAGAAGATGCTGTTTGACCTGTCACCGCCATGGTCAGGCTCCCCGAGCAGAGCCGGCCTCGTGGCAGTGACCTCCACCGCCCCCGTTGCCCGCTCAGAAGGGCAGGCCGCAGTCACTGTCCTAAATTCCTGCCGTCACCTATGAACTCGAGTTTCGTGAGTGACACTGGTGGGACAAGGAGATGTGGAGACACAGCTCACCTGGGGAGCCCCTGACATGCCCTACCCGCCTCCCTGGGATGCATCTTGGCCACCAGCTCCCTTGCTCCCCACTCCAGGGACCACTGTCACCCCGTCTGACCCGGGGACCTGGGCACACCTCTTGGGGATCCCCTACCCTAGCTGACGGTTCCTGACAAGATCTTGTTGCCCCAATCCAGGTCCTGAGTGTGTCCCTACAGTGTAGTTTCAAGTTTCTGAGGGTCACCTGTCCACAGACGCTTGGGAGACGGGCCGTGGAGGGGGAAACGCTTACGTCAACACCCCGACGCCTGCCCCACGCAGGGAGTAGACGCTAGGCTCCGCCTCCGGTTCACAGACATGCCGGAGCCAGGGCGGCACCCGCCGTGGCTCTACTCCCAGAGGACCTCTTCCTCTGCCAACCTTCCTGAGTCAGCAGCAGGGATCTGCTCTGCCCGGCTGGAGGCACCCAGCAGGGATGCGCCCCCGAGAGAGCCACACGCCCTGCCTGGGACGCACGTCCCCTCAGATCTGCGTTTATAGCTGCTGCTGCACTATGCAGAGACCAAAGGTAAAATTCATGCTAATAATTCAAAATTACAATTTTTCTTTATTGAAAACTGTATTATGTATCGACTAAAAGCCACATGACAAATTAAGAGACCGATCATGGAAAGAAAGAAAAAGATTTCCGTTTTTCGAATGCGGATGGCACTCAGGCTGGCTTTTGGAACAAGGGAGCCACAACCCCGTTTTGCACCGAGCCTTGCAGACTCTGGAGCCCGCCCAGCTCCTCGGCTCTCCAAGAGGAAATGAATCATGTAAAACTCTGTCTCCCCACCCTCCGCTAAACAGCAGGTACCTGCCAGCCTCCCTCCATCGCCAAACGCACAGCGTTCTCGGAGCCAAGGGAAACCGGCAGGAGGCTCCAGCCCCTGCTCGGTGGACCGTCTGCTTCTCCCCTACCTGGGCCCGAGGCCCCCCGAGGCCGGCAGGGGGGAGAGCGGCGCCTAGAGCGATCTCGGGAGCGTGAGGGCGTGCGGCCCCAGGACAAATGGGGTGCGCCCGGCCTGATTAGATTGGCCCCAACGCTTTCAACATCAAACGAACTGACCCTGACACGAGACAGGCTGATTTATTATCCTGCCGGCTCTGCTGACAACAAGCACCGCGAGCTCGGCTCTGTCTGGTCATTTTTCAAGCTCCCTGCACACGAGTGGCACCCATATCCGCGAACACATTACCGCAGACAGCCCCGCCGGAATACTAAGAGGCTCCGAGTGCAATTGTTCTTAAGAGGCTCGGACGAGGAATCTGATCGAGGACACCCGGAAAGGACTGCTGTGCATGCCAGGGGACAAGCATACATCGCGCGGGGCAGGGGCAGGGGGTGCCCGTCGGGGGAGGGGGCCCTCGGCCCCAAGCCCCAGTGCCAGCCGGGGCAGGTAGTCACCAGGTTCCAGAAGCCCATGGCGGGGGCGCTGGCCCAGGTCCCCCCGCACTCCTGACCCCCTGCCGGGGGGGCCTTGCTTGCTCCTCAAAGCCTGAAGAGTCACAACAAATAACATGCACGTCTAGCCGATCCCGCCTTCCACGTGTCACCGTAAGCTCGGGCCTTTCAAATCACTCAATCCGAGTCCGTGTCCCTGCAGAGGACAGGGAGAGCAAGTTTCCCTGCAGCCTTCAGGGTGGGAAATGGGTAGCACAGGGGACGTGGCAGAAGACACGTCACCTCCTTAGGACCAAGGTGCAAACGGCTTATGTGGACCTGAGAGGCAGGAATTCCCAGGGAAGCCATCCACGTGCCCGTTATGTCCTTGGTCCATGTGTTAAATCAGGGCCTTAGGGATTTCTCCCCGTTAAGTCTACGTTAGCACATTACAGGATTCCTTTGGTCCCTGAGTGTTAGAGACAGTCTTCCAATCAGTCAACCCCAACCAAGGACTGGGTACCAAGGCTGCCAGGACTTCGGGTCCCCTGTGCACTTGGACGTCCTCTTCATGGGTATGCCCTCAGTCTCCAGAGCCTGCAAGAGTCCGACAGTCCCATGGGTATCGTGAAATTGTCCCTGGCTCACAAGACAGAGAGAGGACTCGCAAGATGGGAGCTGTCAGAGAGCTTGGCAAGAAGCAAGTCCCCCCCACACGCAGAGAATGGGGAGGCAGACAATGGGGCCCAAGTCCAACCCGTGTCTCCTCGGTGCCAGGCGCCCGTTCCCTGTTTGCTGCCGTGTGTCATGAGTATAGAGGAGCACCAGTGTCCCCTGGGAATGGGAGCTCCTGCCTCTGCACGGAGGGCTGAACCCCTGGGAGGTGCGGGCACAACGACACAGAGTGAGGGGAGACTCGGCCACTCCCTCCCCGTGTGGGAGACGGGGGCTGAGGGCTAACCGGCCGCTTCAGAACGGTCGTTCCTCAACAAGCCTGGGGCGATTGTGGGCCCGCACTCGGTCGCACAGCTTAAAAGGACAAGCATGCAGGAGGCTTTGCCCTGAGAGTGGGCATCTAATACTCGCACTCCCGGGAGGTCGATGAAAAAGTTTGAATGTGGCCATACAGCCGTCTGCTCAGGTACATTAAATAGGTACCAATTTCCCAGCTTTGGGAGAGAAGTAATAAAGAAAGAGAGGGGAGTAGTGTTCCGGAAAGGCACTCAGTCAAGTCTCTTTACAACTGACGCGGAATTCTCCGGAACAGAACACTCGGCGGCCGGCGCGGCCAGACCCGGTTTGCCGGTGCGGGAGACCAAGAGCCTCCTCTGGGAAACGAGTCACCAAATTGGACAGAATCGGGAGATGACATCGGGGGCTCTGTGGGAGCCCCCGGGCCACTCTGCAGGGAAGCCCGCACTCGACCACCGCTGCCCACGCTTCCAGACCCGCCGAACGAGGCCGGCCCGCCACTCTCCATCAGGAGCAGCCGTCAGGAGCGGCAGACGTCCACGAGCTGCCTCTAACAAGGAAGCAGCCACCAGAACAATCAAGCAGGAACAAAGCAATCTGCAGGAGACAGACTGTGCGCGTAGGAAGGAGGGACTAAGCAGGGGCTCTGCCCTCAACGTCCGCAGCGGGATGAGAGGAGAGTGTGTCCGCCCTGCAAGGGAGGAGGCTCTGAGACGAAAGTCATTAGAGAACAAAAAGCAATTAAATTAGTAGTAATTAAAAACATGACAGCGGACTTCGGGCTTCCACTGAAAATGTAGACGCTGACGAGGGTGTCGCTCCTACCATTTACAACAAAAAGCAGACACATAATCCACAAAATACCTGTACTGAGTCCACAGAAGTCAGAGAACGAGGAATCCAGACCCTTCAAGGAGACACGGCAGCCCCGCTCTCCCCGTGGAGACCGGGAAGGCCCGGTCCGAACACACTGCTGCGGGATGGGGTACGCAGCCCTGCCAGCCGGAACCCGGGGGTGATCGGGCACACTCAGGGGCTCTTGTTCCCGCCCGTGCCGGGTGGCCTGGGGGAGGGGCAGCAGCCACCCTGAGCCAGCCATGTGGAACCCGCAGGTAGGGCGCCCCACCCTCCCCACCCCACACTGCGCTGAGCACACGGAGTCCCAGGACTGGGTTACTCCGTGGAAGACGAGGGCTGGAGAAAGGTGCCCGAGGTGCAGGCGCGGGGGGTGCTGGTGGTGGGGGGGCACCGACTGGGAACCCCCAGGAAGTCAGCCCCACCACGGAGGGGCCAGGGGAAACCAGAGCCTCGGGGAGGGTGGCCGGTCAGCAGAATCCTGGCCAGGCGCCCCTACTGACTCGGTGGACTAAACCCCACACCGCCCATGGAAGCAGGCACACTCGCCATCAGGAGACCGAGGTGCAAGAGAACCAGACTCCGGCAGGGCCTGGACTGGAACCATCATACAGGGTTTTAAAATACCCATGGTCGCCGTGTTGAAGGCCCTTGAGGAAAAAGTGGATGAACAGATAGGAATTTCAGTAGAGGGATGGGAACTAAGAAAGAACTGGAAATCAGCCGGAGCCACGGCACCGAGTTCTGGCCAAGAGAAGAGGGCAGAGTCCAGAAGAGCTGCCCGTGCAGCCCTCCGCCCTGCGCCCCTCCCCTGCGCAGCTGTGTACGGTTGCCCGGAGGGGGCTGTGGGAGCCACCTGCGGCCGTCGGTGGGGCCTCTGCTGTCCGGTTCCGGAGGGGCCGGAAGGACGATGTCGGGCAGACCCCGCCCCTTCTCCACCTCCCACACCGCGAACACAGCCCTCACCGTACTGCGGGCAAACCGCAAATCACTTCTAGTGCCCACCACTGCACGTCAGGCTTCCCTTTGAGGTCAGAGCGTGTCACCTCAATGAATACACACCTTGGTACCGTGACTTGGGGTGCTGGCATCGCGCCAATGTGAAGTATGTCACTGGCTTAGCAGTCGAACGGTTGGTGACAGGGAGACTGATGTCAGGGCCTGGAAAGCTCGGGCCCTAGTCCATGGGGCAAACCCTTGGCTACTCTGTCATGTGTGGCATCAGGAAGGTAGGTCAGGTTCCCACTGAGCGTCTGGGCATAATATGAATTAGGAGAGTATTGGCTGATACGGCTGTGCTTGATGCACGATTAGGAAACATCGGTGGCTGGTTGGAAAGCAAAAAGGCAGCTGCAGGTGTCCAGAGATGGGAGAGTTCTCGCAGTTCAGAAGCTCAGCTCTTCTAGATCCTCAGTGGGTGAGAGGAATGGGTGAAGTGACGAAAGCCAGTAAGAGTGAGCCCCGTGGCCAGGGCCAGATTAAGAACACGGCCCACCCGTGGGAGCCTCTTGGGCTCACTATAGTCGTCACTAAACCAAGAGCTGTGAGTGTGGAGTCAGGCTGGAGAACCCTGTCTGGGAAAGAGCTCTGGCTGTTGGCACACAGAACACACCAGAAGCAAATATAGCGACAGAGAGAGTTGGCACCGGCCTTTTCTCTCCCTGCCTAGTATGTGAGCTCACCGCCCGGTGAGACCAGGGAGGAGCACGGACTGCTGCCTCTGCAGAGCAGAGACGCCAGCGGCTGACATTCCTCGGACCCTGGCAGCGTAGCCCATGACCGAGTGTGGCCGTCAGGTGCTTCGTCCTGTCTGAGAGTGTGGCTCACAGAGAACGGATCAGAGTACGGACCCGCAGGTTTCAGGCCTGCCTGATGGCAGGGGCGCTGGACCGGCTTGCCTTGTCAGGTGCGTCTGAGCAGAATGAGCTTTGGGATGTTCGGCGTTCCTGGTTCCCACCCACTTACGGAGCCTCCATCAAGTCTATGAGCTAGCGGATATTCTCCCAATATATCTTTCTTCTATCTTCGTTAGCTAGAATCAAATTCTGTTGCTTGGCACCAAGAATCCTCAGAGTAGGTAAATGGGAGCTTAGCCTCCCACAGCCGTCACGGCCAAGCATCAGAGTCTTGCTGAAGGAGAAGCCAACAATGGCGGCTCTGCATGGGAAAACACCCAGTCCTCGGGTCGTAGTGCATGTAGGCCAAAGCTGCCATCAACGGAGGGCTGGGAGAGGCTTTGCTCTTAGGCACTGCGGGTTGATGCGAGGGAAGCCTGACGTCAGATATGATACCCACGAACGAGGAGGAGGCCAGTTGCAGAAGCCAGTTCCAGGGAGTATGTGCACATCAGGGACTGGCAGCGAAGCAAAACATCAGAAGCCATCTGGGTTCTGATGCACCGAGAGGCTGGGATCAAATGAGAAAAGAGGTGGCAGAAAGTAAAATTTACTTCCTGATCAGGTATAGATATCTGGCTGCTGTGTGCTGGCAACTTGGTTCCTAGATGAGCTGATGAGTCAGTTCTGTAAAGATCAGATCAGGATAAATAGAAAACCATGGCCTGTGAATGAATATAGGAAGTCTCCATGTGGATTTCTTATCTTTGTGGCACAGAATGGAAAGTTAAGAAAAAAGATGATGACAATCACACATCATGATGATGGTGATGATGGTGATGATGGTGGTGATGATGATGACAGTGATGATGGTGATGGTGTTGATGATGATGGTGATGGTGATGGTGTTGAGGTTGATGGTGATGGTGATGATGATGGTGGTGATGATAATGGTAATGATGATGGTGATGATGGTGATGATGGTGGTGATGGTGATGATGATGATAGTGATGATGGTGATGATGATGATGATGACAGTGATGGTGTTGATGATGATGGTGATGGTGATAGTGATGATGATAGTGATGGTGGTGGTGATGGTGGTGATGATGGTGATGATGATGATGATGACAGTGATGATGACAGTGATGATGGTGATGGTGTTGATGATGATGGTGATGGTGATGATGATGGTGGTGATGATAATGGTAATGATGATGGTGATGATGGTGATGGTGGTGGTGATGATAATGGTAATGATGATGGTGATGATGGTGATGGTGGTGGTGATGGTGATGATGATGATAGTGATGATGGTGGTGATGATGGTGATGATGATGATGATGACGGTGATGGTGTTGATGATGGTGATGGTGATAGTGATGATGATAGTGATGGTGGTGGTGATGGTGGTGATGATGGTGATAGTGATGATGATAATTATGATGGTGGTGATGGTGGTGATGGTGATGGTGTTTGTGATGATGGTGATGATGGTGATGGTGATGATGAGGGTGATGGTGGTGGTGATGGGTAATAACAGAGGATAGATTTGCCCCTACTTAGCAATGTTATCTAAAAGAAATCAGTTCCCCTCTTGGAGACTGAGTTTTCTCACCTGTAATATCTGATGTCAGGGTTGATTTGTCATTTTTCAAACCATCCTTCAGGGTAACCAGGGATCAGAGGGGTGCATTATATGAGAGTCCAAGACTCTCACCAAATTCTTACCCAACTAACTTAGAATTTTAGCTTTTTCACAAAATTCCATGAATGATACCAGGGAAAAAATAACAGTTAAGAATCCAGACCAGATAATCCCCAGGCCCTTACAAGGTAAGCGTCTGAGAACTGTTTGGCCACATCTGGACGCCTCCATCCCCACACCTGAAAGGCAACTGTGAAGGAGACCCCAGGAAATGAGGAGGCTTCCCTAACTACAGCTAGAAGCCCCCGCAGAGTGTCGCTCTGTCGTTGCTGTAACCCTCCGCCTGTACCATCAGGTAACCTGGTGATGGGCATTTGGCACATAGTAGTTGCCCCACAAATGTTTGATGGAGGAAAACAAGAAAGTCCATAAAATGCATTCATTCATTATTTCACAGTTACTGACAACCTACCGTGCACCAAACATCAGGGTGTGTGCTAGAGTTAAGAAAAGACGTGGTTCCCACTCAGACAGCGTCCACTGGGTACTCACAAGGCAGTATGATGAGTTACAGAACAGCAGGCTAAAGAAACAAGGGGGAGGGATGCCAGGTCCGGACGGCTGGGGCAGGGGCCAAGGAGGCTTCGAGGAGGAGACGAGCTCTTCTCTGGGACCAGGATGGAGCCCACATGGAGAGGTGGGTGGGGCCGGAAGTGCCGCGCAGAGCGGGGGGCGATGCACAGACCAGGCACCAAGGGAGCAGGGCCGTTGGAAGAGCATAAACAGTCCCGCATTGTTAGGGAGTGGGGGAGGGCACGCAGGAGAGGGAGGCTGCGGCCGACCAGCAGTGAGCGGTCAGCCTGAGCGCGACCCCTGTGCCAGCGGTGGGGCCCGCAGACAGCGAGACAGACAAGAATGTGGTAAAAACAAGGGCTTTCCGAAGCTCGCTTCAGCTTCACGGGAGAGTCTGGGTCAGAGAGACGAGATGAGGGACCCAGGCAGTCCTGGCGGCAGGGGTGGGTGCCCAGACTAAGATAATGGCTTTGGCAGTAGGGGGGGGAAGAGCATTCGAGAGATAATAAGATATTAATAAGAAATTATTCAAATCATTTATTTTGAGATAAAAATTCTTCTGAGACCAGACCGTGTGTTTGAGAAGCTCTCACCAGCTATCCTCTCTTGAAGCCTGAATTAGGTCCCTTCAGGCAGGAGAACACGCCTTAATTTGTCGTCACTGGGTACACGAAACAGCAGCTTCCCGCTGGCCTCCGTCGTTCGGTGCCGCTGCTTCTCCTCTCCTTCAGGCAGAAGATCTAGTCTGACGAGGCTGATGGGCCTGGGCCCGGGGTTATCCACGACCAGTACACGGGATAGAAGAGGCATGTTGCCCGGTCCTACGGACACGTGTGGCCCCATGTGTGTGCTTTGAAGCAAGTCCTTTGTAATTTATGAAAAAGCCACTAGGAATCACTGCTGGTTAAGGCCAGAGACCTGTGCCGCCATCGGCCCCCCAGAGCGGGGAAATGAACCAGTGAGCGGCTCGAGAGAGAACCTTCCTGGTGCTGACAGAAGGCGGCACCCTGGTGGGGAGGGAGAGGCCGGATGAAGCCCCAGTTCTGCGCCCGCCCCAGTATCCTCGTCTGTAAAATGGACAACTCGCCATTTTAAAACACAAATTCCATGAGACCGTGAGAGCCAGCGCCTGCTCGATAGGACAGCTGGCCGGATGGAAGGACCAGGATCTGTCCTCTGGGTTCCGAAGTGTTCGAGACGCGCCGCACACGTGACTTGTGAAGCCGCTTCCGTCTAGAAAGAAAAGCGGCGTGAAATCCAGATCTAAGTCGTTTTCATCCTTTATCCGATTGGCAAAGACCGCTTTCCACTCTGAAGCAGAGCAGGAATACAGTCCGGGCAACACCGGATTCCTGAACCTCACCAGCTCGTTCCGGACCATGATGCCGGCCAAGGGGTCGCAGCGCGCAGAGAGAACACGAGGGCCCGCGGGGAGGACGCGGCGCTGCCCGACGTGGGAAGCCGTGGCGCCGGCGGCTCCGGCGACGGCTCGGGCGAGCGCTCTGGAAGACGTGACATGAGGTGTCGCCCGCCTGCTCGGGCCGCCGCGGAGAGCACGTGCTCCCGGAGAGCGTCACACGGGACCGCCCCGCGGCGCGCAGCTCTCTTCGGGCGCGTCTGTTCCACTCCCCGCGGGCCACGCTCAGCCGCCAGATCTCACAGGTCCACTTAGCTCTGGTTCTCGCGGCTTCCAAAGACAGCACGACTCCCGCCTCTCCAGGCTCAGGCAGACCCCGAGTACGCTTCCCGGTCACGTTCAGTTCAGCAAACACCCCCTGACCACCGCGATGTCGGGCACCGGTCCCTGCCGGATACGCGGGCGTGAGGGCAACTGCACGGGAGTGTTCTCACGCCTGGCTTGGTCTGCACCCGCGCCCTACCAGGTACGTGTCATTTCCCAACTAAGAAGAAACGGAGACCCCGAGTGGTTCCGCTGCCTGAAGCCGCAGAGCTGGACCACAGAGCAGCCACACTCGAACCCGTCTGCCTCGCTCCCAAGTCAACGCGACGCTCCCTACGCAAGGCTGCCTCCGTCTCCACCGGAAGAGATGAGTCGCACTGACCCCTCTGCTCTCCACCAGAGACGCCTGCTGACAGCTCCCGTACATCTGAGTAGGAAACTTGGTCACCATCCAGAGGGGCTAGTGACATGTCACATTGGTGGCGGAATTGAGAAGGGCAGCACTCAATACCCAGGGGACCGGCGGATGGGGAGGAGGGGGCTGGGAGCTGCAGGGCCTTCCGCAAGTCACTGCTCCCGCCCCGATTTGCCACCGACTGGAAGACGACCGTGATGGGGGAGGGGCAGGCATTGCTTTCAGGGTCTCTGATTATGCAACTATTGACGCAGAGAGAAGAGAGATTCATAACCTGGGGGGGGGGCGGGGGGCAAGCAAGGAAAGAGCAGGACCCACCCCCCTTCTCCCAAGAAACGGAGACCATCGGTGCAGGCCACCCCCCCAAAGACAGATGCGCTCTGCCCTCCACACGTTTCCCCGGCTCGGGACGCACCAGAGGCACACGGGACCTCGTGCGCAGACAGGGTCAAAGCACAGGACAGCGGCTGCTACTACTGTTTACACTTCCCCACACCCAGGATGGTCCCGCCATCCACCACTCATCTGGCTTGTGGCCTCTCTGGCAGCGTGAAACCCAGCGATCGTGTGTAAGTCAATCCGCACTAAGTTCGGGGAAGGCCCCTGAGGCCTCGTGAGCATCTCTCCTGGAGCCCAGGCCTATGACACCTCCCGCACCTTCTCCACCCACTCATTTTGTGTACTCCGCAGAAAAGAAGGGGGTCACTTTGAGGGGGAAATCAGTTGTCTCCAGCTTGACCTTTGTCTCAGGCCCCCAGGTTAGCTCTTTCATCCGTGGGCCCGAACGTGGCGGGTCTCCTCACGTATGACGTCTCTGATGTTATATGATCGAGTGAGATGTAAGTCAGTTGGCAGCACGATAAGCTGGGGGAATCCTTGTTTTTGTGTGACACCCAGCGCCACAATCTCTCATCAAAACAAAACAAAACAAAAACTGCCCTTCCCGGTTATGAATAACAGTAGGCACTGGCACTTTGCTAAAATCTGAAGATTCGGACGTTTCGCAGGGATGCTGTCTTTGGATTCATTAAGTCCTTGGCTCCCTTCAAACTCCCTTCCTCCTGCGAAGGACGAGTCATCCCAGTGACACCTCACTCATTTCCTAACAGCCTGCTTCTCTCCCCAGTCCCGGGGTCCCCCACATACGGGTCTTTCAGCCCCTCCTGGCTCCACAGACTTTTGCACAAAATGACTCTCACTGGCCTGTATCTGGTTTAACGAAGCCTCAGAATCTCTGCCCTGCATTTGCATACCGTAATCACCCCATCAAAATGGGGCCCCTGTAGACCTGCCCCATACGTCCCGTACGCCACTGAAATCTCACCCCGCGACGGTCCCATAATTGCATTGCTGCAGGGTCTCTGCAGACGCATGATCCTTCTGCCACCGCTTCTGTCGTGCCAGAAATTGCCGTCCCCGCCTTTGCTTCCGGAGCCAGGCTGACCCTCTCGGCCAGCGGGGTAATGAATGCCGCCTGGGTTTGGAAAAGAGGCTGCTGGACTCGTTAGAGTGTCTGTGGCATAGATTCCACAGCACAAGTCCCACTGCTGTCCCTTCCTAGGCCAGCTTTCCCCCCAGCACTCACGACGGGAGAGAACCTACTGAAGCCTGAGAGACGGAAGACGTAAGTGATGGAGTGGGTCCGCACGCAGAAGTCCCCGAACACGAAAGGTAAGACTAGAAGGAAGAGGGAGCAACGGCCACACCTTGCTGACTGGGTACCACGTGCCCGGCCGCCGACAGCGACACCACGCCTCACTGTCCTAACGGTCTTTGTCTCACAAATTGGGAAACCAAGACTGGGAATTTGCGGGAATTGTCCAATATGGAACATGGGTGGATGAAGTGGGATTCTGACCTCTCGTCGTGGGCCCCGCAAAGCCCCTGTGTTGTCACTCTGCCTCCTCTGTGGAACCCCTGTCCACGCTGGATTGGATCTCGGTGCGCAGGGGAGAGGACTGAGTCGGGTTGGGTAGTTCCCAAGGGTACGTGGAGCCTCGAAGGTACAGAAGATGTCAGCGGGCTGTGCACGACGTTTATCAGCCAGGGTCAAGGCGCGTGGGGCTCCAGCGCGGACTGAGGCTGCGCCTTCGCGGCTCTTCCCCGGGGGCCGGCTTTCATCCGCGTCTTTCTAGTGGGTCTGAGGTATCTCCACTCCCGCTCCCATCAGAAAGCTACTGAACTCGGGACATGTTTCAACCAGAAGTTGCGAACACGCTTCACATTACCCACGAGCATCTTTCTTCCAGGCCAAACTGACCGCATTCGTTAATTCTCGAGCAGTGCTTGAGGAGTGCTTGGCAACGCGTCCTCGGGCAACAGAAATTCGCTGAGAGAACACGTTCTCCCGCGGGCTGACTGACCACGTGCTCTCGCGGCCAGCCGGGGTCTCGGAGCTGGTATTAGGAGAATCACCTCACGGAAAACAACTTCAAAAGCTGGATCATGATTTTTGGAAGTGTTGGAAGGACCAGAGATCCATGAAGGCAACCGGAGCTTAGAGGGGCAAAGAGGGGGGTATACAAAGCTCTGAGTCCCTGGGGAGTCATTTGAGAAGTCCACGTACCACAACAACTCACAGAGTTAACTACTGTTCAGGGTGAACTGCTAAAAAAATAGAAAAAGAAAAACAAACAAACAAAACCCTTAAAAATAGTCAATGGAAAAAAAGAAATCTGTCCTTCAAAGGACCAGCAGTGAGACTGACAGATGTGTACACAGCACAAGCAAGGGAAGACAGAGGCAATAAAATGACGGCTCTAAAATGCTGAAAGAAAATGAGCTCCAAACTAGAATTAAATACATAGCACAAGTAGTCTTAAATACCAAATAAATGAATGTATTTTTTTAGGCAAACAAGAATTTAAAATTCATCATGAATAGAAAAATACTAACAGAAGTAAAGAAATTAAAAGGAATTTTCAACAGAAGGAAAATGATCCCAGTAAAAAAGTACAGAAATGCAGGGAGGGTTGAAAACACTAGAAAGGGCAGATATATGTTTAACCCTAATTAAATATGAAATATCATTAACACAAAGATTAAAAATTCTCCTTGGATTGGGCTGTCTGGGTGGCTCAGTCGATTGAGCATCTGACTCTTGGTTTTGGCTCAGGTCATAATCTCAGGGTCATGAGATCGAGCCCCATACTGGACTCCACGCTCTGCAAGGAATCTGCTTAGGGATTCTCTCCCTCTGTCCCTCCTCCCTCTTTCTCTCAAATAAATAAATAAATAAATCTTTTTTAAAACTCTTGTAAGATTTAAATTATTTGAAGAACTGAAACATGTGACAACACTTGCCCCAAAAGCAGGAAACTATAGCAGTGTCCTTGATAATTCATTCAATAGTAAAAGTAATATTTTAACTTAAATGCAAATTAATCAAAGGTGCACATTATGATCTCTAATCACTGAAAGATTAATAAAAGCATATATAACTAGTGAATTAACAACGGGCAACTGTAAAGCTAAAAATATACACAATTAGTTAAAAACAAAGATAGAAAGGAGAAAAACATAACAACATATGTACAAACAAAAAATTAGTAAGATGCTAGATTTGAATACAAGATTATGGGGCGCCTGGGTGGCTCAGTGGGTTAAAACCTCTGCCTTCGGCTCAGGTCATGATCCCAGGGTCCTGGGATCGAGCCCCGCATTGGGCTCTCTGCTCAGCGGGGAGCCTGCTTCCTCCTCTCTCTCTGCCTGCCTCTCTGCCTACTTGTGATCTCTGTCTGTCAAATAAATAAATAAAATCTTTAAAAAAAATACAAGATTATATGTAATCATATTACATGAACATGTAAATTTAAAAACAAAGGCTTAATAACTTGTATTTTAAAATTGAAATGTATGTTGCTTTTAAGAGACATGTTTTAAATATAAAAATACAGAACATTTGAAGTAAAAGAATTGAAAAAAGATATACATTGAAAACAGTCACCAAAAAAGACATACATTGAAAACACTAGCTAAAAAACATCCAACATAGTGCAACTTACATAAAATAAAGTAGTCTTTAAAGCCAGGAGTATTTTTAGAAATAAATATTTCAAGATATAAAAAGAGTATAATTTAATAGGAAGGTTTGATCTTAAATTTGCATGCACCTAATAACACAATTTTGAAACATATAAAGCCAAAGCTAAAAATTGGCTCAAAAGAAAAAATATAGAAATACTGAAACCATTCTCTTGATAAAAGTCTAAACGAACAAACAAAAAAATCAGTAATAATATAGACAATGTGAAAAACACAATTAACAAAATGGACCTAGGTTTTCAAACTCACATGAAATACTTAAAAATTTGTTTATATTATGAACCAAAAAGCAATTCTAAATTCATTGTAAGTGATTCAATATATCCTCTAACCACAGTAGGATCAAGCAAGAACTTAATAGCATAACTAAATTTTTTCGGATGTTTACAAATTAAACAATATATTTCTAAATAAATGAGAAGAGAAAAAATTAAAAAGGAAGCAAGACTACATTTTTAACTAAATGGTAATGAAAATACAACATAGCGAACCTTTTGATGTACAGCAGATAAAGCGAGTAGAGGAAAATTTAAAGGTATCCATTTTATATTAGAAAAGAAATATTATTGAAAACCAAGGAGCCAGATATCCATTCCAAGAAGCTATTTAAAAAAAAAAAAACAAAACCTGTAAATCATACCTAAAGGAAGTAGAAACGAGTAATACAAAAATAGAAAAATGTAATAGAGAAACATGCAAAAGTGAATTCTTTAAAAAGGCAGGTAAGACTGATGAATTCCTAGTAGTGCAGAAAAGAGCGGGCACGCGCTCCCGGCATGAGAAACGAAAATTCGGATGCCACAGCGGTGTGGATCTCTGCGACCTCGGGTTAAGCAGCAGTTCCTGAGATCCGACCACACGGACAGCAGAAGCGGCACCAAGGGTGGGGCTTTGCCGAAACCGAAAGCTCTGTGCGTCCAGCGACCCTGCCACAACGTAGACCAACAGCCCACGGACGGTGAGACGCGCGTGCGGCACGCTTCTGGGCTCAGAGTGTATAAAGGACTCGTACCACACGATAAAATAGGCACAGACAAATTCATTAAAAAACAGGCAAAGTTCTTGAAGAGGCATTTCTCCGAAGCAGAGATGTAGATGGACCCTAAGCGCACGAGAAGATCCTCCGATCCCTCGCCGGGAGGCGCCCATTGAAACCACGACGACGCCTCCCTTCCGATCCGCTAGAAGGCTTTCACGTAAACAAATAAAAATAAACCCAACAGCATAAAGTAACAGCGGTTAGCAAGGATGTGTAGCTGCCGCGGCCCTCCCTCGCGGCCGGCGGGAAGGTATGACGCGCAGCCGCCGTGGGAATCAGCCGGGCAGCTCCTCAGTGGAGCGGCCGGACGACTCGGGGAGTCCAGCCCTGAGGACCCGGGGAGCCCAGCCCTGAGGACCCGGGGAGTCCAGCCCGAGGTATATGCCTGAGAGAAGCGGAAACGCGTCCGTATAAAACCTCCTGCACAGTGTTCGCAGCAGCACCGACCATAACCGCAGTGGAAACAACTCAAACGCCCAGCAGTGGGGAAGGGGTCAACGGACGACGGGGCGTGCACGGGCATGCATGTGTGTGCCGCGCACCGGAATACCGTGCCCGCACGGAAAGGACGCGGCACGGCCGCACGCCACGGCACGGGCGCCCCTGGAAGCCTTAGGCCGAGGGAAAGAGGCCAGAACCAAACAAGGTCCGTGCTCTGTACGACTCTACTGACCACGACCTCGGAACGGGCAGGGCCTCAGACACGCAGCTCGGCGGCGGCGCGGCCGGTGGAAGCATAAACCGGTACAGCCACGTCCTGAAAGTCCTGCAGGAACTACCCAAGCAGCAGGCGGCGCGCCCTGCAGGACGTCGGCTCCGCCCGGGCACGGAGCCAACACAACCCGGACGCGGGCGCACGGACGGTCGCAGTCCTTACTTCACAGCGGCGCCGTCTCCAACGTCCGAGAACCGGAGAGTCCGTCCACGGTCGAATAAGGAACTTGCGGTCTATTCAAATGCTGGAACGCTTTGTAGGGGGACAAGGCGAGCCGCAGCCACGTACCATGAGTGGACAAAGTTCGGACGGTGATTTTGAGTGACAGACATGGAAGAGTATATACTGAAAAATGTCGTTCGTGTAGTTTAAAGACGGCAGCACGACGATGACGGAAATCAGAACAGTGACTACCTCTAGCGGGGGGAGAAGTGGTGACCAGGGGAAGCGCCAGGAGGGCTTCTAGGCTGCGGGATGTTTTATAGCTGGACTCGGGCTAAGCAACCTGGGTGTGATCACTTTGTAAAAGCTTTCACTGGGCCATACACCCAGAATGTGTGCAATTTACTCGATGCACGTTGTGTTTTAAAAAAAAAAATTAACATGTAAATATTTCAGAAAGAGGAACCTAATTCTCACTGGGGAAAAATAAACACCTCCTTCAAAAATATCCCCCTTCTTGGGGCACCTGGGTGGCTCCGTGGGTTAAAGCCTCTGCCTTCGGCTCAGGTCATGATCCCAGGGTCCTGGGATCGAGTCCCGCATGGGGCTCCCTACTCAACAGGGAGCCTTCTTCCTCCCTTCTCTCTCTCTGCCTGCCTCTCTGCCTACTTGTGATCTGTCAAATAAATAAATAAAATCTTTAAAAGAAAAATACCCCTTCCACCCAAAAAATGAAACATGATCCTTCCTGTATAAGTAACTGTTAAGTCTTGGTTTGGGCATGTGGGCTCATTATTTATGATTTGATCTCTTTGCTTTTGTGCATGTTTGAATTTTTCATGACAAAATGTTTTCTAAAAGCTGTATCAATTGTTTTAGAAATTAAAAAAAAAACTCTCTCTCTAATAAGTAAAATTTAAAAGTCCGTGGTGATTAATGTCTGTGACATCAACCTTTAATATTTTCATTTGAAACTTCATGGAAGAAAATAAATATGAAAACTCACCAAAGCCAAACCCACTTATGAACCATCCGATCTCCCGACGTCTGCAGTCCGTGTGTCTGGAGAGGTGTTTCTGGGAACATATGAGCCTCTCCCTCCCCCCCAGCCTCTCGGGGCACTACTGCTGGTCACCCTGTGTGGACAGCTAGACACACGATGACAAAAGAGATTCAGAAATGGAGTGACACCGTCCCAGGACAGCACAGTGAACCATCGCCAGAACAGGTCAGAGATCCCTGGGCTCTGGGGGCTGATGGCCAGCGTCTCCCAGAGCCAGGCAAGACCCACGAGTAAAGACCTGCCTCGGACGGACCCGCTGAGTCCCTTGCAGAACGCCATTTCCGGCCATGCACACTTCCGATGGCGCCACAGTGAAGGAAACGGCAGAAATGCGTGTTCATTCATCAAGGTCCGGTAAAGGCCGTTACTGTTTTATTCAGTGGAGAGGAAAATCATCCAAAAGCTGAAATTTGACAAATGTACAAATGTAACCAGACAGAACGAAATGATGATTAGCCGGCCCTCTGACCTCCGCGCACTGGCTCTTCTCCTGCCTGTGGCAGGAGGCAAGTGGGTGGTTGATGTAGGACAAAGGAATGACACAGCGATTAGCAAGCCTCCCAGCCCCCGCAGCGGGAAAGAAGATGAGTTTCCTGTGTGTTAACGAGTGGCAGGGACGGAACGCTGCAGGACGAGTGGCTGGTGCCCCGGCCCTTGTCTCCGAGAGGACACTGCCACTCCAGCCACTGACGGTGCCTACTTGAAATCACGATGGCCAGCCGTCTGGCTCAAGTTGTCCCGCTCTGATTGCTATCAGCTGCCGGAGAGGACCGTCCTGAAAAGACACCGTCCATCCTGGTAATTGCGGAGCACATCGCACGGCTGCCTGGGCCACGTCAGAGAGTCCTACGCAAGGCCCTCGTCTTTGAAGAGTTTGCGTCACTGTTCTGTTCAAGAATTTCACTTCCCCTCGTAGCTGCAGACCGGGAAGGATGACAGGGGCCGGCACACCTGCAGACACGACAGAGTGTGACGTCTGGTCCACGACCTCCTCTCGCCGTTTCACTGGAAGTAGGACCCGAGCACCTGGACCGGCCATGTGATCTGGGACCGATGACTGTCCAAAGTACACACCTGTCTTTTTTTTTTGTTTTTGTTTTTGTTTTTGGAGAAATTCTGTCGATGTTGTAGACTGCGGCTGTGACTTAGAAAACTCTTCAAGTGTGCCAAACCTCATTAGCACATTTTCCCGATGGGTGTTTGGCATCACGTTCAGGAAGCCCTACTGTGCTCTAGTGATGGTGATGGAGGGACCAAGCTTCTGGTGGCCGCGAGGGGCTCAGGGTGTGCAGAAGACGATCGAGTGTGTACATAGATCAGCTCAGTGTGTGCACGGTCTCAATGGGACTGAGAAGGGACAAGTCTTCAAGTTCTGGTTCTACCTCGTTGCAGACTGGTTCAGTCTTGGACTGAGTTCCACTGGGAAAGCTGGTTTTGAGGACAACCCATCACCTTGTTTTTACCAGGGAAAACTGCTGTTGAGGCATAAAATGTGAGCCTTTGAGGCACACGGACTGAGTCTTTCGGGCTTTTGTGGGGCACGTCCAGTGTGACTTCTCAGTCTCTACTGCGGTTTCAAGCATGACGCTACAGACCAGCAAACACCAGTGACTCCAAATATCTCAGTTAGTCCCCTAACTGGGCATCGGACTTTCGGGCCATCGGCTATCTCCCCCATCAAACCACGCACACACATAGCGGCACGCACGCTGTCACACACCTGTCGGTGCTTTAGATCTGTGACGAACGTGCATCCCCGTCGTATCACTAGGACCCCGACACAGGCTTGCCCCCGGGAGCAGAGGTTCTAAAACTAAACTAGAACTGTAAAAATGTGTCCGTGTGCGTCAGCCGAGCTAGGCTGTACTTGTGGACCCGCCTACAGAGGGTGCTAAGGGCAGGGCAAGCACGAGGGTTCCTGTCTGGCCAAGTTCATGGTTCCCGGCCGGCCCAGCTCTGGCTCCGGGTTCTGGTGATTTGCTCAGAGCTTGGTGGCTCTCTCTGTTCGCTCAGTGGTTAGTCCAGGCGGGAGCTCGACGGTGGCCCCCCCAGGAAAGTGAGGTCTCAGACACGTTCTCGGATAAGGAGACAACTGAAGTGTAACGCAGTCAGAGGCCTGGAGGTGGGGGTTCCCACGGGCGATGAGGTCCCTGCCTCGGGCACACACTTCCTTTCTCCTTTTGTGTGAGATGCGTTCGTTGTGGTTCACTTTACAGTTTTCCCTGAGTGGGAGAGATTACGGGGCATTAAATCTGAATTAGGAGAAGAGACAACACCAGACACGCACGCGGAGCTGATGCCACAGCAGGTGAGGACAGGCGGGCGAGGGATTGTGCAAAGCCTGAGATGCGAGCTGAGAAGGGGAACTTCGACGGACATCTGCTTTTCCTCTTTGGGTGTTTTGCTTTCCAACATCCAGTCTTCCTTCCCTTTGGGCACTATTCCTATGTTTAATATATTAATGCCCAGTTAATATACATTAATGATGCAGTTGTGTAAATCTGGACAATTACAGAATTGTGTGATAACTGTATAAAAACAGAATCGAGCATTACTCTACACCTGCCACCTGCTTCCCCCAACCCCGGCAGCCAGGTTTCCAGACGTGACTCGATTCACAGATCGCACATCCCTTCCTGGCACTTTGAACCTGCAGAGAAGGGATATTTGGGATTTATTCCATCCGGTGTTGACCTCCCAGTCCCATCACCGAAGCATCTGATGATGACACCCAGAGGTGATTTTTAGTTCCTGAACTCAGGAAGCTTCATCTAACAGACATTCAAAGAGTGGCTTACATCACCCACTTGCTGTGTATCCTTGGACAAGTAACCTAGCCTCTCTGTGCCTCCAGGTTCCTGGCTGTCACACAATGAACCATGAATTTACATCTCTAGTCGCCTGCTGTGTTTAAAATGATGCTAGCCCATGGTTCCAAGCAGACACATTGTATTATAAAAGTTTCAAAGATGTAATTTAATGAAGGAAAGCACAGAACAATGACTTCTGAAAGAACCAACCCTGTGCTGTTCTTGGGCTCTGACTTCAGTATAAACACCGTCTACACCACCAGATTCTGCAAGACTCGCCACAAGTTGTGAGATGCTTATTACGGGAAAATGCATCTTGGGCTCATAAGGGGGCATGAGCATGCGGCACCGACGTGGGTCTGGTTTTTACAAACAGAGCAGTAGGAACAATGGGAATCACTGGCCGTCGCACAGAACGCTCCGGCCTCAGGGCCCCTGCACGTCCCCCCGCCACACTCTCATCCGACCCCCACCAGCACCCGGTGGCTCATCGCCCCCACTCCATAGCCGAGAAATCAGGACGCCAAAAGGGGACCTCGGCCCCCCGGTTCAGCGGATGGGGACCCGGCAGGTCCGTGGCCAGGACCTAAACCCTTCCGACTCCGAGTGCCGCTCCCTTTCCGACACGTGCTCCCCTTCGACCGGGGCGCTGCTCTGCCGCAGAGAGCCAAAGCCTCTGCCCTCCGTCTGGGGCGAAAGCGAGGACGAGGCCCGGCATTCCTCCGCATTCAGCTCTGGGCTCATTCTGATGACACAGACTCTTTTCAAAAACAGGGTCCGGTCCTCTTCCAATAACGCTTGCCTTAATCTACCTGAATTACAAAAGGAACCAAAACTAATATTTCCTTTTTGGTTTAATACAATCTATTTTATCCATTTTTAAAGAGAGATTATTTTGTAGAAATGGCATGTAAATCCACAAAATAAACAAAGTCACCTTCCTTTGGACTCTAGACAAATAACCTGAAAATAATCCTGACAAGATTGTGTTTGCAGAGCCAAGAAGCTCCGAGGAGAATAAATAAATAAAGGGCTCCCGCGCCCGCCCGCGGCTCTCTGTCCTTCTCCCCCTCACGTCCGTGGATTCATGCCTTTCCTTCCCAGGTCAGAGTTAAACGGATTCACCAGTGGAACCTATAATTAGTATGAGTGGTTAATTCTAAGGGCTTCACTGCACATTCTCGATGGCATTTCACGGCACTAAGGGTGGCCATTATGAGGAAGTGCGCTCGCCAATGAGTGAGCACTGGAATTAGCAATAAAACGCTTGTCTCTCCATTTCACATACAATTTGGCTTCAAGGAAGAAGACAGACTTGCCGTGGTGGGGCGGCCCCTGCAAATCCTTTCACAGCACAAGCATTTCTGGGCTTTGCCAAATGTACACGTTTCATGCCTCTTTCGGGAAATTCGATACATGAATTATCCCCCAATAAAGAGATTAAGGATGCATTGTTCATAGGACAAGGAATTTCATTATAAAAATATTCCAGTAACAAGTTATGCATTTCCAAACTTAAAATAAAGTCTGACTTCTATGTGTTTATTAAGGAATGCAGAGTTTGTACAAAGGATACGCCTGGATCTTCAAGAGGTCACTCCCATTAACAAAGTACAGATTATAGCGTGAATATATATCACTTTACCTTTTACCCTAACTGTGCATAGTGACAAAACCTATTTTTGAAGGGCTGAACACTTAGCCAACACAGGCTAGACCTGAATGCATATTTAAAAATTGTTCTGAATAAGAAATCCAAAATATTCTCTGATCAAACCTAAATGCCATCCAAGTCTTGAGCCAATAATCAAATCAATTGTCCAGAGGTGGGAGATATTTTTTCTGTGCATAAAATATGAGATTAAGCAACTAATTGTCCCCTCCGTGTAGCCAGCTGTCCACCGTACAAGGCTGCACACCATGAGCGCTGTGTGACCCAGCCTGGTGAGCACTGTGCCAGCCGCTGAGGAAACGACTCGGCCTCGAGAAGAACTCCGCTGTCCGAGCAGTGGCAGGGTCGGGTCGAGCGCTTCGGTCGGAAAGCTGGCTCTGCCAGCCGCACGGCGGAGGGACCGGAAGGCGACACCAAGAACCCAAGGCGGAGACTTCCCCTGACGTCGCGTCAGTGGGCGTAGGAAGAAATGGACGGGCCCGGAGACAGTCAGCATCTGCAGTTAACAAGGTCCGGGGTCGTATGTCGAGAACAAAGGAAGATAACGTTCCCGTGAAGGATGGCTTGGAGTTCAGGAGGCCCGGGCGGCCGAGAGGACATTAGACACCTTCTTCAGGGAGGAAACACAGAGATGGGGAGTTGGGGAGAAGAAACGGGGTGTCAGATTCAGGACAGGCGGTGTTCTGGGTGCCCGGGGGCGGGGCGAGTTGGAACGCCCCCGGGTCCAGGGCAGTAAGCGGCTTCATCTAACACGGACAAGGGGGAGAGGCCGAGAGCCGGACTTCCTTGCCCGAGGCATGAAAATCATCCTGAGAGGAAGCGGAGAGCGACGGTCCAGTGACCCGCGTCCCCCCCACTCTTCCTTACGAGAACAGCGGTCTGTCAGGGCCTTCAACTGTGCCCGACACGGAGACACGGTTTCTTCAAACCACGTAGTATTTTTTTAGTGGACCCAACATTTTTTTGCAAATAGGTTATTCTACAAAAGGAAGAGGTGTCCGTGTCTGGAACAGCTTGAACACCTGGCACCATACTTCCCTTGTGGCAGCGATCAAGCAGCAGGCTTGGATGCCTGGGGTCTTCTCCGGAAAATGCCACAAGCCACGTCCCTGCGGGTCACAGTCAGCGGCTCCACATGCCCCAAATGCGGGCTGAGCCTACGTTTCCTTCTCGTCTTGCTTCCCATCACTCTTGGGTACACATAATACGCGCTAGAAGATTATTGCTCTGGGAGTCCATATAGGGGAAACTTTCAAAGCTAGAGTGACTTTAAAGGAGTTTTAAATGTTATTGGCATCCATTTTTTAAAAGAATGGGAAAATTGCGTATAATGTGCTATACTGTGAAAGATGATTGGCCTGTCAGGGCTGAAAATACCCCGCGGGTGATGTGCCGTGTGCGACGGTTAACATTTTGCCGAAGTGACTGAACCACGGGATGCCCAGAGAGGTGGTCTAGCGATATTTGGGGGTGTGCCTGTGAGGGGTTTCTGGAAGAGACGAGCGACTCTGGGGACGGAGTGAGGAAGCGCTGCCCACGCGAGTATGGCGGCCTCCCACCCAGCATGTGGATTTATGGATTTATGCCAACGACGCCCGAGCCTCCCGCTCACAGATGGCGTGTCGGGGAACCTACCAGCCTCTCTGACCTCGTGAGCCCCTTCTTTACAGACAAAGGTGTATATTAGACATAAAGGGCATGTGCAGGTACAGACCCCCTACTGTCTCTCTCTTTCTCTGGAGAACCCCGACTCATGCCCCATGGGACACAGACACAGACGCACCGCTGGGACTGCTGCCTCTGCGGGCTGGGCTGCCCGGGGAGCTAGGAGCCGTTTGCTGTGACCTCGCCACCTCCCCGGCAGGCCCAGCCTGGCTCGGAGCACGGGTGAGCGTCAGGACGTACTAGCTCTTACTGCCCCCTGAGAGACGTAGTCCCCTCCCTACATCTGTGGTCCTGCCCTCCATGAGCCCAGGGCCCCGAGCCCTCCCTACATCTGTGGTCCTGCCCTCCATGAGCCCAGGGCCCCGAGCGCATGGCCTAGCCGGTCACCTCCTCCAACCCCACATCCCACGCCATGGCTGCTCATCCTCTCTGAGCAAATCTCAGAATTAGAATGCTTGTTTTCCTGTCGTCTCATCTGCTACTCGGTACCCCAAGAGCCCGGCCCGTGAGGAGATCGGGAGGCGGCCTGGGAGGGAGCACGTCTGCCCGCGTAGATAGACCCGAATCCCCTCCTTAGCACCCCCGGAGGTCCTCTGCCCTGCTGGACCGCACCTGCACTTCCCAGTGTGCTCCCTGCCTGGAGGGAAGCCCGACGCCCGCACCCGCTCCTCGCCGTCGGGGAGGCGGAGCAGAGAGAACCGGGTTTGAAACACGACGAGGCCGGCACCCGTGACAAGCTCGGTGACTTTCTAGCCTGCGACTTGGGCAAAGTCTGTTCGTCTCTGAGCCTCGTGGAGCTTGTCTGAGTCGCTGGATCTCAGGGAAAAGCTACGATGTTACGGATGTCGGGAACCGCAGCGGCCAGATGGAGACCATGAGGTGGGGAGCGTGGGAGCTGAAGCTGGGAAAACCTGGACGCAGGGGCGCGGGGCACCGCCGCAGCACCAGCCGCACGGTGCCCACCTCCAGCCTCCTGCTGTGTCGGAGAAAACCCTCATCTCTCGGCCGCTGCTACTGGGGCGTCGCTGGCCACCGACACCTTCCTCACGTGCCCAAGACCGTCACAGGAGTCGGGAGTAACTTGCTGAATCTCACGCCCTTAACAAGTTAGCTAGAAAGTGCAGCACACATCCTAGCATTGTTGTCACAAATAACAAATAAAATTCCACTGTGACCTTCGGTGACGTCTCGTAAAAACAGCAGGTTCATTACCAGGCAATTATGGCCAAAGTCATCGTTTGCTTGTGTTATTTCTCCCCAAATAGCTATAAAGGCTTCAAAAGAAACACGTGGACGCGCTCGCCACGGGCTGCCTGCGCTCCAGGAGATGGTCAGCGTGGGACGGGAAGGGGCGTGATCTCAGGGGTGACCTAAGGGGGTCACCTGGGACACTCAGGAGAGGGTCACAGAGGAGTCCCTGGGAGACCTGTACTCCTCAGTCACAGGTGCAAGGAGCTGATGAGTCCACAGGCACGTCCTGCCCCTGGGACTCCACCAGGAGCAGCGAACTCCCTTCAAATTAAAAAACTACAAACAAAACACACCTGCCCGGAAGAGGAAGAGGACGTCGCTTCTGCACAACCCTTGGGGAGCTCACGGACGACTAGTGTTTCTATTGTTGACCTTGTCGCGCCTGTTAATGGGACGTGGAGCAGCGATGAAAGTTCCGCAAACGTTAGAAACCCCAACAATGTGACAACAACCAACACCACAGACACAAAACTGGAGGAAAAAGGAGGGCATTTGGCAAGAACCGTAGGAGTGCTGACTCTCTCATCGCTCGTTGCCAGAAGTTGCTAACGTCTAAAATTAGAACGTGGAGTTAAAAATACAATAATTCCAATCTCTTATTGAATGTTTCATAATATTTTTCTTAGCCTTAGAATAATATTTTAGGATATTAAGCAATGTTTTTGGCTCTCATTTCTGTTCTCATCTATGTGACTTGATTGTTTCTCTAATGTGTATTATTATTTATATAAAAACAGTAAAGTCATTAACATTTTTAAATAGGAAATTAACACTTGTGTTTCGGTCTGTGTTCTCCAGAGACACAGCCCCAGGAAGTCCCTCGGCAGAGAGACTCGCTCGCAGGATGACAGAGGCTGAGGAAACCGCGACCGGCCGTCGGCGAGCCGGAGCCCCCGAGGGTCCAGGTGAGGCGCCAGTCCGAGCCGAGCCCGGAGGCAGGAGAGGCCGATGTCCGCAGAGAGGACAAACTGTCCCCTCCGCCCTCTTGTTCTCTTCGGGCCCTCAACAGATTAGACAAGGCCCACCCCCATCGGGGTCGGCCACCTGCTTCCCCCGGTCCACAGACCCAACCGCTGATATCCAGACGCGCACAGACCCGGCCGGACCAGATGGCCGCCGGACCCCTAGGCTGGCACACGACGTTAGCCGCCACCACTTCAAAAACGAGTCGCCGCCCACTGTGCCCTTCAGCAGCTCCCGTGGAGGACAGCCCGGAGCCGGCCCAGACCCCGAGAGGAGCGTCGGGACAAGCTCCCTGCTGGGCGGCCCGTCCCACGCCCTCCACCTGCCGCCACGGCCGGACCTCGTCGGAACCTGTCGCCATCACCTTCCTCCTCAGGTCCCCCCGCCCGGGCCCGAAGGCTGCCTTGGGACGCGGGGGCTGCGGCCGTCTGTGTCCTGAAGCGCGCTGAGGAGCCGGAAGGCCCGGCCGGTGTGAGCACCAGGCGCTGCGCCGCCCCCGCCTCCCCCCACCGAGGAGCACGACCCTCCGCCCCTCTCGCGAGCACAACTGCTGTGGCGTCGGGACCGCTTCTCCCGCCCCCACCTCTCGGGCTCTGCCCCGGGGCTGAGACTGTCCACAGACAAGCTTCGGGCCTCCCCGCAGCGAGCACCGGCCGCGCCCCCGGCGCCACCTGCAAACCTAACGCGCGCTCCGGGCCCGTGCGGTGGCCTCCCCGCCCCGCCGCACCCTGGCCGGGCTGCGGCCCCCCACGCCGGCCACCGCCGCCCTCCCCACCGGAAGGCCCTCGTCCCCGTCCCTCCCTCACCGGCAGCTTTCCCGCACGTCGGGGACCAGCTCGGTGGCTCCGCCGACGGGATCCCCTCTCCCGCACCAGCGGCCTCCGACCCAGACTCCGGAGCACCGGGCCCGGCCCTGAGCCATCCCCCGCAGGATGCCTGAAAGCCCGCGGCAGCTCACTCCCAGGCGACGGCAGGGCAGGGACGGCAGCGGCACACGCCGCGGAAGACCTGTCACTGGGGTGCGGCTGCCCCTGCCGCCGGCGCCCACGGTCCGGACGGCGTCCGTCCTGCCATTCGAAGCCCGTGATTTAGACCCAGCGTTTACCGGCCTATTTTTAAGGTAAGTATAAACCCGGATGCTCCTGCGCACACATTTCCCAAGCACGAGAGCAGATCGGCTGGGAATTCGCGTAAAAACCCTCACACCCTCCAGACCCCTTCACAGAACACCCGCAAGCTCGGGGGAGGGGAGTTTTGTTCTGACGCAGGAAGGCCTTCCGGAGCCGGAGCCGGGGCGGCGGGCAGGGCTGGGCCGAGACCCTTCCGTGCCGAGCTTTGTCCACGGCGCTGTGACGGTGGCCGGGGACGGGACCCTTGGGCGCCGGGAGAGGGGACAGGCCTGCTCTGCCAAGCGCTCCCGCGGCGCCCGCCCCTCCGCGTCCCGCGCTCTCCCGCTCCGGTGTGCGGAGCCCCAGCCCGGCTCTAATTGCAGCTGCATCAATCAAAGGGATTTCAAACTACAGCACAACCTTCTCTGGCTGGAGTTAATTAGAACGCTGACATTTCCCAGACTGTCAGCTAAATGAATGCTTAGGAAGATGTGCGTATGCATCCAATGGGTAAATACAGGCTGTCACACTCCTTCACGAAACACACACACACACACACACACACACACCAGCTTTCCTGGTTCTGTCACCGAGTACTCCCAGCAGCGACTCAGACCCCTGGAGAGGCCAGCACAGGCCCTGGGGTGTCTCGAGCAGCAGCAGCTCTCCTCCGAAACGCCATCAACAGGCAGACTCACCCGTCCGACGTTAAAACTGCCTTCGGACAGCCACAGGCTTTGCGGCCCAATCCAACGTGTTCTGATTTTCATTAATGTGCACACTTGAAACACAGTAACCGTAACCCATTAATCACCAACTTACAAAATGAACGTTCTGTCCTCACCGTGAGCATCCCATGCCCACCACCACGAGGCTGTGTGTCACTCCTGTTGGCTGCGCCATGAGAAGACAGGGAAAGGACCTCCATGGAGATACACAAACGCGGACAAAGTTTAAATATCATAGTGAACATTTCCGTATTAGAAATGAGGACCTAACTCCAGGCTTCTCCTCATTTTTCAACCTCTCATAGCAAAGCCCTTGAAAGGGACATTTTCATCACAAATGAGAATCGGTTAATGAAAAAAAAAATGCTTTACACTGTAGAAGGAAAAAAAAAACAAATCAACTAAGACCTATTTGAGTTGACAAAGTCACTAAAAGGACACAGATGACCCAACATGTTTTGCTACAAATAAGAATCATCCCTCAAAACCAGGAGTGACCATTAAGGCACAAGAACAATTACAGTCGAAACAATGCGTATTCACAGGGGACCATCCTGCGTGGCCTGGGGTACGGGCCACCGCAGCGTGGTCCACGGTCGGTGCACGTGCACCAGCACGCCCGGTTGGAGCTGTGAGCACGGTCGAGGCGCCCCGGCCTCGGGACAGGCTAGCTTCACGGGAGGCTGCGCAGGCTGGTACAGCCCAGAGTGGGCGAGGAGGGGGTGGGGGCGGGAGGCACAGACCTGAAGATGACTAAGATGTGCTCAGAATGGGGGTGGGTGGGGAAGGAGGGCGGGGGAGAACGTTCTAGACACGGAGAACCACACATGCGGGGGCCGCTGGGCCACGGGGGTAGAGTTCCCGGAGGGCTGAGACTCCCCGGGGCCGGCCCATGCCGTGGGCATATGAACATGCCTCGATTTCGTTTTCTAAAAAACGAACAAAACATCATTGCTTGCCCTAGATGCCCTCTTTCTTTTCTGTCTTTTAAGATCAAATTTATTTGAGATGAGAGACATGCCCCTGCCACAACCGCCTGTATTTTCCTTTACTGATCAAACACAGGGCGGGGGAGCGAGGGGGACAGAGCAGCACCCACGTTCCCACTCCTCGGTCTGCCGCTAAGCCGGCGCGTGGCCGTCCGCCCGGCACGAAGGGCGCACGGGAGACGGAGACCCCGTGGCCCCCTGAGCCCCGTGCCCCCAGCGCCGCCTCACGCCGGCCATCCTCCCCGCGGCAGCCGGTGTTGCTCTGAAGAGGCCGGTGTCCGCATCAGTGTCAGAGGCTGGACCACAAGGAAGGGGAACGTGCTGTAGAACTCCACGCTCGGAAGCAGGGGCCGACACGGACGGGGGGTACCGGGCGGCACCCCCAGCCTCACACACCGTGAGCCCCTCGCTGTGGAGCTCCCCCTGGCACCTGTGTCCCGGAGAGTTTTAGGAAGCACTGGTCCCTGCTCCGTGATTACTCAGCGGCATGTCCGGCTGCGGCATTCACCGTGTTTCACAGCTTCTAGAACCACCCGAGGATCAGGCCCGAGCGCCTGAGCCCACCTCCCACACCCTCATGGCTCCCAGCACCTGGCTGAGCCCGCAGCCGGACCACACAGAACACGGGGTGCCAGGCCAGCCTGCGCTCTCCCCTCTGGACTAGGGGTGCAGGGCTGCTCCGGCCACAAGGGCACCGACATATTCCAGTGGTGACTGGTCCCCTGAGCCTCTGAGGACAGCAAAGCCTTCCTTCGCTCGTGACCGGGACAATGAGCACACACGGACACTAGAGAGGGAACCGGGCTGCCAGGGAGAGGGGACCGTACCGCCATACAGTGCGGTCCTGCGTGACATCACGCGAACGTCTCCAGTCTGCGGCAGACGGTTGAGCAGGGACTCCCGTGATGGGCTCAGCCGGCGGGCGCTGCGGCGGGGGTGGCCCGGGTGCCTGTCCATGCCCGAGCCCATCGCCGTCTCTTCAAAGGCAAACTGCTTTGGGGTTCACTTGGGTGTTCCTAACGCCAGCTCCAGGCTCTGTCCCCGACATCAGACTGTCCCGCGTAGACTTCCCCTCTCCCCGCCCTCACATTCCTCCCTGTGACTCCAAAAATGTCCATTCTTCGGACGCTTCTGTGATGAAACAAGAGGGGGGACCCCTTCACCATCGCCGTGCGCAAGGATGTACAAGCTCCCCGAGAGACGTCTCTGTTTCTCAGCCAGTGTAGACACCTCCACCCTCACATCTCACCAGCAGCCCCAGTAACTGCTGCTAGTGTGAACTCTGCAGTTTGACCTACTTCGACCCCTTCCTCTAGAAATCCAGCTTTTTAAGTCTAATTGCCAACGGGATTTCCCCAGTCCTGTTTATGGCGTCTTCCCACCACCGGGAGAGCCTCACCGTCCCCGACGGCAGCAAGAACCCGGACGACAGAGAAGCGCGGTGTCCGCTGTGCGGGTTCACTCGACCCGTGTGAGAAACCATTCCAGCTCCTGGCTTGCTCCTTGTTCTTTGGGGGGTGAGCTGGTTTCTCCTTGCCGATCTGTGGGCTGATGCTAATGCTTTGTATCCGATTAGGAAGTGGATTTACTTTTCTGTCAGAGATAAAAGCTTGAGTCTCCAAACCTCATACCCGAAGGTGCTCTGTCCTCAATTTCCCGAGGCTCTTTCAACTGAAACCCATCGTTCAACAACCTCTCTGCAAGAAGAAGTCTTCGGACTTCGGTTAAATTTAAAGGGCTGAGAACTAAATTTATATCTTCTCCCTCCTGTGACCTCACCTCCAAAAAGTTAAAGAAATAGAGAGGTATAAATCCCCGGAGGCAAATGGGAAAAGGGAGTATTAGCAGACAAGCAATTTCGAGTGACGTGTGACAGGCAGGAAGCATGAAGAAGAGTGGTTCGGCACAGGGGACAGCCTTGCAGAGAAGGACACCGGTAAGAAGACACTCGCTCTCCCGACAGATACTTAGAGCGACTCAGCACTCAAAGGGACACTCATACACCAAAGCTATGTGACCGATTGTTTGGAAATCCAAACCCCACTACCTTATCCACGCAGGGGAACAATTTGATATTGATCCTTGACTGGGAGCCGGGGGCCTCACTCCCCGCAGACTCTGAGTGGGAGGGCACAGCATTAGGTGGGCGTAGCGCGTGCGGGGGTCACCGCGCATGGGGCGGGCACGGCAGGACTGACACCTGGACCGCCTACCCACACGTCCCCTGGGAAAAGACCAGCAGGCTCAGGGGGAGAACCTCTACTGTTTGATGCTGAGCGGTCTAACTACTCATTCCGCCCCCGGATTCACCCGCTGCAGACGTCCAGCCTCTCACGGCGCAACGCCCCCGTCACGTGTAGAGCTCCCGCCGCATCGGTAGGTAGGTGAGCGGGTGCACTGACGGACAGATACAGACAGGACAGACACTCAGACGATGGATGGAGAGCCTGGCAGAGGAAGCCATGGCATATCAGACTCTAACGAGATCTCTAATAGAAAGGACAGACAACAGTAAAACGCGTAAGGACGGAGACGTAACGTGGAGAACAGAGGGAAACCTCAACAGGACCTTAGTTAACGTCTTCGATGTTATAACTGAACATTTCATACCTAAAACAATGCTAGGGACACTTGAGAAAAGGACAAAATCTTAGGAGTTAAAAACTGATAGCAAAACATTAAAATTTATAGATGGTTGAAAGATAAAATTGAAGAAATCTCTCAAGAAGTAGGACAAAAAAACAAAAAGTGGTGGAATTCTGCAAAAATGTGTTAGAGACATAAGCAGTTAAGGCGGGAGGTCTAACTTCTGACCAACAAAGACCTCCAGAAGTGGACGGGGGAATCAAGTAGAAGTCCTCATGGAGAAATCAACTCATGGAAAGTCCTCATATTTAAAAAACAAAAGTCATGAGATAGAATGGTCCGGCCGAATGCCCAGCACCAGGTTTGGAAAGGGTGTATGATGAGATTAATTAAATTCATTAACTAAAAAGTATTATCAGATCATCAGAGGCCAAGAACCCAGTTTTAAAGAATTTCAGAGAAAATACAGGAGGGAGCGGGAGCAGCGTCCTCATACCCAGAAGAACGAGAATCAGAATAAGATGAGATTTTTTTTAACAACAAATCTGGATTAAAAATTCAAAATGAGATCATGCTTTTTCAGGCAGATGTTTAATTAAAAATTCTGAAGGAATTCTCCATTGACCCAAGTTCCCGACGTGTGCGCACGCTGGCCACAGGTGATCCAAGGCACAAAGGAAGGCAGGGGTTGGCCTTTGATGTACCGTCTCTCTGGAAGATGCTGGAAAGTCTGACCCAGTACAAGAAAGCAGTAAATCCAGAAAGAGCTCCAGGATATAGATCGGGGCCGGGAGCACGGAAAAGAGAAGCCTTAGGATGACAGAAAATGTCCCCAGAGGCAGAGGTCCGAGAGAGCCGTCGGTGGGAATCAGGCTCGTCTGCGAAGGAGGAAGGGACGTTTGTTGAGAAAACTAAACAAGGAGGACACGCTACGGTCGTTAAACCAAGGACGAACGAAAGCCTCCAAGAGAAAGCACAGCCGCGGTGCACTCCGGAGTTCCACCAAGGACCGAATTTGCACAGCTAAATAACACGACGGATTATATGATCCATCATCTGGGAAAAGTAAGGACCTTTGCTCGAAAAATCACAAGTGCCGAAGTGATGTATTAACTCCGGGGGAAAACCAGGACGTGATCATGGCACACATCTTGGTTCTAGAAAGAACGATATTTATACAGTTTCATGATACCAACGCTGATTACGGATTTCACTAAGATCAGTGACTTGATACTAGAGGAGGCCAGGGAGCCGGGGAGGGAGGGAGGTGAGTTAAGGGGAGTCCTCCAGGGCGAGAGGAGAGGGTCAGAGACCACGTGTAGGGCCGGCGGGCTCACCGCGGCGGCCCGCGCACACGGTTCCGGGAGGCGGGTGCGAGGACGTTTCTCCCGGGAGCCGAGCGGGGACCCACGCCGTCCGCACACGATGACGCTTCCAGCGGTGCGTGTGTTATTTTCACAAACAATCAATGTGACAAGAGAGAAGCCGAAACTTTGGGGCCGCGCCGCACACCTACACCGTCTGGGGTCACAGCCGCGTCGGGCCTGAGGCGTGGATCACACCTGGGTTCGCTCTCAACCATCCTGGTCGATGTTCCCAGTGGCCCCCAAGGCCGATTTGTTCTCTTACAGAAAAGGCACCGGGTCTGGAGCGGGGAGTAAGGCGTCCGGGGATGTGAGAGCCAGACTCTCGCCTCCGCCTCCAGATGCGCGGCGTCCAGCCCGGGTCACACGCTGCCCCACCAGAGCCGGAGCAGAGCTAGGAATCGTTTCGCTTTTCCAAAAAGCAGGTGCTAAGAGAATTGTTCACGCTTTGATGGTTGAGACCGGCCCCGTTTCATGGCGCTGGGCGTGTGTCCCCAGAAACGGGGCACGTCGTACTTCCCCCCGGACTGCCCATGCGTGCGAGCCGCGGCCAGCGGGGGACGGGAGGCATCCACCCGCGCCGCGGCCCACTCTCGGGGCGGCTCTCTTCTCGCTCGCAGGCGAGTTCCAGGTGTCCCCGCGTCCGCACCTGCACCCCCGCCCTCCGCCCCCACCTGCCCCTCCAGCATGTGGGGGTTAACAGGCCGAATGTGCATCCTGGGCCCTGAACGGCCTTTGTGTTTACCCGTCGTTGCCAGACCCACGTGCTTCCTCGGACACCCGGCGAGGACGGACCCGCCTCCAGGTCTCGGCCGCCGCGTGCCCTGGAAACCCGGCGGCGGCTGCGCCAGGCTTGGAAGCACGGGGCGTTGTTCCCGGTGCGGCAGAAGAGCAGACACAGGCGCGAGCCCACGGCGGCAGGAACTCGGTGTCCTAGGTGGGGACACACGGCCTCACAGAAGCCGCAGCGAGCAATGAATGGCCACCAGGGTCTTTAGAAATTTTCTGTAGCTCGAGTCCACTTGAGTGACTGCGTCATTCCACGGGGATTAATGAGCAATTTTCCGTCAGAGCGCGAGGTGCTCTCCCGAAGAAAAGAATGACAAACGAAACTCCATCCCCAGCACATTTGACTTAACGAGCCTCCTTTCTTCACATTGAGAAGGAAATTTGGGACTATCATCACCTGCCAGGAAGAACATTCTGATTTATTTTCTCCCAAAATAGGAAAAGCCAACCACAGACCCCACCGAACAGACCGGCTCGCGGGCTCCAGGTGACCGAGGACACCGCGCTCCTGCGGGGACGGCGTGCACCTGGCCCCGTTTGGGGCTCGGAGCCAAATCAGCACCAGCCATACGAGCAATTAGACTCCATTTAAATCAGTCACAACTGATTAATTGGAGCTGTTTCACCATCGTTGCTTAAATGTCTCCGAGCAGGTACTCTGTTAAAGCACAGATTCAAGGGTGTCAGTGTTGGGAAGTCTCACTGCGGACACGACAACGTGTCACAGCAGAGAACCAAGATGAAGCCTCCGCCGTGTCACGTCGTCCACGGCAAAGGGAGTCTGTCGTACTCGTCATTAAGGAGACTGTTCCTTGAAATAATCCACCTTAAAATTTTTCTTCCCTGTTGCCAACACCCATAGATTTGCCAGGGAAATAAAGTGGAATGAACCTAAATCAAGATTCTAATTTTGATTTTGTTCAAAAGCACCCTGGCCCAAACCCCCAATGGGTTAGACACAGGACTTCAGTTCATGCGCAGGAAAATTTAAAACTCTTGATAAAGAGTCCTTTTCTATTCGAATGGTCATTTTTAATGCAAACGTGTATCCTAAGACCCAGCCGTGGACGTGGAGGAACGGCGGAAGCAAGAGTGAAGCGTGCGGCCCGACCTCCCAGCACAGTGGACGCGAGGTCCAAGCAAGCAACTCAGGAGACAGGAGAAGCACCTGCCATGAGACCCTGTGTGACGACACGCACCCGGTCCAGACGCCGAGACGGAAGGGGTGCGTGTAGCATCAGCTGAGCCCCACTTTTGACGAGCTTGGGGGTGCCCAGTCCCGTGAGGATTCGGGCAAACGAGCAGAGTCGGGCATGCAATGCCCGTGCCCCTGGGACTTGTGCACACCCCGTGAGCAAGCCACCTCGCCCCTGGGGTCTATGCTCCTGGTCCCCAAGTGCGGAGCTCCCTGTATGTGGAGAGGTTCACGCGCGTGCGTGCGCCCCCACTACGTGGGAAGCTGTTTATGAGAAACAGAAACCCCTAGCACGCTGCCTGGTGAATGAGGTCACAGCTCACCCGCACTCTCAATCAGTACATCTCTGTCTGAACCCAAACAGTTTAAAAACGGGAAACACAACAAGTGGCACGGTGCTGGGGGGTCAGAGGCGCCACGAAATCCTGCAGGAGGCGGGGCTCCCCGTGGCCGAGTCCCCACAAACCGTGCTCCTCGCCAGGCCTCCCTGGGAGGCGACGAGAAGCGGGGACAGCAAGCACCCAGCCTCCCGGGACAATGCCCAAAGGCTGGCCCGGCACCCCTGGCTCTTCGTCCCCCGGGAAGGGCAGTGTCAGTGTCCCTAGAAATGCAGGCACCCTCCCCTCACACTTCAGTAGCCACGATGGCAGCGCAGCCCATCCAGAGCCAACAAGGGGACCAGCAAGGGGACCGCAAGGCATTGGCACGCGCCAGTGCTGGGGGGAGCCAGGACCCCAGAATGAGCGCCATCGGCCGTTACTGGGCGGGCAGCCTGCGGTGCTCGTCACGGCCAAGGAACATCCAGCCGCTGTTATGGCTTGAAGGGTGCCCCCCACATCCAGCTGCAGAAGCCCAACCCCCCGTACCTCGAAATGTGACCTTACTTGGAAACAGGGACTTTGGTAAAGATGACGTCATACAGGCAGTAGACGGGCGTCCTTACAAAAGGGGAAAAGGCGGGCGCGAAGACAGACGCGCACGGGGAGGTCACCAGGAACGCAGGGGAGGGACAGAGACACAGAGCCCCCAGGAGCTGGGAGAACAGCCCGGAGCGGACCCTTCCCGGGACCCCAGAGACAGCACAGGCCTGGACGGGGGGGGTCCGCCTCTAGACGGGGAGCCCACTGTCCTCTGCTGCTCCGTGTGCGGTATCGGCGAGGGCTGTCCTGGTAAGCAGACGCCACAGCTGAGACCGTCCTCCGTTCTGTGCATGCCCTCCCCACACACTACGTACGACATGGCTCCAATCACAAAGAAAAAACCCGGAATATGTTAATAACAGCTCATCTTTCTAAGAAAAAATACATGCGCACGTACATGGGTTTTGTAGGTGGACCGTGTGTTTGTGTGGATTATCGCGTTTCCACGTGAACTGTCTTTCTGTGAGGAGGCAGAAAGGTCTGGTCTCGGTACCGACCGTTGGAGGACGTGCCGGTGGTCGGTTTGCTGTTTCCTTTATGCACCTGCCTGGTCTTACTTGTTGCTGTGAGCACATGTTACTCTAAAGTTTTTCATCTTGTAGGTATTTTTTAGAAGAGAAGAGCCTAAGCACAAACACCTCCAGGCTTCACCCACCTGAGTTCACAAGGTGTCCCATGGGCTCACCCAGGACCCCGTTCCGCACGACCCCTGGACTCCACCCCCAAACCCCAAGGGTCTGAGTGGCACCTCGTTGTCTGGATCTCACCAAACCACAACCACAGGTGTTCTGCACTGTCCCCCATCACACCTGTGCCCCACACACCGTCCTCGGGACCCCGTGGCCCCATCTTATGGAAAAACATCCACACCAGTCCCCACGGACCAACACCAGAGGCAGACCCCGACCCTCCTTCCAGGCCTTGCTGACTCAGCAGCTCGCAAAACCCTTTTCTCACGCTCCTTCGGCTGAAAAGCCCCATGAGGCCCCGGCGGGGACGTCTGCCGCGTGCCCCTCAAGGCTGTCCTGAGGGGGCTGGGACCTCACTGACCACCAAAGCCTCAAAGTCCCTTGGCTCATCTTGGACCGGGTCATCGCGGCTTCTTGTTTCTTTGTCTATCTCTCTTCAGGAACCACGCTCGTCGACGTCGCGCAAGGGGTTGGCGCTGTCCAACCCGGGCCCGTGGAGAGAATCGACAAGAGGCTTTCCCTGACGAGCGCCTTCCGTCTTCGTACACCGTCATTCACTGACTCCTCAAACCCCTCGGAAAGGCGGGGGTACCCTCCTCGCGCCGCCCAGGAGGAAGCCGACTTGGGAAGGCTGGTGGACCAGACCCACGTCTCTCAGGGAAGTCTCAGACGTAAGGTGCCCTCTCTTCCAGGCAGCCCACCGGCCACACATTTTTTTTGTTCCACAAACGTCAGCTGTCCGCCTTCATCCCGCTTCCCTTCCTAACTCAGTCCGGACTGACAGGAAGCAGTTCCCAGATGGGGAAGTGCCCGCACAGCCCGTTTAAGAAGCCTCGACATTCCCATCCCGTTTTACAAGAAAAACGACGATGCCCATCCCAAATGCTCCGAGCCTCAGTTTACCCATTCTTTCACAACAAATCGCACCATGTATGAATTACTTCCATTTTACAGAGAAGGAAACTCCGGGAGATTAAGTAAAGTTCCCAGTTTCACACGGGAGTGGGGGGTGGGCAAGCTGAGAACTCCGGTTCTGACTCTGGGGGGCGGGGCGGGGGGCGACTCTCTCGCGTGGTCTCACGGCGCCGGCCCGGCCACGCTGTGGGGAGTAAGAGGCCACAGAGACACCCAGGGAGGTGCTGACCCCCGTGATCTGCAGCCTCACATTCCAAACACGTTCAGTTACAATCACCGGGTACGTCCGCTACAGTGTACTGTAATGCATTTAAATAAACACAGCACTTAGTGGGTTCCCAAATCAGCCTGGAGAAGGGAACAAGAATCGGCAGGGGTCAGCAGTGGGCAGGGGATGGGGCCCGCGCCCCGTAGGACCCGCGGTGCACGGCGGCAGCCCGGGCTGACCGAGCTGCGCTGCGAGAAACAGTCTTTTCCCAGAGACTCTCCAGGAGAAGCATGTTTCCCCGGCCTCCTGGCGAGCCGGCCGCCGCACAGACTTCCCAGAGCCTGGTGCCCTCCAGACCAGAACCCACGATTTCTCACGCAGACTCAAGATTTGTCAATCATCTCTCCTAAGATGGTACGATAGGGAGTGAAATCTTCTCTTCACACGTGAACTCCCTAGGTTTTCGACATGATCTCTTCCCTTTTTGCAACAGATCTCGTTTTCATTGTACAAATGGAGGTGGGGTGAGCCTCACGGCGGTGACTTGGGGGCCTGAGCCCCTGGCAGCCCATCAGGATTCCAGGCACAAACAAGCAGGAGGCCAAGTCCCTGCGGACGGCGGGCTGCTCGGGCCCTGCCTCCCACCGCACCCAGCCCACCAGCCCCTGCCGGAATCATGGAGACCCAGGGACGCTCTATTTTAAGTTATTTTTCATTCCTACAAAGAGGAGAAAAGGAAATTCTTTTAGATAGCAGCAAGGACTCCCCCCCGCCAATCTCGGGCTGCTGGGGACGCATTTGCAAACCCTCCAAGGGAACAGTCTCTGGTTTCCTAAAAGTACTAGCAACAGCGATTCATAGCTACTGCACGTTACAAAGACGTCAACAGCGTTAGCATTTGTCCTTACAATGTGTCTTTTACAGTCCTCTCTGAGTATTTCAACTGTTAACAACCCTTCAGAGCCTCAGCAGTGCAGATGAGCCGAGCGCAGAAGCCCCGAGAAAGAAAATCACGCGGGCAAAGTGGTTTTCTATGTGCTCGTCAGAATCACAAGAGAGAGCCAACGCGCTTCCTGCCCAACAGCCCTCTGGATCCCGGCACAGCCTGAAGACAGCCCTGGATGAAAGAAGGCGGCACGTAGTCACTCGCCCGGGCCCCCGACAGCGCCTCCCACCGCCGGGATCACCGGCCCTCGCCGTGGCACTGCCGCCACCAGCCCTTGTTCCGACAAGAAGAGCTGACATCCAATGAGGTCCGCTTATAACCGGTCTCAGGAGTGGGAGAAGGCTCAGCCTCCCTCGGGGAGGGCGTCGTGGGGAAGTGGGAAGGGAAGGCGTCCGCCAGGGGCGCACAGAGCCGCTGGCAACAGCCAATGAATCTGGTCTGACGTGAGACCGCCGGACGCGGACAACTTCCCCGCTGAGAGCAGGCGGGCACCCGGGCACGCAGGTGGGAAGCGGGAGAGCCGTTACATAGGCCAGCCTCGTGCCCTGACCTCCAGGTAGCCTCCCCTTTCTAAAACCCACGACTATTGCTGGAAGGCACAAAATCGTGTTGACAATTTAATGTGACAAATGCCAAAACGGTGACCGTCTCCCCTTCAATGGACAATGACCGCTGTCCCTCTCCCGTCTGATGGGAACCACAGGTGTTTCCTTGCCGGGAAACTCCACTCACGCTCTGAGGCTCTGCGGAGGGTGCGGGCGGCTGGAACGTCCTGCCCGCGTTCTGCTCGCCCACGCTCGGTGGGGTCTCACGGAGCACCACGCCCCACGGGAGCGCCAGGACGGACGGGCCAGAGCTCTCTGGAGGCCAAACTTAAAGCCTTGGTCAGAGCCTCCCCTCGAAGGACCCACGGTTCTGTAGCAACACGGAAAAACCACAAAAGCAGAGAGAGAAGCCCTCTGACCCCAGGAGGGGACGGGGCTGCAGGAGACCGTGGATGTGTTGAGAGACTGGGACCCTGAGGTCTCGGGCACTGGGACCTCTTGTCCACCACGCCTGACTGACTTTCTCCTATGGGACACAGGCACAAGGCATGTCCTTCTCTGGGTTCCTGGAAGCGTGCGGTGGCCTGCAGTGAACACGAGATCATCAGGTACCAGGTTTTTCCCACTGAGTTCAGGGAACACAAGGGAGGCATGTAGCGTTTCTGTGCTGGTGAGCCTTAGTACAGTGCATTAGACACAGAACTGACCAGTGCAGGAGACATTTCCTTATTTGAGGCCGTTGGCTACTGTGTCAGCTTTCTGTTGCCGTGTAACAAACAGCACAGGGGAGCGGCTTACGCAGACACCTGCTGTCACCTCCCAGCCTCCGCGGTTACGATTCCCACTCATTGTAGCCTGGCCCTCGGCTCCGGGACTCACAAGGCTGAAATCAGGGTGTCCCATGGCTGTTTCCTCATGGGAGACTCAGCGAGGGCGTGGCCACTTCCAGGCTCCCTCCGGTTGTTGACAGAATTCATTTCCTTGCGGCTGTATGATGAGGACCTGCTCCCTGGGTGGTGAACCGGGACCACTCTCCGCTCCTAGAGGGGGTCTCAGGTCCCCGCTCACGGCCCCCCGCATCGACAGTGCCCACACGGCTGGTTCTCCAAGGCCAGCGGGAGCATCTCTCTGAGGAGGGAGGCTGACACCGCGCACGGATAGCATGGGAGTCACCGTCTGGTCACCTGTGTCTCAAGACGTGACCTAATCCAGGGAGTGAGCGGACACACAGGCAGACACCGGCACACTTCCGGGAAGAGGTCACGCAGGTGCACACAGCAGGGGGCCGTGCGCCGGGGCCCTCCTGGAATCCCGTCGTCCTCGTCGGTGGCTAACTCTCCCAGGTTGGGCTTTCCTCACCTTTACAGGAAAAAGATACGTATTTACCAGGTACCCTAGTGCGTCGTGGGCTGGGGATCGATGCTTCGACGCCCCTGGAGGTTGCTCCTGTGCAAACGCATCTTTGTTTCTTTAAATGGGGCTGCGATGTTGTGTTTTCAGGAGAGGTAATTTCCTTCATAAGGACACAGGATTCTTTGCTAAACTTCTACCCGGCTCTGGGGATTGACACCACACAAGCCATTCTTTGTCTAAAAAAAAGAAAATAGGGATGTTGGGAACAGTGCAACTTGTAGTCAGGTAGAATGTTTGTTACTACTGATGTCATCAAACCTCTGAGACGAGAAAGCAACTGAAGAATAAGGAGAAAAATCAAAGAGGAACCAAAGCCATTGAATTCGCCTCCAGCGGACGTGAGTTTGTGTCTTTCCCCTGGAGTTCCAAGTCCACAGAACTCAGGACACCCGCCCCGGGTCGGCGCAGAGAGCTTGGGCCGTGGGGGCGCTAGGTTGAAAGCCCGCCTTAAAACGCTGATTGAATTTGTGAAACTATGTTAGAAATCGGTGACTCACATTTGGCTCGAGTAGGCCCTTTTCTTACCTCAGACTTTTTGTGTATAAACGAATGATTCCATCATTCTGAGCAGAGGTTACCCCGTCTCCGATCCTTACACGTGAGTGTCTCCCCGTGAACTGGGACGGGGGCACTAGCTGTCCCCACGCTCTCTTCCCGCCGGTCGGTGGGGAGCTTTTCTCTAACCCATGAACTCACTCTGCCCCACCTCTCTGCTCAAAGATGTTGGTTTGCTCCCAATTCCTTATGTTTTTGCATCAAATTAAATTAACCGGTTGGATACTGACAGGCCACAAATCAATAGCAGACCGAAAAGCTTAAAATATTCATGTGCTAGTTATCTCTTGGGACTAGCATTCATGAGGATAGATTAGATTGCCTGCCAGGTTACTCGAAGATAAGTCTGCTGCAGCGTCTGGGTTTTTCCTCCGCTTCATGATCCCTTCACCCGCTGCCGCGCTCACTAATCCCTGCTCGGAAGACAATGAAGCCAAGATCTGGAGAGCAGGGAACTCGGAGTTATTTGATTTACAAATGGGGATGATGAAGAACGGGGCTGTGCGCTAATCCTGAGTCCTGCTCTAATCAAGGACCCGAATTTAAACAAATAAACCCAAGCAACAGTGACAGCAGCACGCTGCTTTCGGGTCACGCGTGTGCCAGTTCTCCCTGCGCCGGCCGAAATGGCACTGCCGCAGGCACGCAGGCGCTGTGACGTGAGTTAACACGGGCACCTTGCACGAGCAGGCAGCTCAAAGCCACGGTCCCCAGGCCGGGGCAAAGTCAGCAAGCCCACCCGGCAGGGGTGCAGATGGTGCCACTCGGCCAGTCCGCTGTCCTGAGAGCCCGGGGAGCACCTGGATTCTCTTTCTTTTGTGACGTCCATGGCGCTGCTCCGTGGCATGCCGCTCCTACATCCCCCACGTGTCTGGGTTTCTAACATTGGTCTGTATGCATCGTCTCTTTTTACTTAAATTAATATTCTCACTTTAATTTTTGGAAGAGCTGCATTTTTAAGCCATCTCCAGTGATCCTGTTTTTTATTTTAATTTTGCTTTTATGTTTGTCAGGGTCTCCCTTACCTTTTATTTGGAATTGCTCAACGGTTCATTTTCTGCTTTAATTAACAGCTTATTAATTGGCCACTTTTCCATACATCCGTTGGAGGCTAGGAATTTCCCTTAGCTATTTTGTTGCATATCGCATTCATTGTTGTCCAACACAAAAGATGTAATATTTCTCCTTTATTTTTAAAACATAAATATTTAGAATTATTTCACCATAAAGATTCTATAAATAAACCCCATATCCACTGGAAAAACAAGGACTACATTTTAAAAAAGATTGTAGAAAAATTTGTTTCGCCACCCTGAAATGACCATTTACTGCTGTTGATAATTATCCTTCATGGATGTCCTTCCCGTGTCCTTACACACACGTGCACACACATGTCGTTCCGTGTAAGTGGGTACAACAACGTGGGTGGGTCTGGTGGATATAATACGGAGCAAAATAAGTCAGAGAAAGACAACAGAGGATCATATTCATTTGTGGAATTTAAGAAACAAGTGAGCAAAGGGGAAAGAAAAACAGAAAGAAGGAGAGAGAGATAAACCAGGAGACAGACTCTTAACGAGGGAGAGCACGCTGACGTCCCCAGAGGGGCGGGGGCAGGATGTGGGGGAAACAGGCGATGGCATTGAGAGCACACTTCTCGTGATGGGCACCGAGTCGTGTACAGAACCACTGAATCACACAGGGAACACCTGAAACCGATGTAGCACAGTGCGCTGATCACGCTAGAATTAAAAACTTAAAAATAAAATAATGATTTTATGTAAATGGGATATCATGAATACTATGACTTTTTAACAAATGTAAATTTGCACATGTACGGTTCTGGGCGGCATAGGTGCTTTTCCTGCTATAATTTTATTGCACTATTATCAGAAAAGATGGTCTTTATTATATAAATACCTTGGATTTATTGAGAATCCGCTTGTGGCCCCATTATAAATAGCTTTTTAAAATCTTCTACGTCAGTAAAAATGTACAAGCTGTCTTTATTGCTTGCATATGTACGTGTATAAATCAAGAGTAATTGTATTATTTAAATAATTTGTGACTTTACTTTTTATAAACTTCATCTATCAGTGTCTGAGAGACACCTGATAATAACTCCTGCTCATTATGGATTTTTCAATTTCTACTTGTATTTCTGTTGAGTTTTGTCATATATTTTGTAAGACGATAAGTTAGGTGTATACAAGTTTGTAATTATAGTAAATTATTGACACATTGTTTCTTTTGTGATCCATTTTACCCATAATTTCCCCTAAAAGTGTGTTTCATTCCATATTAAAATAGCTATATTAATTTTTAGTTACTTTTCTGATATACATTTTTTCCATCCTATGATGTTTAATAAATGTTTTAAGCATGTCTTATAAATTGTATACAAGAGATTGTTTTCAATACCAAGTCTTTTAGATAAAACACAAGTGAATTTTATATTTTCATTTACTGTGATTTCTGATATGTTCTATCACCTGTATTTTGCATTTGTAATTTTAAATTTTTTATTTGATTTCTCCTTCTCTGCCTTCTGTTAGGTGAATCCTTATTTTTCAACCCCTGTATTTCCTCTCCTTGCTTGGAACTGTCCCATTATATTATTTTAGTGATTTTCTCTATATTTTCTAACTTACCTTATCCTTTGCATTTTTCTAACAAAATACAAGAGGTTATTTTGGTTAATTTAATTTAATTTAAATAACCAATTTATTTGGTTAGTTGGTTAATTTCCATACACTGCCTCCAAATAAGAGAAACACATATAAACCCACAGTTTCCTTGTAAATTTCCTCTACCCAATTCCCTGGTGGTGTTGTGTAGGACTGTCAATCCACCATGCTTTAAGGTTATGAAAGAGAACCTATGACACTTCCGTAGCAACTTGATTTACCTCTTTCGTTAATCACCATTTTCCTCTCTGCCAGTTCTCCTCAGCAAGTTTGGTTTTCTTCTTGCTGAAGTACGTCCTTCAGTAGTTCTTTTAGCAAGGATAGTTTGTGTGCCTGGAAATGCCTTATGTCCCCCTCACTTAGGAAGCTAATTAGCATCTGCAACATTTTAAGTGAACTGTTACATGAAGTGCATCCACGTAAATTGTTACACGAAGCACATCCACATTGTCCCATTGCCTCCTCTGTGACTCTGTACGGTGCCACCAGTTCACCGATCAATCTGCCTGTGCATACCCTCTGTTGGCGTCCCTCCAAACTGGGAACTCAGTGAGATTCCAGTGTTGTCCTGACGCACCCTTTGTCCTTGCACTGTTTCAGGTGCTGCCAAGGGGCTTGGAGACACTGGAGGGCTCACTGTGTCAGAGTTCTACTCCTCTACTAGGTCACTCACTTAAAAATTTATGAGTGAGATTGAATATTTCATTGTTTCCAGTGAACCTTTTTGCTGTTTTTGGTTTTTACTTTTATTTATTTCATTTGGTACTGGTGCATGAAAGCGTTAGCTTCCCTCTATCATCTTCCATTTGAATTCCCCTGTGTTAGTTTTATAGTTTGACGAAAAGCTTATATTTTCCTTCTCTACCTTCTCTGGTAAGATCCTTGTGGGGAGAGCTGCCATAACCTGTTATCTCGGCATCTTTCCCTACCAACCTGTTACAGAACCCGAACTCAGTCAGATACTTGGAGAATGTCATTACCAAGTTGGAAGTATCTGGGTTCCTACAAGGGGCACTGATGCATGGGGTAAAGGACAAAGGCCATCACCAGGACTCCACGTGCACCTGACCTTGTAGAGTACAAAGTCCCCTGGACCTCATCTGTCCAAGGTCTTTCTATTGAGGATCCAAACCTGCAGACAAGTTTTCCACATCATACAAACCCATTTCCTATAGGACGCAGAAAGAGGTCAGCTTGGCTTATGTGATTACCTTTATCATAACCAATGCAGCAGCCACTGCTGGCTCTTAATCATGCACTGATAGATCAGAAGAAGTGACTTCAAGTATGTCTCTGCTGCATAGACTCACAGGCCTGGTCAAGGGTGTGACTATTGTGATAAAAAATGGAGGACGAGTACCTCAGAACCCAAAAATGGTACATTGATAGACAAATGAGAACTCGAAATCATTTGCATTTTTTATGAAGGCAATGTATAAACACACACGTGTATGCACACACATGTGCACACATGCACACAGACACAGGCAAATACACGCACACACACCACATTCTCTAGGAACAGAATATAACCAAGATTTCCGTGATTCAGAAATTAACCATCGTAATTTATGCAGTGAAATTGCATGAATTCTACTTCGAGAAGTGCCCCTGGCACCGGTCCTCTGTAGATACTCAGTACAAAAGGGCTTCCTAAGCAGGGCTTCTTCAAGCTCTTGGCCCAAGCTAGAGAACGCTGCAGTGACTCAGCCCCGCACCCTGTCGACATGATCCATTATATTAGACCACAACTAAATTTATCTTTTTATTAGCAGGAAATGTGCTTGCTCGGGAGCCTGGAGGTCTGAGCTCTTCCTCCTATCTCCGGGCTATAGTTCCCTTATCAGAAAATGGGGTCTTTGCCCGGGAGTCTCCTCTGATCTCTCCACCCTGGGACTAATCCTCTCTCTGTGGACGTCAAGAGATCAGGAGAGGCCCATTTCCATGGTCCAAGGTATGGAGACAGGAAACACCACGCTCCTGTTGTTCATGGGTGGCTCATGTTTTTTTAACAGTGACAATAACTGCAGTGGCACCGTGGCACCCTCCCAGGTGCAGACCACACGTCATGGACCACGAAATCACGCACAAAAATCACACCCTCCCGCTAACGGCTACACGGCCCTCCTCCAAGTACTCTGCAAACACAGTCCATTAAGCTTTCCATTCGCAGTGTCCCAAGCACTGTTCCAAGTCCTGTGGGCAGCGCAAAGACAACCTGGACATGTTCTTGCCCTTAAACAGGGTGTCCCCACACTGTGTCCCATGTGACAATGATTCCAATGCCAGTTCTGAAGCATGAAAGGCCACATGAGAAGGGAGAGCGTGCTGGGCCCAGACAGAAGGCAGGGCCTTCTCCCGCCAGGTATGAAGGAAGACCCCGGGGTGTGCAGGTGGGTGGGAACGGAAAGGATCCTGAGCTGAGAGAATGTCATCCGGCAGAGGCAGGAACTTCCCAGCAAAAGCTGTACATGAGAACCTGTGGGTCCCCAGGCGTGGGGTGGCTCAAACCACACCAACGAGTTAGAAGTGGCCGTGGACAGCCTGGACGCTCTTGTTCCGTGACGCCTGGGCTCCAGCTGGGTGGCCCCCAGCCAGCAGGGCATATGGGGGCCCGGGGAGCCCACTGAACTTCCTTTCCTCACCCTCAGCCTGGGAACAGCAACGGTCTCAGAGAGGGTCTCCAGGAGTCGGAGAAGACAAATTGCTTAGGGGAACCGATTCGGCTGCGATCTTGGGTTTCTTGGGGCCACCTGTGCCAGAGGCCGGTAGGTGCACCGGCGAGAACGTGGATTCTTTGTTCTGAAATAGGAAGTCCCTTCTGCAGCTTTGGGTGTCATATAATCGTCTCATAGCGTCAGCTTTCCCAGAGGCCTGGCCCAGTCCGTGGGCTGAATGAACACAGACGACCGAGCGTGACCCTCTCAGAATACGCAGCTCCAAGCCTTGGGATTTCAGAGCAGCCACGCCAAGCCGAGGAGACCGAGACTCGGGGGTGCCTCGGCACGTGCCCGAGACTGCACAAGGGCCCGCGAGCACCCGACTGTCAGGCGTGCAAAGCCACACTGTGGGGGCACAGGGAAGAAAAGGACAGTCGCCCTAGTGGTCTTCCTGGAGCGGGGACATTCGGGTTTCCGTCCTCGTGCTCTTAGACTCCAAGGGTGGCATGGCACCACATGTGTGGGTGATTACCACGAATTGCAATTAACTCTGTTTTGAAATTTCCCGACACCCCTGAGGATAATTGAAGGCACTGAACTGGGCTGGGGAGCGGCTTCCCAAGCCCCCCCACTGATTCTCCCGGGGGGGGGGGGCAGGGAGAGCGGCTTGGAGTGGAGCTGACGCCACTTCCCCACCCGGCTTCGGGAGAACCACCCCAAGGCGCCGCGTGCAGCCCCGCCACGCTCCGTGGCCGCCCCTGTGGGCATGCCCACCGAGCTGTCGGCAGCTGCTCTGGCCCCGAAGCCCGCGTGAGACAGAGAAAGGGGATCAGAGGGAGGAGACGCCAGATCCGGGTGGAGAAGCAGGAAGACGGGCAGGGAGGGGATGGGACCATTTCAGCCGCGGGGCGGAAGGCAGAGAGCCCCCATTTCTCACAAGACTGCGTCACTTACCCCTGAACTGAATAATGTCACTAAACACACAAATAAGGAGGAGCAGTTAATACCCAATTTCATAAATAATTATCGAGCACCTTCAACATGCCAGACGCTGCCTGAGGTGCTGGGGTGGAGAGAGTTACGGGGGAAATGTGAAGATAAATAAGTCATAATCCTTATCCTAAAGGAGCCCTCCGCCGCACACATGTATAATTCAAGGCAGACGTGCCAAGTCTTAAAAAAGGAAGCAATGTTTATCCCCAGCTGGGATACATCGGGGAGAACAAGGCATTTCATCTGCATCTTGAAGACAGAGGAGGATTTCAGCTTGCAGAACAGGGGAGAGAGGGGAGACTGTGCAGACACAAAGAACAGCTCAGCAAAGGCAGGAATCAGGGGACCGGGTGGGTTCCCGGGACAGCAGGCAACCCAGTTAGCGGGGCGGGAGCTGGAGAGGGCAGGCAAGGGAAGAAGCGGGGAGAGGCACGGCTTGTGTCTGACTCCCCGCCAGGCTACATGCACGTGCGTGTGCACACACACACGTACACATAGAAAGATAAACATGCTCGCACATTCACCCACGCACACTCACACACGTGCACATGCACACATTGCTCTCACACACGTTCACCCACGCACACTCACACACATGTACACATGCACACAGTGCTCTCACACACGTTCACCCACGCATACTCACACACACATGTACATATGCACACAGTGCTCTCATATACTTTCACCCATGCACACTCACGCACACACACGTACACTTGCACACAGCGCTCTCACACACATTCACCCACACGTACACATGTGAGCACACACAACCTCACATGCCCCCACACATGGACACTATCACATATGCACACTTTCTGAGATGCACACTCCCAGACATGCATGCACACTCTCACATTCACACACACTTGATCACACTCGTGCACTGATCACAATGCACATACACACTTGCATACACACACTCACACTTGTACATGCTCTTACACTCACACAGCATGCTGTCGCTCACACACACAGGCACATGCTCACATATGCATTCACACACAGGCACGCACACTCACACTTCTGCGACTGCTGAGCGTCCAGCACCCAGGGGTTAGGTTTGCAGCCCCCCTCGTTGGGACCTACAGCTCAGGTGAAAAGGCACAGGCTCCATGGACACAATAAGAAAATCCCTCGTGAGGAGGCATGAAGACGAAAATCTCAGGTCTTAGGCAAGCGCGACACTGCCTGCCTCTGCGGACACCCGAGCAGGAAACAAGCAGCACAGGGACATGAAGAATCCCCTTCCCCAGGCAGCACCTCTCCTCCGGTCAGGGTCCTTAGAACTCCCCTGACCCTTCACGGCCGAGCCCTGGGGCGGAGGAGCTCACAGCAGTGAGCCGAGACCGACTGACTGACAGACATACCGGGGGACATGTGGCCTGACAGTACCTGAAGCACGGGGCCTCCCAGGTGCAGACCGGGAACTCCTGAGTTCGACCCGGGCCAGGCGACCCCCAGGGGCCAGGCAACCCTGAGGGGATAGGCGACCCCCAAGGTGAGGTCTGATTTCCCATGACCCTGCCTCCTTCCCTCACCTTGGCTCTGGGAGGTCTGGACCTGCCCCTGGAGGGTGTCTCTGTGTCACAGCTACCCGCCTTACACAGTCCTAGCCACCCGAGCAGAGACGCAGCCACAAGGAAATGCCCTGTCGCTCCTCCCTGCAACACAGTGCACACAAGGCAGCCTCAGGTGACATAAACACGCTTTTCCGTGGAGGAGCAGACACACAAGATACTGAAACACGAAGGATTTCAGACAACTAGATAATACAAAACAGAGAAACACGACACAGGAAAAACAGAAGCCAACCTCATGTATACGTGCCAAAAGGCTGAACAGAATGTTGTCAAATTAAGTGCAGAATATATTAAATATATTAAATAAGGCTTATACCAATAATGCAGAGATGATTCCCATGCGAAAGACATTACTATGATTTACCACATTAATATATTAAAGGAGAAAAAACATTTACTCATCTTAACGAGTGCAAAACAAGCTGTTTAGTAGAACCCAAACCCTATTAGGGATTGGAAAACAAAAACTCCGTGATTTAGAAACAAGAGACAGACCTTCTTTAATGGAGGAAACGATGGCAAGTAGTAACCCAGAACAAACATCATATTTAATGTTGGAACTTCAAAATTAGAAAGGACACAATAGTGGTTTTTTTAAATGTCTTCTTATATAGGATTAGCCTTGTCCAGGAGGTTCTAGCCAACTCAGTAACAAAAGGAATAAAAAGATAATTGGAAATAATTATATTAAACTGTCATTATGCATAAAGGTATGATTATCAACATATAAAATCAAAAGACTTTCCAGACACCGTATTAGAAGTGAAGAGTTAGGCAAGGTTACTGGAAGCAAGATCAGTATATGGAGCAAAACCAGGTGCACAGGCAACAGAGGAAGTTGCAATTTTTGCCAGATACTACTTACTTCTCAAACACTGATCGGTACACCTGAGAGGACCCAGAGGCCAACGTAAAGAGGGTCCCACTGGCTGAATTTGGGATGATTTGGATAACGAAATGAATAATGACCAAGTGGTTTATAAATCTCTGAGGGGAATCTATTCCGATACTAATATCCTTAGAGAACGAGGAAGAAGGTCTTCAGGATAGAAGAAAGCTAACCAGTGAACGAGGAATAAGTTACGGAAACAGACTCGCTGTTTTGTTTCTAGCACAGTCACGATTCAACACGGTTCGACGAAGGCCATGGCAAGCACTGGACACTCCGAGGGACGCGGACACGGGGAACCGTGCCCCAGAGAATCTCCCCCAGAAGCACTGACCACGGAGAATTCTAGAAAACGCAACTTGACCAAGGGCTCACGCTTCACGCCCCAGCAATGGGACCAACTGCAGGCCTCCCGGTAGGAGGCAAAGGGAAGAGAAGACTCACCCCGACCCCAAAGCCGGACCCTTGTAGAGGGACGCGGACAGCAGGCCGGGAGTCCGGCAGCCTCAGGGACAGCGGGTTCGGGAAGACCAAGGTCTGCAGCCGTGCAGTGCAGTGCAAAGGGTGACCCTTAAAAAAAAAAGTATTTGTCAGATAGAGAGAGTGTGAGCACAAGCAGGGGGAGCAGCAGAGGAAACAGAGAGACGCAGACTCCCCACCGAGCAGGGAGCCCGACCTGGGGCTCCATCCCGGGACCCTGGGATCATGACCTGAGCTGCAGGCACACACTTAGCTGGCTGGGCCACCCAGGCACCCCAAGTGTGACCTTTAATAGGCTTCTAAATCAGATAAAGGGAGACGACAACAAGTATTATGATTAAATAATCGGTGACATTAGAATGTGGATTATATGTTGGATAAGAGTGTTATATCAATGTTAAACTTCATGAGTATGACAATCATGTGGGCTTCTGTTTTTTGTTCTTAGCTAATACAACCTGAAATGAAGTGCATGATGTTGGTAAAATACACACACACACACACACACACACACACACACACACCCCACATACGTAGAGTGAGAGAGAGAGAAAGTAAACATTACAAGATGCTGACAGCTGCTGAGCCCAGGTGAAGGGCATGTGAATGTTCACTGCGTCATTCTAGTAACTTCCCTGTAGATTTTAATTTTTTTTTTTTTAGGTAGAAAATAAAGAGATGTTACTTAGATCACAAAACAATAATAACATCTCTGGTAAGATATGTAATAAAAATTTCAAAGATATTATGGAACAAATTATACAGCCTTGTTGAAAAATATAAGAGAAGCTATAAAAATGTAAATAATTTGTGAATATTGACAAAAACTCTCTTGACCAAATTCTAGTGAGGTTCTGCTGAGCCCTCTTCTCCATGTGACCCGAACCTTGGTCTATAAAGACCTGGATAAACAGAAACAGAGTTTCTAAGAGCTCAAGGCCATGGTCCTAAGATGAGCCCAGCCTCTCTTAAAATGTTCTAGAAAACCTAAGGCAGCCAGAAGAATCCATAGCAGGTCGCAGCTGACACCTGAAGACAGCACCCATCCCCCCCTTCTTTGGACAGTGGGAGCCAAACTCCAATAAGCCCTGGTAAGCAAACCTAAGGGGTTTCACGTGCACCACCCCTCTTCCTGCTTTTAGTATTTTTCCTTTTTCCTGACTCTCCAAGCCTCCAGTCACTCCATCCCCCTTCCCTAATTCTCCCTCTACAAGCCTGGTCACATGCTCTGCCTAGCCATACACCCTAGCCACCATCATGCTCCGTACCCAGCTGTGTGCCCCCAGCCAGTGCAGGGCTTCAGGGGACCTGGCATAGGACTTGTGACCCAGTGCAAATTTTGTTAACACTGCCACCAGCTCCCCAGTTCCCTGGCATCACACCCGCTCAGAGCTGCCTGCCTGGGTCCCACTAACACCACAGAGAGCAAGCACAGCCCACATCAGGCAGAGAGTCAGAGCAGACAACTGCACTGAAAGGAAAAGTGACTCAGACCCAACAGCAAGGTATAAGCAACACACAGAGGACACTCTCCGGACGTGCCAGATTCTGGAGAGGGTTAAAGGAAGACACTGCACTGCAGGGCACTCCACGGCCTCTTCCTCATTAAGTCACTACTTTCAAGAGCAGAAGACATAACTGATTTTCTTAACACACAGCAATAGGCACAGAGACAGACAAAACGAGGAGACAGAGAAATTTATTCCAAATGAAAGAACAGGAGGAGGCCGCAGCCAGAGATCTGAGCAGAACAGATGTAAGTAACATGCCCGACAGAGACTTTAAAGCAATGATCGTAAGGACATTCGCTGGACCTGAGAAGAGCGGGAGATGTGAGTGAGACCCTTACCAGAGATGAGGACTGGACTCAATACACAGAACAAGAAACAGGCTTGATGGAACGAAGAGGAAGGTGGAGGAAGCAGTCGAGCAGATGAGTGGCCGGGAAGACAGAGTCACGGGAAGTAACCCAGCTGGACGAAGGAGAGGAGAAGAGACTGCACAAAACAAGAACAAACTCAGGGAACTCGGTGACACCATCAAATGTGATGTCACCTTTATTATAGGAGTCCCAGAAAAAGAAGGGAGAGAAAGGGAGGATGAAAATTTATTTGAAGAAATAATAGCCAAAAACTTCCCTAATCTGGGGAAGGAAACAGATATCCAGATCCAGGAGGCATAGAGAATACCCATCAAGACCAACAAAAGCAGACCCACACCGAGACGTATTGTAATTCCATTTGCAAAATATAGTGATAAAGAAAAAAAAAACTCAAAAGCAGCAAGATAAAATAAGTCTGTTACTTATAAGGGAAAACCCATAAGGCTAGCAGGAGATTCTTCAACAAAAAATTTGCGAGCCAGAAGGGAGTGGCGTGATATATTCAAAATGCTGAATGGGAATAGTCTGCAGCCAACAATACTCTATCCAGTAGGGGTCTCGTTCAGAATAGAAAGAGACATGAAGTGTTTTCCAGACAAAAACTAAAGGGGTTTATGACCACTAAACCAGCCCTACAAGAAATATTAAAGGAGACTCTTTGAGTAGACAGGAGAGACCAAAAGTGACAGTATAAAGATAGGAAACACAAAAGCAGTAAAAATGAATATTTATGTAAGACATCAGTCAAGGAAGTCACAAAGTAAAAGGATGTAAAATATACCATGTACCTAAAATGTGGGGAGGAGAGGAGTAAAGAATGAGTCCAAACTTAAATGAGCATCAACTTAATATAGACTGTTAAATGCAGGAGTTGTTATATACAAACATGGTAGCCACAAATCAAAAAACCACTCCAAAATATGCAAATAATAAAGAGAAAGAAATCCAAATATATCAATAAAGAAAAGAAGCAACCATGAAAGAGAGAAAGACAAGATCAGAGGAAATATTTAGAAACAACAACAAAACAAGTAATAAAATGGCAACAAATACATATCTATCAGTAATTACTTTGAATGTAAATGGATTAAACAATACAACCAAAAGACATAGGTAACAGAATGGACAGACAGACAAGACCCATCTGTATGCTGCCTACAAGAGACTCATTTTAGACCTAACACATGTACAGATTGAAAGTGAGGGGATGGAAAAACATCTATTGTGCAAATGGACATCAAAAGAAAGTGGAATGACAATACATGTATTGGACAAAATAGACTTTAAAACGAAGACTGTAATAGGAGACAAAGAAGGACACCATATGATAATTAAAGAGAACAATCCAACAAGAAAATATAACAACTGTGGGGCACCTGGGTGCCTCAGTGGGTTAAGCCTCTGCCTTCGGCTCAGGTCATGATCCCAGGGTCCTGGGATCAAGCCCCACATCGGGCTCTCTGCTCGGCAGGGAGCCTGCTTCCCCCGCACTCCCCGCCTGCTTCTCTGACTACTTGTGATCTCTGTCTGTGAAATAAATAAATAAAATATTTTTTAAAAAAGAAAATATAACAACTGTAAGTGTTTATGTATGCATCATGGGCACACCCAAATATACAAAACACACAACAAACATAACGAGCTGTTTAAACAAGAATACAACGATAGTGGGGGCTCTAACATCCCACTCACATCAGTGGACAGGTGAGACTCAGTGAGGAAATAATGGTTTGAATCACACATTGGACCAGGTGGACTTAACAGATATTTCAGAACATTCCATGTAAAACAGCAGAACACACATTCTTTTCACTGCACATGGGACATTCTCCAGAATAGACCACATTTTAGGCCACAAAACAAGCTTCAGCAAATTCAAGAAGATAATGTCATACCATGCATCTTTTCTTTTTTTTTAAGATTTTATTTATTTATTTGACAGATCACAAGCAAGCAGAAAGGCAGCAGACGGAAAGGGGGAAGCAGGCTCCCCCCTAAGCAGAGAGCCCGATGTGGGGCTCAATCCCAGGACCCTGAGTTCATGACGTGAGCTAAAGGCAGAGGCTTTAACCCACTGAGCCACCCAGGTGACCCAAGCATCTTTTCTGAACACAACACTATGAAACTAGAAATCAACCACAAGAAAACATCTGGAAAGAACACAAATCATGGAAGTTAAACAATATGCTACTAAACAATGAATGGGTTAGAGAGGAAATCAAAGAAACCAAAAATTACATGGAAACAAATGAAAATGAAAACACAACAGTCCAAAACCTTTCAGATGCAACAAAAGCAGTTCTAAGAGAGAAGTTTACAGCCATACAGGCTTAACTCATGAGGCAAGAAAAATCTCAAATAAACAACCTAATCTTGCACCTAAAGCGGGCAAAAAAGAACAAGCAAAACCCAAAATCATCAATCAAGATTAGAGCAGAAATAAATGATATAGAAACAAACAAATAAAAAATACAACAGATCAATGAATCCAGGAGGTGGTTCTTTGAAAAATTCTATAAAATTGATAAATCTCTAGCCAGATTTACCAAGAAAAAAAAGAGAAAGAACCCAAATAAGTAAAATCACTAATAAGAGAGGAGAAATAACAACCAATAGCAGAGAAATGCAAACAGTTATAAGAGAATATTATAAAAACTATAGGCCAACAAATTTGACAACTGAGAAGAAGTGAATAAATTCCTAGAAACATTCAAACTACCGAAAGTGAAACAGGAAGAATAGAAAACTTTAACAGACCAATAACCAGCAAAGAAACTTAATAAATAATCAAAAATCTCCCAACAGACAAAAGCCCAGGACCAGACGGCTTCCCAGGGAAATTCTACCAAACGTTTAGAGAAGAGTTAGTACCTGTTCTTCCCAAACTATTCCAGAAAACAGAAGAGGAAGGAAAACTTTCCGATTCATTCTGTGAGGTCAGCGTCACCCTGATTCCAAAACCAGATGAAGACACCACGGAAAAAGGGAACTGTAGGCCCATATCCCTGATGAACACGAATGCAAAACATTAGCAAGCCAAATCCAATAGTACATTAAAAAATCATTCACCAAAATCAAGTGGGATTTACTCCCGGGTTGTAAGAGTGATTCAATATTTGCAAATCAATCAACGTGATACATCACATCAATAAAAGAAAGGATAGTGTCCTTATGATCATTTCAATAGTCACAGAAAAAGCATTTGACAAAGTACACCATCCATTCGTAATAAAAACCCTCATCAAAGTGGATTTAGAGGCAACATAACTCAACATAATAGAGGATATGTATAAAAAACCTACAACTAACATCATCTTCAATGGAGAAGAACTAACAGCTTTGCGCCTAAGGTAAGGAAGAACACAGGGATGTCCACTCTCACCACTTTTATTCAACATAATATTGGAGGTCCTAGCCTCAGCAATCAGACAAGAAAAAGAAATAAAAGGAATCCAAATTGATAAGGGTTTGCAGATGAAATGATACTCTACCTAGAAAACCCAAAATACTCCACCAAAAAACTGCTAGAACTGACAACCAAGTTCAGGAAAGTCACAGGATACAAAATTAATGTACAGAAATCTGTTCGTATTTCTATACATCAATAATGAAGCAGCAGAAACAGATGTTTTTTAAAAAAAACATGTTAACAATTGTACCAAAAATAGTAAGATATGTAGGAATAAACCTAACCAAGGAGGTGAAAACCTGTAGTCTGAAAACTATAAAACACTGATGAAAGAAATTGAAACTAAGAGAAATTGAAAAAAACACAATCACGGATTGGAAGAATCCATATTGTCAAAATGTCCGTACTACCCAAACCAATCTCTACATCTAATACAATCTCTATCAAAATTCCAACAGCATTTTTCACAGGAACACCATATATTAACTAATGCAAGTGAAATAAAAACTTTAAGAAAAGAAATGTGACACGCCACAAAATAAATAAGTAGGAGACCCTGCTGGTCACCTGGAGGCCGAGTCCAGTTCACGCTGGACTCTTCCCCTTCGTCACCAGTGTGTCACTGATTAAAATGTGTCTTGTCCACTTTAATTAGTGTCCAGCTTTGTTTGCCTCTGATGAGATGCGCATATGTAAGAAGGGTCAGCATCACAGACACTGCATTAATTCTAAATTAATGCGGAAGTTCACAGCGGTTCCTATTAAAATCCTATGGAACCTTTATAGAACTTGATGAGCTAATTCTAAAACTTATACCAAGGACTAAAGAGCTAAGAATTGCCAAGAAAACTTGGAACACATAGAAGTTAGTAAACGCACGGGAGAAGGGCACCTGCCGGTGGCAGAACATGTCATCCAACAAACTGGGGCGCAGGCCCAGAGCCACCCCGTCGGCCCTGGACCCGGGCAGGAAACCCGGGCCTGTGGGACACACACACAGAAGGGCAGAGTCAACGGCAGAAATCCCGTGAAGCGTCCGCGGGGAACAACGGGCCGATCGCCAGTGCTAAGACGACTGTGCACATATTCACCCCAAAAAAGAGAACTGCAGATCCCCACTGGCTGCCCTATGCGAAAATGAGCTCCAGATCCATTACCAACCTCTAAGTGAGAAGCAAAACTGTAGACATAGTTGAAGAAAACATAGAGGAATTTCATTATGGCTTTAGGTAAGAGAGGGTTTCTTACGAACAGATGTGAAAAAAAACGAACCAGAGAGAAAAATTGGCCGACTTAACTTTAAAATTAAGGCTGCCTGTTGTCTAAAGACACCCTAGAGAGAATGAAGAGACAGCACAGAGCATGGGGCGAGGTCTTCGTAACACACACGTCTAAGCCAGGAGCAGCGACTGGACAGCGGAAGGCGCGCCTGCGGGTCAACAAGTGACGAGGAAGAACACGTTAGAAAACAGAGCAGAAGGCAAGGACAGGCCCGTCACGGAAGCAGAAACACGAGGGGTCCGAAAAATGAAAACAAAACAAAACCTCGGCTCCATTACTCCTTTGGGAAATCCAATGAACGCCTCAATATGATAGGCTAAATCTGGCAAAATCCAGCATGGACGGAGACGGGGTGTCAGCCGGTGTTTGCTGCTGTGGGGAATGACCGCAAATCTCAGTGGCGCGGGCACGCTCGCTTCCTGTTCGCTGGCCGGCCCGTGGCAGCCGCCGGCTTCCCGTGAGGAGACCGGGCCGGGGGAGGGTCTGCTGGGGGTGGGCAGGTCTCACCCCCGACGGAAACTTGACCCCCTGCCGGCAGACCGGGCCGGTGCCGCTCACCCTCCACCGGCCCAGGGAGCCACAGGCCGAGCCCGACAACGTGGCAGGGAAGTAACTTCGCCACCAGGGAAGGCTCGTTGCAGGTGCTTGATGGGGCGCAGGTGCGAGGGCAGGGTTCCTAACTCAGAGACCTCTCCAGGGCAGCCCAGCCGCTCAGATTCCAGACGGGAACGGTGGATGCTGTGCCTGGCACCACCGCACCACGGCGACGGCCATGACTCTGAGCAAGGGGGATGGGACGATCCTGGGAGGCTCACTGTGATTCTTTGGGTCCCAGGTGACAGGGGAGGCTGAACCCACTGGACAGCATGTGTGGGGATGAACGTGTTCCCTCCAGGCCCAGGCGCAGCCCCCAAGACAGAACGACTGTGTCGTGTACAGGGGGCTCTCAGGTCCAAGTGCAGACACACGCCACCGTCTTGGCTTCCATGCACCCGTTTATGCTCAGCATCAGACCCCCCACTTCCTCCTCCAAGCTGACAATAAAATATATGAAGAGGCTGTTGGATCTGGGCCACCAGTCCTCCCAGGCCGTCTCTGGGCACATGAGGGGAGTTTTAGGGCCACGGGCAAGGATGGGGAGGTGAGGAAGGAAGGAGAGCACAAGGGGACGAGTGAAGGAGAAGGGAAGGAGAACGTGGACGGGCAGAGCAGCAGATTCTGACCCAGGAGACTCTGCTACAAGGCCACGGGCACAGAATCATCGGAACGCCACGTCTGAGCTCAGAGGGCTTTGCGTGTTTTACTCCTAGATGCCTCTGACCTCCTTGGCTGCTGTGACCTTGGCCTGCCCCAACCCACTGGCCTTTCCATGGTCCCCTTGACTGAGAGCCAGAGGGACTCTCGGGACCTGGCACAACTTGGCAATGACCTATACTGGCTTGCTGAGTGATGTGGACCAAAAAATGTTAATTGTTGGTGGTTTTTCCGATTGCATGAACCATTGTGCTCGAGATAGAACAGGATCAAGGGGACATGAAGGAAAGTCTTCTTTGGAGCAGAGCAAAGCACACAGGAGGGTGCAGGGGACAGAGGCAGAGGGTTCACCCTCCTTCTGGAAGCAGTAGCTCGGGGGGCTGGAGGGTTTGGGATAAGCCTGGCAGAGTAGGTCAGGGAGTCGCCTGCAAGTGGGCATCCGGGCCATCAGTGGCCCATGCAAGCAGACATTAGGGCCTTCATCCACGGGGGTCCTGCCCTTCTCTCCACCCCATGGCCCGCCCTTTCCCGACACAGAGTCAGATCAGTTCACACTATAAAACAGCGCATCCTCGAATCAGGGTTTTCTCCATCACCTTCAACACCCTTTTCAACTTTAACGCACTTACAAATGTAATTGAACATATTTTGCTGGTGACCATAGCCTTCTCCCAACCACCTACTTCACATAATGAGATTTGGAAAGACTCCCTTGTATTTAGAATAGAAGAGCTTGTAAGAAAATAATTGCACACAAATCCATCATTGCTGTTGTCCGCTCTCCCTTTGCTGCAGCCTGGGCTCAAGAATAATTATAAAGGAAGGAAACATATACTAGAATGACATATTTAAAGGAATTCTTCAAAAGCTAAATAAAGCTGTGGAAATGAGAGAGAAAAGGGTTCCGCAGACTTGCCCCAGGTGGGAAGAGTGTCTATTTCTGCGAGAATCACGGAGGAAGGTGAGCTGCTCGGAAGGGCTCGTGGGTGCCTGCTGATGTTTGCTTCACGTATTATCCCAAATGCCTACATCTCAGCAATAAAGGCTTTTCTTTCCTGCCCTTGGCTCAGAACTAAAGCCCCAAGGCAGTCACTGGAAAGACTAAAATAAAACAAAATTTACATAAACAAACTTGGTTCCCGCCAGCCCAGATACACAGCTGCTCAGCCTCCATCGTGGACAATGTGATAAGCGTGGCCTCCAGCAGAACAGGGATGAGCACAGGAAACGCCTGCGTGCAGAGCTCAGACACCTGGCACTAAAGGAGAGGGGGGAGATGACAAAAAAGCTTTGAACTGGGGACACAAAATGTTCAAGAGACAACATGATCTACCGCAAACCCTGCTCATTGCTTCAGAACTTAGTCTCTTCCAGGGACAACTTTAATAGTGCCTCTACTCGTTTTCTCCCACCCAGGACCCTTCCTCCTCCCCCATCTCTGCACGCCGTTGCTGGAGTGACAGTCCACTCAGCAGAGGTCCCCGCTGGGACATCACCGTTACCCCCTGTTGTGGGTTGAACTTGGTCCCCTGAGAAGCTATGACAAAGTCATAACCCCAGGCACCCGCAAATGTGACCACAAGGTCCTTGCACATGTCCTGGAGTAGGGTGGCCCTTAATCCAGCCAATGGTATCCTTTTAAGAAGAGGGACATTTGGATGCAGAGACCCAGAGGAGGAGCCCCACGTGCCGATGAGGGCAGAGCCTGGAGGGAGGCCATGATGCCTGCAGGAACCCCAATGGTCACTAGCAAACCCCCAGAATCTGGAGAGGCTGGAACACTCTCCCTCCCACCCCCTCAAGGCCTCAGTAGGAACCTGCCCTGCTGACACTTTGACCTCAGACTTCCAGCCTCCAGAGCTGGGAGGATGTGCACTTCTGTTGTCGTAAGCCACCCAGTTTGTGGTCATTTGCTCCATCAACCCCAGAATCTAACACCACCCTGAATTCTTGTGGTCTATACGCTTCCAGAGCCCTAGTGGGGGAACCCACATCCTTGGAGGCAGGAGCAACGGACGATGGAGTGAGCTCTCCTGAGAGACCTCACTCTTGTGGGAACCGTGGAAGCCAGTCTTTCTGGAGGTAGAAGCTGAGTTAGAGATTCAGGACCCTGGACAGTGGCTGGGAAGACCATGGGAAAGAGAACACCGCCCACGGGACGCCCACGGGACGCCCACGGGACGCCCACGCAGACACAGACGGGGCGCACTCCCACAGACAGGCAGAAGTGGGTGAGCCTGCCAGGGGCGAGGAAGCCGCGCTCTGGGCAGGGGTTGGCCCCGGAGTGCACGGTGACATCCGGGATGGCTCAGCCACCCCATCTGGCACAACTGTCAGAGGAACCAGAGTCCACACTTCTCGCTGGGGTCCTTGTTCACACATCAGATCCTAGTTCTCAGCTTGGACACGTCCCAGCCACCACGGCAGGCCCTGGCAGCCTCGGCACCGCCCATGAGAGTCCAGATGACCACAGAGAGCCCTGCGGGGAGGGTCAGATGGTGATGTCTCTGGTCAATTAACTGGGTGGCATTCACAGCAACAGTAACCGCGAGCACTCTTATACCAGTATGTGCCCGGTACTCTTCTAAGCGGCTGACACGTCATTAGCTCGTGTAAGTTCCCTATTACCGTCTTATCATCCCCACCTTAAGGAACAAGTAACTGAAGTATCAAGGTTTAGCAACATGCTCAAGGTCCCACTGCCAAGAATGCCAGAACTGGACTTAGAAGCCAGGCGATCGACTGCCAGAGGTCATGCTCTCCACGGGGCATAGACCTAAGACATTTGCTGACAGGCCGACTTCACCGGGGACACGCCTACCAGGTGTGTATGGCAGGCTCCCCCTGGGCCTCCCAGAGCTATTTGCAAAAGATGCCATGGGTCCTGGGATGGAAGCAGGAAGAACAGGACAAAAGCTACCCTATGGTTATTGTGGTCGCCCCAGTCAGGACGTTCACTGTCACCCAATCATGTTGTCAGTGGAGGCCATGTGGGGTGCAGCGCTGACATTACAAGACAGAGGAATCAATGGGGTCACTGGGGAGTCACAAGCCCACCTCTGCCCAGCAGCACCACAGGGCTCCCCACCTCAGTGTCATGGAGGCCAAGTGGAAAACCTGCAATACCCTCCCCGCACTTGGCAGTAATGAGGCAGCACTTCCCTTTCCCTGCACAGCATGCAGAAACAGAGACTTAAACAATATCAAGTACATACCGTAATTCCCTAGTCATCCAGCTTCTGGTCATACTAAACACCAAGAATATCTCAGAATGAATGAAGAAAGACAATGAGTAGACACCAAGACCAATATGGTCAACATATGAGAATTATCTGATGAGGGTTCTAAGACAGCCATGATACAAGTGCATCCATAAGTACAGACACACTGGAAATGAAAAGGAAAATAGAAAACCTCAGCAAAGGGACAGAGTTCAGCACAACAGGAAAATAATTATATACCAGGACAAACGACAATTTATTTCCAGAATGCAAAACTGGCTCAGTATTCAAAAGTCAATCAGTGTTGGCCACCTGCGTGTCTTCACTGAAGAAATGTCTGTTCGTGTCTTTTGCCAATTACCAGAGGAGAGGTGGGTGGGGAGATGGGTGAACTAGGTGATGGAGATTAAGAGTGTACTTACCATGATGAGCACCCAGCAAAGATGTATGGTATTACTGAATCACCTAAAACTAATTGTTTGTACACCTAAAACTAATACAACACCGCATGCTTATTACACTGGAATTGAATTTAAAAGTTTTGTAAGAGGGGCACCTGAGTAGCTCAGTTGGCTGAGTGTCTGACTCTTGATTTCGGCTCAGGTCATGATCGTCGTGTCATGAGATCGTGCCCCACATCGGGCTCCACACTCAGTGCAGAGATGCTTGTCCCTCTGTGTCTGCTTCTCCACACCCCCTCTAAAATAAATCTTAAAAAGTCTTTTAAACAATTTAATAAAAACAAGAATACCTGTGCCGAAAACAAGAGAGAATTCAAAACTCAATAATAAAGATGCAGAAGCCTATCAGTTATCAAAAAGAAAGAAAGAAAGAAAGAGAGAAACAAAACAATGTAATCCACCATATTCTCATGCTAAAGAATAAAAATTGCGTGGTCATATTAATCAATGTACAAAAAGCTTTTAAAAAAAATCACACCCATTCATGATTAAAAAAAAAAAAAGAAAACTCTCAGAAAACTAAGAATAGAGGGGAACTTACGAACATCTACCAACAGCCGAAGCTAAGTTCAGACTCATCGGTGAAGGGCTGAATGCCTCACTCGTAACTTTGGGAACAGGGCAAAGGTGTCTGTCCGCAGCACTCTTACTCAAAACGGTGCTGGGAAATCAGGCCAACGCAACGAGGCAAGAAAATGGAATGAAAGCACACAGACCAGAAAGGAAAGAATAAAATGGTTTCTACTTGCGGATGGCGTGATCATCCGTGCAGAGTCCCAAGAAATCTACAAAAAGCTCCAGAACTAACAAGTGAATTGGGAAAGTCCCCAGGAGACAGGATCAATGAACAGAGGCCCACTGTGTTTCCACACTCCAGCAATGAACAGACACAGAGAGTAAAACACAGTACTATGTACAACTACTTTCAAGGTGAAATATTTAGGTGCAGATCTAACAAAACCTGTATAGGAGAACCACAGAACACTGAAGAAAACGATTAAAGAAAATAAACCTAATGGAGAGAGCTACCATGACTGCAGAGTGCCAAGTTCAACACAGCAAAGACGCCGATTGCCCCCGGGCCAGCGTACGGACTAACGCCATGTCCACCAAATCTCTTGTATATGTGGACGGGATTATTCGAAAACTTACATGGAAAGAAAAGGACTTGGGAAGGAAGGAAAAGAGGCCTGTGGGGTGACCGCTCCGGGAAGACAGGAACACAGGCTGGGGGTGACGTTTCACTCGGTCACGCCCACAGGCCCAGAACAGCAAAGCTGCATTTCTAGCTACAGTGCAGGGAACTCCCCACACGTCCATGTTCCCGAGACAGAAGTTAAGGGTTTGCTGTCTTTAATGATATTTCCAGAAGACCCATTAGAATAGTTTAAATATGTAAGGGCCACACCAGTAGCATAATTTATTGATTAAAATACATAAGTATGTGCTTTATCCTCTTAATATAGCAACGGACGTCTGAGCTACAACAATCTGATAGAAACACGGACAGTGGGAAGTTTTAGCGGACAAAGGATTCGCTCTGGCCGTCCGGTGAATTTTAAGAAAAACCCACACCAGGTCGTGTGAGGCCTTACAGATCACAGTAAGGACTTTGGATTTTGTTCCAAGTGTGAGAGAAGAGGAGGGCTTTAAGAGGGGCAGTGATGGGAAGTAATTTACATTTTAAAGAGATAATTAGGGTTCCCGCATGAAGCCGGGGCTGGAAGTACAGCGGGAGAGGGAGAGCCGTCAGGAGCTATCACGGGGCCCAGCGCTCCCGCAAATGCCCGTCAACAGCAAGGGTGTTTCACGGAGCAGATGGCTGGTTGGGTGGGGCCGGCAGGACCGAGAGAGACCCCGTGGGGCCGAGAGAAAAGGGGGGGAACAGGAGGTTTCTCGCGTTTCTGCGCTGTGATCTGGGGGGCGGTGGTGGCAGCCCCCTGCCTGCCCCTGCCGACTGACACGGGAGCCTGCCCCTGCAGCCACAGCTGCTCGGCAGCCAGGAACACACGCGGCATCCCGGCCTCTGCAGCCAGGGCCACGCAGCTCCGCAGGGCTCCCCACGCAGCCGCGGACTCGCCTCTCCCCCGGGCACTGGAAGGCCGGGAAGGGCCCCGAGTCCCACAGACCCTTCCACAACCCCCATGGCAGCACCTTCACCCTCGGGAGAGTCAGCCCGGTCACTGCTGCCAGGAGAGGAACTCTCTTCCTGGCCCGTCATTGGCAGGGGATGGGAGGTGAGGTCAGGAGGCGTTGAGACCCTCAGGGCCACGTGTCCAGTGAGGGTGACCCGGCCGTGCTGACCGTTTCATGCACAACAAAGTGCACGGGGTGGGAAGAAGTGACAGGGCCCTGGGCGGCCCGCCAGAGACACTGCTGGGGAGGTCTACAGCGAGTGGGGTCCCGCCAGGAGTGGGCAGAGCCCCCGGCATCCCCCCGCCCCGGCCTGGCCAGGCCGCTGGCTACAGCAGTCCTGCCCCGAGGTGTGAGGCCGAGGGAGGTGGGGGCCACCCACAGCCGTGCTCTAGGACAGGCTCGACGACCCCGTCAACCCGCATGAGGACCCAGTGAGCCATGTTGTACAGAGAGGGAAACGGAGGCACGGCAAAGTCCAGCATGTGGCAGAAACCTGACGCCAACCTGGGTTTCTGTCTCCAAAGCGTGCTCTCGCCCTGCACGGCTGGGAGGAAGACGAGCCCAGGAGAAAGGCTGACGCTCAGAAGAGCGGCACGGGTGCCTTCCGGGGAAGCTGCAGCCCACGGTCCCTCCAGCACCTTCTCAGACCATCTGTTCCTCCCCAAAGACGAGCACTACAAAGGGCCAGTCCTAAATTATCGGGATGAGAGCTTACTCCTCGTGGCAGAGGCCAAACCCTGTGGAATCCAGGCAAAATGAAGCCCATGATGAAAATGAACCTGAGTCTGGAGCATACTGGTAATCCCCATGTTCGTACCTGAGATCTTTTTTAATGCCCTACGTCCTCCTGTGGGGATTTTCCTGAATGGCCTCCACGCTCTCATTGTCGCGGGAGCGGATGAGCCAGGGTGACGTCCGGGCCGCCGCCAGCAGCGCCGCCGGGAGCGGCTCAGCGTTTCTGAGTTCTGAACAAAGAACACTGGGCTCCACGGAGAAGGGACAGGGCTTTATTCGACTAAGAGAGATTTGCGAAAGAGGAGATTATAGTCCTTAAGTCACAACAATGTGCGGATTTTTTAAAAAAATCTAAGGAATTAGTTTTATTCTTACCTTACCAAGACAGTTTTTAAGAACTTTGGAGTCTGAGACCCCCAGCGGTCAGAACAAAGAGAGGCCCCCGCTGTGGCTTGGGCTCGTTCATCAACGGTGCCTCCACACTGAATCCTCCCTAAATCCGGTCTGTTCAACATTTTTATTAAGAGATTTTATTTCATTATCTCTTAAGTCATCTCTACACCCAATGCGGGACTCAAACTCACAACCCTTGGAGCATGAACCGTTCGCGCCACAGGCTGAGGCGGCCGGGCACCCCTCCTAGATCCCTTTCTCAGGCTGGGCTCCACGGGGAGATGAAGCCCCCGGAACCGGTCCAGGTGACTGTTGTCCCGATCAGCCTGAGGACGGTGAGAGTCGGCGCTCTGGGCACAGGGGAGAAGTCAGGACAGGCTGGGGAGCCTCGGGGCCCCGGGCTTCCCGCACCCACCCGGCTGAGAAGTTGGGAGTTGGAGCCCTTGCGAGAGTAACTGTTTGGGGCACATCAACAGGCACCAGAAGGAAACACAAAGGTCCCTGCGCTATCCGTGTCTCCTCCGTCCAGCCTGCACTCCTGTCCCCGCGCCAACCCCGCGAGGGAGAGCCTTGCAGGCAGGAGGTGAGAAGGTGTTTCCTACCCCCACTTAAAGCCTGGCTCTGTGGTCATGAACCACCTAGAGGGGCGCCTGGGGGGCTCAGTCTATGAAGCACCCGCCTTCAGCTCAGGTCATGATCTCAGAGTCCTGGGTTCGAGTCCCATGTCAGGCTCCCTGCCCAGCGGGGAGTCTGCTCCCTCTCCCTCTGTTCCCGCCCCCACTTGTGCTCTCTCTTTCTCTCTCAAATAAATAAACAAAATCTTTTTTTAAATGCCCTGCAGTTTCACCCGTGTTGTGACAAATGACAGGAATTCCTTCCTTTTTTAAAGATTTATTTATTTGAGAGAGAGTGAGAGATCGGGGCAGGGACAGAGGGAGAGGCAGACTCCCCGCTGAGCAGGGACACCCCCCCACCCGACACAGGGCTCAACCCCAGGATCCCAAGATCACGCTCCGAGCTGAAATCAGGAGTGCGATGCCTGCCCGACGAGCCACCCCGGCGCCCCAGGAGTCCTTCTTTGTGAGTAGCAGAGCGTCTCCTTGGAGAGAACACCTGCATTTCCCCTGGATAATATCCAGAAGTGGGATTACCGGATCACGCCGGCAGCCCGCCCCCACCGGCATCCTCGCCCGCACCGTCAGCTCTCGTCGTCACGATGCCGTCCCCCTGACCAGGGTCAGGTGGTGTCTCCTCGTGGCTCCGACTTGCCTCTCCCTGACGACGAGCGACGCCGAGCGACGTCTTGGGAGGGGGCGTCTTCTCAGCAGGAACGCCGGCTCGGGTCGCCGCTCCCTCTTGAGTTTGTCTCCCTCAGTTTGTTGGTTTTTGTTCGTTATGCTGTGGAGCTCGGTGTGTCCCTGCGTGTTTGGGATGTCAGCCTCTCACCAGACAGACGGTCTGCAGATATGCCCTCCCGTCCTGCGGGCGGCCCTTCATGGCCATCTCCTTGGCTGCGTGGGCGCTTTTTAGTTTGACGTGGTCCCACTTGTTTATTTTTGCCTTTTGTTGTCTTTGTTTTTGGTGTCAGAGTCAAAACATCATCCCCGAGGCCGATGTCCGGGAGCTCAGCCCCGGCTCTGGTCCGGGGGTCCCACAGCTTCCGCTCTGTCGTTCCAGCACCCGACCAGGGAGCTGCCAAGCGCGGTCTGGTCTTGGCGCGGCGCAGCGCCCGCGGACCGGCCCTCCGGTGGCGGAAGCCTCCTCAGCCCTTCTCGGCACACACACCGGAGCGCAGCCTGGGCGGTGGGTGCTGCGGGGGGCAGGGGGGAGCCCGGACAGGGCACCTCGGCTGTGGATGGCTAGAGCCGGCTTCTAGGGAGACGGCGCCGGCGTGACCCCCCAGCACGTCATCGCCAGGGCAAAACCCTGGGCTCTCGTTTCCTCTCTTCCAAGGGCTGCCCCGCGGCTCACACACCCATCAGCAGCGGGAAGTCGGCGATGCTCTCCTCGAGGACGCCGAGGCCTCGCCGGAGAAGAGAGGCTGCTGCTGAGCACCACGGCCCCTCGACCCTTCCGGACCGAGTCCTGCGAGGGCCACACTTCGGCCCTCGTGTGGACTTCCTGGGTTTCTGTTCTATAACTAAAAATCCCAGAAAACTGGCTGGTCCAACAGACCCTTCCTGAATGCCCCAGGAGTGAGCGGAGTCGCTGGCGTGGACCCCCCTGTGCTCTGTGGCCAGCCCTCCGTGGCCACCTTGCTGCCAGCCCAGTCCCACAGAGAGAACCCAGTGGAGCGGAAGGCGAGGCAGGGCCCCTTCCCCTCGAGGGCATCGGGTTGAACGGTCGGCCCCAGCTCCACCCCTGGGGCGCACCATGAGAAACGGCCACGATGGGCCCACACAGGCCACGCAAGCAAGAGAGGGCCGAGACGGGCCAGACACCCCACCGCGGATCCTTCGGGATCGACGCAAGTGCTCTCTGCCCACGCCGTCTCAATAGCTCCGGGACGGTGGCGGGGCGGAGACAGCTAGGGAAAAACTGCAGGAGGAGTGAGTCTGCTGATGCTTCCAGAAACCTCACCTGCGCAGCCCCCTCCCAGTCCTGCCCTCGGGAAACAGGACCGTGCCACAGTCGAGTCACCCCACAGGGCCCTGCCCGGCCTCCCGGTTCTTCTGTTTAGAACGAAAACACAAGTGCACTCCAAGGCTCCACTGGGACCTCCTCGACTCACCACCCAACATTTACCGAGCGCCGAGGGCGTGCCCAGCCCTCACCAGGCTCTGAAGGTGCGGGACCCTGTCCCTGACCACGAGGAGCTTACAGTCCAGAAACAGACACACACCCAGGGGAACCAGGCACCCAGAGCGGGGACAGGGGCATGGAGACGGCGCTGGGAGGGTCTGAGGAAAGAGGAGGGAGAGAGGGACAGAAAGACAGACCGGGGGTGGGTGGGGAGAGAGGCATAGAGAGAGGGACAGACACAGAGACAGACACACCCAGACTGAGAGAGAGGACGGCTCTGCCTGGGAGGGGCCCTGGAGAGGTATGAGAGAGGAGGCGACACGAGGTCGGGGAGGAGGCCAGGCCCCGTTCTCAGGTCAGATGCTCTGGGCAGGGTCCCTGAGCACTACTCAGGGAGGGGCCCTGTCTGGCCAGGAGACGGGCTCCTCTGAAAACCATGGGCCGAAGAACCCTGCACCTTGCAGGAAAGGTGAGCAGACAAGGGAATGGAGTGGAGTCCAGAAGCAGGGAGAGCAGAGCCCCGGGCCCCAGGCGCACGGCCCGCCGGGGCCCAGCCTGGAGCCGCATCCCCTGTGGTCTGCGGTCCATTACCCCGAAGGCAGGGCCGTGTGGGATGAACGCAGACGCTCTGTGCCTCGGGCACGGGGAAGCCACCCTGTCACAAAGGTGTCCCCGAGCGCCTCCGTCATGTCCCCCTTCCCAAATTCCACTTTATTCAAATCTTACAGAGGCCGACACAGTAGCATGGAGAGAGTAAGGACGGTGGCCCCCCACCTCTGTGCGACGAGCCGTGCTCAGTTATCGGGTAAAAAAATCTAAGTATAAAACCTAAGCACCAGAACTGTAAAATTCTAACAAAAAAGCACAGGGGTAAATTCCCATGACCTTGAATTTGGTGACGGTCCTTGGCCAGGACACCAAAAACATAAGCAACAAAAGGGAAAGCAGGTCATTAGACTTGATCGAAATTAAAGACCTGTGTGCTCCGAGGACACGTGAGAGAACGGAAAGGCAAACCGCAGGGTGGGGAGGAGGGTTCGCAATCGCGCGTCCAGAAGGGCTCTAGTTCCAGATTATACAAAGAGTGTCTGCAGTTCAACCACAAAACACAAACAACCCAAATACAGAGATAGGCAAAGGTTTTGAATGAACATCTCTCCAAACAAGAGGCACAAACTGCCCATGACCACATGAAAAGCTGCTCGATGGGCAAGGCTGTCCCTGGAGGTCAGAGCCATGCCGTGGGCAGCCGTGAGGGAGGCCGGCAGGTGCCTGATGGAGCCTGGCCGGCAGCGTTGCCCTCTTCCCCCTCCCGCCGTGGACGGGCTTGGGGTGCATTAGGGTGATGGAAGCAGCCGTGGGGTCCGACGGCTCTGGAGGGAGGCAGGAGGCCTCCGTCCATTATCCTGGACATGGCGTTGGGCGCCGATTCACGACAGAGACCGGAAAGGGAGTTGGCTTGGCTCCCGTCGTCCACTCAGCAGCACTGCCCCCTTGGGGGCGTCCGATTGAAGCTTCTCGGAGGCCCGATGGTGCGCGTGGGCAGAGGAATAAGGGGATAGACCGTGAGGTGGGAAGACCCTCGGGGACCATCCAGGGTACCCAGGAAGCCCCCTGGAGGGCAGCTCCCGTCCGCAGAGCCGGCAGGCCAGAGTCAGCAGGGAGGGCAAGACACAGGCAGCCCGCAGGCCCCCCGTCCACGCCGCTTCGGAAGCTCTGGGGAAGGTCACGGCGCCGTGGGCTGCCTGATGTCGGGTCCGGTGCGAATGGCCCCGGTCTTCCAGGGAAACAAGAACTCTCTGCAAAGCTAGATTTGCCGAGCAGGACGAGGAGACCAGGTCATGTAGACCAGAGTGTGAGTTCCGCAGGGCAAGGGTGTTCCGTGACTTTTCCACAGATGTGTCCTCAGCGCTTAGGACCGCACCACATGGCAGCTGTTCGATAAATATTTTGGACAAACGAATATGTGAATTTCACGTGAGTGTGTATGTATGCTACAGTCTGTGTGTGTGTGTGTGTGTGTCTGGGCTGTGTGTGCGGTGTGCATGTATGAGTGTATGTGTGTGTGTGCATACGCATGTCTGAGCATGGTATTTGTGTGTGTTCTGTGGGGGGTATGTCTGTGGTGTATGTGCACGTGTACACGTGTGGAGTGTGTGTATGTGTATATGTCTGTATATGTGTATGTGTACGTGTACATGTGTGAGGTGTGTGTATGTATGCCGGTGCATATGTGGGGTGTATTGATGTGTGTGCACCTCTGTGTATGTGAGGTATGTGCATGTTTGTGCACGTGTATGTGTGTACATGTGTATATGTGTGTGTGCACATGTGTTTATGGGGGTGTTTGCATGTGTGAGGTGTGTGCATGTGTGTATGTACATGTGTGCATCTGTGCATGGGCGAGTGTGTACATGTGAGTGGGGGGCTGTGTGTGTATGTGTGTGTGTGCATGGGGGGTTGTGTGTGTATGTGCGTGTACGTGTGTGGGGTGTGTAGACGTGTGCATATGTGTGTGTGCAGAGGCACAACAAGCCCCCTCCGCAGGCTGTCACTGGGAGGCCACGTTCCCCACAGTGGGGACCACCCCCGAGGGTGCTGGGCAGGGTGGGCTGTGGTGGTGAGACACGCAGGCCACAGGGAATACCGCCCACCGCCTTCTCAGGGGGTAGCCCGGGTGAGCCCACTGTCATGGCTACCATGACTGCCGGCACCACTGGCACCGTGGGGCGCTCCCACGCCCTGTACGCCACGCACGACTGCACACACTGTGTGCCTGGTCCCCCGCACCCACGCCCTGCCAGGTCCCAGCACAGCCCGGCCTGCAGTCACCCCGGTACATGGGGTGTGCGATGTGTCCTCCACCCCCGGAATGCCCCACGCCCCAGCGCTGCAGTGACTGGGGACAGGCGCGCGGCCAGTAGGCTGCGGGGGTAGGGAGGCGGTGTGCTCACCCGGGAGCGCCCGCTGCCCCTCTGACGGGGCCTGTGTGTCCAGCATGAGCACAGGGGCCCAGTGCCCTGACCCGGGTGGTCCAGCCGGGCATCGAGCCTCGGGGCCAGCCCCCAGGGAGCACCAGAGCAGGCTCTGTGGCTTGGAGACTCGGGGAGGCCCTTGTGCCTTCCTCCTCACCTCCCGTCCTCTGATCATCGCTCTGGGGCTCGCTTTTATCTCGTTCTAGGCCAGTAGCACTCTTGACGGGGAGGGAAAGGATTGCGTCCACGTCCCTTAAACAATAGACGCTCCATAACGTGGAGAAGTCAAGCTGTCCCTTACTGAGCGGGTAGGTGTGCCTTGCACATCGCATTCGTGAACTCCTTGGTTTCCTTTCTCCCGTTGCCATAGCGATGCTTCAATCAGGGCTGCGGATCCAGGAATAGATCAGGAAACAGGGCTGCGGAGCCGTCTTCTCGCGGGGCCCCCGGCAGCGCGGGGTGGCCGATCCTCCCCTTCAAACCAGGCACCCGTCAGCACAGGACGCGGCCTCCACGCTCACAGGTGCGGCCTGAGCCGCGAAGCCGACTTCCGTGGGGACCCCCCTCCCTGGCCGGCCCCTGGCGGCGGCCCCCCAGCTGCCAAGAACACCGACCCAGCCTCCCAAAGTCACACAAACACTACCTCATTCCCCTGCCTCAGGCAAATGCACCAGGCCTCTCGCATGAAAAACCAGGGAACCGAGGCCCCGAGTTCCCACAGGTGAGCCAAAGCCCCCGCCGGCCGAGCAGGGGAGCGGGGTTACGTGACCCACCGGCTGACCCTGCTCTCAGCCTCGCGGCAGCCTGTCCCTGCCTGCCTGCCCGCCTCCTCTTCAAGCCCACGCGTCTCCATAAACAAGCGATTGCAGGGCGCGCTGTCACAGAGCTGCGTCTGAAAAGATCCTCATTGCTTAGGGATACAGAGGGAAGGATGTGCAGGTGAGAGGGTCCATCTGGGATCGGCACAGAAACAGTCTTGTGAAAGAAACACAAGTGGCAGGTAGATGACATGAGGTTGACGAAAGCTCAGTACCGACGGGAGGCAGGTGACGGAGGGGACAGATACGGGGGCGGGGGGCGGCAATTATTGGGCTGCTCTCTCTTGAGTATATGTGAAATTTTTCATAACATAAAGTTTAAGAAGTCAGCAACACACCACCTGAAATGACTATCTCCAGGCTTGTTCTGACCATGTTTCAAAGCAGGTGCTGCTCACGTTTACTGAGCATCTACTGTGTGTGGGCTTGGCTGGTGCTGGGCAACGCAGACAGCCGAGGAGGGGTCCCCGACTTCACATCCTTCACAGGGCAGCCTGGAGGGGCGTATCAAAGCGAGAGTGCTTTCATATCAAACAGAATGTCTGATGGAATGCGGCACGCGGTGGCTCGTCTGCTGCCTTTTATTTCGTGGCTTTGGTCAGAATTTAGAAAAGAGGTGGCCTCTGCCGGGGAGTCTTGGGAGGAAGAGGCAGGAGCCCACTTGCCGGGAGTCGAGGAGGCACAGGCTGCCTGAGGAGGGGGGAGGGGCAGTGCTCTGCAGGTGCAGAGGGCCAGGGTAACCCACGGGGGCCCTGGGGGGCTTCAGGGCGGCGAGGAGGGCGGCAACGGCCGGCCAGGGAGTCGGCCTTCCACTCACGAAGGTGCTGGAAGAAATTTTATCTCCCAGGGAAATGGAAATCAGTCCTCGGGGGAGCAGGAGCTGGTCCTTCAGTGCTGATTCCAAGCGGGGCGTTGGGGCGCCTCATTACGCCCCCAAAACTCCGAGACGTGAAAGTAGCAAAATGAACAAAATGAAAGGTAATGCTCCATCTAAAGCCTTACCCCTGAGGAAAAAGGAGAAAACACAGACCGACAAGGAAAAAGTGAGTTAAGCAACCCCAGATCCCACCGGCCTGGAACTTCTCCCTCCAAAAATGCTCAAGTGGGCGTGTTTTTACAAAGATGGCCTCGTGGTATCCACGCAAGATACTACCTGCCTTTTCCACCTAAACTTACGCATGAATGTATTTCCATAACACACGTGCCCTTTGCACTTCCTTTAGGATAAGGAAGGAGGGTCGCCGGTCCAGGGATGAGCCCGTCCGCGTTTGCGTCTCGTGGACGAAGGAAGCCGACGGGCGTGGCAGGCGGGTTGGAAAACATCTGCAAGACCGTGCCTCTCAGTGTGCGCGGGGGGAAGCGAGTCCTGGGCAGGCAGCCAGCCACACGGCTGTGTCAGAAGAGCCCTGTCCCCACTGGCTGGGGTCCCTCGGCTCAGGAGCGTGACGTGAGCTTGCCCACCTTTCGTTTCATGAAGCAGCGCTGACCATACGTGTCATCGGTATGTGTTACTCACAGACTTCCCGTTTTACTTTTTTATTTTTTTTAGATTTTGTTTATTTACTTAACAGACAGAGATCACGAGTAGGCAGAGAGGCAGGCAGAGAGAGAGAGGGGGAAGCAGGCTCCCCGCCGAGCAGAGAGCCCGATGCGGGGCTCGATCCCAGGACCCTGAGATCATGACCCGAGCCGAAGGCAGAGGCTTTAACCCACTGAGCCACCCAGGCGCCCCGAGACTTCCTGTTTTAGAAGCGCATGGTCCCCCAGCTGCAAACAGCATCTTGAATTCTCCCTTTGAAGCAGGCCAGGAACACACGTACTTAGATACTAAGTGGACCCCCAGCTACTCAGACGGGCTCCGTTCATGAAGACACAGAGTTTCTGGGGAGAAGGGTCTGGAACAGTGTCTTACTCTGGAGGCTCAGAGAGCCTTATGAACTTGCCCAGGTGACACAGCTGCGTGAGGACAGAACCGAGAAGCCCGGCTGCCCGACGCCCGGCGAGCCCAGGACCTCTGCCCCCGCGCACACCCGCCCCCGCCCCCGAAAGCGGCACGGGCGGTGGTCCTGGCTCCCTCTCTTCCAAAAGTCTTCCAGCCGCCTGCGAGCCCCTCTCCAGCCTGCCAGCGAGGCACGGCCCGCAGTAGCCACCGGCGGTTGTCGGGACCAGCCTCGCCTTTCCGTTCGCGCTGTCTCCGGGCGCCGGGGCTCCGTCCCTTGAGTGCCCGGCTCCTGGCTCTCCTCTCAGACGAGAAGCTGTCCTTCTTCACGAGACACAGCTCAGACCCACAAGCCATGTTTCGCCGCTCAAAGGAATCAGCCAAGAACTCTGCACAAGTGTCAAACTCCTGTCCCCCACGATCCCTCCTGAGATAAGGAGTGTGGTTGTCCGTCCAGATCCTTTCCTTGGGGGAATGCCCCTCCCTGGTCTAGAATGATCCTGCCCCATTCATTTTGTTCAAGTGTAGTCTCCCTGGACCCAGGCCGCTCCACACCCACCCACCCCAGGCCACACATGACCCAAATCAGGCCAAGAAGAGCCTCCCTCGGACGGTGGCCAGAACTGGACTGGAAAGTTGCCTCCCATCCCCGAGTGATGTTTGCCAGCCCACGGCCACCTGGCCACCGCACGGCAGGTCCCAATTAAGAAGGAAGCCCCACAGAGGTGAGCAGAGCCTGGGTGGGGCATGGGGGTGTGTGGGGGCAGGGGGCAAGGACAGCGTCAGGTGTGGCCCGTGCCTGTCACCCTCGGATACTCGGGTGAGACAGGGAATGCCAACTGGCAGAGCGTTCCTACAAGTTCAGGGGCTTAGCGCTGCAAATAAACCACACGTTATCAGAAAGATCCGTGTCCTCCAGGAGCCAACACCTGGAAAATTAGCAGCTTGTGCCGACGACATCCTTCACTACATCCCAAATATCAACAGGGTGACGGCTTCTGCAAAGTAAAGCAGTGAGCACGGCCTTGGGTAGGGTTTGGGTATGTTTTCCCACGAGGGTTTCAGAATAGCCCCGGTGTTCAAGTGAACCTTGAAGTATTCACACGAAGGTCACCGGTGAGAACTGGTCTGCCTGTTCCTCTCTGTCACCCAGGGTAATGGGTTCTGAAGCTGACGGTCGCATGTGCTAGGAATTCACAACCAAGACAGCGGAGGCAGAAGAGCCACCTTGGAGAGGGCGAGAGAGGCAGATCCCGAGAAGCTGTGCCAGACCGATTCCAGATGCTTCCCCGTGACGCCTTCTCTGTCTCCAGCCAAGTGCATGGACATTCTTCTCCATATTCCCATAACCTCATAACTTTCACAAGGTTTTCGTATTTGCAACTTTGCGTTTGTACTATTTCTGTAGGATCGGTGTTTGCTGGAGCCCCCCATCCACTAGCGCTGGGCGCATAAGCCCCTGGGAGGGAGGGGGGGAGAGACTCCATATGCAATGAGCACTGGTATTTATGTAAATAAAAATGTATTTTCAACAAAATCCCTAGTCCCAGTACCAACACACATGGCAGAACATGCCTATGATTCTCGAGAAAATAAACGGTACCTTCAGGAAAAGGATCGGGTGTGTCCTGGGTCACTAGGCAGTACTGGCACCTGGCAGAGACATGTGTCTTAGAGGCTGCACCCCTGTGCTGTCACCTAAACACCCGCTCAACGGCAAGTGCCTCCTGGGAGCGCTGAGAAACAGAACGAAACCAGGGCAGTCAGGCGGGTCAGGCTCTCCTGTGATGAGCTGCGCCTCCGAACAAGCTCTCAGCAAAGGGCCTGGTGCCTTCGTTTGTCACCAGATGCCACCAGTTTTGTAGCTGGTGCTCAAGTGGGGCATTCAGGGGATGAGCAGGGGTACCCGTCCATTTATGTTCATGAAACAACTCCATCAGAACCAGAGGGTGTGATACCAGCCCCGGGCCGTCAGGAGTGGGCAGAAGCAGGTCTACCCGGGACCGGGCACAGGGAAGAGGGCCGGCTCGGGCACTGCTGCCCTTCCCCTGACCGGAAGAGGCTGGCAGGTGGGGACCGGACACAGGTCATCTCTGCCCATCATGAGCTCTTGTTAGTCACAGCGATGTCTTTGATATAAAGGGGAGGAACAAACAATTTCTTGTTAAGCATTAGTATTTAGTTAATGCGTTTTTTCTACTCATGAAATCTTAGGGAAACGCAGAGGGAGAAGGGTTAAAAATCATCCTAATAAAACTTGTCTCTTGTGTTGAAAGAGCAGGAACCACAGATGAGGTTTCTTTCCTCGGGTTCCCAGACAAGGCCCTGAGAGCAGGAGCCTCATGGCAGGATCACTCGTGAACCAACTAGAGCAAGAGTCTTGCCATCGACATTTTTAAAAATAAGACTTACGATGTCTACTGTTTACATACGAGGGAGGGGCTGATGTCTCGAGGTCTGTGCTCATCACGGGGTACCCGGGGACCGTCTGGGGTCCCCGACACTGTCCTGGCATGGGGTGACCAGTGGGGTGCAGGAGCAGTCAGCAGGAGGCAGACAGTCCTCAGGGACAAGGACACTACCCCTTGCTGATGGTCAGCGCCGGGAAGGAAATGGAAGGGGAAGCAGAGTGATGGTGACATACGGAGGCTGGCATCTGTGGCTGGGAGGATGGGTTATCTGTCCCCTGCTCCAGGGGACAAGTGTTTGTGTAGACAACAAACCCCAAGGCCATTGGCCTGCATTTCTGCAACTTGAGTTGAGGGTGAGGATCCCACCGCCCACAGGCAGCCACCTGTCCCAGGCCAGGCTTACTGCAGCGGACGTCAGCCCCCGGACGAGGGAGAGTGGGGGCCGCCCGTCCTCCCACAGGGCTCACTCCTCTGACCACCCCGTTTCCACGGTCTCCCCGTCCCCAGTGTCCAGGCGCTGACGAGACATTTAACAACCCTCTGAGCATCAGGCTGAAGGGCGGCATGACGGGAAGGAGGAGGAAAACGGTCATCCCCAGGGCGGGAAGGGCAGCCCGAGCCCGGGGCGGAGTGCGGGGAGCGCGCCTCGGTGGAGCGGAGCCCCGCAAGTGCGCTCAGACCCCACAAACGATTCCGGCGCATGCGGCACCCCCTTTCCTTTGTCGTAAGCTTTGCTCCAGGCGCGCGGCGTCAGGTATCTGCTGTCTTTTCGCTGCTGCCGAACAGCCCGCCCAAACTCAGCAGCCTCGGTGAAAACCACGGGTTTCTGCTCACAGTCTCTGCGTCCCCGGGGCGGCTCTGCTGGTCTCGGCCGGTCTCAACGCTGCTCCGGGGACCCCTGCCGGGACATGGCTGGTCTCAGCCCCGCCGGGAGGACTCCACTCCCCCCAGCAAGCTACCCCGACATGTGCACGTGGCAGTGACCAAGGTCCAAAGGAAGAGCAGACGTGCATCTGTGGACATCAAATGCTCTGTCCCATTGGCAAAGCAGGTCGGGGGGCACCAAGCCCGTGTCAGAGGAGGACGAGATTACCAAAGGGCACGGCTCCAGGGAGTTTGGGGAAGTGAAGGCCGTCCATGCAACGCTCACATGTCATACAGGGAACAACCACACTAGAGTAACAGGGTCATAGATCTGGCACCGAAGATGACCCTCTATGCCATTCCTGTACAAGCCATCAGGCACTTCCTGTGCAGGAAAAGGGCCTGGGGGGCCATACACTACTGAAGGAGGCAGGAGGGAAAGCAATAGTCCAAAGGAGGAAAGTTTATCAGAGGGAAGACCAATAGTAGATGCTCCTGAGTGTCCGGGGCATGGCTTACCTGCAGAAGCAGAAAGGTTATCCGTACCGGCCAGCCTGCCTTCCTACACGCCACTACACACAGGAAATGCCAGTGCGTGCACACAGCCATACTGTTTACATACATATAGCTTAACTGATAAGAATACATGCTTTGGAGTCAGGGTGCAGGTTTGAATCACTTTGGCCCATTTATTTAACCTTCCCTGCACTTCACATTCCTCATCTGTAAATTGGGAGTAAGAATCTACCGGTCTCAAAAGGTTATGACAAAGCTGATATATGATGTTAAACGTTGAACACAGTGCTGCTTCAGAATAGAGTTAGCAAAGGCTGACTATTTTCATTACTTTGATCATGATGATGATGGTGGTGGTGGTGATGGTGGTGGCGATGGTGGTGATTGTGATGATGGTGGTGGTGGTGATGGTGGTGGCGATGGTGGTGATTGTGATGATGGTGGTGGTGATGGTGGTGATGATGGTGGTGATGGTAGTGATGGTGATGATGATGGTAGTGGTATGATGGTGACGGTGATGGTGATGATGGTGGTGATGGTGATGGTAGTGATGGTGGTGATGGTGGTGGTGGTGATGATGATGGTGATGGTGGTGGTGATTGTGATGATGGTGTTGATGATGGTGATGATGGTGATGATGATGGTGGTATGATGGTGATGGTGATGATGGTGGTGATGGTGATGGTGATGGTGGTGTTGATGATGATGGTGATGGTGGTGGTGATTGTGATGATGGTGATGATGATGGTGATGGTGGTGGTGATTATGGTGACAGTGGTGTTGGTGGTGATGGTGATGGTGGTGATGATGGTGATGGTGGTGCAGATGATGGTGATGATGATGGTGGTGATGATGGTGATGATAGTGGTGATGGTGGTGGTGATTGTGATGATGGTGGTGATGGTGATGATGGTGCTGAGGATAGCGATGACGGTCGTGATGATGGGGATGGCGATGACAGTGATGGTGATGATAATGCTCATTGTTGTCATAGTGATAGTGAAGGTGTACTCATGATCATCATAGTGATGGTGGTGATGATGTTGCCATGTGACTTCCCACTCTTCAACTCCCTTACCCCTTGCCTCCACTTTTCTCAGTTGTTTGCTCTACTTCCAGTTCTTAAATGTTGGTATGTGTTTTCTAAACAAGAATGTATGCACACCTTTTTTCTTTGTCAATAGGAGTGAAATACCACTAATTAATGAGCAAGAGATCCGAAAATGCTCATCTTTTCATCCAATGTAAAAAATATTAAAAGTTAAAATATCATCTCAGCAGAGTGGCTCACCCGGCAATCCCAAATTAGAGATATGGGGCTTGCAAGATACAAACTGCCAGGTTTTTTTATTCTGCACACGGTGAATTATTTTAAGGATAATCATATACAGATCCAAGGTATCAAAAATGGAAAAGATGAACTGCATTACCCATGATCACAAACAATGGGCAAGTTTTATGAGCATTTCCACAGTTGCCTTCCTTATAATAGAATGGGACAGGCCTGGTGCTCATATCTCAACATACGGCTTGACAAATATGACACACGTGGAAGAACTTCACATTTCTGACAACTTTCCATTGTTAACGGTTTAGTTTCTATGGAATGTTCAAGGGCGGTAACTAATATTTTACTTTGTTACCTTCCTGTCCTGCTGTTTATCCTGGGAACCGGTTTCAGAGAAAATGACACACTATCATTTCTGAATCATGGACACAACACCTAGACCATTAGAACCTGCGGGTCCAGCCGTGGAAATCACATGACTGAGGGAACACCTAAACGGTCATCATCACCATCATCACCACCACCTGGGGTCTGTCCAGGCTCTGAAAGAAGTAAAAGTTGGTGTCAGCATTCAACAAATATTTCCTGAACGCAAATGCAGAAGCCAGCCTCTTCAGTAGCTATTGGGAGAGCCAAATGGAATGAAACCCAACTGTGCCCCCCCGAGGCTCCCAAACCAAAGAGGAAGGCAGGCTTGGCCAGATGGCAACAGTGCAAATGACCCAGTGGGGTGCAGGGCCATCCCCAGCAGCAGGAACGCATAGGCATGTGCTCCACTCTGGACCATCGGCCCCACTGAGACTTGCTCAGCTCAAAGCAGAGGCTCCAGGACCACAGGCTCTGGGGTTCCAAACACAGAAGGAACAGGCCGCATTATCTGGCAAAACTGGCCACCCAGTAGAGAACCCAATTTCCCCACTAACCTCCTAGATCTGTCTTCTCAAAGGAGTAAAAATGAGCATCTTCTAAAAAAAGCAAACAACAACGTCTGGAAGAGTCTTGATTTTATTGGTCGGGATCCCAGCAAAAACTGACCAGCACATTCCAAAGGGGAGATTGAGAGGAGACCATCAAAGGCACTGCTTACAACAGTGTGGGTTATGGGACTATAGAGCTAAAGGAAAGAAAACAGGACAAGGAAACACGGGGGGCTGGTATCTGTGTCCCCAGGCCCAGGGGAGAGTAGAGGAGGCAGTTACCAGCTTGCAGGCTGCCCAGTGAGAGTTGGGGCCCCCTGGGGCCCAGCCTGGCTGGGAGGGAGCTGGGAGGACAGGTGCCTGCCTCTCTCTCCGCGCTCGGTACCACCCCGCCCCTGGAAGGCGAGGAAGGGGCCAGACAGGTGCAGCCCTTCCCGGCCGCCCCGGCACAGAGCCAGGTGAGGACATACGACAGCGCTGAGGGGAACAAAGGACGCTCCCTCCATGCGTGAAGGATGAAGACTTAAGAGTCTGAGTCTTTCCACCATGCCCGACACGGAGCTCGGTTATAGGGGCACGAAAAGTAACCAGAGATGATTTCTTGGCCTCAAGGAGCCTACAGCCCAGTAGTCGAGGGCATGAGCGTGAGAGCCGGCCTGCACCAAGTTCCCACCACGAGCTCACGGCTGCCCTGACGGGGATGTGTGTGAAGAGGGCACCCGGGTGACAGAGCCAGCTGCCGTCAGCCACCTGCCTCCGGACCAGCCAGCTCAGAGCCACTGCTCATCCCCCTCGCCTTCCAGAGACGGGACAAGCCAGGCCATTTCTCCCTCGTGCCCGTGCGCGTGCGCGGGTGTGCTTTGCGGAGGATATCACAGAGAATATCGAGATCATTTAATTACTTTCTACGAATAATTGCGAGCATCCTCAGACCAGGTAGCTTTGTTGACTTGACACTTATTTGCTAAAATATTTAAATGGGCCAAAAAGACAGATAAGGAGCTGAAAGGCATCAGTCAGATCCATGACTTTGATCTCTCGAGTTCTTTCTTACCACCCGTCTGGGGAAAAATAAATTCTTTCCTTCATTTCCCCTTTTAGGAAGGAACATAATGAATGAAAAGCCGCAACGGGGAGGGGAGAGGCCGGCGAGGCCTCGTGAGAGGGAAGGGGGGCAGGAGAGTGTGGGGGCGAGGGTCCGCCCCCAGAGCCTGTGGGGAGGACAAGCCAGATTTGGGTTAAATCAACCTAAAGAAGGGTGAAATTATCTCTGAAGTGGCTTTTATCTTTTCCTAAAGAAGTCCTCCAGAGAGACACCCTTTGTGTCAGATGGTTTTCTGTGGGCTGGGTCCGACCTGCCGGCTCTCCCCGGGTTTACGTCCGCTCTCTGTGGGCAGAGGGGACAGGGACACAGCCATCCCAGAAAGGAGGATAGTGCAGAAGCACGAGGGACTGGTGAAAAAGTAAGATATGGTGTCCCGTAACGATGACACCCACTAATGCAATCTGGGAGAACAAAGGATAATTAGGTTAGAAAAAAACACATCTTTCCCAGGCTTCTTTTCTATTAACCCAAACTCTTACATCAGTTGACTATAAGGACAGTTGGATCCCAAGGCAAGCAAGCCATTTGTCACTGCAGGAATAATTTTTCTTGAGGATGTTTAAAGCAATTTTAAAAAGTAATAAAGTATTGAAAGGGGAATTGTTGGTCAGAAATCAGCCTTTTCAGAAAACGCATCGAGTCTCTACTTCCTTACGTTAGAGTACTAAGCGGATCGGCATCAAGAGCACCTGCCTGTCGGCACTGCTGTCGTGGGAACTTCTGCGCCCGTGCAGCCGTGGTCAGGAGACAAAGTCCTTGCGGAGGGGCTCATGCGGACTGGGCGGTCACGTCCTGTCCTGCCGACACCCGTCGACAGCAAGAGAGCAGCCGACGCCCCGGACACCCCTGAGGGAAGTCACGCCAGGACGGCCACACTGGAAGATCCGGTCCTGAACGGGTGCCTGCGACCTCCTGGGGACCAGTGTGCTCTGCACCGCTGGCCACGGGGGTGCGGAGGCACCGGGACCGCCATCCGAGGGACGCCGCCGGTGAACAGTGGCTGACTCCTGGGAGACACAAACAGGCCGAGGCCGCTGTTCTGCGAACCATGTGGTATAGAGCGCAGACCACTCCCTGCTCTCTGTGCACTGTGACCAGCTCTTTTCGTGGACGAGGAAGGCAGGATGTCTCAGGAAAGTCGGAGGCCGGACGGGGTGATCCACAGCCGGGTGAAAAGTGGGGCAGACCTCTGGACCCGGCCACGGAGCCTGCGTCCTGCGAAATCAGGCAGGCTGTCAGCTTCTCTATGCCTGCCTGCCCCTCGGGAGATGGGAGTAAGGACACAGGGCCCGCAGGGTGGCTGGGAGAGCGAGCTGAGGGGCTACATGTCGGGTGGTGGCTGACATGACCACGGAGGGGCACTTTGGGCTCAGGCTTGGATTCAATTATGCGGCTTCGAGGAAATATCTCAGTCCTCCACCTCCCATGAAACGCAGCTTGGGTGAGGTGCATGTGAACGTACTAACCCAGAGCAGGCACTAGACAGAGGCTGGTCCCCCCGGCCCCTGGAGAGCCATGTTTTCGGGTCTCCCTGCAGTGACAGGATACACGCTGGATCAAACACGTAGAGGTCTGGGTTCGCGGCGGGCTCTGCTGTCACTGGCTAGGGAAGTGTCTTTAGACATGACTGAGGTGCCCTGAGCCTCTGTCTCTGCATCACCCCGAAGATGGGACTAGAAGGAGGGATCCCCACAGAATTTTCAGATGTCAGAGATGTTCCGCTTCCCTGCGATCAGACGGGAACTTCCGATTATGTGCAATCAGACGGGAAACCTCTGATTCTGTGCAATTGGGCAGGAACCTCCGATCCTGTGCAATTAGACAGGAACCTCTGATTGTATGCGATCACAAAAGAACCCCCAATTCTGTGCAACCAACAGGAACCTCCGATTCTATGCGATCAGGCAAGAACCTGATTCTGTGCGATCAGACCAGACCCTCCAATTCTGTGCGATCAGGTGGGAACCTCCAATTCTGTGCGAACAGACAGGAACCTGATTCTGTGCGAACAGACAGGAACTTCCAATTCTGTGCGATCAGATGGGAACCTCTGATTCTGTGCAATCAACAGGTACCTCCGATTCTGTGCGATCAGGCAGGAACCTGATTCTGTGCGATCAGACGGGAACCTCTGATTCTGTGCAATCAGACGGGAAATTTGTATGAGCAAACCTCCCTCTTTCTTCCACCCTGGTACTCCTTGGGAAGACCAGAGGCTGCCTGGGGAATCCAACTACATTCCCTACCGCCTGACGATGCAGGCATCTATGCCAGATGTGGTCCTGAAGTCAGTTTTGGGAGCAAAAATGGTTGAGTCACCCCTAAGGCTCAGCCCCACAAACAGTTTAAAGTGCTTTAGGAACAGGAATGGGATAGTCTGCTGCAAAACCCCAGACACCATCTGCCAGATTCCAGCCCTACATCCTAGAACAGCTGACCACCAAGGAATCCACTCAAACTCACATAAGACTAAAACATGCAACTTTGGGGTCTCAAATCCCCCGAAGCCAAGACCAGAAGGTCTTCCCCAGAAGGTCCCCATGGCAGGTGGGAGAGGGCCCGCAGATCTCACAGACAGGGCTGCGTGAGGCAGGCACCTGGCTTAGTCAGGCCTGGCCAGATCTGTCTCCAGGAGAGCGGCCAGGATGGCGGCACGGGGCTGGAGGGGAGGGCGGGCTCTCAGCCCAAACACTCAACCCTGGACGACACCAGCTAACAGGGAAAGAGCACTGAGTAAGGGAATAAACTTTACTGACCCTCTTTGAGGTGAGAAGCACCTGAGCAAGTCCTTTCCATCTATGATATCATTTGACTCTTGCATTATCCTCAGAATAAGTATCAATGCCCCCATTTGACAGATAAGGGAACTGAAACTCTGTTAAGGGACTTCCTGGGGGTCACAAGCAGTTAGTGAGCTCAGTGAGCAAAGGCTGGAATGCACGCCAGCACCCACGTCCCGTTCAAGCTCCTCTCTGCTACGCTACCAGCCAACCGCACTGCCCAGGTAACTGGTTCTCTACTAGGGATTCCTAAAAACTTAAGAACCTGTGGGTCCCTCCAGCAAACTTTATCTCACCAGAAAAACACTGACCAGGCACTGTCCCCATAAAACTGTAGGAACAGGCTTATGCCAGCCCGGGAGCCTTTTTGAACAGGGGTGCCACGAACTGTCCTATGCACCTGGAGGGAGGGGGCAGGGCCCCGAAGGAGGGCCCAGGAGAGGCGGATTCCAGTCCCGTGGCCACAGCTGTGGCTGGGGGCAAGTCGGCAGACCGCCCCCCACACGCCGGTCCAGCCACGTCCAGGACACCTGTGGGTGTCCCACAGGAGCTACGCAGCAGAGTGGCCTCTCCATAAAACCAGCTGCTCGTCAGGCGCTTTGCGATAACAAAATTTAACTGTGAATTTCATCATTCTGGCCCGTAAATATCTGTAGTTCCCCAGAAATCACTGTCCCATTCATGGAGCGAGGCAGCGAGACACAATCTGTTCAGTGACTCGAGACCGCGGGGTTAACGGTAATGTTGGGGGCAGACAGGTCCGATGTCCAGAACTCCCCAGTGTGGGCACAAGGGGCCCTCTGGTGTGGGCCTGTCGTGGACAGTGTGACTGTGTCCCCCCTGGTGCTGGTGTTAAGGGCTGCGGTCTTTGGCAGGTGCCTGAGTATAGATGGGGTCGCGAGGATGGGGCCAGCGGTGGGACCAGCACCCCGTGACAGGAGGGAGGCTAGCGCTCCCTCTTGTCATGCAAGGATGCAGGGAGAAGGTGGCCATCTGTCAGCCAGGGAGAGGGCCCTCGCCACAGACCCAGTCTGCACCTGGGTCTGGGACTTCTGGCCTCTAGAACTGGAAGAAATGAATACGTGTGGCTTAAACCCAGTCTGGTCTCCCTATGACAGCAGCTGAGCTACGACGAGGCCCACCCTGGCTTTTTGCCTGAACTTTCCCTGGGACGGCAGTCCACTCAGTGCCCCGGCCACCCTGACTCTCCCGCCCCTGGGCCCTCCTTTCACCAGGCCCGCCCACCCTTGCTCACCTCCCTCACCCCAAGACGGACCTCCTACCTGTGAAATGCCCACCCTCACGCAGCCGGGTCAGCATGAGCGCCCGCAGACCTGCCGCAGGGGGCCATTGCTGCCTTGAACCCACGGCCTCACGTGAGCCAGGGGCCCGGCAAACACCCCAGGGAGGAACGCAGGACCAGGAGAGAGCGAGAATCTAGACCTGTGTGTTCAGGTCACGTGGGGTAGCCGACGGCCGCGCCCCGGCCAGTCCACACGGCCCAGCAGCCAACACACACCCAACACACTTGAAATCATGAAGAGCAGATTACTTGACACCAAGGAAAAGGTTTTTAAAAATCTATGAATGATGGGGATGCCTGGGTGGCTCATCAGTTAAGCATCTGCCCTTGGCTCGGGTCGTGATCTTAGGGTCCTGGGATTGAGCCCTGTGTGGGGCTCCCTGCTCAGCGGGGAGTCAGCTTTTCCCTCTTCCTCTCCCCCTCCCCCAATCTCTCTCTCATTCTCTTAAATAAATAATAATAAAAATATTTAAATATATATATTTCAATGTTTATATATATGTATATATATACATGAATGAAAACAACACGTTAAGAGAGAAATACCTATTTTATTTCTATTTCTGTGTATTCTAAATGTGTCCGCCTGTGTGCATATGTGTGTGTGTGTGTGTGTGTGTGTGTGTTTTGGGGGCAGATGAGCAGATACACAGATGCACGCACGCACGGCATCCGGAAGGCCGACCCCGGGAGCTGGTAGCAGTTCCTGCCCACTGCTGGACGGCACTAGGATGGTTTATTCCTAAATTCTTCTGTTGACTTGCCTCTATTTTCTAAACAGACAATAAAGATATGTATTGCTTTTATAATTCAGTCTTTAAAGAGTAGATTCTACTTATTTATTTTTTGGCTTAACAGAAGGTAGAAGGAATCAGGGAAAAGGAAGTACAAAACCAGACCTCTCCCATTTCTCTGCAGTGGGCCGGCCCCGAGCGTCTGCACGCAGGCTCCCGATCTGTTCTCACGGGGCCCGACCCAGGGGCAGGGGCCAGGCCGTGCCCCCATCGGGCCAGGACCACTGGCACCTCCTGGCCTCTCCCTACTCCGCTCCCCCGGGAGCTGACAGGAAAGCACTGGGGACCCGCGGAGCTGCACTCACTAGGGGACCACGGCCTCCCCCACCGCGTGACTCGAAAGCTTACACGGGCTCGTCCCTCCCCTTAATTTCTGACACCTGAAAGCTTCAAATGTGCTTTTCTTCCTATTTCCTCCAAAAAGGCCTCTCGGAGTTTCCCAAGACCTGCACTGAAAAAGAACGTCAGTGACAAGCACCGAGTGTTTCCCGCCAGCGCGCCGTCACTCCCACGGCAGAGCCGGAGCCGTCATCACGGGAGCCTCGGGATCAGGCAGAGCCGGCCTCCCCACTGGCCAGCTGCAGCGGGCCACGTGCAGCTGATTCGGGGCCTCGACACCCCGGTTTCCCCATGTGTCCAGTGTGAGATGGACCCCACCTCGAGGGGTGGCTGAAACGATATACCTCACGTGTACGAGATAATGTAGGCGTGCCCGTCGCAAGGCGCCTGGCACAGGAAAGCCCTGCAGCCCTTGCGAACGACCGTCCGCGGCTTCCTTCCCAAACGCCCGGCTTCGTTCTCCCCACCTGTCCGAGGTGGCTGCCGCGTCAGCCTCCTGCTTTGAGAGGGTTTTCAACGGGAACTCCAGACCGTCCAGGAGACGGTGTGAGTCTCTAGTCCCTCGGACACGAGATCCTGCAGGCGGGGGTTCTCCCCAGGGTAAGTATTTAAACGGATAACCATATTCTAGCCACTCGGGAAAGAAACAATTTAAGAGACGTCTTCGAGGAATTTTCTCTAAATGGAAAGGAGCTTTTCCCAGACCACACATCTCTGTGAGCGTCGACAGCCGCTCATGAGGGGAGCCGAGGGCCGGCCCCAGGACAGGAATCGAGTCAAGCCACACGGAAGCCCCGTGCTGGGGGACGCGTCCGTGCCCGAAAGCTACCACGGACTTGCCAAACGGGACACACCGGACCCACGGTTTTGGTGCCTGCGAACGATAACTGTGTATGTCCGCAGTTTCCCTTGAGATTAGAATTTCCAGACTGAAAGTTATGCAGACGAATTCGCAAGTCCTAGGGCTGCTCTCCACACGTGGACCGGCAGGTACGGAGCAGAATGGAGAAGAGAGCAGAGTTCCTGTGTGTTGCGGTCGTTCCCCGATTTCCGGGCTCCATGGACTAACTGGGTTTCTTAGCGACAGGAAGGTCTCATCCCACTCCTTCGCTCAGTAACCACTCGTGAGCGTCCTCTGCGTGCCCGGGCCTGCTCAGGGGCTTCGTGCATCGCCCTCCAAGCCGGGACCCTGGCACTCGGAGGGTCCAGGGAGTGTTCAAGACGTCCCGCGGGGGGGCCCTAGACGCACTCACGCCTCAGCTCCCCCAGTCTGAGGGGTGTTCGCTGAAAATGCAGGACAGTTAAAATGCAGACTTGTCCCAGGGGTGCGTGGCTATCAAGGATTCAAACCTGGGTCCCTGTGTCCCCAAGCCTGCTGCTGTCCCCATCACATGGCTCTGGTCCCTTCAAGGGCGAGACAAAGGGTGCGCAGCACCCCCCCCCCCCCCGCCAGCTGTCTGCCAGGGCGGCCGGCCGGCCCCGCGCATGGAGCACTCATGGGCTGAATAACTGAGATGACGGTGTAAACACCCATCATGGACCTAGGAGAACACTTCAAGATACGTTATTTTTTTTTAACTGATGGCAGATGAAAGAAAGTGAATACATGAGATATCAAAATAGTGAACTACCTTCAAGGTCGCGCAGTCCAGCCCTCCCACTGCACAGCGCGGGGACAGAACCCGCACGACAGCCGGGGGCTGGCTACCCGATCTCGGCACTTTGCCACGCTGGGCCTGATAGCTCTTTGTTGCGGGACTTTCCTGTGCACGGTAGGATGTTCAAATAGTGCCCCCACCCAGCTGTGACAAGCAGAGATGTCCTCAGACGTTGCCAGGTCCCCCGGGTACAGAATCACCTCCAGCTGAGACCCTAGGTCCGCCGACACAGCTGCCCGATGGCAGTAAGCGGGGCTCAGGGCTCCAGTCTGGAATGCCAGGTTTCAAAACGGGGCTGGTCTAGCATCTATAAAAATCTACAAATCAACAAAAACAACACAAAATCTCATTAAAAATGAGCAGACTTGAGCAGAGATTTCTCCAAAGAAGAAATACAGATGGACAATAAGGTCATGAAAAAACACTCAACATCCCTCATCACTAGGCAATGCAGATGCCCGGACAATGAGATGCCCCCCACACCCATCCAAAGGCTCCTATCCAAAGATGGAGAAGGAGGGAAAGAAAGGAGGGAGGGAGGGAGAGAGGGAGGCAGGGCTGGTTCGCAAGGATCTGGAGAAAATGCACTATTGTTAAGAATGTAAAATGGTTCAGGGGCGCCTGGGGGGCTCCGTGGGTTAAGCCTCTGCCTTTGGCTCAGGTCATGATCCCAGGGTCCTGGGATCGAGCCCCGCATCGGGCTCTAATGGTTCAGACAATGTAACAAACAGTATGTCAGTTCCTCAAAAAAATAAAAATAGAAGCACTAGATGTCCCAGCAACCCCACTTGAGGGTCTGTGCCCAGAAGGACTGAAAACAGGGTCTCAGAGAGATCTGTCCACCCACGTTCACAGCAGTGTCACTCACAACACGCAAAAGGTGGGCACACACCAGTGTCACCAACAAGTCGCTGGATGAGCACAGTACGGCCCGCCCGCACAGTACTACTCAGCCTTTGAAAGGAATGCTATGACCTGAATGAACCTTGGGGACGTGATACTGAGATAATCCAGTCGCAGAAAGACAAATGTGTGTCATTCCACTCGCGCAAGGTCCCTGGAGTGGTCAGATCCACAGGGACACAAAGTAGAACAGAGGTTGCCGGGGTCCGGGGCAGGGGGATGGGGCTTCCGTTCTGCAGGATGGAAGGTTCTGGAGATGGTCGGGCAACGGTGTGCACATGCTTCACGTGGCTGAACCGCGCGCTGGAAGAGGGGGTAAGATGTGAGTCTCTGCGGCATTTTACCACGGTTGAAAATAAAATGAGAAGCAGGGTGGAGGGGATGTCATGGGGGACAGAAAGCGGGTTTTGTCTTCCCTTTCCCACCTCTGGGAGCCGCTCCGTGAGCCGTCCCACTGCTCCTCTCCGCCCGACCCACCGCTCACGACACACTGCTGTTTCCCGTGAAGCTCTGGGAGGAAATACCGATAATGTACAATATTTAGGGAACTAGGGATCTTCAAAACACGATTGATTTATTGGGTATTTCGTAAATCTTAAGCATCAACAGGCAGGACAAAGCTTCTGGACAGGAAAATTTAAAAACAACAAAGAAAGATGAAAACCTCTTCTCCTGAGTCTACGGCCTCTGAGAAGAAGCAGGAACGGAAGGACTGGTAAGAAATTTTAATGTTTTTGTTTCTAGTATCATTTTGAAATTTTCTTTGAGTTAGGTTTGGCTCAGAACATCACCTGATTCCCACGGGATGATCATGCTGGTGTTTCTAGACGTGTGAGCCTCGGCCAGTCCCCAGCATCACCTGGGAACCTATAAGAGATGTGAATTCTCAAGCACGACCCTTGACCTACCAAATCCCAATCTCGAGGTGTGGGGCCCAGAGTCTCTACTTCAATAAGGCCTCAAGGGCCTTAGAATGCCAACTAGAAAATCTCCTAAGATTCTTCCAACCAAATAGTTTCTTACTGTGCTCTAGGTGGGTACTAAGGGTGACGAAAGCTTAAAAAAAAAAACAAACAGAGGCAACATGAAACGCCGGACAGTCACAAGAAACACCATGGGTAACTGTTAGCGCAGACGTTAAGTCACTCTCTTTAACGTTCACTTGCAAAGGCAGGCTTCGTGGGTTCTCCTGTGCTGGAGGAGAGCCATGCTGGCTTAGAACTCCTCTGGACGTTCAGAGAGCGGAGACGGGCCTGCTTTCCATCAGCCAAGGTCCATTTCATCTGCAGGGCTACTGGGAAGAGCGCTGTTGCTGCCAGCCGGGGCGCGTCTGTGGGACGCCTAGAACAGGTGCCCGGCGAGCGGCTGCTGTCAGGAGCCACGGCACTCGCACCGGGAGCTCTGTGGGGTGTGCGGTCCCCGGGGCCACATTGCTCCTGCCTGCATCTATCTCGTCAGAGATCTCTGCCTGCCTCCCACTGTGGGTGACCGTGCATGGGGAATAAAAGTGCAAATGTCAATCCGGAAGTGCAGATTCCCGTGCGCTCTCCACTGTGGCAGTGGGCTGTGGGAAAGGGGGCGTCGCCAGCTCTCTCGGCGGCAGTGAACCCCATGCGGCCAACGTCTAGATTCCTGCAGCGGATACTTCAGCTGCCTGCTCGGAAGCGCCCCCCCCTTTCCAAGCAGACGCGCGTTCCGTCCCCATCTCCACCCTGCCCGGCAGCCACGGGCTCAGGGACCAGGGACTCCTCTTAGCTCTGGACTGTCGGAGCCAGGCAGGGTCATCGGGCCTGGCCATCATCCAGGAACAGGCCAGAGGACAGTGGAACAAGCCGGGCCGCGAGAGACGACGGCCTCTCACCTGAGGAGAGCTGTCCTCCCCCGGGGCAGTCCTCCCCCGTCAAAGAGCACCGTTTCAGAGGGGAGGAGCCCGCGCTGGGACCGGCTGCGGCGGTTCCCTGGGGGAGGTGGGGAAGGCACCGGGCCTCTTGAGTTCGGTTCTCTTCCCTCAACGTGGGTACCGTCTCGGTCCCGTCCTTAAAATGAGTGGGGCCGAAACAAAGTCGTGTGGGTGAAGCCCACGGCGGTGTGCCCGGCACGGGATTTAGCGAGGGCTCGTTACTGCAAGCGTCACTCACACGATCCAGCGATAAACCCGATAAACCCGCCAGAGCGGCTGCCCAGCAGGTGCACAAGAACCGACTCTGGAAGGGAGTGGGGGTGGGGCAAGGGCAGAAAGAGGGAGCCAGAGAAGAAGGGGGACGCGGCAGAGAGGGAAGACCTGAGCCAGCCGTGCTAGTCTCGGGGTGGGTGGCTCTGGGGCCGAGGGCAGCGGGAGGGGTGCCCCGGCACGAGGACCCCGGGTTCTGCACAAGCCCAGCCCAAGATGAGTCTGGCTCCTCTGTCTGCCTTGCCCTCTCTGTCCAATCCCTCCCCAGATCCTGCTGCTTTCCACTAGGACTGGAAACGGTCTCTCCTAAATTAGCCAGTGTCCGCACGTGAGGGGTCCCCCACCTGGGACCTTCACCTGGTACCCCCACCTGGGACCAAGGGCCTAGAGCAGCTCTTCCTCCAGGAGGTGTGGCCCAGGCAGACAGCCAGGGGCTCCCCTTCTCTCTCTGCCTCCTCCCTCCCTCCCTCCCTCTCTGCCTCCTCCCTCCCTCTCTCTCTCTGACCCTCCTCCAAGCCATTTCTCTCCATTTCCCTCTAGCCTCTCACTGTCCATCCTTCTCATCTGACTATTGAAAAGTTGTGAGGAAACTTCATCACTCAATTTTAGCTTCTAACTCTCAAATCCTAAAAGACGTTTTTACTCCTCCTGTTCGTGACTGTTAGTCTGTTACTGACTCATTATTATGATTGTTATTTCATACATGATTTAATATTCTAAGCTAACTTAAATCCTCTATGGAGTTTGGAAAATACAAAGAAACAATAGCTTTAGTGTTGAATGCAAAACATCCCCTGAACCTATTTACACGGGAAGGAAGGAGGGAGGACGGGCGGGAGGCATGATACGGATGCCTCGTGATTTTTTTATTCTTTCCCTAAAACTTACAGATTTTAAAATATTGCTGGCAAACTAAGGGTTCCACATACAAAGGTCCCCAGGTCTTTCTCGATGAAGAAATTCTATGACCTTCTTGAAACTGAAGGTCTTGAAACACACACACATAAAAGAGGGAAAGCTTTCTGCTTGATGGTGGTGGGTTCCGTGTGGGTGAACCGGAACATTAATCCTACGGGCAGGGCTGGGCTGGCCAGGCCCCGCACATTTCCGGCACCCGCAGGGCACGGAGCCCGTCGGAGTGTGTCAGGTATCGGCTGAAGAGCTTCCACGGCCTCCAGACATTCTGCCGTCCACCGCGGGGCAAGGCCACTGAGAATCGATGACAAATCCTGGGGGCCCAGAAACACCGCCAGCGGGAGCTGGCTCTGTTTTGTGTTTTCAATTATTGTTTAGCGCAGAAGGGGAACCAGGTTACTGTGAACATTTTCTCAAGGAAAAGGAGAATCTAATCCACGCCGACGGTGACGGCTGGTCCTTACGCGGAAAGCAGTCGGGAGCACCACCGGCTCACAGAGCGCCCAGTCAAATGGAAAGTCCCTTCGGCCTGCTCCGGGACAACTGTCACAGGGCTTGGTGCCCGTGGGCAAAACCCTTCCAGCTTTGACTGTTGTCAAACCACAACAGAACTCAATCCTTCCTAGACCACACAGTCCTCATTGGTTTTCCAAAGGCAAAAATCAAACCTTCAGCAAAACCAGGTACTCTGTACCTTTAATCCCTTCTTATTAAACACAGGGATTTTGCCTGCACCACAGGAGAGGCCAGGGGGACCTTCCTCAGAAGGAAACGAGGGTTGTTTGCAGCAGCTCTGTGAAAAATGGGTGGGATTCTGATAGGGATTGCAATGAATGTGCAGATCGCTCCAGGTAGCAGAGACATTTTAAGAATGTTTTTTCTTCCAGTCCCTGAGCATGGACTGTCTTTCCATCTCTTTGTGTCTTCCTCAGTTTCTTTCATCCGTGTTCTGTGGTTTTAGAGGACAGAGCATTTACCTCTTGGGTTAGGTTTATTCCTAGGCATCTTGTGATTTTGGGTGCAAGTGTAAATGGGATGGACTCCTTAATTTCTCTTTTTTCTATCTCATTGTTACTGTAAAGACATGCAACTGATTTCTGTGCATTGATTTTATATCCTGACACATTGCTGAATTCCTGTATGAGTTCTAGCAATTTTGGGGGTGGTCTTTTGGGTTTTCCACATAAAGTATCATGTCATCTGCGAAGGGGAAGGTTGAAAGGCAAAACCAAATCTGGTGGCATCACAATTCCAGACTTCAAGCTGTATTACAAAGCTGTCATCGACAAGGCAGTGTAGCACTGGCACAAAAATTGATGCAATGGAACAGAAGAGAGAACCCAAAAATGGACCCTCAACTCTATGGTCAACTAATCTTCGACAAAGCAGGAAAGAATGTCCAATGGAAAAAGGTCAGTCTCTTCAACAAATGGTGTTGGGAAAACTGGACAGCCACATGCAGAAGAAGGAGACTGTACCATTCCCTTACATCACACACAAAGATAAACTCAAAATGGATGAAAGACCTCAGTGTGAGACAGGAACCCATCAAAGTCTTAGAGAAGAACAAAAGTAGCAACGTCTTCAACCTCAACCACAGCAACTTCTTGCTAGACGCGCCCCCAAAGGCAAGGGAAACAAAAGCGAAAATGAACTACTGGGACTTCATCAAGATCAAAGGCTTCAGCACAGCACAGGAAACAGTCAACAAAACAAAGAGGCAACAACCCATGAAATGGAACAAGATATTTAGAAATGACATATCAGATAAAGGGCTAGTATCCAAGATCTATAAAGACCTGGTCAAACTCAACGCCCAAACAACAAATAATCCAACCAAGAAATGGGCAGAGGACATGAACAGACATTTCTGCACAGAAGACATCCAGATGGCCAACAGACGCATGAGAAAGTGCTCCACATCCCTCGGCATCAGCGAAATACAGATCAAAACCACCATGAGACACCACCTCACACCAGTCAGAATGGCTAAAATTAACCAGTCAGGAAACGACAGATGCTGGCGAGGATGCGGAGAAAGGGGAGCCTCCTACACTGCTGGTGGGAATGCAAGCTGGTGCAACCGCTCTGCGAAACAGTATGGAGGTTCCTCAAAAAGTCGAAAATAGAGCTACCCTACAATCCAGCAATCGCACTGTTGGGTATTTATCTCAGAGATACAGATGTAGTGATCTGAAGGGGCCCTGGACCCCAATGCTCATAGCAGCAATGGCCACAATAGCCAAACTGTGGAAGGAGCCAAGATGCCCTTCAACAGACGAATGGACAGAGAAGATGTGGTCCATATACACAACAGAATAGGACTCCACCATTAAGGGGATGAACACCCATCACTTGCATCAACGTGGAAGGAACTGGAGGGGATTTTGTTGAGCGACATAAGTCAGTCAGAGAAAGACGATCATCCTATGATCTCACCCATGGGTGGACTATAAGAAACGATGCAGAGGACCACAGGGGAAGGGGGGGAATTAAATAAGATGCAACCAGAAAGGAAGGCAAACCCTAAGAGATTCTCAACTCTAGGAAACAAACTGAGGGCGGCTGGAGGGGAGGTGGACAGCAGGATGGGGTAACCAGGCGATGGGAGTTAAGGAGCCGCGTGATGTGATGAGCACTGGGTGTAATACACATCAGATGAATTACTGAACACTACATTGAAACTAATGATGTACTATATGTTGGCTAGTTGAATTTAAATTAAAACAATTAAATGATTTATACAAATTGAAAAAAAAAGAAGTATACAGGGAAACCAGCAATGTCGGAAACACCATACTCACGGGCCAATAGTTTCGGCCTTCCAGAAAACGGGAATGTGGGGCTGTGGTTTCTGTCTGTGCCTGCCGGGCCCTGGGGGACTACTGGCTCCTGCCGGGCTGGGGATCAAGCCTGGAGGGCGCTGTCCATGAGGCGGTCTGTGTGCACACTGCCCCCTCCCCCCCGGAGTCCCGCAGGGCGCGGCCTGCCCCGCCAGCCAGCGCACAGCCACGTCTCCCAGCCTGAGGGCATCCACCTGGGAGCCCAGGGAGGACAGAGTGCGGAGCTCACCCTGCTACCGGGGGCCAAGGGGAGCCCCGTCCTCCGCGCACCTGCAAACGCTAAACAGACATCTCCTGCCTTCGTGCTGATCTTGACCGCACCTGCTGGCCCCGGGCTCTCTCCTTGAAGGGGTGGCATCTGCTCTGGGCCTTGACGGACCAGCAGGCCTCAGACACGTCAGGGCCCAGAAGGGGCGCCTCGAGTGCAGGAGGCTGCAGAGGTCACAGGGTGAGGACCAGTGACCGCGGGAACTCAGGTCACAGAGGGGAGGTGGCCCAGCTAGGTGAGACCTCGAGGGCCAGGTGAAGAACTCGGAACTTCATCCTTTTGGGAGGTGGTGGGGGGAGGGCTCTGTGGTGTTCTCGGAGGGAGGGGGCCTCCCCTGGGAGGAGCCAGCACGGAGCTTCGTGCAGATACCGCTCGGGACCTGCGGACTGGGGGCAGGACCCTCAGGTCACCTGGAGTCGGCCCTGCCCGCAGGGGCTCCGGCTGTGATGGGGGGAGCAACCTAACACAACCATGGGGCTGAGCACAGCATCCAGAACCACCCAGAACCACCACACTGACTGTCAGTGTCACAGGGTTCTGGGCTCTGAGAGAGTCGGTGGGATGTCGCCCAGCCACAGGTGGAGGCCCACCCGACCTGGAGGACAGCCCCACCCAACAAGGCCCCCCAGAATGGCAAGGGAAGCTCGGACAGGGGCACAGGGGCAAAGCCCAGGGCTGGGGGTGGGCAGAGCTGGACAGCAGGGGCTACAGGAGGGGGCAGTGGTGTGGACACAGTGGTGCTCTGAACCTGGAAATGCAGGAGAGGCCGGGGAGGGCGAGGGCAGAGACCTAGGAGCCGGGGGGCTGGGGAGGCCAAGGGCAGAGGCTGGGGCCTGGGGCAGCGCAGAGAGTTAAGTGAGGCCACCGTGTCTGTGAGGACAGCCCCCAGCGCAAGGGGACACCAGAAATCCCTAACCTGCCCCTCCCGCCCTTGGCTCCGCTAGGGCTCTCTGCCAGGCAGCATAGCTCGTGCCGCGCTCTGAACGGACACACACGCAGGGAGGGGGAGACGGGCCCGCATGAAGGGGCAGAGGCGGGCCCAGGCGGGCCTCCTGAGGGACACAGCACTCCATCGTGCCCAGAGGAGAGGTGCTGAGTCAGAGGCCACCTACACGGGGCGGGGGGAGCAGGTGTGCCCCCAGCTTCAGCTTCGCCAGCTCGCAGCTGGGTGGCAGAAGGACGGACTGGGTCTTTGAGAGCAGCACGGCGGCGCGCTCACAACCCGAAGTAAGGGTCGTGGGCCCCGCCCTGAGCTAGCACAGCGCCCTGAGCCAGCAGAGGGAGGGCTGGCTGGCAGGCGGCGGGAGCGCCTCCGGGCCAGGTGAAGCTTGACCCTGAGGTGCCCCAGGGCAGGCTCTAGAGGAATGCAGATGCCTGAGCCCCAGAAAACTCCCCTCAGCTGCGAGGGAAGCCTGCAGAGAGAGCCACGAGGGAGAGCGAAGGCCCGTCGCGGGCTCCCGGTCCAGGCGTCCAGAGTCACACAGCCCCTAGTGCAGCTGCTCTTTGAAGACACGCGTGGGACAAGGCCAGGTGATGCTGTGCCCGCTGCGGGAGCAGACACGCATCCCACACGGCTCTGAGCCGCTCAGTTCAAGCCCTTGTCCTTGAGACGACACGTGCCCTTGCTGGGAAGGAAGATGTTTCTGACAGGCTGCCTGCTGCCCTTCACCCCTACACGGAAGCTTATGCTGGGGCTGGAGGCTGAGCCTGGCTGGGGGCTGGAGGCAGGCTGGGGTCAGAGGCTGGCTGGGGCTGGAGGCTGGCTGGGACTAGAGGCTAGAGGCTGGCTGGGGCTGGAGGCCGGCCGTGCCCACCGTGAGACGCTCCGGACGGTCTGTGGCGGCTGCACACTGTCACCACGTCAGTGCTTCGCTGCCCCTCGAGAGGCCGCAGGCACTTCCGATTCCGCCCGTTCTCACACCGTGTAAGGCCACTGGATTGACTCCTTTGGGGGTTGTGCTGCTGCTGCTGCTGTCAGGAAACCCACTCGGGACCTGCCCCGCAGAGGAGGTGCTGGTCTGCAGCTCTTCCGAACGCGTCCACCTGTGGGACCTGCTCCCCCACATTTAACTTCAAACTGACACCCGCCCTTGGAGGAGGCCAAGCCCCTGGCCTCTGCCATTGGGACGGTTCTGCTTTTTATAAAGAGTGAGCGCCAGGACCTTGGTCTGGTAGGGACGTTTCCAGGCTACGGGCCAAGCCCTGAACCCTGACGAGGATGCAGACCTGTGTGGGGCCTGGGAAGCCGCAGAGCCGCCCCCACCACGGGCTGCCGAGGGTCCCGCGGCCGCTCTGGGTCCAGGCGTTAGCACGTTCTTCCTTCTCTCCGACGTCCGAGGCCACACCCACACCTGGGCCCCTGGCGAGATGCCGGGAAGTCAGAGTGTCCCCCACCCACCGCAGTCCCAGTGCCTCCGGGGGTCGCTGACAAAGGCGAGGTGGCGCGTGGACGGCGCGCGAACTGGGGATGCAGCCGACTGCGGTGGCCCCCACCAGCCCCGCAGCAGGTGTCTGTCGTCTCCCCAGGCCACACTCTTGGACCTGCAGCCGCCCCATGGAGGCAGACCCCCAGCCGGCGCTGGCCCCGCCTTCCCACCACCTTCCCACCTTTTCCCTGGGGGTGAGCCCGGGAACGACCCTCTTTCCAGAATGGGTCTCTGGTCGATCACTGAACATTCAGGGAAGGCAGGAATCATACAAATAAACAAACCTTAAACGATTTTTTCTTTCCTTCCTTCCCTTCGCTTAGCTCAGAAAGCTGCTCTTATTTATTTTTATTTAGTTTATTTACTACCTTTTTTTCTTTTTACCTTTGGAGCCCTTCAGCCGCTTCTTACTTTCTCGCTGATTTATGTGCCTAAGCATTTCCCGGCGGCTCCCCTACGTGGCCTGCAGGCTCCAGGAACCGGGAGACTGAGTCTCGCTGGCAGCTTCCCCCCGGGACCGAGAACACGTGGCCTGCGACGGACACCCAGTGGAGACCGGCAGGAGGGGCGGACGGGCCCGTGGCGGCTTCCAGAAGCATCCGCTCCTCAGAGCACCTCAGTCCTGCGGTCACCCGAACGCCCAGCTTGCCCTGCCTTCACAGAACCCCCTCGTTTGTCCCACACAGGGGTCATTCCCATCGGATCAGTCTACGGGCTCCACCTGCCCCTGGAGTACCTGTGCTGGAAAGCAGCTCCTGGACAGATAAGACCACGGGCCATGGGGCCACCAGGCTGGTCCCCACTCTGCCACCCCGAGGAGGGCGCTTCCAGGAGCAGCCCTCCTGTCTGCAGACCTCCACAAGACCCCATCATGCGCGGTTAGGAACTACTGATGGGGGACCCGGACCAGGCCTGCAGCAGCCAGCAGTGTGACGTGGGGCAAATCACACACCCCGATGTCATCATCTGTCCACCCTCCCCCTCCCCCCATCCCCATCCCCCGCCCCCCCGCCAGGCAGCGGGGACCAGTCAGATCTGTGGCTGGTCTCAGGCTGTGAGGGAACGGGTGGCCAGGAGGGGGGCTCAAGTGGGTCAGGAACGGCCAGGCAGCACCCCCGCGTCCCCCGGACAGATCTCCGTCACGCGGCTTCCTTCGGCAGCGAGCGGCCCGCTCTCGCGTCGGTGGGAGGAAGGAGCACACGGTGAGGCTGAACCACAGCACCGTGGGGCTTTCCGCTGCGGGATCATTCGCAATCCTGCGTCTTCCTGTTCCTGAGCATAATCAGGACGCGTCCCTCGTTTTAGCACAGATGACCCCAAAGTCACGGATAATTAGCAAATCAAGTGCTGATCCCGAGCAATTAAAACCTGAGTCACAGCTCAACCATAGTTAATTTGAAATTTTGCTTTTTATATAGTGCAAACTAGCAAGGGCCTTATGTCGAGGAGACACAAAGACCCAAGATCTTCTCCCTGTCATTCCGAACAGACGGAGCGCTGGGTGTGACCGTGCACGCCTGCAGACGCGCCTGCCGGCCGCGAATCCGTCGCGTCAGCCCCGGGGCCTGAACTCGACCCCCACAGCAGCGAGACGGCTGCGGAGCGGGAGGACGTGCGGGGAGGCCGCGCAGCCAGCACTCGGCCGGAGAAGCGAGACTTAGAGTGTCGCAGACGGAGTCCTTACGGGCCAGCGGGACACTCGATGGAGACAGGGACGGCCTCAAACCCTGAACACCTGGGCACCCCACCCTGCCGGGAAGGAGGCTCTCCCCCCACCACGCCCTCAGGGGCCTTTCCTGCTCCTTTCAAAGCCTGCAGAGAGAGCCAGTGGGCTCCGGGAGCAGAGCAAAGAGGAGGCCAGCCACGTCCCCGTGCGGACGGCCTGCGGGTGCGCCTCCCGCGGACCCCCGTGCCCCGATGTGCCGCCGATGGCCAGAGATACTGCAAAGAGAGACGCGGGGAAGCCGCAAGCCCTTGCTGGCAGAGCCGTTTCCTTCTGTCCGGGCGACCTTCTTAAAGTGCCGGTGCTTTTACGGTTCCTCTCACTGCAGGTGGACAGGAAGCACGGAGCTCAGCGTCGCACACACACAAGCTTCAGAGGACAGAGAGACCCCAACGTCATTCTCGGCGCGGGAATGGAAAGACAGAGGGCCCTTCCGTGACAGGCCACGGGTAATTTGAGCCCAAGACTTGGGCCGGAGGAGAGGCTATCACCAAAGAATAAATCTGAGTCAGCGGCAAAGTAATCACTTTGGATCAAGGGCATTTTCCAGGGCCCGAAGGAACAAGGGCTATTCCCCAAAGCCCGCAGAATAAATACCAGTTGTTTTTCACGATGAGCGAGGCTTGCAGAGGGACTATGTGCACACAGACCAGGGGCGGGCCAGGCCGTGCGACCTGCCACCCCCTGCGACCTCTGTGCACACGCTCCCACCCCCGCCCTTCCATGCAGCCGGCCTGTGGGGGGAGGGGGGCGCTTTCCCAGGCTGGGGCCTCCGGGGAGACCCACCTTAGCCAGGGCCGTCAGACCAGAGGTGGAGGAGGAAAGGCCGTAATTCCCCACCCCTACCCCCCGCCCCCGCTTCCTGGAACCGGCGCCGCCCATTCCCACGCTCAGCATCCTTCGGTTTTCCTCAAAGTACCACGTGCATTTCCTTCCAAATAAGAAACGGTTCAGCTTCGCGCACAGGCTGCCTGCTCCGCTCCGCTCTCCGGGGAGCGGGACCCTCCGAGCCCACCTGTCCTGGGTCCCCGTCCAGGGAGGGGACATCCTGCTGCACCTTGCCCACCCCAAACCTCCCTCCGAGAGGCCCCCTAACTGGAAGGAGCCCCTTTACACAGTAGCGGGGTTTGCCCCCCCCACGTGGGCGGCCCCGGCGCTCGGCCCCGGGGCAGCAGCATCCCTCCCCGCTGGCAGTCTGGGCTTCCGCAGTGGTCCCCGCACGACCAGAACCTTTGCGTGGAGCCATTTCTCCGGAGACCTTTGTGCACGGGGAGCACGTCCCCTGCCTTCTGACACAGCGTCTGGAAAACGGCTTCGTCCCGTCTGGCCGCCTCCGTGGCACCGGCCTGAGCTAGCTCTGACCGTGGTCCTGCCCGCGGGCCCTGCTCCTCTCCCCGGTAACCCGCCCTGCAGAGAGGCGCTCGCCCTGAAAACCACAGGCGGTGCGGGTGCCACACAAATCCGGAGCCTTCCAGCCTCCTTCTCTCCGCCCTCCTCCCCGCTCCCCAGCATCTCCCACGCCCAGGGACGCGGCAGCTACGAATACTGCGAGGCTTCTCTCCTAAAAGCTAAACGATTTCAAGCCGATACGCTTTTGATGGCTCCCCCCCCCCCCGCCCCCGCCAGGCTGTCAGAAACCCTCTCTTGCCGCAGTGAGTCCCGCCCACACTGGGCCTGGACCTCAGGCCTTCGAGCCTCCTCTGGCTCCTTCAGCAGCCGCGAGAGGGTCGGGAACCGAGCCGCGACCCTGTCACGGCCTCCAGCACTCTGCTCTGTGAGCGTTAAGAGGAAGGGCTCGGTCTACACGGCGTCCGGGCCGCAGGTGTCCGAGGGCCCCTGGGACGGGGCAACAAGCAAGCCTGATGCCTTCCCGTCGCCTCCTCGGGAGCCCCTGACATTTCGGCGCGGTCCAGACCTGGGGATGCAAACTCGGCTCGCGGGCATCCTTCTGCTCGCTCCCTTCACCTCGCGACATCTTCGTGTCGAACCGTCTGCGGACTATGCACCAAGCACGATGTATTAAGCACATGACCACATTTTAAGTAAATTATAGGTAAAAAAAAATGACAGGGTTAGCACAGAAAGAGAAATAAAAACACTTCTTGCTTTTTGAATATCAGATCGACTCTTTTTAAATTTTGCCATGACTTTTTTTTATTTAAAAAAAAAATGTGCATGCCCTCCGACCCAGCTGTCCTCTGCCGGCCTCCCATCTGCCCTGCCGAACGCTTGCACAGGGCTCTGCAGGCCCGGCCCGGCCCGGCTACTGGCGCAACGTGCTTGGGGGAGGTCCCAGACCAGCCGGCTGTGTCCCCGCAGTGTGGGGACATGTGCACAGCAAGACCAGCATCTGCCCCCACCCCTGCAGACCCCGGTCGGAGCACCCCGACACCCTGCCTAACTGCCCTAGCTATCAGAGCTCCGGGCCGCAGGAGAACCGTGTCTCGCTGCTTGCTCTCTGCACCCACCCCCGGAATAGCAGGTGTGTGGAGAGGACCCCGGCTGCAGTCCGGCCTTGGGGAGGAGAGCCGGGATGGAATGTGGGGCTGAGGACTTGCCCCGGAAGAGCCTGGACGGCTGCAGACCGGAGCGGGTGACGTTTACCAGGACGGGATCGTGGGTGGCACCGTGACGACCCAGAACTGTGAGCCCAGCCTGCAAGCTGGGTTCGAGGGAAGAGAGCCTTCCGACCAGAGAGCCACTGAGAGAATCAGTAGATGCCGCCCGGACGTCCACGGACGGACAAGTGGATAAGGAAGACGCCGTCCGCGTGCCACAGAATCCCACACAGCCTTCAAAAGGACTGAAATCCTGCCATTTGCAAGGACAGGATGGAAGCAAAGGGATTATGCTGAGTGAGATAAGTCCATCAGAGAAAGACAAACACCGTGTGATCTCACTCATGTGTGGAATTTAAGAAGCAAAACAGACGAACATAGAGGAAGAGAAGGAAAAATAAAACAAGATGTAATCAGAGAGGGGGACAAACCATTAGAGACTCTGAATTCTAGAAAACAAACTGAGGGTTGGGGGGCGGTGAGGGTGGCGGGGTGGGGTCACCGGAGGATGAGCATTAAGGAGGGAACGTGAAGGAATGACCGCTGGGTGTTACATGGGACGGACGAATCACTAAACTCCACCCGGAACTCAAAAAAAAAAAAAGAAAGAAAGAAAGAATCTATAGAGAAATTAATACTGTTTCCTCTTTGCCACTTATTCAGCCCATTAAAAAATCAGTCACGTGCTTATGAAAACGACGCACGTGCATTAAAGTACAGAGAAGGAGAGAAAACACACACGTCCCTCCCACGCAGCTCTGTCACGTGGCGCCCTGTGTGCTTCGTATTTAAATTTTAAACGTTTATTTAAATGATAAAAGCGAACGTTCACCGCCTTAGTCCCCTCTGCGGGTCCCTAATCCGCCCTTCCTCGGAAGCAAATGCCACCCAGAGTCCCGAGTTGCCCATTCCCGGTGTGGCTCTGTACTCTCGCCGCACGCGCCTGAGCTCCCGCCACGGGGACTCCACGTGACCCAGGGTCCGTGGCTCCTCATTGGATGACTGAGACTTACAAATGCCCACAGAGAGAGAGATCTCAGGTTCGTTCGTTTTCTCTTATTAATCTCTTAATACATCGCAGCGTATTCATTTACAGGGATGGTCATTTAGGTTATTTTGGTCTTTGAGGTTATAAGCAATTTTGCAGCACACCAGTTTATGCCCGTCACCTTGTGCCTACGGGTGACGAGTTTCGCCGCAGCTATGACCCCAGGGAGGACACGCGGCTGCCTCTGCTAGACGCTGCCGAGCCCTTCTCCAACCACGTATGCCCACGGACACCTGCCGACAGAGACTGGAGGCTCCCAGCGCGATCCCCAGCTCGCTGGGAATAACACCCTCATTCTCGGAGCTCCAGGCCATATCACCTTTGTGCATCCTGTTGCTCATAAAATGGGCTTCCAACCCCTGTCCTCCAGGCGGCCCATTCTGGAATTGCCTTAACATCTTGTAACCAAGTGTCTGCTGCAGACCCCCTCGTATCAAAGCATTTTGACAAAATTGGTTTTATGTTATTAAAATTCCTGGAGAAATTTTGTTCTTTTGTCTTCTTAAGTGTATTAATTAAAGGTGATTTATGTAAGTATCCCTTTCGCTGGTCCCTCTGCGGATGACTCGGGCGTTTATGTAAGAAGTGCTCACTCAGCGTTCCTGTGTACCAGGCGCTGTCCTAGTCACTAGGACCTCAGATGAAAAAGACAAGGTTCCTGCCAACACAGGGCCTGTGACCTAGTGGGGAACTAGGTAACAAAAAGCAAGCAAATAAATAAATACTGTGATTTCGAGTGGTGATAATATAAAACAACAGAGGGTAAGAGTTAAGAGAGTCACGGAGATTTTTAGATGGAACATTCAGAGGTTCAGATGCTGTGCGTGGGTAAGAGAGAACTTTCCAGCACGGGTCACAGCAAGAGGGGAGAGAGTACAGTCCAACAGGCTCCGCTTCGTCTGGTGACACGGAGGAAGGCCACGCGGTGGGAACGGAGGGGGCAAGAGAGCAGGCTTGCAAGAGTAGGCTTGCAAACCGAGGTACGGCTTCTCGTTCCTTCTAAGGGTGACGGAAGCCATCGTACGGTCCGAACAATAGGGCAACATGATCAGAAATGTGATTTTAAAGGTTATCCTGCTCTGCAGAGGGCAGACTGGGAAAGGGGCACAAGCAGGGGCCATCTGGAGGCCATCTGGGGCCACGGCCAAGTCCAGACATCGTGAAGGCTGGAGGGGAGGGGCATGTGGGGCTGCGCAGGGTGGTGAGGTTTGGAGCATACTGTGAGGGTCTCTCTGGTGGGACCCGTCGGTGGAGTCGCTGGATCTTTGTCTTCCATCTGGAGTTCCCAATTTTCTAGAACGACTGACTTCCAGAGAACAACAGATCCCGAGAAGCTTCTGGTCTAGGCACAAGCAACGCTGGCTGGTCCTCTCCAGCATCTGCAGTAGCTTCCTGTGTGACAGAGCGCTCCGGCCTCAGGCCCCTGGAGACCTTGCCACGCGGACCTCCGTGAGGCTCTCGCTGGTTTCCCAGGGCTGCCAAAGCCCGGGACCAGCCTGAGCACAGGCGTGCCTGGGGACTGCCCTCTGCCCCAACGCCCAAGGGCGGCCGGTCTCCCGCCCCCAGGCCCACGCCTGCCCCACACCCGGCAAGGGTTTTCTGTCCGACATGCAGAACCTTCCAGCTGATGATCGATCCGGAACTCTCTGGTTTCAGCCAATGATCACTATGGCCTGGAAAGGGCGGCCTCAGTCGCACGGAAGAATGAAGGTCAGTAAGAGGTTTCAGCTGACCCTGTTCTGGGGCATTTTCATGTTGACAGTCTTTGACACGAGAAGGACGTGTGGCTGCTTGGCGGGTTGAGAGGTATCTTTCCAGTGACCCGCAATCTACACCCCGTAAACCCGGAGCAGGAAATCACATCCTCGTGTGACCCGCACTGCTGCCTGGAGAGATGGTGTGAGGGTCTGGCAGCCGGAACCAGAGACGGCGGGGGTGACCCGCGTGGCCTGCCCACAGCTCCCAGCCAGACAACGGGACCCAGATAAGGCATCTCCTTCGCTTGAGTGTGATCTGACGCAGTCGGCCCCCCGGGTGCTGAGCCCGGGAGCACGCGGTTCACCTCTCCTGTTGCTGCAGTCAGTCGTGGGTAACCGCAGGACCTTGAGCAAAGACGGGACGGGGAGTCTGGGGTTCTGGGCTTCACATGTGCCTCTCGACGGCGGCGTTAGTGACCCCATGACTCTCGTTGGGGGCAGAGGTCTGCACACGGTACAACGTCCAGCAGCACCCTTGGCCTCTACTCCCGAGTCCCAGCAGCACCTCCCGCCCTGCGGCCATGACGGTTGGGGACGGCCGCAGACAAGGGCTCAGCTGCCCAGTCAAGAACCACTGACCTGGCGAATCGCAGCGGCCTTGGGTCTTCTCTTCCCCTCGGGTCCAACGAGTCTAGAGCGGCCGCCCGGCTGGCCCGACTCCATCAGCCCAGGACCCCAACACCGCGTCACAGCCGCTCCCTCCTGCCAGCCACCAAAGCCCCCTCTCATTGCTTCAGAATCTGTTCCCCGAGCATGGCCAGGGGGCTGCCCGCACCCACCCGGGGGGCCCGGCAGGCACATGGGGCCCCGCCAGGGACATGCTGCGCTCACGTGGGTCTGGGCACACGGACATTTGGGTCTTCATCCTCCCAAAGCCTCCCGGCCTGCGGCTCAGCCCAGCAAGCTTGTTTTCCGCAGAAATTCGGCAATCTCCACACACACTGCTGGGCCGTCCTCGGAGACACGGCAGAGCTGCAAGTGTGGGATTATTTCCTATTCTGCTTTTTCAAATGCTTTCTAATTAAAGGATTTCATTTTACTCTGAAAAGTCCTCATTCCTTTTAGAAAAAATGTGCACACAAAATGCACAATTGTATAAACATAATCCTGTTCATTAAAAAAACTACAGTCGTCCAACAAAAGCTCATTCCCTTTCAAGGGCTGTTTTTCTTAACCTTCATGGTGAATAAACATCATTTGCACCATAAGGAATCTAGTTCCTATGGTAAATTCTGCAAAAAATAGAGAACGTTATCGGGATAACCTGGGTGGTCAACCAGGAGCCACACAGCCCTCGGGTGCCGGGAGGTGGTCTGCTGCCCCTAGAAACAGTTTCTCAAACCCTGTTTGGGGGTTCTGCCTCCACCTCCCCTGCCCCTCACTGTGGGGAGCCCCCACTGCACAACCCTGCAGGCTGACCACCCGGCCCCAGGGCTCGGCTCCGCTCCACACACGCACACCGACCTCCTGGGATGAGGCGGGCAGATGCACCACAGGAAACCACTCCCGGGAGCCCCCAGTCCGCAGGGAGTCACACGTGCTCGGGCACGCGCACCCCAGACCCCCGTAACCATCTTCCTCCACACTGCGTGGTGCCTGAAACCAGAGCCCGAGGACGGCGGACTGCGGCCCGGAGCCCGGGCTGCCCACACACGCGCCCTCCCTGTCTGAGGCAGGACCTCACGAGACCTCCAAGGAGAACGCAGAGCGTCACAGTGCGACGCAATTTAAACATCAAGTCTTCCACTCCCACACTAGACCCCACGAAATAAAGATGAAGGAACTAAAATTTATAAACACGCAAGACCAGAGAGAACAGGACGTAGAGGCCACAAGACTGTCCACGGCTTTTGTGAATCCGGGAAGCGGGTCGAGGAGGGTACCAGCTTCTCAGAGCTGAGGCGGTGGCACCCAGCAGCCGCTCCTGCCTTGGGGACCCGGGAGAGGAGTCGGGGCCCAGAGACTGGGAGAGCCGGGAGCACGTGGTCGGGGGCACGAGGAGCGAGGTCAGAAACGGGGAGGCCGCGGTTTGTGGGCGGAGTAGGTGGACGACCCAGAAGGCGCCTCAAACTCACAGATGACCCGTTCCCTCCCCCAACCACACTGCAGGCCCAGACGGGGGAAGCCAGCTCTCCCGGGCTGCCCCCCGGCTCACATCCCCCCGGCCCGCTGCCCCGCCAGCTTGGAGCCCCGACAGGCCGCTGGCGGACTGAGCCGGGGTCTGCTGAGCGGAGGAAAGCCGCTGCTGTGGGCAAAGCCCCGCTCTTCCCCCACAAGCACACTGAGGTCAGCCCGGGGCACCCCCGTGCCACTTGCCACTTCCAGCCCCCCAGCCCTTCACTGGGGACCCGGGCAGACAGCCAAGCACGGAATCGAGGCTGCAAGAAACAAAGGCTGAGCAGGAATCTGAAGGAAACAGATAGTAACACAGAGGAAAATGAGGGAAAAACCATATAGAAGAAATGCTCTCAGGCCTGGGGACCACTTGATTCATTTGTAAAAATCCTAGAATTATAGAAAACAAGGGAAAGAGAGGTCTCTTTAAAATTAAGATGATGAAACTGAAGATCCAGAGGACAAACGAGGACAGGGAGGACAGGAAATGCGGCGAGATGACAGAGGACAGGGAAAATGGTAAAGATTTAGAGGATGGGGTGCTGGTCACCCCGTGTGCAACTCCCAGGAGCGTGAGAAGGACACCTGGGAAGGCCACCCTCACACGCCGCAGGAAGAACTCGGGATGGGTCCCCTGCGCCCCAGAGGAGCACAGAGAGCCCACGGCCATGAAGAGCCTACTGGAAGCTTCCAGAAAGGAAAAATGGGTCACATGCAGTGAACAAGCACGGGCCTGTGTCAGGATGTCACCAGCACTGGGTCTGGAAGACGCTGGAACTTCTTCAACCAGCAAACCCAGCATTGGGGCAAATAAGGCATTTCCAGGCGCACAGGAACCCGGACGCCAGAGCTCCGCCATGGAAAGACGGGCGAGCAAACCCCCGTGAGCCACGGAAGGGACGGTGCAGGTTCAGGGTGCGGGGCAGGGGAGGAATCCCAGCACCACGGCGACAGCGTGTCCAGAGTGGCAGGGGCAGGGGCTGGACACGGACTGGGGGGGACGGAGAGGCCGGGGCGGCACAAACTGGTGAGTGAGTGCAGGCCGGGGATCCGGCGGAGTGCCCTTGGAGCTCCCCAGCCCCTCCCCGAGATGTCCCTGGGAAAGGCAGATAGGGCCGCCGGACGGCAGCACACAGACCGGAGCTCACGTTCAAAACTAACCCAGGCGCTTTAGACAGAACGTTGGGTCCCCACGGAAGTTCCAAGTCAGAACCTGACCCCCAGCGCACCGCATTGGGAGGTGAGGCTGTGGGAGGTGCTCAGGTCCGGAGGGTAGATCCCCTGTGACCCCGGGAGCTCCCACCCCCGCCACAGGGGAGGACATAGCAGGAAAGGGCCCTTGAGCCAGGAAGCGCCCCCACCCCAGACACCAGGCCTACAAGCCCCTGATTGCGGACTTCCAGCCTCCAGAGCCCAGAGAGATAGACACCTGCCCGCGGTCTGAGCCGCCAGGCCCCGACGCCGCTGGTGACCCGTTGCCTCGTTTCCCAGAGCTGCCGTAAGGAGCACCGCCGACTCAGCAGCTGATGCCACAGAGACTCATGTCTTCACAGTCGCAGAGGCCAGAAGCCCCCCGTCAAGGCGTGCACAGGGCTGAGTGTCTCTGGGGGCTTGGGGGAGACTCTGCCCGTGCCTTTGCCAGCGTCCTGGGTGCGGACCGGCTGGCAGCCGATCGCTCCACCCTCTGTCTCCTCCTCTGCCTCCTTCTGTCCAGTCTCCCTCTCTGCTCCTGGAACCAGGGGATGATCTCATCTCCAAGTCCCCAACTGAATGACATCTGCAAACACACTGTTCCAAATTAAGTCATAGACGTAGGGCCCTGGCACTGAAGACTTGGACATGTTTTCTGGAAAAAGACTTCAACCCACTATCTAAGGTTGCCCCACATATCCCAAAATACAAGTGGAGGAGGACGAAACCACTGCCATCCAGGCAATGTGTGTGGCCCCAGCATCCGTGAGGGGGAGACGGGGAGGAGACGCATCTGACAGGCCTCGGCACAGAAGCTGGGACTAGACACACTTCTGGCCACGCTGTGGCATGGGGCAGGGTCTGCACATGACCAAAGGGGCCAGACGGCTCACTCCAATCAGCCAGGACTCTCTCAGGAAAGGCCACACCGAGAGAGAGCTTCTGGAAGGCGGATCAAACTAGAGCAGGACAGGGACACTAGAGAAAAAGGCAAAGAAGGCCCAGATAAAAGGGGCCTTGGCTCAGCCGGCACAGCCAGGAGGGAGGAAGCGAGGCGCGACGGAGCACAAGAATGAACCAGACCATCTGTGGGGGCCCCGGACCCACGAGGATGAAGGGCAATGGCACAGAGAGACACGCACCTCCCTTGCGGCCTCCAAGAGCAGCCCTAGGGCAGCCACTGGGAAGCTGCCATGCTCTGCTGGAACCCACATCCGGCCCAGGTGCAGGGCGGGGCGGCTGTGGGGGCCGCTGGAGGGCCAGTGGAGGGCTTCTGCATGCGGTGATACAGGCATGCTGGGGTCCCTGGGGATCCTACCTGTGGGCCCCCCACCCTCAGCGAGGACCACCTTCCAAGCTGTGACTCCCATCCCAAGCCAGCCTCGTTTCTTCACTCTTCCCAGTACTTGTGGATCTCTTTCTTCTCCCAGAAACCCGAGTTTCAGGAGAGCTGGTTGGTTAGGCTCTTACTCACCAGTGGGGACCTGGTGAGTTCTCATGGTGAACCCACACCTGCCTTCCAGAGACAGACCCCCCTTGATAACAGTGTAATATACTTTTTATACAATACTAGATTTGATGTGGGAATACTTCTGATAAGGACTCTTTGTTTCTTTTCATGGGGACATATGTCTGTACTTTTCTTAGACGATCTTTAACTGGTATCAACATCAGATTGATGCTGGTCTCCCCAAACGTGTTGGGCAATTTCCAGTTGCCTTCTACGTCCTGAAAGAGCTTGCATAAGATTGCTACAGTTTTATCTTCCACAAGAATTTCACATGAACCCCTCTAGGCCCAGTGTTTTCTCCATAGAAAGGTGTTTGATTATTATTCCAACCTTTAGTCCCTGTAGGACTATTCAGTCTTTTCATTTCCTCCTGAGTAAGTTTTGTCACATTCCACTGTAACAGTTTCCTACTTAAAATATCTATAGAATACATAGTGATATTCCCTTGTTCTTTTCTGCTATTGGCATTCTGTGTCTAATTTTCTTTATTTTCCTTTCTAGAGATGTACCGATTTTATTAATATTTTCAAGGAACCAGTTTTTGGCTTTCTTTATTGTCTCTATTGTCTTTCTGAGTTCGATTGTACTGATCTCTGCACAGATATTCATTATTTTTACCTTCTAATTACTTGGACTTAACTTGCTCTTCTGTTTCTGTTTCATCTTGTCATAAAATACGCATTCAAAGCTGTAAGTCACCCCTCTGGCCTTCTTTAGCTATTTCACACAAATTTTAATACATTGTTGATTGATTGTCATTTAGCTTGTATTTTTTCCAGTTTCCAATGCAGCTTCTTCTTGGACCCAGGTGTTCTTTAGAAGCACCCTGATGTATTTCCAACAGCTTAGAGATTTTCTTGATAGCCTACTGTTATTTACTTCAAACTTACTCTGTTGTAGTCAGAAGATTTTCCCTTTTACATATTAATTTTTTAAGAAATTACTGACACTTTCTAAGGCTCCGTGTATCTTAGTGGACATTCTGTGTTCACTTGGAAAAAACATGTGTTGTGTTGAGTGTGGTGTTCTGTAAATGCCAAGCAGGTCAAGTTGGCAGGAAACGTCATTCAGATAAATAGCACCAGCAAAGTCAACAGCCCTGGATGATAACTATGGACGTGCCCGTTTTCCCCTTAGAACTGCTGCTTCTTGCTTCCTGAATTTTGAACCCCGGTGGTCAGGCCCACGTACACCCTGGGTTGTGAAGTGTCCCACGTGCTCTGCCCACTTACCAGTACAAAGTGGCCCTCTCACCTTCTAGAATCCTCTCTGCTGGGAAATCTATTTTGTCTGGTATTGATGGAGCCGTCACAGCTTTTCTGTGCTTCCTGTTTGCAGCCTAACTTCTTTTTTATTCTTTTATGTCAAACTATTTGTGTCTTCAACTTTGAAGTGCATCTTTTGTAAACAGCATGTAATTGGAGATTGCTTTTTATCCAACCTGACAATCTCTGCCTTTTAATTAGAATATTTAGTCCAATTAAATTTAATGCACTTCCTTACATGGTTGGGTTTACTGCAGCCTCTTCTACATCTCTGTCCCTTGGATGCTGCTTTTCTGCCTTCTTTTGTGTTAATCAAATGTTTCTCAGGATTTCATTTTACAGCCTCTATTAGCTTCTTTGCTTTTCCTTTCTTTTTAATTATTTCTCATTGTTGCTCTAGAATGATATACATCCTTAAATGACCAAAGTCCATTTAGAGTCAATGCCATAACATCTCACACCTTCTGCTTCCCGTCTGATATTTTACATCCGCGCATCAGGCCTCCCGCACCGATGCACCCACTCAGCGCCCTGCTCCTGTGTGGCTGTCTTACGGCCGTTACAGCCCATTCTTTGTAAATGTCCCCTCACACTGTCATTACTTTCTCCTAAGCAGTCAGTTCTCTTCCAAGGAAATTATGAAGAGAGATGCCAACTTATAGTTCCCTAGTTCCAGTTCTGGTACTCTTCTTTCTGTGAATTCCTATAAATTCGTGTTTTGCATTATCTTCAATCTGAGTGATTTCCTTTAACATTTTCTACAGTGCAGGTCTGCTGGTGACAAATTCTCTTGGTTTTCTGTTTTTCTGTAAATGTCTTTATTTTGCTTACATTTTTGAAAGATATTGCATTGAAATAGAAAATTCTGGACATATGCCATTGTTTTTTAATACTTTAAAGATGTTCTAATGTTTTCGGGACTCCTTTATATCTTATAAGAAGGTGGGCATCATTTGTATAATTGCTCCTCTACACGTGTCTTTTTGCTTGTTTTCTGGGGTTTAGGCTGCTTTGACGATATTATCTCTGGGTTTTGGCAGTTTGGCAACAATACGCATAGTTGTGGGTTTTTGTATTTAACCTGCTTGGGGTTGGCTGAGCTTTCTGAATCTCTACGTTTTCCACCAAATTTGGAAATTTTCAGCTAAATTATTTCCTCAAATGTTGTTTTTGCCCTATTCTGACGCTCTTAAGGGACTCTCACTGTATGTGAGACCATTTTTTTCAACTTTTTTCTCTCTCACCTTCAAATTGGATAAATTCTATTGATTTGTCTTCAAGTTTAGACTTGAAGTTTAGACAGACTTTTTCTCCTGGCCTCTTCTATTTGATGCGGAGCCCATACACTTTTTATTTCAGCTGTTGTACTCTTCAGTTCTAGAGAATTTCCATCTGCTTTCTCTCTAGTTTTTATTTCTCTGCTGGGATTCCCTATCTGGGAACCTGTGAGGACCCCAGGTTCCCTTAACTCTTTAAATGTGTTTTACTTTGGAATATTAAACATATTTATAATAGCTGCTTTACAACCTTTTCAGACAAATCCCACATTTGGCGACCCCGAGTCTGCTTCCTTTAACTGCCCTCTTGACTCAGGTCGCATTTCCTATTCCCCTATATATATTATTGGCCGTTGCTGAAGAGACATTGTATAGACTCTGTGTTCTGTCATCTTCTTCCGAAGAAGGGCCCATTTCTACTCTATTAGTTAGTTCATTCATTGGTTACTCACCTTGAATGAATACACATTTCCATTGTTTTGTTTTCATTTTCCTTTTTTTTAAAAGATTGTATTTATTTATTTGACAGACACAGATCACAAGCAGGCAGAGCAGCAGGCGGCGGGGGGTGGGAAGCAGGCTCCCCGCTGAGCAGATAGCCTGATGCAGGGCTCGATCCCAGGACTCTGGGATCACGACCTGAGCTGAAGACAGAGGCTTTAACCCACTGAGCCACCCAGGCGCCCCTTCATTTTCCTTTTAACTTGTGCCCAAACTCTAACTTGGTAGGACTCAACCTCCAAAGGCCCTGTCTACAGGTCTTATCAGGGCTTGGTTTTACACTTAGGGAAGATCTAGAATAGGCCTGACCCCAGGAAGCGTTTTCTCATCCCTTCATTCCTGTGAGATGAAGGTGCAGGTGTTACAGAGGTGCTAACAGTGTCTGTCTGCTCCGTTTGGGCCCAAATGTCACCAGCACTGTGTGGCCTCTAGTCTCTCTGTCCGCGTCAGCCCCACAGCCACTACTCTCCCGTGGGCCCCCTGCAGTGTAGCCTGGACACTCGCAGCCCAGACCCCTACCGAGTGCTCACAGAGAGCCACGTGTGGACCCCCGGCCTCCCCTCTGCGCTGCTCCTCCTTCCTCGTGCCCACCCTGCCGACTCCGAGCGCATCCGCTTCCACAAATGCTGTCGTCTCCCGCACGTAGTGGCGTCGCCGTGCTCCTCTGAACTCCAGTTTTCTGGGCCGTGACAGGCACTCTCAACCAGGCCAGGAGCGTGGGCAGCCACGGGGCACAGCTCGCCAGTGTCCCCTCGCCTGGGCTCGTAGTCGCGCCGTGAGTACAGGTGCCCCATGAGTGCTTCCCGTTTCCGTGCTCGTTTACCATAGGGTGGCGGTGACTCAGCAAGCTCCTTGCCACCGAGCTCCGCCAGAACAGGCTGCCGTTGCTGGCGGCCGGGAAGCCCCACCGAGCCTCAGAGCCGCAGCACCTCCGAGACTGCCTCCCGGCGGGCAGGTTCCCAAGTGCCGTCTCCTGCGCCGCCCTCCAGGCCAGTGACACAGGCACAGAGTCCAGCTCCGCAGAGGAAGCCCGCCGTGGGGCAGGAGGAGGGGGAAAGCCCACCGCACGCAAGGCTCCCTGACGGTCCCGCGGAGTCTGGGGGGAGCTCCCACGGCACCGAGAGCCGCAGGCCCCACCTGCAGGTTTCCGAGACATCTGAGGTTTCAGAGGTCCTTGGGGACCTCGAGCTGCGGGGGCTGGGGTGCGGCGGGCCGTGCTCATCAGTGGGAGTCCAGGTAGGCCAAATAACAGGCTGTCTGCAGGTGTGCCCAGATGCTGCTGTATTTTATAAAACGTGAATCCATTTTAAAACTATAAATAAGCGCACGGTCATTTTATTTATGCTTTTTTCTCAATCGACAAGTAATAAAAGGAAACCAGCAACGTTGGTAGGGAGCAAGGGGCTCTGACGGTTTCTAAGACAAAGGAGGTTTCATTTTGAAAGCACTGGTCGAGTGCTCGCTTCGGCAGCACATATACTAAAATTGGAATGAAAGCACTGGTCGAGGTGAATGGACCGTCAGCACTTGTGGAGCCTTCCCCCAGCCACATCTGTGAGCCTTTGGCGCACGTGGGTCAGGCCACACGGCGCCTGAGGCCGCCCTCCCGGAAGAGGCCTGTGTAGACTCTCTGAGCCGCTCCCTGAAACACAGCCCTCGGCCTTTATTAGCGCGCGGGCTGAGGGTTAGGGCCAACATCCCTCATGGAAATTACAGAACTTATTCAGAGTGTCTGGCCACAGAGAAGCTATCCCACGTCTCCCGAGAGGTTACCCAAAAGAGTAATAAGCCAAGCCCCACACTGAAAAACCCGGCTGTAAATTCCAGTCGACGCGCCACGCTCCATCAAAGTCAGCACATCCCACTAGCCGCGGAGGCTGGAAATTTATGCAACGCAATAAAAGGAGAGCGAGGGCCTTTCTTGCGGAATCGCTCGGCGAGCGCGTTCTGCTCAGCCATATCCGTTCGGAGCTGCACCCCCAGGGCCAGGAGCAGGGAGCCCCGGGGCCTGCTCTGCGAAGGCAGCCGGAGAGGCTGGAAGGGAAGCGGCGGGAGGGGGCCCGGCCTGGGGCTTCAGAGGCCCCGGCTCCGCTTGCCTGAGTCAGCGTCTTACTCTAAGGCAAGAAAGAGGGAGAAGGAAAAGAACAGACCAGAAACAGGGCAGGAAGAGCTGAAAGCAGAGGCAGGAGAGCAGAGCCGGAGGAAGGGGAAGGGACGGGAGAGCCCGCAGGTCTTCCTGGCCCAGCGGGGCGACATTCGGGGCCGCCGAGTCTGGTCCCGGATCTGCCCACGGCCTGTCCACCCGGGAGCTCGGGCCCTGTGCTGCGTCCCCAGGTGTCCGGAGAAAGCCCGTCCCGTGGGTGGGCCCCAGCCTGAAGGCAGAGGTGGCGGCGGGATGGACGCCACCGTGCTGGCGGCTCCTGGCTGCGGTCACAGTGTCCCCACCAGGGTCGCCCGCCCTGCAGCAGCCCCGGGCCTCGGCAGGAGCGAGGGTGCCCCGCCATCCCCCAGCATCCCCCACACCCCGCCATCCCCAAGCACCCGCCCCCCCGCCCCGGGTGGCTGCAGGACGCCTTTCTCTTTACTGTTTACGTATGTTTTATTTACGCGTGTTTGTCCTCTCCAGGTAGCCTCACAGGATACATTTTATCCCCTTTCCTACTGCTGTAAAAACGGGTTTTCATGCATTATTCACGATTTATCGATTCCCAGAAACATCCGGTGCCGTTGGCAGGGAGGGGAGAGCCGGCCTCACTCTGCTCGGCTTCCCTGTGACCTTCACCAACTGGCTCCCCTGCCAGCTTGTTTAGGTAAAAACCTGGATTCTTCTCCAAATCCCTAAAATCCTTGCATATGAAACAGTAATCGCCAGCACTACGTGACATCACTCCCGCTCGCCGGAGACCCTCTCTGGCCCCGCACCGCCCATGTGGCTTGGCTGCCGGGTCACCCCGCCACACGCCTCGGGTCCGCCTACACGAGTCCTTCTGTGCCTTGTCCTGCGCCCGGGACCATCCGCCTGCGGGGCCCCGCTCACGGCCGCTCACACAGCCGCCCCACAGCCGCGGCAGGCGGGGGAGCCCGGTCCTTTCCTGCTTGTCAGGCACACGCACACGCACGCGCACCAGCGCAAACACTCCCTCCTCTGTCCAGCAAATCCTGCCTCATCCCGGCCTCTCGAGCCGCGCCTGGGCTCCGGGGGCACCGAAGAGCACGCAGGTCTCACGCTCTCGTGTTGCCCCCGAGCCCGGAGCACCACGCCTGCCGCTCCCCTGCCCTGAGCATTTACCCTCCACCCCCTCAAACACATTTCTTCAAGACAGCCCGGCCATCGCCCTGTGGACCCAAAGACTTCCTCGGCCTCAATGCTCCAGCTCCAGCCACGGCCCACCCCTCCCCTGCAAGACCCCAGCCCACTCCCGGCTCCCTCGCCTTCCCTCTCTGCCTGAGACGGCCTTGCTGTCCTGAGCCTGATGCCTGCCCAGGGGACAGCACCGAATGGCCACTGCAGGAGGCCAGGAGCTGAGGCAGGATGCAGGGACCGCTGTCCACTGCAGGTGAGGCTCCTCGAGCAGGGACACCCCCCCGCCCCCATCCAGTGCAGGTGAGTCTCCTCGAGCAGGAACCCCCACCCCCACCCCACCCACGGCAGGAGCAGCCCCTGCACAGCGCAGCCCAGAGACACGAGGCCCGGAGTCCACACCCCGACTCGGGGAAGATCTGGAACACGGGCAGACGTCAGCACGGAGTCCTGCAGGCACCACGGGCAGCGTGTCTGGAGGGAAGTAGAGCCACAGTCGCCACATCGTGACAAGCCAGCGAGAGAGAAGACGACCGTCATCAAGGACACGCCAATCAATTCAAAAGCTTCTACGAATTTGTGCTGAATGCTCTCCTCTCCACATGCCCGAGGCCCAGGCCATGCTTAAGGTACGTGGACAAGATCGTGAAAACCATGCCAGTGATCGTCTCCTCATCTGGGAGCTCTTCCCGACCCATCTCAGTTCGCTCGGACCGCACCACGCTCCGCAGCACCGGGCTGGGAGCGCGCCTGCGTGCGGGTCCCGGAGACCCTTTCCAGCTGCAGCATCGTGATCCGGACAAGTCTCCAGTGCAGTTAAGCCGCGTGGCCCGGATAGCCGCGGATTTCTAAAAATATTCAAAGTGCAAGCCCCTCAGCGCCAAGATCCTTATTCACTCGCTTGGAGAGAGGGGCCGAGAACGTACATTTGTAAGGGGAACTCTCCCCGCGGGGTCCTGACCACCGCAGGAGACACAGAGCCCCACGCTTTCGGGCATGCGAGCATTTCCCAAACCTCGCCCTTCCCTCGGGGAGCCAGGGCCTGCCGCGGAGCCGGGCCAGGACCTGAGAAGGTGCTCTGCCCATAGGAGCTCCAGAGAGCCGGGCTCATCCAGGGAGGAGGAGGACGCACGGGGTCCCGAGGAGGACGCGTGGGAGAAGTCTGAGTCCGGAGGTCACCGAACGTCAAGTTTGCAGCGTGATGGGCGGTAGGGAAGGTGGGAACTGGTCAGTGGTTATCTATGCGCTTGACTTTGCCCTCTGGTGGGGACGGGGTAAAGCACCACTCTAAAAAAAAGTGGTTTGGACCCTGGGCTGCTTAGGTGTGTGCAGCATGGACTCTGCGCGGTCACCGGCAGGAAGACAGGGCAGGGGACGCGCCCGCGCAAAAGCCCTTTTCATACCACCTGGGGCCTCGGAGCTGGCGGGGACGCGCACACACTGCCTCTTGTTGCAGACGGGGGTGCTGACCGTCAGGAGGGAAGCGGGGCCTCCAGGGGCCAGCAGAGCCCACAGCCCGTCACCAGAGAGAACATCACCCACTGCCAGCAAATCGGGCTCCCTGCTCGGCGGGGGGCCTGTTCCTCCCTCTGTCTGCCCCTCCCTCTGCTTGTGTGCTCGCTCGCGCGCTCTCTCTCTCTCTCTGACAAATAAATAAGTAAAGTTTTTAAAAACTAAAATAAAAAAATAAAAATAAAGTTAGACCAGTATGCTATGAAAAAAAAATCAGTGAAAAGGAAAAAAAAATCTTGGAAATTGAAAAGTAGAACCTCAAGCACTGAAAATACTGTAAGTTTGGATTACAGAGTAGAACAGGACAGGAATGTAAGAAATAGGAATGAAAATACAGGAAAATTAGAGTATCGGCCCAGGAGATCTAACATCAAAAAAGTCACAGCACCAGAAAGAGAGAAAAGAGCAAAAGAGAAGAAACTATCAAAGAAACAAGAACATTTCGAGTAACTGATAAGAGCGTGTGTCCAGATGACAGCGCCAACCCACTATCCAGCCCAAAGAGAAAGGACGTTGCTGTGAGGGCTTCTGGAATCAAGCTGATGAGACGGTCCCCACGCGGTAGCAAAGGGACTGGCCCAGCAGTCACTCTGCCGGGGTGGCGTTGCTAGCTCCACTACCCGCCTAATGGGCAGACTGGGACCAGGGATGCCCCTCTGTGTCCCAGAGCGCTTGTCCCATCCTGTCATGACGACTCCTTCAGCTCCCTGCTTCATTCACTGGGCCCCGCAGGGTGACGACTCTCTTACCTTGTGAATCAACAGATCTTAAACCTCCGGGACAGTTCTTGGCACATGGCGGGGGCTCAGTAAGTTTTTACTGGAGGGATGGATGGATGGAAGGAAGGAAGGGTGAATGGGGAGAGCAAGGCTAAGCCAAGGTAAGCCAACGACTGGTAGACTGAGGACAAAGGTAGCCACCAAGAAGCAATACCCTCTTTAGCAAACAGATGCTGAGGAATCCTTCCATTACCCATCCAGCAGTTATCAAGTCCCTACCGCGTAGCACGCCGCAGGGACACAAATGTGAATGGAACACAGTCTTGCGCGTGGAAGCGCTTACAGGACAGCTTAGTGGACAGGACGTTAAATCCAGCAGCATCTCGAACAGTGTCGGTCGTTCCTACAATGTGCAGGCCACCCACCGTGAGTTTCACAGGGTCGAGGACCTCCGGGCAGCTTGGGCAGAGCCCCGGAGTAGCACGCCCGAGGCAGGTGCCACTCACACTTCCCAAGAGCCTCCGTCGTCCTGGGATCACAGGCCGGGTTTCACCGAGAGCAGCGCCGGGTGAGGGCCTGGCCGTGCCCGCGCCTGCCTCGCACCTGCGGTTTCTATCTTCGAAGCCTCTAATCCAGACACTCCCCACAGGCAGCGACCCGCCCGGCTCCGGAGATGTGATGAGCTCACAGAGCTCACAGCTGGAGGAGTTCGCCTTCATCAGCCTCGACTGATAAGCCTCGGAGAGCCGCTTCTCTTCTCTCCCTCATTACTGTGCGGTCCTGCCACTGCCGAGCTGTTGGCATAAAGATGAGCTGTTTCTCCTTCACTTAGAAGAACCTCATCCTCGTTCCGTCTTCCTGAAGCAGTTACAGTGTAATGATGTCATGTATTTAAGCTTGATAAACATAATTACTATCAACATTTAATTGATTCTTGATTACAATCAATTATATTTCTGAAACAATCAAGCATCCTACAATTAAAAATAATTGATTCATTAGCACACCCCCTTACTTGACAATTACACAAATGCATTATTTATGTAATTAGACACATTTACAGTTCATTATTCCACATTTTATGCTATTGTTACAAAGCTACCAAACTCTCCAGCTCACTTTTTAATCTTCCTTTGGCTAATCTGAGAGAGAACGCTGAGTTATTCAAATGGATCCGGTTAAAAATTGGAAGTTACCTAAAGCGGCACAATTAAGTTATAAATCTAAACGCCTGGAGAGCGCGTCAATTCAAAAACAATGATTAGCTCATTTACTTCCCATATTTTCAGAGGAAGATGTCCGGGCCCATATTGGTTGGCGTCCAGTAATGTATTTTACCAGTTAAGCAGAATAATTGCTTCATTGAGGCAAAACCTTCCCGACGCGGGGTGGGGTAGGAGACAGTGAAGACGCGAGAAGCGAGGCAAACCCCGAACGGCGAGTTCGGTTCGGGGCGGAGGCGGGATCTGCGCGGGGGCCCTCCCGCCCCTTCCCGGCAGGGCCTTCGGGCGTCCCTCCCCGCACGGAGGGACCCGTCCCGCGGAGGGCGCGTCCCCCGGACATCGCCGTCGGAGCCGTCCCTGGTCCCTGCTCTCCGGCCGCCTGTGCCTCGGCCTCCCCGACAGCGCCGGCCCCGCCCAACCCCGCTCCCCCGACGAGCGCCGCGGCCGAGTCCGTGCGTCCCCGCTGCGGCTCCGAAAGGGCGACCGGGCCGCAGCGGACCTCGGAGTGGCCTCCTGGACGCCGAGGCCCATGGAACTGCGGCGACCGACGAGCCGCAGCCGGCGGAGCGCGGCGCCCACCACCCCTGGGAGAGCCGGCACCGGGGCGCGGACCCCTGTTCCCGGCCCTGCTCCCGCGGGGGCTGTAGGGGCCACCGGGGCACCCCCAGAGTCGCGAGCAGCAGCGGCAGGCCCCGGGACAAAACCAGAGTGCTACGGGGAGGCAGCGAGCTCTCGGGAAGATGGGGGGGGGGTCGCGCCCCGGACACAGAAGCAGCGGGGCTTAGCGACCCTTGAGGGGCTGGGGTGGGAGGGAGGAGTCCTGTCCGGGATCCAGCAGGATAGGCTTGCCCTCACAGAGCCCTCCTCGTAGAAGCTGGGGTCACCCCCACCGAGGGGATACCTGTCCGGGACCCAGACATCCCCCCGTGGGGGAGCAGCCTCGAGAGCCACCCACACCCATCCGCCGGTTTCCACCCAGGAGGAGAGACGCCACTAAGGGTCACCCTATATTTGGAAGAAAAGCAACAGCAAGAAAGACAAAACCCAAGCTGCGCTGATTTCCCTGGGGGGGAGAAAAGGATCGTCCAGAAAACAGAAGAGATTCAGCGCAGAACCGCGTCCACTTGATGAAAGTCGCTGCGGAGAAAAATTCACGACTGAAGCCTGCGAGCATGTAAACACCAGAAGAAAAGAGCTCAGCAGAAGATGTGAAAACAGAGCCCGAAACACTGCGCACCTGCCGGCTGCATTAACTTCCCAGAAGACAGACAGGAACAATTGAAAGCAGAGAGAGACGGAAGAGGAGAAGTGAAGATGCGGAGAATCAGTCCAGACTGTTCCGCAGTAGGGATGACAAAAGGAAACAGATGAGGGGGGCATTCCATTGTAAATAACAGGGCAAATTTTTCCAGAGCTGAAGAAAAGCACAAAACTTTAGATCGGGAGCGTCTGCAAGTGCCTGAAAGTATGTAAAAGAGAAGGTCCATACTTATCTCTACTCCATGCTGAAATTTCAGGATTTCAAGGATGGAATTTACATCAGTAAATCATGGTACGGCCACAAATGGAAAATGAATGAAAAATCTTAATACATAAAGATCTCCAAGATAGGGGCCCCTGGGTGGCTCAGTCAGGTGGGCATCGCAGCTCTTGGTTTCCAGCTAAGGTCGTGATTGCAGGGTCGTGAGATCAAGCCCTACATCGGGCTCTGAGCGGAATGTGGAGGCTGCTTCAGATTCTCCCTCTCCCTCTCCCTCGGCCCCTCCTTAAAAACAGATCTCCAAGATATATTAAAATTAAAAAGCAACATGCAAACAGCAAGCAGCAGGGCTGAGGGCTATACTTACATGAGACGAAACAGACCATGAGCAGTTGCTACCAGAGACAAATCAGGACATCTCATAACAGCAGGAGAACGGGTATATGGACCAACGTAAGAGAACTGAGAGTCCAGATACAAAATCCACAAGTGATTCAACAGAGAGAGACCAGCCTTTTTCAAAAAGGAACCCCAGGACAACTGGGCGTCCACGTGCGAGAGAGTGAATGCGGATCCCTACCTCACGTTGCGTCCAAAACCCAACTCAGAATGTGTCATTGATTGAAGTGTAAGATTCCCAGTAAAAATCCCAGGAATAAATATTTATGACCTGATATTCGGTAGCAGCTTCTTAAATATGACATCAAGAGAATAAATGGTTTTTAGAAATTGGTAAGTGGGACTTGATTAAAAACTTTTGTGCCTCAAAGGATAGTGTCACTATCAAAAAAAAAATATTGAAAATTTAACCTGGAAAATTGGGGAAACTATTTGCAAATTGCACATCGGATAGAGGTCTAGTACACAGAGCCAAGAAAGTACACTTGCAACTCAAAAATTAAAAATAATAATGACACAACCAAATTTAAAAAAAAAGGAAGGATACACATTTATCCCAGAAAGATATGCAGACATCCAACGAGCATATGAAAGAGATGCTCAACACCATTGGAAGGGAAGGAAGGCAAAAGCACCAGGAGACAGCTCCTCACATCCGCTAGGATGGCTACAGTTTAAAAAGACAGACGGTAACAAGTGTTGGTGAAGACGTGGGGAAACTGATCGTCATACACGGCCCTGCCGGTGGGAATGTGCAACGGTGCCCCCTTTTGGAAAATATTTTACCAGTTCCTCGAATGTTAAACACAGAGTTACCATAAACCCAGCCATTCCACCCATAGACATGAACCTGAGAACACTGCAAAATTCATCCACACGGTGTACACAACGTACACAGCACATCGTGCAGCAACGGCCCACGGAGCGCGACCTGCAGGCTGTCACCGCTGCACGGGCAGCCGAGGTGGGGCCCGTCCGGGAATAACGTTCGTGAGGGAGCAACGAGAAGGAAGGGCTGCTGCGCCGCGGCGGGGGTGGGCGGGAGGAGTCTGGCCGGGGAACGAAGTCTGTGGCAAAGGGCCCCCTGTTGTGATTCCACTCATAGCAAATGCTCAGAGTAGTGAATCCATAGAAACCAAAAGTAGACCCGTGGTTGCCGGGGGCCGGGAGGACGGGGCGAGCAGTGACCGCCGACGGGCACAGTGTCGCTCTGGAGGTAGCAAAATGTTCTGAAATCTGTCGTGGTGGTCGTGCGAGTCTGTGAATATACAGAAACCCCCTGGCTTATATGCATCAAAAGGTGAATTTTAGGATAATGAACATGATATGAATTTAATGTGAATTACATCCATCTCAATAAAGTTGTTATTTAAAGAAAAGAAAACGTGGGCTCTAGAAATCGGAACTGAGATATGAATTAATAAGATGCCAAACTGATGGGGGTGGGTGACTCAGTCGATTTCGTCTGCCTTCAGGCCAGGTCACGGTCTCGGGGTCCTGGGTTCAAGCCTGGCATCGGGCTCCCTGCTTCGCGGAGAGCCTGCTTTTCCCTTTGCCCTTCTCCCCTGTTTGCGCTCACTCTCTCTCTCTATTTAAATAAATAAAGTCTTTTTAAAAAGGTGCCACGTCGATAGGAAATAGGAGTAGCCTCAGTCAAGGAAATAATTTCCAGCAATGACGAATGCATCAAAAAATAAAAAATAATAAAAATGCATCCAGAAGTCCAAAAATGCAGTTTTTAACTTGCGCAGATGCTCATTATGATGCAGAAAAGTCAAGTGGACACCGTGGAAGGAAGGCTTGGGGGCTGGCCCGTGGTGCAGCAGGACAGAACAAGCATCAAGAGCGGGAGGAAGGACGCACCAGGCACATGGGCTGCACGCAGGAGGGATCAGAACACGGGACCGAAGCAAGCTGCTGGGAGAAAGGTGTCCTGGAAACAGACCAATCTGGATGCTTGGAGGACACCGCATGTGCCCGCTCAACGTGGTGGTAAGGTTCCAACACCTGAATCAAATTGTGGAAAAAGCTTCCATTTAAAATCCAGTAGGAAAAACAGTCTGGGCCTCACTTTCCTTTCACAACAGGAAATCCTACAAAGCAATGAAACAGAGACTCCAGAGGTAAAAGGACATTTGTGACCCAAAATTCTATATTCAGAACCCACACCCACTTGCCTCCCCTCAGGAATGTGATGCAGGTCATCAACAAAGAAATAAAGGAAAAGTCCCTCAAAACTTAAAAGTCATGGCATAAAAGACTGGCAGGCAGGATTAAAACCCCATCATCAAACAAACCTGAATTAGTGTTCCTGCCATGTGTAACTCTTGAAAACGAGAACATTGAATATACAAAAACAATAGCCTAGTGATGACGTAAGGGGGGCAACAGACAGAAGACAGAAGGAGAGGTCAAAGAATATAAATGTGCCAGTTTCCTCAATTTATCTAGGGGAGATCAATAAATACATTTCATTCTTGATGTTGATATTTAGGCAATATATGCTTTTCTCTAGGAAAACGAGTCCCATAATTGAATCAATAAGCAACAGACAAAAAGCTGTGTATGAAATTGAAAATGTTATTCAAGAATTATCTCTCACAGGGTACCAGACCAGATATTTTACAGGCTAGGCTTTGAGACCATCATAGAGCAGATCATTTCCATGCCGGATAAATGTTTCCAGAGAACACAAGATGTCACGCATCCCAGGAATTCATTTCACAGAGCTGGCGTATCCAAGAGACCTGAGCAAGGACAGGTTGAAAAGGAAATGAAAGGCAGGGACACAGACGCAAAAATTAGACACAAACTACCAGGGTGGGACATGAAAGCCGTGGCGGGGGCTGGGGTGGGGGTGGGTACAGGCACTGAGCCCAGGGCAGGAGAGGTAACACTGAAACATTGCATCTGCTCGCCGCAGGTGTAAGCCAGGGGAGACAAGCGCTCTGCACACATGAGTAAATGCTGGAGACAAGCACAAAAACTTTTTAATAAACTAAGGACGAGGACTACTTTTCTGAACGTGATTAAAAATATCTACTCCAACCACAAAGCTGATAGGAGAAACCCAACGGTACATGAGAGGTGGTGTTCCCCCTGACACCGTGGAGAAGACAAGGCAGTCCACCTCGCCAGCAATCCCCCAGCCCCCCAGCCAAATAAAAAAAAGGGGGGCAACCTATATCTCGCTCGCTAGGTAGCCATCATCCGTCAGGAAGGCAGGGGCAAAGTTGACATAATTCAAACATGCCTATGAGAAAAAAAAAGAATCTGAAAATACACACATTTATAAAATTCCATTAACATGAATGTGAAAAGCAATAGTTTTCCTACGTGGCAGCACTGACAGGGCAAACATGAAAGAAGAATCCTATTCATAACAGTAAAAGTGAGTATCTAGAAATTAACCTTACGAAGACTACGTCAGGCTCCCGTGATTAAAGTCACAGGCCAACGAGGTGCCGTAAGAATGGATTTGAACCAGTGAACGAAGACAGCGTGTTCCGTATCAGAAGACTGACATGGGGAAGAGACACGCTCCTGCCGAACTGACACGTGAATTTAATGCAACTCATGCAGAATTCCAATAGGATCGTTTATGTAGAATTGGTTAGAAAGGCCACCTAGAATAACGAAAAGCAAGAAAAGGCGAGGGAAGTTTTCAACCGAGAGTAACCTGGATGCCCGCAGGACCCTTCATGTTGAAATAAAGCGCAATTTATAAATGGGTGAGCCTAGAGGGCCAAAACACACACAGTGATGGCTCCAATGAACAGAGACCCAGAAATGCGCCCAGATAGGTCTGGGCAGGTATTGCGTGATAGACTTTGGCACTCAGATTTGAGGGGTGGCCTGCAAGAGATCACGAGCCCAGATCTGGGCGCCTGGGGGGCTCAGTCGGTACGAGTCTGCCTTCAGCTCAGGTCATGATCTCAGGGTCTCGGGATCCAGCCCCATGTCGGGCTCCCTGCTCCATGGGGAGTCTGCTTCTCCCTCTCCCTCTGCCACTCCCGATTGCTCATGCTCTCTCTCTCACAAATAAATAAAAATTTAAAAAAATTTTTTTTAAAAAAGAGCTCAGATCTGCCTGGCTGTCTGGTCCAAATCCTGCTTCCACCGCCGTAGATATGTGACCCTGAGCCAGACACTTACCTTCTCTTTGTTTTAATTTCTTCATCAGTAAAATGAGGATATGAGTGTCTATCTAACAGGTCTTTTGCGAGGGTTAGATAAATTATTTTTTTAAGGTTTTTTATTTATTTACTTGACAGACAGAGATCACAAGTAATCAGAGAGGCAGACAGAGAAGGGGGGAAGCAGGCTCCCCGCTGAGCAGAGAGCCCGATGCGGGGCTTGATCCCAGGACCCTGAGATCACGACCTGAGCCTAAGGCAGAGGCTTAACCCACGGAGCCACCCAGGCGCCCCAGATAAGTTATTTTTATTTAAAACCCTTCCTGGAGGACTGGGCACATCGTAGGCTCCGGATAAGAATGTTTTAAACAGGGGTGCCTGGCAGGCTTAGCCGGTGAGGCATTTGAGTCTGATCTCTGGGTTTTGAGTTGGAGCCCTGCGTTGGGTGCCGAGCAACTTAAAAATAAAATCTTCAAAAAAAAAATTAAATAAAAGAAAAATTATGTTAGGAAAGTTAGTTAATGTGGGGGGGAGACGATGAAGGAGACCCACACATGTTCACACCAGACACCCCCTCGGGGGCGGCAGATGGGACACAAAGTTAAGTCATGCCGTCCCTGGCGCAAATTGTAGATGGATCCATGGTCTTGGAGAAGTGAAGTGCTTCTAACCTGAGAGAGCGGGGAGGGGAGGAGAGAGGGAGAGAGAGGGCAGAAAGGGGGACAGAGAAGGAAGGGGCAGAAAGAGGGGGGAGGGGGGAGGGCAGACAGGGGGAGGGAGGGGGAAACGGAAAGAAGGGGACGACGTAAACGCAGAACCGCGGACAGCTGGGAGAGGAGCGATTCCAGTGAGAAGCCCTCATCAGCCATGAGAGCTTGGTGCATATTTGAGTTAAATAGGAGAGGATAAAGCATTTATACAAACTTAAAAAGTGAAAATAAGCAGGTCAGGGCAAAAATAATCTCCGGCATCAGATCAGGAACTCCTACATTCTCCATCTTTACAGGAACCTTCAGAAAACAAAAATAGGAAACTGAAATGTCTCCAATCAATCATTTTTTTACATTAAAAAAATATTTTCTGAGGGACCGAGTCTCCTCGTTGCAGCTACAAAACCCACACGAACACCAAAGAGCACACATCTCGTCCGAAAGGTGCATCTGCCCGGACCCAAGACGCCGCGCCGTGCCTCGGGGGGTCGCCGCCTCGCTGTGAGCAAAGCCGCCGCCGCTTCCCGGGGAGCCGGGGGTCTGCGCGGCGCACAGGTAAGAAAACCAAAACCACAAAGGCAGCCCAGCGTCCAGCCCTGGGCCTGTCGAGTTCCAGAGCCCGAGCATCAGAGGCCAGGGAGGGGCCAAGCTCTCCGTCCGGGGGGAGGTGGGAAGAAGCCCCCAGGCCTCGTGGCCGGGTCCTGATCACGGATACCCTGACTTCTCCCTCGGCCTCCCCCCAACACCCCTGCTCTGGATGCGCCAGACCCTCTTCCCTCGCCCCACATGGAGGCGCCCTGTCTGTGGGATGACAGTGACCGCCACGGAGGCGAAAACCCCAGGGCCGCTCCCTGCACCCCCGGGGACAGGCCGGCCGGCACACAGTGTGGACTCCAGGCGGTAGCCAGAGGGAGGGCGGAGGGAGGACAGGTGCGTGTCCTGGAGTCCAAGTGTCTGGACAAGAAGACCAAGCTTCCCTTCCTTCTCTTCCCTGGCATCCGCACGTGCAGGCCTGGCCACGTGTGCGCACGCGTTGGAACTCTCCGTCTGTGAAGTCTGCCAGTGCCCACGCACACGGCCCCTGCTGACTCCTCTCTGTAAGGAGGGCGTGCGGGTCACGGAGGGCGGGCATGAGGGTCACGGAGAGGCCATATGCATGAGGGAGGTTGTGCAGGTCAGACACGGGGAGGATGTGAGGTCGGAGACACGGTGTTCGGGTGAGGGAGGGAGGCCGTGTGGATCAGAGGGGAAGGGTGTGCAGGTCGAGAGAGGCCGTGCGGGTCGGGGGGAGGCCGTGCGGGTCGGGGGGAGGCCGTGCGGGTCGGGGCTGGTTCATGAGCTCTCGGCCTGCATCACAGGAGCAAGAGCACGGACACAGGCCGAGGGGAAAGCTGGGGCCCCTCTGGGTTTCGGGAGCATCAGAAGCGTACAACGCTGGCTCGTGCTGGAGACCGGGGTTCGGTGAGATTACAATATTATTTGCCTCGAGACCTGACTCTTTTAATTTCGCTGGAGAACCCAGCTTTGGACAGGAAATCAATTGTCTGTTGTTATCGGCGGCGGAGAGGAAATCAGGGCCCACGTCCCTGGGCTGCTGTCCGGGGTGTGATTTATTGGAAGCCAGGTGGACTCCCAGGTGGCGATGATGAGTGAGGCCCGAGCTCCACGCAGCGGCCCGGCGGGCACCAGGCCTGGGCGCGAAAGCAAGCGGCACCCGGGCGGGGCATGCCCGGCTTCCTTGCCCCCTCCTCCCCAGTGGAAAGACTGCGGGCTGGAAGTGGTGGAGAGAGATTGCCCGGGGGAACATGCGGAGGACATGTGGGGGACATGGGGGGACATGGGAGGACATGGGAGGGCATGGGGGGACAAGAGGTGACATGGGAGGACACATGAGGGACATGGGGGACATGGGAGGACATGGGGGGACACAGGCCTCGTCAGCACCCGGCAGAGGCCGCGGCAGACAGCTGCTGTCTCCGAGCTTCGTGACAGCAGCTGACAAGGGGCAGCAGAGCGGGCGCTCTCGGGCCTGACATCAGCGGCTGCGCCCGCGATCCCCCTGCGCGTGCACACGCCGGGCACAGGACACACGGAAAACACGCGGGCTCTGCAGAACCGCTGTATCTGGGTTTCTCCACGGAGCGCACGTTGTTTCTCAGCTTCGGTAATTTCATCTTTTGGAAGGCAAAAATCGTCCCTCTGCAGAATTGGTTTTTGATTTGCTGGTGTTTACCTGACAGGAAGCATCTCCCAGGAAGAAATAGCTCCACTCGGTGCCGCAGCGCCGTCTCGTCTCTCCTAAATTCCAGGCCATCTGCTCACTTCTGTGCCCTGGAGACCATCCAGATAGCAGACATCACTCCATCCCCGAAACGAGTCCCTGGGCAGCTCAGACAGCCCGGGAAGGACTCGGAGTGCAGCCGCTGCCGCAGGGGCTGCGGGAGAAACGCCAGCGAGGGGCGGGCCGGCGGAGGGCTCCCTGGAGGCGGCAGCCCCAGCAGGCCTGCAGGTGGCGATCAGGGCCCACATGTCCCTCTGTGGGAGCTGTGTGCCCACCCCCCCACTCCGCCACACCGGGCCTGCAGGTCTTGGCCCCCGGAGAAGACGTGAAGTGCTCAGATGGTCCCAACACGGGCGTCTCCACGAGCCACGCCAGATGAGCACGGGTGAGTGTCCCCGGCACCACGGTCAGGGGGCCACCTGCCCGCCAGAGGTCAAAGGTCTGGCCTACAGGCGTGTGGGACCGTGGCTGGGTCTGCAGAGTCCGGACCCTCTTGCCCGGCCCACTGGGCAGCTCCGAGACCAGTCCCTGGATGAGGGGCTGCCTCTCCAAACGGTCATAAACAAAACCACGATTTTATTTGTTTTGGACGGCGTAAAGAGGTTTAACAAATCAAACATATTTATTCTCTAACAAATCAGATTTATTACAAAACTAAAATACAGTGAAATCAGACAAAAGCCACTCAGCGTGTGCTCACCAGGCCCCATCCACGGTGCATCTCCCCCACGCCCACACGGGCCCAGGGTGAGCGGGCACAGGCCTGCCCCGATCCCATTCTAGCTGGGGACCCACGGGCGGAGACAGACAGGCGGACAGGATCCCGTTATCTCAGAGGAGCGGGGCCAGGGAGAAAACAGCGAGGTGCCGCCATCAGAGACCAACAGGTCCCACAGGCTCCCCAGCAGACCCAGCACAGACGCACGGCTCCTCGGGGACCCTCCCTCCCTACAGGCGGCTGTCTCCCAGCTTCTGGGCCATTCCCAGCTCCTGGGGGCCGCTGGCTCCTTCCCGGTCCCATCCTCAAAGCCAGCAACTCAGGGTGAGCCCCTCACATGGCTCCTCTGACTCACCCTCCCGCCCCTTCCAGCTTCCAAGAACACAGGATCACCGCGGGCCCAGCTGGGGCACCTGGCTTGCCCTCGGCAACCGTCGTTCCCTCTGCCAAGCCCCTGGAGCCACACGTCACCTGCACAGTCCGGAACCGGGGCTTGGCGTCTGGGGGCGTCTGCGTGCCCTCTGCAGCGGCTACCCCACCCGGGCCCAGGGAAGGGCTCCTCCAGGATCTACTTGCACAACGACTCAGCCACTGACACAGAGCAGATGTGTGCAAACTGGAAAGGCGTCCCCCCCGAAGGGGCAGCGGGTGTCCAGCCCCCAGCGTGGGAGGAGCCAGACCTGGCCTGAGGGCCGGATGGACCAGCAGACGGGCACCCCGCAGGGGCTGTGGGCCTGGCGTGGGGAGCCCCCCGGCTGCATGAAAAGGGCAGTCGGAACCATTAAAGATTTTAAGCACAAGAATGACATGATCTGATTTATATTTTTTAAAGATCACTCTGTTATTTGACATTTGAAATGGTATTTGAGATGCGTCTTGAGAGTACAGGTAGGATTTAGACAGATGGGGGGGTGAGACGTGTGCTTCAGGTACGGAGAGCCGGGATGCAGGCCCGCAGGTGGACACATGCGGAGACGGGACACAGCATGTGCGTGAGAGAGGGGGCCAGGGCCGGGAAGACGAGGGGACCCCGAGCAGGGGGGCCACAGCCGGGAGGACCGGGGGACCCTGAGCAGGAGGGGTCAGAGCCAGGAGGGCTGGAGGACGCCAGGCAAAGGGAGCCAGAGCCTGGAGGACTGGGGGACCCTCGGAAGGGGTGCTGGGGGCAGCACAGGAACCCAAAATGATTCTCGGGTCCGGCGTGCGTGGACGGGCCTGTCCCCCTGCTCTTTAACAAGTGATCGATAGCACTGGAACACGCAGCCGGCAGACCCTTACATCATCATTAGTTGCCGTTAGAGAATCAATAATCAGAATGAGAGGGTCTCGGCAGAAGGTCTGAGGTGGGGCTGCTGGGCCCGGTCAGCCCTGGAGGTGCCCACTTGGGGCTCGACCGCGGTCCGCACACGGGGTCTCCACGTAAACAGAATTCCATGGGAACCTAGCAGAAAATACAACCCTTCTTTGCTCGCGTCTTCCAGTGTTTATTTTTCTTGTTTCCAGCACGTAAATTCCACTTCAGAGAACCGTTCGCTTGGGGGGCGGCAGGAGCGCGCAGGGCAGAGCGGGGCCCCACAGGTACCTGGCGGGGGGCCTTCGCTGCGCCCAGGGAACCCCGCAGGAGGGAGCCCCGAGGCTCTGTGTCCCCGCCTGGCGGTGCGAGACACGGACGCGCTCTTGTTCTGACCTTTGCGGGCGATTCGGAATGTGTGCCCCAGGCTGGAACAGAGGATCGTGGGGACTCATTAAACCAGTAAGATGGAAAACAGAGAGAAAAACAGTCAAATGACAGTGCGACCTCTGCCTCTTGGAGCCCTGCCCTCTCTGAGCGCGCTCGGTGTGGGCTTCACGCGGCCCTGTCTGACCCCCCAGAATGACTCCGGCCGGCTCAGGGGCGTCAGCCGTCAGGCCCCAAGACACCCACCTCATCTGGGGGGAAAAGTAAAATGGGAAATCCTCTGCTGCGGTCCACAGGCTTCTCTGGTCCTCGGAGCTGTTTAAGCCTTCACTTAAATGAGCAATGGTGGGCCGCGGGGACGCGGGAAGGCCCGGCACCTGCCCGGCCCACGGTCTGTCTGTCTCATTAAACAGAAGGAAGGAGACATGACTAACGACGGATGCAGTCCTCAGTAGACGAAGAGGTATTTTAAGCCCCCCTTTCCGTCCAAAGACACAGACAGCCCCTCGGCCCACAGGCCGTGTCCTCGGCCAGGGCCGCAGGGCGTCACCCGGCTGGCCAGACCGGGCAGCTCCGACGGCCTCCTTCCCGGGAAGCAGGGACTCGTCGCGCTCCCCTGGGCTGTGGCTCCTTGTCCCGGGCTGTGAAAGGGTGTCCAGAGCAGACTCCGTGCTCGTGGTTTCAGCCCCACCAATCGTCTTCCACACGTGACAGCCTTTTGTCCTCTCTACCTCCCGCGGAAGGCGGGCTGGGGGTGGGAGCACTGGGCCCTGCCACGGCGAGGAGCAGGGAGGGCCCAGGGCCAATAAACACAGATCTGGGGGCGCCTGGGTGGCTCAGTGGGTTGAGGCCTCTGCCTTCGGCTCAGGTCATGATCTCAAGGTCCTGGGATCGAGCCCCACATCGGGTTCTCTGCTCGGCAGATAGCCTGCTTCCCTTCCTCTCTCTCTGCCTGCCTCTCTGCCTACTTGTGATCTCTGTCAAATAAATAAATAAAATCTTAAAAAAAAAAAAACACAGATCTGGTCCTCAGTCTGCACAAAAGCGCCAATCTCTAGGCTGGAAAGGGGGAAGCCAAGTCTGGGCAGGCATCTACGGGACCAGCCACATGCAAGGGACTCAACGGTTCATCACACGGTGACCGGATCAGAGCCGGCGAGGCACGGGATGCTGCAGACACAGCCGTGCCCTCTCACCCTCGAAGCTACCTCAGGGACCGAGGGAGCAACCGGTGGCAGGAAGCAGTGTCCCTCGCCTCTGGGAACGCACCAGTCCTCTGAGGAGCCCTCGAGCTTGCCCTGGCTGGTGTCCGCCCACAGACCCTGGATCCCGTCGGTCCAGGCACGTCGCCCGTCCCGACTGGGTCGTGGCAGTTTTCAGTAGCGCTGACACACAGGACAACCTTTTTCCGATATGACTGACTATACTTGCCCTGCCGTACTTTTTATCCCTGTGACTTCTTGATTTTGTACGTGGAAATGTGAACCCCCTTCATTCCGCTCTCGAAAGGGACGCCAGGCCCAGTTCCCCCGTGCACGGCTCGTGGGCACACAGAGGGGAGCCGCCTCCGTGGGAAAGTACAGAAGCTCCTCGAGAAAGTAAGGGCACGACGGCCCTGTGCTCGGCAGCTCCCTTCGGGGCAGGCACCCCAGGAGCTGAGGGCCCGGAGGAGACCTTTGTGCGGCGATGTTCGCACGAGCGCACGAGCACAGCAACGGGCGGAGGCAGCCCGTGTCCGCGACGGAACGGAGACGTGGACGTGTGGCCCACACCTGCAGCGAGCGCGACTCCGCCCTGAAGAGGAAGGAGGGCTTGACACCTGTGACGGCACGGATGAACTTGGAGACAGGGACCTGGGATAAACCAGACACCGAAGGACAGCACCGCATGACGGGACTCACACGACGGACCCAGAGCGGCCTCATTCACAGAGGCGCGCAGGAGGGCGGCTCTAGGGGCCGGGCAGGGGTGGGAAAGAAACGTTTCACGGGGCCAGAGCTTCACAGGGTGCAGGACGGGGCCCCTCACCAGCGGCGAGGCCGGTGGCGGCTGGCCAGCAGTGGGAATGGGCTCAGGGCCATGAGACCCCCTCAGAAAACGGCTCCAGCCGGTCTCACTGTGTATATTTTATTTGATGAAAGTGTTTTCAAAAAGGAAAAGGAGAGGAAGGCCCCCCCAGCGGTCAGAGGAGCGGGTTCACGTTGTTCGAACTCTTGCTCTGACGAGGTCCCGAGACACCCCACGGAGAGAGAACGGAGCTCTGGGGTTGGGTCCTGAGCCCACCCCTCATGCACTGGCCACCCCGGACAAGCTTCAGCTCCCTCCTGTGCGAAATTGGGGAGAAGCCCCGTGACCGTGCAGGCCTACAGAAACCCAAAGGACGCCACACGTGAGAAGCCACCACGGTGCATCCAGGCGGGCGGGAGATGCACGGCGAGCCCACCGCTGCCCCCCTCCAACAACAGCAGACCATGAGCCCCGGCGGAGGCACCACCAGCCCCAGCTCCAGAGGGAGCCCTATGTGTGACGGCGGCGCCACGCGCCAGCAAGGAGCCAGCGGGATCGCCGCGGCAGCCTTCCATCGGCTCACGGTCAGGAAATGTCACAGCGGCAGGTGTGCAGGCCCCTCTGCTCACGGCGCTTCTAAAACAGAAATGTGACCAAGGAAGAAGTATGGGGGGCCCATAAGCACCGTCCCTAGCTGACAGAGAACCGCGCATCCGAGCTACGCCCACGAGGACCGCTGGTACCAGAACAAGGGAAATGACCAGTGTCGTCGAGGGTGTGGAGCAACGGGGCACTCACACGGCCGGACGGAGCAGAGATGGCGCGGCCACAGGGACGCAGAGATGCCCCGGTGGTTTCTGAACACAGGAAGCACGTTGGGCCTATATGACCCTGCAGTCGTGTCCCTAAGTACATTCCCAGGGGACAGGCCTTCACACGTGCACGCAACAGCCTGTGCACAAATGTGGGTGGCGGCATTAGCCACAATGTCCCCGAGAAGGAAACAACCCAGGTATCCGTCAGGCGCTGAACTGGAAACCAGACACGGTAGATTCTGTGCGGCAGCGCGATTTGGTAACAAAACAGTGCCAGCTGCTGGGTCACAACACAGAGGAACCTCGGAAACATTCTGCCGAGTCGAGAAAGCCCGTCACAAAAGAAGACCACTGTGTGGTTCCACTTATTTTAAATGTCAAGAATAAATAAATAAATAGTGGGCAAATATACAAAGACAAAAAGTAGATTAATAATTGCCCAGGGCCGGGTCAGAATGGGGAGTGAGTATAAACAGTGAGAAGTTGCTTTTCAGGGGGACTCCAGTGCCCTAAAACGAGGTTGTGGGGCCCCGAGGTTGTGCGGCTGGCCATACAACTCCATGGACGCACCAGCACCCACGGCCTAGGGAGCGGAGCACAGGGAGCTCCGCATTCACAAACTGTCCCTCAGTAACGCTGCTTCTGAAGGCGATCCGGTCCAGGCTTCCTTAAACGGCCTGGTCGGAGCAACCCTTCCGGCACGTGCCTGGCCATCAGACGGTCGACAGGAGGGTGGCAAAGAACAAAAGCACAAACACAAAGCCAATGTCACGAAACCCGCACATTCCGTAAGATCACTGAGTGCGGGAGGAAATGCGGAGCCCGGCAGAGGCCTCCGGGTCCAGCCTCCTTCTTCACTGAGCACCTGGTTTCCTCCTCGGCCGTCGCGTGGCGGGCACGTTTCATGAGAGAAAAGAAAGAAGTCAGAGCCGACACTGTGTCGTTGGTCGACGCAATGGAGACGATGAGGTCCGGCTCCCCCCACCCCACAGCCGTGCCCGTGCAAATGCCGGGGACGGGACGTGTGCGGGTTCCTCTAGTCCCCGCTGTATCGGCAGGACCCCCTTCCCCACGTGAGTGGCAACACTGTAGTGAACGCTGATACAAGTAACGCTGTTACTTGTTGGGGTAACAAGAAAGAGGGGCTATTTCCTGAGCACGGATTATACGTCAAGTGAAGCATGAAGGGCTTTACGTGAATCAGCTAATTTCTTGTAAGTCTGGAAACTGCGTATGTTGTCGTTAACCATTATCCCATGTTACAGATGAGGAAACTGAGGGTTACTCACGGGCTCAGGGAGATACAGCCGCGTTCAAGGTCAATTACGGATGGGAGCCTGACTTCAAACCCTCGCATGCCTCCCACCAGGCGGCAGGCGCCCGGGGCATGCCCAGGGACAGCCTGGGCCACGGAGGCCCCGGCTGCTGCAGGAGTCCGCGGCCACATGGGGGTGCACCCTCTGCCTGCCCAGGAAAGCCGCGGGGACCAGCACTGAAGACACACCGAGCTCCCCACACGGCGGATGCCGAGAGCACTAGGAGATAATAACGAACCAGCTTCCCAAAACCAACAGAAAACCCTGGAACTCCAGGAGACCCTAATCTAGAATGTCTTAACTACTGTGAGTTCTTGATTCAACCACTTCGAGCTTCCCGTTCGGGTTCACCTCCACCAACCACGGCCCCAGCGAGCAGCCCCAAGCCCCCTCTCAGGGAGGCCCTGCCTGGGCTGGGACAAGCAGCTCAGATCCTCCCCTCGACACGCGTCTTCCCTCGCCACTAGCCTGCTGCTGGCCGAGCCCTGTCCGTTCCCAGATTCGCCTCACAGACAGAACCACACACCCCGCGCCCGACACAGCCAGCTTCGTTCTCTCTCTCTCAGACAACCCTCTCCTGCTGCCAAGTCCGAGGGCTTCCTCCACGTGCCTCATTCACACACACACTTTCTTCCCACCCAGAGCATCACCATTGTTAGTGAACAACCAGAAAAAGTCAGTGTTTTCCCTTCTTCCGTTCCACAGTGCAACCAAGAGAGCGCCTCCCTCTGTGAGTTGCAGGGGTGCACCTTACCCTCCGCGGGCACGGTCCCAGGTCCCGCAGCGCGGAACGACCTTCTCCTTCCGGGCTGGGCGCGGAGCCACAAAGAGCTCACGTTCCAGCCATCTGGAGGAGGAGGTCTGAGGACAGCCCAGGGGACAGGGAAGCCGGCCACCCTCTCTCTGTGCCTCGCCTCTCAGACCTGTCCACAACCGCGCAGCATCCCTCCAGACACCATTTCTACATCGTGGAGCTGCGCTGCCCCCGGGCCCTGGACTCGGCATCAGCCCCGCTGCTTCTCCTTCGGCTTCCGACCAAAGTGACCCTGTTGGACATCCAGCCGGAAGCCAGGCAGTCGGCACCGCACTGTGCGTTCCCCACACCCGACGCGAGGGAGCCTCAAGGGACTCTTCTCACCTGGTCTCTCCTCTGCCCCTCACTGCCCGCCTCCACAGGGCCCCTGGCCCCGGGCGTCCCAGAGGCCTCTGCTTTCCCTCTCCCTTGGTCCCCGGAGCGGCCACCAGCACGCACACAGCACACGTGCTCTGGACACGACGCTCCCGGGCCAGCACGACCCCGTCATCGCTGCCTTCCCCAGCACCTGGCACACGGCTGGGGCCCGGCCAGGGCTGAGCCCGCTCACTCCAGCTCCAGAGCCGTGTGTCCCCACAGGACATAGGAAGAAGGCAGGTGGTGTGTGAGCACAGTGGGGCAGCGGGGAGCGGCTGGCACAGCAAATGACCTTCGGGGTTGGGGCAGAGCCGCCCTGGACCAGGGACTCTGGACAGTCCCCTGGGAGCCCCAGGCACCGTCTCTGGGGCGAGTGTGTTCTCACTCCCTCGAGCCTTCGGTCAAAATCAATGCGCAGACGAGGGGAAGGGACGTGCTCAGCATAGCGGCTTCCACGAGCCACAGGACACGTGGGCCCCGGCCGGTTCCGTGGCTGCCTCGGGATGGCCGGACTGGCTGAAGGGACATCCTACAAAACGCCCCTCCCATCTGAGCCGGCAACCAGCCACACTTGACGTGCCTCGCACCCCGGGCCTTGCCGAGGATCCGCAGAGCTCCGGCTGGAGCCGTGTGGCTGGGGTGGCCTCCGCCTTGGCTCCAGGGCCATGTGGGCCACCGTGGTAAAGCAGAGCACAGACCCTCCTTCTCAAGCACACGCACCCCATACCACACACGCCCCTCTCAAAAGGCCACGTCCCAGAATAGCCAGGAAGACAGTTTCCCCAGGAGTGGACAGGAGGCCTGGAGGTGGTGGGCAAGCCCACTTCTCCCCGGTCCGGGAACCTGCTGGGTCTATGCCTCTGCTCCCTTCCCGGACACGCAAAGACACCGACTCCACGGAGGGCCCCGAGGAGGAACTATAGTCAGAGCCCCCAGAATGCCCTCTGCCAGCTGAGAGCCCAGACTCATTTCCAGGGGCCTCGGCAAAAGGATGCATCAACTTGGCAAGGTCACCCCAGAGCTCAGCACTGGGAGAAGGAGTGGCTTCTCCACTGCTGTGTTAGCCAGTGGAGAGAGAACGCCCCCGGCCGGTGCCAACCACCACTCCCCCCCCCGCCCCGAGTCAGGCCCCGGGCCCGGCAGGCCATGCGTCTCCGCTTGTCTGGCCTTCGCCGAGAGACGGAACAAGACAAGGTGTCGAGTCGGTCCTTTCCGAGGCAGGCCACCCAGACCACAGACGCGGGGCGACGTTCAGGGCTGACTGTCCTCACTGGGCGCGCATCTTTTCCTCTAAGCCCGAGCGTGGCCTCTTCCCGCATCCCCAGTACTCACACGCTCAAAGCAGCACACGCGTGTGTTCCCGCCTGCACACATGCATGCCCGTGTACACACAGCAGCACACACTACCCCGAGCACACTGAGATTTCCGGGCTGGTGGCTCATTGCTGTGGGTGGGACTTCGTCTGCAGCTCGTCTGGGAAAAGAAACATCAGATTATTTCCACGCCATTCAGGTAGGGTTCATGGGCCAGGCCCGCACCCCTCTTTCTGGAGGCGGGACCCCATGACCCTGCTCCATCCACACGTGGACTCGTGGGCCGCGACACAGCAGAGTCACTGGACCAAGGTCAAGGGAGGGGCGGGCCTTTGTCTGGCACCCGTCAGCACGGGGCCGCCGGAGCTCACAGAAACCAGTCTTCGGCTCCCAAACAGTCTGCCTCGAGTGCGAGCTCCCTACGAAGCCCGCTGGGTGCGAACGGGACCAGAACCGAGTTCGAGAGTGAGCAGGTGACCGGGGTTCAGAGCTTAACCCCATCCCTGCCGACCACGCAACCCTGGCTCTCCTCGGGCTTCCGCGTCCTCAAGCATGAATGTGTCCGTGAAACACCTCCCTCACGGACTCGCTGACGCAAGTAAACGCAGTAGGTCAAACATTTAAGGTCCCCAGTACAATTCTCGCGCCACTGGAGGTGCTTAGAGCACACGCCCCTCCGTGCTCCCCGCAAAAACGTGAAGCTGGAGAAAGAACCTTTAGGAACAAGTGCCCTGTCCTCCCTCTTTGAGAGCCTCACAGCCCCCAGTGCCAGCGGGTCCCAGCTGCTCCCACAACCCCCGGGGGCCTCCGTTCCTGCCCCTCGCCGCCGCCAACTCGAACCACCATGGAGGGGAAGGCGCGAGGGAAAGGAGGAGGCAGGAGGCCAGGCTGGGTGTCCACGAGCAGCGGGTCCAGCCCCGAAGGGAACAGGCTGTATTTGGAAGAAGGTGGCAGGCGCAGTAGAAAACACATTTATTTACTTATTTTTTTAGACTTTTAAGAAGTGCCAGAGAAAGGAAAGAAGAAAAAGATAAGAGAGAAAAGTTCACATTAAGAGATAATCAGAGATGGGGGCGCCTGGGTGGTGCGGCTGGTTGAGCATCTGACTTGTTGATCTCAGCTCAGGCTGAGGGTCGTGGGTTCAAGCCTCACGCTGGGCCCTGCCCTGGGCGTGGAACCTGCTTGAGAGTGTCTCTCCCTCTGTCCCTACTCCCCAGCCTCTTTAAAAAAAGAAAAAAGAAATAGAGAATTGGATAAAATAAGGTTTATGGCATGGAGAAGGCTGAGATTTCCGGGGGACCACAGACAAGACTTGGACATCCGAGGCGCTCCTCCGGCGGCCGGCCGCGGAGCTGAGCTGCTGTGGGCGGAGGAGATGCAGGGAGCCAGCGACGGGCGGGAAGGCCTGGGGTGGGCAGAATCACAGGAGAACAGAGCCCAGCCTGTGAGCTCGCCCGGCTCCCAGGAGCCTGGGGCCACCAACGGCAGGTCACACAGTTCTAAAGTGGGGGAGCCGGGGCTGGACCCGACCTCTGTCCTTCCAGGGATGTGCAGCGAGATGGACAGTGGAACGTCTTCTGTCCGTCTGGCTCCCCCAGGCTGCATGATGCCATCCCAATAACCCAGGGTCCAGAGAGTAGTGGGCTTGTAGACCCGCGACTCCCAGGCCACCTCGGTCTCTGGCCAGAGGTCACGGGGCAGGGACGGTTGCCAGCATTCCTGTGCTAACGTGAACTCTCCGGCCAGCTTCCCGTGAGAGCCAGTAACTGGAAACCTCGTTTTTTCCCTGCAGGGATCCCATTCCCCTGGAGCATCCCTCCCTCTTCCCAGGATCCTGGATCCCATCTAACCTGCGCTCAGCCCTGAGACCCCAGCAGGCCGTGCACAGATGTCGCCACAGTTCTCCGTGGCTCGCCTCTGCCCACGGCCCCAGACTCACTCTGCCTCCAACACTCACAGACCCGGGGCTGCGTGCTGCTCTGTTAGCCACTAGTGCTCATGGGCTGGTGGGCTGAGCCATCCCGTTCAGGCCACCCCAAGACACCGCAGCCTAATAGAAGCACAGTGCTCGCCACCCTGAGGGGCGGGAATTCTGGTGGGCTCGGTGCACAGGGCTCGGCTTTGTCGCAGGTGGAGCTCAAAGGGCGGCGTGTTTTCCTCCCCTCTGGGAGCACAGCCATCCTCCTCCAGGAGTATCTCTTCCTCTCCGTGTGCTGTCGTTCCCAAGGGTCCACCTCCAGAAGGACACAACGGACGTGCTAGGCGGCAGCCAGGATCCAAGAGCAAAGGCACGGCCGCCAGGCCTCGACGACCGGCCCAGACCGGCCCAGACCAGCCCAGAGCGGCTCAGACCGGCGCGGCACCCTTTCCATCTCTTCCTGCAGATCTGAGTGCCCCCAGGCCGGCCTCACGGCTCCACCCTGAGAAGGGGCTGGTACGGCCACGGCCACGGGGAATGGTCCCATTCCCTGCGAGCATTCCCACGAGGATCGATTCTGCCAACGGCACGAGCTGCAGGCAGACTCTTCTCTCTCTTCTCGGAGAGCCCAGCGCCCGGAGCGCCGATGGTCAGCCCCCGACAGGGTGGCCGGGCACCCAAGTCCACGGCGGGCCCTCAGGGAACAGAGGCCGGTGTTAGCAACGGGGTCCCGGGGATGCCCTGGGCTCATTCATTCATTCACCTGGACGCTCGGACGCCTCCCCGGGAGCCACTTAGCTGGACAGGGTAGCCTGGGGTGAGCGCGTCCTTCTTCATGCCGCGGGGAGCTCACCGGGGGAAGGTAGAGCACAGCCGGTGGAGTCAGGCCGTGTGGAAATCGAGCACCACCACCGCAGCGCGAGGCCGTGGGCAGCCGCGCGCACGTCTCGGAGCCTCCACCGCGGGGACAAGACCCCCTCGGGCAGCGCAAGGATAAATGAGAGCGAGATCAGGGCCGGGAGGGGCTCCCAGCACGGCGGGCCACCATCCTCATGGACGTGGGACCGCAGACACGAGCCCGTCCTCCGGTGTCACTCCCATGACCACAGACCTGACCTCTGTCCGCAGGCAGGGCAGACCCGTCGGCAGCTTCTGCGCCCCTTACAACCTGCTGTGCGGGTTGCCCATCCTCGTCCCGATGAGATCCGCGCTCCGTTTCCATCTGGAGAAATGTCGTCCGTTCTGGTGATTTACCTCCCTCTGGTCTGTCAAGTTGCGCCATAACCGTGTTCTCGGGGACTTCGATCTCTCGGAGCCTGACTTGGATTTATGGAGAGAAACGTCCCTGGAATAGGAGTTGCCTTATCGCCCTTTCGCAGGAAGGTCGGTGCCCTGGGAGCCCCTGGCCCATCCAGGCGCACCACCAGCGCCTCTGTGGTGGGGGGTCCCGAGCTGGGGGGTCCTCTGAACCCCAGCACACAGGGACTGCAGAGCCCGGCTGAGACGAGCTCCCCCCACCGCTGCTGAGACACCTCGGCTCCCTCTAGGGGAGGTGGGGGGTGAACAGGAGTGACCGGAGGTGAGCCCCGCGGAGCCCCACCGGTCCCGTCTCACCCACTGTGCCGTCCACGGGCAAACCCCACCTCTCGGGGCCCAGGCCCCCTGCCCTCGGGGTCCTCCTGCCTCCCCAAAACACAGAGCTCCCCGGAGTCAAGGATCCTGTGGCCCTGGCCCACTAACCCAGACGGAGGGAGGGACAGACAGACGGCGGGTACGTGAAGGTGGACGGAAGAGGATGCAGACGTCTTTTCCATTCCCTTTAAGAAGGAATCGCACATGGCGTGCTAATCCCCGCGGCAGACCCCACTCCTGCCTCCCGCCTCCCACGGCTGAACGTGGCTGCCACTCTCCTTGGCAGAACCGGGCACTTGCGGCATCGTCGCAGAGCAGGACCGGGACCCGTGGTGATTCTAGCGCTGGGACACCCTGAACGTGTCCCCGCCCAGCCCCACACCCGTCCGCCATGAAGCCGGCACCTTCTGTGTGGGAGGGAAAATGACGTCCAGCCCGCAAAACCAGTGTTGGTTTTTTGGGGCCACAGAGTTTGGCCTGAGAGAGGCCACTGAGGCCACAGGACCCTAAAGATGATCACAAGGAAGGCTCCGGGGGAGGCCGGCCGCCAGTGCCACTCCGGGCACCCAACGTCAGTGCGGGACCCTGAAGACCAGCGCGTGCGCGCACACACAAACACATGCGCGCACACACACACACATACACGCACACATACATGCAGGCACACACACGCACACACACGCGCACATGCACACATACATGCGGGCACACACACGCGCATGCACACACGCGCACACGCACACATGCGCACGCACGCACAAACGCGCGCATACACACATACACACACGCGCGCGCGGGCACGCGCGCGCTGGGGCCCCACGTCGGCGCCGACATCCTGGTTCCTCGATCTGACCGGAGCAGGCCTTTGCTAGGGTTGGTTTCTGCCTCTTCAGTTTTTACAGACTCTGTGCCTGGGCTCTTCTCCCAGTAAAACGGTGGCCAGACCACCTCCCAGCAAGCCGTCTGTGCACGGCCCGCGCCCCGGGGAGACCCGCAGACCACGAGGCAGGGCTTCACCCCACGCACCCTGTCCGCAGCGCCCACGGCTGCACCGGGCTCGGCACGGGTCCTCCGCACACAGCTGCACTCCCCCCTCTAGGAACGGCTTCCGGACGACTCTCCTCCTCTTCCTCATGCCTGGTTTGACCCCCAACTGGAGGCTGCTCGGGGTGTCTGATGCAGGCCCCACCTCCCAGCCACCCCCTCTCCCCACAAACCCCCACTCATTCCCCTGGTGACGGCAGCCTGTCCTTGGGTGACAATCTCAGACGTCACCTCCTCTTGCAGACATCTTGGTTCAGGCCACAGAGCCCCAAGGCCTCTTCCTAGGCCAGCTGGCCCCAGGGGTGGGCGGTTACCCCCCCCCCAGCCTCCTCCCTCCATGCTGCTCTGTCTAAGCGACCTGCAAACCTCGTTCTTCCGACTCGGCTCTCCTGTCAGCCCTGCTCCGCGCTTCCAGCCCCGCCGCACACCCCACGGCAGCGGCCTGTGTATGTTCACGCAACAGAAGTGGCCCGCGAGCGCTTCGCACAATCCAAGTCATCACTGGGGCACGGAGGGGGGGCGGCGCGCAGGCACCTCCAGGAGAAGGTAAAGAGCCTGAACCGGGGCTCCTCTCCAAGACCACAGCGGCCGCACGTCCAAGGGGGGAAGGTGGCCCTTAATGACCCCATTTAAGAACGTCTGAAGGTCCCGCACGTGGGGGTGGTTTGACAAGTTGACGAGGACGGCGCGCAAGGCGCTATCGATTATTAATAACTGAGGGCCCTGCGAGTGCTCAAAACAAAGCCTCTCGTTCTCTTGAGTCACCTAATTTCTAATGTTGACTTACTTAGCAAACCTCTACATATGTTAAATCTCAGTAAAAGTAATACGCGCACACGGTGAACATACACGCTAGGAGGGAAGGCTGATGAGACAGCGAGGGGGGAGGGGTGGGAAGAGGGGAAATGGGGGGAGGGGCACGGGGAATGGGGAGTCAAAGGAAGGGAGCGGAAGAAAGGGAGCAGGCTGGAGGGCAGGGAGGGGGCAGTGAGAGCCCTGCCCACCCTCCCCACCCCTACACCTGTTCCTCGGCTCTGATTCCAGCTCCTCCATGGCCCCTCCCTGCCCCCGGGATGGGGGAAGAGCTATATCCTGTCGGATGTGGAGGGGGTGTTGGCTCCCCTGCGGCACACCCCTCCTGGGGCAGGTGCACCGGTGCAGAGCTCAGAGGCGTCTGACCATGGTAGTAAGCAAGGCCCTGTGGCATCCCCCCGCGGGGCCCCCTGCTCCCGCAGGCTCAGGGTGGGGTTGGCGCCTCCGTGCCCGGTCTGCCCCTCCCCCCCACCTCGGACGCTGACAGCGACACTGCACCTTGTTAAGTTGATAACATGACGTTCCATTTTTACTCATAATTGAGTCTCCTGTGCTTTGTCTACAGACTCTGGAAAGTTGAAAACCAATTAACCTGAATGAGTTAGCATCGCTAATCACTGTAACCAATAAACCCCACGTAAGGTGGGGAATCGCCTTCTCTGTGTCCTGGGTCCACGCAGGGGGAGGTAGACAGGGCCACGAACAGTCCCTGGGGACCCGGCTCAGGACACTGCCATCCTGACCACGTGACCAGCACAGCATTTCAGCCAGTGGGCGGGGCAGAGCCCAGAGGGGTCCCCGCGGGTCTGTCCACTCACCTTCCCCACCGTCCCTGGTGCACAGAAGGTGGGCAGCCACCTGCCGCTAGACGGCCCTCACCCTGCTCCCGCGGACAGCACGAGCCAGCGACGGCCTTGGGGTCAGACTTCCTTCACTCACAGGACGACGTTCCTAGGGGCCGTACTCAAGTGACTTTTCTTTCTTACACTTTACCAAATACTCAAAACCGAGCCATTTTTGCTGACCTGTATCTGGGCCATGCGTTTCAGGTGGTGCTTGGAACCCACTCAGCTGCCTCGGGCGTGGGGGCGAGGGGTACGTTAGGCCACTCCTGCTCCCTGCCCCCCATCACTTCCAGTCCTGCTTTGAGGGGTCAGCTGGGTGTTTTCCTTCGTTCTCTGCCCTTAGTGGCCTCATGCTTTCCCCCAACCCCCACTGAAGCTGACTGCTCCTGGGGAAGGTGCCCATGCCCCCCGCCAGGAGCATCTCTCCTAGACACCCCGAGTGGCAGGCTCCTGTGCGGGCTGGGGCCATCAGCAGCCGCCACCCAGACACCCCAGCTCTGCGGCGTCAGGCTCCCAGTACCTGAGACTCTGTGGCTTCCTCATTCTTTGTGTGACCCCCCCATTTCACACCCCCTCAGTTAGCACCGTTCAGCAGTTGGCACAGTAAATGACAGTGGTGGCCGGTGGCATGGCCGTCACCGAGGGGCCCGCCTGGGAGGCTGGTGGATCGGCGCTTCTGTCTGTCCGCAGACGTGCGTCCGTGCTTCTACCTGCCCCCTGCACTTCTCCGCACGTGGGTTTACCCCAGTGGTAAAGCTCACTAAAGAAGGGGCCTTTGGGCCCCTGACAAGTCGCCATGCGTCTGAGCCACACTTACCGACAAAGGCCGGGGTGTGGGGCTCCGTACCGGGTGGGCCCGTCCTTCCCCAGAAGCTGACAAATGCCAATTGTGCGGCCCTCCAGGACGCTGGCGCGCGCTCCGCTTTTCAAGACCGAATGCCAGCCTGATTTTAACGTCTTCATAACTGAGTCGTCTCTTTTTGTTAAGCGCTCCTTCAGTGTCTAAACCTGGTGGTGTGATGCTCCCAGCAGCCCGTCCGGGTGTGTTTCAAGGCTGTCACAGACCCCGCCTGGCCAGCAGCACCCCCCCAACCTGCCGCCCCGCCTGGCCAGCAGGCCCCCCCCAACACGCCGCCCCCCCTGGCCAGCGGCCTCCCCCCAACCCGCCGCCCCTCCTGCTTCGTCAGACACCCTCGTGGCTCCACGTCTCTGGGTCCCCTTTCGGAGGTTTCGGGTCACAGGATATTGATGTTTTGTGTTGATCTGTAAGTTCCTTTCTCTTTTCTTTTAGAGTTTCTCTCTTTTGCTCTACTTTCTAGAAACTTTCTCCAACTTTATCCTTTTTTATGGACACAGTCCAGCCACCACTTAAATGGATCAGATCCATGAGGAGCCACACCAGTGGTGTCCAAGGGCCATCCAGGCAGAGGCGAGTGGGGAAGTTCACGGTGGAGACTGCAGGGAAGGGAACTGGCGCACTGAGAGATTTCGATACTGCGACGGGCGGTGCGGCCACAGTCTGTGTCTGTCCGTCTGCCCATCGCGGCTCCTTCGCACACGGGTCCCCAAGGGCCGTGTTGCCACCACGTTCCTGCCGCGTTGCTGCATGCAGCTCCGATGCAGGAGCCATGTGAGGACTACACGCCGACCGCACCACTACCACGCACCCACCACGCGACGACCTGCCACGTAACCCCACGCTACCACCACACGACTACCACATGCCTATCGTACGATGTCCCCGTACTACCACACAACCCCCACGCCACTTCCGTGCAATGATCACACGGCCACGTAACCACCACGCAACTACCACACAGTGACCACACGGCTCCTGCCACGCGGTGCCACAGCGGCAGTGAAGGAGGCCAGCGCAGAGGAGAACAACACTGAACCCACGGAGGATGCCGAGGTCCTTGCACCACCTGCTGCTCCAGAAACCTCCCTCTCCCAGCCCAGCGGGAAGCTGGTCAGGCCGCCCTCCCCCACACGCGTCCCAGCGTCTCTCTAACGTCTCACTGGTGCCACGAGACCACAGGTGCCAACTGCCTCCAGCTCCTGTGTCACTAAAAGCAGGCCGGTCCCAGCACGGGGGTGGGCACCAGAAGGTGCTTCGGGTCCTGGCAAGGGAACCCTGTGGTGGCAGCCCCACCCCGGTGTGCTTCCCCGCAGACAGACACCCCCCAGCGGGGGGACCCGCGGCTGCACGGTCAGCACACTCCGTCGGAGCCCTTGGCCTGACTGGATCTCTCCAGCGCCTCATGGATCCTGACAAATGCTTCCTCATCACGTCTCTGATTCGGCATGAAAGTCCTACCGTTCTCTTCAGGGGGAGCCAAACGGTTCTCCAGCAAAGATTTATGGAGTCCTTGCCACAGCCCTGCCACGCTCCGAGTGCCGGAGACGCAGGGAGGCAACGGCTGCAGACGCAGACGGCGACGCGGGGGCGGGTGCAGCCAGGCCGTGAGAGCCACGCACTCACAGCCCTGCACTAAGAAACCCGGGGACCCCCGGCGAGGCCAGGACTTGCATCGGGGTCAACACCCTGGCTGCAAGGTCGGCCTCGGCCCTTGCTGAGGGAGACTGATGAAGGAGAGGGCACCATCACCGCCCCCTGCCGCGGCCTTGTCACAGCTGAGGTCAGTCTACCAGGACGCCCGCATAATATAGGGGAAGGGGATGCAGACGCCTCTGCTACACCCCGTGAGCCTCGCCCTGTAGGCCTGGAGGGGCCAGAGGTGGGTGCAGGGGAGCCCCCCCAGGGGACCTCCCGCAGCCCCCGCCCCTCTGGCACGGAAGGTCAGAAGCACCCGCGTCCCAGGAACGGCCTCCGCAAGGCCTCGTGCGTCTCAGCTGCTCCTAATTTAACCACTCAGGTAGACGACCCCCCTCATTTTTACCACCTGGTCTCTTAAAGGAGCTTCCAAACATTTTAACCACCTCGCAAATCAAACTGTGGGCAGAGCAGCCTTCCCCACGGTGACCCTCTTTGCTTAATTAAACCACATCTAACGAGTGACAGAGACAGGCCGAGAGGGCTGCTTCCCGGAACCCCGTGCCAGGAAGCGCTGTCGTCCCGTCCGCGCGCTCCTCCCGAGCACCGTGGCTGCCGGGGCTGCTCGGGGGGTCCTGGCGGCCGTGGCGGGCACAACGCCTATTCAAGGACGCTGCGCTAATCAGGAGGGAAGGCAGCAACCGGGAGGCTGGAGCACCGTTCTTTCTAATTATCTGCAACTCTCAATCGCAGAGATGACACTTATGTCCCGTCAAAGTTAAGAGATGATTAATAATTTCTCTGCGTACTTGGCAGAGTGGTGCTCCAGATTCTGATGACAATAGCGCCCTGTCTTCATGCGCTCTCGGCCCTGCAAAGGGCTCCAAATCTTCCCAAGATGGCTTCCATTTCTCTTCCAACACGGCTGTGAGAAGAAAGAAGCCACACCCACGGGTCAAAGTAGCGCCCGAACGGGTAGGGGGCTACGCCAAGATCAGAGACGGAAGATCATTCATCAGAAGTCCAACATTTTTCTTGGTGGTCAAGCCAGGGAGAGATTGTAACTGCCCGTCACAGACCATATGTGTCAGGGTCATAAATCCTCACTGCCCTGACACGGGACAGGGGACACCCAGGCAAATCCTACTTGCTGCTCACGCCACGGCCTGGAGTGCACAGGACAGCCACCGCGGGCACCTCCTCCACACGGTGACGTGGCGACCCAGGGCCTCTCCAACCTGTGGCTCGGCCAGAAAGCCAAGGAGGCCTGGCCGACCCCGTGTGTTTAGCGGCAGCGAGCACCGGGCCAGCCAGTCCGCCCGAGGCCCACACAGGAGGGTTTCTGACAAGGTCTGGCCTTGACACAGCTCGCGGCTGCAAGCACTCCGGGCCAGACCTCCAGGCCGTGGCCACAGCTAACTGCCAGCGAGGCTCATGACTGCAGATGAGCACAGACAACACGCCCTCACTGCCGGGTCCGCGCCTCCGACAGGAGCCCCACGCCCTCTTCCCCCCGCCGCTGTGCCGCCGCGCCTCCCACCCTCTTCAGAGGGACATCGGAGGAGAAGAAAATAGGCCTCGGGCCAACCAACAGCCCTTCAAAGGTTTAAGAGAAATTACCCGGTGCGCTGATTTCTTTTTTTTTTTTTTAATATTTATTTATTTGACAGAGAGAGAGCAGGAACACAAGCAGAGGAGTGGGAGAGGGCGAGGGGGGCTTCCCGCCGAGCGGGGGGCCCGATGCGGGGCCCAATCCCAGGACCCTGGGATCACGACCTGAGCCGAGGGCAGACGCTTAACGACGGAGCCACCCAGGCGCCCCTGTGCGCTGATTTCTAAAGCAAATGCTCTCACCACCCAGACCCGCCTTTCCTTCCCCTCCTTCTCGGAAGAGAAGCCACCTCTGGTGCCGGGCAGGACGGAGAGGGTGCCGCACGGGCCTCCCGCGGGCATGGCAGCGGCGCTCTGGGCAGAAGAGGGGAGGCCGGCGTCCAAGGACGCGGACAAGGGTGCAGCAGTGGGGACAGCGAGGGGACGGCAAGCTGGACGGATGGCCAGTGCGGTGCTGGGCTGAGCGGCTTTCCTCTCGGGCTGGCTTCAGGCAGGCTGGGTCTCAGATCCACACAGTGAGGAGGCCAGAAATAATGCCCAGAGAACCCTCCTTCTGGCCAGAGGACTTGAAAAGGGGCCTCTGAGAGGGAGAGCGTGCTGGGGAGAGGACTGAGGGACCCTCTTCCTTCATTTCTCCCCCTGGTTTGCTCCAAACCACCTCCCGGTCAGGAAGCCGCAGCCATGGCGGGGCTATCGGCTCCTCAACATCCAGCAAAACACCACTTCCCTGCAGGGGAACCAGGAAAAGTGGCCCCTGGGTTCCAAACACTTAGGGGAATCCCGCTTATTTTTCTTTCTTTTTTTCTCTTGCCACCTTGGCCCCCGAGCACCCCAGTTGTGCAAAAGCACAACACAGTGCATGGGGAGAGGATGAATGCCGGGGCAAGTGCCCCGTGGTCCGGAGAGGGCTGGGCACATGCCGAGGGGAGAGAGCGCGGCAAGAAGGTCCAGCAAGGGCGCGAGGGAGGCGGCCTGAGCCCCAGGGGCCTTCCCAGCTGTGCGTGCAGGAGCAGAGCCGAGGAAGCACCACGAAGCCTTTGCGGCCTGAGCGGACACCGAAATCCCTACCCGTGGCTGGGGCGACGGGACTTGCGGTCCGAACCTAATATTCTCCACAAGATTTAAACAAGGGTTTCTCCAAGATGGGATCAAGAAGGAGAGAAGCCATGAGAGACTCAGTGTCAGGAAACAAACTGAGGGTTGCTGGAGGGGGTGCTGGGCGGGATGGGGTGGCGGGGGATGGACACTGGGGAGGGGGTGTGCATGGTGAGTGCTGTGAACTGTGTAAGCCTGACGAGTCACAGAGCTGTACCCCTGAAACAAATAACACGTTATATGTTAATTAAAGAAATTAAAAACCCAAGGGTTTCTTAACCCATGTGCTGTTGCTATGTTGGGCTGAATAATTATTTAGGGCTGAGGGTGGCTGTCCTGTGCACTCTGGGGGGTTAGCAGCATCCCAGGGTCCTCTGTGGGGCAAAACCCCACCCAGCTGAGAACTACTAATTTAAGCAGAACTTGGGGCTCCTGGGCAGCTCCGTCAGTTAAGCAAGTTAAGCAGTTAAGTGTCCTGAGCTCAAGCCCTCCGCTGGGCTCCACGCTGCGTAGGGAACCCACATACAATACAACATAACACAACAGACAGAATTCAGCACCTCACAACATAAGATTCAACACACCCAGATACAATTCAGAATTACTCAACGTACTAAAACTGGGAAAATACAACCAATTTTCAAGAGCAAAGACAACCAGCACACACGAGCGTTGAGAGGGCCCGGCTCTCTGAGTTACAAGACAGACCTGAGAGCAGCAGTTGCGACTGTGCTTTTCTGAGAGGGAGGTGAACACTTAGGAGACAAAGGGAAAAACACATGTCTCTGCAGAGAAGGAGAAACTATACAAAAAAAGGGAAGTTTTAGAACTGAAAAATAAGATATCTGAAGTGAAATGACAGATCCCCAGGGAGAGTCAGCAGGAGAACACAGCAGCGAAGGGAGTCAGGGGTCTGCAGACCTGCGTGAACTCCGCCCCCTGCAGAACGAGAGCAGGGCGGACGCAGGAAGAACGGATGCGGCTCCCAAACCCTGCGGGGCAAGAGCCCCTCCCAGCAGAGAAAACTCCAGAAGGCTCTACTGGCAAATGCAATGAACCGTTCTAGCAAATCGGTTCCCTGCCACCGCTTCCCGGGAGAGAAGGAGCAGGAACCCCTGTCCGCGCGTTCCAAGAGGTCGGCCCCACTGTGCGTCAACCCCGGACTATGACGTCACGGGAAAAGAACAGACCAGCAGCCCTCGTGAGCACAGACGCCAGCACCCTCCACAGTACCGTAGCAAATAAAGGTTAGCACTATTTCTTACAGACAACAAGTCATGGCCCAGCAGCGTATCCCAGAACGCAAGGTCGGGCAGCAACTGAAAAGTCCATCAGCGGGACTCACCACATTGACAGACCACAGACGCAGAGCTGCAGAATCATCTCTAGAGAAACGAAACAGAAAATATGTTCAACAAAATTCAATGTCCAGTCATGATAAAAGCTCTCAGATAAACAGGGAGAGAGAGGGACTTCCTCTGCTCGATATACGGTACCTCCACTTGGTGGCCAAAGACCAAAGGACTCCACCCCGGGGACCAGGAACAAAGCCAGCGCAGCTCCTCGCAGCCCTTCTTTTCAACGCCGAAGTGGGGTTTGTGGCCTCCAGTGCGATGGGGTAAGACAGAGAAACAAAAGGCACACAGAATGGAAAAGAAGAAATAAAACTGTCTCCGTCTCGCATAGACTCTGACTTCCACCTGGAAAACCCCAAGAACACGGTCAAACAAAGGAAACTCCAAGAACTAGTGAGTCAGGCACGTGCGGCAAACACACAGATCAACCCAACAGAGCAGAGGATCCAGTTCCCCCCACACCAAGACACTCAAATGGTTTATCAAAATATTGCAAAGGCAATTCAAAGGACCACTTTGCTTACTGAGACGCACGTACAACAAAAGAAACCTCCTGCGTCCCACAGCGCACGAGAATTGACTCAAGGGAGCCACAGGCATGACTGTAAGACGGAGACCGACAAAGGGGTTACCTGGAAAACAGGAGAAAACCTTTTAGACTTCGGGTTGGGCTACTAGGTCTTGGACATGACATCGAAAGTGCGATCCATAAAAAGATTAATAAATCCGACATCAGCAAAATCAAAACTTATTTGCTCTGTGGAAGACACCGTGAAGAGAATTTTTTTTTAAAAAAGAAGACGAAGAAGCAGCCACAGCCTGGAAAGAAATATTTGCAAATCAAACATCTGACGAAGGACTTACAGCCAGAATACATACAGAACTCTCACAACTCAAAAATAAGAAAACATACGACCTGGTTGTTTTAGTGGACAAAAACGGGAACAGATGCTTCGGCAAAGAAGATTTATGGATGGAAAATGCAGACATGAAAAGCCGGCCAACATCATTAGTCATCAGGGAAATGCAAC